>NC_136061.1:177315339-178614899 GCF_964261635.1 Lissotriton helveticus
CAGTAGTCTTTTGTATATGCGTCTCCATACTGAGCCTGTGGTCCAGCATGACCCCTAAATTACGGACTGATTCCACCGGCCGGACTGAGGTCCCTGTTTCAGGGGGCCAGAAGTTATCTGGGAGTGGCCGGGGAATCTTAGTTCCAGCGCTAAAGAGCACCTCCGTTTTCCCTGCATTAAACTGAAGGGAGTTGTCCCTTAGCCAGCGAGACGTATCACGCAGGCAGTTGTGGAAAACCTCAACAGATGTAGAGTCCTCTCCTTCTAAGGAGAGGATCATCTGCGTGTCGTCAGCATAGTTGACAATTTTAATATTGAAGCTTTTAATTAGTGTAATCAGAGGTCTGAGGTAAAGGTTAAAAAGGATTGGGCTAATTGCTGAGCCCTGGGGAACCCCATGTGAAATCAGAGTAAATGCTGATTGAAAAGGGGGGATAGACACCGCCTGCTGCCTATCCTGCAGAAATGAGTGGAACCACTGCACTGCCGACCCTCTTACTCCCGCCTCAAACAGCCGCTTCAGCAGAATCTTATGGTTAACCGTGTCAAAGGCGGCAGACATGTCAAGCAGGATCAGAAACGCTGCCTGCCTTCTGTCTGCACGCCTCTGAAGCTCGTCCATAGCGGTGATTAGGGCGGTCTCGGTTCTGTGGGCGGGCCGGAAGCCAAATTGATCAACGTCTAGTAGTTGATGACGTTCCAGATGGTTGGAGAGGGTGTTGCTAACCAAATGTTCGACAATCATGGCTGGGAATGGTAGCAGGGAGATGGGGCGATAGTTTTTAGAGCAGTCCGGGTCGAGAGAGGGCTTTTTTAGCAAAGGAGATACTAACGCCCGCTTCCATTGAGCTGGGACAATCCCAGTCACAAGGGATTGATTACAAATAAGATGGAGTGAAGGGAAAAGTTCATTCTCAAATCCCTTCAAAATTTTATGCGGAACAGGGTCTAAGGGAGACCCAGAAGAAATCTCTCTGGCTAGTTTACAGAAGGCCTCATACGTAAGAGGTGGGAACTCGAGTAGATGATCATTCGGAACCAAGGTAGGCCCTGCTAGCTGGTCCACTGAAGATCCCAATCTCAGGTCGGGGGAAGGGACAGAGTCTGGCGAGACTACCAGGTCCCTAATGATGTGTTCAATTTTTTCTTTGAAGAAAACAGCAAGGTTATCGCAAAGATCTTGGGACGGGATGATGGCGTTTTTGGCGCATTCAGGGTTGGTAACGCTATTCAGTATATTAAAAATGCTTCTAGAGCTATTGGTGGAGTTGCAAATCATGGAGGAGTAGTAATCTGCTTTTGATTTCTTAATCAGGTTCTTATATTCACGAACTTTGTTTTTCCACAGCTCCTTAAAGGTTTCTGTATAGTCACGTCTCCACCTTCTCTCGGCTTATTTGCAACCCTGCTTTAGATTTTTTAAGGTCTCATTAAACCAAGGAGCGGAGTCAATACTCTTACAACTGCGAATTTTTAGAGGGGCATGAACATCAAGGATAGCTGTGATACGTGTGCATAATGAGGAATAGTTTTCGTCTACCTGTTTTTCCTCATCAAAGAATTGCTCCAACTGGAACACTTCCCCTAGGGAGTGCAAACGTGTCAGGGCACCCCAGTCTCTACAATTAAGTTTACTGGTCAGCCCAGGAGCCTTGTGATGGCCACCGTCCATGTGTATAAAAAATTTGATAAGTGAGTGGTCTGTCCACTCCATAGGTAGGGTTCCCCCCATCACCACCAGATTGGGAACCGCAAACAGTAGATCTAGAAGGTGTCCGGCCTTATGGGTTGCCCCAGTGACCAACTGGGAGAGGCCGAAGCTTTCGCAGGAATGAAGTAAGCTACGAAGACCAGAGTCAAGGGCGCGATTGCGCCAGAGATTAAAATCCCCAAGAATAATCAATTTGTTATGGGAAAGTGCGATATTAGTCAGAGTGACCAAGAGCGCTTGTTGTTGCTGAAGGCTAAACGCACCAGGTGGGCGATAGCATACTATCCCGGTAACAGTAGTCCCGGAGTGGGCCTGAATTGATAAGCCTAAAAGTTCAGTGCCTTCGGTCGGATCTAGAACAAGAACCTTAATATTGCAGGATGCAATAAAAATCACACCTACCCCCCGCCTCTCCCACTAGCCCTAGGAGTGTGTAGAAATTTAAACCCAGGAAGACATGAAAAACCGGGATCGACCAGGCAGTCAGGACGAGTCCACGTTTCCGTCATGAAAAGGACATCTAATTCATGAGTGCTGTGCCTCGGCAGGGACCTTACATTCAGAAGCCCACATTTTAACAGATTATTGCCCAGAAAATCGGCTCGCGGAAGGGCCGCATGTAGCAATGAAAAAGTTCCTTTGTTTGCATGTAGCTCACAAATTTGTATGAGTGTCTCTCTTGAATAGGGAGGGCCAGAAGGTAGCAGGCTAGAACCACTTGGGTCAAAACAGGCAGTGTAACTGGCGCAAGGCGCTACCTTGGCGCGGACGGGCGCAGACGGGCTTGCCTTAGGCGCGCCTTTGGCGCGCAAACGGCGCTCCCGCTGCGCTCGTCCGCTGCGCGTCCGGAAGAGGCACATGATTTATAGAGAAGGGAACAGGGAAGGGGGCATGGCCTCAATAAGGGGCGTGGCCTCAGCGAACGCCGGTGATGGCGGCAAGAGTAACCCTGTACAGCTTCCGCGGTAGCGTTGAATCCGCTGCGCGGCCTGGTCAGGAGCAATCAAGTGTCCTGAGAGGTGCTGGAGGGGAAGAGGGGTAAGTTTTACACTACATACTTTGTATGGCTCTCGCGTCTTCGTTTACCTGTGCTACCTACAGTAGGCTGCAGCACAGTGCCTTTATACTGTGTATATTGGGTCCGGCTGTGCTCCTGGTACAGGCATAGTGCTCCGTAGAGCCTGGCTAATTTATACACTGTGTATACATTGTGTATCTTCCTCTGTTGCATCTACCTGAATTGATATTTCACAAACTAGGGCCTCATTATACGTTTTGCATGCTGTGTGTACTTATTCCTGCTGACCTATATGCAGAACTCCCAAAATTCTAAACTGAGATGTTTATATTTTTATTGTGTTTACTATGTGTATATCTCACTTCTAAATCCACTGGATGAGCATCGTCAAGCCATGGGCAGAGATTCTGTATATTTTGTGCCTCTTTTCTACTCCGTCTATATGCAGAATCCCCCACACCTGGGATAGCGTTTGCATGTTTTGTTGGTCTCTCCTACCTCAATCTGCACTGATTCATCAAGAACGGATAGATTGTTATGTTATTGTTATCTCACTGATTCACCCACCTGCGTAGTCCCCTGCACCTTCGGGCAAGGTTTAACATATTCCCTGCAGAAATGTTTATGCATGGTGTGCGTAGTATTGCCCAGATTTACTATACATAGGTGCTTGCGCAACGCATGACGACACTTTGCACCACACAATGTAGCACCATGGACCTTTTGCATGCAAAAACTATTTTGCTCCAAAACTGAACCCAAGTGCAGTGCCAATATTGTTTTGCGCACCGGGGCACCCATTTTCCATTTTTCTTTGCAAAATGGGGGGCATAACTGGGAAACTCCCATAGATTTCTTCCGAAGCCAGATCTGCTTAAATAATTTGGCCTGGCTTTGTATGGAAACCTAATGCAAAATGAACCCAGGCACAAACAATGGGTAAGTGAAATGTTGTGTAATTAATATGTTTAATTATCGAAATGTAAAAATTGTATGTAGCTTATTGAGGCCTGTTCTCCTCACTTTGAAATTTGTACTGGACGGTGAATCACAAGTACAAATCTCACAAAGCACCGCGGGATAGTCTATGCGCTATAGCATACCGCTTATCATCATGCTAAAATCTCTATGTACTTAACAACAAAGGATTCAAGCAAGCCGGGCCGACGACGCCTGAAATGGCAGAAACCGGTCCCCGGAAGCTTGTCTCCTTTCTGGTGAAGAATTGGCTTGGTAGTTTGGTCTGCCCTGTTCCCATGATGCACTGGGCCAGGGACAGACTAATTTGCATATAGCCAGGTTCTGAGCTGGGACGGGGCAGTGAGCTAAATAACGGTGATGGATCAAGCCCTAATCTTTGGACTGGGTAAGAGTGGTCTGCTTAATTCAGACACTCTGTTCATCACCACCCCCTTTTCTGAATCATTTTGTCCACCATAAGCGTGGAAGGGTATACTCAGACATGAGTCCCTTGCTCACTGCTCCATCAGGATTCAAGCAAGCCGGGCCGACGACGCCTGAAATGGCAGAAACCGGTCCCCGGAAGCTTGTCTCCTTTCTGGTGAAGAATTGGCTTGGTAGTTTGGTCTGCCCTGTTCCCATGATGCACTGGGCCAGGGACAGACTAATTTGCATATAGCCAGGTTCTGAGCTGGGATGGGGCAGTGAGCTAAATAACGGTGATGGATCAAGCCCTGATCTTTGGACTGGGTAAGAGTGGTCTGCTTAATTCAGACACTCTGTTCATCACCACCCCCTTTTCTGAATCATTTTGTCCACCATAAGCGTGGAAGGGTATACTCAGACATGAGTCCCTTGCTCACTGCTCCATCAGGATTCAAGCAAGCCGGGCCGACGACGCCTGAAATGGCAGAAACCGGTCCCCGGAAGCTTGTCTCCTTTCTGGTGAAGAATTGGCTTGGTAGTTTGGTCTGCCCTGTTCCCATGATGCACTGGGCCAGGGACAGACTAATTTGCATATAGCCAGGTTCTGAGCTGGGATGGGGCAGTGAGCTAAATAACGGTGATGGATCAAGCCCTGATCTTTGGACTGGGTAAGAGTGGTCTGCTTAATTCAGACACTCTGTTCATCACCACCCCCTTTTCTGAATCAAAATCTCTATGTACAGCCGATTACATCATGGTTGCACAGCTCTTGCAAAATCTGGCACTCCTCTTCTTTTTACATTAACGCAACACTGCTAATTTTCATACCGCGCTGCACAGCATGAATGTTAGTTAATTTGTTGCTATGCATTTTAGCCACCGCTGTTTCCACCCACGGTGCTCCCAACAGACTGAGCAAGAGATTGTCTATATTGTGTGTGTGTATATCTTTCACTACTTCATCTGAAGTGCCCTCTATGGACTCTAACAGAGTTTCTGTACAGTGTTCAGAAAATATATGTTTACAGTACATGAATTCTGCAATCCCCGTATAAAAACCTGTCTCTAATTTCTTTATAATAGGCAACTTGTGATACAAACGGTCGCAGTTTATAAAGAAATGATATCAAAACTCAACTGTAATAAATTATTATAGTTGAGTTCTGATGTCACAATGCCTACTGCCAGAGCCAGCAGCCAAGAGGAAAGGCAAGTCACAGAGTATAACTAAAGCAGCTCTTTAAGGATCAACTCGAAATGTTGCTTTTCCTTCTCCCGCTTGCTTTTTATAGTCGTAAAGTGACAAACAGAAAGGTGATAAGGTGACATGTTTATTTTTTGCACCCCTTAGAAAAATTGAAATCTTTTTGCATATTTCTGCACATTCTGATTTACAGTGCCTTTTTTTAACTGATGTGTATTAAACTGATTCTAATATTTTTTACAACAAATATCTAACAGCTATTTTGATGTGTTTTATTTTGCACTAGAGATTATTATTTTTTTTAATTCTTGCAAACATGCTCAATCTTTTATACGAAAGAGCTATGCACCAAGATTTAAGTGATTTGGGGTAAAGGTGGTGGTGTGACCATGTATTATAAAGAAAAACATACCCCCGCTGTACATGATAAACATATTGCTAGTCACCTTGGAGTTCCATAACCTTATAAAGATACTCTCCCTTCAGTCTCATGTAGGAAAGTTGGTTTCTGTTGCAGTAACCCACACACTTTTGCCAGAATTCTGATGCACTTTGACTTGTTGTGCTGTGGATCCCTGCCAATCAGGTTCCCAGGGACTGTGTACTTTCCCAAAACTGAGAATTTGTACTCACAATTGGCACCTCTCTGGCCAAATGTAAGTCCTTTGTAAAAGGTACCATGGGTACCAAGGGCCCTGTGACCAGGGAAGGCCTCTAAGGGCTGAAGCTCATATTGTGCCACCCTTAGAGGTCCTGTACCTTATCACACACACACATACTGCCATTTCAGGCTGCGTGTTTTGATGCAGAGAAAAGTGAAGAGTCGACCAAGCCGGTGACCAAGATGGCCGCTCAGCTTTGAAGCTCCGTACGGCTCTCTAATATCCTGGCGTGTTCCCGCTGACAACGTTGCCTCCAAGATGCAAGAACGGGGTGAATATATGCTGTAAGTGGAACTCTCCGGTCGCAGTGTGGAACCGACTGGTGCCCGTGGATGGACGCTGGGACCCTGCAAAGGGATTCCCCCTTCGGCGGGATCAGCTTACGTCTCCTTCCGGCTTCCAGAGGCCGTGACTGCTCGGAACACCATCAGCCAAATGGATCCTGGTGAGTGCATCCCTCCCCCCTGCAATGAGGTCCTCCCGCAGCCGCCAGTGAATTCTGCCGCTGGCGGGGAGTTGCAGCGGTCCCGGCATAGCGGCGCTCCAGTCATTACGAGCACGGGACATGCGGGAGGTGGGGCGCGCCATGAACACGGAGTGCGCGTCCTTCCTTGGCAGAGTCGCTGCCTGATATCGGACAATGGCGCTGTGAAAAGCGCACCAAATCCTTGCTGCCTGCAATACAGGGCCACATAGCACTGCTATTAGACCATCAAGCTGGCAAGATGGATCGGCGCGCAGCTACGTCATCTCCATGGAAAGTTTGCCCGCATAGACAGACCACAGCGGAGCGCCCCCCAACAAGGACACCCCTAAATTCTGCAGTAAAACTCACATGTCTCGGACTCTGGATCCCCACTGCAGACTGGGGTTGTCTCTCCCTCAGCGGCCAAGACACCTGATTTTGGGGTCGGCTGGCTAAGCAGCGGTGCTTTCCTCTGTAACCATTGAGCCGGAACGCTAGACAGGTCGTTTCCTCGCGCAGCGGTGGCGCAGCACTACTACGAGCAGACCTCGGGCCCAGTTGGTTTGTTGCTGGGGGCTCCCGTTTATCACCTTTCCACACTCACGGCACATACGAGGGATTGATACACCACGGAAACACCCTTGGGTCCTGTCTGGTCACGGCAGTAGCGCCTAGCGCGGCATGGGCTGCAAAGATCCGAAACAGAGTACGCTGCCTTTTTGGGAAACTGGCGGACACCTCCGTCGCGCAAACCTCCACCATGGCGGAAACTGCGCAAGGCCCGACCCTTGGAGATGGCTCCTCTGACGCAGCACATTCATTACTTTAAGAGATGCTTGCGGCCTTCAAGGCGCTGGACAGCCGCTTTGATTCCCTCGACAATACCATTGCAAGCCTAGGCACAAAAGTACAAGCGCACGATAGAAGGTTGGACCTCGCTGAGGCCCGCATATCGGATATCGAGAATGGGACGGCACAATCAGCTAAACGTCCAGAGTGAGTGGAGCGCATTTTAAAGGAAGTGGCTATTAAGAATGAGGACTTGGAAGAGCGCAGTCGACAGAATAACGTATGCATTATTGGCGTCCCTGAATCAACCCCCACTGGCCGCATGGATCTGTTTGTCGAAACTCTGCTATTGGGATTGTTCGGCAAGGAGTCCTTCACTCCTGGCTTTGTAATAGAGAGAGCACATAGGTCGCTGGGCCCTCATCTGAACCCTGGTCTTCCTCCCAGGCCTATTGGGGCACGTGTCATGAACTTCAGGGACAGGGACACGATCCTGCGCTTAGCAAGAGAAAAGGGAAATGTGGACTGGCAGGGCGCCAAGTTATTCTTCTATTCGGACTTCACCGCCATGGTGCAGGATGGTAGGCGGAAATTCAACAGTGTTAAGGCCGCTCTGAGAAACCTGAATTTGTGCTATGGAATGCTGTATCCTGCTCGGTTGAAGGTGGATGTGGATGAAAGGGCCCGAATATTTGACAACCCGTCGGAGGCACAGGAGTTCTGTAAAATGTATAAACAGAGGAACAATCATGCAGACGGGCCAGGTCCAGGCCTTCGCCCCCACACAGCGGCTCGGATGCAAGCGCAGAACTGTTCTCGAGTTCTGGCACTGGATGATTGACCCATTTATTTAACATTCTTTTATGTTTCACCCTTCAGGAACACGTCACACAATTTTGCAATGCTATTACAGTTATTGGAGATCAGCCGGGGCTTTGCTGCCCCCCCTTGGTATATCCTTTTTGGATGGTTCAGTTCATATTGGGGTACTGTTTTGTGAGAGATGTCATTTCTATGTAAAGCATTTTTGTACTTCCTGTTCATTTTCATTTGGGGTTTGGCCCTTCCCCGGTTGGGGACCGGCTGGGTGGTGGGGGGGGGGGGGGGGTATTTCAGGTATGAGTCAGTCCGTTCATGCGAGTTTACAATGTTACACATTGATGACTGCTATTCAGAGTAGACAGTTTGCAATAATAAGTTCATTACAGCATTTAGATGACCAGGTTCGGTAATGTTGAGGGTCCATTGGGCCTCACTCTACTCTCCTTGAACGTGCGTGGCTTGAATGACAATCGTAAGCGATGCCAGATCATACACTATTTAGCGAAGAACAGGGTAGAAGTTACATTCTTACAAGAAACCCATCTGCCCAAGACTGATAGGGCGCACTTTGGGTCTAGCTGGGGAGCAAATAGGTATTTTGAGAATTATAGTAATTACACTAGGGGGGACAGCTATTTTGATTCACAACAGGGTGCCTTTCCGCACGAGTTCTGTACATCAGGACAATGAAGGTCGCTATTTGACAGTTTCTGGTATTCTATCTGGCAGGAGGGTGATATTTCTGTGCATATACGCTCCAAATGTTGACACCCCGGATTTTTTCCATGCCCTTCACATTATTATTATTATTATGCGTTCTTATATAGCGCTCGATTACCCGCAGGCATCTCGGTGCTTGCCTTGGGAACTCGTCCTGGCTTTTTCCCTGTGAGATACCCGTACTGGGCATCCCCAAGGTGAAAGCCAGGCATCCCGCCGCGGGGGGCCGTAGTGGAGATTAAGCAGCTAATGCCCAGAGCTGCAGAGTGTGAACCCGTGATTCGAGTAGGCACCGAAACGAGAATTATCGAGTCCGTGGATATTTGGGCTCAAGACCCTGCCGCGTCGGGAATTGAACCCTGGTCCCGGGTCTGACCTCTGCTTCAGGGTCTGCCTCCTCTAACCAGTGAGCCACACTTCGCCACATGTCGACAAGCTTGACCGGCAGACGTTACTGGTGGGCGGAGACTTTAATCTATTACCTGATCCTGTCATGGACAGTACATCCGGGGCACAGGACACCAAACCACGAGCTTGCCGCGCTCTCGGGGAGCTATGTGATAAGTTCTCTTTATTAGATGTCTACGCAACCCCAGCACGACAGAATACACACACTATTCAGGACAACACAACACATGGACCAGGATAGACTTTTGGCTCCTCTCGCCCAACATATACGGTTGGTACACACAGTTGGAGACTCTGCCTAGGACCTATTCGGATCACTCCCCGGTTAAATTGCAGTTGAAGTTACTCCGGCCAGAGGGATTTGAACGACAATGGCGGTTTCCTAACCGTGTGTTGCAGGATTAAATTTTCAGGACAGAAATACAAGAGGCTATCATCGACTATTTTGATTTACACACTGGTTCAGTGGCCTCATGGGCAGTCCTCTGGGAGGGTTTCAAAGCGCTCCTCAGGGGCACATAATATAGCAAAACACACTGCCGTCCTTATGGATTTACGCAACACACTATCGAAACTGGGGCAAGATTTCAAAACTCTAGATGAGACATCAACGTGACATGCATCTCCCACATATGAACAGAGAAGGTTGGTGTTATTAGAGGATTACAGGGATACAACAAACAGGGACATTCTATTTTTGGGTAAATACCAGACTGCTAGGAGATACAGAGAGGGGGAGAGACCCGGCAGTGCCCTTGCACAATTATTGCGTCAGCCATATCACAGAACATACATCACTGAGCTAAAGTCCCCCGACGCACACACTTATTCCACCACCAAAGATATCCAGAATAGCTTCCTGAGGTTCTTCTACAATTTATATAAGTCTACTCTTGGAGAAGATGAAGCAGCACAGGAAAGTTACTTAGATGAAGTTGCGTTAGAAACATGTACTTGGAAAAATACATGCAGGACTTTCTGGCTGAACCTATTTCTGTAGCGGATGGGCTTCTTGCCATTGACACCATACGTGATTCCTCAGCTACCAGGTTGGATGGATTCACGGGTGAATTTTACAAAATGTTCAAAGATATTCTGGCCTCTAAACTTATTGAAGTATATGCAGAGGCCTTAGAACGACAGATTGTTCCCCCTAGCCTATGTGAGGCGGTCATAATCCTTCTTCCCAAACCTGGCAAAGACCCTACACAACATGGCTCATATCGCCCGCTGTCCCTGCTAAATTTACATTATAAGACACTGGCTAAGGTCATCTCCAACAGGCTATATCAACTTATGCAATTGATAATTTCCCCAGCTCAATCTGGGGTGGTACCTCCTCGCTCCACCTCCCTGAATCTCCGCACACTGTTCTCGGTCCTCCATAAGATTGACCCGGAGACCCCTGCGGCCGCCGTTCTCCTAAACACGGAGAAGGCCTTTGACTCTCTGGAATGGTCCTTTTTCCTCTCCGTCATGCGCCGCATGGGCATGCCTATGGGTTTTGTTGCCACAACAACCCTCTAATATAATACACCGACTCCTCGATTGCGGTTAAATGGCACTCTTTCCAATCCCTTTCAGCGAGGAACAAGGCATGGGCTGCCTGTTGTCCCCGTTATTGTTAATTCTGGCCATGGACCGCCTCACACGTAATTTTCAGGAAAAAACACATGCACAGGGGATTACAATTCAATACTGGACCCTTATTGGTATTGTTATATGCCGACGACACTATCTTATATGTCAGGCACCCCCAGGATAATTTGACGGCGCTTATCAGAGGGATTATCCGATTTTGGCAAGTTTTCAGGACTGGGCATCAATTGGCATAAGTCGGTCATCTTTCCACTTACACCCAACACGAAACCATGGGAGCTGGAGTTTCCGCTGGAATGGTGTTCCGAGTCGGTAAAGTACTTGGGCATCCACATTCACCTGGACACACCCCAAAGACTCCTTCTCAACTATGGTAGGGCTATAAACACACTTGACGCTCAGATCGAAAAATGGTTGAAGTTACCCTTGTGGATAGCAGGACGTGTGGCCATTATTAAAATGGTAGTCCTACCCAAATTTTTATCTTTTTTTAACAACATACAGATTCCCCTCACCAATAATTTTTTTAACACACTTCGTTCACTTCTGAGCAACATTTTTTGGGGGAAGAGAAGCAGGCACTGGTCCGCTGGTCAATCCTCACGTTACCCTATGAGAGAGGGGGTTATTATGTGCCAGATTTTCAGCTCTATAATCTGGTAGCGCAGTGCACTTATGCTTTTTCTTGGTATCATCCTGATGCCCGTATTCCCTATTTGAGACCGGAGGCAGACCTGGTACTGCCCGGGCGCCTGTCGGAAGTTTTACCCTTAGGCTTTCCCAGAGACTCTGTTGATATTCAGACTGTATCCTCCACGAGCTGGGCATGGCATTGTAGTGTAGTTCCTATCATCCCAATAGGCTCTGCGCATTGGAATAATATCTTCAATAGTATAGACCTAGGGCAGAGGTTAACTAGGTCTTCTACCGACGATATTAGACTTAAAGTTTTGTGTTTGCCAGCTAGCTCAGAGTTCACTAGAAACTTTCTCGAATAGGCAAGGAGGATTTTAACATCCCTGGATAGACAAGAAGGGATTTAGTTTCTGACAACCATAGAACATGACAACTTTGCTCTCCCCTAATCAAGAGTGTATCTCTAGAGTCGTGTGAAAACAAAAGACAACTTATTTTACTCAGTCAGTTCAGTGCATTCTTAGTTTCACCAGATTGTAGAGAAAAGGAAAAGACGGGCGTGTTCAATAAAAGATGTTATTTATTGATCAGGCTCCTTTCTCATACAAGAGAAATGAATCGCTATTATTGTAATACTTATAGTTAAGTACAGTGCATACAGTAAAGACAGAATTATAAAATAATACTGTAAAAGCATTGATATGGTTTCTAAGCCATATGATACTTTAAAATGGATAAAATAGATACATACATATATACATTTGACTAATCATACTCAACTGGTGCTTCTAACCATGCCTACCCCAGTGTACCTGACCTAAGCCTAATACGTGGGCGGGAGTAGATAAGTAGCAGTTTAAGTTAAGTTTGTTTGCCAAGGGACTGATTCGAGAATTCTCTGCAAGGGGTTATTCAGTTCTGTACCTGAGATCTAGAATGATGGAGGGCTGGTATCTCTTATCCCAGGTCTTGATATTCCAGCTGCCTGCGAGGGCTGCTTGGACGCGCCGGAGCTGGATTTCTCAGCAGGAGAAAGGCAGCGTCTCGTTCTCAGCGCGTCAGGAAGGCGGGGCAGCGCCTGTGGGCTTCGCTCTCTGCTGGGCTCCTCGGCACGTCTCGCTGCTCCGATCTCGTCACCACCGCATGTGTTTGCTTAAGGCAATGTCGGTAATATTTATACCTGAAAGGTGCCGAGATTGACGTAAGGATGGACATATATACGTCAATAAGGATGTCATATGAACGGGCTTGTTCGCACATTCTTTTGCTGAAGTTCTCTGTGAAATCAAAACAATGGCTATGGGAATTTCCCAGGTCGCTGTAGGTTTGATTTGTTTTGAGAACTCCGTATGCCTTATCAGGGGCTGGAGGAATATCGCTTGTCTAATTAGATGGCATGCGTTATGACCTAATCAGATAACGTGCTTCTGTGCCGTGGTGTGGCTTAATCAGATAACGGTTTTTGCACCGTTGGCTGGCTGCTAGTTAATTATTAACCAGACCAGGGTCAGGAATAGGGGAATCGATACAGTACCTATAGGAATACATCACACCCACTCCACGTAGACTATGTCCATATTTACAAATCTAGGCATAGTGAAACCAGTAGCGTTTGTGTATATCGTACCACCCCAAAATACATTCATATGTATCCTGAAAATTTTGAACTACGAAATATACGAAACATAATCACATGTACTATCATATCTACCATATGCACAAGCAGTCTAATAATGCTAAACATATAACGCATATTTTAAATTTATCATGAAAAAATGCGAAAAATACACATGAAATGGCTCTTAATACAGAAAAAAAGTGCGAGACCATTTCATCACAATCATAAAGTTATGTATAATAGTGCTAGAGGATAGCGAATGTCTTGTGACTACCTAAAATAGAAATTTAGTTCTCTAAGAATAATGTCTACTTTAAGCAGAAGATAAGTGTCCCAAAAAATCGTAAATATTTTTGAATTGGGGAAAAAAAAAAAAAACTCTTGCAGTCTGAAAAAATGATGAGAAAAATATTTTCATATCGCTTTTTGAGAAGTTGAAGGCCAAATTCAGTATGTAGGGAACTCCGAGTGCTAGTTTGCTCAAAGTTATTCCTGCTGCTCTGGTGAAAACATCATATCATTTAGACTGTTGAAAAAACTGTCAACAGCTTCTTGCGTAAGTTCCACTAATTCGGAAAAAGTTGTTACCATGCATTCATGAGCCTGAGCATGATTGCCTCCATTGATGTTTTGATCAGCATAGCTGACTGAAGGTCGTACCTGATCGATGCTGCTTTCATCTTGTGCTTCACTACCCCTCAATGGTAGTGGTGAAGTCTCCACGAATGCCGTCATCAGGATTGGTAGCCGCTGGGGACAGCACAATGCATGAGCCGTTACCGGACCCAACAAGGTATCTGCGTCCATTGGCACATCCGATAGTAGTGCCAGACAGGTGTCCAACACGCATTCTTCGCCGCATAGCAAGCACCTTAATACAGGCATAACACAACTTTGCCACATTGGTCTAAATGAAAGAGACCAAGTCATGTTCAGGTCTCTAAGCCGGGATAGTCCAAGGATTTTAGTTACCCGGTCCCGGTAGCCAATGGCTAGGATAATTTCTTCCCTTGTCGCAGGTGTTTTGTCTGTGACATGGTTTGCCATAGCGAAATAACAGGATCAAAAATAGAATACCCGCTACTAGTCCCAAAAGGAGTGGAAGTCCGCCAAAAATGGAATGGACAAAGTCTGGAAAAATACCCAGGATGGCTTTGAATGGAGTTAAAGCACCCGAAAACACTGCTTTAAATACACTGGAGACACCAGTGGTATCAGAAATATTTAAGATTTCGTTCAGTATTTCTGCGAAATGTATGGGGGAATTAGTTGATAATAATGAATGAATCTCTTCTGTTGTCCTTGCAACTTGGAGATCATACGTTTCTTTTGATGACGTCAGCCTGGTCGGCGTCTGTAGGAGCACAGTCTTCATTCTGCTTAAAGTATCTATTCGAATAGAAGCAATTTTCAAATCGGGCCATAACCTTGCCTCCCTGTCTGGAGAATCGTTCGGGAACAATACTCGTTCACAGCACATGACCTTCCTAGTCACGGTTATGAGATAAGGTTTTCCGGGCAGTAAACTACAACATCTGCGATCTACTATAAGAATGTAACTCCCGTTCGAGAGTCTCCTAAAGAATGGTTCTATTTGTGTTGCAGGTGTGCCTAGCTGGTAACATGAAAGGTTATTTGAAGTCCCTTCACAGGCTCCATGCAAGCTAATACCCTGACACAGAAGTGTACCGCTTAGTGATTTTGCACAATTATTGCCACTGAGAAACACTTTCTGGCCTTTATTACTGACACATTCGTGTGTATAGGGCAAGTTCCATATTGACTTAATGTACCCTTTACCCAACCTTTCATACTGGCCTGCCTGTATATATTTTTGGCAGAATTGAAACTGGAAAGTAGTTATCGGAATATTTATTATTCCATGTATTATCCATTCAATGACAGGTCGTTCTGACATTGTTAATGGTAATCTCTCAAGTTTTTCAATGCTCAGAATTGTATAGTCAGCACCCTTCTGCGCCAAACTGATTTGTTTATCAGTAAGGTTAAAGATATTAAATAATGACGTTGTGTTGAATAAACGCCAAGGCACATAGCCAGAACGCAGATTCTGTAACGTCCAGCCAAGCTGTACAATAGAACGCAATTGGGACTGACCGTGTTGTAACATCAGTAAGTCTTGCGATATTATATCGATTGCTGAAGACACAATGCTGTCCAGAGAATATATTCTGGAGGACAGAGTCATTAACCCATTGTCCACCACAGAAAGTGATTTTTCCAAATTAATACGGTCAATTTCCCGTATTTTTTCTGCTGTCTGAATTTGAGTTACTTTCCAAACTTCGTTATAAGCTGCATATATAGAGGCCGCTATGAAACGTTTTTGACGCTGTTTGCGTGGTCCCAATATGAAATCACGCAAGTCAGCACCTTCTGTAAGTAAAGTTAGGTGTTGCTTAATTTCAGCCAGTGTGGACGTTCGTAGCCATTGAAGGCAGAGCTAGCCCACGCTGTAGGTGGTTACTATCCCTGAATGTTGTCTTTGGGAATATCTAGGGTCTGGCCTAGTCAATGTGAACCTCTGTTTTTTGTTCAGGAATCTGTCTTGACAGTTATTTGTATCTGTGGGCCAGATCAACCATTTTTTCCATTCAGGATGTGTTCTGTTTTGGTTTAATATATGGTTTACGTCTATCTCATCATCTATAGAGCTATTACTGTTCACTGTTGGCTTTGGAATAGACGGTTTGTTCAAATCTTTGATTTTGGCTAAGCCAAGACAGGTAGTTTGTTGAATAGTGTCATTTAAGAATATAATTTGTTCTGGGATCATGCAGGCTCTAAACAATGATTCTATACCTTGTACTTGCCAATCTCTTGTACCCCAAACAGTTTTTGCTTCAATATTATTGTTCCAGAAATCAAACCCAAATGTATTCATTTGTTCAAAGAATGAATCGGAATATATCAATTTTGTGTTTGTAAGCATGGTCTTCATACCTGTCTTATTTGACAATTTGAAATAAAATGTTTCTGCATTACTTGTGTTAAACCCTGAAAAGTATGAATATTTATCATAAAACTTTTTGAGCTGTCTTTTGGAGGAGTAGCACAATGTTCCCATTGGTTATAATTTAAAACATTTCTAGGTTGAGCAGATTTATGTAGATAATGGTTACCATAGTGGTTGTAGCAGAACATCTGATCATAATTAGACGAACCCTGCAAATAATCATGTTCTGTAAATTTTGCAGACATCACAAGATCAGACATCATATCATTAATATTTTCAAAGTCCCAATCATCAGCAAATGAGCTCGGTTTTACAAAGTCACTCAATGAGATCTTGAATTGGTGTGGATACTTCAGGATTTCAACCGGACCATAGATTTCATAATCAGTTTTGTCCCATGCTACACTGCCTGGTATAGGATTGGCTGTGAAGTTCACTGAAGAAAGTTCTCTTTTCTCGATGTGTGAAGATGTGTGTGGTTTAAGGACCAAGTTGATTTTCTGGCTTGCTGTGTCCATTTTAGCATATTTTCCTTCAATGAAATGTCCCAAGCATAGTACCATGGTGAGCCAAAGAATGAGGATAAATGCACCTAAGGCCACCCAAAATTCAATCCATGGAGAAATCAGATGGGTTTCTTTCAGCTGTTGAAAAAGTTCCTTAGCTTTGTCTTTAAAAGTTTTTGTTGATGGCTGTTTCTTTGCTTCACTCAGGTCTTCAGATGAATCATCGAAGTTGATGAAGTAGCCGGATGCTGTTCTGTCAATTGTTCCAATTGCTTTTGGATTTTGCTTTGTTTCATTAGCAAAGTCTGCAGTTACATCATCATAGTTTGTTGTTTCTTGATGAAAAGCTTTGATTTGGGTTTTAAGAGGTTCAAGTTCCATTGCTTTGTTGCATAGTCCTTGTTGATTCACTGTAGATTTTCCAAATGTGATCAGTCTTCCAGTTTGAGCCTCTGTATTCGTAGCAAACATTGGTGTTCGGCTACTTCTTGGGAGTCCACTTGGCCTACTGTTTGTTATCGGCCACATGATTGTGGTTTAACCAGGTCGATGGATACAACTTGGTTCTCCTTTTTACCAGCAAGGGGCGGTAGTACTACTGATCTTGTCCCGTTGACAGACAAGACAGGAACTGCTTTTCTGTAAGAAGGCCCAAATTCCTTCTTTACCGCGATCTTCTCTCTGACTAGATCCCCGACTTTTGGAATCCAGACAGGCCTTGCTGGGACAGGTGGATTCTCTTCAGTGGTTGTTGGCTGTTGTTTCAACTTTATGTTGCTCAGGTCTTTTCTTGTTTCATTTAAGTCCTATAAAATAGCCAAACGATCTTTGATATCAAAGCTTTTGTCTTTAACCACTGAAGTCTGACTATCAAGATCTTGGATCATCATTCTAGTCCGGAACAATAGTTCGTACGGACTGAACCCTTTCAGAGAATTCCTTGGCAGGTTATTTAGACTACGTTGCACACTTATTAAATGTTTGACCCACCCAGCTCCCGAACCTAATACCTTTTCCGTTATAGATTGCTTTATGTCTTGGTTTTTTCTTTACACCATCCCGTATCCCTCAGGAAGGAAGTGAGAAGAGTCCCGCTATGCAATGCTCATTTGGCCATGCTTCCCTATAAGCCTGAGGGCTAAAGGGAATACATTATTCAAAACGTAGCATGCTTCTAGCGTATATGCCATTATAGACTTGCAAATCCTTGTATAACAGTCCAGACGTCAGCCGAGCGCTGGGGTCTACATCATAAGTGAAAATTAGTCTTTTTATGTTAATATAACGCTTTTTCGTGATGGGTACTTTCTTATTGTTGTTGTTTTTCTGGAGCGAAGTGCCATGGCAATAGTCCTCCTCGCTCGCCACTGCGATCTCTATTGCAGTCTGGGCAGTTTTTTACAAAAATGTGATGATGCAGGCTCATGCCTGGCCACCAGTACACTGATTGTAATTCTTGCAGAGAATCTTTTAGCTTAAGGTGTCTGAGACCCTCACCCATATGTGCGTCTGCTATTAACAAGCCTCTCCTGTCCGTGTTTGGAATTACTCTATCCCCCACTCCAGGGATTCGAGCAAAAGGGACTGAGTTTGCATCGATTATGTATGTATAATTGAGTGGATAATTGATCGGTAGTGCTGAACAGTCGCCTTTTGATGACGTTTTCACCGCCAGCACAGTTTCACCGTCAATGTATTTTACTGCACGCTTTTTTGTAGCTACGGAAGCCGATTTTGTTGCTTCCGCTGTGGCTGTCTCAGCCAATGAATTCCCTGCAACGTGAACGCCATCACGCTGATGACTCAGTGAATGTATCACGTGAGTTTTTGGTAGTTCTTTCTTTAAAAGAACTAATTGTTCCCAAAGCGCTTTCTGCTTTATTGTGGCACCTGTGTCATCTTTGTAACCGTTCTGAGTCCATTTCTGTAAGTCGTTATTGTATGATTTGACGCAGTAATACGAATCGCACACTATGAGTGTCGGGAATTCGCGATTGGCATTATCTAGCGCCATTTTTAACGCTATTATTTCAGTTTGTTGTTCTGAATTATTTTCCACTGAGTGTGTTTTTGTAAGTAGAGGTCTTAATTTGCCTCCGCGCCACACTTCTTTTACAATTTCGCACGTGGCGTTGTAAGCCAGCTCTCCCCAAACTGAGGGTTGAGCATGTCCGTCTGTATATATTACACAGGCGTATTGTCGTAAAGGCAGAATGTCGATTGGCAGAGGGTATTCTCTCTCATATTTTAGAAATTTAAATTCTTTCATTTCCGGGTCAAAATAGTATTTTACTTTGTCTGTAGCAACAGAATTTACCCATTGTACCCATTCTGGATTTAGTGCAGTTGTCGGTAAATTACATGGTGTTGTTAATGCCTCAAAAGCTGATTGTGCTGTTCTGACTGTAACCTGTCTACCGTCTGCTTGGCATTTTTCCTTTGCTACAGCTGTTTGAACCGCATGAACAATGCTTTCCTTAATGCTGAACCTTTTTTCAGCTTCTGTGTACAAATGTGATTTGTATGCTATTGGTACCTTCTCTCCCTCATTAGAGGTCAGGTATGTGAATCCGCATCTTCCTGGGATGACTCGAATCACAAGGTTGCGTGTGTTGTCACATGTTTGTAATTTTGTTTTAATTAACATATCTGTTTGTAAAGATCTCAAAATTTCTGTGTGTTTTTGAGTCCAGTTGATTCTTTTAAAATCTGGTTTTATTAGATCATAGAGAGGTTTAATTCTTTCTGCATAATTTATAATGTAAGTTCTTCCGAAATTTAGGAAGCCTAGAATTGATTGTAAGTTTTTCAGTGTTCTAGGTGCTTGGATTACTGCACATTTCTCTAGGAAATTGTCAGCCAGGCTTTTGCCTTCACTTGATAGTTCATATCCTAAAAACAGGACTGTTAGATGGGCAATCCTTGACTTTTTAAAGTTGAATTTGTAACCCTCTGCTGCGAACCCAAGTATTATGGTGTTCACTCTCTTCAAGTGAGTATCCAAGTCATCATCTGTTAGATAGATGTCGTCGACATAAGATAATGCCTCGTCATCATATGTTTGTAGTAATTCAGTTACTCTCGCTGAGAATAATCCTGGGCTGTTCTTGAACCCCTGGGGCAAACAACAGAAATTTTTTTGCGTGCCATTTATTGAGAACGCCGTCAAATATCTGCTCTCTGGTGCTATATTTTGACAAAAGAATCCATTAGAAATGTCTAATGTGGTTTTGTATTTTTTGCGCACTATGTTATTCATTAGTGCAGCACTATGCGAGTTTTGTACTGCAAATGTTTTGCAACATGAGTTAAGGTGTCTGTAGTCCAAAACAAGACGATATGAATTGTCTGGTTTGGAGACAGGAAACAAGGGGTTGTTCATTTGTGAGGTGCAAGTTTCAATCACCCCCTGGTATTCAAGTTGATCTAGGATCTCTTTTACCAGTTTTTTTGCTTCTTGCTTAATCGGGTACTGCCTCTGTGCAGTAGGTTGTGATTTTAACTGGATTTTGTGAGGAGGAGAATCCTCATCCCATCCCACATGATTTTTATATAAGGCAGGGGCTTGAGCTACTGCCCACTTTCTTGCAAGTGTATATTTTTTATGAATTGGAATATGGTTTGAGAAGGCAGGCATAATTATTTCTTCGCCATGTGGGCACTCCCTGACAAACTCTGGAGGCCAGTCTCGTTCAGCTAGAAGGATGTCATAGCCCTTGCAGAGATTATCCCAAAATAGACCCCTTATTTTTCTAGTCTTATCCCCCTCTATACGCAATGTTATTTCATATATTTTATGAGGTTTGCTAACTCTGGTATCTGCAGTTTCCACCTGAATGTATTCATTCGTGTCCACTGTCTCCAGATGATTCATAAGGACTTTGCGAGCTATGCTCACGTCTGCTGCGCTGTCTAGCATTGTCTGAGCCCACTCTCCGTTTTTCAGCTGTGTCCTCAGTATTCTCGGCATTGTTAATTACTTTAATACTGGCTACCTTCTTTTTGGGAAATTGTAATTTTTTATTCTGATGAGCAGGTTCTTTGTCTTTGGACTTGACGTGCTCTTCCCTGTGTTCTGATCGTCCTCTTCTTTCCGATTTCTGCAAGGAAGTCTGAAAAGATTGAGAGGGACGTGTATCAATATCTTGATATCTATCAGGTTTTTTTATATTATCCCTATTTCTAAGGTTGTATTTTTTCACAGAGGACTCCCTTTGGGGAGACTTGCATCCTTGATCAGGAGATCTTTCTCTCCGCCGAGGAGACCTTCCTCTGGACTGGAATCTTTTTTCTTTAGGATTGGATTGCTTATTTCCATCCCAGCTCTTTTTTTGAGTGTTTAAATTATTTTTTATAAATACTTTTTCAGGACTTTCAACTAGTTGAGGTTTCACTGGTATTCCACCCAAACTATCTCTTCCTAGTTCTTCATAGGATTTTTCTATGATTCTGGCAATTTCAGATGGTTGGTCTGCTATATTTGTCTCTTTTAACCTCTGGCGAATCGCCACATTTGCTGCTTCTCCCTTTATGTTGGCTAATAATATTGCAGAGACCTGCTTGAAATCTTTCAGTAGTTTCATACCGAGAGTTAAAGTGGGTTCTGGACCGTATTCATCTTGAATCTGTTTTAGCACATCTGGTATTATTGACATGGATGGTACACCATGTGTTTTTGTGTAAATGGAAGCAAAGACTGTTCCCCAAGTGTCACAGTCCTCCACATGTGGTGCGATTCCCATTGGGAGACAGATAGTCAGAATCCTATGTTTCTCAACAGGGGTGGTATCTGGAAACACCGCCTCTATTTGAGTGATTTTTTGTGCTAGCCAGAAAGGAATTTGTTCCCGTTTTGCGGGTACTTTACCTAGACAGGACTGTATGTTCTGAGGTGTAATTTTATTTGTGTTCCCCTGATGAGTGGTCAGCTGTGGAATTTTAATTGCTGGTTGGATTGTTGAAGTCCGCATTACATATTGGACTAATTGTCTATGTATTTTTATTAATTGTTTTAGCTGTGCTAAAAGCTCTGGTGCAGGCATTTCTTCAATGTCTGGATGTGGTGTATATCCGGCTAGGACCGGCCACGTTGCTCCTGGTCTACCTAGTGGACCGAGCCTGGTGATGTGATTATTATGTTTTAGGGCGCCATGAAACAAGAGCAGGTGCTCTTGGAATTGGAGTGGTATTTCCACTTCCTCGAAAGGAGTGTACTCACTAGGAGGTTCCTCTATTTTGTAATAGTGGAAGTCCTTTGTTACAGCGTTTGCTGCTGGAAAGTTTATCCATGAATAGAATACCTCTGTCTGCCGATATTCGTGTGCCTCAATTACGAATATGACTGTACCACCTCTTGGTGTCAGTCAATTTTCTATAAGTTTTAGGGTTATAGATTTCCTTATGTTGACCGGGATGAGTATTGCATCTGGGTCATTTTCCAGCAGAGTATTGTCTGCTACTAGGATTTCAGCTGCTAGTCTAACTGTCTCCCTTTCTTCTTCACTTTCTGTCATTTTACTGACAGGAAGGTTATTCTGTTTGTTTGCAGATCAGGTTTCTATGGAAACAAAGATTAGATGCACAATATTTTGGAACAGTGTATCCTTCAACGTTGAATAAACCAAGAACCATACATAGGAGTCTCCTCCTGCGAGGTTTGGCGGATATGACCTTTCACCCACTCCAGACGTCTTTGGAGTATTATGGGAAAAAAGGGGTTCTGTGTGAAAAAGCACGACTGAGTTACTCTAATGTCTTGCGTTAGTTTTATCGCCTATCCAAACGTTGGGCGCCATGTAGTGTAGTTCCTATCATCCCAATAGGCTCTGCGCATTGGAATAATATCTTCAATAGTATAGACCTAGGGCAGAGGTTAACTAGGTCTTCTACCGACGATATTAGACTTAAAGTTTTGTGTTTGCCAGCTAGCTCAGAGTTCACTAGAAACTTTCTCGAATAGGCAAGGAGGATTTTAACCTCCCTGGATAGACAAGAAGGGATTTAGTTTCTGACAACCATAGAACATGACAACTTTGCTCTCCCCTAATCAAGAGTGTATCTCTAGAGTCGTGTGAAAACAAAAGACAACTTATTTTACTCAGTCAGTTCAGTGCATTCTTAGTTTCACCAGATTGTAGAGAAAAGGAAAAGACGGGCGTGTTCAATAAAATATGTTATTTATTGATCAGTCTCCTTTCTCATACAAGAGAAATGAATCGCTATTATTGTAATACTTATAGTTAAGTAAAGTGCATACAGTAAAGACAGAATTATAAAATAATACTGTAAAAGCATTGATATGGTTTCTAAGCCATATGATACTTTAAAATGGATAAAATAGATACATACATATATACATTTGACTAATCATACTCAACTGGTGCTTCTAACCACGCCTACCCCAGTGTACCTGACCTAAGCCTAATACGTGGGCGGGAGTAGATAAGTAGCAGTTTAAGTTAAGTTTGTTTGCCAAGGGACTGATTCGAGAATTCTCTGCAAGGGGTTATTCAGTTCTGTACCTGAGATCTAGAATGATGGAGGGCTGGTATCTCTTATCCCATGTCTTGATATTCCAGCTGCCTGCGAGGGCTGCTTGGAAGCGCCGGAGCTGGATTTCTCAGCAGGAGAAAGGCAGCGTCTCGTTCTCAGCGCGTCAGGAAGGCGGGGCAGCGCCTGTGGGCTTCGCTCTCTGCTGGGCTCCTCGGCACGTCTCGCTGCTCCGATCTCGTCACCACCGCATGTGTTTGCTTAAGGCAATGTCGGTAATATTTATACCTGAAAGGTGCCGAGATTGACGTAAGGATGGACATATATACGTCAATAAGGATGTCATATGAACGGGCTCGTTCGCACATTCTTTTGCTGAAGTTCTCTGTGAAATCAAAACAATGGCTATGGGAATTTCCCAGGTCCCTGTAGGTTTGATTTGTTTTGAGAACTCCGTATGCCTTATCAGGGGCTGGAGGAATATCGCTTGTCTAATTAGATGGCATGCGTTATGACCTAATCAGATAACGTGCTTCTGTGCCGTGGTGTGGCTTAATCAGATAACGGTTTTTGCACCGTTGGCTGGCTGCTAGTTAATTATTAACCAGACCAGGGTCAGGAATAGGGGAATCGATACAGTACCTATAGGAATACATCACAGCATAAACTATGCCGGGTCACTGGAATGGAGAAGCTCTACTCCTCTGCCCTTCCAATTGCTAATCCTCATCTGATTCCTATCGCATCTGAACAATTGGTACAACGCATCCTGACAAAGTTTGACCTGACTAAAATTGGAGATCTATATCCTGATGGCCATATATTCTCTCCATCAGAAGACACACGATTTAACGCAGTGGACTTTATGGCCAAATTTGTATTAAGCCGCATTTTCTCTGTGCTGGGCTCCACTTTCCCGACATTCCCGCTAGAACCTATCTCGTTCCTTCCTCTTACGCTCCTCATAGGCAAAGAAGATTTCACACATCTGATGTCTAAGCTCTACAAGACATGTGCCTCTCTGAAACCTGTACAGGACAGCAAAATTTGCAGGGACCTGGAGCAGGACCTAGGCATAAATATCACCGACGAACAGTGGGCCAACTGCTGCTCAGTTACACAAGACGTTTCCCTAAACAGCAGACACAAAACTCCTCCATTTCAAATTTCTACGTCGCATCTATTTTACTCCGGCACTTGCACACAAAATAGATCCCACTAAGCCCCATACCTGTCGAAAATGTTCTGCACTGTATGAGGACTTTGCACACCTCACTTGGACATGCCCGAATCTACAGGAATACCGGGTGCAAGTACACCACACACTAGGATTGATATTACATATTCCATTGACCCCGATTCCTGAGATAGCTCTGCTTGGGTACACTGTCACTTTCCCTCGGAAACTCCGTAGGCTGGCCTCACTATGTCTTTTGTTAGCTAAACAAGAGGTGGCCTTGCATTGGGGATGGACCACGGCCCCGAATGCTCAGGGATGGCTACGCAGTATCGCATATTGTAATGTGAACAGTGAGCTTTATGCAGACACAATGCCCAGCACGTCCCGCCCTAAAGACATCTGGGGGCCACACAAGTCATATGTCGAGACTCTTTTTTAATTTCTGTAATTTTTTATTGTAGAAAAAATATATATTTACATGGAGCATAACATATACATGGGTGGGGGAAGACGAAAGAGAAAGAAGAAAAAGAAAAAGAAAAACACCCGCGGGGGGGGCAGTGGGGGAGGGGGGACTGGTTCGTTTCCAGCTTCCAGTCTTATTGGAGTAAGTCCGATTTCCAGTCGTTCGAGCGCGGCTTTATCGTTTAGTCCTCCGTCCCCATGTTGCATTGATTGTCATACTCGGTCCCACACCCCTGCCGCTTGCGGAAGAGATAGAGAGAGGAGAGAGAAAAAAGGAGCAGTGCGGGTTTCTGGTGTGTGCACAAATCCGGAGGTCTGCTGCTCGGCTGTTGCTAGTTGGTGTCTGGCAGTGCTACCTATGGTGGTTTGTGCGACGAGAGGTAATTGTCTAGGGATTCCCACATGCTTGACTGCCTGTGTGTTTTGGGTGAATGTTTCGCTGTGATGGTGTCCACCCCTCGTAGGAAAGTGACCCAGTTGAGCCATGCTTTAGGCGTGGCTTTCCCTGTGTCTTTCCAGTTGTACAGAACTGTTTTGACTGCTACTGTCAGCAGAAGACCGATGAGGTCGCGGTCTGCTTTGTTTGTTACTGAGGGGAATGTGAAACCCAGTGCCAGGCTGTGGAAGTCTAGTTGCATGGTGCCCCCTGTGATCTCGTTTATTAGTGTTTCTATTGTGTTCCAGAAAATTCTGACTTTGGAGCAGTGGAAGAGTAGGTGTGCGAGGTCTCCCTTTTCTTTATTGCAATTCCAGCAGGAATCACTTCCATGGATGACAAGCGGGCGGGGGACCAGTATGCCTTATGTATGAGCCAGAATTTAGTCTGGTTTAAAGTTGCAGTAACCTTTTTCCTGGATGTGGACCTCCATAGCTCAGCCTTCTCCTTCTCACTCAGCGCTCTACCCACTAGTGTGCCCCAGTAGGTGTTGACTTTATCGTTAAGTTTGGTGGATTTTGGGTATAGGGCCCTGTAGAGGTATGCGACTTGGTGTCCTAGTTTGTTGAGGTTAGTAGCATATTGTATGAGAGATAGTGTTAGTCCGTTCAGGTTTGCCTTCCTTATTGCTACCTTAATCTTCAGGAAGTTGTACAATTCTATGCTCTCTAGGTCGTGTTCTTCCTTGAGTGTGTCAAAGGTTACCTTTGTGCCTTGTTTCAGTAGGTCACTGGCCGTTGTGATGCCATACTTGTACCTTGAGTGCATGTTCAGAGTCTTATCCCTGTATTTTATTGTGGGGTTGTGCCATATGGATTCTAACTGGGATTTCTTTATGCTTGTCCTCATTAGTTTGTCAATACTTAGGAGAGCTGTCTTTGTGCTGCTTAGGATGGGGTTTTCTTTGATTGCCGGGTGTCGGGTAGCTGTAAGTAGGGCGATAGGGTTCATTCCTTTCAGTAGTCCTCGCTCTAGTGTTAGCCACGCCGGTGTATATTCTGGGCTCGGGGTGAGCCAATATAGTCCCTGTCTTGCTATGCACGCATTTTTGGAATGTTCTGAAGTTCGTTATATTCAGGCCGCCTAGGTCTTTTGTCAGTCTGAGCTTTTTTAGGCTTATTCTGGGCTTTTTCACCCTCCACAGAAAGGTATTCAGCATTTTGTCTAGTCTCTTGTGGAAGTCTTCTGTATTTATCAATGGTAGCATGTTCAGCATGTAATTCACCATTGGTGTGAGCATCATTTTAATCGTTTCTACTCTCCCCCACCACGTGGTGAATTTGGGGGACCAGCCCTCCACTCTTTCCTTTATTTTGTGTAGTATGGCTTGTTCATTGTGTCCTAGTGTAGATCTCAGATCTCTCTCGAAGAGGAGGCCTAGGTATTTGATGGGTTTCTGTTGCCATGTCAGGCCGGACGAGCCTAGAACCGTCTTAGTGATGTGAACGTTCAGAGGCTTGCACTCGGATTTGTCCCTGTTTAATTTATATCCCGAGACCTGGGCATATTGTTCTATCGTTCCCATCAGTGCCTTGATTGATTTTTCTGGGTCCTCAGTGATTATTAGCACATCGTCTGCGTATGCCGCTAGCTTGAAAGTTTCTCCCTCTACTGGTATCCCCGCTATGTCTGTATTGGCTCTGATCATGTTTAGGAGAGGTTCTATCGCTAGCAGGAACAGGGCTGGCGAGAGTGGGCACCCTTGTCTGGTCCCCCGACCGAGATGGAGTAGTTGTGATATCCCCCCGTTTACTACAACTTGTGCTTTGGGGTCATTGTAGAGGGCCAGCACCATCTTCCTATAGTTGGGTCCAAACCCGAATTTCAGCATGCACTGGTCCAGAAGGGCCAGGACACTCTGTCAAATGCTTTCTCAGCGTCTAGGGCTATCATGACCGCTGCTTTGCTGCTCTTGGAGGAGTGATTTATTATGTGGCATAGCAGCCTTGTGTTGTCATGGGACATTCTGTTCCTAAGGTATCCTACTTGTGAACAATGTATGAGCTTGGGTAGGTGAGCGTTGAGTCTGGTTGCTACTATCTTGGCGTATATTTTGCAGTCTACGTTAATAAGTGAGATTGGTCTGAAGTTCTTTGATTCGTTTGTGTCTTTACCTTCCTTCGGTATTACTATTATGTTGGCTTCCGCCATGGACGGTGTCATGCGTCCTTGCTGGACACACTTCGTGAAGATCTCCTTCATTGTGGGTCTGAGAATGTGTAGGTACTGCTTGTAGAAGCCGGCCGTGAAGCCGTCTGGTCCTGATGCCTTGTTATCTTTGAGACTCGCTGTGGCTCTCTCTATTTCTTCCTCTGTTACGTTTAGGTCAAGGATGTCTCGTTCCTTGTCTGATAGCGTTGGTGTGGATATGCGTGCTAGGAGTTCTTCGCCCCCATCCTCCCGTAGGGTTTCATCCCTAGTGTAGAGTTTCTCGTAGAAGTCTCTGAAGACCTCCAGGATCTCTTTGTTTGCAGTCTGGGATTTATTATTCCTGTCTTTGATGGCCTCTATCGAATGTTGTTTCTGTTTCCCCTTGAGGTAGGATGCTAGATTTTTCCCTGCTTTGTTTGCTGTGCACAGGTTGATAGCTTTGTATTTATTTATCCAAGTGCCTGCCCTTTCACTCAGGATTTTGTTTAGTTCGTATTTGCATTTAGTTAGGTTTTTGAGGGTGTTCCTATCTTCAAGGTTAGCTATGTGACCGTTCTCTAGGTTTTTGATCTGTTTTTCCAGTTCGGCAATTTTTTTGTTCCTGTCTTTGTTAAGCCTCCCTTTGATGCCCTGGACTGTCCCTCTGATGGTGGCCTTTAAGGCATCCCATAGTAGGTCTCTGTCTATCTCGGGGGTGTCATTAATCGCCAGGTACTCTTTTATCGCTGTTTCAATCTCCGCCCTAGTTGATGTGTCAGTAAGCAGATTGTCGTCAAGACGCCATCTGCGAGTTGGCTTCTCATTGTGTTTCCCTGATAGGGTTAGGCTTATGTGCGAGTGATCTGAGATGCTCTGGGGGCCGATTTCCGTGTGCTCTATGAGATGGGTGTGTGTGTCTGATATAAGGATGTGGTCTATTCTACTGTAGGAGTTGTGTGGGTTCGAGTAGAAAGTGTATTCTCTGGCGTCCGGGTTTTGGAGGCGCCACGGGTCCTTGAGGTTGAGTTTGGAGCAGATGTTTTTCAGGATGTTGCCCATGTGTGACGCATGGCTTTGTCTGTGCGGGTGTTTGTCGATGGCTGGGTCTAAGACCTGGTTCATGTCTCCTGCGACCACCAGGAGCTCGCCTAGTGGAAGGGTGTGTAGTTGTGCTCCTACCCTGTCCCAGAAGGCCCTGTCGTCGGTATTGGGGCCGTAGATATTGGCCACGTGTATAGTTTCTCCGGCTCTCCTTAGGCTGGTCCCTAGAATTCTGCCCTCTGTGTCAGCCTGCGTGTTCACCAGTGTTAGCTTTGACTTCTTGCTTGTGAAAGTCACCACCCCGTTCTTTTTGTTCTGTGCTGCTGACCCCCATACTTCGCCTATCCAGCTAGTCTTGAGGCGCTCTATGTCGTCTGATTCTAATCTTGTCTCCTGCAGTACATAGATGTCACTTTGAGTTTCCTCAGGTGTTCTAGTACTTTCCTTCTTTTCACCGGGCTGTTGAGACCTTTGACGTGTAGGGATACTATCTTGATATCAGTTGAGAGGTTGGCATGCTTGTTGTGTGTCATTTGTGGTGAAGTGCATTTGGCGATCTGTATGGCCTTGATATCCGTGGATCCCTGTGGCTTCCTCTCCCTAGTCCTTGGCTAGCTTGTGCGTTGTTGTGCTTATACCTGTGCTTGCTGCTCCTAGTTGAAAGTGTGGAAAATTGAAAGATAGAGTAGAAGAGATAGAAAAGAAGGGTGACCCCATGTGTGTGCTCCCCGACCCCCCCTGCCTTCCCTGTACCCCCCTCTCCTCCCTTCCCCCTCCCCCCTTACTTGCTGAGTGGGAGTGCGACGACAAAGTTCCTTTGCTCCGCATCCTCCCTGAGGTAGAGTTTGTGCGTTGTCCATGGTAGAGTTCTGAATAAAAAGCGTGAGAAAAAGTACAGTCATTCTTGTTTGCTTCGTTGTTCCCGATCTGGTATGGTCTTTCTCAATATTGAGGTAGATTCTTACGGGCATGTAAACGTGGCTATTTGGCGGCCGGCTGCTCTCTTTGTGACAAAAGGCGAAGATTCTGCTGTGCTGCTCACCTGGTGTTCCCTCGTCCGTGTGGGCGATTGTCGCTTGGGAGAGTTTGCTCGCCGGAGGTAGCTGTGTTGTCCTGTTGTTCCGGGTGGTCTTTACTCCGATTGGGCGGCCTCATCTGGTGAGGCGCATCTCTTGGCAGCGCCTGGGGGTTTTGTATCCATCTCTTCTGTCAGTGGCTTTTGCATGTAGCGTCTCAGATCTTCGGGGTTCTCAAAAATCATTGTTCTCAGTTTGTCTGTGATCTTGAAACGGGCCGGGCCTACGAAGCTGAAACTGATGCCTCTTTTGCGCAGTGCCTCCCTGAGAGCTAGGAAGCCTTTCCTGGTCTCGACCGTTGGTTTTGAGTAGTCCTGGGTCAGTACGATCTTGCTGCTCGCCCATGTGAGGTTTTGATTCTTCCTGGCAAATGCGAAAATGGCCTCAGTGTGGGATGTTCGCAGTGGGTTGCATATTATAGGTCTGGGACCCTTTCCCGTTGCTAGTTTCCTTGCCGGCACTCTATATGCCTTTTGCACTTCGAACCTCCTGTCAAAATTGATGCCTGTGAGCTTGGGGATCATGTCTTCGAACATGTTTGCACATGAACCCGCTTTATCCTCCGCTCCTTCCGGCACCCCTAGGATCCTCACGTTGCCTCTTCTGGCTCTGTCGTCCTGCTCCGCTAGCTGTCTTTGTATGGCTTTCGTGGCTTTTTGGCATCTGCTGTTACTTTGGAGTTCTCTGCAGTTACATCCCCCACGGAGCTTATGCGTCCTTCTGCTGCTTCCATTCTAATGTTGGTGCTATGCAGGTCGGCCTTAATTGCTGCCAGTTCTAGTTGCATGTTGTCTATCTTTAGCTTTGTTTCCTTAGCCACTGCATTTCCTTCATTAATCTTTCTGAGGATAGTCTCTAGGGTTGCCGTTTCGCTTTTTGTCTTCAGCGGGGAGTCAGGGGTTTCTTTTTTGGCCTTTTTTGGGTCTCTTGCTGTTTTGCCTTCGTTGTTTGCCATTGTTCTGATGCCTCTTCTCGATAGAATGCTGCCCAGGCGCCCCTCTTTTTGAGCGGAAATTGGGTTGCCTGTTGGGATTGCCTTTGGGGGCTGGGCCGTTGCGTAGGTTCTGTACCTACTTGGTTCTCTAATGTGCCTCATTCTTGTCTTGGCTTTGGGACCTGCCAGCGTGTGCTTTGTCTCGTTCGCAGCCTTGACCGGCTGCTTTTATTGAGTGGCTGGTTTATTTATGGCTTATTTGGGAGGTGTCGATTGAGGCTCTGCCTTGCTTGGTTCTGGGCTCTTTGCTCTTTTGGCTTGTTGTCAGTGGTGCTGGTTGTGGCACTGGTTCGTTCGGCCCTTTTGCTCTTTGGGCTTGGTCTGTCGAGACTCTTAGACAAGAAAATGAAACACAGTTGGAGCAGGGATTAGTCCCAACGGGAGTGGGGTGATTCTGCTCGAAAGTCTGGTCTATATTATCAAACTCATATTAGAAAGTGTGTCGCATTGAGGAACTGCTCCGGTCAGTGGAAGTGGGGATATGGCTACCTGAAGCAGATACTGCTAACGTTCACAATTATGAGTGAGGCTGGCTTACAGACCCTAATATAACATGCTATTATTAATGCAGTTTGTTTGCATATTTAGTGTTTTTGTTGAACATGCTATTTGGCACTGTAGACGCTGATTCTGGAAGGCTGTGACATCTTTTGATTTTGGACTGCTAAACATTAATGCTTATTTGTTCCTTTGTATTGATGGAAATGCAAAAATAACGTTAAAAAAAAGAGTCGACATGGCATGCATACCTGTGTGCAATGCCTGCAACCCACTGCCTATGGTATAGGTAAGTGGTACAAAAGGGGGTGGTGATGGACGGAGCATCTGAACCAATCAAACACTCACACCCAGTCAACAGATCTGGGTTTAATCCATCACCGTTCTTTAGCCCACTCTGCCATCCCAGTTCAGACATGGCCATATGCAAATCAGTCTGACCCTGTGCCTCATGGTAACAGTCCAGCCCGAACTGCCAAGCCATGCCTTCCCTGGACCGGAAACAAGCTTCCGAGGACCGGTTTCTGGCATTTCAGCCGTCTTCAGCCCGGCTTGCTTGAATCCAGTGGCAAAGTGAGCAAGGGACTCACGTTTGAGCATACCCTGCCAACTTATGGCGAACACTGGATTCAAGCAAGCCGGGCTGAAGTCGGCTGAAATGCCAGAAACCGGTCCTCGGAAGCTTGTTTCCGGTCCAGGGAAGGCATGGCTTGGCAGTTCGGGCTGGACTGTTACCATCTGGCCTTTAGAAAGGCCCTGAAAACACTCCTCTTTCAGGAAGCATTTCAGTCCCATTAATATACCTGAAGATTACGACAACGTCCTGGCTAGCAAAGCGCGGAGATACCCTCATGGGATTGATTCCTGCGCGATATAAGAAATTAAAATAAAATAAATAAATGAGGCACAGGGTCAGACTGATTTGCATATGACCATGTCTGAACTGGGGTGGCAGAGTGGGCTAAAGAACTGTGATGGATTAAACCCAGAACTGTTGACTGGGTGTGAGTGTTTGATTGGTTCAGATGCTCCGTCCATCACCACCCCCTTTTGTACCACTTTGTTCGCCATAAGTTGGCAGGGTATGCTCAGACGTGAGTCCCTTGCTCACTTTGCCACTGGATTCAAGCAAGCCGGGCTGCAGACGGCTGAAATGCCAGAAACCGGTCCTCGGAAGCTGGTTTCCGGTCCAGGGAAGGCATGGCTTGGCAGTTCGGGCTGGACTGTACCCATGAGGCACAGGGTCAGACTGATTTGCATATGGCCATGTCTGAACTGGGGTGGCAGAGTGGACTAAAGAACGGTAATGGATTAAACCCAGATCTGTTGACTGGGTGTGAGTGTTTGATTGGTTCAGATGCTCCGTCCATCACCACCCCCTTTTGTACCGCTTTGTTCGCCATAAGTTGGCAGGGTATGCTCAGACGTGAATCCCTTGCTCACTTTGCCACTGGATTCAAGCAAGCCGGGCTGAAGACGGCTGAAATGCCAGAAACCGGTCCTCGGAAGCTTGTTTCCGGTCCAGGGAAGGCATGGCTTGGCAGTTCGGGCTGGACTGTTCCCATGAGGTACAGGGTCAGACTGATTTGCATATGGCCATGTCTGAACTGTGGTGGCAGAGTCGGCTAAAGAACGGTGATGGATTAAACCCAGATCTGTTGACTGGGTTTGAGTGTTTGATTGGTTCAGATGCTCCGTCCATCACTACCACCCCCTTTTGTACCGCTATGGTATAGGTAAGTCACCCCTCTAGCTGGGTGCACTATACCACTGGCGAGGGTACAGTTGCATGAACACTGTGCCCCTACAGTGTCTAAGTCCATTCTTAGACATTGTAAGTGCAGTAAAGCCACAAGAGTATATTTGCTGGGAGTTTGTCATTTCGAACTCCACAGCACCATAATGGTTGTACTGAATTCTGGGAAGTTTGGTAGCAAACCTCTCAGCATAATAAACCCAGACTGATGCCAGTGGGGGATTTATTATACAATGCAGTCAGAGGGCATCTTAGAGATGCCCCCGGAAAACAGACTAGCCTCTAGTAGTTCACCTGCCTGGTATACACCAGCCTGCCACCACAATACATGTTTCTGGACCCCTGGGTTGGGAGCCTTCGCTCTCTGGGACCAGAAACACCACCTTCCTGCAGAGGTGGTTACACCTCCCCCAGGTCAGGTAGAACCATCTGTGGCAGGGGAGCTTCAAATGCCTTGCCACTTTTACAACGCGATACCCAACCTCTCCTGCTATCAGAAGCAGGCCCCCTTCCTTTCTCACCCCATTTTCGGTGGTAAGACAAGTGGGAAAAATTTGACCAGCCAGGAGGTGTGCCCGCCTCTACCAACCCCATCACTCAGATGGGGGAGGCGAGGTGAGACCCACTCTTTAGTGCCCACCATCTTGCAGATGGCAGTCACTCTCCAATCAGGATAAGGGAAGGTGACTACTTGCCACGTGGGGTGAGCACACCAAGGGTGTAGTCACGCTAAGGTCAGTAGCCCATTGGCTACTACCTCGAGATTCCTAAAACTAAAACGTATTTAGGGGGCAGCACTGAACCCACAAGGCAGCAAGCAAGAAGAAGAATAACCGAAGAGCCGTGCTGAAGGAAGAAGAGGAGGACATCAATTGCCTTAGCCCTAGCCACACTAGTCTGTCCTGACCTCGACCTGCTTCAGCAGAATCCTGGCGTGTCCTGCAGCCAGCAGCCCCCCAGAACCCGTCGGACCTGCCCTGCCTTCCCTACAAAGACTCTGTCTCCTGTGAGCACCGGACTTGCTCAAGAACCAGACACTGGCTCCGGCCGCCAAACCAACTCACCTACGCCCACAGCCCGAGTTCAAGCGGCCCAACACCAAGAGGAGGTTCCCCCAGCGAACCTGACCTGGGATTTGGTGATCCCTGACCTACCTCAAGCCTCCGGATGACGCTTGCAGGGTACCCCTGACCGGAGCTGGTAAGGAAATCCGACGCCTAAAGACACCCCTACACCCAACGCCCCACGGCCTTGGGTGGCCCAACCAACAGTTTCCAGGCAACCCGCTGAATCCCAACTTACCTCTCCAACCAGTGGTCACCTCCAGCAAACCTCCCTGCCTGAACCTGTAGTCTTTGTTCCGACCGGATATCTCCCATTGAAAACAACAGGGCATCCGACGCCATATAAGCGTCCTGCACCCGGCCACCCCTGCGCCGCTGTGAGTGCACCTTGTGTTTTAACTCGGATCCCCCTTTGCCCAGAGTTTATCCCTACGAGCTTTGCTCCCTCAACCCTGTCGCTTGCCCGAGAGTAGCCACCAACCGATGGCCCTTAAAACCCATAGGCTAACATTGGGCCTCAGCATTCTGCACCCGGCCACCATAGTGCAGCTAATGGTGTATTTTGAGTGCATCCTCGACCCTGGGGGAACCCTAGTTCTAACCTCAGAAACTCAAAAATAAAGACCGATTGCTTACCTGCAAACCGATAACCACATTTTCCGCCATAGTATTACATTGACTGTTTTCCTCTGAGAAAGTTTGAAGTGTTGAGTTGTGTTTGTATGGAAACCTAACCAACTGTGTTTTAATGTAAAAATGTTTTACTTACCTTTGTCTAGGAAATGTCCCAGTGTGGTATCTAGGCATACCACACTGAGTAGAAAAAGTAATCACAAAGTAATCACAAGTATCAACTGTTTTAAAATATTTTACAAACCTGCTACAAAGTCAATTTCATCCAACTTGCATATTCTGATCAAACCTGTTTTGAAAAGTACAATTTGACTTACCTGTACCAAGTCCTGCTTGGCTCTAAAAATAAAATACAACTAAAGAATTTTTTTTATACAAACAATTGGTCTGAGTTCAGTCTTTGAGTGTGTGACATCATTTCTTGCCTTAGTGTGTACAAAAAATGCTTAACACTACCCTCTGATAAAGCCTTACTGCTCACCCACACTACCACAAATAGACAGTAAGGTAATATCTACTTTTACCTCTGTAAGCCTTTGGACATCCACTGGACTCTTTACACACTATACTTTACTTTGGTATAGTGTATACAGAGCCAGCGTCCTCCATCTTGTTCCTCTATATGATCAAAGAACACCTCAGTGACTTACAATATACTTGCAATGTACAGCACGGGGTCCTTTAGCCAACATGTATCTGCCGTGGCGACCGAAAAGGCCATCTGTAGACTGGGCAGATTTTATGTATACCGTACGTATGTTATGCACCAATCCGTTCTGTACTCATCTGCAGTGCACTCACCCCTCTACAGGTTGACAGTTTCAGTACACTCTAGAACTCGCCAGTACCTACTACGTCCTCGTGCAAACCCCCTAGAGCAGTGGTTCCCAAACCTTTTAGAACAACAAACGTTCACAGCCCACTTACCTTTAATGTACAAGCGGAGAGCTGATTTGTGAATGATTTAGAGACTGGACATTTCTGTTGAAATGGCTACTAAATTTGCTCAGACATAGAGAATTACTAATAAAACTATGTTGCACACCAATGATAATTGGGTAAATTGGGTTTCTGTGAATATGTATCATGTGTGCATCACAAGAAAGTGTCTTGATTTGTTTTGATCTTATTAAAATCTGTATCCAGCACACTGCAGAATAACGAAAAAAAGTATTTTGTTTTTGCTTTCCTAACTGCTGGATGCATTCAGTACATTTACAGGTATTTACATTTTGTTGTGTATTGGAAAATAACGACATTCGACATTGTCACATTATTCACTTTAAAGACCCCTCTTACAGTGCAGTTGGGGGGGGGGGGGGGGTAAACACTAATCCCCATGTTAAGAGATTAAAGCAGCCTGACAGTTGACCTCTGCCATTGAATCACCAGTAAGACAAGTTAAATAAAGAATGTAAAGGCATCCTTATTTATTGCTCTAACTCATTCCACCCACCAAAAATCAGCTCGCCACCCAGCAGTGGGTCACGACCCACAGTTTGGGAAGCACTGCGCCTAGACACCCATGGGATAGAGTTGTACACTGTGTGGGTATATACACGTCTCCTTTGTCCAGCCACCTACGGCCGCCTGTAGACTGGGGCAGAGTTTCACGGTGTCTCCCAGTTCCAGTCCCCGACCACTTTCTGTGCCCCTTAAGGTCTTTCTTTGTTGTCACCCTGACTGCTTCCTAGATTGCTAGTGACGGATTTTGACCTCTCTCCTGCGCCCCCTACTTCCGGGTGAACAACTCTCCTATTGTGTATCTTGAACTGTCTTTTGAAATCCCCCTGCTGGCTGGGTCGAGATGGGGGGTGCCCTGGGTTAGTTTATTGCACACGATTTCTGCTTCTTCCTATATGCGTTTGCAGCAAAAATCTTTACAAACGTGCGAAGAAAGTTGAAGGAGGATGGAGATATTTAATGAGCAGTTGACAATACAACTTGAGAATGGGCTCTCTGGTCACGCTCACCATGTCTAACAGTTTACAGCCGAGCAGGAGGGGACAGTGGAGCAGTGGCGTCTATGCAGGGGAGCCAGATGGTGCTCGTGCCCCCAGCTGTGTTTGTGTTACCATCTCTCCCCTTTGCCCCCATCACCTCAACTGTTGAAAGTCCCCAGAGGCGGCACAGAAAAACACACTCTTTACACTGCCACACACACTGATTGGTCCAACGCAGTGTTTGCTTAAATGTTTAAATCAGACTTTGTATATGTGTAGACATTTAAAGATACATAGAAAGATACGGATATATACATACATGCAAAGTCAGATTTAGACATTTTAAGCACACGTGTATATGACCTTTGTAGGTTGTCCCAGCACTTTCGTGTGTAGCCCAATGTGAGCCTTCCCTTAAAATACATTTCTAGAGACGCCACTGGTGCTATGTTGGAGACAGAAAAAGGAAATAGGCGAGTGTTTACGCACAAAGGAAAGGTCCTGGGGGAATTCAGATGCCTTGAAGAGCTTTCAGGTCGCTGAAGCTGGGTGGATGAGTGAAACAACCTGCTGTTGTGCTAAAAACAAAGACCTGGCAGGAATGTGGGCAAACTGGTTGTTCTCCAGGCCGGGTTTCTGTCGTTGGGGGGTGGAGGATGGGCACAGCTACACCCCAGGAGGCTCCTCCCCATATGGAGCCTTATAACTGGCTTGGAACACCTCCTTGCCAACATTTCTGTCAGCGATTTCGACCTGCAAGCAAGGTGCCCGGATTCACAGCTACCAACTGCAGAATAGCACGATGGCTTCCATGGGGCTGCAGATTCTGGGCATCGCCCTGGCTGTGATCGGCTGGGTAGGCGCCATTGTGGTCTGCGCATTGCCCATGTGGCGAGTGACGGCCTTCATCGGCAACAGCATTGTCACTGCCCAGATCATGTGGGAAGGGCTGTGGATGAATTGCGTGGTGCAGAGCACGGGGCAAATGCAGTGCAAGATCTACGACTCCCTGCTGGCCCTACCTCAAGACCTTCAGGCGGCCCGAGCCCTGGTGGTCATCGCCATCGTGGTAGGAATCCTGGGCGTCCTCATGTCCATTATGGGCGGCAAATGCACCAACTGTGTGGAAGGCGAAAGCACCAAGGCGAAGGTCATGATCGTCTCAGGGGTGGTTTTCCTGCTGGCAGGTATCATGATGCTCATCCCTGTGTCGTGGTCAGCCAACAACATCATCCGGGATTTCTACAACCCACTGGTGGTGGAGGCGCAGAAGAGGGAGTTGGGGGCTTCGCTCTACATTGGATGGGCCTCAGCAGCTCTTCTGCTTCTTGGAGGAGGCTTACTCTGCTGCAACTGCCCCCCAAAAGACCCCAAAGCTTACTCCGCCAAGTACACCATGGCCCGTTCCCAAGGAGCGGCCAGCAACTACGTTTAAAGGCCACCTTCTTGATGTGGACATTCTGCCTGGTCCTGTGAAATCAAGTCAGGTATCCAAGGACAAAGACTCCCAGGGGAGCCAGCAAGACCATGGGAGTGAACAACATTACAACTTCACTTCGTTAAGAGAAGACATTTTGCAAAGACCTTTGTGCCAGGTGAGACTCCTGGTCCCTCTCACTTCACTTGATTAGAACTGTCTGGGATACTTCTATAACTGCTTTCGGATCCCACCAGACTTCAACACCGTCAGGCCCTGGCGAAAAGCTGCCAGCATTATAGTAGGGCCGCGAGCCAAGAGGTTGGGCTCCCTGGGGGACTTCTGTTTGGAGGGAAATTGGGGAGAAAGTTCGGGACTGTGATCAGAAAATCCAAAGCTGTCTGCAGCAGGCGTCAACGGGAGCAGCGGACAGGTGCAGAAGGGGAGGAGGGAAAGTGTTGGGCAGGTGCAGGCAGGGAGGAGAGCCTGGGGATGGAGGGCTGGGTGTGCCAGCTGCCTGACTCAGAGACGAGAAAGAGCCGCGCCTCCGCCCAGCCGGGAACCAGCAGAGAAGAAGCGGACCCGCCCCGCAGATCAACCGGGGGGCCAGGGTGCAACCGCAAGTGGGACACTCCCGGAACTGCTGAGACCCTTCCCCTCCCTTAACTTCCGGGACCCTTCACCGCTGCTGCAATCCGTCACCATGACAACCCGTTCCCTGCTGCGAATAATCACCAGTTGTCACCCTGACGCAATCGGCGTGCCACCGGACACTGTCCGACCGCACGCAATCAATCACGTACTCTGACGCCATCAATCTCCACGTCAAGAGACTGCCATTTTCTGTGTGCATGGACAGCCGCGATGAGGGGTGGTGGGGGGGCTCTTTTTGTGATCTCTGAAGCTCTCGCTCTGTGATTTATAACACGTCTATTTGTCATTGCACATCACCTGTGGCTGAGCGTTTTTTGCAGTAAGTCCAATGTTAAGTATTAGGGACAAGTTGTGATGTGGAGGGGAGTCCACCCTGGTGCGAGGCCAGTGAGATGGAGGGTCGAAGCAAGGACTGGTAGAGCGTAAATAATGAGATCCAGAGAAAGAAAAGAGAACGTGACGGAGAGGAAGCATGGAGGGGAGTGTAGGTCGCTACAGGGAGGAGGGGCTGGTGGGGGGGGGGGAGTGAGCCGAGAGAAGGCGAGAAGTTATTGAAGAATGCGGGTGAGGGGTTAGGTTCGGGAAGAGCAGGATTTGAAGGTCAGAGACTGCCTTAGAAGCCTCGTGTCCTTTCTCTGTCTCTCTTCTTCACCCGCCCTTCTGTAGCACATGCCATGTTGTCCGCCGTCTCGCTTTATACCTGTGCTCCCCTGCCAAGGCATGAAGCTCTCCTCCCTTTCGTCCCATCCTCCTTTCTTCCCTGTTCCGGTATCTCAGGTGCCCCTATGCTTCACCCCCCTTCCCGGCTTTCGCTCATTGTTTTGGTTGATCTCTCACTATTCCTATTGATGCCCTCTCCAACCCATCATTTGACCTTTGTATAAAGTGTACATTTAATGTTAGATAGTAGCAGTACTAGTATTGTACATCATCTTCACCAAGGGGTCCCCTTGTCCGTCCTCTTTTTCGGTGGCCAAATATCTGGTTCCATAATGTGCTTCCCCTCACCCCCCGAAAAATGTTTGTAATGTGAAAGGCCAATAGGACGCAGACAAGATGGGCTGGGTTGGTCAGGAGTTAGATAGCAAACAGCGCCCCTAGCGTTGGGCATGCGAGCGCACCAACACCACCTTCCACAGAAAGCCAGAAACTCGGCCGCACTCGACTTTCTGGTTTGCCAAACAGGTTCTCGTCAGTCGAAACCGCTTGCAGGCCAAGCTGAGCCGTGACTGGGAGGGAACAGAGGCTCGGCCCGAGGCCAGACAGAGACAAAGGCCGTTTATTCCCCTGTGTGCGCAAGAGATTCCAGTTCTGGGTTTCAGATTTTCACCCGAATTAAATTATAAAACCTGCAGATTGATAGGAAAACTGGATTGACATACCCAGAGTGCACCATGAATGGAAACCATGAGGGGTTCGACACCTCACTCTAAACATCGAAGCGCTACAAATGTGTATGAGACGGTTCCTTGTCCTTCAGACAGTGGGGTGTAGGAAGATCCCTAGGGACAAGCCAAGTATATGCAGCACCTGTGTTCTCTATCACCGGGCACTGTACAATAGTTAAGCGGAGAACGTGGCACTGCACAGACTTATAATGGGATAAAGTGCACAATGGTCACGCAGCGAGTCCTTCAGTGCCTCGAAGTAGGGTGCGGGGTTTCTAAAGTACACATCATCCAAGGTCTGACAGACAGGCACACGCCCGTTTAGTTCACATAGTTGATCAGGGGCAGATCAGATGGACAGGCTGTGCACAGGAAAAGGGGTGTCTGAAATTCCTCTAGGAGATAGGGGAACGCTAGGCCCTACAGTGTATTCAATGCTCCGGTAACCTACTTTTTATAATCATTTTTGTGCTACCGTTCGCAACATGATGTTATTTTGTACAATAAAATATTGCTTGTCACTGATGATTTGCCTCCTTGGTCATTGCAAACTTCCAGTCACGGGGGTGGGGCCGTGGGGGGGGGGGGGAGGGGATGAGGGGGGAAGGAGGGGAAGAGACCTCTTGTAAGTGAGGCCTCGCCCAATGAGCTACCAGAATGTGAGAAGGGAAAAAAGGGGTGCTGAGGAGGGCATGGCTTTGGGGAAATAGGGTGGCTCAGTGGGCACCCACAATGTGGTGACCGAAAAAATGGCGTCAAACGGGTTTAAGACGCGCCATGATTGTGCGACAAGCAGGCATGACCAAGTTTAATCTGATTTGGGGGATCATAGGGAGCATGAAATGTTATTGCCTTGGTTTGCTTAGACACTTAAAAAAAAGGGGCAAAGTGTAGGTCCTGACATACTAACAGGGACAGAGTACCCGGTCATCGATCGGCAGACAGGACAGCAGGTGAATTGTCCGGTTAATGGTCGAGGCTGGAATGAGGCCCTGTCAGGAACATCCACTCCTTGAACCTCTGCCTGTAAAACATTACCAGAGCGCTCGTGATCTGGCGCAGTATTTACCCCTCAGCTTTCTCCTGGGTTCCCATTACCAAAGCGCTTGTGATCTGGCGCAGTATTTTTCATCATTCTCCTGGGTTTCCATTACTTGGGCCCTTCTGCCATCATTCCGACCTCATCATTCCTCTAGCATTTCCTTGTGTTACCATTACCACAACGTGCAGAATTTACCAGAAGCGTTATTCCCTTCTTCTTGTGAGTTTTTGTTTTTGGATGAGTAATAACCAGCGATATTGCAGTTTGTAGATGCATTTTCCCCTCTTTTTGCCTTTGCTCCTGACTCAAAATTAATGGGTCGCTCAGAATAAGTTTTCCAGTGCACGCCACATCCCCTGGCGTCCAATTACCCCTCTCCAGTATGTCCTTGCAGGGTTAATTTCTTAGTGGCGTGCCGAAAACACCCAATCTCTTTTCCGTGCCCCTCTTATTTGCACATCCAGGGCCTCATTTCCAATATTTTGACACAAGGCAGCACAGCAAACTTTCATGTGTGCTGCTGTGCATCAAAAGAAAAGGGCAGGAATGCACTGCAACTATAAGATACAGCACATTCCTGTCTTTTCCTCTGCGCTGGCGCACAGTGGGCTGCCATGTACCAACGTAGGTACCCTTGCGCCATGGTGCAAGTGTGTCTGCTTTGTTGGGTTGATTGTTTTTGTGCAGGAAGGCACACCTTCCTGCACAAAAACAATCATGTGAGGTTGCACAATGCAGCATACATAGAAAAACAAGAAATTACGGTATTTCTCCTTGTTGTGCTTCCCTTACACCTCTGAGGAGGCCTAGGAATCTGACACATTCCCAGGTTTATGAACCTTGTAAATCTGGGAATGCTTTAGGTTTCATGGATGCTGCGTGGGAACAGCTACAGCAACACACATGGAATAGTCCTTTCACATAGAGTAATGCGTGAAAGTGGGGCATATTTACAAGGCCATGAAAAGCCATGCATGGTGGCTTTACGTAGCCTTGTAAATATGTGTAGGTAGACTGCACCGCCAGTCAAAAAAAGCGACGCAACAGTGGCTCGATGGGCTTGTAAATAAGCCCCCCCATCTCTTCTGAGTTTCTTTTATCTCACATTTCACCTACGTGACCGACACTGGTGGATTTGTTATTTACCGGGTATACTATACCTTTCTATACTATACCTTTCACATCATGCGTTTTGCATCTCAGAAGGGACGTTAATGAAGTGATATTGCATGTTTTGCACCATTTCAATTTTCCAAACACAGAACGTGAGAACACAATTCTGCCAGGATTTTACTAGCCAAAAGTTTGTGTGGGAGAAAACCGAGGCATACCCGCATATATAATACATCTTATCTGGGCAAAAACACCAGTTTATTTCTAAATTGGTATTTTCAGTCCGAAAAGAATGAAGGCCTGAGTGTTCCTGTGCTGCAGACCTCTGAAAGCCCCACTTCTTCTGTACCCTTACTTGCAAACCCTTCTGATCTGTGTCCCCTTATCTCCCAGTGTCCATCAGAAGACCCATACTGTCTGAGTGCCCCTCCTCCTCATCTCCTCTGAGTAGTCACTTGCAGGCCCCATCTTTTCTGTGTGCCCCTTCTTTACAACCCTTTTAGGCCCCGTTTTTTCTGATTGCCCCTCCTTTAAACATATTGTAGGCCGGGTCTTTTCTGTGTGCCCCTCCTTTAAACCCCTCGCAGGCCCCATCTTTTCTGTGAGCCCCTCCTTTAAACCCCTTGTAGGCCCCGTCATGTCTGAGTGCCCCTCATTTAATCCCCTCTGAGTGTCCACTTGCATGCCCCACACTGTCGGAGTACTCCCCCATCTCTTATGAACATCCACTTCCAGGCCACATCCTGTATGAGTGCCCCTCATTTAATCCCCCGTGGCTCTCCCTTCATCTCATCTGTGCATACAATTGCCAGGGCCCATACTGTCTGAGTGCCACTGCATCTCTTCTGGCAGTCCACTTGCAGGCCCATCTTGTCTGAGTGCCCCTCCCTTCATCTCCTCTGTTGGTCCAGTTGCAGACCCCATCTTGTCTGAGTGACCCTCCCTTAATCCTCGTTGATGGTCCAGTTTCAGGCTCCATCTTGTCTGCGTGCCCCTCCCTTCATCTTCTCTGATGGTCCAGTTGCAGGCCCCATCTTGTCTGAGTGACCCTCCTTTAATCCTGTTGGATGGGCAATTTTCAGGCTCCATCTTGTCAAGGTTCCCCTCCCTTCAACTCCTCTGATGGTCCAGTGTCAGGCTCCATCTAGCCTGCATGCCCCTCCGTTCATCTCCTCTGTTGGTCCAGTTGCAGGCCCCATCTTGTCTGAGTGCCCCTCCTTTAACCCTGTTGGATGGTCAATTTTCAGGCTCCATCTTGTCTGAGTTCCCCTCCCTTAATCTCCTCTGTTAGTCCAGTTTCAGGCTCCATCTTGTCTGAGTTCCCCTCCCTTCATCTCCTCTGATGGTCCAGTTTCTGGCTCCATCTTGTCTAAGTTCCCCTCCCTTCATCTCCTCTGATGGTCCAGTTTCAGGCTGCATCTTGTCTAAGTGCCCCTCCCTCATCTCCTCTGATGGTCCAGTTGCAGGCCCCATCTTGTCTGAGTGACCCGCCTTTAATCCTGTTGGATGGTCAATTTTCAGGCTCCATCTTGTCAAGGTTCCCCTCCCTTCATCTCCTCTTGATAGTCCAGTTTCAGGCTCCATCTTGTTGAGTTCCCCTCCCTTTATCTCCTCTGATGATCTAGTTTCAGGCTCCATCTTGTCTGAGTGCCCCTCCCGTCATCTCCTCTGATGGTCCAGTTTCAGGCTCCATCTTGTCTGAGTGACCCTCCTTTCATCTCATCGGTTGGTCCAGTTTCAGGCTCCATCTTGTCTGGGTGCCCCCCCTTCATCTCCTCTAATGGTCCAGTTTCAGGCTCCATCTTGTCTGGGTGCCCCTCCCTTCATCTCCTCTGATTGTCCAGTTTCAGGCTCCATCTTGTCTGAGTGCCCCTCCCTCCATCTCCTCTGATGGTCCAGTTGCAGGCCCCATCTTGTCTGAGTGACCCTCCTTTAATCCTGTTGGATAGTCAATTTTGTCATCTCCTCAGATGGTCCAGTTTCAGGCTCCATCTTGTCTGCTTGCCCCTCCCTTCATCTCCTCTGATGGTCCAGTTTCAGGCTCCATCTTGTCTGCGTGCCCCTCCCTTCATCTCCTCTGATGGTCCAGTTGCAGGCCCCATCTTGTCTGAGTGCCCCTCCTTTAATCCTGTTGGGTGGTCAATTTTCAGGCTCCATCTTGTCTGAGTTCCCCTCCCTTCATCTCCTCTGACAGTTTAGTTTCAGACTCCATCTTGTCTTGGTGCCCCTCGCTTCATCTCCTCTGATGGTCCAGTTGCAGGCCCCATCTTGTCTGAGTGCCCCTCCTTTAATCCTGTTGGATGGTCAATTTTCAGGCTCCATCTTGTCTGAGTTCCCCTCCCTTCATCTCCTCTGATGGTCCAGTTTCAGGCTCCATCTTTTCTGAGTTTCCCTCCCTTCATCTCCTCTGATGGTCCAGTTGCAGGCTCCATCTTGTCTGGTTGTGTTAGTGGTGAGCTTGAATTGCTATTGGCTGTGTTGTACATGTTCAGTCTGTGTGCTAGACACTTGCATTACTTGCTTGTGCTGCACACTGTGCTGGACACACTTTACATTGACTGTTTGGAAAGGGAACGTTTAAGTGTACACAGGTGGCGGGTTCCCAGGTGTGAGACTCCATTACAATGTGGTCATTACAACAGTATGTGAGTGAGACCATGGTCCATAGTATGACTCTGGAGTCCTTAAGGAACTCCACGCCAAGTACCAGGCAGGGGTAGGCGTAGCCAGAGACGGGGCGTAGCTTCCGTTGGTGAAGCAGGTGCAGTGGCACCATGGCCCACAGTCCTGAGAGGCCAATTGAAGCATGATTATTGCTGTATATTATACTGTAAGCAGCAGGCAATGTAGGCAACCTTCTTTCTCGCAATATGGCCCCTGGCACACTGTCTGTGCTACTGAGCCAGAGAGTTTTTGCTACTGGCTGGTGCTTTACTGTCTCTCTCACTACCTGGCCTTTCCAAGGCACTCAACAGTAAACAGGAGGCAAGTGAGGGAACATGGGGACCTACCTCTGGCTGGTTTAGTGCATCTGAGCTCTCACTTCTTGACAGCAGTCTTCTGGAAGTCACATGTTTAATACTCTGCAGTGGCGGCCGGCACTGCTCGCTGGTGGCGGGGTGAGCAAGGAAGGGGAGGCAGAGGGCCTGGGGGGCAAGCGGGGCACATTTTTAATTTAAAAAAAAAAGACACTTACCTTGCCGCCAGGTCAAGTGTCTCCGCTCCCCGCTGTCTCGTACTCCAGGAAACAGCCAGGCTCCCCTGACCAATCGTTGTGATTGGTAAACACCCATGCTCCCCTGACCAATCACAAGGCTGCAATTCAGCGTTGCGAGTGGTCTGAATGCCGTGGTTTGGCGCTCAGGGACTGGGGGCCTGGGCATGTTCTCCATGCATGCTGTTATGCAGCCCGAATGGAGAACAGGGAAAGTGTGCATAACTGTTTTGGGCGCACCAAGAGGGCCCACCAAACAGTCACTGCTCACACAGGAGGGTTCTACCACTCTTCCCCTTCTCTGCAGCCCTGCACCTCACGCAAAGCTGCCACAGCAGGAGGCCAAAATAAAATGATAAAAACAATACGGTACCATTTTATTTTTTCCTTTTTTTTACAGCTGCAAGGCAGTGGGGCGACGCTCCTCCGCCCCTGATTCTCGGCACATCAGAACCAGCTTTACATTCTTCTGAGGTCGATAAATGCCATTAATGGGGTACTCGTATAATTAATTACAGCGCTTAGAAAAAAGAGAAGTGCTGTATACAGACCATATTAAAGAAGGTATATAATCAACACTTTGAGGTAATCGGGGGTCAAAGAACCGAGGTGTCACTCCTGCCACCCAGTGCTTGGAATGGAAAAATAGAAGTGCAGGCACTCTGTACCACAGTACCTGCTTCTTTTTGAAAAGTGCGGTACTCTTCCATGAAAAGTATAACGTCTCTCTTGAAAAGTGCCTACACTCTACCTCTCAAAATAAAAAAGTGGCGGTACTCGGTACTAGACAGTCATTGCTGCCACCCCCTGCATTGTGGTGAATGGAAATCCGTGCCCCGCTTCTCGCCCATGGATGCCCACTTCTCGGTAGAGCCTGCCCACAAACAGGTATGACGGGATTATCACGTGCCTTCCGTGACTGTGCAGTGCAGAGGCAAGGTCAACTACTTGAAGTTAAATGTAAACTCCACCCGGAGAAGCTGCTTCAGCGAGTGGAAAAACACAGAACATTTCCTTGAGAAGCATATCAAGCGAGAGACGCCAGTGCTCGCCTATGACGGCAGTTGATTCTTGTTGATTTTCGGGAACATGATAGTGTGGTACACTTAGCATTACAATTCTTGATTTATGAGCCATGCACCTGCCAGTCCCAATAGCGTTGCACACCTTTTTTCCATAGTGAAAGACATCCCATTCTTGCAGTTTAGTGACATTATATACAAAGCTTTTACCGAACTGAAGCAAGAACCTCGTTAAAATTATCGCCGTTTTAGCGGCAGGAAGCTGTCGCTAAAACGGCGATATGCGTTATAGAATTCTAATAGAAGCCCTGGTTAGATGTCCTGCTCATCTAACATGGGCTTCTATTGGAATACTATAACGCATATTAGCAAGCCCATTATCACTGTTGGCGATAATTTTATTGAGGTTCTTACTAATATGCCCCTTAGAATACTCTTTTATCAATTCAGTGCGAGTTAAGGGTGCCATGGACCCAAGTGCAAATATAAGCATTGGCAAAGCCAGTGAGTCTGGTAGACTTTGCAAACCTTTAAAAATATATATTTTTGCAAAGCTTGAATTCAAAAACAATAAAATGAATGATAGTCTATGTGTGCACATCTGATTGTCTTTGAATATTTTTGTAATAAAGTTTTACGTGGGTTGACGTCTTTGAATGTTTTTGTTAAAACGATTTACAAAAACATTAAATTATGGCTTCCCGTGTGTGTGCAGGCATGACCGTGCATGCATGGTGGCCGTTTTGGAATGGGTTTGAAAGTCCTTTCAAAGATGGTTGCCCCTGCTAGTACACGTAATTTTAGAATGGGTTAAAATCCAATTTCAAAACATAGCGCCTCAAAGCTGTAAGGACAGGATACGACACAGTGTAAACAGCAGCGAGGGCCAATAAGCAGTGTCTCAGGGGTTCTTGGCCCCTTGAAAACTTTAAAATAAGTAAAATAAATCAAAACACTTTTCTTTTAAACCCGAAATGGCCCAAAAACTCCCTGACACTGAAAGGGACTATTTTCTCTATGAATGACTGGGCAGAATGGCATTACTCACAGAGAAAGTAGCCAATAGCTGCTGGCCAATTTCACATGTTGCACACCTTGGTGGATGGAAGCAAAATGAGAATGACAGTTGTACAGACCAATAGATGAAGACGGCATGCTGAACGTTCCTCTTAGTAAGCATATTTCATTTATACATTGCTACTTCCAGACATAAAAATGACCTTCGACAGCATTAGTAAAATACAGCAATAGTGAGAGTTAGGTAGACTTCTAAGACCCATGGGCCCCAGTGCCACTGCACCTGCTGCACCGTTGATAGCTACGACCCTGTATCAATAAAATATTAAAAGGGTAATTTGGCCACAACAAAAGTCGAAACCAGGCCCTTCTGACTGCACTGAGGTAAAAAAAATACATACCGTTGCACATTGTACTATCTCCAGGGCTTTAAGCGAGATAAAAAACTGAGGGGGGGCGGGGCTGGGGTCTCTCAAAGGTGTGTGGCCAATGCAATTAAGGGCGTGGCTTAAAACACTTAAGCTAAAAATCTGTGCTTAGCATAGTGTGCCACCTGACTGGTATTGTTCTGTTTCTGCCATTGCATCCAGATATATGATACAACAAGTAACATCATACCTACAACAAGTCACAACTATTGGCTTTGTCAATGGTTGTTAGTTGCGTAAGATAAATAAGCAGCAACTATGGCTTGTATATCATATTGAAAAAGCAGCTTTGACTTAAAGCCCTGGTGACAGCACGACGAAGTTGCTGCTCCTGAGCTTCAAAAAGAGAAGGGAAATCCAGAGAGAAAATTACTCTTTAAAGCATTCCCTTCCCATGCAACGCTCACCTGGCATGAGTCATGCCATAACTTCTCCTCTAGTGAGAAGTGAGCAGTGTGAGCAGTGCACATCGATGTGCCTGCTGTCACTGCAGTTCGGAAAAAATGGACCGTCTGTGCCAGGGCACAAAACAGAGCCCGATAGAGGCCTGTTTTGAGGCCCCTTTAAAAAACTGCCCGTGCTCAGCACTGGTGAGACCCGGCCCACTTAAAGCCCTGGCTATCTCAATAGCCATGCATTCTGGAAAGATGTCTTGGAGGTTCGGGCACCTTCTCAAAGGCCTGATTTTATCCATCAAGTCTCCGATTATAACACTGAAAAAATTGATCAGGTGGTTAAAGCACTTGTACAGAGATCTTTGTGTAATCTGCTAGTCCTGTTTGAATCATAAAATAGCTCAGAGGGTTATGAAGTAGAAAAACGCACAGGATGCATCAATGACTTGAAAGTTCACCTGAATCATAGCAAGGCCAACTCAGTGTTTCATATTTTCAAATTCAGCATACTGAGTGCCATTACATTGGTGGGAAAAAAGAGCCTCTTGTTGTTCTGTCGCACCAATATTTTGCTGACTGGTCTGGTTGATTTTCGAGCTGTGCACACTGGGGCTGTGCTGCTCAGGCACCACCAGATGGGCTCTGACCCCTAAAACATTGTAAATTTGGATAACTCCTAATTGACCTTCTTAAATTTCCGGTGAAGCCATAGCAAATGGTGCAGGAGGTATATCAATGGCATGGAATAGTTAAATGTCACTCGTGGACTGTAGTATTTGTTGTGCCAAATGTTGTGAGGCTGACAAAGAAGGAAAAAACAATGAGAGAGAAAGGGTATTTTTTCAAAGGCAATACTACTTGTCCCCATAAAAAGTATCAAAAAACAAATGGAGGAGTACCCCCTGGAGGCACCTCGATGCCTCCACCAGAGGGTTTAGAGGTGCACAAAAGAAGGAAAGGAAAGATTCATCCTTTGTTAGAAGACCCCTCTCTCACCAACCTAGTTGGTGACATGTTTCATGATCGGGGTCCCACCCTGATAGCCGAGTGCCATCCGGTTGTGCTGCAACACCTGACTACAGTGGAGCGGATTTTTTAAATTTGTTTGTGTAGGTGAAAAAATGGTGATTAAAATTGTCCAGTTTAATGATCATTGCAAAAAAGTTTTTATTCTGGATTAACTGGGCAATATTAAAAATGATTAGTTGGACACCAAGCCAGATTAGGTTGGCCGGTGGTGTCACAGGTTAAGATTGTGAAATAAAAAAACAGGTCTACATGTTTCAACCTCTATTGTGATTATAAGGTTTTTGTCAGGACCACTGATAGTAGCCCGGGCGGTATACACTCGCTAAGCTGTACACGGGGCGCTGTGGTGGTCTGCAAGATAGGCGTAACAACCTCCATTGATTCTCCACAAATCGTGGTAGGGTCTGGTACCTGCAACCCGACGCCCATGAGGCATGCGACTCTAGCGCTTCAAGTTTGGTTTTCTAGGAACCCGGAAAAGAACCATTTGCCACCACTGTGAGGACCAATTGAAGTTGTTGCACGTAGTCAAGGGTAGGGTTTGTTTTTTGAGGCTGACAAAGAAAACATGGCTTCAGGTCCACCGTTGCAGCCTGACCATTGCAGCTTTCAAACCTACATGCAAATTTATCAAAATAAATGTGTTTGAAAAGAAAGAACCCTACTTTTAAATACCAAAGAAATCACCCTTTTATATGCATTGTATCCCACAAGATATAGTCCGAAGTATTTAAAAGTGGTACATATCAGCATTTTGAATTGGCATATACCCACATCGAGTAGTTCCAAAAACTATGTTCACTGTGAAGGGCTGTAGCTGCCATATGAGAAAAACTAAAGTTCAGAATAAAGTCATAACTCAGCTAATTTTGGTTTGGGACAATCAACCGGCTTAATCCAAACATTATTTAGTTATGTTTATTAAAAATTCAATTCAACAGGCACATTGTTCATAGATGTTTAGGAAAAGTAATGTTTAAATGTTAGACTTTGCCTGTCTATCACCTCTAGCAAGCTTATTAGAGCATAGGAAACCTGCATCTGTACAGCCAGATACCAACAGTCCCAACTCCCAACCGCCCTGGAACCGTCCTATGTCACATACCCTACATTCCACGACAGACAAGATACAGTGAGGAAAGACTACAGACTAACACACAATATAGCACATCCTCCTTTCTTCAATATGACACAAAGGGGGGGATTCACCCCCCCATGCCCTACGACACAGGAGATCACCTGAAACAAAAGGACCCCCCACACTAGATACCATTACCACAAATGCATTGTCCTCACCCACACACAAAATCCTCAAGCCACCTGGGAGGTCTGGAACTCCTCCTCCCCATCCTATGAGCCCCACCTTGCTCTTCTAAAGCCTCTTCAATGCCTTTTGCCAAAGTGACACGGTCAACCAGCTCCTCAATATTCTCACTGCCATCTGCTAAAGTGGTCCGGGTCCCTTCATCATCAACCCTATCAAACTCGAGCCTGATTCCACACCAGCTTGGCATGCCAAATCCACTCTTCCACCCCTGTGAAATAAAGCAACCCTTCTCATATTCCAGGTTTGCTCATTGTCCAATCTCAACCAATTGCGACCCACGACCTTCACCTTGTAGGGACCCCGAAACTTAGTCAAACCAGGCCTCACACCACCTGGCTTAACTTTGACCCAGTCCCTCACATTTATCATGCCTTCCCTGAACCTGGTATCTGCTTTCTCTGTAGACATGTCACTCCCTTTAAACAACCAGGAGGGAAACAACTTGGTACTAGGTTTCCTGCCCCTCTTCAACTCAACGGGAGATTTTCCTGTTGCTACATTGGGTGTCGTGCGGTATGCCCACAACATGTCTCATCACATCTTGCACACTGAGTCCTGCCCTACCAGCCAATTCCCTGGTTCCCTTCACCAATCTGTTAATCCTTTTTACTTGACAATTTCCCTACATGTTATATAAGGATGTACGTATATGTGGCACTCCTACACCTGCCAAGAAAGTTCTCATCTGACCCAAAGTGACTAGTTTTATCGGCACTCTTTCCCTCTGAAAAATATCTTCCAATAGCGCAATTGTAGACTTGGTACTTAACACTCCTCACAAACACCACCTCGAACCAACTTGACTTTGCGCCCACCACCACTGCTGCAAACCGTTCCTTCTCCGGCAAGAACATGAACGGCCCAATGAGGTCCAAATTAACTTTTTTCCACACCAAATCTACATCAGACATGTGCATATGAGTGTCTTGGGCACCCATTCCAACTTTCAACCTCTTCTCAGAATTGTTGCACTCTACACACTTCTCAATCCACCATTCAACATCCACATACATATTAGGCCACTAGAAATTCTCTTTCAACCTTTTCAGCATCAACGTTTGTTCCATGTGGCTTTCATTTGCTAAACGTACCAATTTGCTCCTTACTGCCACTGGAGGTACAAACCTTTCACTCCTGACAATGAGATGGTCTCTGCTTTTCAGAAAATTCCTCCACAACTTTAGAATATGGTCTGATTGCATTGCTTTAAGCTCTTCATCCTTATCCAAGGATTGCATCTATTCCTCCTTAGACACTGCACTATGCAAGTCTGCTAAAACCTCATCCACACTTGCTGCCACTTCTTCTGTGACAAGGTCACCCTCCTCATTAAGTTTGTCGGGCTGCCTAGACAAACAGTCGGCAACTTTATTCTTCCAACCAGGTAGGTATTCCACAGTGAAATCACACTCCTGTAACTTCACTGCTAACCTGGCTAAGCGTCCTGAAAAGTTTCTAATGCCATTGGGCGTTAACACTTTAAGTAATGGTTTATGATCAGTTCTGAGGGTAATCTTCGAACCGCAAATAAAAGTGTGAAAATGGCTGGTGGCCCAAGCTACAGCCAAAGCCTCCAACTGAATGACAGAATAGTTCCTTTCTGTTTCTGTCAAGTAACGTTATGCAAACGCTACAATACTTTCCCCCTTCCCAAGGAGCTGTGAAAGAACAGCACCTAATCCAACAGCACTGCCATCCACAGTAAGTACTGTCTTGAGATTGCAGTGAAATGGTACTAAAATCTCAGCATTCGAAATTTCCCCATTTATCATCTCAAAGGCTCTTTGCTGTGAACTCCCATACTCAAATTTTCTTCCCTCCTTGAGCAACTCTCTCAAAGGTTCAGATTTGCTAGCATAATCTCTCTAAAACTTAGCATAGTATTCTGCCACGCCCATGAATGAACGTAACGTATCATAGTCACTCGGCGGTTCAGAATTTACAATGGCACTTATTAGGTTCATTTTTGGTGTCACACCTTCACCAGAGATGAGATGCCCTTGATACTCCACCTCACTTACCAAAAACCTACACTTCTCTTTCCGCAAAGTAAGAGCCACAAGTAATTTGTTCAACACTATATGCAATGTGTTGTTGTGTGTGTCCACACTATCCCCAAAAACTAAAATGTCATCTTGAAAAAATATTTTACAGCAAACAAATGATGGACGGAATGCTGACAATGCAAACATTCTCCCCCAGTTAAAAGATCTGGGTTAAATCCATTGTTCTTTTGCCCACTACGCCACCCCAGTTTGGACCCAGCCATATGCAAATCGGTCTTCAACCTATGCCCCATAGGAACAGTCCAGACCGAACTGCCAGGCCATGTCCTCCCAGGACCGAAAACAAGCATCCTGGGACCGGTTTCAGGGTATGTCACCCATCTTCAGTCAGGTTAGCTTGAATCCAGTAGCACAGTGAGCAAGTGACCCTCGTCTGGGCATACCCATCCCACTTAGGGCAAAAAGTGTTACAGCAAACAAATGATGGACGGAATGCTGACAATGCAAACATTCTCCCCCAGTCAAAAGATCTGTGTTAAATCCATTGTTCTTTTGCCCACTACGCAACCCCAGTTTGGACCCAGCCATTTGCAAATCAATCTTGACCCTGTGCACCATGGGAACAGTCCAGACCAAACAGCCAGGCAATCATTATCGCAACTGCTTTATGCTATTCATCCTTATCCAAGGATTGCATCCATTCCTCCTTAGACACTGCACTATGCAAGTCTGCTAAAACATCATCCACATTTGCTACCACTTCTTCTGTGACAAGGTCACCCTCCTCATTAAGTTTGTTGGGCAGCCTAGACAAACAGTCGACAACTGTATTCTTCCAACCAGGTAGGTATTCCACAATGAAATCACACTCCTGTAACTTCACTGTTAACCTGGCTAAGCGGGCTGAACAGTTTCTAATGCCATTAGGTCCTAAAACTTTAAATAATGGTTTATGATCAGTTCAATCAATCAATCAATCATGCCATTTGTATAGCGCACTACTCACCCGGGAGGGTCTCAAGGCGCTTGGGGGGAGGGGTATGCTACTGCTCGAACAGCCAGGTCTTGAGTTGTTTCCTGAAGGCGAGATGGTCCTGGGTCAGCCGAAGGTGGATGGGGAGGGAGTTCCAAGTCTTGGCAGCCAGGTAAGAGAAGGATCTTCCTCCGGCGGTGGCTCTTCGGATGCGTGGTACGGCTGCGAGGGCGAGGCTGGTGGACCGTAGCTGGCGGGTGGGCGTGTAGCAGGTCAGGCGGTTGTTGAGGTACTTGGGGCCCAGGTCGTGGAGAGACATGTGTGCGTGGGTGAGGAGCCGGAACGTGATCCTCTTGTCGACGGGGAGCCAGTGCAGGTTCCTCAGGTGGCTGGAGATGTGGCTGCGTCGGGGGACATCCAGGATGAGTCGGGCGGAGGCGTTCTGGATGCGCTGGAGTCTTTTCTGTAGCTTGGCTGTGGTTCCGGCATAGAGGGCGTTTCCGTAGTCCAGTCGGCTGGTGACGAGTGCCTGGGTGACAGTCTTCCTGGTCTCGGTCGGGATCCAGCGGAAGATCTTGCGAAGCATACGCAGGGTGTTGAAGCACGATGAGGAGACGGCGTTGACTTGTCTGGTCATCGAGAGGGAGGGGTCCAGGATGAAGCCCAGGTTGCGTGCGTGGTCGGTTGGCTTGGGTGTGGTGCCCAGGGCTGGTGGCCACCAGGAGTCGTCCCAGGCGGAGGGCGAAGATCCCAGGATGAGGACTTCCGTCTTGTCCGAGTTCAGTTTCAGGGGGCTGTCCTTCATCCACTCGGCGACGTCTTTCATCCCTTCGTGTAGGCAGGTTCTGGCAGTGTTGGGGTCTCTGGTGAGGATCAGCTGGGTGTCGTCGGCGTAAGAGATGATGTTGAGGTTGTGCTGGCGTGCGATGGCTGCGAGAGGTTTCATGTAGATGTTGAAGAGGGTGGGGCTGAGTGAAGATCCTTGCGGGACGCCGCAGATGACTTCGGTGGCCTCGGAGCGAAACGGGGGAGGCGGACTCTTTGTGTTCTTCCGGCGAGGAACGAGATGATCCACTCCAGTGCCTTCTCTTGGATACCGATGTTGCTGAGGCGCTGGACTAGGGTGCGGTGGCAGACCGTGTCGAACGCAGCGGAGACGTCCAGGAGGATGAGGGCCACTGTTTCCCCCTTGTCGAGCAGGGCCCGGATGTCGTCGGTGGCTGCGATGAGGGCGGTCTCGGGGCTGTGGTTGGCTCTGAAGCCGGACTGCGAGGGGTCCAGGGATCCGTTCGTCTCGAGGAAGGCGGTCAGCTGTCTGTTGACGATCTTCTCGATGACTTTAGCAGGAAAAGGGAGGAGCGAGATGGGGCGGACGTTTTTGAGATCGTGGGGTCCGCTGTAGGTTTCTTCAGGAGGGCGCTGATCTCGGCGTGCTTCCAGCTCTCTGGGAAGGTGGCGGTGTTGAAGGAGGCGTTGATGATGTTCCGGAGTTGGGGTGCGATGGTGGAGTCGGCCTTGTTCAAGACGTGGTGTGGGCAGGAGTCGGTCGGTGATCCGGAGTGGATGGTGTTCATCGTGCGGGCTGTGTCTTCGGTGGTCACCGTGGTCCAGGTGCGAAGGGTGGCGGTGGGGGGCGTTGGTTCGACGGTTGGGTGCGTGGGTGGGGCGCCGAAGCTGTTGTGGATGTCGGCGATCTTGCGGTGGAAGAACGAGGCGAGGGAGTCGCAGAGGTCTTGTGACGGAGTGATGTTGTTGGTGCCGGTGCTGGGGTTGGAGAACTCCTTGACGATAGTGAAGAGCTCTTTGCTGTCATGGGCGTTGTTGTCCAGTCGTTTCTTCAGGGATTTCTTCTTGGTGGTGCGGATGAGCTGGTGGTGCTTGCGGGTAGCGTGTTTGAGGGCGGTCATGTTGTCGGTGGTCCGGTCGAGGAGCCAGGCTTTCTCGAGGGTGCGGCAGGTCTTCTTGGAGTCCTTGAGGTCGTCAGTGAACCAGGATGCCTTCTTGCTTCTGGGTCTGCTGGGAGGGTTCTTTAGTGGCGCGAGGTCGTCGGCGCAGGCGGTCAGCCACTGTGTGAAGTTGCGGACTGCTTCGTTGGGGTCCGTTGTGTTGGCGGGTGGGCTCTGGCTGAGGGAGGTGGTGAGCTGGTCTGCGGTGATCTTGCTCCAATTCCTGTGAGGTACCTGCTGCGGGTGGTGGTGGGTCGTGGATCTTTTGAAGCTGAAGTGGACGCAGCTGTGGTCGGTCCAGTGGAGTCCGGTGGCGTGGCTGAAGGTAATGTACTTGCTGGAAGAGAAGACGGGATCAAGCGTGTGGCCGGCGTAGTGGGTGGGGGTGTTGACCAGTTGCTTGAGTCCGAGGTTGGCGAGGTTTTCCAGCAGGGCGGTGGTGTTGCGGCCCTTGTTGTTCTCCAGGTGGAAGTTGAGGTCCCCGAGGAGGATATAGTCAGTGGAGGGGAGGGCGTGCGGGCTGATGAAGTCTGTGATGTCTTCGCTGAATTGTGTGCGTGGTCCCGGGGGTCTGTAGACGAGGGTGCCTCTGAGGGTCGTCTTAGGGTCGGTGTGAATCTGGAAGTGGAGATGTTCGGCTGCGGCGAAGGAGTCGTTGGCGTCGGTCGTGATGCGGATGGTGTTCCTGTGGACGATCGCGATGCCACCTCCGGTCTGGTTGATGCGGTCCCTCCTGATGATCTTGTACCCGTCCGGGATGGCGATGGCGATGTCGGGTGCAGAGGAGGCGTTCATCCAGGTTTCCGTGAGGAAGGCGACGTCCGGTGATGTAGCGTCGAGGAGGTTCCAGAGTTCCACGGCGTGTCTGTGGACGGAGCGGGTGTTGATCAGGATGCACTTGAGGTGGCTGCTGCTGGTGTTTGTCTTGGCGGGTGCGGGGCAGGTTCGGAGGCAGGTGAACTTGCAGGTGCAGCAGGTGAAGGGTCCGTGGGTGCGTCTCGGGGTGGCTCGGCAGCAGGCGTGGGTCCGGCCGGCATTGAGTGCGTTGAGAGTGGTGGCGTCGTAGGTTAGTCGGGTCGTCTTGCCTCGGCGGGGAGGGCCAGGGGTCCTGGCACTGGGCACGGGCCAGGCGCGGACGGGCGCAGACGGGCTTACATTTGGCGCTCCTTTAGCGCTCAATCGGCGCTCCCGCTACGCGCGTCCGCTGCGCGGTCGCTCTGGGGGCGTCATAAGTAAGGAGCCGGGAGGGAGGAGCAGCTGGGTAGCGGGAGCGGGGCGGCGAATGGAATCACAGGGGGGCGGGGCCGCAGGGAGGCAGCGGGAATTTCCCAGGAGCAGCGGGCAGCGAGCGAAGGAATCTGCAGGCAGGAGGCGGCAAAGGCAGGCAGGAGCGGCAGCAGTGAGTGGGGCGACCAAGCCCTGTTGAGGGCTGAGCGGTCAGTTCTATGGGTAATCTTCGTACCGCAAATAAAAGTGCGAAAACGGCTGGTGTCCCAAGCTGCAGCCAACGCCTCCAACTCAATGACAGAGTAGTTCCTTTCTGTTTCTGTCAAGTAACATTACGCAAACGCTACAATCTTTTCCCCCTTGCCACAGAGCTGTGAAAGAACAGCACCTAATCCAACATCACTGGCATCCACAGTAAGTACTGTCTTGAGATTGCACTGAAATGGTACTAAAATCTCAGCATTCAAAATTTCCCCTTTTATCATCTCAAAAGCTCTTTGCTGTGAACTCCCACACTCAAATTTACTTCCCTTCTTGAGCAACTCTCTCAAAGGTTCAGATTTGCTAGCAAAATCTCTCTAAAACTTAGCATAGTATTCTACCATGCCCATGAAGGAACGTAACTTACCCTTGTCACTCGGCGGTTCAGAATTTACAGTGGCACTCATTAGGTTCATTTTTGACATCACACCTTCACCAGAGTTGAGATGCCCTTGATACTCCACCTCACTTACCAAAAACCTACACTTCTCTTTCCGCAAAGTAAGAACAGGCTCAAGAAATGTGCTCAACACTATACGCAATGTGTTGTTGTGTGTGTCCACACTATCTTCAAAAACTAAAATGTCATCTTGAAAAAACATAAGATTTTTGACCACTGCCAAAATGTTAGAAATAAGCCTTTGAAACATGTTTGCCTCTGAAAACAATCCAAAGGGTAATCTATTGAAAAGGAACACCCCTCTGCAGTAATAAAAGCAGTCAAGTGTTTCGAATCCGGATGTAACATTATCTGGTGATAGGTACTCTTAAGATCAAGTTTGGAAAAATATTTTCCCCCAGCCAATAAGAAAAACAACTCCGTGATGTTAGGAAGTGGGAAACGATCCATTACCACATTTTGATTTAAGCTGCGGAGATCAACACAAAATCTCAAAGACCCATTAGCTTTTTCATGAGAACGACAGGAGATAGCCACTGCGTGGCCTCTACCGGTTCAATTACACCTTCACTAACCATTTGGTCTAGAATCTTTTTTACCTCCTCCCTCATGGCGACTGGTACTTTCCTAGCACTGTGCCTCACAGGCATGGCATCTTCTTTTAAGCTTATTTTGTGGGGTTAATTCCTGGCTACTCCCAGCTTGTTGTTAAAAACTGGTGCAAACTGTGACAGTAACACACTCACACCACCTTCACCCACCCCCATGACTTTTTCCGATGCTCTTGGATTCACTACTATGTGTAACTCATATTGATGAGCCCAACCCAATATAGATGGACCCTCACTCGCCACATAAATTTTCCTTTTCGTGTGTCGCTGCTGAAATTCAATGTTTGCATGGAAAAAAACATCACACCAATGTTAGCACATTGCTAACCATTTAATATCACATCTGTGGTATTCAACAGTCTACCCGGCCACACTTTGTGAAAGCTCCTTGGGAATGATGGTGTACAAGGAGCTAGAGTCCACCATTAAATACACCACTTTATCATCCACCACAAAGTCTGCTTTGTGATCATCTTTTGGAACCTTCAGACTTAACAGACTCAATTTCTCCAATGTGCTTGAGTCCACCATGACTCTGTGTTCAGCAACTTCAGCTGGATGCTCAATAGATGCCACTCTTTGCTCGCCATGCACATCAGAGCGAAATGTCCTTTTCTCCCCAATAGTGGCAATCCTTTCCCAAGGCAAAACAGGATTTGGAATCCCCCAAATGAAAGATACTGTTCCATCTTTAATAGAAATGTGTATTTGACCTATTTTCGGTGGACCCTGTTGGTCTGAAGCTTCAATTTTTGTTGAAGGGCGTGGTTAAAATCGTTAGTTTTTTTCTTCACAAAAGCCATCAATTCTGATTCACTATACACCTCGGACACCTCTGTGTTGCTTGCGTTGCTTAATTTTTGCATTTCTTTCATGCACCTCCCTGATTCCTCTACAACTTTAGCTATCTTTATGGCCTCTTTTAGTGTAGAATCAGAAGCTGCTCACAAGCGCTCCTGCATCTTCTTATTGTTACATTGAACAATGAACTGATCTCTGATGAGTTCCTCAGCCATTGGTCCAGATTTGCCTTTCAGAGCCAACTCCCTCAATCTTGCCACAAACTCATCAACAGATTTATTGGGCCTCTGCGGTTGCGTTGAGAACTTGTGCCGTTGCATGACAATATTCAGCGTGTTGGCAAACTGTCTCTGTAGACGTAGTTTGGCCTCTTTATACACATCTTCCATGACAACGCCAATGTCCTCATACACTTGAGGTAACAATTTAAAAATATGCGACCCTTCTGTCCCCAGACATCCTGTTAGCATCGCTTTTTTCCTGAGTAGTGAAAAGTTTGAGCCACCTAGTGCCACTATGTAGTTCGCAAATGTCTCTATCTAATCTTCTCACTCGATGGGTGGTTCGCCTTGTTGCATTAAGAATGACTGAGGTACAACAACAGATTGGTTTATACTCATGATGAATGGATTTTGAAATGTCCACTTATGAGCAACAAGCTTAGTTCTCTCTTTGCTGATATGGGTGTGTTCACAACCTATTATTGCATAGCTTTTCCTTGAGGAGGGGTGATCCTTATGACACAATATGGAATGAGTTTTCCTTAAAACAAAATTCACTATAACCCAGTATTTGTTGGAATCTTACTTATTGAGCAATTCTCACTGTGACCACCAGATGGCACAGTGCCGGCATTTTCCCTTTCGTGTACACTGAACTCAATGGTAACAGCAGCGGAAGAGGAACGGAGAATGCACCAGCAGTCCTCCCTTCAGATCGGGACCACAGTGTTCACTATTTAGTGCCACACCCATAATACACAACAAAAGGCCTGATATTCCAGCCGTAGATCGCGTAACTCACTGATATGGTAATCAGGTAGAATGGCCGGAGACGTTGCCTCGCGCAGTTCAGGCTTGGCTTAGCTCAAATGGTCGGCGCATGGAGGGCGCGCTTGCAATGATGAATGCGTGGGGCACGTGACCAGTGGTAGGGATGCACACTATGCCGTGGCTCACTCATTACTTAAACAGTGCCTTAGAACATGTGGGAACAGTTTCAATACCGCAATGTCAACATCAAGCGCCCAATACTGAACGGTCTTTTCACTGTGCACGAGACTCAATCCTTGATCCTGGATTCCCTCGCAGGTTTCTTTGTTCCAGGGCGCAGGTGTCTGGCTGAGCCCGTCCTGTCACCAATTCATGTTGTGTTCGGTTCTTGAAAGATGACACACACTCACAGTAAGCTGTATCTTCAAGTTTATTAGAGCTGAGGAAACCTGCACTCGTACAGCCAGACACCAACAGCCCCAACTCCCAACCGCCCAGGATCCCACCTATGTCACAGACCCTACATTCCACAACAGACAAAATACATCGAGGAAAGACTACAGACTAACACACAATATAACAGACAAGCAACCGGCTTAATCCAAACATTATTTTTTATGTTTATTAAAAATCCAATTCAGCAGTCATATTGTTCATAGATGTTTAGGAAAAGTAACTTTCAAATGTTAGTCTTTGCCTGTCTATAACCTCCAGCAAACTAATTAGCTTTAGCCTGCTGGTAGCTGGCATGTCAGTGCTTCCACTTAATGAGGCCTGATACCAAAGCAGAAACAAATAATGGCTGAGGTCTTTTGGCAAGAAGACCTGGGTGTTAGGTATGTCACATATAGGAGCTGTGAAAGGGCAGCTCACTAGAATTAAGGAATGGCAACCATAAAACATATATATCTTGCACAAGACTTGAATCTCGATATGGGTGATAGAGGAGCTCTGGGAATTAAAGTACGTACTGTTATTTACAGGCCAAAAAGCCCTCATCCACCCTTGGGTGGCATAGGTCATAATTGGGTCCCTCCTGGTACCAGTCCTAGTGCTACTGGTGCAAGCTGTTACCCCTGTGCAGGGGAGCTCATGAAGTTTTTTGTATGGGTGGTAGCAGGATGGGTGCTGTCTGGTGAGCACTTTCGGGGGTGTAAAATGAGAGAATATAGCGCTGAAGGGAATAGGTATAGGTTATAACTACCTATTGGTGGAAAAAAGAAAGTGCTTTATGTCTCCAATGGTAGATGTCTAAAAAGACAGGGATTAGTTTGACCTACTGACAGAAGTCAACATGCTTCTGCTCAGCAGGCACCCTCATTCGAGGTACAAGGGCATTCACATATAGGAGCTGTGAAAGGGCAGCTCACTAGAATTAAGGAATGGCAACCATAAAACATATATATCTTGCACAAGACTTGAATCTCGATATGGGTGATAGAGGAGCTCTGGGAATTAAAGTACGTACTGTTATTTACAGGCCAAAAAGCCCTCATCCACCCTTGGGTGGAATAGGTCATAATTGGGTCCGTCCTGGTACCAGTCCTAGTGCTACTGGTGCAAGCTGTTACCCCTGTGCAGGGGAACTCTCCAACCCCAGCTCCAATGCTAACGACATCCTGCTGTCGCAAGACCTCTGAGACTCCCTAGCATCCTCATTCACTGCAAGATCGCAGACATCCACGGCAGCTTCAACAACCAGGCCCCGGACAACTGCCGACACCTCAGACTCTTGCTCTCCTGGACCCACGTCAATGACGACGACACCATCAGAATCATGAACACCATCCACTCCGGCTCACCATCTGACCCCTGCCCGCACCACATCTTCAACAAAGCAAGCTCCATCATCGCACCCCATCTCCGGAAGATCATCAACATCTCATTCGAGATCACCACCTTCTCGGAGAGCTGGAAGCAGGCTGAGATCAACGCCTTACTTAAGGAACCCAAGGTGGACCCTAAGGTCCTCAAGAACCTCCGGCCCATCTCCCTGCTCCCCTTCCCGGTCAAAGTCATCGATAAGATCATCAACAGGCAACTGACCCACTTCCTCGAGGAGAACAATGCTCTGGACTCCTCCCAATATGGATTCCGCAGCAACCACAGCACTGAAGCTGCCCTCATCGCTGCCATCGATGACATCAGGACTTTGCTGGCCAATGGCGAAACTGCGGCCCTCATCCTCCTGGACCTTTCGGCTGCCTTCGACACCATCTGCCACCACACCCTTCACACACGCCTCCACAAAGCAGGTATCCCAGGACTGAACCACCTCCTTCATCACCGGCAGAACCCAGAGTGTCCTCCTCCCTCCTTACCGATCTGAAGCCACCAAGATCATCTGCGGCATACCGCAAGGAATATCCCTAAGCCCGAACCTTTTCAATGTCTACACGGCACCGCTCGCCAATATCGTGCGATCGCATGCCCTCAACATTGTCTCATACGCCGACAACACCCAGCTGATCCTCTCCCTCACCAAGGACCCCACCACCGCCAAGACCAATTTCCACAAAGGAATGAAGGCCGTCGCCGAATGGATGAAGAACAGCTGCCTGAAACTGAACTCAGACAAGACGGAGGTCCTCATCCTCGGCTCCACCCCTCCTCCTGGGATGACTCCTGGTGGCCGACCGCACTGGGAGCTGCACCAACACCCACAGACCACGCACACAACCTGGGGTTCACCCTGGACTAATCGCTATCAATGACCCAGCAAGTTTACACCGTCTCCTCCTCCTGCTTCAACACCCTCCGCATGCTCTGCAAGATCTACAGATGGATCCCCACCGGAACTAGGAGGACTGTCACCCAGGCCCTCGTCAGCAGCAGACTGGACTACAGCAACACCCTCTACGCGGGAATCATGTCCAAACTCCAGAAATTACTATAAGGCATTCAGAACGCCTCCGCATGCCTCATCCTCGACATCCCCCGCCACAGCCACATCACAGCACACTTGACAGACCTGCACTGGCTCCCCGTCAACAAGAGGATCACCTGTAAGCTCCTCACCCACGCTCACAAGGCACTCCACAACACCGGACCTGCATACCTCATCAAACGAATCACCTTCTACACCCCAAACCTCCAGCTCCGCTCCACGGACAGACCTCACCCTCGTTCCACAAAACGACTGCCGGCGTAGATCATTCTCCCACCTTGCCGCCAAGACATGGAACACCCTCCCCGTCCAGCTGCGGCAGACACAGGACTTGCTGACCTTCAGGAGACATCTCAAGATCTGGCTATTCGAGCAGCAGCAGTACCCCCCCACCCCAGTGCCTTGAGACCCTCATGGGTGAGTAGTGCGCTCTACAAATGAGTGATTGAAGGAGAAGGGAAAAAGTGGAGCAACATGAAAAGAACATGCCTGGTGTCCAAAACCCAATGTTGCCATGTGCAATAGTGCTTTCAACACTTACAGAACTCCTTCTAATTACAAGCATTAGATATGCAGTGTGAGTAAATATAACATATATCATCTATATGGGCCTGTCGGCTTGTAATAAATGCATATAATCCAAGGAGAGATTGTGAGCTCTCTTCACTCAGTGAGTACTTGCTGCAAGGTTCCAGCCCAAGTGGGCTAGCCACACATAAGTGTATCATAAATCAAAATGTTAAAATACAATACAACACCCCAAGGCATCCTAAATATAAAGCATATGTTCTGCCTGTTTGCTAATAGAATGAAAATATCATATTAGGCTACTTATGCTTAGACATGCAGCCTCTGAGGCTGAGCTTAAGTTATCATAAGTGCTTTAAGGTCTGCCCCAGATATTCTTAGCTCCTTCACAACCACAGGAATCACATTACTTCCGAGTAATATCAGAAATAAAACATATAAACAAAAGAAATAAAAACAAGTAAAACAGCTTTCCCAAGCAGTAAAACAACAGAAAGCAGGCTACTTTGTATCTACGAATAAATAATTTCAAAACGTACCCTCTTAGCTGAGGACTAAACAGTTCACAAATGTACATACAATTCCTCGTAGCTGTTAAAACCCATTGGTTCATTGCTAAGTGGGGCTAGTATGTTCCTTGACTTCAGTATCCTCAATTTCTTTTCTCTACTACCCCCTTCTTGCCTCCTTGGGAATACCATCTATAATACTTCACTTGAGTTCCTTCTCAACCCTCCCTGTGTTAATGTTGAGAGAGCACAAATCAAGAAAAATATAGAAGTGCACCATATTTAAAAGCACGTTGTATTAGTTTAGTAAACATTATATAAGAGTGTCGAATTTATAGAGAGAAAATATATGAGTGTTTAATTGAAAATAGAATACTTATATCAAGTGTGAAGAACTAATGTAGATGTTTGTAGAGATGTTAGAATGATGTTGAAATCCCATGTTATGTGGCTGTTGTAGGGGAAAATGTAATTCTGCTAAACGTAGAAATGTGTAGGCCACATGGCAGTTCACATAGAGTACAAGATGCTGTTACACTCTTACACGATGATGGATTTTGATGTTGTTATAATTCAAGGTATTACTGATCATAGAACTGAAATATATGTCTTATAGACGTTTCATATAATCATTGTGTGTAATAAGTTAGAATACTGTTTAAACTAAGAAATTAAAGGTTTGCAGAGTGTACATGCCTGTTCATGTAATCCTAATAGGCCTGAATAGACAAAGTTGTTTCTTTTGATCTGTATGTGCTCGTTAGAGAAAGGTCGTGTTAGGCACAATTTGTGGAGCCTGTTCGATGGTTTACGACTTAGAAGATACGGTGGAGTCCGGAATTTGAGGCCCACAGTACAAGTGTCTGTTTGCAGGTGCGAGGAGGTTCTAATCAAGAGAGTGATGAATAGACTTTTGTTCAAGAGAGCCAGGCACAGGCCTGGAGGAGGCTTCAGGAATTTCCTGGGGGGTACCGTCCTACCGGAGAGGAGCCTGGGAAGCAAGGTCAACGCTAATGATGGCCCCAGAGGAGTATCAGCATGGAAAATACCAGAACCAACACCACGTGAGGGGCGTCTCTAAAGGGCGTTTCCATTGGAAATGTGATTTTGTATTAGGGACAGCACCCCTGGGTGGAGTTAAGGCAGATGGTCTGAGGAACCTAAGAGAGCGGATGGGTAGGCAGATAGGGAACTGCGAGACATCGTTTTTGCAACAAAGACTAAGGGAAGTGTGTGATCTTCTTTGGAAGACGCCACTGCTGACACCTTTTTAGGTTAAAATCTTGCTAAGTAGGGATGTCACTTAGTCTAGTGTAGGGACAGTCTAATCTGATTTTCTATCTTTCTGTAAATGACTCATAAGCTACAGCTTGTGTCTATTCTTGCAACTTTGATGATTTTTGAATTGGTTTTGGTAATATTCTTCTGCCGACTAAGCGCATTTAGAAAATGTATGTTTGTATTGATACCCGTATATCTTTTGAACCTTATATTGAGATGTTTGTATCTTCAGTTAAGTTTGGCTTTGTAATAAACTTTTAAACTTTTTTAAGCTTAAGTGGTTCTTCAGAGTGGTGTAAGTCATTAACTGATTGACCTAGTAGTGGATTGCCTTTTACTCCATGACAGGTATCAACGGTTCAGTCGACCGGAGTTGGGATCTAGATCTATAACAATAGACCAGAAGTCCCGCGTTAACAGTTGGTAGCAGAGTGAGGATGGTTACCTTCTTGAGGAAGGTGATCTAGACTAGGTTAAGTTTACCCCAAGGTCCCTAGAGATCGAGAGGTGGCCTGCCGAAGAGGGTGCTGACGGCGCGAGAGAAAAGCAGCAGTATCGGACGAGAGTGAGTATAACAAGGGTCAGGCGTGGACAGATTGCGGTGTTTTGTGTTGTATCTGTATTGTAATGTCATGCGGAGTTGAATGCCTGTAGTGTGAATGAGAGAGGGTTGTGAGCGCGCGCAACCTGGCAGACTGGTAAACTGGTAACCTGGGAAACGGGGGAACCGGTGAACTGGTGAAAATCTTAAGTTCGGGGAAGAGCTTAAGTGGTTCGGGTGTATCGAACATCCAGAGTAGTTGTCGACCAGAGAAAAGGGGGTCATGAGGTACCATTGATCGCCCGCAGGACCGAGATAGGGGGAAAGCAAGAGTGAGTGTGTGGGTAACGGACGCAGGTCGAAAGTTACCGTGTGCAAGTAACCTATCAGAGAAGGCGATTGTCTGGACCAACGGAAAGACACTTCGTCAGTTAAGGTGACAATTACAGTTAGACTGTGGACGTACAGTCAAGGAAAGTGATCGCTTGGTCGGAAGTAATAATTTTTCAGAGTATGAATGGGACGCATGCATGACCGGGAGACGAGCGGAGAAAGGAGGGGAACTGCTGTGAAAGGGGGGCGAGTGACGTCAGCGAGAGCCGCGCTGTGATAGGCCGGTCGGTGTGAAGCCGCGCTGAGACGAGTGACGTCAGCGAGAGCCGCGCTGAGATAGGCCGGTTGGTGTGAAGCCATGCTGAGATAGGCCAGGTGGTGTGACGTCAGCGAAAAGCCGCGCTGTGATAGGCCAGTTAGCGAAAACCGCGCTGGGATTGGTGGATTGTCATCAGGAAGTAAACGAACGCGGAGAAAATAGAAATTTTGTAGATTTTGAACATGAAGTGTTTTAAATGTTTGAGAGGGATTTTTAAGAGAAAAAGAAGAGAATCCTATTACGGGGAAGAGGCACCGCCGGAGGGTACACCAGCTCACTATATGGCAACGAATGTTGGGTTGCATACTATACTGTGGCTTGGTACTTGGAGTAAGATTACAGAAGGGAATGAGGAACTGACCTTTCCGAAATACGGAACGTTTAGACTAGAAGTGTTGCATCAACTGAAAGCAGTTATGTCCTCATTGAGACCTTTGCCTAGACCAACACAGTTTGAGGCCCTTAATGCATGGATTAGGGCGGCGCACGACAGGAGTCAGAGCAGACACCAAAGAAAGGGTAGCAATGGTCCAATAGCTTTAGACCGAGAGAAAAAGGGGAAACTGTGTATACATAGGGGTGAAACTTTTTACGTGAATGTGTTTGTGGGAAAAGTAAGTTGTGAACATGCTTTCCAATTAGAATATTATTCGAAAGACTTCTTGAAGAAAATGCAGGTGATCCCAAATGTATATTTTGTCTGTGGAAGAAATGCATACGTGAAACTACCAGATAATTGGTATGGATCATGTTATTTGGCAATTGTCTTCCCCAAAATATACCATGCTAAGGATTTGGAAATTATAGAGGGAGGAACTCAAGCTAGAGGAAGAAGGGATGTAAGCAGTGAGGAGGTAGTTGGAGACGTCTTTGGTGCTATGTTTCCTATTTTAGGGATAGCACTAAATGATGTCAAGATTAGAAGATTGGCAACAGTTGTAGATAGGTTGTCCGCCAGTACTGCTAGATCATTAATGCTGGTGGAGGGAGAGATGCAATCGATAAGGGCAATGGTTCTTCAGAACCGACTTGCTCTAGATGTTCTGTTAGCCAAAGAGGGAGGAGTCTGTAAGGCTTTGAAGGTCCAGGAATGTTGCACTTACATTCCAGACAATTCAAAACCTTTAGAAAAGTACTTTCGGAACATTACTGAAATACATCATGAGATTGAGGATTTGACAAAGGTAACAGTGTGGGAGAAAGTAGGTCAAGGAATGGGTAAAGTTGGAGGTTGGTTTGCCAACTTAGGAAAGAGTTTCATTTGGTACATACTGAAACCTATCATCATAGTGATTTGTATAATCACTTTGTGGGGATTGGTGCGGCTGTACCAATGGTATAGATCAAACCGGTTGCAGAGATCCATGAGAGAGCAGGAGAGGAGATTGACTGGGATGCAGGATAATCAGTACAGGAGTCTGAAGGCTCTAGAGATGATGAAACGAGGGGGTACTGCAACGACTTCAGTTTGACTCAGTCCATACCTCAGGGATGGTGTCGTGATGGTGATGACTACTAAAAGTCATCAAAGGGGGGACTGAGAGAGCACAAATCAAGAAAAATATAGAAGTGCACCATATTTACAAGCACGTTGTATTAGTTTAGTAAACATTATATAAGAGTGTCGAATTTATAGAGAGAAAATATATAAGAGTGTTTAATTGAAAATAGAATACTTATATCAAGTGTGAAGAACTAATGTAGATGTTTGTAGAGATGTTAGAATGATGTTGAAATCCCATGTTATGTGGCTGTTGTAGGGGAAAATGTAATTCTGCTAAACGTAGAAATGTGTAGGCCACATGGCAGTTCACATAGAGTACAAGATGCTGTTACACTCTTATACGATGATGGATTTTGATGTTGTTATAATTCAAGGTATTACTGATCATAGAACTGAAATATATGTTTTATAGACGTTTCATATAATCATTGTGTGTAATAAGTTAGAATACTGTTTAAACTAAGAAATTAAAGGTTTGCAGAGTGTACAGGCCTGTTCATGTAATCCTAATAGGCCTGAATAGACAAAGTCGTTTCTTTTAATCTGTATGTGCTCGTTAGAGAAAGGTCGTGTTAGGCACAATTTGTGGAGCCTGTTTGATGGTTTACGACTTAGAAGATACGGTGGAGTCCGGAATTTGAGGCCCACAGTACAAGTGTCTGTTTGCAGGTGCGAGGAGGTTCTAATCAAGAGAGTGATGAATAGACTTTTGTTCAAGAGAGCCAGCACAGGCCTGGAGGAGGCTTCAGGAATTTCCTGGGGGGTACCGTCCTGCCGGAGAGGAGCCTGGGAAGCAAGGTCAACGCTAATGATGGCCCCAGAGGAGTATCAGCATGGAAAATACCAGAACCAACACCACGTGAGGGGCGTCTCTAAAGGGCGTTTCCATTGTAAATGTGATTTTGTATTAGGGACAGCACCCCTGGGTGGAGTTAAGGCAGATGGTCTGAGGAACCTAAGAGAGCGGATGGGTAGGCAGATAGGGTACTGCGAGACATCGTTTTTGCAACAAAGACTAAGGGAAGTGTGTGATCTTCTTTGGAAGACGCCACTGCTGACACCTTTATAGGTTAAAATCTTGCTAAGTAGGGATGTCACTTAGTCTAGTGTAGGGACAGTCTAATCTGATTTTCTTCCTTTCTGTAAATGACTCATAAGCTACAGCTTGTGTCTATTCTTGCAACTTTGATGATTTTTGAATTGGTTTTGGTAATATTCTTCTGCCGACTAAGAGCATTTAGAAAATTTATGTTTGTATTGATACCCGTATATCTTTTGAACCTTATATTGAGATGTTTGTATCTTCAGTTAAGTTTGGCTTTGTAATAAACTTTTAAACTTTTTTAAGCTTAAGTGGTTCTTTAGAGTGGTGTAAGTCATTAACTGATTGACCTAGTAGTGGATTGCCTTTTACTCCATGACAGGTATCAACGGTTCAGTCGACCGGAGTTGGGATCTAGATCTATAACAATAGACCAGAAGTCCCGCGTTAATAATGTTAATGAAATTTATACCGCACAGCTCTTACCCGGAGGTATCCTGGCGCTAGTTACATCTCCTGTGGCAAAAGATGGAAGAAGTTTATTGGGCAAAGAGCCAGGTCTTTAGGCTTTTCCTGAAAGCTAGGAGGTTTGTGATATGTTTTAAGTGAAACAGCAGTTCGTTCCAGGCTTTGGCTGCACCGTATGTAAAACTTCTGCCTCCCCATCAAACTTTTTTTTATGCGTGGCACTGAGACCACACTGGCCCCTAATAAAAAGTGGTCTTTCCGGTGTATACCAGTGGAAATGCTGTTTTAAAAAGTCAAGTCTTGAACCCTGCAGCACCTTAAACCCCAGACAAAGGGCTTTGAAGAGAACTCGGTTCCTTACCGGAAGCCAATTCAGTTTATTTATTTCCTTGGCAATAGGCGCAAACCGAGGTGTGCCCAGAAGCAGTCTGGCTGCTGCATTCTGCAGTATTTGAAGTTTATTCAGGAGCATTTGTTGAACATTGAGGTACAGGCTGTTACAGTAGTCCAATCTCGACATTATGAGAGTCGCGACTACTGTTTGCCGGCTGCTCGAGGGCAGGAACTGCAATATTTTCCTGATAGTTTTGATCACATAAAAGGTTTTAGACACCACTGAATTAACCTGATGACTAAAGGTAAGACTATCGCCCATTATCACACCCAGGTTTTTGACCTTGTTAGTGGCCGAGGGGAGAGAACCCATCGAATCTGTCCACCAATTTGGAGTCCAGAAGTTAATGTTGTTGCCAAACAATATAACCTCAGTTTTACCAGTATTGAGTTTTAGGCAGTTCTCTGCCATCCAACTCCCCACTGATAACACACAGTCTTGGAATCGATTGCCTATACCTGCCTCATCACCGTGTAGCAGAGACATCACAATTTGGGTGTCATCCACATATGAGGTCAGGCCAAATCAAAATGCCCTAACAATAGGCGCCAGGGAGGAAACATACATGTTAAAAAGCGTGGGGCTAAGGGAAGATCCCTGTGGAACCCCACAGGGCAGTGCAAAAGGTTTTAACTGATGATCTCCAAGTGCAACAATTTGTCTTCTGCCTGATAAAAAGGATCTTAGGAGGTGCATGTTGCAGCATCTCTATGTGATTGTCACCATGTTTGTGCCTTTAGACGCATGCATGCCTTTAGACAGTCCATCAAAATGTCATGATGGACCGTATCAAAAGAGGCGGACAGATCCAGCAAAACCAGGGCTGCCTTGCCTCCCCGATCCACAGCTCCCCTAATCTCATCTGTGGCCTTGTTGAGGGCAGTCTCAGTACAATGGCCTTCTCTAAAGCCATATTGGGGAGAATCCAAAGCTTGTGTCTGTTAGAAAGGCGCTAAGTTGTGTATTCCGGTTTTTTCCTGTCAGTTTCGCTGGGAGCAAAAGCCTAGAAATGGGGCAAAAATTGTTTGGATCCTTAGGGACTGTTTTTTTTAATAGGGGCAAGATATAGGCTAGTTTACAACATGAAGGAAACTGCCTAGTTACAAACATGCCATTAAAAATTGGTAATAGCACTGACGCAATCGGTCCCGGAGCCAACTTGGCCCCTGCAACTGGACATGGGTCATAAGGTGACCCTGAGTTTGCTGCTGTGAGGAGCTCTTGAATATATTCAAGGGACACTGGTGAAAAATTAATTCTCAAAAGTGGCAGTGGGAACTGTTGTTGACTTTGGTTCCTCCCCAGTTGCATATATTCCCCCAACGTTCAACCTGCTAAAAGCACAAAAGATGGACTCAACTTTGGTCAGGAAAAACTTGGCAATGTCTTCACAAAGTTCCCGAATAGGCTGAACTCTGGCTGTACTCCGAGAAGCCAGATTAGAAACAGTTCTAAATACTTCTTTTGCTGAATTCTTTGCTAAATCAATGCGGGTAGAAAATTACTTTTGTTTTGCAAAATTTTTTGGGGGTAATTTTGCAGACTGAGCGTATACAGTGTTTTCTCAGTATCTCTATAGTCTGTCCTCCAGTTTTGCTCCAACCATTTACACACAAGTTTTTGATTTCTCAAATCCTCCGTAAACCATGGCGCAGAGGGTTGCGATCTTTTGGGGCGGAGAGTCTCAACTGGAGCTAATGTCTTGCAGGCTTGTTCCAGCCAATTTGTATAAACCATAGAGGCTCCACCCACTCCCACTGGCAGTTGACCTGCCCTGGCAATTAGAAGCTCCTGCAAGGCTGTCCCTTCTATTTTGTTCCATGCTCTTGTGGCTATAGGGCCTTTAGGGCATTGCCCCCTCATGCGCAGCCCCATTAGTGTCAACTCGAATCAGACGGCTGCATGATCCGACAAATGATCCGACAAAACGAGTCGCAGTAGTCCCATAAACTTGAGACCTGGGTGGTTAGAAAAAATACCATCTAAGGTATGTCCTGCCGCACGAGTGGGCCCAGTTACCAACTGCCCCCAGTTGGCGCCATTCATCACATCATTCAGGGCTAAAGTGTCCGGGTCAATAAGTGCATCTAAATAAAAAATAAAATCTCCCATAATTGTATAGGCATCTGTACATAAACCTTCTTCCAGTATATTACCCAGTGAGGCTAAGAGGGAGTTGCTGGCTCCTGGTGGCCTATACAGTAAACTTCCTTTCAAAGTATGATGATGGGATAGACTAAAATTAAAAAATAAGGCTTCACTTGCCTCCATAGTGATAGGCTGAAAAGCTGCCTTGATCAAACCGTGGTAGATCACAGCCAATCCTCCACCTTTCTTATGAGGCCTGTCTAAAGTGTAACATAAAAACCCCAGAGGGGTAGCTTTCACTATATCTGGGCCAGAGGAATTATCCGTCCATGACTCTGTGATGAAGGCAATTTTGATCTCCTCTTCCTCTATAAGCCGTGCACATTCCAGACTATGCTTGACCAATGACCTAGCATTAAGCATAATGCATTTGAATACTTGATCAAAGCCTCCAACTGGTCCTAAATTCGTATCAACCCTTGGGGAAAAGGGATGCGCTGTGTACAGCGTGAAAGTATCTTGATACAGAGTATGTAGTGTCAACATTTTTAATGGCCCTCAGATGCTGAAGAAGTTTTTTGTGAACCTGAAAAGTGGTACGCTCCACATTATATTTTAAGGCAAGTATATTTCGAAATGTATTCAACAAAATCGCTTTTATATGTACTTTGGCCCTTTATCTTGTACATTCCTTTAACAAACTTGTATAGGTCTGTCATGTTCTCTCCACTGCTACAGGCCTTGCATTTGATACATTTTGTAAAGCCATCTGACATTCTCAATCATGTCTTCGTTTCTAGCGGATGTCCCTCCTAACGAAGGTGTCTTGCATTGATCCCCCTTTTTTGAAGGTAATCAAAGGGTTCCTAGAGAGATCTTCTCCTATCACTGGATCACTTCTGAGGGAATGCCAGTGTTTTCTCCAGGCAGATCTCACTGACAGGTGTGCAGTGTGATATGTGCTTATGAATCTGTGTGTATTCTTTTTGGTGATATGTTTTCTCTACTGCTGAAAAGAACATTCTAGGTTAAATCGTTTATCATATCTTTTTGTGTTTCCTTGTAACTATATCCAGTGCTGCAGATCCTCTTAGCTCTGAGGAACTCCCCATAGGGAATGCTTTCCTTAGGTGGAGCGGGGTGAAAACTACTGGTGTGGAAGATGCGGTTTCCCATACTGGGTTTTCTAGACAACACAATCGTTTTTCTGCTGTCTTAAATCAGTAGTTATGTGAACCTCCACGTGGGGTGGTGGGAGGAACAGATGCTCAGCAATCCCCGCTAGACAAATAGAGTGATCCCATCACCACAAGGGTAAGGTTCGTAGATGACAGTTTTGTAATATGCAGACATGATGCTGAATCGATCCACATGTTTGTGCAACAACAATGACTTGAATTCAAAATTCAAATCCAATATATGTGGTACAGAAGCAGGATTTCTTGATGTTAAACTACGGATTTAAGACAAAAGATTAACTACTATGTTGTATAGAAAACCCAGTGGGGGAAGCAGTATCTTGCACGACAGTAGTATTCACCCCGCTCAACTTATGGAAAGCATCCCTTATGGGAAGCTCCTGAGAGCTAATAGGATCTGCAGCACTTGATATGGTTTAAAGGAAACACAAAAAGATGTGATAAAAAGATTCAGACACAGCGGTAACTCCACTCTAGAGACTACCAAGAACATGGTAGCTAAACCCAAGGAAGAATATTCTCTTCAGCCAGTAGAGAAAACACATCACCAAAAAAAGGAAAACACACACAGATCAATAACCACATATCACACTGCACACCTGTCAGTGAGAGCTGCCTGAAGAAAACACTGGCATCTCCCTTCAAAAGTGATCCATTGACTGGAGAAGATCTCTCTAGGAACCCTTTGTCACTTTCAGAAAAGCAAGATCCATACCAGACACTTTGGTTAGGAGTGACATCAGGGTAGAAAAGAAGCCATGGTTGAGACCTTCAGATGGCTTTACAAAGTGTACCAAATGCAAGGCCTGTAAGAATGAGAAGAACATGACAGAAATCTACATGTTTGGTAAAGGAACCTGCAAGATAAACTGTACATGTAAAAGAGAATTTGCTGTATACATTTTGGAATTTACTTGTCCTAAAATCTATGCAACAAGCACCACTCTTCAGGTTCACAGAAGAATTATTCAGCATTTGAAGCCCATCAAAAACCTTGACACCACATACCCTCTAGCAAGGCACTTCCACGCTCTACACAAGGGGGAGGGGAGGTGAGAAAGAACTCATGTACAGTGTTATAGATGGTATCCCAAGCAGGCAAGAGGGGGAAATAGAGAAAAGATTTGAGGATACTGGAGTCGAGGCACATACTAGCGCTAGACAGCTAAGAACCAATGGGTTTGAACTGCGATGAGGAATTGTATGTACATTTGTGAACTGTCTAGTCCTCAGTTATGAGGGAACATTTTGAAATTATTTATTCGTAGATACATAGTAGCCTGCTTTCTGTTGTTTTTCTGGTTGGGAAAGCTGTTTTGCTTGGTTTTAATTATTTTGTTTATATGTTTTATTTCCGATATTACTCTGGAGTAATGTGATTCCAGTGGATGTGAAGGAACTAATAATATCTGGGGCAGGTCTTAAGTAATTTATGAGAACTTTAGCTGAGCCTCAAAGGCTGCATGTCAAAGGATAAGTAGACTATTGTGATATTTTCATGCTATTAGCAAACAGGCAGACCATATGCTTTATATTTAGGATGCCTTAGGGTGTTGTTTTGTATATTATCATTTTGATTTATGATACACATATGTGTGCCTTATTGGCTAGCCCACTTATGCTGGAAATTTGCAGCAAGTACGATCTGAGTGAAGAGAGCTCACGATAACCCCTTGGATTATATGCATTTATTATATGCAGACGGGTTTACACATATATTAAATTTACTCACGTTGCATACCTAATGCCTGTAATTAGGTCAAAAGCACTCTTGCACATGGCAACATTGATATTGGGACAAACGAGACACAGGACACTTTCTTTTCACGCTTCTCCCCTTTTTCCTTCTAACACTTTCTCCCTTGAGCAACAACATCCTTTTCATTATTCATTATTTGTTGCACTCTACATTGTGTTTAGGCAACAACATTTATTTCACAGCCCACTGGGACGTGACAGCTGGGAGTGTTGTATAACTTGTGTACCTGTTGACGATATTATTTGGATCATTTACCAGAGCCGGGACAAGTTATAGGTGTGAGTACTGTGATTGAAACAGTACATTGTTTTGTTTTAACCGATTATTCACATTATTGTCAAACATAATGTGTTGCCAATTATTTAAATTTGTGGAACATTAATGCACTTTACTCATGAGTTTGTGACATTTATGCCTATTATGTTTACTGTGTCCCATGCGCTCATGCACATATAAACAATACTAGCAAAATGGCGCATACTACACTGACAAAAACAGTTTACTGCCCAAACGATTCTGTATGTTTTTGTGCTGCCCAATAAATATCTGCTAATACATGCACATTGCCTGTCATCCCGGGGATATTGAGAGGAGTCGTGGCATTAGAAGGCACATGTTTGTGAGGCGTCTTTTATGGCACCGCTAGCGGTGAGGTGCGGTGCTGACTGACTTTGCAGAGAATGTGGAGGAGAGATGGTTGGGAACACATAGCAGGAAGTAAATTGAAAGAGATTACCATGAGTCATATCTTGAAGTGACAATAGTTAAAAGCACAATATATATGTTGGAAACACTCCTGTGAAACACAGTGCAGGTTAATCGGTGAACACATCCTTTGTACAAACAATATTACCCATCTTGCTTGAATTTAGCATCTTATCTTCATGGTGGGTGTCAGGTTCACTGCATAGAGGGATAAATATAGGACATAAACGGATAACCTGTAAATGATAATGCACTAAAATGTTCAATTAAAATATCACTCTAGTGTTGTGCACACATGCTTTTAGCCCAACATTTTTGTCACAACAATAGCTTAATGTACAAAAGGGATCAGATTTACAATATGCATACGTTATATACACATTAGCCCCATGTTGCTGTGGGATTTATTGCAGTCTATAACCTTAAAAAAGTAACCAACACCATGCCATCCTGCTTAGGTGGGGTTGAATGTGCGGTCTGTACCGCTTACCTCTTTTAACGGTGTACCCACCAAATGATCATTCATCCAACAGAGAAGACGACAGCATTAAATTTAATAAAAAGTGGCCGGTGTGCCGAGTCAGGTCATGCATGCGCCACCAAATGTGATGATGTCATGAAGCAGAACATCATGGTATAACATTGCCATAAACCCTTTATGAAGCTTGGGAATCGTAGTGACTGTGGATGTGGTGTTGGTCAGCTGAATAGGCACAGCAGTCAGTACATTATTCTGTGGTGTAGGTGTGATTTCTACATGTAGGGTGCTAATAGACTCACAAGTATGCAGCACACAATATGTTATTCTGTAGAAAAGCATGAATGTACAGCAGAGGCTACAAAACTAATGATGGTGCTGATATTCTTTGAATGGTGAAATGACTGACCATACATACAGACGTAAGTCTAGTGTCGAAAAGCTATGTGATATATCCGTGCACTGATTACCTGTGAGATGTCATTATTAGATAAATTGATGTGTAACACTTCTGCTTGGGTCGAGTAACCAGTGATGTCATTGATGCCAGTCACTTCAGATGTTCAGTATCCCTATGTATATAAATGTTAACTGTTCACATATGTGTGACTATCATCAACTCGCCTCATATTTGAAAGTCACTCAACTTGCCTGGGAAAGGGGCATCCATGGTCTATCATCATTTAATCCAGAGGCATCAACATGTGGTCTAAATATCCATAGTTGTTTCCTCATGAGGAGGAAATTGTATGTATCTTTCGGGTGGTCATTGAAATTGTGCTTGTCAATTATGGTTCACCTTAATTCGTACTCTAAGTCTCTGTGTTGGTTTGTCACTTTAGTGGTGGAACGCTTGCATCTTATATTGCTCCTATGATCTTGGAACCTTATCTAATTCTTCAAGTCATACCTATATTTTTTTTTTTGCGATGGGCAAGTAATGAAATAGATTACACCTTTGCTGTTGTTGTTAAAAAGTCTAATTCCCATAGAGGTTAAAAGTCCGAATTTATTTGATTCCATAGTTTAGTCAGTTTGCAGAAGGGGGATGGGAGCACACTGCCTCACGTTCCAGCAGAATTCACCCTGGTGCATTATGGTGAATACAATTTACAATTAGCGCTTACTTGAATATTAGTAGTAGTATTTTACCAAAATTGGTGCAGGTAGTGCTGTTCATCTCTAGACACGTGTTTCTGGATTTTATTTTTCATCTGTAGAGAAAATAACAAATGTTATCAGTCAGTTTGCACACTGCTGAAGAAGCACAAGGGTAATGTCTTATCACCTTATGTAAACCCCACAATGGGTTTTGGATAATAGTTGCTTTTTTTTCGATGCTGGTGTGTACTAGGATATCCTTCAGGTTCTGGTTACGTTTGAACACAATTAGATGTTTCTGTGAAGATAATGTGCTAGTGTTAAGCAAACGCATATGCCAAGGTTTTAAATTAGTTTCTTAAGGGTGTTCTAGAAACTGGAATATATGCTGACACACACTAATCTCTCTTTGGGATGTTTAGGATGGGATTCTAAGAGAGCTTGACGATTATTGTTCCTTGCACTCTTCTTAGCCCTCTTTATCACTTGTGCAGGATAAGAGTATTGTTGTAAGTGGTTTGAGAGTATACCTGCATGTTCCGTAAAAGTGTGTACATCCTAGCATTTTCTACATTGACGTAAGAATAATCTTAGAGGTAGGTATTCTGTTAATGCCTTAAGGTGATAGCGGTTAAATTGTAGTAAAGAGTTCTGTCTATAGGTTTCTTCTAAACATCCGTGGCGTGCCCACCAATTAACAAATAGATCAAGATGTCTAAGGAAATAGGTCTTGTTGCTATGTTGTCCAGTGAACCTGAGGTGTGGATAACAATTATTTAACCAGGTAAGAGAAGTAGGACTGCTCTCCTCACTTCCCTGCCAGATGATGAAAATATCAGCAACATAGCATTTCAATAATTGAAACTGTTTATAAGAGGGGTCACTTGAGTAGTAGATATGTCTGACTCCAAAATCATGCATATACTTGGGCAAAGCTACCACCCAGGGGAATTCTCTTGTTCCGGAAGAATAGTTGGTCTTCAATTTTGAAAATGATCTTTAATGCTAGAATGGTACATTCCATGGTCGGGATTATGTGTTCTGTAAACTAGGATTGCAGAAGTTTAATAGTTCTTAGATGATCTTCCTGTGGTATATAAGTAAATGGGGACTCTTTATCTAAGCCCATAAGCATATGTGTCATGGGGTCAAACTCTAAAACTGTCTAGCAGGCATAGTATGTCTTTCGTATTCTTCAAGTAAGATGACATCATGATTACTATAGTCATTGGAACCAGTCTGTACATTTTTATAAGAGTTCTAGAACCGACCCATGCCAGAGACAATGAGTCCACCGGGGGACAGAAGTTGTTAGCTGTGTATCTTAAGAATGATTTAAAAGTACGGAGTTTTGGGGTTCAGTTTGTAAAATGTGGCTTCCCGTTTAGTGAACCATGCACAGACTAACGCAGTGCTCACCATCTTCTTGAGAGAGCCCTGAAGTTGCCTTTTTCTATATTTCGATAATGAGCGTCAATATCTAGGGTCTCAAGCCCTCTGGTCAGTACTTTTATGTACATATTACAACGATGGTGCCGCCTTTGTCTGCTGGTTATGGTAATGATGTGCTCATTGGCTAGATCACGGATCACTTGTTGATCTCTTCTAGAGAAGTTAAAGTATGATTGTGTGTGGTTTCTGCCTGTCAGCCGTTCACAATGGTCTGTTCAAATGTAAGTACTTCAGGAAAGCTACACTGTGGTGCAGGAATAAACAAAGACTTTATTCCGGTGTTCAGTCCGTCTTCAATGGAGCTTTCATGGAAATGAATATACATTTTATAGAGCTTGAACTTAGCCCAAGGGCATCAAGGCGCTGCGGAAAAGGGATCAGAGTAAAAGATGTCTAAGATTTCGAGGGCTTAAAGATAAGGGCAGATGAAGAGCCAGGTCTTCAAGGTCTTACGAAAAAAGGAGTGAGTATCCAGAGTGGAGATTGAGGGGGGAAGGAATTTCTACAGATTAGCCCCTATCAGCGAGAAAAAAATGGAAAAAAAAATGCAAGACATGTCTGAAAATGGACGCGACAGAAACAAAGTCATCACTTTTTAGGTCTGGCTCAATGGTGCAGCTGTGTGCAAGACTTATTCTTACCAGTTCTTTAAAATAAAATACACAGAGACAGGAATTTGGCTCCACCCAGAGGAGTATGTTTCCTCTCACCCCATGCTAATAGCTGGTTGGTGTCATTCCACCCTCTTGGAAATGCTTCAGTGGAATACATGAAGAACTGTTTTACATCAGAAACGTACCTTCAAGTATCACACTGTTTGTCACACTCAATTATTTATCTCCCACATCAATTCTATACAGGTAGCAAACATTTTGTAGCTATTTGTCCCCTCTTTTTACATCACATCAACAATAGGAGTAAAGGGGGGATAAGGAAATCAGACCACCCCCACTCCATCAATTATACAATTATAAACACAACAAGGTCTGACCTCCAAGAGTAGTCAGTCACAATTTTGTAGAGACTCCTGGGGGTTACTATATCCTTTCAAACACACCCTACCAGTACAGTTCCGTTCAGCAATCAATAAACTGATGAGTCCCTACTGCTCCAATTTTTTTTTAATAAAACCCCTCTTTTTACATATCTTAGCACATAAAAAGGCAGGCCTAATGACTTTGTCAATGCTTTTTTTTGGTAGCATCCATGTTTGCAGATGCTTTTTTCTAGGTCTGACATTTGTATGGCATGTGCAAGGCCATATAAACGTCAAACCTGTTGGCGTTGCCAATGCTTGTTAGTTTTGCAGTCCCAGTCTCTTTGAAGGTCAGGGGTTGCATTACTGGCACTTTGCCAGCATGAAAGTAGAGCAGGAGGCTGCGGTTCCTTGCAGGCCTGTCTTCAGATGTCCACAGTCACTTGAAAGCATCAGCGGAGATTATCTCGGGTTGACACCTCACTCTCTTATTGATCTGTCAATCAGTCCGCCTGCCCCAACTGCCTGCGCATGCTGCTTTTGTGCTGTGATTTGTGACAAGGTGTGCCGGGCTGTTCCATGTCTCTTTAGTTGCACATGCAAAAACCATCATATTGTCATTGTCAATGGTTCTTTTTTGTTCTATAAATTGAATTCACATCGACCAAACAACAATGTCATTAAACTCTATGACGTATGCCTTTTTAGTACAAATACTTTTAAAAAATATGTACAATTAAAACAAATTACACATGCTTTAACACTTACCCGTTGTTTCTTCCACTCCTCAGGCATTCAGAGATAATCCCACAACATGGTGGTGAAGGCCCTGCAGATCGCCGGACTGGCCTTCGGCGTGTTGGGCCTCGTCTTCACCGTCCTGACCTGCGCGCTGCCCATGTGGAGGGTCACCGCCTTCATCGGCTCCAACATCATCACAGCCCAGGTCTTCTGGGAGGGCCTGTGGATGAACTGTGTGTATGAGACGACAGGAGAGATGCAATGCAAAATCTACGACTCCCTCCTGGAGCTCGCCTCAGACCTCCAGGCGGCCAGAGCGCTGGTGGTGGTCTCCATCGCGGTGGCCTTCCTGGCGCTCCTGGTCTCCATTGTCGGCGCAGAGTGCACCAAATGTGTCGATGAAGAGAGCACCAAAGCCAAAATCTCCATTGCTGCTGGCAGCATCTTCATCCTGGCAGGGGTACTGGTCCTCATCCCGGTGTCATGGTCAGCCAACAACATCATCCGAGACTTCTACAACCCTCTGGTCCCCGATGCCTTGAAGCGAGAGCTGGGGGGCTCCTTATACATAGGGTGGCTAGCTTCTGGCCTGTTCTTCTTTGGAGGTGCCCTGCTCTGCTGCTCATGTCCTCCCAAAGAGGGCAAGTCTTACCCCGTGTCATACAAAGCCGGGAAGCCCTCTACCACAACGAGCTACGCTCTGAAGAACTATGTGTGACCACAAGATGCCAACTAGACCCCATGAAGTCAACCACAGACATTGATTGCGACATGGACCCGCTTATCGCAATGGCAATTGCTTACTTGGAATTCTTGCAACAGAACTAACATAGCGCCAGCAGCTGACCGCGCTCTCCACCCCACCATTAATGGCCAACTGCCCCTTTCTTAGCAGGCCCAATCCTCATTGGTTCAAAGTTCAGGTGAAGATGGTGCATAGGAGAACATTCTTAATGCACACATTATCTATCAAAACCAGGCCTACCCATCACACATGCCACCTTACACCAGGAGCTTTTAGGATTGTCTGCGGCTTAAACTGGACACACATGGTTAATTACTCCACCACATGACCCCATTGTGGGCAAAGGACAAGAACAGATCACAGGCCACAAAAATCAAAGCAGTTGATTCCAGGGTCTGTGATGATTACCACTTCAGGACCATGGTATTTGATCCTATGATGCTCCTTGCAGTTTTGTTCTCGTTTCCTGCAAACCCACATTGTGCAACTCCACAGGGTGAGTGGGCAGGCTGGAGCCTCGCCTCTCGACATCTTCTTGGGGCGTGCTAGAGCAGGCGTGGTGTGCCACATTGTGCCAGCCCCATCAGCTCACTTCCTTTATTAATCGTGACTGCAGCAGATGATGCCTTCAGCTGTCCCCACCCACAGCCTGAACAGAAAAGATCATCAATTACAAATGTACTGCAAAGCAAATCAATGCCAAACACATGCTTTAGGGGACAAGCACATGGACAGTGAGAGCCAAGAACCGCAAACACCTTCCCTTCTCAGCTGAGCTCCATTCTCCTTTCTTGTACTGGCTCAGATGCTTTATTTAACCAAAAGTAGGCAGGTTGTATGTCGGTGTGACTGTTGTACTTTATATTATGAAAAACATCATTGATTGGAAGGTCTGTGTGCTACTGTGGCGACGTCACAGTGATTATGGGTTCTCTCAGTCCAGCAAATATCAACCAGCACCACATCATGTATGACCTGAGTGCCACCCCTGTCTTTGTTACCACTGAGGGCAGCCTCTGTCTGTCTGCAGCCAGCCCTGGTGGGGGCTTTGCTTCGGGGTCTGTCCTGGCATCACGTGGAAGGACAGGATCCCTGCTGCTTGCATTTTACATGCGCTCTTGGTTGCACAGGGAAAGAGGTGTGTGCTGACCCAACAATCTTTACAGTGAATCCAGAAAAAGGTGGGGGCACACATTTGAGGGGCTGGAAGGGGTCGTGCAGGGACCACCGTAACAGTGTCGATTACTGTCTCTGTAAAAACACCCCACAGAGACAAGCCAAGGTCAGTTAAATGTCAGGATTCCTGTGTAGACCACACTGTATGCATCGACAGAGACTGTGAGGGGGCAGATTATATTCTCTCTGTCAGTGGGACAGATCTGCAGAGGACCAGAGAGGGAGGAAACAGCGCTTCCTACCAGGAAGAAGCATTAGTTGCACACCCTGCCAGATCCACAGGGTGGCAGAAGACAGAGACATGCTGTCTGTCCAATGTCATGACTGAAAGAACCAGTCAGGTCATAGAAAGACTGCCTGACTTAAAACATTCCAGCACAACCACATGTGTGCATGGCAGAGATATGCCAAAGATAATGCACCTTGACCATCCCAAGGAGCAGCAGGGACAATGTGCCAGAGACAGGCGTCCCATCGTTCTAGGGTACAACCACCTAGCTGTGATAAACATGAAACTTCGAGACTGTGCCAATGACAGATTAGGAAAACAGAACGGCGCAGCTGTGCCAAAGACATAGCAGTGCAGCTGTGCCAAAGACAGAACGGTGCAGCTGTGCCAAAGACAGAACGGTGCAGCTGTGCCAAAGACAGAGCAGTGCAGCTGTGCCAAAGACAGAACGGTGCAGCTGTGCCAAAGACAGAGTGGTGCAGTTGTCCAAGGTCAGAACGGTGCAGCTGTGCCAAAGACAGAGCAGTGCAGCTGTGCCAAAGACAGAGCAGTGCAGCTGTGCCAAAGACAGAGTGGTGCAGTTGTCCAAGGTCAGAACGGTGCAGCTGTGCCAAAGACAGAGCAGTGCAGCTGTGCAAAAGACAGAGCAGTGCAGCTGTGCCAAAGACAGAGCAGTGCAGCTGTGCCAAAGACAGAGTGGTGCAGTTGTCCAAGGTCAGAACGGTGCAGCTGTGCCAAAGACAGAGCAGTGCAGCTGGGCCAAAGACAGAACGGTGCAGCTGTGCCACAGACAGAACAGTGCAGATGTGCCAGAGACAGAGCAGTGCAGCTGTGCCAAAAGCAGAACAGTGCAGATGTGCCAAAGACAGAACGGTGTGGTTGTACCACAGAGAGAGATAAGGTTGTCCTTGAAAGAGATTACTATGGGTGTGTTATAAATAGAACAATACGGTTGTGCCAACTGCACTGCAGATCGGGTGCTCTAGGAATAGTGAAATGGGTTGTGCAGGAGATCCAGCAGAGCGGGTGATATAAAGATAGAAGATGGCTGTGCTAAAGATATAACACTAGGATTGTGCCAAAGTCACCGCATAATAATAGTGTGCTTCCGATAGAACAGTATGGTTGTGCCAGAGAGACAGAACAGGTGCTCTAGGGATAGTGAAATCTAGGGTCGTTCTACAGACCCTGCAGAGTATGTGATATAAAGATAGAACATGGGTCTGCTAAAGATAGAACACTAGGATTGTGCCAGAGTCACCACATAATAAAAGTGTGCTAGAGATAGAACAGTATGGTTGTGCTGGAGACACTGCAAACGAGTGTTCTATGCATAGTAAAATGTAGGGTTGTGCTAGAGACCATGAAAAGCGGGTGAAATAAAGATAAAAGAAGGGTGTGCTAAAGATACAACACTAGGATTGTGCTGAGTCACCCCATAAATATAGTGTGCTCGAGATAGAACAGTATGGTTGTTCCAGAGAGACTGCAGAATGGGTGTTTCTAGGGATAGTGAAATGTAGGGCTGTGCCAGAGATACTGCAGAGCAGGTGATATAAAGATAGAACATGGCTGTGCTAAAGATATAACACTAGGATTGTTCCAGAGTCACCACATAATAATAGTGTGCTAGAGATAGAACAGTATGGTTGTGCCACAGTGACAGAACGGGTGTTCTAGAGACACTGTAGAGCAGGCGATATAAAGATAGAACAAGGGTGTGCTAAACATATAACACTAGGATTGTGCCAGAGTCACTGCATAACAATAGTGTGCTTCAGATAGAACTGTATGGTTGTGCCAGAGAGACAGAACGGATGTTCTAGGGATACTGAAATGTAGGGCTGTGCTAGAGATACTGCAGAGCGGGTGATATAAAGATAGAACACGGGTGTGCTAAAGATATAACACTAGGATTGTGCCAGAGTCACTGCATAACAATAGTGTGCTTTAGATAGAACTGTATGGTTGTGTCAGAGAGACAGAACGGATGTTCTAAGAACAGTGAAATGTACGGTTGTGATAGAGACACTGCAGAGCGGCTGATATAAAGATAGAACATGGGTCTGCTAAAGATATAACACACGGAGTGTGCCAAAGTCACCACATAATAATAGTGTGCGAGAGATAGAACAATATGGTTGTGCCACAGTGACAAAACGGGTGTTCTAGGGTTAGTGGAATGTAAAGGTTGTTCTAGAGACACTGTAGAGCAGGTGATATAAAGATAGAACAAGGGTGTGCTAAAGATATAACACTAGGATTGTGCCAGAGTCACCGCATAATAATAGTGTGCTAGAGATAGAACAGCATGGTTGTGCCAGAGAGAGAACAGTTATTCTAGGGTTAGCGAAATGTAGGGCTGTGCTAGCGACACTGTAGAGCGGATAATATAAAGATGGACCAAGGGTGTGCTAAAGATATAACACTAGGATTGTGCCAGTCACCACATAATAATATTGTGCTTCTGATAGAACAGTATGGTTGTGCCAGAGAGACAGAACGGATGTTCTAGGGATGCTGAAATGTAGGGCTGTGCTGGAGACACTGTAGAGCAGATGATATAAAGATAGAACATGGGTGTACTAAAGATATACCACTAGGATGTGTGCCGGGCTACCACATAATATTAGAGAGATAGAACAGTATGGTTGTGTCAGAGAGATAGAATGGGTGTACTAGGGACAGTGACATGTAGGGTTGTGCTAGAGACACCGTAGCACGGGTGTGCTGGAGATAAAACAGTATGGTTGTGTCAGAATGACCGCATAATGGGTGTGTTACAGATAGAAGTAAGGTTTTGCCAGAGATACACACGAGTGGTTGCACTAGAAACAGAACAGCAGAACAACTGACTTGTGCCAGAAACACAGCAGAGTGAGAGTGTAAGAGACAGAACAGTAGGGCTGTGCCCGAATCACTGCAGCATGGGTGGTCAAGAGACAGAACACTAGGGGTGTGCCAGAGGCACCCCAGAATGGATGTGCTGAAGATAACACAGTAGGGCTGTGCCAGACACACCTCAGAATGGGTGTGCTGAAGATAACACAGCAGGGCTGTGCCAGAGGCACCCCAGAATGGGTGTGCTGAAGATAACACAGCAGGGCTGTGCCAGACACACCTCAGAATGGGTGTGCTGAAGATAACACAGCAGGGCTGTGCCAGACACACCTCAGATTGGGGGTTCTAGAGACAGAACAGCCTGACTTAGCCAAAGATAAACCAGCATAGCGATGGCAATGATAAAAAAAGTATTACTGTACCAAATATGACAATGACTGTGCCAATGATACAACATCACAGGGGCAGAGAGGGGACAAAATGGCAGCTATAGGATTAAAAACTGTTCCTACGGATTGAACGGGCAGGTGGTGCCAGTGAGGCCAGACACGCCTGGCTGTGGCAGAGACAGAAAGGTCTATTCACAAGAACCCAAACTAGTGCTCCAGTATTTTTACTCTCTCTCACATACATGCCTTTGTGAATTGACCCAAGAACATAATAGGGATATAGGAGTGAATGAAAGTGTTCAAGGACCCTTCCTGTACAAGGAGTACAATAAAACCCCGCGTGCCCTCTGTTATGCTATATCTTCCTCGTTCTGCTCGAGCCCTCTGCAGTGCTACTCCCGGTACTCTGAAATGCTTTAGTGCATCCGCACAATAGATGTGAGATTTGTTGCGAGCCCAGTAACACAAAGCAGCGCCAGAACTATTTTAACTTTTCTGAAAAAGAGAAGTAAATATATAATTATAAATAAGCTATTTGAGGGTAAAGCAGCTCTGTATTAAAACTTTATTCGTAATTCTTTAGTAAAAGAAACACACATTAACGGGGAAGAAAAAATGTAAAAATAATGTGAATAAAAAAAGTTTCCGGAATTCATGACAGTGTATATTTACAAAAGGAGGTAAAGGACTCAGTGATCAGGGATTTAAAGCGAGGTGAAGTGAAGAGAGGGTTGAGAGATGAAGAAAGCGGTGGGTAAAATACGTTTTAATAAGCTTGACGAATGAGGTTATAGGCTGTAGTGGGGAGAGTTAGAAAGAAGGAAGGAGTTAGGAAGAATAAGGTGGGTCTTCATTCGCCAATCTATGTGTTCATACAAGTTCAGTATACAGAAGCAAGTAGCCTTTTTATGTAAAAAAAAACTTTGGAAATTCACAAAAATGTTGTTTCATATCCGCTGAAAGATTTACTCATGCATATATTTTCGTGTGAGTAAACCTACACAAGGCGGGGGATGGGCATTCCTCTGCAGAAATACTGCACATTTAGAAGGGACTTCTTTGTGGGTAGTCGCGAAAGTTTTCCTATTATATTACCACACTGGAAACTGTTGTAAATTTACTCCTGTCAAGGGCAGGAGTAAATGCCTTTATAGACTGGAAATGGGAAGGAGAACACACCAAAAATTGTCAGAGTGCAGGAGAAGGGGTTTCTCCATGGGGAGTTTGGGCAGTGCAGTTGCACTCATGCACCGGCATGTTTTGCATGGGTATAAGTATATTATGTACAATTGTGCCTGAAGAAAGCTCTTCCAGTACACGCAGTTAGGAATTCACACCACTTTTCCGAGAGTACTCCTGGAAACCCCTGTGAATTGCAGACATTCGTAAATCTGCACCAGTGCTTAATTTGTGAAAAAAGAAGTGCCGGGCCCTCGTCAGGAGGCTAGTAGAGGCTACTGCTGCTTGCTCCAGCCCAATGCTCCTGTCGGTGCCACCTATGACAGAACCAACACAACTACTAACCATGAAGACCTACAAGTGTGACAATTCTGACCATTCAGAGCCTCCAAAGCTGTAGGAATGTCTTGGAAGGCAGGAAATAGCCATTTTAAGGTATATTGAATTAATAACCAAATGTTGTACTTGTCTCTATATTAGCCAAAGAGCGCCACCATGTGGCAGACTGTCATAAGCACCGGTATTGACAATAAAGCACCTGAGCCGAGCACCGGAAACCACCGGCTCAAATTAAGCACTGATCTGCACCCTTGCCAGGTGGCACACCTGCAGTGCAGATTTAGAACTTTTTTTTTAGAAACAGGTCCAAGGAAAAGAGGGTGGAAAAAGTGATAACCAGTGCAAGCATGTATAAAACGAAAAGGGTCTGGGTATAGCAAAACACTGAGATGCAGAAAAGCAAATGGAGAACTCATCTTGGCCTAGTCTCAAAACCCAATACAGTCCTAGGTTATCTGTCATCTCTGATGAGTCCTCCCTCTTCTGCCCCCCTAGTTGTTTTCCACCCTTGGAACACCGGGTGTGGAGCTCCAAGCTTTATACTGATGCACTTTTCTACAGGGAAACAGTGTATTTTCATGACCAGGGCAATTCTTGCTTTTTTTCTGCACAACTAAACAGATCCTTGAAATATTCACATACATGTACATAAAGAGAGATTTCCAGATCACTGTATTATTGATGGCTGAATTAATATTGTATGTAATCAATGTTTTATTAATAATACAATCAACGCTGTACAAATAATGTCATGTCCTGTTTATCGTTCGTAATAGCCTGTATTTTCTTGAATTCTTTACATTTTCCCTCATCACCATAAGTTGTATATACTGAATTTTCAATTATTATTAACCCAAAACTTTCTATTAGGCGATAAAAAAGCAAAAATGTAGAAAATTAATAAAGTATTCTTGTTATGTGTCTACCAAATTCAGTAGAAAATGAGTCGTTGGTTAAACTGGGCTTGGGTGGAAATGGGAGGGATGTGTATGAAATAAACTAATCTTACTCATGTAACTTATAGCAGTTTCATGGTACATTCTTATAGATCCCACATCATAGAAAGGGAAATCCAACGAGGAACAACTAAAAAAATTGCAAGTGGTCCAAAATACTGCGGCGAGGCTGGTCCTCAATGCTCAACCTAGAACACCCTCTCGTCCTCTTCTACACCAGCTCCATTGGTTGCCGATAAGGCAACGCATAGAAATCAAGACGTGTTGTACAATACACAAATGTCTGTTTGGCACGGGACCCAAATACCTGAAGGAACAGTTTGTACCATACACTCCTGGACGCACTCTACGCTCCAGCAGTCATCAATTACTTCAGGTCCCAAAGTTTAGAAGAACCAGACAAGGAGGTCGCGCCCTCTCCTATAAAGGCCCTGTCCTATGGAATTCACTTCCCCCCATGTTGAAGCAAATCACCAATCTAGAATCCTTCAGGAAAAATCTTAAAACTTACTTATTCACCCAGTCTTAAGAAACACTTGCTAACAGCATATGATCATGATTGAGTCTATCTGATAGGAGCGCAAGCGCAGAGATATCCCTTCGGGGTTTGATTCAGGCGCTATACAAGAATATAAATAAATAAATAAATATGCCTGAACATAACAATGACACTATATTTTGGCTCTGGAGGATGGGATTTATTTCAAAATACATTTGACTTTTTATTGTTATTATATAGATGAGAACTGTTGAAATCTATTAGAATGTCCAATTCAACCAAATGTGGGAACAGAGTTCTTTTATTAGATGATTATGAAGAACCTGTTGATAAGTATAAGTCCTAAGTCTGTAGAATGACACAGGCAGACCGATCTCTTGATTCAGACGAAACATCATATACAGTCCTGCTGAGAAAAGGTACATGTGTTCTCATGACAAGCTTGCCTTTAAGGTTGACAGGTAACTCTCAGAAGCAGGAAGGTTGTACTGTTGGCAGAAGCAAAAGTAAAAAAAAAAAAAGATTTTAAGAGGATATGTGTAGGGTCACAATCACCTTTGGGTCTAAATAATATTTGAACTATTCTGGGCAAACTAGGGCCAGAACCGTACCGAAGATGTGACTACCAGCCCTGAGGAGCCTGGTGAAACTGTATAATGTAGTAATACGTTAAATTCACCAAGAAGACATACTATACCAACGGAGAAGAGGATAGAGAGGCAAGAAGAAACTGTGGTGCAGAGGCTTTGTTGATCATTTGCAGGACTGATGTGTCCCCAGATGTATGCAACCAGAAGTTTACACTTGGCATTCTGATGTAAAACTTATACTACTATGAAAGCTTATTTTAGATCTAAGTGCAGTTGAAATGAAGTGGAGAACATTTATCTGCATTGGCCCAAAAATTCCAGCTAGGTCATTAATATAATTAAGTTGAGGGAATCTATAGTAGGGGTCTACTTTGTCAAAATGAAGACTTTTTGGCCTGATAGTCACACCGACTGAGCCTGGGATATGAGAGACTAAGTAATTTACGTATGGGTGAAAAAGAAGTTTCCTACACTTACCATGATTGCCACTTGTCCTCATGTTTACAGGAAGAGATCTCAATGGTCCTTTTTAGATATTACATCTCATTGGGGATAGATAGTTGAGTCAGGTTCTCGGATTTAAATATCGAAGAGGGTAGATATTTCTGTATTGTTCTTGAAGGTATAGTGGGGGATTTTTCTTGTTGCCCTCAGAGTTGAAGTGGTCCATTCGAATGAAACACCTCAAATGCCAGAAGAATGCACAATCAGCAGAGGCGAGGAGAAAAACAATCAAAGTTTCAAAGGTGGGAAAAGTGAGCTCCTACATTTCAGGTCTTTGCCACTGCAAAAGTGTGTGATCAATAATTCCAGTAACCAAAGATAACAGATCCCACAAGCAGGGCTCCATCTCCAGATGGAATTAGAGGGAGGCATGGCTTGCTATCAGACTACTTGTAGATGCTCTGATTACAGTAGTCAGTGGCATGCCTCTGTCCATGACACCCATTAGGGTCGGAAGAGGTTGACTTAAGCTGTAAGAGAAAGGGCCAAAAATTGATTTCCTCTGTCCTAATAGATTTCACCTGAACAGCATGCATGCGCTGTCAGTGAAATCTTTTGTTAGGGAATTTTTTTTAAAATGGGCTTAAAGCCCGCCCATTACTCACCGTTAGTTTCCATTGGTTGGCTTCTATGTATCTCTTGTTTCCTTGCTTCTGCTTGGTCAGCACCTCTTGTCCTTCCTGCTTCCTCTCGGTACTTCCAGTGTGGTCCCTGCTGTGGAGCATGGACCTAGTAAGCATAATGTTTGTGACCCTTGTCCTTCCACTGGCGACACACTCCTGCAGGTTTTTAAAGAGTGCATATCTGCAGTCCATCTTGAACTGGAAAAAAGCATCCTGGGGATGGTTTCAAGGTATCACTCCTCATCAGCCAGGCTAGCTTGAATCCAGTGGAACAATGAGCCCGGGACCTACGTATGGGCATACCCGGTGCACTTAGTACGAGAAAGCAAAAGACACACAGATGATCGACAGGGCACTAGGTACAGTTTACCTATTACTCAAAAGTATACTTTAAAAGCACTTGCTTCTATCTTAAACACTAGGGCCAGATGTAGGTAATTTCCATTTAGCGAGTCCTTAATAGCGATTATTACCGAATCGCTATTAAGTAACTCGCTACATGGAATGTAGGTAGGAATCGCTAAAATATTAGCGATTCCTTAACATTCCTTAATAACTAATCGGTAATTCCGATTCGTTTTAAGGAATACCTAGCCATTCATTCCTATGGGCTAGGAGGCCTATAGGAATGAATGGGAAGAGATTCACTATATAGCGGGAGGTATTTCAAGGGTGCCAGGGTGTCCAAAGGACACCCTGTTGCACCCCTGAAATGTGCATGTGTGTACATGTGGCGCACATACATGCCCTAAGGGCATGGATGTGTATCACATGGCACATAAAAAAAACAAAAAAGTGCTTTTTGTAAGGAAAACTCTACTTACCACCAACTTGAAGTTGGTGGTAAATAGCGATTCCTTAAGGCTGAGGTGCACTGTTTTTAATGCTACCTACATTGCATTTAAGGAATCGGTATTTCCGATACCTTAAATGCAAGAGCAAAATAGGGAATCGCTATCTGAGAGCAGATCAGCACCACATCTTAGTAGATATTGTGCTGTTGTACTCTCGCCCATTCACAAAAAGCACTGCAGCAACTTTATGCTGTGTTGCATGACTTATGTAAATTTGGGTCTTAGTATCTGTGAGAAAATAATGACACCAGGGGCCGTATTATCCATAGTGCCCGGGATGGCTCAACAAGTGTGTGCCCCCGGGGCACTATAGTATAACAGAAGGGGCTGCAGGTGCATGTGCGGCTCCTTTGGTATTACGGATACCACTGGAACACATGTGAAGCACCAGCATTATCTTGAAAGGACGTTCCCTCACTCACATGTTGGAATGGCCCTATTACAGACGCAGGCACAGAGACAAACAAGCCTTTAGGGGGTGCAAAAGGGCACAGTGTTATTGGCCCTACAGAGGGCTGCTCTCTCAAGGGGGCAAAGAGGGCCCCATGTCCACCCCCCTCCCCCGGTACCTCCCTGCTGTTGAGTGCAGTCACTCACTCCATCCGTCTGCAGGTGGATCTCTGTCCCCTTAAAATGCTGGTGGCTGCTGCCTGCAGTCTGCACTCTGAAACACGGAGCAGCTTCTAAACAGCCACATCGTGTTTTACTGGAATGTAACCCACCTGGACCAACCGGCTCGGAAAACCTGTGGGCGCAGCCGACCTGCTGCAACAAGCTGAACAAGCCTGGGAGCCCTGTGAGCGGATCCTACCTAGAGTAACCAGCTCAATACAGATCTGACCCCTGTGAGTGCAACCTATCCGTAAGAACCAGGGCAAGGTACCCTGTGAGAGCAATCTACCTAGAGCACCCAACTAGAAATGGATGAGAGCACTGTGGGCGTACCAACCTAGAGCAACAAGCTCAAAACATCTGTGGTCGTAGCCTACCTACATCACCCAGCTCAACATGCATTGATACCTCTGAACGCAACCTACCCATAGCAACCAACTCAACAAGCATGGGAGCCCTGTGAGTTCAACCTAGCAATATCAAACATCTCAACACGCCTGGGAACCCTGTGTGGTCACCTACCCAGAAGAAATAGCTCAACAAGCTTGGCACCCCTGTGAGCATAACCTACCTAGAGAAAACCTGTGGGCGTAGCCTACCTGCTGCAACCAGCTCAACAAACTTGTGGGCATAATCTGCCTGCTGCAACCTGCTCAATAAATCTAGGAGCCCAGAGAGGGAGACCTATCTAGTGCAACCAGCTCAACAAGCATGGAGACCTTTGAGTGCATCCTACCCATAGCAACTAATCGAACAAGGTAAGGAATCCTGTGAGAGCAATCTACTCAGAGCAAGCAACTCCAAATGGATGTGAGCACTGTGAGTGCCAGCTGCCTAGAAGAAGCAACGAAACAGGCCTTACGAGAGCAGCCTACCAGCAGCAACTAAAATAAACATGACTTGGAGCCTTATGAGCGCCACCTGCCCAGAGAAACTAGCTTAACAATGTCTAGCGCTTTGACAGCACATCCCACTCCAAGCAGCCAGGCTAGAGGAGTCCTGTGAGCACAACCTAGGGATAACTAGCAGCTCAACAAGGACAGGGAGCTTCTGAGTGCCACCTACCCTGAGCAAGCAACTGATGATGATGATGATGATGATGAAAGCAACTTGTATCGTGCACAGCTACTCCTAGGAGTGGACCAGTGCCTTTGCATAGATTTACATTTATTCTTGCACAAAAAGCCAGGTTTTCAGCCTTTTTTTTAAACACTGCAACATTACTCATATGCACGAAGCTCCAGGGGGAGCTTATTCCATGCTGCTGAACCTAGGTAGGTAAGTGACTGTCGACTTCTGGGAGTCACTGCTAATAATTTGTAAGCAGACCTCAGGTTTCTTCATAGAAATGACTCAACAAACCTGGAAGACTTGTCAGCATAAGTGACCCAGATCACCTAGAACAGTAAGGTTTCCATCCAATGATCCCAGCACAACCTACCCAGACGAATCCTGGGGCAATCTGAGCATAACCTACCGAAGACACCAGCTTTAGAAGTCTGAAAGCCCTATGAGCAGAAACTACCCAAAACAACTAACTGAAGAAGACTGAAAACCCAGTGACTCCAGCTCAACAAGACTGAGAACAGTGGGACCTGTACTTGCCCAGAGCAACCAGCGGAACAAGGCTAGTAGGCAGTGATTACAACTGACTCAGAGAAACCAACTAGACCCCTGTGTGCCCCATTTTCCCAAAGCAAGCAGCTCAAAAAGGTTGGAAGCATGTGAGCATAAACTAGCATGGGAGCTCTGTGAGTGCTACCTATCCTGAGCAACCAGTTAAGACGACTTGGAGTCCTGTGAGTGCAATTTATCCTTAGCACTAGGCCTGGGCAAATTTTTAATTTTCAAAGTAATTTCTGTAATTTTGTGTTACTCTTGTGTGTGAAATTAATGAAAATTATGTTGTTGGAGCCATTGAAGTGAAAACGCCTACCCAAGAGCAGAGGACTAGAGGCGAGTGCCTGCTGAATGATATTTTCTTAGCGAAAAATGCATCTTCAGGTTAATTTTGGATGCAAGAGCGTATTTTCCACAATGAATAGAATCAAATGCACATTTATGTTCCTGGCATAGTTCAGCATAATCTTGACTATTTTTGCTATCCCAGCTTAACACCTAGCTCAATAAGTCTGAGAGGCCTGAGAGCACAAACTACCCTAATGGGCATATTTATGAGTTATGTAGCGCAGGGCAGTGCAGCAAGTCATCAAGCTGCACTTCCCTGCGGCACAGGGAAAGTGCAGGATTGCACAGTATTTATCCAATACAGTGCATTCCTGTCTTTTCCCCTTGTGCTGGCACCGTTTGGCAGCTTAGCACCAATACAGGTACCCTTGCAACATGGTAAGGGTGCCTGTGTTGTAGGCAGGATTGTTTATGTCCAAGAAGGGGCACCTTCCTGCACAAAACCAATCCTGAGAGGCTTTTTCCTCTTACTAGAAAGAGGAAAAAATGAGGAGAAATAAAGATATTTCTTCTTGTTATACCTCTAGGTTTCTGGCACATCCGCAGGTTTACAGGTTCTTGTAAATTTGGGGTTGCATCAAAATCCATGGATGGTGCGTGGTCTCCTTCCCACAAACACTGTACCACGATTGGCACAAAATAAGCTACCTCTGTAAGTCCCTAGTAAGTGGTACCCCTTGTACCTAGGGCATGGGTACTGAAGAGGGTCATCTGAGGCTGCAGAACAGGTTGTGCCACCCTAGGGCCCCCTCTCCAAGAATAGGCACTCTTCCATTACAGACTGCATGTCTTGGTGCGGAAAAATCCAAAGAGTTGACATGACAAACAGCCCCGCGTGCAATGCCACACCTATACTGCCTAAGATATAAGTAAGTCACCCCTACTGCAGTCCTTTAGCCCTAAGGCAGGGTGCACTATATCCTATGTGTATGGCATATCAGCATGAGCAGATATGCCCCTACAATGTCCAGTCCATTCTGTGTTGTTGTAAGTGAACAGGGATGCCACAAGGAGTACAAGGGCTGGATACTAGTCAACACGAATTTCCTAGCTCCACGATGGCTTCAATAATTTCCAAGATGTTTGGCACTAATCATCTTGAGTTAATAAATCCTCACTGATGCCAGTGCTGGATTTATTATTAAATTCACACAGGAGACCCTTTTAAAGGGTCCCCTGAAACTTAACCAAACACTAGTGGGGGTCTCTGGCTGGCTTTCATCAGTCTGCCAACACCAGAAATGTTTCTAACCTCTTGAAGTGAGAGCCAGTGCTCTCAGAGGACAGAGACAATACCTGCTCTGGGTGGCGGTGTTTCACACCTCCTCCGGGATAAGAATGGCTTTCAGGGCGGGAAGTTTCAAAGGCAATGCTGCCTTTGAAATTCAACCCAGGAACCCCCAGCTAGTGTTGAGGCCAAGCCCCCTTTCTAATTTCACTTTTGGCGAGAGGAAAGGCCTATTTCACTTTTGGCGAGAGGAAAGGCCTATTTCACTTTTGGCGAGAGGAAAGGCAGGAAAATTAGTCAGATCAGGAGGAGGATCCCCCTCAGTCTGCACCACCTCTAGGGCAGGGAAAGCGAGGTGAACCCCTCTCCTGAAATTCCACCATCTTGGGATGGTGAGAAACCTCTAATCAGGGCTAGGATAGTGCCTCTACCAACAGGAAGTGGTCACTAGAGGGTGTACATACCCTAAAAGTAGATAGCCCATTGACTATTACCTGTCTCCCCTTGTAACGCCCCCAACATCAACCTAAAACGAGAAGGTGAACTTCGTGAACGCATTGCCTGATTTTCTATGCAATTTTCTTTTTTCTTCCCATTGATTCCTATGGTGCGTAATTGTGCACAAATGTGATATATTTTCCGAACTTTTTAAAAATCGTAACACGAAAAGCACTTACCTTATAACTGTTCTTGGTCTCTAAAAATACATAAAAATTGACTTCATTTTTACAAATTGGCTTTGGATTTATTCTTGAGTGTGTGTCTCATTTATTGCCTCTGAGTATGACAACAAATGCTTAACACTACACTCTGATAAGCCTAACTGGTCGCCCACACTGTGACAAAAAGAGCATTAGCATTATATGCTTTTATCTCTGTGTACCATTTGTCAATGCTCTGGACTCTCTGCCCAGTGTACTTCTTTTCAGTACACTATATAGGGAGCCAGCTTTCTACAAAGCTTTCTATCGCAGTTGGTCGGGCTTTGATACAGATTACGAGAATAAACATCACTGTATTTATCTGGTCCTGTGTGGTCACCATAATTCCTTTTTAGGTTTAACTGCTGTTTTCTATCTTTCTTCATTTTATTTTATCTTCTAGGGCCAACAGAAATGTATCTTCCTCCACATGTTAAAATCCCGTTTACGCATGCTAATAAAAGTAAATGATAATAACTTTGTTATTATCGTTTTATTTTTCTTTGCTACAGGGCTGGATTAGGGCAGAGCGGAGCTGGGGTCGGAGCCTGGGAGGAGTGGTGAATACACACTCTAAAAGTGTGCATGACTGCTTGGCCAGCCGTCATGGCCCGCCCAAACATCATGCACACTTAGCATGTACCACCAGGCTGCATTACACAGTCCGGTGGGGAACATGCCCAGGCCCCAAGTCCCCATCTGAGCGCCGAACCATGGCGCTCAGACCAATCATAACGCTGCATTGCAGCATTGTGATTGGCTAAGGGGAACCAATCACAACACTGTATTGCAAAGTTGTGATTGGCTTAGGGGAGCCCGGGTGCTTCCTCGTTCCTGACTTGCCAGGAATAGAAGGAACAACGGAGAGACGAGGGCCGTGGAAAGGTACGTGTTCTTTTTTTTTTCAAGCCCCACCCAAACACCACCCTTGCCCCACCACCCTCGTTTCCTGCCAGCTGCCACTGTTAACTGGTGATCTTCTACAATTCGGAAAGTAAACCTTCCGAATCTCATACAGATCACCTTCCTGCAAGAATTTGTTTTACTCACAATAGAACATTGTCTTCCTAAAGCTATTCCAAGTCCTTCCTTGTGTTCTGATGTGGTCCCTGCTAATGTCAAGCTTGCAGGTGTATCTCCATTTTTGAATACACCTTCGTTAGATCCTGAACATAAATCCAATTACCACTCAATATCACAGCTGCCTTGTCTGGTTAAGATGCTGGAAAGAGTGTTTTTTAACCACATGTCTGCTTTTGTTTAGTTTGCTGCACCCTCTCTCTTCAATATCGACTTTCATCCGGAGGCAAACCGAGGTAGTGGTCATTTCATCATTAGATGACTTACACTATTGTGCAGATCCCAATCTTCCTGCTGCGTTGATTCGTTTGGACCTATCAGTGGCCTTCGATACAGTCAAGAGTCAGCTTTTGCTAGACCACTTATGAGACACAGGTATAAAAGGCCACACCTGGATGTGGTTTCCCAGCTTTCTGTTTGATAGGGCAGTCCCAGTCACAGCTGGGCCTTTGCCTCCACAATTGAATTGTTGTCTTGCCGGGTCTCGCCGAAGTCAATATCGTCCCCCTTACTTTTCAATCTATTCCTAGCAGCTCAGTTGATACAGTCGCACTGGAGTGATGTGTACATATAGGGTGAAGACACTCGAAACGTATTAAAGATTTCCAGTGATCCTGGCGCTGTAGCTACCCAGTGCTCCTGCCTGTTTCAGGTTGAAAAACAGATGTAAGTTTAGCATCTTAAACTGAACTGCAATGAGAAGGAAACACTTTCCCTTTGAGGTCGCCATCTTTTAGGAATCTTCCTTTCTGACTATCTTCACTGGGCTTAAACCTACCTCAGTTTCCACAGTGAAGAACCTAGGAGTAAAATTCAACCCCGTCCTATCTGTAGCTGACCGTATTAAGTCTGTGGTAAGTTTTTTTTTTTACTTAAAACTTTGAAGCGGAGTCTCATCCTGTTTTCCTTCCATCACAAGGTGAAGATTCTGAATGCTTTTATATCATCCCGGTTTAGGCTATTATAATGCTGTATACCTTGACCTCTCTCTGCCTACTTGATTCACAGATTTCAAGTGGTCCAGAAATATGATGCTAGGCTGGTCTTGCGCTTAAGAGTCAGAAACCACATTTAGCCGTGGTAAGCATGGGCGGATTTTGCGGATCCACGATTCGCGGATTTAGCGGATCCACGGATCGTGGATCCGCAAAATCCGCCTATTTAGCGGATTCAGCGGATTTGCGGATTGGGGGCGGGGCTCCCTCGAGTGTGTGGGCGGGGCCAAACGGACGGGGCTTCCACGCGAGCGCACATGCCTCTTGTGTGTCCGGGGGTATTTGGGAAGAAGGCACATCTGCCCAGCCTCCCAACGCTCACGATTTTTTTTGGGCTGGTGAATGAGTCACTACATTTGCGCTTCAACTAGTTCCAGCGACCAAGTGTGTGTTACTATGCAATCGCGCCGAAGTGCGCAGGGGTCCCTTTAGTGAAATGTCCATCATAGTGGGTAAATGGCGGGAAGACGGTGCACACCTCGAGTGTGTGGGCGGGGCCAAACGGACGGGGCGTCCATGCGAGCATGCCTCTTGTGTGTATAAAAGGGCAGAGACCGATCAGCAGATTAGTTTTTGGGCTGATCAATGAGTCACTGAATTAAAGCTTCAACTAGGGCACATGCTTTATTGATATCTGCAAGTGTTTCCTGTTGAGGTTTATTTTTTTGTGCCAGGACCGTCGTGCCCGAATGAACCCTGCCCTTCATATTTACTCAAGAAGACACCACCGGTGAAATAATTTACGATGGCGCCGGCAAGCTGCCAGCGCCATCCTGCAATAGTTACTTAATTAGCTTCAACAGGAAGCTCTAACTGTTAAAATAAAGCAGGCGCTTGAGCCCCTGCTGTATCTTATCTATTAGAGCTTCCTGTCGAAGCTAATTAAGTAACCATTTGAGGATGGCGCTGGCAGCTTGCCGGCGCCATCGTAAATTATGCAGGCTTGAACTTTTGACCGCAAAATCCGCTCCGATCGCGGATTGCGGATTCTCGGTAAATCCGCGAGAGTTCGCGGATCGCGGATTTACCGAAAATCCGCAAAATCCGCGATCGGAGCGGATTTTGCGCTCATGCTTAAGCCGTGGAAACTCTTCACTGGCTTCTGATAAAATAATATCTTATCTTCAAATAGCTTTGCTTAGTACACAAGGCTGTATACTCTTCCAATAAGTCTATTCTTGGAAATTGATTCTCTTTCTATCACCCTCTGGGCAACTTGATCTACCTCTATTGGCGGTCTCCCGTTTTCAGCTGCCTTACATGCAGACCTGGTTTTTCTATTGGAATAGTATTAAGGTAGAACACTCCTGAGATAAACAGGAACTTCGTCTGATTTAGGAAATCACTCCAAACCTGGCTTTTTTTCTGAAAAAGTTATGAGGTGAGATTTTAGATCCGATATTTTTCTCATGTCGATTTGCTGATGTTGCTTTTGTTGCTAGTGCCAGGATACGCCTTCAGGGGTGACAGTTTTGCACTCTAAATATCAAATACCAATAATAACACTAACACGGCCATATACAAAACATTTTCCGGTGCTCAAAAGACTACAGTTACAAAACTAGCTCACTGAGGTCAGGGGCCCTGTGGCTGCTTGGTCCTCAGACTTCAGCCTTCATTCTTCCCATCGCTTTTTCCTCACTCACAGAGATATGCCTGCCATTTGCTGCACTTTTGTATTTCTCGATCTACTTGTTGAATCCTGGGGGTCCCCCATTGGAGGGTCCATCATGCCGCATGGTGGTGGGCAGTTCTGAAGAAAAGTTGGAACCGGGGCCAGTAGATATGGGGGAGGCACCAAGGTGGGCATGGAGTTTCTTGATGGACCACCCATTGAAGCAGTGGTTACTTCAAGAGTAATGAAAGTGAAAACAACCGGTCAGTATTGAAAAAAATGTACAGCTCATCTGCAGGAGAACCGTGTCTCTCCATTATTCCTGTGCCCAATACCAAAGACCCCAAAAGAAACCTACTACTGATGCACTTTGTCTGGACACAAGAGAGGAGGGGTCTTCTAGTCCTGCTGCCTATGTAGGCTTCAGTGGCCTGGTGCATGGTCCACAGTGCTGCTAATAGGTCTTTTTTGAACTGCCAGTTCTCGCCTATTATTGTTTTTAGGTCTGCGTACAGACAGCTTCAATTGTCTAGACAACCTCATGCCATGAGTTGTTTAAAACTGTATATGTACACAAAAAAAGCTCCCCGAGAATATTGCAACTTAAAGAGATTTGTGATGTATCCCTCCCAACTCTACTCAGTACAAGTGTTGGGCATACAATAAAAATGTAACAGATTGTCCTCACACCTCCAGATGTCAAGCTTCATCATAGGACAATCCTCACTCTCCAAAACTTCCATTTGATGGAGAGCGGGCCTACATTTGGGGTCAGGGAGGCACTTCTAATTAAAAATGGAGCAGTGATATAAGTGTGTTAAAAACCAATGTGGCATCCTAAAACAGTTTTTTTGCTAGACATGAGACCAACAGCCTGATTCATCAAGCCGAATTGCGCTCGCAAAGGGTCATATTCTGAGAATCTGGCCCATTGCGAGCGCAATTTTTGCATTTGGGATTCATCATCCCAAATGCAAAAATCGGTAATTGCTAAATCGCTAAATTGCGAGGAATTACATTTAAGGAATCTCTATTTCAGATTCCTTAAATGCAATTCATCAACCATTTTTAAATTGCTAATTCGCAATTTCGTGCCGCTATTTACCGAGAGGTCAGATCTCTCGGTAAATAGCAAAAACTTAGAAAAATGCTTTTAAAAGCATTTTTCTAAGTTGCATGTTGCACACACACGTCCTTTGGACATGTGTGTGCGCAACACCAGTTTCAATTTGCATTTAAGGGGTGCTACAGGGTGTCCTTTGGACACCCCTGGCACCCTTTAAATCGCTATCTTATTTGCGAGTAGCAAATTGCTAATCGCAAATAAGGAATACTCCCCATTCATTCCTATGGGCCTTTTGGCCCATAGGAATGAATGGGGAGTTATTCTTTATTTGCGAGTAGCAATTTGCTACTCGCAAATAAGGAATGTGTAGGAATCGCTATTTATTTAGCAATTCCTACATGAATACCGTTTTGTGAGTCCTTAATAGCGATTCGCTATGAATCGCTATTAGGGGCTCGCAAAACGGCTCGTTGATGAATCAGGCTGTTGGTGATTAAAATCAACTGGGGAGATAAGGGGAATTAGTAGCCCATCACCACAGTTACCGTCAACATGTTTCTGCCTTATGGATCAATTGAGACTGTGGCTTTCATCAGAATGGGAATACAGAATCCTAATGAGGCAATGTGCTTTGCCTACAAACCAGAATGACCTGTGTCTACCTCTTAACCAATCTCCCTTAACAATACCCCAATGATGGGTTTTCTACACTCTATGGAAGAAGGGCACAGGGACCCCTGTAGTCACACTTCTGTCAAGGTGCGTCCCACAGGAGCAAATGCATCTAGGCTTGCCCATTTCAACTTTAGACAACAATGAAGTTGGACTGGATGTAATAAAAGACTATCTGCAAAGATCAGTCGTAAAATGCTCACCAACGTTTTGCAACAAATCTTCAATTTTGCAATGGGATCTATGAACCAATAGATCACACTGCAAACTCTCCAGTTGCAGGGGACTGCAGAATGACCTATCTAATGAACATTACTTAGGTAGGACTCTATTTCCAACCCCCTGTGGTTGGCTACAAACATGGCCTAGGAGGAACAGCAGAGCAGCATCTCTGCGTTTGCATTCTCAAACACGAATTTCTTCTTAAAGCAGCCCATGTTCCTTTAAATTAACTGGTGCTCCTTTTTAAAGAAAAAAGAAAAGTTTCCAGCTTGGGAAAACATTGCAGTGTGCCTGCAGACAGGATTTTCAGAGTGGAAAGTATCCAAATGGGATATCTTTCTCTTTGTGAATCATTTACTTCCTCTTCTGATGGGTTGGTAACTGATCAATGATATGTGACCACAACTGCTGCCGCAAACCATAGATATTTACTGTGAGAAATTGGGTCATTGATTTGATTGAGGGGGATGAAACCCTACTAAAGCAGCAACTGCAGTTCTCTGTTTGGGTGAAGTCACCAGCAAACCCTAAATTAACCTGTACTCAACCCTCTGGTAGCTCGGCACAGAACAGTCAAGCTTCATTTAGAGACAATTTATTACAAAGTATTATTGCAACACTTCAAACAACAATAAAGAGAAACACAACCCAAGAAAAATCCCACACCAATTTAGAAAAAGAGTACATTTAAAAAAAACTATTTTTATTGAAAACAAAGGGAGACATTATAAAAGGGAAAATTAAATCTCAGGTGAGCACATTACATTTCCAACACACGAGGTATGAGGCAAAGTACAGAATTAAATAAGTCAATATTTAGTGCAGGGATCATAGAGAGTCCTGTGCCTGCGGGACTAGTATTGGCATAGGTGGTTCACAGATCTCCCCTCTATAACTATTCCATGCGGTCCAAATTTTACCCCACTTCTTAGGACATCCCCAGGCCACATAAACCGCTTTTTCTCTGAACATGCACCAGTCAAAGTCCTCCGCCCATTTGGTGACTCGGGCGGCTGACTAGCTCCCCAGAGCTGAGCTATATTTTGTTTAGCCACCATATACGCCAACATCACCCACTGTTTCTGGTACACATTTAAATCTGTAGGCTCCCACACGTTCAACAAACACCTCCGGGCCTCCGGTCGTATCTCCACACCCATAGCTCCCTTCAGCTCATCATGGATCTTCGTCCAGTACAACTGTATCTCAACACAATGCCAGAGAGTATGCATTAGAGTGCCGATTTCTCCACACTTTCTCCTGCACTCTCCGCTATCAGCTCATCCCATTTGCACCAAACGGGGTCTAGTTATATAGGACCTATGGAGTATCTTCAGTTGCACCAGCCGAAGCCGCATTCTGGGTGGCAACTACCCTAGGAGAGGAGGCCGCCTCCGTCCAATCTTCATCATCTAGTTCTAACCCATCTGCACACCATTGAGCTCTAATCCGCACCAGCGGGTTCTCCATATTGTTAATCAGTTTCCTGTATATCAGGGAAATGTTTTTTTTGGGAATAAATCCGTCCAGTACTCGGTCCTCCAGGGGCGATGCCTCCAGGAGCACTGTACCATTATAGAAATGTGAGTGACAAGGGCATGTCTCACTTGTCGATAGCGATAAGATTCGTTATTGTGCAAGCTATATTGTTGTTTGAGGGACTCGAAGGTGTGCACTGTGTCTTTCCCCCACACATCCTTTATTTTGGCAATGCCGATAAGATCCCACCTATCGACCCCCTTCGACCTCCAAAGACTGCCCAGCTTCTCCGAATTCAGCAGGGGAGTGGCCAGTGTTAATTTGCCCGCCCACCCCACAGCTTTAGTAGCTGCGTGCCACACCTGAATCACATGTGCGCTTGGGCCAGTCAATGGAAATCTCCCAGGTCTAGAATACAGGGCTCTCACTATCACCCCCCCACCGGGGCCTGACCCCGGTCCATAGCATAGCCTGGATCTCCGGGGAGTCCATAAGTGATGTGGTATACCGCGGCCAGCTGTGAGGCAAAGTAGTACTTCCGGAGATCTGGAATCCCAATCCCGCCGTCATACCACGCGAGTGTCAATTTACCGAATGCTATACGAGCCCTACCTTCCCACAGGAGCTGCCTCTGAAGAGTTTCTATTTCCCTGAAATATGCCGCCGGGACCGGATCCATAGAATTCTGTAAAACATACAAAAATCGAGGCAAAGCCATTGTCTTGAAGAGCGTAGCTCTTCCAAGCAAGGAGAGCGGAAGGGTTTTCCAGCGCTCCACATCTTTCTTACACCTATTCAATGGGGAGGCTAGATTATTAGTATATCGTAACTGTGGATTAAGCGTGATAAATATGCCCAAGTATTTGAATCCAACGGTCTCAATATGAATAGGTCATGTCTGCGGAACCACTGGAGGATCGCCCACCAGCACAAATAGTACCGACTTTGTCCAGTTTATGGCCAGTCCGGAGTACCTACCAAAAATGGCAAGCACATCCAGAAAGTTGCGGAAGGAGTCTCTAGGGTTAGTGAGGTAGAGCAAGACATTGTCCGCATGAAGCAAGATCTTATCTTCCCAGTCAGGCGACCATCGCAAGCCCCATATCGACCTGTCCCATCTGACCCAGGCAGCCAGGGGCTCCATTGCAAAAGCAAAAAGTAAAGGAGACAACAAACATCCCTGCCTCGTGCCTCTACCCATAGAGAAGTCGCCCGACTTGCAATTATTAACCACCACTCTGGCTAGGGGATTAGCGTATAGCAATCGAACCCAACCGGTAAACTCTTTCCCAAATCCCAACTTTGCCAACACCGCAAACAAATATTGCCACTCCACTCTGTCGAATGCCATTGTGGCGTCTAAAGATACCAACACTGCCGGCTCATGGATCTTCGGGGAACCGCCAAGAACGCCATGTAGTCTACGCAGGTTAAGTGCCGTATTACCACGAGGCATGAAATCAGATTGATCCGGGTGAATGAGAGACGTGAGTACCTTGACCAGTCTAGTGGACAAGATTTTCGCTAGGATTTTGGGTTCTGCATTAAGAAGCGATATGGGCCTATAAGAGGAGCACTGTGTCTTAGATTTACCAGCTTTGTGTATGACCACAATATTGGCCACTCGTTGGTCATATGGGAGCTCACCCTTCTCCTTACTTTCCAAAAACATGGCTCTAACGTGCGGGGCAAGTCTACCAGCATTCAATTTATACAACTCTATCGGTATCCCGTTAGGGCCTGTCGCTTTACCGGATTTTATCTGCCTGATCGCTTGCGCAACTTTGTTGTCCGAAAACGCGGAGTCAAGATAACTCCTATCTTCCTCTGACAAACTAGGCATTACGATATCCCTGATCATCTCGCTGTTGTCGGCTTCTGTAAACGCATTCTACGTCGTGTAGACTTTCTTGTAATAATTTGAAAACTCATCCACCACCGCTTGAGAAGCCATGATCTTACATGACTCCCGCCCTTCCAATTCGGGTACCAGCCTAGATGCCCTCTCTCCGTGCTTTATCCACGCAATCAATTTACCGGCCTTATCACCGTGGTCATATATACGGCTCTGGACGGCATTATCATGGGCCACAGCTCTATCTCGAACAAGATCTTTATATTCCTCCTGTCGGAGCCTTAGCAGGTGGAGCCCTTCAGGAGTAGGCGACTTGGTCACCTTCTCTTCCAAAACAATGACCTCCGTCTCTTTCTGTGCCACATCCGCTTCTCTTTTCTTTTTCGCGCCTGACACTAAGGACAATACCTCACCTCTCACCACCATTTTGTATGCTTCCCAGAGGGATTGCGCCGAGTCAACGGACCCCACATTTTCCAGGAAATAACGGTCTGACATCTGCTGCACCTCTTTCTTAGTGGCTGGGTCTTTCAGCTGCCAGGCGCTATTGGGAGCTATCCTCCCCACTGTTGGCAAATCTACGGCCAGCCGCACACATAACGGAGAGTGGTCAGAAATGCCCCTCCCAAGAAACTTCACCTCTTGGATCCCAGTCGCCATTGCCGCAGGTAACAAAATATAATCTATCCTAGATAAACTACCGTGAGCTGCAGATACGTTGGTGTAGTGTGTCAAAGTTGGGTTGCGCAATCGCCAGCTATCAACCAGTGCCAACATGTCTAAAAACTCTGGGAGCCACTTCTGTGCTGATCTAAGCACATGCGGGGGCTGCGGTCCATCTCACCGTCCAAGACCGCATTGAAGTCGCCACCCAAGACTAAACCCCCAATGGGGCAACGTGAGGAAAACCGCAGCCAAGTCCCAGAAGGTCTCGGTCTGGAGGCCCGGTGCCACATATATAGACAAAAAGGTGACTGTCTTACCTCCCACCTGCCCCGAGACTCCCGCATACCTGCCCCTTTGATCCACCAAAGTAGCTTGCACCGACAGAGGGAAGGAGTTCCTGACCAGTACACCGACTCCCTGAGAGCCGGTGGTAAACCCAGCATGTACCACCAACTTATACCCCCCTTTATGGAGGGCCATGCATCTATTACCAACTAAGTGTGTCTCCTGCAGTAATGCCACATCTGGGGAGTGTCGTGTGATAAGTTGGCTGACCATCCCTCTCTTGATCTTGTCACCCAAGCCATTCACATTCCAACTCATCACTCTCATCCCTGAGTCTCGGCTACTCTGCCCCATTCAACCCACGTGGAAAACATCTCGCAACATTGATATCACCTGAGATAAAGGGAAAGGAAAAAAGAAAAACAAAAGAAAAACAACAATCACAAAAAACATTATCCAACCCACCTCCCCAACCCTGCACCCCTGCTCACGGCGTTTGCCTGCCCCCAACTCGCAGTGTGCCTGTCGTCCCATATCTAAACTAATAACTATCTAAATATAGATCAGAGGAGGAAGCCCGAGCCCCGCGGCGCCGCCCCCGCCCATGGGAATCATATCTTACGCCGTGGGTCATACCCCGTGGAAGGAGACGACTATACAGAATTAACTCACAAGCAAGCAGTACGCCCTTTCAGCAACCCACGCTACTCCAGTTACAGTGGTACCTATCATTCCTATTCCAGAGCACCATGCCCATCCCCACTGCCCCCCTCCAAGAGATTCACCTGTGGGGCGAGTCTCTCCAACCAATCTGAGGCAATCTCTGGGTTATCAAAGAACCAAGCCTTCCCCTCCACTTCACCTCGTAATTTGGCCGGGTATAACATGGCATATTTGTAACCCTTGTCTCTGAGCCGCTTCTTGACTCCCATGAAACTCTGTCGTCTTCTCTGCACTGCCTGAGTAAAGTCTGTAAAGAAGGTGAGGGTGGAATTTTCATAGTTCAAAAGGACCGCCAGATCTAGAAGCCTGCAGGATAGCGTCTCTATCTCTGAAATACGCTGTGGAGCCCCCGGCTTGGGACGTCCTCCCGGAATTCTATGGGCGCGCTCAATCGTAAAAAGGTTACTCAATCCTTTCGGTTGCAGATGTTTAAGAACAATGTCCTCAACAAAAAGATCAGGGGTCAAACCTTCAGCCTTCTCCGGAACACCAATTATCTGTATATTATTCCTCCGAGCCCGCCCTTCATAATCATCCAGTTTGCGGCTCGTCAAGTCGTTGGCGTCCTTGAGCGCTCGGACTTCCTGCTGCAACTCGGACACATCATCCGTCAAGCTTGCAGTTTTGATGTCTATCGATTTGACTTTCTCACTAGTTTTGGTGAGATCAGTGCAGAGCAGGTTGACTTCGGTGTCCAGCTTATGATCTAGGGACGCCATCTGCTGCCCTAGAGAGGCCTTAATACCAGCGATAGCGGCCATCACATCCTGTAGCGTAGGTTCCCCCGTCGATTCAACTTTACTTCCTCCCAACATCTGCCCCGGCCCAGAAGGCGAGCCCTTGGGCAGTGTATATCGATCCAGTTTATTGGATTGGATGGAGCGGGACCCCTTAGTCGACCTGGCCTGCGGCTTCTCGCCCTTCGATCGCGCCGCCATCTGGATCCAATATGAGGGGGGGTCATCTACCAACGGGCAGTGAATGCGTCACAATAGGCCGCCCAGAAACACTCCCCGTCGACCACAAAGGAGATGACTGCCCCCCCTCCGCAAACTGCTCAGCTGCCAGATCAGGTGGGTGCCGCAGATTATTAAGGTCACTGCGTGGAACCACAGGACAGTCTCATCTTCAAGTGGTAATACCGGAGTCACAGATACGAAACGGAGACCCACGTTGCCTGAAGAACAGCGTCCACATCAGGTGCAAAGATCACACTGACCCCTAGGGACATGGAGGGGGTCCTCCTGCGACGACAGGCCTCCCAGCTGCAACGTGCATCCCGGGTCACCAGGCGATCTCCCCGTCACCCCACTGGGTCCGTCGCCACTCCACGTCACCCAATGGCACAGGGTGTCTCTCCACTTTTGCCCTCCGAAAATGACCCCCCCCCCCCCTGATTCAGTCACAGCTCTCTCAGACAGGAGGGGGGTTCTGTCAATCTTTACCTGCGCAGGCCGTTCAGGGTGGCAACCGGGCTCCATCGGCAACTTCCTGCCGCAGCCGCGGGTACTATCCCCTCCGCGGCCGCATCCAACTCCACGCTAGCCCCAGGCTTTACTTGGCAAGCGGGCCCCCGGCACCGCCACTTACAGCACCGGTCCCCGACCGCACTGTGGGACTGGATCCACACCAACACCGGCAGACAAGGTCTCCTGCCCCAATCTCTGAGCAGGCAGACCAACAATGCGGTTCCCAAAGGCTCAGCAGACCCACCAGCCGCCAGGCATGCCCCAATGCGTCCTACGATCAATCCGGTGCTCGCGGGATATACCGCTCACTCATGTGGCTGAAGACGGGCACCCCCGCGACGGTCAGCCTCTCAGCGGTCTCCTCAACACCTCGGCAGGGGTTGTCTTCATAACAGCAATTCCGGCAGTACGGGGCGCACCGCCGCCGTATCACAGCAGGGGGGGGGACCCCCAGTCAGGCCCCCAGGGCGTCTCAATAAGTGCAGCCCCCTACATTGACAGACAGCTCCGGGACTTCCGCCTCCGACCGGCAACTTCCGGTCCCGGCCGCAGGTGTTGTTCAATCCGTGGCCGGCCACATCAGGCACTCGAGCCCCAGGCTTTTCAGGTGTTGGAGGCCCAAATCGCCGGCACGGACAGCTCCGGTCCCTGACCTCACAGCGGGACCGGAGTAACACCAGAAGGCACTACTAGGCTTCCGCTGACCGTGGGCAGTGTCAGCACTGCAGGATAGAGTCAGGATGTAGGGGCGGGGAGAACGGGTCCGGCGGAGCTTCACTCCAACGCGGCCATCTTGGGCGCGCGTACGGCTCCTACCCAAAAAGAGTAATTTTTAATAAATAATTTCAGACAAAAATTAAATCAGTAGAACTGGAGAAATGCAATTTTGAAGATTAACGAGAAAATAGCACAAAGCGCCAACTGTGGTTATCTGGTCGTGCCAGACTGGGACAAAGTTAAAAAAAATTATTTTTGGGGGGAAATCTTTTTTATTGCAGGAGAAAACAAAAAACAATACAAAAAAGAAAACATACAAACAAAAAAGACCAGTTGTCAACATGAACAAGTCACATGCTATAAACACAAATTACATACAGTCAATCAGATGGATAAGGGACAGCATTGATGATATATTACGTCACATGGTAGCCTAAAATTCTTTAGAGTGTTTCATTGGCAACATTGAATGAAGAATCCTCACCAAAGGAGGTGCACAGAAAACCTCTACTTTCGTTCCAGGGGCCCCATATTTTAGTCCGTTTACCTGGGCATCCTCTGCTCTCATACACCACTCCTTCAGCCTGCATGCACCAGTCCATGTCGGCCGCTCAGTCCATGAGCTGGGGCGTAACTCCCCCTTTCCATGTTCTAGCTATATTGCGTTTTGCTATTATACAGCCCAGCAAAAACCCACGATTGTTCAGTTTGAGATAGGTCAGTGGCGTTCCAGACAGAGTTGAGGGGAGGTTTCTATAGATTTATGGCATATTCGGGACATGGTGGATAAAACCCTACTGCAACACTTTTGAAGAACAGGACAGTCCCACCACTGCTCTAGGAAGGTGCCTGTGGAACCGCATCTTCGTGGGCAGAACGGAGAATTTAAAAGTTCCATCTTAACAAGTGCTGAGCTAGTAAAATAGGCCCGGTCTAGTATTTTGAGCTGAATGAGCCTGAAGCAGGAACAGATGGCCACCTCCCAGGGAGAAGCCAGGCCCTCCCTCCAATCCTCATCAGGTAAGTCCCCCACGTCATCGCCCCATTTTGTGAGCAACTTGTTGCGAGTTTCCGCCGAGTTAAGTATTTTGCGATACGTCAGAGAAATGGCCTTGTCCGGGAGATAGTCATCTAAGAGCCTGTCTTCCAGTGGCGAGGATCCGGGTAGATCGGTGCCTTTGGGAATTGCTTTTCATAATGCACTTCGTGCCTGCAGATATCGAAAAGTTTCCCCCTCCTGCAGTTGATATTGTGCTTTTAACTCACTAAATGGGACCACCGCACCCTTCGTCCATAGTTCCCCCACTGTGAAGAGGCCAATCAAATCCCACTTGTAAAATCCTGGTTGTCTCAAGAGCATGCCTAATTGGCACGATTCCAGCAGCGGAGTAACCCGCGTAATTTTGCCCTTCCAACCCAGTGCGGCAATTGCCGCGTGCAAGATGGAAACTGTGGTAGAAGTCGGAGTGTAGTTGGGTAAGTGCTGGGGCCCTCCATACAATGCCCGTAAATAATGGCCCGCAGACATATTAGAACTGTCCATCCTGTATGTTGGGTCCGTGAGCGGACGGTGAGCCCACTGATTGAGGGCCACTAACTGTGAGGCCCAGTAATATGCTTGAATTGCAGGGAGAGCAATAACCCCGTCGTATCAACTTTGTGTAAGTTTGGACAGGGCAATTCGGGGCATGCCGCCATTCCATAGCAGAGTGCGGACCTCGGAGTCAACCGTCTGGAAGTAGTGGGCCGGGACGGGGTGCAGCGTGTTTTGCAGGGCAAACAGGAAGTGGGGATGTTTAATCATTTTGAAGAGGGCAGCTCTACCCAGAAGAGTGAGGGGCAGCGTCTTCCAGTGCTGCAAGTCAGCCCGTAGGCAATGCAAAGGAGAAAGGAGATTGCTCTGATGGAAGACGTCCACATCCCTTGTGACATAAATGCCCAAATAGCAGAATCCCTCTGTGACTATATTGGCACTGCAGCCTGCTGGTAGGCGTGGGGGCTCTCCGCTTAGGACATAAATCAATGACTTGTCCCAGTTAATGGTGTAACCGGAGTACTTCCGAAAGAGGGCGAAAATATGTAGTAGTTCATGAATCGAGGATCGGGATTGGCCAGATACAAGAGAATGTCGTCGGCATATAGAGAAATTCTGGCCGACCACTCCGGAGACCAGTTCAGACCACAAATAAGGGGGTTGCCTCTTATCCATAGAGCCAAGGGCTCCGGGGCCAGGGCAACCAACAACGGTGACCGAGGGCAGCCCTGCCTCCTGCCCTTCCCTAGCTCAAAAGTCGCCGATCTTCCACCATTCACCATAATGCGGGCCAGGAGTTTGGTGTAGAGCAGATGTACCCAGGACAGAAATTGTCAAACGAAACCATATCTCTTAAGTGCGGCGCACAAAAACGGTCACTCAATCATATCAAATGCCATTTTGGCGAGAAGGAAGTAATCACGGCGTCTTCTTGGATGGTAGGAGCTCTGTCCAACACGCCGAAGAGACGGCGGAGATTGAGTGCGGTATTTCTAGCCGGCATAAAGCCAGATTGGTCTGGGTTAATTAATTTGTGGAGGTGGGGTGAGAGGCGGAGGGCTAGAATTTTGGCCAGGATCTTGGCCTCTGGGTCGAGGAGAGAGATTGGTCGATATGAACTGCAATGTTCCGGTGGTTTCCCCTTTTTATGTATGACCATAATATTAGCTAGACTCTGCGTTTCGGGCAGGAGTCCTCGGTCCACACTCTCTTCATACATTCGTATGAGGAATGGGGCAAGCACAGGGGGGACGGCTTTATAGAGCTCAATGGGGTGGCCACTAGGACCCATGGCTTTCCCAGATTGTAGTGCTCCAATCGCCTTAGAGACCTCTTCGGGGTTCAAAGCAGTGTCAAGTTCAGTGACATCCTCGGGATATAACCGTGGTAAGGGCAGGGTGGAGAGTAGCTCGGCGGCCACCTCCTGGAGGTGGCCGTGGGGACATAGATTTGCTCAAAATGGCTAGCAAAACTCTCAGCTATCCCACCTCAGTCATAGCGCTTCACGACGTCTGGAGCCACTATTTCAGCCACCCACCTAGAGGCCACTTCCCGCTTGCCAACAATTCACTGGCCTTGTCCCCAATATCATACACTCAATGTTGAGTGGCTCAGTAGGGAACTCGGATAGCATCCTTAGCTATATCACTGTAGTCTTTTTGCTTAACAGCAAGTTCGTGGGAGGTGTCCGGAGAAGAAGACTCGACTTGTTCACGTTCGAGATGCATAAGCAACATCAGCCTCACCCAACCGGTCACCAACCCCACACACAGCGCAGGACACACAATTGACTCAATCTTCACTGCCAGTGACAGAGTCAAGTTCAGCCATGTTACAGAACTTAACTGGACCGACCATGCCATTATTCACTACATCATCGTAGGTTCCCCAGGCAGCACGACCAGGCCTCCCAGATCATCCTTTAGCAGCCGGAACAAAGTGACAGGGACACAATGGACGGACACCCTCAACAACATCCAGCCAGAGCCTGAGCTGTATCAGCGCTCTCAGAGAGCAGCTGTCTTATCATTTCCCTCGTGTTACCAATAAATGCCACATCCATTAATCAATTTTCAAAGAGGTTCAGATATGGGATTACTACTCACTCCAAGCCCAGACATCAGTGGTGCATGGTTCGAGAGCAATCTGTCAAGGAATTCAGATACTGAAGATATTTGTAAGCACTTTCATCCACTCAAGAAGTTGATTCTCATCAAATTCACAACTCACTGCACACCATATGTTTATCAGAAATTGGAGGCCGGGTGGTTATGGCTTGTGATGTTAAGCTATTTTATTTCAATTCTTTATTTTACTTAGCAGTTGTTTTTATGTTACATCATAAGATCAGAATGCCCTCCACAACACGTTTGCCACTTTACTAATTGTATCAATGCCTAATGGGAAAACTCCTTATTTCTGTGTCTGTATTTAAGGCATATTACACCAAAAAATCATAGTTTAGTTTTTTTTTTAAGTGCCTGACCCTACAATATAAACATTTCAGCAGTCAGGCTGGATAACCTGATAGGATACACTGGAAGACTTATTTTTTTAAAATTACGTATGGAAAATTGCTTAATAACATGAAGAATTGAAATTAAAAAAACAAAAAACAAACGTGTAGTGCATAGTATGTGTGAATTTGACTTTCAATTTACAAGACATCACCGATGTCACATCTTCGAGACACCTCATCACTCAGTTAGTCTTTGGGTTATCAAATACACAAAGGATAATAGAAGGAATGCTGGAAATCATTCTAACCAATGGCAATCGCTCTGGGTAGCATTCACACCCATTGTTCTTTTGCCCACCATGCCATTTCTGTTTGGACCTAGTCATATGTAAATCCGTCTTGACCCTTCTCTAATAGAAACAATTCAGCCCAAACTGCCAAGCCATGACCCCCCTGAAACGGAACACAAGCAACCTAAGACTGGTTTTGCCCGGATAGAAGCTCTTCAGCCTGGTGTAGCTTGCCTCAAGTGGCACAGTGAATAGGGGACACACATCTGGGCAACTTAGGATGTTACATCAAACACACAAAAGGTGATGGGAGGCTTCTTGAAATAAATCTAACCACTGGCATTTGCTTGGGGTAGCATTCCAACCCCGCATTCTTTTCCCCACCATGCACATCTGTTTAGACCCAGCCATATGCAAATCAGTCTTGACCCTAATCCACTATGAACAATTCATGCCAAACTGCCAGGCCAGGTCCTCCCTGAACCGGAACATCAAGCAACCTAAGACCAGTTTTGCCCTATTCTTTATTATTACCTTGTCTTATTCCTAGCTGTCAATTCTCAAATGTACGTACTATACCATGTAAAAAAAAGCAGATACTCTTTTGTTTCCTTGTGAATCCTCCAGATCTCTGCTATTCTGAAGTCATGTCAAGTGTGTTTTGGAGACTTTACCTGACGGTCTCAATGTAGCCCTTTAGATGCCTCTTCCTGGATCCAAGAGACATTTGAAATCACCCATCGACACCAGGCGCAATATTTCAAACTCCCCAATCACTGCCGACACTTTGTTAAGGAAAGCCGCATCGTACAGGTTTGGGGCCTGAGAGCATAGAACTAAGTCGCTCAGTGTATCTTCCCTACACTCCAACATACTTTACAGAATCATTCCTGATCCGCTTCTGGAAAATGAACCATGCGCTATTCCTAATCCAGATGAGGAACCCTTCCCCCGAATAGAGACAAACTGAGAGATGAGGTATATATGTGTCCACTTAATTTTCTTGTGTGCCTCAAACACTGATGCAGTGAAACGCGTCTCGTGCACCATGGCTATTGTAGCCCTCCTCTTCTCCATACAGAAGCAGATTTACTTTGCTAGATAATGCCATCCATTCTCATGACTTACCATCTTGCTAACTGAATTGTAGTCACTAGCTTTCATATTTAACACCTCCCCTCCCTGCATCATCATACCCTATTACACGTGTAAACTAGTTTGGTAACGTCAGTCTACCCAATGCTAGGGTTAATTTCAACTTACTTCCACAATAACCAATAAGCTCAACACTGAGAATCACTATCTCGCAGTGTTATACTGATCCATCCCTGACCCCCACATGACATGAGTCACTTCAGCCACCTACTTTGTGCTGCCAAACACCCCCCTCTAAACCATCACTAAGTATATTAAGGGAAGGATCAAAGGATTGGCCCTGATGTTACATACACGTTACTTCTGAATAATCCCAAATAGTTCCATTCCCATCGGATTCCGAAGGTCATGTCTCATCATCCTCCTCCCAACTTTAGTAAGTGCACATAAACTATAATGCTAAACCCACTTTAAGCACAGTAACTGGATCATCGACAATGTGGAAGATCCCCCGCCCTCGTTACTCCGACTCCCCAGAGTCAACCACTCGATCACACCACGTGCTACCAAAACGACCAGTCTCCTTTCTGGGGCAGTGCCCTTTCCTCTGCAGGTGACCTACTCCCATCTTTCTACCTAGTTGCATACATCGGTGGATCATGCTTTAATCTTATCTTCATTTTTAGACTGGCTGAGGGGAGGAAATCTTTTTTTGTTAATGTATTACAACTATTTGCAAAGTTGGTTCACTTTGAGACACTCTTTTGATGTAGGAAGGAGAGGTGTTTTCACATCCTGGCTATCAAAATTATAAAAGTTCTTAAGATCACATCTGAATGTTGCAAATGGGTTCCCAGGTTTGCAACTGGGTTCAAAGGCTTGGGAGAGAGGATTGAGCAAATATACAGAGCAGTATTAAGAAGAAAACTAAATGATATTTCAATATATAGATTAAATTGAAAAGAATAATGTAGCCTAACATCAATGTAATAACTAGCATTTTAGATCAACATATCAGTAAGGCTCAGTGATATGATAATAACGTAAGTTATTATTTGAAATATAATACATTGAATCCCACGGCTCTGCGTGGTATCAGAGGCAGGATTAGGGTTCGGGAATTCAAACTGGTCATAAAAAAAAGGCAACAAAAACCATACAGACGTTGTAGTGTAAGATAAGTCATGGTTCTAGGGCAGAGGTCTTCAAACTTTTGTAGGTTGAGCCCCCCCAGCTCACTTTTTTCAACTGTTGGGCCCCCCCCAAAACTTGACAGAAATTTCTGGAATCTGGTACACTACATAATTTACCGCCGCGCCAAATCCGGGGCCATATCCAGCATATAATGTCCAACATAATAAGAGTGTTTAGTTAAGTGCAGGTTTGTGAGTGGGTGTGCTGAAATGACAGATTATTACATAGCTCAAACCACCATTTTCCTAGATAAAATGTGCGCAAATTGTTTTTACTAGGATGCTTTGTTTTACACATGACATTGATTGATAACACCACCAACATAAATGTGACGGGTGTGCCCGTTTTTCGTCACAGACGCTCAATCTGTGGATGGATTTTTGAGAATGAGAAGCAAGTTGTCTGAATGCAAGGTGCATTCCAAGACACTTGAAGTAACTCAGAATGTTATTGAGGGCAGAGTACTGTTTCAAATGTGTTAAACCATGGGTAGTCACAAACTTTCTCTCGGGGGCCAAATTTACAGTGTGGTTTGTGTCCGAGGGCCGCACCGGTGGGGGCAGGGTAAGTGGGGGAGGGGGCAGTGCTAGAGCAAACAAAAAAAAACTGAGGTTGAACAGAGGTCCCTGCAGCAGACGCCTTTGTCCACTGAGCCACCAGACCAGGCATACCCACATCTCTCTCTCTCTCTCTCTCTCTCTCTCTCTCTCTCTCTCTCTCTCTCTCTCTCTCTCTCCATCTCTCTCCCTCTCTCCCACTCAGACTGTCTCACTCCCTCTCTCTCTCTGTGTCTCCCTCTCTCTCTGTCTCCCTCTCTCTCCGTCTCCCTCTCTCTCCGTCTCCCTCTCTCTCCGTCTCCCTCTCTCTCCGTCTCCCTCTCTCCTTCCCTATCCGTCTCCCTCTCTCTCCTACCCTCCTCACTCTGTCGCCCTATTCACTCTGTCGCCCTCCCTCCCTCTGTCTGTCATCCTCTGTCTCCCTCTCTCTCCCTTTCTCCGTCTCCCTCTCCCTTTCTCTGTCTCCCTCCCTCTCCTTGTCTCCCTCTCTTCGTCTCCCTCTTTCTGTCTCACTTTCTCTGTCTCACTTTCTCTGTCTCCCTCTCTCTATCTCCCTCTTTCTGTCTCCCTTTCCCTCCCTCCCTCGCTCTCCCTCTGTCTGCCTCCCTCTCCCTCCCCCCTTTCCCGCCCTCCCTCGCTCTCACTCTGTCTGCCTCCCATTCCCTCCCTCCTTTCCTTCCCTCCCTCGCTCTCCCTCTGTCTGCCTTCCTTTCCCTCCTTCCTTTCCCTCCCTCGCTCTCCCTCCCTTTCCATCCCTCCCTCGCTCTCCCTCTGTTGCCTCCATTTCCCTCCATCCCTCTCCCTCCCTCTCTCTCTGTCTGCCTCCCTTTCCCGCTCCTCTACTTAAGCACACACAAGCAAGCATTTGCAAACATTTGTTCCAACGGAGACACTTCGGTGAATTGGAAAGCTGAAAGCCTTGCTATATTTAGTACGTAAATATACGGTAAGGTACTTTTCATATTATAATTTAAGAACGCATTCTTGTTATCTTCCTTAACGTTTTTAAAAATATATTTGTATATTTATCAAAAGTACACTAAAAAGTACATCTATCATTTGTTCTTTACGATTTTGTGCTCTTGGTATGGATTCACTTCATTTCAAAGGGGGGCCGGGCTCCGTGTCAACTTTAAATGCTTCCTGTTTGCAATTGGCGCTGTTCCCATTTTTTCACGAACCATAATTTGCATTTGGGCTCAGTCACCTAAAGCAGCGCCTCCCACGTCACCATGGCTTCTGTGAATATCATCAGAAACCATCACAGACCTCTTTTCCTAAATTAAATGTCCTCGAAAGGCAGTTTTCGGTTTAGCAGAGGAGACTTCCTGCTCCTTGCTGAAGCTGAATGAATTAACCCCCTCCTGGGAGGGTAAACAGAATAAAAGCATGGGCACTTCGTGCCTCGTCGATTTCCCCTCCCTCCTCCCTCGACTTGCCACAGGGAACAAAGGTGAAAATAGAGAGTAGGTGTGAAATTAGAGAGGAGAGCGCGCCCCCCCAAGGATGGTGTTGCGCCCCCCTAGGGGGGCCCGCCCCACAGTTTGAAGAACTCTGTTCTAGGGTATAATAATGATCTAATAATAGGATACACATTGAGGGTCACTTGTCATTTTCTTCTTGACAGGTAGCCTGACACCAACCCCAGCCTTCCGGCCAGCCAATAGTATCATGAAGGACTTCCATAACCCAGTGGTGATGTAGACGCAGAAGAGGACTCTGTGGGCTGCGCTCTACATTGATTGGGTCTCAGCAGCTCTACCGCTTCGGGGAGCGGCCTCACTCTGACAACTGCCCACCCCCCAAAAACATGAGAAAGCCTAGTCCACCAAATACTTTGTGATCACAGAAATATGAGAAACACCACCATGCTCAACTTTTGGTTACACAAACTGATTGGCATCAGCCAAAACCACCTGGAGGCCAGCCACACTGAGCCCACAGTGCTATCCGAGAATACATTTTCACCAGCCTGTATCTATGATATAAATTAATTAATCAGTATATATACTGAGTTCCAGATTTAGGCAACACTATCACTGCAACCTACAGATTTTATTGAGTCATTATATAACTTGCACTGCATGGCTTCTAGAACAATTTGCCACTTTTACTCTCAAAATTGACATTTACCCTCCTGTAGAGAGGCTGGTGGTGTGATCAGGACAGTATAGTATCTGTCCCACACACCTCCCAGCCCACGTACGAGTTATAGATTGTAATGCTCAGACGTCCTCCACTACTCGGGTCAGTTATCTGGTATGCTGCGCAGACCAATGCTCAGTTTTCCCAGTGCAACAAGACTTTTCTTCCATTCTGGAAGGGAGGAGTGAGCTGCAGAGATGTTGATAAGGTCACTGCATCAGCATACTGCAGGCTGCTGTGGCAGGGCAGCACTGCCTGCCAAAAGTTCTTAGGGACAGATTTACTAACATTTTGTGGCATGGATGCACAGTACGATGTAAAATGCTAGTAGATATTTGCAAAGTCATGCAAGCGGTGACTTGCACTGCCCTGCGTGGCTTTGTAAAGAAATGTAACGCAACTCAGCGGCTTGCACTGCCTTGTGTTTCATTTACTTTTAGAAGGTATTTCATGGGAGAAGCATGGGTGTTTCACTGCACCCACCTACGGATTTCACCAAATCCAAATTGCTCTGCCGCCCCGAGGATGGCATAATGAGGAGAAAAATCTTTTTTTCCCTTGTTATTTCCTCCTTTTGAATTAAGCAGCACACATAGAGAGAGGACATTTCCCTGAGGAATTCCATTCCAACAAACTTTATTTCGGTCAAGATAGACCATTAGAAGCAGAAAAGCAGAAGCAGGAATTGTTTTGGTTGACAAAAGGTATCCCTTCCTGCACAAAAACAATCCTACGTGTAATGCAGGACCCCTTGCACCATGGCTGTATTTGGTACCTGCATTGGCGCTAGGCTGCTTGACGTACGACAGAGCTATGGGAGAGCAGAAATGTGCCATATGTTAGCAGATAGGGTGCATTTCTGCTCTCTGTCTTTCACGCAACGCAGCGCAGCAAGTTGCCTAACAGGGGGAGGCTGGGGGGGGGGGGGGGGGGGGGGGGTTGGGTGTGTGTGTGTGTAGGTGTGTGTGGTGGAGGGGGGCAGTGTTGGGCGTGTTGATCACCCCCACCTCCATCAACCGTGTTTTCTAGATTGTTCGAACAAAACAGAGATTGTTCGGTAATATAACAAACGAAGTACAGGCGCCCAACATTTTTCTCAAAATGCACCGTTGTGGCCCAATAACACCGCTGGCAAGCGGTATATTGTGTCGGAAGCAGTAGTTTGATGGGGCACTTTATCACTCAATCATAAGGCCATTTCAGCCACAATAGATGAAGTTTCCTATGAATTCAGAATAGTTTGTTTTGTCTCCTGAATTGGCTGCAGTTTGTAATTCTACCGTAAGATGGTGCCAGTGGACTAATATATGCACAGGTACCAGTTTTATGTACTTTAATATTTGATACTCGGATGAAACTCGGATCCGCGGAACAAATATGAAACGTTCCAGTGCGCTAAAACAAGAGTTGGTGGTGACCACCATTAACCTGCGGCTCAATGTATCCACAGAAGTTCTCGATTGGTCCAGTCAGGAAGGATCATTATTTGGGAGAACCAGAAAAAGAGCCAAATTAAAGCTCAACCACTTTTCAGTTTCCCGATAGCTGGTTCCAGAGTGCCACCTTGCTGACAGAGAGAGCATTTCAATGAGAACACGTGCTTAAATGTGTCCATTCCTGCCGCGACTATGCTGCTGCCGGTTAGTTGAGTGGCCGTCAATCTATCACTTTTTCTGCTAGTTTGTCCCACTTTCGAGTGGTCTATTCTACTGCCAAAAATGAACTATTGTGGGATGCCCAATGCCTTGCTTTTTGCCACTCATAGGACAAGCAAGGTAGGAGGATTGGTGCTGCCAGGAGTACACCTCAAGAACTCTTGCAGTGTTCCCAACTTTTTTGTTTGAGCCCTAAATGAGCTGTAAAAGAGGAACCTGTTGGAGTCTGGGAGGGAGAAGTGGCAGAAAAGAAAGTGTTCTGCACGTTGCAGCTTCAGGAGTACAGCTTCAGGGCTATATTCAGCGTTAAAGTTGGAAATGCAGAATGTGGTCAGGTTAAACAAAGTGTGAATAAATAGCATGCATGATGCTGTAATGGAAATATACCTTTGTGCTTATTTCGTCTGTTGAGCCTGTTTCAAAGTCTCATATTGTCACATTAGCTGAGAGAGGCACGTAGGGAGTGTACAATTTGCGGAGAAAGTAGGAAATCCAAGACTGCAACACACCGGTACTTGCTCCAAAGGTTATAACATTTACCACTATATTGTATTTAGGTGACTTTATTACTAGATAGGTACTGTCCCTCTCCCCAAGTAATAATGTCCAGTACATTTCTTTCTTTAAGTACGTACTGACTAGCAGGTTTTAGAATGATTCCAAACATTCAGAATCCTATCAAAAAGGAAGCTTAGGAATAAGTTCATGAAGTGATTGTCCACGAGCACACAATTTGGCCAAACAGTTTGACCAAGAATAAATACCTTGTCTCCTGGTTTCCAAACAGCCCACTAAACCGTATCTGGGGTGTTAGCCATTCTGAAGGCGAGTTCAAGGGTCTGCGCTTCTCAGCGAAATGTAACTATGTTGTGGGTCTTGCTCAGATTTAAAATAGTGTGTAGTTTCAAGTATATTTAGGTGAAGTGGTACATGTTTTAAATTGTGCAGCTATGCCAGCTGGTCCCTTCTGCACAACAATTCACAACAACCCTTCGGGGAAAATGGGCATAAGAAATCAGTCCTGTGCAGATACATGTATGTAAGTTTTGTTTCGATAACGCGAACCCAGCTAAAAGTCTGCAGAGCGCTGTGCAGTGTAAAATAGAAGCATAAAGTCAATGACTGATAGGAAAGGTAGCCGTTTGTGGACAATCAATACATTGTGATGTAATATTTAAATAAGTGTGTCTTCAATTCTTTCCTAAATTGGAATAGTATTGGGCAGTCCTGATGGATAGAGGGATGTTGTTCCACATCCTGGGTGCATAGAAGGAAAAGACCAGCTGCTTTGTTTTTTCTTTTTTATACTTCCTACTCTGCAATTTGATGGTGTCGTGGCTACACGTGTGCCAAGGACCACTAGAGATAATTAGTTTGTCTGCAAGATAAGTGGGAATGCTGGTTGTAATGGCTTTGAAAATAATGTCGCTGATTTTGAACATGCTGTGGGCTGGTAAGGGGTGCCTAGGCCAGCTCCATCAGGATGTGGGCGATGTATTCATATTTCTGCCGGCCCTGGATTAGATGTACTGCAGCACATAGTATGCAGTTACGGGGTGCTACTGTGGAGCGTGGGAGGCCATGGAGCAGGCATTATCACCATCCAGATGCAGGAGTACGAGTGCTTGAGCAGCAGCTCTGAAGTCTCTTTCTGGATGAAATGGTTTTACTTTCTTTTGAAGAGCTAGCTGAAAGAAGCAGTTTTTGTTTTATTGCCATTATGTTCCTTGAGGGTGAGGTTGGTGTCCAGTATGAGTCCAAGTGACATGGCCTTCGGTAAAAGTTTGGACTCAAAACCATCAAGGTACATGTCATTGAGCCAGCTGTGTTTCTATTATCTCGTTCTTGGCATATAACAGGAATTCTGTCTTGGCTGAGTTGAGATTCAGGTAGGCACTGGACATCCAGGTCAGGATGATACGCAAGAAATAGTTTGAGATGTTGGATGTCTGAAACAATGAGACTTTCAAGTAGAGTAGTAGATCAACGGCATGTTGGTGAATCTTGATGTTGTCATCTGTGAGCAGAGTTCAAAGTGGCTCCATGTAACAGTTGGAGATGACCATCCTGCTTAGCGTTTTGGTCAGGTGTTAGCTCCCTGCTATTCTCCAGAGTTGAAGCAAAAGACCTGTGCACACATAAATCAACAACAGTGTCTGTTCATATCATATACAAATAGAAGAAAGAAAGTTTGCCACGAGGAAAGCAGACAAATAAATGAGATCGGGAAATATTCACTGAGAATGCGTGTGACAATAAGTTGTATCCAAGTAACACAAGGCTAAGGTAACGTGTGAAGAATTCACTTCATAAATCCTGTGTACGAATAGAAAGAGCCGATAAGAGGTCAAGGAGGACCAGTGAGATCCAATCCTCCAGCCGGAGGGTGTGCTCAACTGCTTCGAGGGTGGCCTGTTGTGGAATGTTCGTATATAGGGCCTCCACTTCTAAAGTAAGGAGGAGGTCCACGTTCTCTCTACCCTCGATGGATTCAATGAGGCGGAGTACATCACTAGTATCTTGGAGGAAGGATGGTATCTTTCTCACTATGAGCTGTAAGAACACATCACAAAATTTGGATAACGGCTCAAGAAGTGAGCCTATGCCGGATGTAATAAATACACTTTACAAGGTGATGAATCTGAAAGGTTTATTAAGTAAGTATTTTATCAGGTGCTCCCAGCTGGGCGGAATATCAAGTCACCACATTCTAAGGCTGCCTCCAGGCTGACAGCTGGACTAAACCACTACTGCGGGAGGGAAGGGGGGGAACAGCCGGGAGGAAAGGACCACTGTAAAGTTACAACACATCTTCCTCCCTGAGGGAACAGGAGAGGTGGGGAAGAACAGAAAGGGGGAAAACAATGAAGTATGCAAACATTTGTCCACGGGGCAGACATATATATCTAAACTAAGCCTATTTAACATATGCGGGACCAAAATCTATGACCTGAGGGGTCATCTCATGCTATACTGCCTGTGCCATAACGGGGTGGTCTTTTTCCTGTGACTTTCCCTACGCTGCCCCAGTTCCACCGCTCTGTCTCTTGACTGTGCACTATCCTCCCCCAACAAATCTCTCTTGGTAGTGACAGGAACCACTCTATCTTGACTCAACACTCTTCCATCCTGCATGACTACGACATTGCTCTTGACCTCCCTTATCCTTCCTGGTGCAAAGAACCTGTCCTCACCTTTCCCCCCTCTGTCAGGCCTCCTGATGTACACCATCTGTCCTCTACTGAGGTCCTTTTCCTTCGCACCCCATTTTCTGTCGTACCACTCTTTGTACTTGTCTTGCTTGTCTTCAATTCTCCTCTTCATGTCCTCCGCATCTACTTCTTGATGATTTCCTCTCCCCATCCACTGTGGGGACAGCTTAGATCCAGCCTTTATTCCTCTCATTAGCTCGAAAGGTGAACGTTCTGTGGTGGAGTTGGGGGTGGTATGGTAGGCCCACAATGTTTCCATTACAGCTTCCTCCATATTTTTTCCCGACTTTCCTGCTAGCTTGATGCTCTCCTTAAGTAATCGGTTCGCCCTTTCCACTTTGCCATTGGCCTTGGGACAGTACAACGGCGTGCGGATATGGGAAATTGAACAGTCTTTTAAAAATTCTTTCATTTCGTCCGAGGTCAGCTGGACCCCATTGTCCGTTATAAGCGTTGCGGGGATCCCCTCTCTCGAGAACACCTCTTTCAAGAAACCAATAACGGACTTAGTGCTGATGTTCACTACAAATTTATGAATAATCCAGTTGGAATAGTAGTCTATCAGTACCAATAGGTACCAATCTTGTGAGCCTCTTCCATGGATGGGTCCCGTGATGTCAAATCCCAGTTTTTTCCATGGAGCCATAGGTACTTCCACTGGTATCAGAGGGGAATGCTTGGTAACTTTGGACTTGTCACTGATACTGCATGCGTAACAGTCGCATACCTTCTCTTCCATTTCTCGGTCCATCTCCGGGAACCAATAGTCTGCTCTTAATCTGGATTTGCACAGGCTTCTGCCCAGATGACCCTCATGGGCTAGGGTGATGACTTGCTGTCTCACTCCCTCCGGAGGAACTAGTTTTCCAGACTTCATGACATAATTCGCCTCAACTGAGAGATCCTCTCTTACATTCCAATACGGTTGGATCTCTCTTTCCAACTCTTTGCACTTCTTTGGCCATCCCGTGACGATGTACTTCTTCACCTTCTTCAAAGTCTCATCTCTTTCCATGTGGTTTTCCCAATCTTCCTTCATTACAGCTGCTACACTTATCTCCAGGATGGTATCTTCCACCTTTTCCTCATCTGTTTCACTGAGGACCGGAGCTCTTGAGAGGAAATCCGCTACTCTGTTCTGTTGTCCTGGTATGTACACTGCTTGGAAATTATAACCCTGTAGGCCCAAAACCCACTTGGCAATGCGTGGGGTCATTTCCTCCATATTCTTCTTTGAAAACAGTGGAACCAACGGCTTGTGGTCCGTGTGCACCTCAAATGGAACTCCCCACACATAGAATTTGAAGTGTTTGATAGCCCAGTATACAGCGAGTGCCTCCTTTTCCACTGTAGAATAGTTGGCTTCTGGGGAAGTAAGCGTTCTTGACGCGAAAGCAATTACCCTAAGTTGCTTCTCTCCTCTCTGTGACAGGGTTGCTCCTATTCCCTTGTTGCTCGCATCGGTGGTTATTATTATTTCTTCTTCTTGGTCAAATTTGCCTATGGAAGGTGCCTGAATTATGGCATTTTTTATGTCTTTGAACGCCAATTCTTGTCTCTCACCCCATTCGAAGTTGCTTTCTTTCTTCACTAATTCCCTCATGGCATGTGTTCTGGTGGCAAAGTCTTTTATGAACTTTGCCATGTATTCTGCTAGTCCCAAAAACGACAACACTTCCTCTTTGTTGGTTGGCGTAGGTGCATCTCTGACGGCATTGACCAAATCACATTTTGGTTTAATCCCTTCTTCGGAGATGGTATGGCCCAAGTAATCCACTGAGCTCACCCCCAATTTACATTTGCTCAATCTGGTGGTGAATCCTACTTCCTTCAGTCTCCTCAGCACCCCTCTTAAGTTCTCGCTATGTTCTTCCTCATTGGAGCCATAAATGAGTATATCATCCTGGAAGCACATGGTTTTCCTGCATTCCCTAAGGACGTGTTGCATCACCCGTTGGAAGGCCGCTGACGCTGACGCCAAACCGAAAGGCATCCGTAGAAATTTGAAATTACCAAACGGAGTAGTGAACGCTGTCAGCGACTGTGACTCCGGATGTAGTACTATTTGATAGTACGCCGAGGACAGATCCAGCACACTAAAGTACCTGGCACCTCGTATGGTGGTCAACATCTCTCCAATTCTCGGGAGTGGGTACCGGTCAATCAGGATGTTTGCATTCAAGTCTCTTAGGTCCACACACAACCTAATGTTCTTTCCTCCATCCTTGGTCGTGAGAACAACCGGAGCCAACCAAGTAGATGTCTCTATTTCTTTAATCACTCCTTGACTGATCAGTTTGTCTAACTCGGTTTTCAAGGGCTCTCTCATGCGTAGTGGTATGGAGCGTGTTTTGTGTATCACTGGCTCAGCATCCTCCTTGAGTGTAATCCGGTGCACATAGTTCTTTAGCACCCCCAGTTTTTCACTAAACACCTCCTTAAACTCCTGAGTGACATCCTCTGCTACACTGGTGGGTTCCACTAAAAGCACTTGCTCTCTGTTGTTGGGGTCCAGCTTAATGCCTAGTTCCTTCTGATGTTTCCACCCCAACAGATTAGAACCTCTCATGGAGATGTACACTTTCCCTACCGTGTGCCTATCTTTAAAGGTTATTCTCATTTTCTTCATACCCTCTAGCGGTATACGCTCCTTGAAGTATCCTACTGGATTTATGTCTGCCTTTTCTAACACTACACCTCGTCCTGCAAACTTCTCATCAAACTCCCTCTTGTCTATAAGTGTGTAAGGGGAGCATGAATCAGCAAATGCAACAATTTTTTCTCCATCCAAAGTAATTTCACATTTAGGATATTCATTACATTCATTTTCCTCCTCATCCCCCACCTGGAAAATATATGTTTTCTCTCTCCCCTCTTCAATTTCTACATTTTCCACCATATGTATTTTTTGGTTGAAATTCTTACACACCTTAGAGAAATGCCCTCTTTTGTTGCATTTCCTACACAGAGTATCCCTTGCAGGGCACTTCCAGTTGTTTGCTAGATGACTCGGGCTACCACATTTGTAACAAAACAAACCCTGAGGGTTGTTGCGCTGGTCAACCTTAGCCTTCTCCCCTACTTTACAAATGGTCTCCCACTCGTGTGAACCTTTGCTCTCTATTTTTTCTCTGATTGCTCCCTCATGTATTTTCATCTCTTTCATACACATGGCTGTATGCTCCAACCCTTTAGCTATACTCAATGCCTCTTCCAGGTCAGGATTCCTAGTAAGAAGTTCCTCTTGTATCCTGGGGTCATTAGTGCACCTCACAATTTGGTCCCTTATCATTGAATCAGTCAGTGCCCCAAATTCACACGTAGCAGCCAAACCCCTCAGAACCGCTACATAGTTTGTAATTTTTTCATCTTTCTTCTGGGCCCTTTTGTAGAACTTGTGTCTCTCCAGCACAACATTTAGTTTAATTTTAAAGTGTTCCTCCAGTTTCATCAAAGTATACTCATATACATTCACCCCTTCTACTTCTTCTTGTTCATCATCAACTAGCCTGCCAGTTATATCTTCGAACACTTTTCTCCCATGTATGCCCAAATTGTGTAACAAAATGTGCTGTTTCCTCACATTATTATAATTCCCTCCTCCTATTGCTATGAGATAGGACTTGAAAATCCCTTCCCATCTCTTCCATGGTATTTCGGGCTCCCCCAGCTCATTTATGAAGGGTGGGGGCTGGCTCATTCCTGCACCTGCCATGGCCATCCACAAGATGACACTAAATTACTGTGTTGTAAAACAAAAACTGAACCTGGGATGAGAAATGGGGAGGAAATGAACTACACAATAATAAAGTAAAAATGGTGCATACAAGCATGGACACTAAACATCAATGTGAGCACATAAGGGTTTACACCCCCCTAAAAATGGAGAATCACTAAGTGAAACCTCAATACTGGCTCTTATATCCTTTTCCTGAAGATACAACCCCAGTCCTATTTCTGTCTCTTCATTTCCCATGTTGTTTGGTACTGGGCGGGAACTTCCTGTAGAGATCTTAGGCGCCTCTCCGGAGATCGCTGAGAGGAACAAAATTCTGCCACACGTAAACGCAGGGTGAGCTAAACCCCCTCACCTTCACCAAATCACTGTGAGGGAGCCGTATATGGAGTACACTTCAGCAGTCCCACAACAGTCAATCCGCCGCCGCAGCTTGATGAGAAGACGCGCCAAACCGGGCCGTTGCGCTTCAGTTACGGCGCTGGCTGGAGCCGTCAAATACCACGATCTCACGTCCGGCCACTCGTAAGGTAGGCGATGTAGAATCCTCCGCCTCAATGTGCCGCACCGTTCATCCGACCCAGCATTGTTTGCCTCACATGTGCTGACAGGCTCACTGCCGGCTTCGCCACACACAACCGGCGTGAAGTTCGCCTCAAACGCCACTCTGCACACAGCACACCGCAGCTCACCTCCGTAAGTTCATTTGAAGCGGAAAACTGCCTTCTCTGAGAGCGAGAATTACTCGCGGATAATCCCCAAAGTCAACAGCTAGCGGCCCCTGTCAGGGTGTTTACAGGATACCGCTTGCTTCCTTCAGAATATTTTCCTGACAACGTTGGAGTGGTGTCGCGATGCAGAGTGGAAACGCTGGGGTGGCGCCAGATAAAAATTCTCACGCAGGGTAAGTGGATCTTCCTGCCAATTCTTCCGTCCCAGTATAATTTCATCCAGGGGGGGGGGCACCACGCTGACCCTGGCTCAGCCCCTTGACCCTCGTCGCCAAAAAGTGTAATAAATACACTTTACAAGGTGATGAATCTGAAAGGTTTATTAAGTAAGTATTTTATCAGGTGCTCCCAGCTGGGCGGAATATCAAGTCACCACATTCTAAGGCTGCCTCCAGGCTGACAGCTGGACTAAACCACTACTGCGGGAGGGAAGGGGGGGAAACAGCCGGGAGGAAAGGACCACTGTAAAGTTACAACACCGGACACTATCGGTCTCCCGGGGACTGGGGTAGTACCCTTATGAATTTTAGGTCATGTGTCATTCATAGATCTTTCTCCAAAGTAGGAGCGTAGACGTATTTTCCTGAAGAGTTATTTAACCTAACACATCTCGTTGAAGTTATCTGGGGTGGGGGTGGGGACGAAGCCTAGCCCCTTTTCAAGGACCACCGTCTCAGTAGGGGTCAACGGTCTCGTGGAGAGATTAAATATTAAACTCTCCTCCCTCTGGTTGTGCTCCTTGTCTCCATTGATGTGGATGCTATTTGTTGGTCTTGGAATTGTACCCCTTTCTGATTTCCTCGCTTCCGCCCTCTTCCTCTGCCCCAACCTCTGTCGTGAAAAGGAGGGTTCATGGGGAAGAACTGTGGTGGCGGACCCTGGAGATAGAACGGGTATTGCCAAGGAGGTATCATTTGCGGTGGTCCCTGGAACATTTGGCCTTGATTAAAACCTTGGTTCCATTTCTGCCACTGCTGATTCCGTTTGTTGTTAGTCGGATAACCTCCACTGGAATCACTGCTAGATGAGCCCCTACGGTAGTACCCTTATGAATTTTAGGAAGGGTGTAAAAATAAGGGACGACCGGGTCCTTGGTGAACAAAAAGTCAGCTTCATTCTTAAAGATCCATTTGTTGGTCTCTCCTTCCATAACCAAGCTGGTGATTACGGTGGTGAGTCTGGGAGTAGGATCTGATGCCAGTGGTCTATAATGGCTTGTATTTGCAAGCTGGCGTTTGCATTCAGAGTCATAGTCTGTGGTATTTTGGATTACAGTTGCTCCCCCTTTGTCAGCTTGTTTAATGACGATGGAGCTATCATTGCCTAGATTCTGTACAGCTTGTCTTTCCATATTGGTCAGGTTTTGGAAGCCAGGTTTATTGGGCTTTTTCTCCAGGGACTTAAGGACTGCTTTTTCAAAGACCAGAATCTCTGGTGGAACCATGCCATCGGTAGGAGTGAACGTGGACGGTTTACGCAATCCAGTGTCCACTGTGTCATTCATAGATCTTTCTCCAAAGTAGGAGCGTAGACGTATTTTCCTGAAGAGTTGTTTAACCTCACACATCTCGTTGAAGTTATCTGGGGTGGAGCCTTTCGTTCTACCTCCATATCTTTACACATACTTCCTTAACCATCCCTGGGGAACTTTGTATTCTTTTGCGTAATAGTTGACTGGACACATACTCTGGACCCCGTTAAATATTGTCCACCATTGGTTCCCAATTTTGTATCGAGTTCCAAGCGTGGGTCCTACCCACGGAACCTTTAGGGTTACCTACAGTAACATCTCACTGTGAGGACCGACGGGCCCCTGGAACCAAACCCTGGTTACCTCATAGGGCTTCCCGACATCAGTCTTTCTAAAAATCTTTGTAGCTCAGTAGTGATATACACGCACCGGTTGCGATCTTCCCAACATGGAGGACGTCCCCGGCCTGAGCTTCGACGAAGAGGCTATAGCTGAGGCATTAAGATCGGCTCCTCCACCTTTTGGGTCTGGAGGCGCCACTGCCTCTAACTCCACTAACGATGACTGGTCTACACTAACTGGAATGAAAAAAGAATGGCTGAGGATAACTGTCCATGGTATCATGATGACAGAATATCTTAGGGCCAACATAGCCCCACAGGGGCTCCTGGTTACCATCATACCAAGACTCTTTTTTGAGGATAGTCAGTTCAAGGGGGATTGGTGTCAAGTGTCTTGGAAGTGCACAAAGGACTTACTGTTCTTAATAGTAAAAACAGCCTAGAGATTGGCGGATGCACTACTAGTTAAAATCACGGCCATGGAAACGGCCATCAGGGGTACTTTAACCAAGACCCCTTTCACTACCAAACTGGCGGAAATTAATCAAGAAATCTCCGACAGCCAAGAATTTCTGCTTAAACAGAAAATGACAAAACTCCAAAAAGATGTGTCTAAATTTGATAAGGAGAAGATATACCCTTATCTCAAGGAAGGCTATACTAACAAGAAAAATAGCTACTCTTCTGATGAGAGCTCAGAATTCAGTAACCGTAGGGGCTCATCTAGCAGTGATTCCAGTGGAGGTTATCCGACTAACAACAAACGGAATCAGCAGCGGCAGAAATGGAACCAAGGTTTTAATCAAGGCCAAATGTTCCAGGGACCACCGCAAATGATACCTCCTTGGCAATACCCGTTCTATCTCCAGGGTCCGCCACCACAGTTCTTCCCCATGAACCCTCCTTTTCACGACAGAGGTTGGGGCAGAGGAACAGGGCGGAAGCGAGGAAATCAGAAAGGGGTACAATTCCAAGACCAACAAATAGCATCCACATCAATGGAGATAAGGAGCACAACCAGAGGGAGGAGAGTTTAATATTTAATCTCTCCACGAGACCGTTGACCCCTACTGAGACGGTGGTCCTTGAAAAGGGGCTAGGCTTCGTCCCCACCCCCACCCCAGATAACTTCAACGAGATGTGTGAGGTTAAACAACTCTTCAGGAAAATATGTCTACGCTCCTACTTTGGAGAAAGATCTATGAATGACACAGTGGACACTGGATTGCGTAAACCGTCCACGTTCACTCCTACCGATGGCATGGTTCCACCAGAGATTCTGGTCTTTGAAAAAGCAGTCCTTAAGTCCCTGGAGAAAAAGCCCAATAAACCTGGCTTCAAAAACCTGACCAATATGGAAAGACAAGCTGTACAGAATCTAGGCAATGATAGCTCCATCGTCATTAAACAAGCTGACAAAGGGGGAGCAACTGTAATCCAAAATACCACAGACTATGACTCTGAATGCAAACGCCAGCTTCCAAATACAAGCCATTATAGACCACTGGCATCAGATCCTACTCCCAGACTCATGTGTTCTTACAGCCCATAGTGAGAAAGATACCATCCTTCCTCCAAGATACTAGTGATGTACTCCGCCTCATTGAATCCATCGAGGGTAGAGAGAACGTGGACCTCCTCCTTACTTTAGAAGTGGAGGCCCTATATACGAACATTCCACAACAGGCCACCCTCGAAGCAGTTGAGCACACCCTCCGGCTGGAGGATTGGATCTCACCTACACCCATTTCCTTCATTATGGCATGTGCCAGCATGACACTAACTGAAAACTTTTTTCAATACGGGTCCCAGTTATACCATCAGATCCAGGGGACTTCTATGGGTTCGACTTTTGCCCCTAGTCTGGCCTGCATCTATATGGCCACTTTTGAGAACCTTTGCATCTACTCAGAAAACAATCCCTACAACCAGAATATCACACTATGGCGCAGGTATATAGATGATATTCTGGTTTTGTGGCATGGGAACCGGGAGAGCTGCGAAGCCTTTTGTCTGTGGATTAACCGTCAAAACCAATTCCTTAAATTCACAGCCACGATCTCAGACACCAAGATACCTTTCTTGGACCTTACCATCAGTCTGAACCAAGAAGGACTTAGCACCTCCCTGTACAGGAAAGAGACGGACAGGAATAGCTTACTCCTCTTTGGTAGCCATCATCCCAGATCCCTACGGGAAAACCTCCCCTTCGGGCAGTTCCTTAGGATTCGAAGGAACTGCACCGCTACCTCTGATTACAAAAAAGAATCTGTGATGCTTCAACACAAATTACAAGACAGAGGTTACCCCACCAGACTGGTTAACAACTCACGCAAAAGAGCCCTCAATAACCCCAGAGAGGCCTTATTGGTGACATGCCCAAAAGAACCTGATGACGTGATTACCTGCGTGACTTGTTTTACACAGAACTCCGCATTCCTGAAGAAAACAGTCAATAAACATTGGGGTTTACTGAACACAGGGGACCTAGAAATTCCGCGCCCCCGCTTCGCTTTTAAGCGTACGGCCAATCTAAAAGACTCTCTTATTCATACACGCCCCAAAAAACAAACTACCACCAACCAGAGTACCCTGTGGAGGCTTCCACCGGTGGTAGGTCACTACCCGTGCGGGGGTTGTGTTGTATGCCAACAAACAATACAATGCAAAGAGATTAAACTTTCAGACACTTTCACCTGGCACATGAATAAGCATACTAATTGCAATAGTTCTAGATGCATTTACCTACTGACCTGCCCATGTGGCAAACACTACATTGGCATGACGATGAGACAGGTAAAACTTAGGATCATGGAACATAAGAGCAACATTCGTTGCTCTAAAACCCATACCAGATTGTATGAACACTATGTCCAACATGGCAACCAAGCTGACAACATCAAATGGCTGGTCCTTGAGTCCCACGCTTCCATCACTCACCAAGCCCTGTTCAGAATCGAACAGCGATGGATACATCGCCTCCAGTTGGACACCCTGGGCCTTAACGACTCTGTGCCTTGGACACTGTTAGCGAGATAAACCACCTTGCTTGGCTTATAGTTACCTTCCATTGGCTGATATGTCCTTTTCCAGTACTAGGACCCCCTTCTAGGTAATTAAGTATGGCTTACAGACACTGGCTACCATCTTATACTGCTACCACAGTATAAAGGCATACCATTTTACCTCCGGTATCTCTTACATGGGTAATTTTACCCCCCTTCCCCATACCTTTTCTCTTGTCCCACCACGCTTGACCATAGTTCATTGTGGTGACACCAAAACGCCCCTGTCATTACAGATTGACCTTTGCTAAGACACACTGGTCTGTATACTGGCACTTCCGCTTTTTCTTACTAAGCTGCCATCCCAGCAACCAGACTACACCTTCATACATCACTGTTGGGTCTCGATGGCCCGGGTTCGCTATTAAGATCTTCCGGACCGTTCCTTGGGTGTCCCCCCCTACATTGGTTCACTACCCCCTGTTCACCACACTCTCTAAACTACTTATTGAGGGTATTATTACAGGGGCCACCTCAACAAACAATTAACACAACTATACCGACTCGATTATTGTTGTAATGTCTATCGGTACAGTGGGTGGAGTTCCGTTCCCATACCTTTTTCACCCCATGTTAAGATGGCCGCCACACTCGGGGTTTGTACTAACAGCACGGGCGCATCACACGCGTCCACACCCCTGCGCATGCGCAGACGGGGTTACATTGACCACGCCCATTGACGGGGCGTCACTACACGGAAACGCGGCTAAACAGCATATAATCCCGATGGACACACCGACTCGGTACCAGCTGTTCCGCGCCACCGACTGGGGCGCCTCGCGTTGGTGGTAGGTTATACACCCTGGCTGCTCGTGTATAAGGTAAGCGGCGTTGCAGTGTATTCGTCTTTTTTGCAGTTGTGACTGCATTAGCGTGATTGGTTCTACCACGCCAAGCATTTCATTGAAACCCTCTACTCTGGCCTTGAGGGCACGCCTATAGTCATGGGATGCCCGGCCGAGTTATCGGCGCCTTGGCTTGAGTTGTGTCAATAGGCCACGCCCTGATACCGGTGATCGGGCTGGTTTGACCGAGAGCCCCGATTCCGGGTTGTTTTGGTCTGGCTGCCCTCCCTGGGACAGTGAAGATACGTTCTCCCCTTGGGGGAGTATGGTGCGCGCTGGCCCCGCCGACCCGCCCGACCTCTGGTCCAGTGGTGTGGTACTGTTTGGACGCAGTCTTGTTGTGGACAATTGTACACCTTGCAGGGCTAATCAATGGCTGGGCCGACCCACAAGGCAGAGGAGGGAACTATGATGAGCCGCATTGGTCCTACCATTCATAGATTCTGTTCCTCTTAGTCCCGCCATGTGTCTTCATTCAACCATGGCCTCGCTTCCCTGGCATGTTTTATATTCAACACACCATCCGGGTGCCTGTATCTGTTCCTCTCTTGCAGGTACCTTACCTTTTCGAACAGCCCCACGGGAACAGACTGCGGGGCCCTGTCGTGTTACTCTTAGGGTAAGCACGAATCCAGTCATCTACTGCTTTGTGATAATCTCTTCGTCCAATCAATTGAATTGTTCAATATGTTTTTGCTCCAAGATTACACTGCCCAATTGTCAGGAATGGACGTACTACTTTTAATACGCCCACTAGTGTGTAATTCTGGAATATCCCTTTCATAACGTTTCATGTATGTGTGTTTTATGGAGCGCTGAGGAAACTTAGTATTGTGAAATAATGCCACTATCAATGCTAACTGGCGTACTTCTATACATTTTTTCGAGGTCTCCCCTCTAGAGCAGGACCAATTGGCCTGCTCCTTGATTGACCCAGTGAGGTTGTATCTTTCTTCTTCATTTTTTGTCTACCTAATTCTCACTGTGTAGTACCATACACCCGAGGTCCTGAAGAATTGCCAGACAGGCAAGAAACATGTCGACCTTTTTAGAGGGTTGAGTTAGCCCACTGTAGACTAAGCAGTTCCTTTCTCCCCTCCCACCCTTTCAACCAAGGGAGTCAGCCACGTTAATAAAGTCCCTTGTGGACTGACTCACCTTCTTTTAATCTCACTATTCCCTCACGACTACACCTTTACCAGACCCATTACACGCACTCAAACCATTGGCTGGAACAAAAGATCTCCAACAAAGAGCGCCTACGGCGCCCGTCAGACATTGCAGCGCCAGTCTTACGAGGAGCAGGAGACCAATGATGAAGCATGACACCTAGGCTTCTGGGTGTGTGAGGTCTTCTAGTTCCAACAAGGGAACACCTCGTTCCCTTCCTTTCGTTCTACCTCCATATCTTTACACATACTTCCTTAACCATCCCTGGGGAACTTTGTATTCTTTTGCGTAATAGTTGACTGGACACATACTCTGGACCCCGTTAAATATTGTCCACCATTGGTTCCCAATTTTGTATCGAGCGACACACAGCACTCTGTCTTATGTAGAAATTGTCATGCTGAGGCAATTCTGTCTAAATACTCAAGGCTGCTTACAATACTTAGTATCTACTATATAGACTCTTTGCCCTGCTGGCTTTTTCTGCAGAAACAAAAATTTGTGTGGAACATACTGGACACAAGTTGTCAACTATCACCTGCACACAGAGTCACTCCTGAATACTCAGATTTATAACATGTTCACCATCTCTACACAACTAGAGGCCTTAGGAGAACATGTTTTGTAAACAGTTACACCCATTGGCTGGACACAAGCTGTACAAAATTAGGTCGGGAAGTAATATGGTAGTTACCCGAAACTATGTAAACTGCAAAACAAACTAACACACTCATTGGATGATGTAATCAGTGATGTCATTTGACGTGACGAGGGCGGCCTGGTGACCCCGAACTTTGAAACATACTATATAGCAGCCCAGTTACAGTGGCTTGTGCTCAGCATAGCCTCACAGTGATGACAGAGAGACGATCCCAGACAATCTAGAGTATTTCTAAATGACCTGCTGAGAGTATTTCTCAGAGTGCATAGGCTCTCCGAAGGGACACTCAGGAGCTCAGAGTGCAAGCTAAGTGCTGGAGTCGGGGACTGCAGAAGATGAGAGTACGGACTCACCAGACATTCCTCTGGACATTCTAAGGACCCTCCTGCATCGCGGGAATTGGCAGGACCTAGAGATGTGGATGGAAATGGAGGCAACAAAAATAGGTGACCTCTACGGGGTCACGGAGATGCTGCCTTTCGAGATGTTCCGGGCAGAGTTTGGACTTCCACAGGGACACTTTTTATTGCATAGGGCAGTCGTTCGCAAGCACTGGCTGACTGGGTCTGTGGAACCCTTGCCACAACAAACCTGTTATTATATGGCCCTATCAGTGGGTACTATCAAAGCACTGTCATAGATATACAGAGCACTGCCCACAGAGGGACTACGACCACTGGAGAAACTTTGTCTCCAGTGGGAGGGAGACTTGGGTATACCCATACCGACCAAGGAATGGGATAACATACTGGGTGGGGCACCGAAAGTATCCAGAAACGTACGCTTCACATTGATATGCTATTATTTCCTGCATAGAGCATACCTGACCCCCGAACACATATGCAGCCTGCCCAAGATGTGACGTGCCCCAGGCCCACATTCTGCATACGTTCTGGGATTGTCCCCAATTGCAGGAATTCTGGACACAAGTAGTGCAGTCAGTGAGAAAGGTCATATTTAAAGAACTAACATGCACTCTGAGCCGCTGCCTACTGGGCTGGTTTCCCCACTCGACTAAAACTAAGGTCACCAGCAGATTTCAAGACCTTGCATATATTCTGGCTAAACAGGAGATAGCCAAGAACTGGAAGGCGAGAGAAGGCTCTAGGATAACAGCCTGATGTAAGGAACTCCTGAAGTGGGCGGGGTGTGAAGGCTGAGTTCTGATGCGGGAAGACAAAATATGGCTAAGGCACATAGAGATCGCAAAAGCCTGGGAGACCCTGGTACAAGACCTAGAATACCCAATGACGAGGGAGAAGCCGAATAAAAACGAATGCTCCTGACAAACACGTCAACAACAACAAATGGCATGTGCATAATTGCAACCGCCACGAGACTGCCGAACGTCATACTTAACTGACATCAACCCACCCTGAACACACAACTAGGGAACTTATACTACACTTGACCTAGCATGATGCGAGAGACTAACTAACAGGGTTACTCGAGGGAAGGGGGGGGGGGAGTGTAGTTATTGTTGTCAATATATTGTGGCTTGAACATACCAGTCGATCATCTCTGTGGCAAAGGAAAAGAATATGAAAAAAATCATGTTAAATTAAACAAATTGCCTTGTGATTATGTACTAAGCTGATGCAGTGTTGTCATGAATGATGTCAGAGAACATGTCGTGAATAATGTAATATGTGGGGTCATAAGTAGTGCATGGCGGGGTGCAAGTTACAGTTAGCTCTGCCAACTATAAATGGTGAATTTCAGTTTTTTTAGTTCAAAACTAAGTTGGCACTGATGTATTCACCCAACTATAACATCACTTTAACCTTTGTACATATACACACATATACATACATATACACACATATACACACACACACATACACACATACATACATATACATACATACATACACATACATATATATACACACATACATATATATACATATATATATATACATACATACATATACATACATATATACATACATATACACATATATATACATACATACATATACACATATACATACATACATATACACATATACATACATACATACATACATATACTCCTAAACTTGAGTACTACCCAGAGTTCTCTCCTTTTTTGCATAATTTATGCGTCACTCTAGGCCTGAAAGGGTTTTGTTTTGACTCATACTGGCTGCTCCCTTGTGTCTGGACAAAGCTATACCTCTCTGAAGAGCTCTATGGAACACTGTGTCAGGGGTTGCTTTTACTCATTTCAGGTTGGCTTTAGTTGGTATTTTACCATTTCAAAGCTATAATACTGTGCCTGGAGTGATAAATGCCTTTTGTCATTTTACAGCTCGGCAAGGACAGCATTTTGTTAGTCCTATGCTTAAAGACTTTGCTGTAGAAATGGCAAAAGACTTTGTCCTTTTCTATCTCGGCATGGATGGCACTGTGCTAATCCTATGCTTAAAGACTTTAATAGAAAAACAGACATTTGAGGTGAGCAGATCTAGAGTGTCGCTGGTATTGAGAGTGCTCTAACAGGAGCTGCTTTCCACCTAAACTTGAGAACTACCCAGAGTTCTCTCCTTTTTTGCATAATTTATGCGTCACTCTATGCCTGAAAGGGTTTTGTTTTGAATTATACTGGGTACTCCCTTGTGTCTGGACACAGCTATACCTCTCAGAAGAGGTCTAATTAGAGCGAAACACTGTGACAGGGGTTGCTTTCACTCATTTCAGGTTGGCTTGAGTTGGTATTATACCATTTCAAAGCTGTAATACTGTGCCTGGAGTGATAAATGCCTTTTGTCATTTTCCAGCTCGGCAAGGAGAGCATTTTGTTAGTCCTATGCTTAAAGACTTTGCTGTAGAAATGGCAAAAGACTTTGGGCCATATGTAGGTAAATTGCCAATACCGAATCCTTAATACCGATTCATACCGAATCGGTATTAAGAATGAGGTAAACGTGATGTAGGTAAAAAATCGTTAAACATTACCGATTCGTTGCAAATCGGTATTAAATACCGATTGTGAACTGATCGGTAATAAAAATACATACCGAAAGGCTATTACCGAATCGGTGTTACCGAATCCACACCCAAAATCGGAATTACCGATTCGGTAATTCAAAAAATAGCGTTTTGGTGAATCAGCCAATCCTGATACACCCATTTACTTCCCAAACAGGAAGTTGCCACACCCAGCCAGGTGCACAGGGCCTGGAGCGCACTGTGAAGCAGGCAGGCAGGCAGGAGAGCTGAGGAGCCAGCAGCAAAACAGCCAAGAAAATAAAAAAAGCAACCACTGAACAAGCATTGCAATGGCAAGCCAGGACAAGGAGAAGGAGGCAGGTGAAAGAAAAAGAAAACTCAAGTTCAGCGACAAGGAGCTTGAGATCCTGATCGAGGATGTCACCCAAGAGTACCACAAGCTGTTTGGAGCCCAGTCCCAACAAGTGCCAGACGCACAGAAGAGGCAAATATGGAGTGGCATTCGGGACAAGATCAATGCCATAGGTGTGACCCTGCGCACCATAGAGGACATCAGAAAGAGGTGGTACGACCTCAGAAAAACAGCAAAACAGAGGATGGCAGAGAGACATAGGCTGGCTGGGAAAACTGGAGGAGGAAAAAATCGAGCCCCAGTGCCAACACCACTGGAACAGATGGTAGAGTCCACCATCCAGCGGGAGAGTGTGAGTGGCATAGGAGACGCAGACAGCTCCGCCAGAGCAGCTAGAAAACAAGGTAAGAAGCATGCCCAGCATGCTGACCTACCCCCTCCCCAACCCCAACCCCAACCCCCATAGTGGTAAATGTGCTCCCACTCCACACCATGTCTTACTGCTTACCTGCAATGCATTCTGGGTGATGTAGTCAGTGTGAAATCATGATCAGGACTGTCAGGGCAGCTAACACAATAGCATGGTAATAGAATTGGATAGGTCAGGATAACCACTGTGCACTGTTGGCATGTACTTTAATGCAATGGCATTGCAGACAGAGCATTGAGAATATTTACATTTGTGTCATTTCAGGCGAGTCATCTCGCAGTGCAGCTGAGGGCAGCAGAGGCAGGTCAGCCAGGCCAGAGGGGAGTGAACAGGATGAAGACAGCATGCCTGCAGGGAACACCAGCTCTGCGCCATCGCAGCCAGCCAATCCTCCACCACAGCCATCACCACAGCGCCAGGGAGGTCCGCAATCCCCTCTCACTCAGTCACCACTGCGACGTTCACCAACACCACCACCACCACCACCACCACCACAGTCAGGCAGGGGGCATGCCGTGAACACCCTCCAGCAGATGGAGGCGTCGGAGGAGGAGGGCAGCCAGCGCGCACAAAGTCCTATCGTAGAGAGATCCAACAGGGAGCGGGCTGGTTCTGCATCCGAGGGTGCGAACATCTCATCACGACGCCGCAGGGCAAGGCCAGACAGTCCAGTGGCAGTTGAGCAGGGTGACAGTGTGTTTGCTGGACTGGAAGGCAACATGCTGAAGGTCCAGCGCCTGCAATGGAGGGAGATGAAGTCATTACACAGGGAGGTGGCAAACATTAACAGACATATGCACAAGATGGAGAAGGGTATCAGTGCCATGGGGGAGAATATGTCTGCAGGGATGGAGAGGGTAGCAACCTCGGTGGACAACCTCTGCAGCCAGCTGGAGCAGGACCGTGTTGGCATGCGCCGGGAGAGACAGAGACTCCAGGACTATACCAAGTCGGTGAACCGGCTGGCCACTACGACATCACTGATGTGTCGCCGGTCCATCGCCATGCAGGAGGAGATGGCGCATTGCAGCAGGGATGTGGCCAGGGGGATGGTGTCCATGACCTCAGTGCTAGAGCTCATGCAGAATGCTAAGGCCTCAAATATGGAAGGGGGGGGACAGTGAGGAGGCTACCAGCCGTGGTAGCATTACACCCTCACCCACCGAGTGCAGGAGGCGTAGTGGACGTAATGTCCCAGCACAGGAACGGTCCGACTCACAAGTCTGTGTCGATGGGGAACATGCACGTGCAGCACGGGGACGCAAGAAGTGAAGGACACTGGCTGTCCACATGCATGTGATGGGTGATGTAACCCATGTCCAATTGGACAATGCTCACAATGCTGGAGGTGTGCCAAATAAACACCTCTACATGTAATTTGAAATGCCTCAGTGTCGTTACTCACTCAGAAATAGTGTGATGTAATCTCTGCCCGTCTATGTCTCCCATCATGTTCAATAGCAGCACCAGCCGCGCTGGGCTCTGGCTGAGGGTTGTCCTCGTCCTCGTCCTCTGACTCAGTTAGTTCCACTGCTGTTCCTTTTTTAGTGGCCAGATTGTGTAGCATTGCACACGTAGCAATGATCTTGCAACATTTGATGGGGCTGTACAGACGCGCACCTCCTGTTTTGTGGAGGCAACGGAATCTGCTTTTGAGCAAACCAAAAGTGCGCTCCACCACGTTGCGTGTGCTCCTATGTGCCACATTGTATCTCCTCTCCCTTCGGGTGGTTGGGTTCAGATATGGTGTGAGGATAAAAGGCCGGAGGGCATATGCGCTGTCACCTATGATGAGAAGTAAGTGGCATTGATTGGTGTGACCAACAGCTTGTGCCAGGGTGTACATCAGGGTGTGTGACATTTACTTACCAAGTATGTATCCGTCGGCAAATTCACCAGCAAGCAGACGTGTATGTATGCCACTGTTCCTGAAGATGTAAGCATCGTGGGTACTCCCGGGGTATTTTGCCACGATGTCTGTTATTATGAGTTTGGCATTGCAGATCACCTGCACATTGATTGAGTGGGTGGATTTGCGGTTCCTGTAAATGTATTCACTTGCTGCAGGTGGGCAGATGGAAATGTGGGTCCCATCGATGCAGCCGATCACGTGGGGGAAGTGGGCAAGTTGATAGAACTCCAGCTTGGTTCTCTGCAGCTCCGCCTGCGTACTGGGGAAGGATATGTAATGTTCCATTCTGTCCATCATGGCGTCTAGGAAGGTGTTGAAGAACCGGGATAGGCAGCTCTGTGATACTCCACCCACTGCTGCTATCACACCCTGGAAACTTCCTGATGCAAGGAGGTGCAGGCAGCAGAGTACCTGGACATGGGTGGGGATTGCGTGGGCCCTTGGCGTCTGATGCTCCAGATAGGGTCTTAGGTCCCGTATTAGCTCCAGGATGGTTTGTGGGTGCAATCTGTATCTCTCGTGTATTTCTGCGTCTGTCAACTGGAACAGAGTGATGCGTACTCTGTACACCTGCTCCTCACGTCTCCAGATCCTCATTCCTGCTGCTCTCAGGCGTAGCCGCCTTGCTATGAGATAGAGGCCTGCCATTGTGTTCACACTGATGCATTTTGGGTCTGTTTATATAGACTCCTCCTGATTACCACATGCTCCTGAAACGTGGTATTTAACGAATCGTTATTACCGATTTTGGCCAAAATCGGTATTACCGGGGTTTGCTACATAGCATATTTGGGGTTTTTACCGAATCGTTTATACCGATTCGGTATTCATTGTTTCGGTAATTCCTAGTCGGTAACTTATTGTTTTTACCGATTCGTTATTATCGACTCTATTCGGTATTACCTACATCTCACATGGCAAAATTTTTGTCGGTAACACCGAAAATGACCCTTTTTCAGTGTTACCGATCGGTATTTGGCCACCTACATATGGCCCTTTGTCCTTTTCTATCTTGGCGTGGATGGCACTGTGCTAATCCTATGCTTAAAGACTGATAGAAAAACAGACATTTGAGGTGAGCAGATCTAGAGTGTCGCTGGTGTTGAGAATGCTATAACTGGAGCTGCTTTCCACCTAAACTTGAGAACTACCCAGAGTTCTCATCTTTTTTGCATAATTTTTGAGTCACTCTATGCCTGAAAGGTTTTTTTTTTTTACTTATACTGGGTGCTCCCTTGTCTCTGGACAAAGCTATACCTCTCTTAAGAGCTCTAATTAGAGCGAAACACTGTGTCAGGGGTTGTTTTACTCATTTCAGGTTGGCTTGAGTTGGTATTTTACCATTTCAAAGCTGTAATACTGTGCCTGGAGTGATAAATGCCGTTTGTCATTTTACAGCTCGGCAAGGACAGCATTTTGTTAGTCCTATGCTTAAAGACTTTGCTGTAGAAATGGCAAAAGACTTTGTCCTTTCTCCGATACATCATGATGTCTCTACGATGAGTCGCACACTGAGCACACAAGGCTTTGACACATGGAAAGAGAAAACCTGTGGTCACGAGACATGCAATTTTACCTATCTGATGTAAAACTTTGGTAATGTATTGCAATTATTGTCTGTTCTTCTTTTTGTTATGTGATGATTCAGACCCAATAAACAAATTTAAACAAAAAAAAAGACTTTGTCCTTTACTATCTCGGCGTGGATGGCACTGTGCTAATCCTTTTTTTTTTAGTTCAAATAGAAGTTTATTAAGATAAACAAAATTGGTACTACAAAGAGCGAAATGAAATACAGCATCAGCAATAAGGATAATAAACTAGGGTAACACAGTAAATATCATAAAATAAAGAAGGTAGGAGGGGAAAAAGAAAAGGGGAAATAAAAAGGGGATGAGGCTGGATAAGTAAAGTGTACATTCAAAGAGGCTATATAACATGGGAAACAGTGCAAATATATGCGGAGATTTTAAATGCTAGAGAAGAAAAAGGAACAAAAGGTGATTCAGGGGGGTTTCGAAACCTCTTGCTGAATTGGGGATAAGTGAGAGGCTCGTTTGGCAGAAACATCCAGGTAAAGGGTTATAGGAAGCCATAACGCATGTCTTTTCGGGGCCAGGGTAATGGGATAAACAAATGCAGTATCCAGTCTGTGATTATAACATCCATTGAACCACCAGGCTTTGAAAGTTATGCCCTTAGAGTCTTTCCAATTAACAGTAATCTGTTGAAACGCAACAGCTAATAACAAATCGATAATATGAACATTTGTTTCAACTTCGGTCCAGGAAGAGGAGAGTGAGCCAAGGAAAATGTTAGTAAGAGAGAAGGGAATAGAAGTCTGGAAGATAGAATTGATTTGATTCCAGACTTTAGTCCAAAATGCGTGCGTGAGAGGGCATAGAAAAAGCATGTGAAATAGTGTGGCATTAGGGGCGGAGCAAGACCAGCATAGATCCGGAGTTAAAGGGAATCTTTTGTGAAGGAGAGATGGCGTGTAAAGGAGTCGATTGTAAAGGAAGAAAAGTGTTTGTGTAAGAGAGGCAGCTCTGGAGGACTTGCGAAGCTTAGTCCATATTTTATCCCACAAGGATGTGGGCCAAGATACAGCGAGATCAGATTCCCATTGCTCTTCCACCGTGGTTTTAGGCCTAGGTGAGGGTGGGTTGTGAAAGGAATGATATATGGAGGACGCTGAAGAATTGGAGCGCAAACGGGTGTGTAGAGAAGAAATTGGATTATTAGAGATCGCAGGTGAATTAGAATGAGAAAGGGAGTCGTAGACAGACATAACTGCAGTCTTGAGTAAGATGTATTTATGGACAAAGGAGGAAGGAAGAGAGAAGAGTCGGCTTAGAGCGGGAAAAGGTGTGAAGGTAGACCCAGTAAAGAGTTGGGAAACCCAGATTAAACCTCGCTGCCTCCAAGTTTTCCAGTAAAAGGGTTTTAGTTTGATAAGAATGCTATTATTGTACCAAATAGTGGTGGTGAGGAGTTCAGTAATGGAGGAGGGAGGAGCAGGAGCGGAGGCCAGAAGTAATTTAGCAGTATATTTGTGAATTGGAGTGGACACGAATTGGGGTTTGCGGGAAAAGGAGAGATACTCAGCAAAGGAAAAAGGAGAAAGAGAGAGGCGCTCAAGTTCAGCCCAAAGGGGAAGAGGGTCGCTAGGATCTTGAAGCCAGATAGCAGCCTGTTTCAGGAGGAAGGCTTTATGATAAGCGGGAAAATTTGGGAAATTAACTCCGCCTTCCGAGGGGAGACGTAGACGCGATAAAGACATGCGCGGTTTCTTTCCAGACCATAAAAAGGAGGATAAGGTGGAATTAATTTTTGCAAAAAATTTAGCAGGGATGGGAACAGGGATATTAGAAATGGTATAAAGGACTATTGGGGATAACATCATCTTGATGGTATCAAGGCGGCCCCACCAGGAAAGATATAAGGGGTGCCATCTGGAGGTGAGGTCGGATAACTTCTGAGTACATTTAGTAAGGCATAATGAGATAGTATCTGAGGTAGAAGGAGTAATATGCAAACCGAGGTATTTTATATGGGATGGACACCATTTGAAAGTAGACGCTGCAAAATCAGGCTTAAAGGTGAATTTGGTGAGGGGTAGAATTTCGCATTTATCGCTATTCAATTTATAACCAGAGAGATGGGAATATACGTGAACTTCGGCGAGGAAAGCTGGGATGGATACAGATGGGTTCGAAATGAAGAGTAAAATGTCGTCTGCGTAAGCAGCCAACTTGATTTGCGAATGAGAAAGAGGGAAGCCATGAATGTTTGGGTTCTGACGTAACTTAGATAAAAAAGGTTCTAGGGCAAGGTTAAAGAGAAAGGGGGAGAGAGGACAACCTTGTCTAACGCCTCTCCCAAGGCCGAAAAATGACGAAATGAGACCATTGGCACAGACCGCTGCTCTAGGGTTTGCATACAGAAAGGAGATGAGGGAGATGAAATTAGGGCCAAACCCAAACCATTTTAATGCGGAGAAAAGGAATGACCATTCCACCCTGTCGAATGCCTTCTCGGCATCTAAGGCGATTGCGGCTAGGGAATTATTGAAGCGTGATGACTTAGATAAAACATTAAAGAGGAGTCTGGTATTATCGGAAATGAAGCGGCCTTTAACAAATCCTGACTGTTCAGGGCCAAGGAGATCTGGGAGAAAAGGATCTAATCTGATGGCTAAAGATTTAGCATATATTTTATAGTCAATGTTGACAAGTGATATCGGTCTATAATTCTTACAATGTTGGGGGTCTTTCCCCTCCTTTGGTATAACACAAATATAAGCGTCTGAAAAAGTGCCCGAGGAAGCACCGCTGGTGTTGAAGGAATCAAGAAGGTGAAGTAGTTTGGGCAATAAGAGTGTAGCGAAGTGTTGATAAAATTCGACAGTAAAGCCATCTGGGCCGGGGGCTTTGTCTTTCTTAAGGGAATGAAGTGCAGTGTGTAATTCGCGAATGGTGAGGGGAGTTTCAAGGGAGGTTAGGTCAACAGGAAAGTTGGGAGGAGGGTGTATGCTTGTAAAGAAAGTGGAAATAGAGTGGTCAGAGGGTTGAGTGCCAGAAGAGTAAAGTGTAGAATAGAAGCAGGAGAATTCCTCCAGGATATCAGCATCTTTATGTTGTAGCATTGAATTAACATCAAAAACAGACTCAATATTCAATTTGTTTTGTTTAACTTTCAAATAATTAGCAAGAACTTTCCCCGCCTTATTTTTCCCACCATAAAACTTCGAGCTGGATTTCAATAAGTACAACGAAGCGTCATCAGTAGACTGTTTGTTATAGTTCATTTTCGCATTAACAAGAGCTGTCAAGCTTTCCTGGGTGTGAGAGGTATAAAAGGAGTGTTCTAGAGTTTTGATCTGAGATAAAAGATCGCTGATACGTTTACGGGCAAGTTTGCGCTTAGCCGCAACATGTCTGAGGATAAAGTCTCTGGCTGCAGCTTTGAAGGCGTCCCAGATAGTGTGAGTGGCTAAGGAGGGAGTGTCATTAATAACAAAAAATTCGGTAGTGAACTCAATAAAGGAGGCAGTAAATTTCGGATCAAGAAGGAGGGTATTGTTGAAAAGCCATCTTTTGGGGCCGGTGGGTTTGGGCAAAATGTCAATGTTAACTAGAACTGGGGCGTGATCAGACAATACAATGGGGCCAATCTCAGCTTGGGTGAGGGATTGGGAGAGATGGTGGGAAAGAAAAATATAGTCAATGCGTGATTGGGAGTGATGAACTGGGGAATAGAATGTAAATTCTTTACTGGTTGGGTTACATAATCGCCAGGCATCAATTAGTTTATGTTGAGAAATGGCGTGTGTAAAAAGCTTGTGGGATTTATTAGGAACAAAAAGAGATTTGGAGTGCCTGTCCAAAAAGGGGTCTAGTGGTAAGTTGCAATCGCCTGCTAAAATGAAATTGTCATCAATACATTCAGTAATACGAGAGGCAAACGCACTCCAGAAAATAGGATTCCCACCTGTGGGGGCATAGACATTGAGCAAGGAAAAAGGGACACCTTTAGAGGAAAGTTTAACAAATAACCATCTGCCGTCGGGGTCAGAATCAGAATGCAACACAGAGTGAGAAAAAGACTTTCGAATTAACAAAACAACACCATTGCGTTTGCCATCACCAGGAGCTGAAAAAACCTTTCCTACCCAACCTCTTTGGAGCTTAGCAGCCTCGATATCAGATAAATGGGTTTCTTGCAAAAAGGCGACATCTACATTCAATTTAGCTAAATGGGAAAGGATCTTTTGCCTCTTAATGGGCGAATTTAATCCTTTAACGTTCCAAGAAACAATGCGTACTGACATCAAGAATAATTAAGATGGGAAAGTGTGAACAGGAAACGAAAGAAAGCCTCATAAAATTCGAGAAGGGAGAAATTAGAGAAAAAAGAAAAATAAGAGAATTCGAAAAAGAAAATAACAAGAAAAACATTGTTAGGGAATATCATGAAGAAGGAAAACATTGTGAAAGAATAAGGAAATCGTGATAGGAAAATAGTAGGAGACTGGGCAAGAGAAAAAGCAGTAGAGGATAAAAACCATAAGAGATAAGTAAAAGATACTGTGAAGAAATAACATGAGAAGGGATGCAAAGGAAGTCGAGAAGATGATCGAAGTAAAATGATAAGAGAAGACAGAAAAAGAACTTGAGGGAGAGTAGAATACCATAGAAGTAGAAGTGCTAAGAAGATCGAAAATAGGAAGAGATCAGTATAGAAAGGCAATATAGAAGAAAAGCATTGGATTGAAGAAAAGTAGTCATGTATAGGACAAGAAGAAGAACAAGCAATATGAAATGAAAAGATAAGAGAAAAGGGAGGAGATAATAAAATATTGCAAAAGAGTGAGTAAAAATTTAAGAAAGAGGGGATCAGGAGCAATCTAAGAAAGAGTGACCCCAAAAGAACCAACAGCAACAAAGAAAAAATCAAGACAAGAACATGCGGAACAATAGGGATCATGTCAACAATGGAAAAGGAAAATGCAGGGCGGTACTTACAAAAGATGATGGGAAATGGGTATGGTCAAAGGGCAGGACACAGAAGGGAAAAAGTGGAGATGAGAGGAGGGAGGAAAGGCCAACCAACGGAGGACAGGTACACGGGGCCTTGAGACGTCCAACCGGAGAGATGTGGCGGAACACAGGGAAATAATCTGTGAAAGATAAGGAAAACAATAGGATTAGAAACATGCAAACGACATAATTGCAGGGGAAAAAAACAAGATGAAACATTTTAAGAACATGTAATGAACCAACATAGGCGATGAACGCATAAGTTATGCAGCAACTGAGGAACCTGTGGAAAAAAGAACAAAACGGCATGTAGACAACTGGGAACAATGAGTATCAAGAAGATCAAAAAGTATGAGTGACAAAGTCAAGGTGGAAATGAAGAGGAGGGCCCAGAAAACTCCATATCAGCAGGACCACAGGAATTCAGAAAGCTGCGAAGTCGGAGAGGATCCTCGAAAGTCATAGTCTTGTTGTTATGAGTGACTTTGAATAAACAAGGGTGAAAAAGTCCATATCTGGCTCCAATGGAACGCAGTTCTGCTCTCATATCAAGAAATGCTTTACGACGTGAGGCAGTAGCTTTGGCGTAGTCCTGGGCAAAGAACAAGGTGGAATCAGACCATTGAAGATGAGGTATAGCTTTAGCCGCAAAAAGAACCTTCAGCAGATCTGTATATTCGAGAAAATACATTATTACTCCTCTAGGCTTCATCGCAGGGGAGTTAGTGGAAGGAGCGCGACCAAGCCTGTGTGCGCGCTGAATGTTAAGAGAGGTGCCCTCAGGAAGATGCAAGAGCTTGGGTAAGAAGGATTTAAAGATAGCAATGGCATCATTCCCCTCGCAACCTTCCTTCAGGCCGTAGAGGCGCAGATTATTGCGCCTATTCCTATTTCCAAGGTCCTCCACCTGCTTCTGGAGGGACGAGATTCGCGTATCCATGTGGACCGCCTTGGTGGCGGCTTCCTGGAGAGATGACACAGTTTTTTCCACCGTGGAAACCCTGGTATCCATTAAGGACCAGTTGTCAGTCAGTGTTTGCAACTTGGAATTTGTCTCCTCCATGAAGGGACGCAGTGCTCTTATTTCCTCAAGGAGAAGCTCCATGGAAATGGCTGATGTTGACTTTGGGGGAGACGGAGGGTTGTGTTTCAACCTCTTGGGAGTAGTTTTCGATCCTGGTTGAGGAGGAACATCCATGGTGAAAGATGGTTCGCAAATGGGGGGGTCTGCAGAGGCTTCTAAATGAGCCAACGCAGTAAAAAGTTTTGAATTCTTGATAAAATTGCGTTTGGAGGTTTTGCCAGGACACTCCGCCATGAAAACACAGGTAAAAAGGGTCCCCAATAAGGTTTGAACCAAATGAGCACTGCAGGCGCTAGGAAGAATCAGCAAAGTCAATAGGAGGAGGAGTCAATAGAAAATCCAAAAAGAGCCAGATAAAATTGGCAAATTAGTGCACTGAGAATGAGAAAAACCAAATTTGTATTGGAAGCGGCAAACAACCTGACTCAGTATATAGCCTAAAATGGCTGCCAGAGCTGAGGAGAAAGCAACATTGCAGGTAAAAAGGGAAAAAACGATTCCAAAAATAAAAGAAAGTCACCTGTGGAGACTGTAGTAGTTTATCCTCATTTCCTGCAGGTTTATGACATTTCCAATAATGCGCCTATGGCAGGAAGCTGCATTCTTCGCAGACTCGCTCCTCAGACGAACGCCGTCTGAAAAATCAAAATGGCGGTCGCGGCTAACGCAGAGCCGCGACCGGAACAAAACGGGAGCTACTGGGCAAAGTCGAGGGAGCCTGGAGACGGTATGCCACTCAAAAGAAGCTTGAAGTATTCCGAAGTCGTTCGCTACGGAGCATGGTCGACAAAGAGGGCTGGATCCGCCAGGAATCTCCGGCGCGGACGGAGCTCTACCCCGGGACCTCCATCCGTCTCGGGCGCTAAGCCACGCCCCCGGCACTGTGCTAATCCTATGCTTAAAGACTTTGATAGAAAAACAGACATTTGAGGTGAGCAGATCTAGAGTGTCGCTGGTGTTGAGAGTACTCTAACAGGAGCTGCTTTCCACCTAAACTTGAGAACTACCCAGAGTTCTCTCCTTTTTTGCATAATTTATGCGTCACTCTATGCCTGAAAGGTTTTTGTTTTGACTTATACTGGGTGCTCCCTTGTGTCTGGACAAAGCTATACCTCTCTGAAAAGCTCTAATTAGAGCGAAACACTGTGTCATGGGTTGCTTTTCTCATTTCAGGTTGGCATGAGTTGGCATTTTACCATTTCAAAGCTGTAATATTGTGCCTGGAGAGAGAAATGCCTTTTGTCATTTTACAGCTCGGCAAGGACAGCATTTTGTTAGTCCTATGCTTAAAGACTTTGCTGTAGAAATGGCAAAAGACTTTGTTCTTTTCTATCTCGGCGTGGATGGCACTGTGCTAATCCTATGCTTAAAGACTTTAATAGAAAACCAGACATTAGAGGTGAGCAGATCTAGAGTGTCACTGGTGTTGAGAGTGCTCTAACAGGAGCTGCTTTCCACCTAAACTTGAGAACTACCCAGAGTTCTTTCCTTTTTTGCATAATGTATGCGTCACTCTATGCCTGAAAGGGTTTTGCTTTGACTTATACTGGGTGCTCCCTTGTGTCTGGACAAAGCTATATCTCTCTGAAGAGCTCTAATTAGAGCAAAACACTGTGTCAGGGGTTGCTTTTACTCATATCAGGTTGGCTTGAGTTGGTATTTTACCATTTCAAAGCTGTAATACTGTGCCTGGAGTGATAAATGCCTTTTGTCATTTTACAGCTCGGCAAGGACAGCATTTTGTTATTCCTATGCTTAAAGACTTTGCTGTAGAAATGGCAAAAGACTTTGCCCTTTTCTATCTCGGCGTGGTTGGCACTGTGCTAATCCCATGCTTAAAGACTTTGATAGAAAAACAGACATTTGAGGTGAGCAGATCTAGAGTGTATATATATATATATATATATATATATATTCACTGAAAAAACCATAGGTTTCAGGCCTTATATAGTTAGGAATTAGCTTTTAAAAAACCTTTGAAATTCACTCAAAAAACTATAAGTTTTAGGGGTGTTATAGTTAGCTGGACATTTCACTCATACAAAACCATTGAAATTGCTCCTGTATAGTTAGTTGTACTAACTATATTTCGCGCACCCGCAATCCACTGCTGATGATGTCACATATTAGATCATTCATTACATGGTCAGTGACATCACTGATGACATCTCAAATGACATCACTGATGACATTATCCAGTGAATGTAGTTTGCTTCGTTATTTAAATATGCATTATGTATATAGCAATTTGCATTGAAGAATGAGTGGATATATAAAAATAAATATTTGGATGGAGGATTTAGTAGCAGTGTAATTGACTATTTACTTGACAAATTTATAATGTCTCACTAAATATAGTGGATAGGGACTAAACTGTGTGAACATCTGTATCACTTTGTCAGTTGTTGTGTAAACTGATTCTACAGTTGGTTACTAGCTATGTGAAAGTCTATATTAGTTATTGATTAGTTAACTGAGTATTTGTATGGGAGTGTGAAAGTATGTGTGGTTCGGTGGGGTGTGTGTGACTGTCCAAAGATGTGTGAATAGTTGATTCAGTAGATATATGAAGATAAAACTACATGTTCTAACAGTTTGGGTGAGTGAATCTCTTTATGGGTGTGGTGATGAGCAAATATATTTCTCAATGGTACACTTCCAACAAACTAGAAAAATAAAAGGCAGTGTATGTGTCAGTTGTTGTTTATAAATAAGTATACATAAGACTCAATGAATGTGTGAGTGACTGTAGGGATAACTGTATACTTGTAATAATGATTTTATAATTCACTAAGTATGACTTACTATCTAAATGAATAGATGAAGAGGTGTTTGTATAAGTGTTTTGCTAAGTAAATATGTAAGTATGATCCATTGTTTGCATAAGTGAGTAGGATGGCTTCATATGTGAATAGATGTGTGCTGTTGTTTAATGTCGATATAGGGTGTATAAGTATTTTTGATAGTGTTCTATTGTTCATTGACAGCATGTATGAGTTAATCTACAGGTAAGTGATTAGATGTGTGTATACATCTATGAATCACTGAGTGGATTTTTAGATACTTGTATTGCTGTGACAATGGATTCAAATATGATACTCTGTATTTTACAAAGAGTGTTGAAAAATTGTAATAGTGTATGAAAAGGTGTATGTGATTGTCACATGGATAATGTCATCAGTGATGTCATCAGTGATGTCATTTGAGATGTCATCAGTGATGTCACTGACCATGTCATGAATTATCTAATATGTGACATCATCAGCAGTGGATTGCGGGTGAGCGAAATATAGTTAGTACAACTAACTATATAGGAGCAATTTCAATGGTTTTGTACGAGTGAAATGTCCAGCTAACTATAACACCCCTAAAACATATAGTTTTTTGAGTGAATTTCAAAGGTTTTTTTAAAAGCTAATTCCTAACTATATAAGGCCTGAAACCTATGGTTTTTTAAGTGAATTTGCAAGGTTTTTAAAATGCTAATTCCTAACTATATAAGGCCTGAAACCTATGGTTTTTTAAGTGAATTTGCAAGGTTTTTTAAATGCTAATTACTAACTATATAAGGTCTGAAACCTATGGTTTTTAAGTGAATTTGCAAGGTTTTTTAAATGCTAATTCCTAACTATATAAGGCTTGAAACCTATGGTTTTTTCAGTGAATTCGCAAGGTTTTTTAAATGCTAATTCCTAACTATATCAGGCGTGAAACCTATATTTTTTTTCAATAAATTTCAAAGGTTTTGTAAATGCTAATTCTATTAGCGGATAACGTTTATATATGTTATTATCCTTCTGGGACCACCTGAGCAGCCATCTTGTTTCTCAGGAGAAGTGAGGCACAAGAGAGCACAAAACAAGAGTGGAAAATGCGAAAAGGGGGCAGGGTTGAGACCCCCTGACCCCTAGCCCTTCTCAGGGGGTCCCAGAAGGACCACCAAGTGCTAAAAAAATGTATATTTTTTTTAAATCGTGGGTGCACGTACCCCACGATTTGTTTGAATTTTTTTTTTGCCCTTGGGGGTCCTTTTGGGACCCCCTGAGAAGGGCTAGAGGGTTGGGGGGTCTCTACCCAGCCCCCTTTTCGTGTTTTCCACTCTTGTTTTGGGCTCTCTTGTGCCTCAGTTCTCCTGCAAAGCAAGATGTTGGCCAACACTTCCTGGTTTGGACAGTTTGGAATGTTGACAGTCGACTGCCAGCCAATCAGAAACTCGCTCGCGCACGTAAGGGTACGCGCACGTACGCGTACAGTACGCGTACCGTGCGCGTACGGTGCGCGTACAGTGAGCGCATATAGATATATAATTTGCTCAAATCCAGTTTTCTCAACAACTACTGGAGGGATTTTCACCAAATATAGAAAAGGCACTACTGCATACCAGTCCCTACCATTTTGCCAAGTTTGGTGTAATTCCGTTCAGCCGTTCGGGCTGTAGCCGTGTCTAAATGTCCCATGGAAAATGCCATTTGAAAAATTTCAAATTCAATTTTCTCAAGAACTACTGGAGGGATGTTCACCAAACATAGCAAAGGCACATCTGCATACCAGGCCCTACCATTTTGCCAAGTTTGGTGTAATTCCATTCAGCCGTTCGGGCTGTAGCCGTGTTTAAAGGTCCCTATGGAAATTAACATAGGAAATACATGTTTTGGGACCCCCTTTCGGCCCCCGCTTGACGAATCCCCCCGAAACTTTCAGGGAAGGAGCGGAGCGGAGCTGGCCACAATTCTGGAAAATTACACACAGATTCCTCAATCGGCGCAAAAGTTATTCCCAATAGAATGTTGAGCGCATATAGATATATAATTTGCTCAAATTCAAATTCTCAACAACTACTGGAGGGATTTTCACCAAATATGGAAAAGGCACTACTGCATACCTGTCCCTACCATTTTGCCAAGTTTGGTGTAATTCCGTTCAGCCGTTCGGGCTGTAGCCGTGTCTAAAGGTCCCATAGAAAATGCCATTTGAAAAATTTCAAATTCAATTTTCTCAAGAACTACTGGAGGGATTTACACCAAACATACAAAAGGCACTGCTGCATACCAATCCCTACCATTTTACCAAATCTGGTGTAATTCCGTTCAGCCGTTCGAGCTGTAGCCTTGTCAGAATGTCCCTATGGAAATTAACATGGGGAAAACACGTTTTGGGACCCCCCTTTTTTCTCGGCCCCCGCTTGACGAATCCCCCCGAAACTTTCAGGGAAGGAGCGGAGCGAAGCGAGGCAAATTTAAGGAAAATTACAGGCAGATCCCTAAATCGGCGCCAAAGTTATTCCCAATAGAATGTTCGGAATTTCCTATGGTAACTAGGTCCTAACTATATATACCTACTGGCGACCGCCAGTAGGTAATATATATATAGATATATAGATATATAGATAGATATATAGATATAGATATATATAGATATTTATTAAACAAGTTATCCTCGATTGAAGACGCACACTAACACTGATGATTTCCTTTGGTTCTTTATTAAGGCCTCCGTTGTACGGTAACATGCGCAGTCACTTTAAGCTGGGAAGCTGCCCATAATGCAATGGGAGACTGCGTATCCTATCAGCAGGCGGCAGCTGTGATTAAAGTGACTGCGCATGTTACCGTACAACGGAGGTGACCGGCCTTTGATAAAGCTGGAAGCGAAACGCGTCAGGCCGCATTACGTGAGCTGGCAGTCCTAGAGGAATCACCGATCCTGGTGTGCTCCCCACACTGTTGGGCAACCTTGGAGCATTCATTTACACGCGGCCGTCCTGCCGCGGGGGGAGCACCACTGCTTGTAATGTAAGCGGGTCGCAGAGCTGGGAAGCTGCCCGGCTTATGCGGGAGGACTGGTACCAAATTGGACTTCCTAGCCCACGGAGCTCATTGAGGGCATGCATCAGCGATCCTCTGTTGTCACGTACCTATTCAAGGTTTTAAGAGCGCAACACGGACACTACAATAACCATAATGCAATGGGAGACTGCGTATCCTATCAGCAGGCGGCAGCTGTGATTAAAGTGACTGCGCATGTTACCGTACAACGGAGGTGACCGGCCTTTGAAAAAGCTGGAAGCGAAACGCGTCAGGGCGCATTACGTGAGCTGGCAGTCCTAGAGGAATCACCGATCCTGGTGTGCTCCCCACACTGTTGGGCAACCTTGGAGCATTGCATATATATATATATATATATATATATATATATATATATATATATATATATATATATATATATATATATATATATATATATATATATATATATATATATATATATATATATATATATATATATATATATATATATATATATATATATATATATATATAAAACATCCAAGTTGCCCAGGTGAGGAACCACACACGTCAGGAATCACACCACATCGTAGGCGGCAGTGTCAGCAGCATGCACCACGCATTCCTGAAGCCATACGCGTTTCGAGCTAAGACGCTCTTGTTCACTGGCATAGAGAGGCAGGAAACATGTTACAAAGAACAGGGGTTTATTTAAACATACGGAGTCCCGCCCCAGTGGGCGTGTCAAAAGGCATGCTGGTTAAGGTAGTCCAATATACTGCCTATGACTCACGAAGTTCTCTTGCCAAGTGGCCCCTGTCCTGCCACTCAATATGATAACAAATCCCTGTAAGGGGAAAGGCTGTGAGCGCACAGCTGCTCATGGCGTCATGGCGGCGTGTGTGTTTTTCTGCACTTTTGATGATTAAATAAATTTTTGCAATTTCCTATTTGGGTCCGGATTCGTTTTTCTGTTCGGAGGTTCCTTGGGACTAAAAACGGAGTTCTTCTCATATATATATATATATATAAAAATTCTCAGTGTATGTATATTTTAGTATAAATACATCACACACACATGAACATACATGCATGCACGTGTAGAACATTTTCCAGGGAATCTGCAATTTTTATATGGTGGTCAGCTTGGACAGTACAGGTATGTAATGTTTTAACTTAATTTGGCTTAACAGAAAAGCTAGTGTGACAAAGGGACTACCCATTTGGGTAATGTAGCATAATAACTAAATGGTAAGCTGGAATGATCACTTAATGCACTTTTTAGGTCTCGCCTAGCGTTGCAGCGCACATGCGCTGTCACTCTGCGAAACATATTGTGGTAGAGTTGATTTCAGAAGGGCACTTGAAGCCCCGCCCATCGTTTTCATTGGCTGGCGTCATCGTTTATGATAAACGGCGGCCTCAGATTGAAAATGAGGTTTCTTTGTTACCGCCCAGTCCTCTTTTGGGATGGCCCATCTGGACGGGATTGTTTCCTTAACGGCTGTCGTGAGGGTATTTCTTATCTAAAGGAGGCGTGTAGTGATGGATCATGTTTCTGAAGTCTGTTTTTTTATTCTAAATGTGATTATGTCTGCATGTGACGACATTACACAACAGCACCGCGCACAGTCTACACCGAAATAAAACGTTCACGCTACTGTATTTTTCCTCACTTAAATCTAATGTTTAGTTTAAACATATTTCTGTGCTGATATACATACACCATCTCCGTCTCTGCTTCCAGAGCACACGTGTGCACCATCTCCCCCTCTGCCAGCCACCAAGGCTCCCTCCAACTCTTCAACCAGTCACTGCTCAAAACCAGAGTCCAGCCTTCCTTTGTTGTTTGTTGAGGTCTCATGACGCCCCTTCACGACCAAGGGGCTCCTTTCACTTGTCCTTACTGTAGTGATGTGCTAACAGTAAAAAGGCGTGAGATCACCATCACTGCAGATATAGGTGTGAGATCAATATCACTGCAGATATAGGTGTGAGACCACCGTCACTGCAGATATAGGTGTGAGATCACTATCACTGCAGATATAGGTGTGAGATGATCATCACTACAGATAATGGTGTGAGATCACGGTCACTGCAGATATAGGTGTGAGATTTCTATCACTGTAAATATTGGTGTGAGATCACCATCACTGCAGATATAGGTGTGAGATCACTATTACTGCAGATATAGGTGTGAGATCACTATTACTGCAGATATAGTTGTGAGATCACGATCACTGTAGATATAGGTGTGAGATCAATATCACTGCAGATATTACTTCAGATATAGGTGTGAGATAAGTATCATTGCAGATATAGGTGAGATCACCATCACTGCAGATATAGGTGTGAGATCACCGTCGCTGCAGATATAGGTGTGAGATCACCATCAGTGCAGATATAGGTGTGAGATCACCATTACTTCAGATATATATATGAGATCACTATCACTGCAGATATAGGTGTGAGATCAATATCACTGCAGATATAGGTGTGAGACCACCGTCACTGCAGATATAGGTGTGAGATCACTATCACTGCAGATATAGGTGTGAGATCTCTATCACTGTAGATTTTGGTGTGAAATCACCATCACTGCAGATATTGGTGTGGGATCAATATCACTGCAGATATAAGTATGAGATCACTATCACTGCAGATATAGGTGTGAGACCTCTATCACTGTAGATACAGGTGTGAGATCACTATTACTGCAGACATAGGTGTGAGATCACCATTACTTAAGATATATATGTGAGATCACTATCACTGCAGATATAGGCGTGAGATCAATATCACTGCAGATATAGGTGTGAGACCACCGTCACTGCAGATATAGGTGTGAGATCACTATCACTGCAGATATAGGTGTGAGATCACTATCACTGCAGATATAGGTGTGAGACCACCGTCACTGCAGATATAGGTGTGAGATCACTATCACTGCAGATATAGGTGTGAGATCACCATCACTGTAGATTTTGGTGTGAAATCACCATCACTGCAGATATTGGTGTGAGATCATCATCACTACAGATAATGGTGTGAGATCACGGTCACTGCAGATATAGGTGTGAAATCTCTATCACTGTAAATATTGGTGTGAGATCACCATCACTGCAGATATAGGTGTGAGATCACTATTACTGCAGATATAGGTGTGAGATCACTATTACTGCAGATATAGGTGTGAGATCACTATTACTGCAGAAATAGGTGTGAGATCACTATTACTGCAGATATATTTGTGAGATCACGATCACTGTAGACATAGGTGTGAGATCAATATCACTGCAGATATTACTTCAGATATAGGTGTGAGATAAGTATCATTGCAGATATAGGTGAGATCACCATCACTGCAGATATAGGTGTGAGATCACCGTCGCTGCAGATATAGGTGTGAGATCACCATCGCTGCAGATAAAGGTGTGAGATCACTATCAGTGCAGATATAGGTGTGAGATCACCATTACTTCAGATATATATGTGAGATCACTATCACTGCAGATATAGGTGTGAGATCAATATCACTGCAGATATAGGTGTGAGACCACCGTCACTGCAGATATAGGTGTGAGATCACTATCACTGCAGATATAGGTGTGAGATCTCTATCACTGTAGATTTGTGTGAAATCACCATCACTGCAGATATTGGTGTGGGATCAATATCACTGCAGATATAAGTATGAGATCACTATCACTGCAGATATAGGTGTGAGACATCTATCACTGTAGATATTGCTGTGAGATCACCATTACTTCAGATATAGGTGTGAGATCACTATCAATGCAGATACAGGTGTGAGATCACTATTACTGCAGATATTACTTCAGAAATAGATGTGAGATTACTATTATTGCAGAATATGTGTGAGATCACTATTGATGCAAAGATAGGTGTGAGATCACTATCACTGCAGATATAGGTGTGAGATCTCTATCACTGTAGATTTTGGTGTGAAATCACCATCACTGCAGATATTGGTGTGAGATCATCATCACTACAGATAATGGTGTGAGATCACGGTCACTGCAGATATAGGTGTGAAATCTCTATCACTGTAAATATTGGTGTGAGATCACCATCACTGCAGATATAGGTGTGAGATCACTATTACTGCAGATATAGGTGTGAGATCACTATTACTGCAGATATAGGTGTGAGATCACTATTACTGCAGAAATAGGTGTGAGATCACTATTACTGCAGATATATTTGTGAGATCACGATCACTGTAGATATAGGTGTGAGATCAATATCACTGCAGATATTACTTCAGATATAGGTGTGAGATAAGTATCATTGCAGATATAGGTGAGATCACCATCACTGCAGATATAGGTGTGAGATCACCGTCGCTGCAGATATAGGTGTGAGATCACTATCAGTGCAGATATAGGTGTGAGATCACCATTACTTCAGATATATATGTGAGATCACTATCACTGCAGATATAGGTGTGAGATCAATATCACTGCAGATATAGGTGTGAGACCACCGTCACTGCAGATATAGGTGTGAGATCACTATCACTGCAGATATAGGTGTGAGATCTCTATCACTGTAGATTTGTGTGAAATCACCATCACTGCAGATATTGGTGTGGGATCAATATCACTGCAGATATAAGTATGAGGTCACTATCACTGCAGATATAGGTGTGAGACCTCTATCACTGTAGATATTGCTGTGAGATCACCATTACTTCAGATATAGGTTTGAGATCACTATCAATGCAGATACAGGTGTGAGATCACTAGTACTGCAGATATTACTTCAGAAATAGATGTGAGATTACTATTATTGCAGAATATGTGTGAGATCACTATTGATGCAAAGATAGGTGTGAGATCACCGTCACTGCAGTTATAGGTGTGAGATCACCATCACTGCAAATATTGGTGTGAGATCACGATCACTGCAGATATAGGTGTGAGATCACTATAACTTCATATATAGGTGTGAGATCACTATCACTGCAGATATTACTTCAGATATAGATGTGAGATTACTATTATTGCAGAATATGTGTGAGATCACTATTAATGCAAAGATAGGTGTGAGATCACCGTCACTGGAGTTATAGGTGTGAGATTACCATCACTGCAGATATAGGTGTGAGATCACTATCACTGCAGGTATCGGTGTGAGATCTCTATCACTGTAAATATTGGTGTGAGATCACCATCACTGCAGATATAGGTGTGAGATCACTATTACTGCAGATATAGGTGTAAGATCTCTATCACTGTAAATATTGGTGTGAGATCACCATCACTGCAGATATAGGTGTGAGATCACTATTACTGCAGATATAGGTGTGAGATCACTATTACTGCAGAAATAGGTGTGAGATCACTATTACTGCAGATATAGGTGTGAGATCACTATTACTGCAGATATAGTTGTGAGATCACGATCACTGTAGATATAGGTGTGAGATCAATATCACTGCAGATATTACTTCAGATATAGGTGTGAGATAAGTATCACTGCAGATATAGGCGAGATCACCATCACTGCAGATATAGGTGTGAGATCACCTTCACTGCAGATATAGGTGTGAGATCACGATCAATGCATATATAGGTGTGAGATCACTATGACTGCAGATATAGGTGTGAGATCACCGTAAATGCAGATATAGTTGTGAGATCACTATTACTGCAGATATAGTTGTGAGATCACGATCACTGTAGATATAGGTGTGAGATCAATATCACTGCAGATATTACTTCAGATATAGGTGTGAGATAAGTATCACTGCAGATATAGGTGAGATCACCATCACTGCAGATATAGGTGTGAGATCACCTTCACTGCAGATATAGGTGTGAGATCACGATCAATGCATATATAGGTGTGAGATCACTATGACTGCAGATATAGGTGTGAGATCACCGTAAATGCAGATATAGTTGTGAGATCACGATCACTGTAGATATAGATGTGAGATCAATATCACTGCAGATATAGGTGTGAGATCACTATCACTGCAGATATTACTTCAGATATAGGAGTGAGATAACTATCACTGCAGATATAGGTGAGATCACCATCACTGCAGATATAGGTGTGAGATCACTATCACTCCGGATATAGGTGTGAGATCACTATCACTGCAGATATAGGTGTGAGATCACTATTACTGCAGATGTAGGTGTGAGATCACCGTCACTGCAGATATAGGTGTGAGATCACTATCAGTGCAGATAAAGGTTTTGAGAACACGATCAATGCAGATATAGGTGTGAGATCACTATTAATGCAGATATAGGTGTGAGATCACTATTACTGCAGATATAGTTGTGAGATCACGATCACTGTAGATATAGGTGTGAGATCAATATCACTGCAGATATAGGTGTGGTGATCACTATCACTGCAGATATTACTTCAGATATAGATGTGAGATTACTATTATTGCAGAATATGTGTGAGATCACTAATAATGCAAAGATAGGTGTGAGATCACCGTCACTGGAGTTATAGGTGTGAGATTACCATCACTGCAGATATAGGTGTGAGATCACTATTATTGCAGATATAGGTGTAAGATCACTATCACTGCAGACATAGGTGTGAGATCACCATCACTTCAGATATTGGTGTGAGATGACTATCACTGCAGATATAGGTGTGAGATCACTTTCACTGCATATATAGGTGTGAGATCACTATTACTTCAGATATAGGTGTGAGCTCACTATCACTGCAGATATTACTTCATATATAGGTGTGAGATCACTATCACTGCAGATATGTGAGATCATTATCAGTGCAGATATAGGTGTGAGATCATCATCACTACAGATAATGGTGTGAGATCACGATCACTGCAGATATAGGTGTGAGATCTCTATCACTGTAAATATTGGTGTGAGATCACCATCACTGCAGATATAGGTGTGAGATCACTATTACTGCAGATATAGGTGTGAGATCACTATTACTGCAGAAATAGGTGTGAGATCACTATTACTGCAGATATAGTTGTGAGATCACGATCACTGTAGATATAGGTGTGAGATCAATATCACTGCAGATAATACTTCAGATATAGGTGTGAGATAAGTATCACTGCAGATATAGGCGAGATCACCATCACTGCAGATATAGGTGTGAGATCACCTTCACTGCAGATATAGGTGTGAGATCACGATCAATGCATATATAGGTGTGAGATCACTATGACTGCAGATATAGGTGTGAGATCACCGTAAATGCAGATATAGTTGTGAGATCACTATTACTGCAGATATAGTTGTGAGATCACGATCACTGTAGATATAGGTGTGAGATCAATATCACTGCAGATATTACTTCAGATATAGGTGTGAGATAAGTATCACTGCAGATATAGGTGAGATCACCATCACTGCAGATATAGGTGTGAGATCACCTTCACTGTAGATATAGGTGTGAGATCACGATCAATGCATATATAGGTGTGAGATCACTATGACTGCAGATATAGGTGTGAGATCACCGTAAATGCAGATATAGTTGTGAGATCACGATCACTGTAGATATAGATGTGAGATCAATATCACTGCAGATATAGGTGTGAGATCACGATCACTGCAGATATTACTTCAGATATAGGAGTGAGATAACTATCACTGCAGATATAGGTGAGATCACCATCACTGCAGATATAGGTGTGAGATCACTATCACTCCGGATATAGGTGTGAGATCACTATCACTGCAGATATAGGTGTGAGATCACTATTACTGCAGATGTAGGTGTGAGATCACCGTCACTGCAGATAAAGGTTTTGAGAACACGATCAATGCAGATATAGGTGTGAGATCACTATTAATGCAGATATAGGTGTGAGATCACTATTACTGCAGATATAGTTGTGAGATCACGATCACTGTAGATATAGGTGTGAGATCAATATCACTGGAGATATAGGTGTGGTGATCACTATCACTGCAGATATTACTTGAGATATAGGTGTGAGATCACTATTACCATCAAAAATCTTGGAGAAAACCATGAACCTAGAACTGACAGAATACCTGGATAGCAATAACATTCTCGACTCCACACAACATGGCTTCCGCTCGCGGCATTCCACTGAGTCAGCTTTAATCATGGCCACAGAGGAGATCCGTAAAGTGATGGACGGGGGGAGATAGATCTGCACTCATCCTGTTAGATCTGACTGCAGCCTTTGATACTGTAAATCATGCAGTATTGCTGCGTTGATTAAGGGATGCGGGTATTGAAGATGTGGCTCTGACTCTACTTACATAATTTCTAACATCTCGAGAACAACTTATCCACTGCAATGGCCTGCAATCGGGAATCTTCCATCTCCCATGTGGAGTTCCACAGGGTTCGGCCTTGTATCCGACATTATTTAATCTATGTGTCAGTCCTCTGGCCCGGGTAATCAAAGAGCATGGCATAATGTTGGTATCGTATGCCAACAACACTCAACTAGTGGTCTCTGTGACACAAAGTGTGGGGTTAACAGCTGGGAGATTTCATAATTGCCTTAAAGATGTAATGACATGGATGAATTCAAACTTTTTAAAGATAAACGCAGACAAAACCGAGGTCCTAGAGTTTGGGCAACTACCCTCGGTTGGAGCCAAGCCTGGTGGCCTCCTGAAGCAGGTACCTGTCCAGTCCCTGTACCCAAGGTCAGGAACTTGGGATTCCTCACTGCAGATATATAGGTGTGAGATAACCATTACTTCAGATATAGGTGTGAGATTACTATCACTGCAGATATAGGTGTGAGATCACTATCCCTGCAGATTTAGGTGTGAGATCAACATCACTGCAGATATAGGTGTGAGAACACTATCACTACAGATATATAGAATACCCACTTGTTCGGTATATGAGAGTTTAAGCTATTGGTATTGTAAATGACAATGCCTTTTGTTTATGTTTTAAAAACGAAAACAAAAATAAAAGGTTTAGTCATTTACAATGTCAATAGCTCAAACTGGTGTAAATGCGAGACCTATTGCATTTCAAAAGCTTGTTAAATCTTGCTACAGACAGGTACAATACAGTAACATATTCTTCAAGTTGTCTTTGGGTCTGCCCTTTGCTCGTGATTCAATGGCCTTCTTATTTATTTCAACCGCATGCTTCAAATGTAATGGCTTCTCTCTCTACTTCTAGGTTTGTCCTGTCTAGGAGTATTTTAGCCTCTTTGTTTCTTTGAGGTGTAACCTTCCACTGCTCATTTCAGGGAACTATCTTTACTATTGCATGTTTCTATAGCATTTCACTACGTCGTCCCGGAGTGATTCTGCCTTCTTCAAAAAAAGTTTGAGTGCAACTTTTCAAGGGCTTGCAAATGCCTGTGCTTCAGAACGAGGCCAATTGGCTTTCACATTGCTAGTTAAACAGATGTTCAAAATACATTTATAAAGGGGATCAACACATCACATGACACCTTGTATTGTGCTATATTTAATGTACTTTGCACAATGTAGAACTACGCCAGATATGCATGTGGTTGCCAGTGGCGGATGGTGGGGCATTAAAGTGGTAGAGCAGCAAGGGGGAGGCAGTGCAGGGGGGTCAGCATGGGGAAAATAATGTAAAAAATGCTTACCTGCCATCAGCTGTGTCGGTGCTCTTCTGGCCTCTGCTTCTCGACTTCCGGCATGCCACAGGCTGCCCTACACCTATCCAAAAGCTGGTCTCATTCTGGTATTACCCAGCATGAGAGCAACACCGTGATTGGTGTGAGCGCCCTGGTTAGGCACTCACGAAGAGACTACAACCCTGTGCTTGCGCGCTACCCGGCTGCAGCCTCGGATTGATAACGCGGGCATTCGGGCAATGCCCGAAGGGCCGGTGTCCGAGTTCTGCTGTCGGCTGCTTTTTTGAGCAGGCTGGGGGGCTATTTGGGCGCTGTCTCTGTTGTTCTGATACAGTCAGCGGCCCAGTAGGTGTCTGAGTGGCCTTTCTAGAGGCGGATGGACGCTCATTACCCCCGTTTAGCAAGAGGTGTCACTCCCTTTGTCTCGCTGGCCGGCCCATTAATGTGTGCCCATACTAAGCGGGGCAGGGGGCCTGAGTAGAAGTGGCCTCACTTGTTTCACCAGTGTAAACCAACGCGTGCATTTTTTTATCCCCCCATAATTTTTTTTTATAAGATTACACCAAAACAGTGATATGAGGAGTGTTTATGCAAATGTGGACCGTTTTTTTTTGCGTGCCCGGGCCGATTTTCATTCCCAATCCAACCCTGCCCGGCTGTACAGCACAGATCTGGTGGAGAAATCGAAGTGTGCATGACGGTTTGGCCAGTCTTACACAGCCGGACAAACTGTCATGCGCACTTGAAGCAATGCCACCCCTCCTCCTCCTTCCCGCAGCTCGGTTGTGTCAGATTGGACGGCCCGTCACGACCTCAGCTCGGCTTCAGGAAGTGAGCGAGGAAAAATGATAATAACCTTTGTTATTATCAATTTATTTTTCATTTCTTACTGCCGAAAAGCAATGGAGGAGCTGCTGCTTGTGGTTTCCTTCGCAGAAGTCCCAGGAAATCAAAACAATTTCGCTTGGTTCAGCATTTGTAATTAAAATGTAGCTGTTGATAATGTCTGGTCTTCAGTGTATATTTCAGTATGCTGCAGAGAGAACATGTACGGTTTTACATAAGTCTAGGGCTTGTTTCCCTTAAATGTCCAGCCATGATGTTAAGGAGTGCACATGAAATAACTGATCTTCAATGTCCTATAAAGCGCGCCGCATGAACAATTCCAGCTATAGAGTGAAACATACCCTATAAACTCGCTGGTAGCACGGGAAACGGAGAAGTACATCTCTGCTGGGCTTTAGGAGTGACATTGTAGAAAACAAAGAAGAGCACATTCAAGAGCTTTCTCTCTGGCAATGCCCCAGAAATCTGGAAAGCTGACCTGGCTCACATCCAACTTGCTACTTCCCTTCGTCTTTTGCAGTAAACATCTCAAGATCCATAAGCTTTGGAGACAGTAAGTTTAATAACTGATGACTCTAGCACCTGCCTTGTAGTGCTCTTTCCATGACGTGTACACTTGCTCTATATCATTCCTCTAATCTAGTGTGAAATTAATGCTAATGAATTAACACACAAATCTCTGCATCTAGTGACAAAAACAAAGAGCAGCCAGTAACACCCACTTTGTTTGGAATGATTCATGCAACTATATGGTCGCATGAACAAAAAGAATCAATTAAAACTAATTCGTGGAGAGTTAGGCTGCAGAATTGTACAACGGAGCTTTATCTCTGGTCACACAAATAACATATATTCAAGTTTTCAACTTTGCTTTTTAAATAATTCACCTGCTGTTCGGAGTCTGTGTTTCTGCTGGGAGCTTGCTCCTCTAGCGCTGGGACACTCCTGCTGGAGTACCTATGCGCTTTATAAGATTCCCTAATATTGTTATTTTAGGCAGCAGATCAATCTCTTACGACACACATAAGTTATTACAGGCCACGTCTGAATGCTACAAATCCGTTCTACATTACGCAGATTGTACAACTGAGGCCCTACTTAGCAACTTCAGGCCTCAGCCTGCAAAGGCGGTACACACCCAAGTGCAGGCTGACAGATGACACAGACTAAGACCTCAGACAGCAGGGATGTGAAAGGCTTGATCTTCAGGCAGCAAACTGTTCCTGAAGATGGACAGATCTTACAGGCTCGTTGTCTCGGACAACAGATATTGCCACATAGCAGCGCCATGCCACAGGCTGAACAGAACCTGCATAAGGAGTTGCCAAGCAGCAATCTTTCAGGTGACAAATATTACGAACTAGGCCTAAAAGTCATCCTTCCGGTGAATATATACCGCACAGTGAAAGATAACAGATCTATCAGGCAGATTACACGGCATACAGGCTCAACCTTCAGACGCCAGAGCTATGCCTCCAGCTTACAGACCTTACAGGGTTAGACCTCGGACAGCAATCTTTCTGGTTAGGAGAACTCACAATCTCAGGGCTGTGACTCCTGTTGATGGTAATTAAAACACGCATGTACTTCGTGATACTGAAATGCATGATGTTGCCTTTCAGGTCAGCTTCGGTGAACCCAGGCTTGCACCTCCCGCAATGCTGGTGTTACTCAGAACCATCCTAGGGATTAGCTACCAGAGGCGCAACTATAGAGTCAAATTTCGGGAGGGCGTGGGGGGGGGGGGGGGAGGTGGGGCCTAAGAAAAAATTTCGGGGGGGGGCTGAATCTTTAGGCAATCGGCAGATTTGAGCTGCAGGGGCTCTTAGATTGGGTGAAACAACAACAAAGGCCCATTAACATGCACAAGGTCTTTTAAAGACCTGTGAAGTGCTCGGGTGCGGCTGTGAGCGGGCCCGGGAAGTGTCTCTCCCGGGCTGCCACACACGCCGGGATGCCACACGCGACGGGGGGGAGGGGCAGAAGCCCTTTGAGGCCAATGGGTGTTGCGCGCCTGTTAGCTACTGTTGTTCCAGCACAGAAGATACATTCTTCGCATGTCTGTATTCCTCATCTCCCTCCTTCTTGCTTCACCCCCATTTCTTCTCACTTCTCTCCATTCTTGCTGGTCTACTCCCACCCACTTTCTCTCCACCTGCTCTCTCTTCCTCAGCCCCCCTCTACCAGTTACACTACTCTCTCTTCTCACCCTTCCTTGAGTGTTTTCAAACTCCTATTTATTTGTGTCTTGTGGCACATTCAGTTCAGGATTTAGAACTAAAAAATCAAGACTAAAAATTAAAATACCAAAATGCAAAGAAAAGCTAGGACAGGATGAGTTACTCGCACCTGCCTCGGAACTGTGGTATGCGCTCTAGTCTATGCGCGTATACGCGATGACGCGGCACGCGCTAGACTAGAGCGGAGAGGCGGCGCATGCGCAGCAGAGCGAAAAGTGAAAGGCGCGAATGCTAAAGCGGCAGTTGGCGACCGGAGCTCGGCGCAGTTAGACGCTCGGCGCCCTTAGCTCGTTATGTACAATTTGTGATTGAAATAAACCTGTGTTAAACACCTACCTGCCTCAGTGTATCCTGTGGGGAAAATAAGAACATTACAGTGGCGACGAGGCTGGGACCCGGGCACCACCAGGTGCAGTGGACGACAGCAAACACCCCCACAGCCACCCTCACGAGTCAGCAAGGCAAATCACTGGCAAGGAAGAGCAAAGGGCGTGGCAGCAGCGCAGCAGCACGGCAAGAAACCGAACACTGACCTTACAAGCCAGGTTAGTGTGACCCAAGACTCCAGGAGCCCCCAGGCAGCAACCTGGCAACCAAGGGAGACTCCCCCAAGCCAGAGGAAGGGGGGGAGAGCGCACAGACGGCGCACAGTGCGAGGGACAATACCCCAGGGAGCCCAAGGGGCCAAAGTGACACGGCAGAAAGCGCAGGAGCGTCTGGGGAACCCACCCAACGGAGGGCCCAGGAAGGCGAACCTAGAGGCGAAGGAAAAATGGCGAATCAAGCGTCAGCCCTGATGGCACCAGTCCCGTTCCTACCTAGACCAGGTGAACCCCAACTAAAATGGGAAGACTGGAAAGATTATTTCCTAAATTACATTGAGGCTCTGGGAGATGAGAGTGAAGGTGAATACACGCCGGAAAGGAAAAAGAGACTATTGCTCCACAACTTAGGCCCGGAAGGGGTGAGGGTGTTTAAGAACTTGGTGCCCAAGGAGAGGGGTGCAACGGAGACGGATGTTTTTGTGAATGCACTAGACGACCTGGACAGTCATTACCGCCCAGCGGTTTGCGTCTCGATAGACCGCTATAACTTCTAACAGCGGAAACAGGAGGCGGGAGAGTCCATTGATGATTATGTGGCAGCCCTTCGTAGGCTAGCGATCACGTGTAGGTATGGGAACCTGCAGGATGAATACATCAAGGACCAAATTGTAATGCACACCACCAGTAGGTCGGTTCAAGACAAGCTATGGGCAATGAACGAGACAACCCTGAAAGAAGTGGTGGCGATGGTCAAAAAGGCGGAAATGTCAAAGAGAGGCGCAGACGCGGCAAAACGGGAAAGTGGGCCGAGACAGATGATCAACAAGATTGATGAGGCACCACAATCCAGCAAACCCAAAAGCAATTACGGAGACCAGAGGAAGGATATAAGAGGGTCGGGGAAACAGATGGCTCGCTCCGGCCCGGGAGCAAAATTCGCATGCTACAGATGCGGCAGTGCAGCACACGCGGCCCAGGACAGGCGTTGTCCCGCGTTCCGCGCCAGGTGCTCGTTCTGTGGGTTGACTGGCCACTTTGAAAAAGTCTGCCGGAAGAAAGGGACGAAGTCCACCGTTAAGTGCATCGAGGCAGCCACGGCCGACGTAAGTGAGGAAGACGACTTGGATGAAGATGATCTGGTCCTGTGCATAGAGGATCAAGTGCTGGACGTGTCCGGGAAGCGAAGAGACAAGCCCCGCACCGACATGCTCATCGGGGGCGTCAAAGTACATGTGGCCGTGGATTCAGGGTCCCCCTGGACCATTGTACAAAGGTCGATATGGGAAGAGGACTTCGCGCCAGTCATAGGACCTGACCTAATGCCACCGGACATCAGACCCATCTCGTATACCGAGAATGCCATCCCCCTGGTTGGGTGCAGGGACCTGGAGTTCGAGTTCAGAGGACGGTCAGCCACGTGCACCCTGTATGTAGCAGAAAAAGGCCCGTCAGTACTGGGATGGAGAGATGCAGGCGACCTCGGTATCATACTCAATCCTGGGGGGAAGGAACAGATTTTGCTAACAGACGAATGGCCCCTCTCGAAGGAGGAAGACTGGAAGGCAGCATACCCCAAGGTCTTTGAGGGCACGGTTGGCAAACTGGACAAATTTGTGCACAAGATGGTCCTCAAGGAGGGAGCAGTACCAGTGGTGCATAAGGTCCGGAACATACCGATGTCCACGAGTGAGGCGGTGCGCCAAGAACTACTGAAGCTAGAAGAGCAAGACATCATCGAACCAGTGGACAGTGCGGAGTGGCTATCGCCTTTGGTAGTGGTTAAGAAGCCCAATGGCAGGGTCAGACTCTGCGTGGACCTAAGGGAGCTCAACAAAAACCTCATAGTGGAGAGGTTCCCGCTCCCTAGAATAGATGAGATGCTGGCTAGGACAAAAGGCATCACCCACTTCTCCACCATAGACCTGACGTCTGCGTATTACCAGATAGAACTGCATCCGTCGAGTAGGAAGTACACAGCCTTCATAACGCCCTTTGGATGCTACCAATTCAGGAGAATGCCGTTCGGCCTAGCATCCGCTGCGGCTGTGTTCCAAAAGCTTATGCACAGGTTGTTTAAGGACATCTCAGGAGTGCAATACTTCCAAGATGACATCTTAGTGATGGGCTCCGACAAAAGTGAGCACGATAAGAAACTACATCGAGTGCTGGGAGTGCTGCAAGGCAAAGGATTGACGGCGGAATGGAGCAAGTGTAGAATAGGGTCCCGCTCTGTGACCTACTTGGGGCACGAGATAGGGACGCATGGCATATCACCGAAGGAGCAAAATGTGAAAGCAATAAAGGAAGCCAAGGCCCCAACTACCAAAGAGGAAGTGAGGTCATTCCTCGGGATGGCCGAGTATTACAGCCGGTTCGTCAGACATTTTGCCACTAGAACATACAGGATGAGACAACTAATCAGAAACAATGCAAAATTCGAATGGGACGCAGAAGCCCAATCTGAATTCGAGTCCATTAAAGACTGTATCAGCCATGCCATCCCATTGCAAGGGTATGTCCCCAGCGGCAAAACTGTGGTGACAACAGACGCAAGCGACAAGGGCTTGGGGGCCGTCTTGGCGCAAGACAGGGAAGATGGTGCCAGGGAAACGATCAGTTTTGCATCCCGGGCGCTGTCCCCGACGGAACAAAGGTACAGCGTAATTGAAAAGGAGATGCTGGCGGTCACGTGGGCGTTGAGTAAGTTTCGCCAGTTCATATGGGGCACGAGATTCAGACTTCAAACGGATCACAAGCCACTCATCAAAGTGTTGACATCATCGGGCCATGACACCGCAACCCCGAGAATAGCGAAAATGACCTTGAAGTTGCTTGACTATACATATGATGTTGAATATCTTCCAGGAACGCAGAACAAGGTAGCTGATTACCTCAGCCGGGCAGCCGCGATGGAGGAGGCGCCGGGTGAGACCCCGGACACAGAGGAGATGGTTGCCAGCATGGAGGATCACGAAGTGTCAATCAGTGCACAGGAATGGCAGGCGGCTTACGAGCTCGATGAGGAAAAGATGGAAGTAAGGAAACACCTTACCGCGGGGTGGCCGGACAAGAAGAAGCTCAAGGAGGGTGTGCGACGATTCTATGAAATAAGAGAAGAATTGTCCCTGAGTGACTCAGGGATATTCTTGTACAGGGGAGAGAAAGTGGTGCCCCCAGTGACACTGATACCCAGGCTGCTGAAATTGCTCCATGAGGGGCATTTGGGCATTGTAAAAACCAAAGCGCTGGTCAAGCAGATGTATTGGTGGCCAGGAATGGATACCCACATTGAGAGACAAGTGAGGGAGTGTGAACAGTGCCAAGGAGCAGATAAGGTGCTTCGCCCACTCAGACCAGCTCTGGGGAAGTTCGACACACCGCAAGGCCCGTGGGAAGAGGTGGCCATTGACATTCTGGGGCCTGTGTTGGACAGCAGAGGTGTGAATAAGTACATCTGTGTGATAATTGACAAGTACTCCAAATGGCCGGAGGTGGACATTCAAGAGTCGATGGACACGGAGACGATCCTTAAGTTCCTAACCTCGGTGTTCCTCAGAGAGGGAATACCCAAATCCATTCTCAGTGACAATGGACCGCAATTTGTGTCGGACAAGTGGAGAAGATACATGAAGAGGAATGGGATCGAGGTGAAACACACGGCTGTGTACCATCCAGCTTGCAACGGCCAGGTTGAGAGGTTTAACAGGGTGCTCATGGGCTCCATTCAGGCAGCCATATCGCAAGGAAAAGACTGGGAGTTGGAAGTGATGAACATGCTGTGGGCCTACCGGATAACGCCCTCGGTGGTGGGGTATAGTCCGTTCCAAGTACTTAGGGGACGTTATCCCTTCACCCGGGACAATGTAGCATGGAGGGAGAAGACCATCACCAGCAAGTGGTCCCCAGCGGTGGTGCAACACAATCTGGAGAAGGCCCAGAAGGTCTATGCAGCCCACTATGACAAGCGACGCAGCACGAAGGACACGGGTTTGGAAAAAGGGGAGTGGGTTAGGATCAAACTCCCCACTCTGCAAAAGAAAGGCGAAAGTAAATTTAGCCAGCCACTACAAGTCAAGGAGGTGCGTGGTAGGGCGGCTCTTCTCAGTGACGGGAAGGTCTGGTCACAAGACCGCATGGCCAGAGTCAACAAAATAGTAGTCTGGCCCAAGGTCGAGGAGGAAGAGAGTTGCATGAATCACCAGGAGGCCAGAGCCCTCTCGGAGCACGGCACAGACAACCCCGTAGTAGGTGCAAGGGAGGACAGTGAAGCGGAAGTCCGGGGAGCCAGGATCTCCGACGGTGGTGATGTACAGGCGAATGCAGAACAGAGAGCAGATGCGAGAGAAGCTGGGGTGTCCCGAGGAGAGGCAGAAGTGGGAGAGAACATGCCGGTAAGACACACCCGCAGCGGAAGGGCAGTTATCATGCCCTCTCGTTATAGAGACTTTGAGGTGGATGGACACTAACTGGTTTCTGCCCCTCTGGGTGCCCCACCAAGACACTTTCACAGTTGGAGGACACCCAACCTTTTGGGGGGGGAACGCCTTATCCTTGTTTTCATTAAAGGGGGGAGATATGTGGTATGCGCTCTAGTCTATGCGCGTATACGCGATGACGCGGCACGCGCTAGACTAGAGCGGAGAGGCGGCGCATGCGCAGCAGAGCGAAAAGTGAAAGGCGCGAATGCTAAAGCGGCAGTTGGCGACCGGAGCTCGGCGCAGTTAGACGCTCGGCGCCCTTAGCTCGTTATGTACAATTTGTGATTGAAATAAACCTGTGTTAAACACCTACCTGCCTCAGTGTATCCTGTGGGGAAAATAAGAACATTACAGGAACAACTTCAGACATCCGAGATCTTTGATCCTACTCACATCTACTTGCTCGCTCTTTACGGTCACATTCTTCTTCTTTTTTCCCCGTATCCTCTCTATTTAAGGAAGAGGTGTGGCGCAGCGGCTAGGGCGACTGACTCCGGAATCTGGGGATCACGGTTCGATCCCCAGCACCGGCGGCAGATTAGCCCAACACCATGTGACTCTGGGCAATAGCTTGCTTAATCTTCCTGACGGCCCCCCAGCGCCTAGAGACCCTTACGGGTGATTGTGCGCTTTACAAATGTGGATTATTTATGTGTTATATCTCTTTTCTGGTGCTTCTATAACCAGGATCCTCTGCCCCGTCCGAGCATTTCTCAAACTCCAGAGAAGGTGAAAGCGACAGTGATTTACTGCAAACCTACTTACTGTCCGTCCTCCAATGTGAGTCATAAAAGAAACCAAAAAAATATATATATTAGTGAGCAGCGCCACCTACTGGCCAAAGTGCATATGACACGTTTATTTTAGCTGCTGAAAGACACGGGAGCTCGTCTGTCCACCCATGAGGACTTCTCTCAAGAGCGGCTGTACTTCGGAGGACATATTTGTATCAACCCCAAAATGAAGCTTAGTGAAAACGACCTGTGAGGAAAAATACGAACTTTATTGCTTGCGTATAAAAGGTGTTTTTTGATAATCTTGAGAGCTTCGTTCCTATTAACTTTCCAGTTGTTTTGGCGATGATTTGCGAAACAGGTACACCACCCCGGAGATGAACTCCGTGCCCGGCCTGGCCTCCTGGGCGGAGGTCGCCTTCTCCCAGTCCTCCACCTCCAGCACGTCCACCTGTACCCACAATCCTTTGCTCTCCATCTCTTGCAGCACTTCCTCGAGGCGACCCTTGTATCGTCGATTGGAGGGGTTGCACCTGGTGGTGAGGCAGACGATTCCACCTGGATAGGGGGGCAGAGAGAGGAGGAGTTTGGTAGAGTGAGGAATAGGAGGGAAGTGTAGAAGGATAAACGACAAAAACAGTGAGGAAAATGTGGAATATGGATGGTAAATGTTATGAAAGAAAGACAAGAAAAGAGGAAGTAAAAAGAGTAACAAAATAACCTTTATACCTGGTTTTACACAACACATCTACAATATACCTCTTTGAAGAGAGGAGAGGGAGGGCATTAGGCCTATGAATGAATCAAAGAGAGGGTAGTGTTAGTATACAGTATGAATGTTAAGATTGGTACCAATGCTGGTGCAGTTTGTGCCGTCCATTGGCACCAGGAAGCTTCTCAGTACCTGCCGATCTCTGATGCGAATTCATTGCAAGCTTTGGCAGCGCCAATCGTTTTGGCTCTTGCCTAGTGCCAGCTACAGAAAGAGAACAGGTACCACATGGGCATCTGCAGCACGAGCTTCCCTTATGCAATCAGAGGTTCAGCATAGGCAGGAGCAGTGCAAGTTTCAATCACTGTGAGTGTCAGTATCTGAATGTGATGAAGGGGTGTACCTGTATGTGTGTGAACGTATGGTGGGGAGTATGAGGATTGTGTACGGGATGGCACGTGCATAATAGTGGCTTCGCCCTGATTAGGTCCCTTCGCAAAATTATGCCACTTTTACCTTCCTCTGCCCGGGCCCTGGTGGCCAGATGTACAATTCTGAATAGACTCGACTATTGCAATGCACTGTTGCTCGAGTCTCCCAGTTTTTTGCTTGACAGGCTTCAAAGAATTCAATCAGCGGCGGCCAGAATGGCCTTGGGGTGGCCTAGAAGAACATCAGCATCCGCGGCCCTGGCTGAACTCCATTGGCTCCCCCTTAGACAGAGAATATGATTTAAGTCTCTCTGCCTTGTTTTTAAGGCCCTCCATGGGCTTGGACCCAGAATGCTACAAGCTAAATTTGCATGGTATACCCCTGCCAGGGCACTGCGCTCCTCGTCAGCACGCCTAGTGAGAGTCCCTAGATTTAAAAAAGTCAGGGCAGGGGGAAGATCTTTTGGGGTGGCTGCGGCCAAACTTTGGAACAGTCTACCTTGGGAGATTAGGCAACTGGATAAACTTCTCCCGTTCAGAAAATCCGTGAAGACTTGGCTGTTCCCTAGGGTTTGAGTTGGCTGTTTTTTACTGCTGTCCCTCGGTTCATGTCTTTGGAGTACCAGCGCCAGGATGCCTGCAATGGCGACAGTGCGTTTTATAAGTTTTATAAATAAATAAATACTGTACCTGACGAGAATAGTTACAGCTTTTAAACTGGTAGATTCCTACAGAAAACCAAAAATAGGCCTGACAACTGTTCACCAGTGAAGTGCACAATCTAAGCTGAAACATACGTCCCAGCTACCCCCTTTAGAAGGGATACTTCAGTTTCTTTGCCTTACATGTAAGTAGGCTTACTGTGTTTGCTTTCTCCCTGCTAAAATATTCAGCATTGCAATGAAAATTGAGTGGGAAGGGAGATAAGGGAAAGATGAATGCTCCCTTTTTAATGCAGAATCTCCCTCTTGAGTGGCCCTAGGTCTTGACATTGAATTTTCGCATATCAACTAAAGCTTAACAATAACATGCTTGCCAACGTTAGTCAAAGTCAAATTTATTCAAATGTTCGGTCTTTTAAAACCATTACACTATATAATATCATTACATTACTTAAAACATCCAATATAACATCCGATATAAGAAAAATAGAATCTTTGTTCATTATTCTACACTTCGTAAAAGCAAAGACCTATTCAAAAAATACTGCACCACAACATTATCCTCATCTTAAAAACCATCATCATAAAACTGTATATTAAATTGTTTGGTTTTCATCCACAATTCTTTCTAATTCCTTTAGATACAAATTCATGAATTTAACCCCCCTGAAGACCAGCGGAATCGAAGACCCACCCAACCAGGTGGTCACAGCTTCCCTGCATGTTCATACGTTCATATTAATGAATATTTCTTTCAAAAATATCTTTCTTTTAATAACTTTGAGCATGCACAGAGAATATGTGATGGAGATTCATGTTTGTAGTTGCACAGTCTGCAGTCTTGATTTTGGTAATGGTGTTTCCAGGAGGGGATCAAATCCTTTGTTTCCCACATACCAAAATGTAAATTCATAAATTGCCAACGTTACAGTTTTTGTGCATCATTAATAACATGTCAAATGTGGATTTATTCTTTAATTTATATGAGCACACTGACCTGATGCTATTGTATTTGAAACAATTTTGCTATGACATATAGAATTAAGTTTTCCTGGCTCTTGTTAGCTAGGCCTTAATTTAGGCCCAAACGTCATTTTATTCAATATAGATGTCTTCCCTTGCATATTTGACTGTTCATCATTTCTGCAGCACAAGGTTAAGAAGAGCCATGTTTATTTCCATTGATGGTGTATTTTGCTATTTTCCTGAAACCTTTCCAGTGTAGCCACAATGATGTTGCATTTTTCATAGACCTTCCGCTAGCTCACTGTATCCTATTCATTGATAGTGATTTGTGATGGTTCATGTAACTAGTTTGTTCTGACATCTCTGAATGGCATTAGCAGAGTAGACGTAATCCATATTCATTTAGTGGGATAGAACTTAGATGCAAAGACAATATGAGGTTTCATAAAATTGTGTTCTGAATTCTCAATAATGAAATACTTTTGCTTAGATTACGATGAATCTGCACTATCTATTCTGTTCTAGAATATTTTCTATATAAACTCCTGATTTTGGACATGAGCCAGAACCATTTCCGATGCTACTAGGGATGCTATCGGTCTCTCTGCTAATTTTGCTGCTCAATTGGGACATAGAATTGTTCTCAGATTTGTACATTATTTTGCAATGCCCTATTCTAAGAGCCTTCATGCCACTGACTTTATGCTTTTGCATTTCTGATTTTTGTATCGTACCTACAGAATTTTTGTAGTAAATATTTAAAATGTATTCCCAATCTAGAACTTAATTATTGAGAGGGCCCTAACCAATTGCCTGTTTTTGAGATTGTTGTGGGGTGCCTCATCTCAGGGACATATTCCCTCATGAAATGGGAGTTTAACACTTGGCTGCTCCGCAAGGGGAGGAGGTAATCCTCCCTAGTTTCGCGCACACTGTGTCGTAGGAGCAGGCCCTGCATTTCGCAGAAGATTGAGCTAAGGTGCTTGACCCGGCATTGTACCGTACTCACTGTGGGTGGGACAAATTATCCCCCAGACATGAGATTCCATTGCGGTCTATGCCACAGCCTCAACCCCAATACCCCATGCGGCGTGAAGCGAAAGCTCCCGAAGCAGAGATCCTTGAACAATTGGAATATCAAGGTGTAATTGAAATGTGTGTGTCTCCGATGAATAACCCTCTTTTTACTGTGACTAAGCCTGATGGCTCGTACCGTTTGGTATTGGATTACCGGCACTTAAACTCCCATTGTCGTATGTGTGTGATACAAAATACACACAGTTCAGCTCTTGTGTATAGTCTTGTGCGAAAAAGGTTTAAAACCACACTTGACATATCCAATGGCTTTTTCGCCCACAACCTGTCCTTTATTAGTAGTCAATGGACAGCTTTCACCAGTGGTGGCAAACAACGCCAATCCCTTCATTTGGCTATGGGCTACAAAAACAGTCCAGGCGTCTTTGCCGCCCGCATAGTCTCTCTTTTGGAGGGGCTCGACGGGGTTGCATGTTCATATGTGGATGACATTTATCTCACAGACGACGAATTATGGCTGCATCTGTGTCGCGTTGACCCCATAATTTGTCAGTTTGCGGACTTCGGTTACAAATTCAAATTTGCAGAGTTCACAGTGTTATTCCTGGGCTATGAGCTCAACGATGAAGGCCGAGGTTTGGCTCCTCACTTCCTGGAGAAATGCGCACAGCTCCGCGCTCCTACAACACTGAAGAAACTACAGTCTTTACTGGGCTTTTTAAATTTTGGAGGTTCTTACATTCTCAAATATGCCCAGCGTATCAAGCCTCTTTACGCTTAGGTACAACTAACTTTCTCCAAATCTTGCTGGCTGCCTGCTCATTCAGCCATTTTGCAATCTTTGCAGGCTGATCTTCTTGAATCTAAATTCTTGCTGACTCATGATAACCACACCAACCTGGTGATAAGAATCGTTCCTGGGGTGGTGGGTTTCACTTACCTGACTTTTAATGAGGGTGACACAGTCCCTATCGCTTACAAGTTACACTTGTACACTTCGGCTGAGCTGCGATTTTCCACTGTGGAAAAAGTATTGACAGCAGTGCAGATGGCGATTCTCATGGAACGTGAACGGTCACAGGGAAAGCGCATTTTGGTTGTTACTCCGTATCCTGCCTTGGAGGCAGTGACGAAAGCCAGTGTATCTAATTCAAAAGCTTTGCACCCACAGTGGATACAATGGGCTACGTCCTTGACATCCCCGGATGTCACGTTCATTTTCGACGCCTCTTTGCAGTCACAGGAGTTTTTACAGTATGAATTTGTTCATCCAGCTCCTCTGACCATGCGCCCGCCGGAGGATTTCCATTGTATCATTTACACTGACGGGTCAGCGCAGCCCGCGATGGATTCAAAGCATGCATTTTCTGCGGGCTGCGCTAATTTGGTAGGTACGATGGTGAACAGCGAGTTCAAGTCCGATGTAGTGCATACACAGACATTAGGGGACTGTACCGCCCAATTGGCAGAGCTTCATGCTCTGATGCTTGCATTGGAGTACGCAGATCTTAGTATGACTACTCTTGTCGTAAGTGACTCTTACTACTGTGTTCAATCATACAATGACAATTTGTTCTTTTGGACTCAAAATGATTATCGTGATTCCAAAGGTCGCACAATAAAACATAAAATGATCTGGGTTCGAGTGGCTGAACTTAAAGAATGGCTCCCTCTCGACTTTGTAATTCATACTCTTGGTCACCAGCGTTTCGGAGTTCACGCTGTTGGAAACAGTCTCGCAGATGAAGCGGCCAAGACAGCAGATGCAACATACTTAGTAGCAGCAGTTACACGTTCCAAAAGTAAGATTGATGATGACATCTTGGCAGATATTGCCGCAACAGGGAAGGGAGGTAATTACCGGAAAGGTTTCCCTTCTAAATACTCTTATCATTTAAGTCCTGATATAGTTTCTTATGTGAGAATTAACGACGTTGGTGACAAGTTGATGCCCAACGCGGACCGCAGGCAGACTTTCATTACAGCGGCTCACGAGGGTATGGCCTCGGCACATGCCGGCATGTCAGCTACTGTATCTCTCCTACCTCAGCGTTACTGGTGGCGCGGATTGCACTAACAAGCAGATTAAACCTTCTACTGCTGCACGCTCGCCTCAAACACAGTTGTACATATCTAATAAACCACTTGGTTGCGTTTACTTAGATCACTGCGGTCCTTTCTCCTCTGATACTGCAAATAAGTAAATCTTAGTTGCAGTTGATTCTTGCATGCGCTTTGTGTGGGTGTGGACCCAAAGGAGTGCTGATTCTTGCACTGTCATCAGAGATTTGCGTTTCTTTGTGGGAATTTTTGCATGCGGAACCTTCCATTTGGACCAGGGTCCAGCATTTGACTCTAAGGCGTACTGGGATGCCATGAGTTCTTTGGGGGTCCAAGGCAAATTTTCGTCTCCATATCGGCCTGAGGGCAATAGTGTTGTGGAGCGAATGAACCGTGACTTAAAGCAATCCTTGACAGGGTATTAGGTACAAGCCGGAAATGGCTAGCCCACCTCAATAGCATTCAGCGTGCACTTAATAATCTCCCTAGAAGGTCTCTGGGTGGGCGGACCCCATACAAAATGCTCTTTGGTATCAAAATGTTTGTTCCGGACCTTGAGGGTCTAGACCAAGCGGCATCAGCCGCTCCCTTTTCATGTAGATGAACATTGTACTGTTTTCTAGAATCTACAAAAGACCCGAGACAGTCTTGCAAAGGAACATTTGCCCTCCACATCTGATGCTGCGTTGCAGATTCCCGTAGTTGGCTGGCTACCCGAAGTTGGAGAACTGGTCCGAGAGAAGGTCGAGAACAAGAAGGAATTCGGCCCCTCCTATCGAGCTCCAGTTCCTGTGCTTGGTGTGCAGGGTACAAGAACAGTCATTTTACCTCCTCTTCCTGGGCGAAAGGGGAACAGGTACATCTCCATTGACAATGTCAAACTACGCAGAGTGGCCGATTCTTCTTAGTATGACACCTGCATTCTCTAGTCCAGCAATGATGCGAAACTCTGTTTTGGCTCCGGCACCTACCACCAGACCTGATGTGGCCATTGAGATGAATACAGTTACACATCCATTATTGAATCCACCAGCTGGTGATCCTCTTAATGATACGGAGTACACTTACCCCACTGACTTATCTATGCCTGATTTGGAGACCTGTGTGGCTAATCCATCACGTTTTTCATTTGACACTGGTTCTACCACATCAAAGTCCCCTTCAAAAGATTCGATTTTTGCTGTTTGGTTTAAAAAGCATTTTTTAATTCCCCCTTGGACTTACATTCGGCTGGTGCTTTTTTCAATTTTCTTATTCATGTCCATTGGATTTGTGGTGTATTTTTTCCGTCTTGTGAACGGACACTATGTTAAAGAGAGAACTACAATTAGACTAATTGATGGAACTTTGGCACCCCACTCCTCATCACACAGAATGAAGAGGCACCAGACTTTCATGAATATCACTGCTTGACCTGTCTTAGATGGGATTGTATGGGATGCTGTCCAATTTCAGATTCACGGACCCGCAGAAGTTATTAATGTCCCTAATGTACTTCGTGTTTGAATGGGGGATGTGGTTAAACAAAATATACGCATTTGATGATTGGGTCGTCCAAGCCATAGAGGCTTTCTTTTCTGAATTGAAATATTATGCTGCCTTTGATGCTGAAGATTTGTATTTAGATTCTGCTAATTATACTGATTTGTTTTGTTACCAACACTATGACAATCACTTTCTGCACAAGGCAAACACATTTAGAAATGTGGTTAATTACACTCAAAGGGAACATTGTCCCGCTCCTGTTGAAGGCAGCTCCAAAACACTTTAAAAAAAGTTTTCTTACTTTACTGATTTTAATCAGTCAAATCCTGCTGTATTTTATTTTAAGATGACTGAGAAGTCCTCTTCCAAATTTAGACTTACCCACACAAAATTATTGTATTCAAAGTCCTTTATTGACCAATTAGCTGTAGGGGGCTATGAGCTGTGGAAAGATACTATTGATCTGAAATCTGTTTGGGGTTCAAAAAATTGGCAAGTACGAGGAACTAAAGGCTTTGCAGCATGCATGTCTCATCCGAACCATATGTTGTTTCTGAATTCAACTATTTCACAAACCACCTGCTTAGGATTGGCTGCGTCAAAAAAAATAAATGCTCCTTCTTTTCCTGATGTGGGTGAATACCCCCAATTGAATAATTACACCAGTAATTGCTTTGGTGATTTACAAACTATGTTGCGAAACTCATCCTTTAACATTTCCGTTCTGAACCCCGAAGGATGGCTGCTGTGGAAAAAAAGTGCAGATTTCTGCCAGCACCGTTTTCTAGGTCTGACCCCTGGCTATACAGAGGTTAGAGTAGATCCCCGTTTTAAGAGTGGCCATTCTGTCACTACCTATTCTGTAGGCAAGTTATGCCAGAGTTGGCTCAAGCACTCCACCTTGACGTCAGTAAAATTACATTTGTCCAAATTAACTGACTCTGTTGACTTGAATGACTTTGTAAAAGGTCCTGCGATTGGCAGATCCAAAAGATGGATTCATGCTACTTACAATGAGGTTTGGAAGTTGTCCCAAGTTGAAGCTGCTTCTAGACTAAGGGCTATTGATCAAGCTAATTTAGAAAAAGTGCTTGCAGTTGTAGATAATAGCATTAACACACTTTCTTCCCGAATTTACACATTAGATAATATTGTTTCATCTGTTGTTGATATTGTACAAGAAGATGTCGCTGTTCTGTACCATGGTCAAAATCAATTGCGTTATATTATGCAGTTTGCATGGACTTTACAAACGTTGAAGGCAGGGAAGGTGCCTTGGGATTACATGAACACTACTTCACTATTTTTGCCATTTAATTTAACAGTTAAACAAATTATGTCAATGAAAGATGCCACATTTTCTCTGTTACATATTGAAAAGTTGGAACCTTTACAGTTTTCTGTGGCCAAAACGAATTCTGCTGTTTGGCTTATTCATGGGTTAATAACTCTACCTTTCCCACTGTTTAAATTTAAGGCATGCATGAAACATTATGCCATAGGCCAGGGGCACTCACAGTACGGCCCATGGGCCGGTGGCGGCCCGGCAAGCCTTCCCTGGCGGCCCGCGGACCTTGCACACATCATACCAGTGTTTTCATTTTTTTGTTTTTAAATAGTGTCTGCAAACTAAGTTACAGCAGCGTGACTCCTAGACTCTGCTCCTCTGTGGGGGACGGCCGGGGGGATTCCTGCCATAGTTGGAGTGGAGCTGCAGGGGCGCTAAGAGGTGAACAACACAGCCTCATTAACCCCTTCGACGCTCATGACGAGCTGGGCTCGTCATGAGTTAGCCTCCTGCTACGCTCATGACGAGCCCAGCTCGTCATGAAACATGCGATACCGCAAATCCCAGCGTACGGGCGGAATTCCGCCCGCACGCATGCGGTTAACATGCTAATGGTCTTTTAAAGACCTGTTAATGTGCTCAGTGCGGCTATGTGTGTGTGCTCCAAATCTGTCTCAGCCCGAGCTGACACAGAGGCAGGGTGAGATGACAGAGGGAGAGGGAGGGAGAGGGAAAGAAAAGGAGACTAAGTGAGGAAGGGAAAGGGAGAACGGGTGAGGGAGTAAGAGAGGGAAGGAGGGAAAGGGAGGGTGGAAGCAGGGCTCAAGTCGAGGTACCACGCGGGTGGACGGCGTCCCCCCACTAATTTTACTGGGAGCTCGATAACTGGAGCAAATGGAGCAGCACATTCACTATTTGGCCTCTCTGGGGTGAGATTGGAGCTCATTCAGAACGCTACTCACGCGCTGGCTTCTCTGATGCAATCGCATCTAAGGGGTGAGCGAGAGGAGGCAATGAATCTGATGGTGCAAGCCACCTTTCGTGACATCACTTCCTGTTGTGACATCAGCGTCCCCACACTTCTTTTTTTAGGACTTGTGCCCTGGGTGGAAGGGAAAGGGAGGGTAAGGGGGGGTAAGGGAGTTACAGTGAGGGAGGGAGGGAAAGGGAGATCGGGTGAGGGAGTGAGAGAGGGAAAGGGTAGAAGGTAAAGGGAGGGAGGAAGGGAAAGGGAGGGGGAGGGAGAGAAAGGGAGTGACAGTGAGGGAGTGAGGGAGGGAAAGGGAGACCGGGTGAGGGAGGGAAAGGGAGACAGAGTGAGGGAGGGAAAGGGAGTCAGAGTGAGGGAGGGAAAGGGAGACAGAGTGAGGGAGGGAAAGGGAGTGACAGAGTGAGGGAGTAAGGGAGTAAGGGAGGGAAAGGGAGACAGAGCGAGGGAGGCAAAGGGAGACAGAGTGAGGGAGGGAAAGGGAGACAGAGTGAGGGAGGGAAAGGGAGACGGCGAGAGGGAGGGAAAGGGAGACAGAGTGAGGGAGGGAAAGGGAGACAGAGGGAGTAAGGGAGGGAAAGGGAGACAGAGTGAGGGAGTGAGAGAGGGAAATGGATGCAGGGAAAGGGAGGGAGGGTAAGGGATGGAGGGAAAGGGAGGGAGAGAAAGGGAGTGACAAGGTAGGGAGTGAGGGAGGGAAAGGGAGACAGAGTGAGGGAGTGAGGTAGGGAAAGAGAGACAGAGTGAGGGAGGGAAAGGGAGACAGAGTGAGGGAGTGAGAGAGGGAAAGGAAGGGAGAAAAAGGAAGGGAGGGAAAGGGAGTGACAGAGTGAGGGAGCGAGAGAGGGAAAGGGAGGTAGGGGGAGGGAGGGAAAGGGAGTGACAGAGTGAGGGGGTGAGAGAGGGAAAGGGAGACAGAGTGAGGGAGTGAGAGAGGGAAAGGGAGACAGAGGGAGGGAGACAGAGGGAGGGGGCAGAGGGAGGGGGACAGAGGGAGGGGGACAGAGTAAGGGAGAGTGAGAGGGAGGGGGAGGGAGGGAGGGAGACAGAGAGAGAAAGAGAGCGAGAGAGAGAGAGATGTGTGTATGCCGGGTGTGGTGGCTCAGTGGATGAAGGTGTCCGCTGCAGGGACCAGTGATCAACCTCATGGTCAGTTTTTTGTTGTTGCTCTAGCCCCGCCCCCTCCCCCACTGACCCCACCCCCCACTGGTGCGCCCTCGGACACAAACCACAGTGTAAATTTGGCCCCCGAGAGAAAGTTTGTGAGTACCCATGCCATAGGCAGATTTGAGCCTTTAGGTAGCACCTATCTCCATTAAGTTTGGTCACTCCCCTTTACATATAGGTGCTTGAGGGAAGGAAAGGAAGTGTATTTAAAAGGTGAAGATTGCACTTCTACCCTGGATCACTCATTGGTCTGTTGGAATTTACAATTGCACGGTTCTTGTAATATAGAAGCACCAAATTTAGCTTGTGTTTTAAAAGGCACTCCCGCCCCAGCTATTACACCTACTTTCACGTTGTTTGCAAATGGTAGTTATTTGTTATTAGATAATGAAGATTGCTGAGGTATGCTTGTACATAGTGACTGTTTCCCAACGTATTGTCTGTTGTAAGAATGTGCTGTTCCCCCTCTGCATGGGAGACTCGATGTATCCATTTGGCCTTCTATTCCGACCTTGAAAGCAGAGTTCAACAAGATTAGTCGAATAAGGGCTCTTTTATCCCAGAAAGAAGTCGCCCTTACATCTGCGCGTGAAACATTCATCCTTCACGTTGCTAACACACGTAATGAGGTACATGTCTTATTAAATACAGATCTCCCCCTGCATTTTGGTGCTTTGATTCAGACAATATTCAATGCCTCTTCCACCAGGGGCTTGGCACACTTTTTTAAAGTAGTAAGTTCTGGCCTTGTAACCTCATTCCAAACTATATTTGGTGTGATACCAGCATTTTTTCATTCGATTTTTTCCAGCCTATTTGCCGGTTTCCCGTTCATTCTCGCCTTGGATGCCGGTGTACTACTGTTGGTTTTCTTGCTGAAAAATGGTTGCAACAATCTGCCCTGGCTGCTTCAGCTTCATAACCAGATGCTTGAGTACTATGGATCGCTGCCTCTGGCTACTTTGAGCGTGGCGTATTGCGTGCAGCCAGTTTTCCACTGCTTGGATTGCGATTTTAAATGGGCTCTGGATTTGTGTCTCTGCAACATGTTGTCTCCTAACCCGGATTATGATTTACTAATGAGCCCCTTAGTTGCTCATGAATTAGATTGTTCTGGTGTCGGGATTGTGGCCTGCGCAGCGGCTCATGGAGTCCTAGGCAATTGGAATATATGGACTGCAGCCCATGACTTCTTGGCACGCAGTTATCTCGAAAAACACCCGAGCTGTCCTCTGATGGTGCTAGAGGCTCCGACTGTTGAAGAACATGTGTGTTCTTTTCCATTACTGAACAGGATGGCTGCAATGTTCACTGATGAAAACAACGACTTCCTATTGGAGGCGGTTGCAACGTACTGTGTCTATACGCTGTTTGATTGAAGTGACACTGCTTCATAGACAAGTACTGGACTGGCGCCTTTATTATTGAACTGTAGCCATGATTTCAGACACTTGGAAGATTTTGCCGTTTCCAGTGAGACAGAGAGCTTTTGCAGATCCTGATTTGATTCACTACTGCTGATCTTAGAGGTATGGGGTTCCCCAGATTAGCCTAAGAGACCTTCTATTTATCTTATAAAACATAGTTCCTAGATAGGGAGGGTGTTATAACTAGGCGCTATAAGACCTGTTTTCACCATCATTGTAATATGATTTCTCCCTTTGTGTTTTATGGAATTGTAACAATGCTGATCATATTTTTCTAATCATATGTCTGCTTATGTTGGCAAAGATACTGCATCTGAGAGCATGTCGTTAAAATAAATATTTTAACCTTTCCCGTGACTCTTTTTTACTCCTGTTGTGGACTGGTATGAGAGTATAATGAAAGAGTGTTCTCCTTTCCCACCATTCCTGAGTATAACCTAAGTCGCATGTTCTGGGTTGTCTAATCATTGGTTGCTTTACTATAGGCCGAAGAGCTAATGTGACACTGATGCTAGCTGGTTGGGGGTTTCTAGGTACTGAAGTGAGTTTTTGGCACACCACAATTCACTAAGGTCCTGGGTCTCTGTGCACAGTTCTGTGTAGGAGCCGAATCCTTGCAACAATCCCATACACTCAATCATGGATGACTTACATTTGGGATGCCCAGTACTATAACTTCAAATTGGGAGGGCCATCCCTGCATGTTTAGGCTTCCTCATCAAGACAGCAATGCAATCTTCAGTGGGCTCCCATCCTAAATCAACTGCCTAGTCATCACCCCAATCTCCTTAAAAAAAATTCTCTGTAACCCCAAACGGTGAATTCTGCAGGACATACAAAAACTTCAGGAGTTAAATCATCTTGTACTGTGCCGCAAGGCCCAGCTTGGAGAGCGGAAGTCTTCTCCAATGGGACACCACCCCCTTATAGTGAAGAAGTATAAACTCCAGGTTTTCCCAGAAAAAGATGTGAGGCTGTGTGGTAACGTAGATGTCCAGCTATATAAATCCCACTCATTCCCAGTGCAGCGGACAACCTCCTCCCCTAGGGGCCACCTGTCCGTCAATGAAAACTAGATTGATATGCTCCAGTTGATGCGTATCCCGCAAATATACCAAATACCTAGAGGATGTCCAGAACACGTGGGATCGAGAGTTCCAGTTCTGCTAGATACAAGAGGACATCTCCTATATAAAGTAAGACCACGTCCTTCCAGTCCAGGTCTCCCTTCAGGCTGCTGATTCGTGCAACTCTCCCCGCCCCCCTTACCCTCCCAAAGCCAGGTCGCCAAAGGCTCAATGAAAAGCAAGCAGGACCGGTAAAAGGGGACACCCCTGTCTGGTGCCCCTGCCCATCCTAAATACGCTCAATTTTGCCCTATTAACGTGGACCTGGGCCACTGGATCCCGGTACAGCAGCCCAAACCAGTGCAGAAACTTTGGTCCAAATCCTATTTTTTACAGAACTGCCATCAGGTGTATGGCCACTCCACGAAATCAAATGCCTTTTCAGCATCTACTGATAGGAGTATTGCGGGCTACCCAATCCGGTCCCTCCAGACTAGACACCCAAACAAGCAATGAACGTTGCGTCTGGTTGCCCTGTACTACATAAACCCAGACTGATCTGTGGCCATGATTGTGTCTATGACCTTCATGAGCCTGGACGCCAGTGCCTTGTCCAGGATTTTAGTTTCCATGTTCAGTAGGGAGCTTGGCCTGTAAGAGGCCCAGTGATCACCCAGCTTTCCTTCCCTGTGGATGAGGACTATTTCTGCCTGTAGCAGATCTCTAGGAAGGGTGCTACTCCATGACACTTCCTCAAACATCACCTTAATGAGGAACAATATGATGGATTTCACCCCCTTGAAAAAAATTAGCCGGGAACCTATTTGGACTCCAGACCCTTTGGCTCCGGAGCTGAAATACCACCTCCGAGATCTCCTCTGCCATTAGTTCCGCTTCCAGGGATCTGCTCACCTCCTAAAGGCAGAACACCAGAAGATATCTAACTGCACTATGTCACACAAGTTCTTTTTCACTGTCGAACAGTACACCCCACTCAAGTGCTCTGCAAATGCCTGTGTTATTGCATCTGAAGTCTCCACTCTAATGTATCCATGTTTGGCCCTCATGCTTTCTAGCCAGCCAACAGCTTCCCAGCTTTGTTCCCATTTTGCACAGCCTACCCTGCTTAGTGCTGGAAATGTGACTGTCCTCCAGTTAGGCCAGGCTCCAATATTCCTCCTGCAGCATCCACAGTCCTAGGCCCACTTTGTGGTAGGGTGGGCCACATACTCAGACTCTGCATGCATCAGTTCCTCCTCCAACTCCCGGCACTCCTCCCTTTTCTTTCGCATGATATGGACTATTAGCTCTCCCCGCAGATCTGCTGTATATGCTTTTCAAACTGTTGTACCAGAGCTCACCGTCCCCACATTTTCTTAGAATTGTGTTTGGTGGATTGCCTAATCATGTCCCACGTGGACTTATCTGACACTACCCGGGGGTCTTACTTCGACCCCCTCCCAGGACCGGGCAGCTTTGTCTGAAGCGTTGTTACCAGGGCTGGACTGGGAACCACAACCGGCCCTGGCAAAGTGCTCGGCCGCCCCCCTCCCCACTCGGTGGGGGGAGGCTTGGAGGTACCGCCGAGCTCTTTGCCGAGGCCGGTTTTCAGCTGATTTTGGTACAGGGCCGATTTTGCAGCTATGCTGCAAAAACAGCCCAGTAACAAAAACGGCCCCCGGGGGCCCAAAACCAGCCCCCACCCGTGCGGCGTGCCGGGGTTTGCCCGGTGCCCGCTATGGCCAGTCCGGCCCTAGTTGTTACCATGGGAGCATTGTCCTATATCCCTCTGGGCAAGTAGTTTGTTTTCCCAAACATTCCCACCGGATGATGAGCTCCAACATGTAGTCTAGTCTGGACACTGACCACATAGAATTTGAAGCAAAGGAGTAATGAAGCGTTGGGGATTATGAGCCCGCTGCAAGCCCACCACTCAAGTCGTGGCTAAGAAATCTCCCAGGTGTCTTCCCTACAGGAGACCCCCCCTATTTAATCAGTCAGTCTAAGTCCCCTGAAGCGCCAAGTTGAAGTCACTCTCCACCAGCAACAGGGTGTTTGGGGCATGTGCTATCCATTCCCCAAGCTTCACTAGCCCCTCCTCCTGCAATCCCAGTGGTGAATACCAGGAGGCCACTGCCAATCCCATGCCATTCCAGCTACCCCAGACAGCCACATAGCATACCTGGGGGAACACCCATTTACGGGCCGCCTGCAGCAGCAGTGACCTGCGCATCAGCACACCCGCATCCTCGATCCCCTGGAGAAGCTAGCATGGGCCAAGGGGTTATACCACCACAAGTTCAGGAAGCCACAATTATTCCCCACCAACTGTGTCTCTTGCAGCAAAACAAATTTGGGATCGTGGTTGGCCAGGTACCTGAGCACTATACCCCTTTTCAACTTACTCTAGAGGCCATTGACATTCCAAGACAACATTTTCCAGGAGAGCCCTGATAGAAATAAGGTCTCTAGTTGGCGGAGGTATGCAGCCTGTCCAAGTAGGGACCACAATCCTAGTCAGGGTAAGTCAGTTACACACCATAAATTAACCTGCGCTCACTCTCTGGGAGCTTGGCACATAGCAGGCAGGTTTAACTTAGGAAGCAATGTGCAAAGTATTTGTGTTACAATTAAAACAGTAAACCAGTGAAAATACCACACAAAAATAATCCACTACCATGTTGAAAAAATAAAGCTTAATTTAATGAGCCCAACAAGACCAAAACAACAAAAATCCAATACGTGGAACCAGAGTTATTAATTTTTAAAGAGTATCTTGAAATATAGTGCTTAGAAACAAGAAGAACCAAACGGGGCTCTCTGGTCGCGCTTGACTCAGCCAAATCTGAATGTTCAGGTCGACCGCAATGGAAAGCGGGTCAGATACAGGGAACAACCTTATCCTGTGGACAAAATAAATTTGGATAGAGGATGTGTTGACGTTGAAGACCCAATGTGAATAGCAGAGGAGGTAATGCCTCAGCATTGATCCCTTCGAATGTAGGGGATGCGTTGGTTCCGATCCACGCAGTCAGAGATGCATCATTGTGAGCCCTTTATGATGAAGGCAATATGTTGTCGTCGAGCCATGCAGCCAGCGATGCGCTGTGCTTGTCCTCACCAGCTGAGGAGAGATGCTTCAGTTCAGAACGGTGCAACGACAGATACATGGATTTTGCAGGAACACAGCCAGAAAACCCACTTCCAAAGGCCCATGGCTGGATTGGCAACACTTTGTAGGGCAAGACGTATAGTTGGCAAAGTCCAGGAGCTGTGTGTAGAAGGGTTGTTGGAAGTCTATGATTTCCCTGAGACTTTAGAACAGGAGGAAAGTCAGCAAGCCCTTAGAGTCACTTTGGTTCCGGAGATGTTGAGATGCAGGTCCAGTCCTTCTCACTCCCAGGCAAGGAGGGCAGCAGGGCAGGCACAGCAAATCAGAAGTCCAGCAAAGTCCATCAGAGTGACAGTCCTTTCAGTTCCTTTTCAGGAAGACATCGGTCCTTCTTCCCTTCAAAATATCTTCAGGTCCAGAAGTGTACCTATTTGGTGGCGTCAGGAGTTCAGTACCTATACCTAGTAGTGCCTTTGAGGTGGGGCAGCCTTGAAAGAGAGGCCCTTGAAGTGCACAAAGACCCTGCCCTTCATGCTCTGGCTCTAGACTCACAACAGGGGGGTATGCAACCCTTTGTGTGGGGACAGGTAAAGCCTTTTCAAGTGTAAGTGTCAGCTCCTCCATCCATCCTGCCCAGGATCAATCAATCAATCAATCAGACCATTTGAAGAGCGTGCTACTCACCCATGAGGGTCTCAAGGCGCTGTAGGGAGGGGGGTGCCGCTATTGCTCGAATAACCAGGTCTTGAGGTGTTTCCTGAAGGTGAGATGGTCCTGGGTCAGTCGTAGGTGTGCGGGGAGGGAGTTCCATGTCTTGGCTGCCAGGTAGGAGAACGATCTTCCTCCGGTGGTGGTTCTGCGAATCCGCGGGACGGTGGCGAGGGCGAGGCTTGGGGAGCGGAGCTGGCGGGTGGGGGTGTAGAACGAGAGGCGGTTGTTGAGGTATTCGGGGCCAGTGTTGTGGAGCGCTTTGTGTGTGTGGGTGAGCAGCCTGAACGTGATCCTCTTGTTGACGGGGAGCCAGTGCAGGTTTCTCAGGTGGGCGGATATGTGGCTGTGGCGAGGGATGTCGAGGATGAGTCGTGCGGAGGCGTTCTGTATGCGCTGGAGACGTTTCTGAAGTTTGGCTGTGGTTCCTGCGTATAGGGCGTTCCCGTAGTCCAGTCGGCTGGTGACGAGGGCCTGGGTGACCGTCTTTCTGGTTTCGGTGGGGATCCACCGGAAGATCTTTCGGAGCATGTGCAGGGTGTTGAAACACGAGGACGAGGCTGCGTTGACTTGCTTGGTCATCGTGAGGGAGGAGTCCAGGGTGAATCCCAGGTTGCATGCGTGGTCCGTGGGTGTCGGTGCGGTGCCCAGCGTCGTGGGCCACCAGGAGTCGTCCCAGGCAGATGGGGATTGTCCAAGGATGAGGAACTCCGTCTTGTCCGAGTTGAGCTTCAGACGGCTGTGCTTCATCCATTCTGCAACATCTTTCATTCCGTCCTGGAGGTTGGTTTTGGCGGTGAGTGGGTCTTTGGTGAGGGAGAGTATCAGTTGGGTGTCGTCGGCGTAGAAGATGATGTTGATGTTGTGTTTGCGTGCGATGGTGGCGAGGTGGCTCATGTAGATATTGAAGAGGGTTGGGCTGAGTGAGGATCCTTGGGGTACGCCGCAGATGATCTTGGTGGCCGCGGAGCGGAAGGGAGGGAGGCGGACTCTCTGGGTTCTGTCGGAGAGGAACGATGTGACCCAGTCCAGGGCCTTTACTTGGATCCCAGTGTTGTAGAGGCGGGTTATTAGGGTGCGGTGGCAGACGGTATTAAAGGCTGCCGAGAGGTCCAGGAGGAGGAGAGCGGCTGTCTCTCCATTGTGAACCATCAGGAAGTTGATGGCCCATCAGTCACACCTATGCTCACTTTGTGTGTGGCTTTCTGGAGGGAATGCACAACGCCCAGCTGTCAAGCACCCCAGATGTGTATTCAGAGACAAGCAGTAGGCACAGAATGGTTTAAGTAAGAAAATGGCAACTTTTTTAAAGTGGCATTTTCAGACTTAGAACTTAAAATCAAACTTTTAATTTTGACTGTGAGTCCAGAGACCCCAAACTTGAAAGGTCTAGATTTTCCCAATTGGTAATTAGGCTTGTAAAATGTAATAAGATAATCCCAATGTTAACCTATGGGAGAGATAAGCCTTGCGGGAGTGAAAAACTAATTTAAGAGTTTTTCACTACCAGGACATGTAAAACTTATAGGTACATGGCCAGCTTTTAAAATACACTGCACCCTGTCCTTGGGACTGTTCAGGGACTAAATTAGGGGAGACATATGTTTTAAAAAGGAAGGTTTGGGCTTGGCAAGAGGGTTAACTTGCCAGGTTGACTTAGCAGTTTAAAACTGCACACGCCGGCTCTGCATTGGCAGGCCAGAGACATATTTAAATAGTTGATGGGGGATGGGAGCACACTGCTTCACCTCCCAGCACAGTTCACCCCTTAGCATTATGGTAGTATTATAATACTATGTAACCCTACCTCACCGAGCCAAATATTTGACTATGACTCAAGTTTTACGTTATGCACCTCTTAATGCTAATGGCACAGGCGTTAAGAATTTATTTATCTAAATCGCCCTAGATAGTATATCATCATCTACCTCATTTGTTTTGTTTTTTGTTGTTATAATTGCTACTATAATGTCAATCTGTAATCGTCTATGTTAAGCGCTCTGATACCCACGGGTCTTGTTCGCGCTATATAAAACACTATAAATAAATAAAATAAATAAATAAATAAATATGGTAAATTGAGTTAATTTTAAATGCTTACTTAACTTTTTGCTGAAGTGTTTCACCAAAGTTGGTGCAGGTTAGTGCTGTCAATCTCTAGACACATGTGTTTCTGGATATTATCCTTCATAAGTAGAGATAAAACACAAAATGTATCTGGGGTTGCTGAGCAAGCTGCCCCAATCCTTTCAGGTCCCAGTATCTCTCACAGACGCAAAGGTGCATCTCAAAAAGCTTATCAGCTTATTTAAAGAGTTATTTAAGTGGGTGGTGGAATCAATGCTTCATGACCACTAGAAGCATTTCATTTGCAGGCCCTGGGCACATGTAGTGCACTTTACTAAGAACTTATAAGTAAATTAAACATGCCAAACGTAGATAAGCCAATGTTACCATGTTTAAAGTAGAGAGAACATGCACTTTAGCACTGGTGAGCAGTGGTAAAGTGCCCAGAGTCCTAGGGCCAACAAAAACCATTTCAGCAAAAAGTAGAGTAAGAAGGCGAAATAAAGTTTGAAGGTGACCCTGTAGAAAGGGACAGGTCCAACAGCCCCCCTCTGTTGATATATGGACCATGGGTTCAGCCATACGTCTACTGGAAAATTGTCCCTGTCATATCAGATCACTGAACAGGGTGGCCCCCGCTATGGACAATGTGCTGTTCCCAACCCACCCCATATCCTCCTCACCTCCTGGTGACCATCCCTACACTCTTTGGCTGCAGGATTGAAACTACCTGCTTTCCCAACTGCTGAGGTGTCTGTCACCCCAACCATGTTAACATGCAACACTATTAACTCACTGTACAGTGGTAGGAAGCAACTTGTGACTTGTGTTGACCTGCAGATCTGCAGTTGAGCCTCCGCGAGCCCCATGCCCCCCTCATATGAGCAGACTCAGAGAACCATAGTTTCCAGCGTACATATCAGACTACCCCTCAAATTATCTCATCTGCCGTCATTGGTGTCACACCAGGGTGCGCCGGCCCACTCTCCGAGTCACTCCAGGACGATAAGCAGCTTTCAGATGCACCCAAGTCCAAGGACAGGGCCTCCCACCAGTTGACCTCTTCCTGGGCCTGCCTCAATGCTGCAGCCACCACCCTGGCCGATTTTGCCTGGACCTTCGATGGAGCCAACAACGGCATCCATATTTTCTACAGCCTCCCTCACCTCTATCTGGCCAATGGTAACCCTAGGCCACCAGCCAGGTCATACCTCTTTTACCACCGTGAAAAAATAGAAGGCTCACTGGTGTACAATCCTGAGCAATACTAGAAAGAAGAGGGCATAATGTATATTCAGAAGGCGGAGGTGCTTCTTAAACCCCAGAAAGGATTCCTGCTATCGTGTGTAGTTGGAATAAATATTTTCTCACTCCTGCTCCCCCACCTCCAGTGGCCATGGCTCGTGTTCTATTGGCACCTGCAGGAGATTGTCCATGTCCCGGAAACGTAGCTGGTGAGCAATGGATGGAGTGATGTACATCATGTGGGGGGCAGGGAGACAATACCAAGATTGTGTACTTCTTTGAATTCCATATTTTACATTTTTCAAGATGTATGCTGGCACCTCTGGGTATCCCACTTTGCGATACTAAGAGTGGTCAAGAGTTTCCGGTCCTGAAAACACCAGACCAGGTTTTAACCAGTGAGGATTTAAACCCAGTAAAAACAGAAGCTGTAGAGTGGCAGGGACTGTTGGTGGAGACAAAGCCAACCCCTGCACGTCACCACCAGCATCACACTGGGACCAAATAATGTTCCTCTTAGCTAGGCCCCTGCCTCCTCTCACCCCAACAGTAGGAAGGTAGGATCCTTCTGCATGGTAACCCCCACTTTTTGCCTGGTGCTAAGCTGTATTTGACTAGTCTGACTGGGATCCTGCAAATCAGAACCCCAGTCTATCTGCCTTCTCCCTTATATTATTATGTTCAATACTTAGGTACATCTCAGATTGGATACTGGGGCACCCTTATCAGTCCTTAGTATATTATACTAAGGTACCCAGGCCATAGGTACCCCAGAGGTCCATTATGGGCTGAAGCATGCATTCTGCCACCCACGGAAGACCATTCAAGATGGAACTACAGGTCTGCCATTGCAGCCTGTGTAAGCTAGTGCTAGCATCACTTTCTAAAGATATAGTTTTCCTATATCTAGGGTCACTGCACTTAAAACCTATAAGTCACCCCTATAGCAGTACTTTATAATCCTGAAGACAGGGTGCTTGGTTCTAGGTGAGAGGGTGCCCTGCATGAGCAGGACACCCCTACAGCCTACAGAGTCCATTCTCCCGGGCTGTCAGTGAAGCGGCCATATATTATATAGAGGGGCACGCAATGTCAATCTTGAAACTGGCTGCAAAGAATCCTATCATGTTTGGTATCAAACATGCTGGAATCATACCCCCAAAGCACTGGAAGAGCCCTCTGTTAAGCTCTCAGTGTTCCCGGTACCAGTCTTCTTGACCCAGATAGCACAACATGAGACACAATTCTGACCTCCTGCTGCTGAGCCAAGCTCAAGCAGGGAAAGGCATAACAATAGCCATCCTGTCACAGGGAGGTGTGACCACCTCCCAGACAGGATTTAGTGTATCGGGGTCGGGTGGGTGTGCTTGCCAGCACCACTCGGTCTGCATGAGGGGCACAGTTGGTGTCCACATGCATACTCCAGTTCAAACCAGTCCTGGGAGCCGTTGGTGTAAAACTGGACAAAGGACATGGGAGTAACCTCCCCCCAGACCAGACCCTCCCCTGAGAGAGTCCCCTGAATCGTCCCAACCCTTTCCCTAGGGTACCTAAGGGCTTACCTGGGTGTAGGTCCCTAGGCACGTCGTGGGAGAAAATTTCGTTCAGACACCATTTCTACTTCTACTGTCTAGGCACTCTGGACTTCCCTGGACTTCATTTGGGATCGACTTTGTCTCCCTTCCATATCGAATAGAACAAAAGTAACCCTGCCACAAGGATATAGGAGGTCCTATTACAGGATCCAATCAATCAAAAATGGGGTGAACATGAAGCTCCGAGCCAAAGACTTCACTAGTGCTATTTTAGTACATGATATTTTTATTTTTTAACTTTTTTAACACATGATTGGTCTTTTTACACATGGGGATATTTTATATTGGACATGATACATTTTAAAATAACATCTGGGGAATAGCCATATCCCGTCCGGGATACAAGGGAAATAGATACGAGTATCCCTTATAGCCAATTTCTCCGCATTCGAAGAAATTGTACGGACATGCGGGAATTTTTGACTCAATCAGATATCCTAAAAGAAAAACTGTTACATCGAGGGTATCCGTACAAGCTTGTGATGGATTCTTTCAAGAGTGCGAGATACACAAACAGGCACATTATGTTCCAACCTAAACCCACTGAAACTAAAGATAATTTGGTATGTGTCATTCGTCACTCCAACCTCAACCACAAAGTCCGCCAGGCCATTAACTCCAGCTGGCATTTGCTGAATCTGGAGAAAAATGGGACTCCCTTCCACCGACCCATTTTTGCCTTCAGACGAAATATGAACCTCAAAAATTTCTTTGTGAGAGGAAAGATGCCAGAAAGTCAACAGGGCACCCTAACTGCCATAACCAACTCCAAGCCCATCTATGGAAACCATCGGTGTGGCACCTGCCACGCCTGCCCCCAGGCGATAATTGGAGAGACTGTAAAAACTATGGAACGCACCATATGTATAGCACGCAATAAAAGAATGACCAACTGTCGATCGTCGAACATCATTTATGTGATTCTATGCCCCTGCGATCTCCCCTATCTGTGGGAAACAGAACGAGAATGCCGTGTAAGAATAGGGGAACACAAATGCAACATTCGAAACAAAAAAGCATCTGCCCCTATTGTGACCCACTGGCTTGAGCAATCCCATTGTGAATCCGATCTAAGATGGTTCATTCTGGAAAAAATCCAAGCCAAACCCGGCATAGATCCCATCAACCTCCGCAAAAAACGGGAGGTTTTTTGGATCTTTATGCTGGATTCTGTGATGAAGGGCTTGAACGAAGAATGCCCATGGCACAATGCAATTGTGTAAACTATGTATTTCTGGATTATGCCCCTATGAGAACAGAGACCACTAACCAACAAATGGAGACCTATGTCAATGTATCCAGTCGATGATGTGACCCTATTTGCAGTGATAGAGTTACCCTATGGCTACCCCCCTACCTCTCAAACAATAATCTACAATTTGTCTATACCCTATGGTGACCTCTTCGCTAGAGATGTATAGACCAATCTGAACTTGGACAACCCTATATATGTGCAGATGTTTCTTACCACGATATAAAACGTAGCTTGCCATTCCAAGATGGCACCTATCTAGGTATGACAAGCAAAGTCTGTCTTTGCTATCACGTAACCTCCGCAGATGAACTTCATCGTGATGGTTAAACTACGTTTTAAAACGTAATTCCCCACTCCAAGATGGCGCCTGATTAGGCAGGAAACGCAATGTCCTTCATCGCTATCGCAGAACCCCGCTCAGGTGAACACTATTCCGACGGCACGGTCTCCACGATATAAACGGAGTCTTTCGAGACCCTGTTTGTCATCTTTGATCCGGCTATACGAGGACTACGCTGCTGCATGGAAGGAAAAAGCCCTACAGAGACCCAGGTAAGCCCTGGGCGGAGACACCACTTAACCAGCCGCGAATGATCCTGTATGCCTTTAAGCTTAGTGTAACTGAAACCTCAAAACTAATAGAAATCCTATTTCCCTTAGAGTTCACTCCTGAGAGCGCTTACCCAAAGGTCGGACTCCTGGATCCCACCCCTTTTGACTCCAGACCGACAAACAGTGCTATACCAGGTGATTGTTCCTGTATATATCCATGTAGTCCCTTTTGACATCTAAGAATATCGCCCCCATATCCACCATCATGATATAAGCAATTTGGGGCTACGCCACCTGCATGATGCACTCGACCATTCCGGCGTCCCCCAAATTTGTTAATAGCCACTCTATCTATTCGAACAGTTAAACCTGTATGCGTATAACAGCTAACATGACATGCCGCGTGTTCTACCATTAAGGACACTATATATGAACGATATTGCCTTTATGTCTACATGGTGTCAGCAGGATAGGGCATCCTCTTCCATCTCAGGGATCTAATATATAAATAGTTCTGCCCGCATCTCGATATTGATCAATATGATGCGGTTTTCACTCACTCGTTAAGGAATCAGTAATTGACCAGCCCTTTCTTATTTATGTTTTTATTGATAAGTGACCTACCTGAATATTACCCATGCCTTGATGAGTCCTGAGCCGGTACCTGTCTAATGAACCCCCTATCCCCCCTACATGTTTCTTCTAGACTATACCACTAATGGACTGAAAAGCCGAGTTTATCCGCGCTGTGTTCCCGTTATTCTTCGGTTCCGCAGAAACCCGGTAGAGGTCGAGTGTCACCTCACCCTAAGGTACTTTCTCCACTTTTCTTTATCACTATTGAATACCCCGTTTACCCCCCTCAAAATCATAAGAACCCTCATATGAGACACTTTCATTATCCTCTTTTCCACGCGTTAGATCATATGCCACCTAGGACTCACTGATATCTTGAATGTCGAGAGGGACTTCAAAGTGACCCCTTCTCAGGTAAATACATTATTTAAAAGTGTTTGCTTGACTTCCCGTGATACTGATAGAGATCCGATCTCATCATAGTCCCTTTTTTCCCTTTGTTTAACGGGTATATAGACGTCCCCTATCGAGAACTTCTAATGTGTGGATGCCCTTGAAATTTACCAGTATATTCTACCTGATTAATCCTGTAAGTAGCCTCTAAACTCTATACCTATATTGTTTGTACTTGATGCTTATTTAGAACATCCTAGATCATTTTTTACTCCCTATTTACAGGCCTGACTGTATTTCAACCCATGTATAGTATCTCTCTGCCCTTACCGTAAGCATAATTCATAGAGCCACCCCAAAGAGCGAAAACGAATGGACTACATGAGTGATTGAACCTAGAACTGAATAAATGTGGATGTGTCCACCTTAACCTAGGTCTTATAGGTGACCTTTCACTTCCCAATTCTGGGAAGTGTGACTACTGAGGAGTGACCCTTTTGAGATCAGAGCCTTGACTGAACCATCATGTTTTTATATTAAGAAAAAGGATAATCAAAAAAGAAAATGTGATCAAATATATGTATTATATCAAACCTATAAATGAATGATGTATTGAAAACTGTGTTTTTTTATTCACAGCCTGTGTGTTTCCCCTCCCTGATTGTACACTCCCTCCCTGAAGAAGGTGCAGCCTAATTGGGCCAACACCGAAACGCGCGTCGGCGCAAACCTTTGGACGGCAGCTCCTGAGCCCCAGTGAAATCTTTTTCCATCAGATCTGCCCTCCTATTCCATCTTTAATTCATGCAACCATTTTCCATCCATTGTTGCAGGCACGGATGTACGTGTATGAGAGTGAATATGAATGAATGAGGAAGCTAATGAGTATTTTGAATGATGGTGTATATATGAAATCCCCTTGAGTGTATGGGAGTGTGAGGAACCCCCTTGTGTATCGTATCTATTTCCCTTGTATCCCGGACGGGATATGCCCATTCCCCAGATGTTATTTTAAAATGTATCATGTACCAATATAAAATATCCCCATGTGTAAAAAGACAAATCATGTGTTAAAAAAGTTAAAAAATAAAAATATCATGTACTAAAATAGCACTGGTGAAGTCTTTGGCTCTGAGCTTCATGTTCACCCCATTTTTGATTGATTGGATCCTGTAATAGGACCTCCTATATCCTTGTGGCAGGGTTACTTTTGTTCTATTCGATATGCTCCGATTCCCCTTTTTCCTGTCCACTATCACAAAATCCCCCTGGGGAACCCCCTTCTATTATATATTTGTCTCCCTTCCAGTCTGCTGCATCGTCTGTGCCTGTGCACAATATAGGAACCTTCCAAGGCCTGTGGGCATCAAAGACACCTGAAGGAATTTCCCTTGGAGTGAAGGAGTCACTCCCCTGCATTCGCAGGCACTGCAACTAAGTCAACTGGTCTGCTGATCCTGAGCTCCTCCAGACTCCTTAAGGTTCTGCAACACAGGTGGTGGTTTGCCACAGCTCCTGAGGCCTGGCCTGCTCTGCCCTCTCACCAAGTTTGAGGCCAGTATCCCTCATGAGGGTTGCCATAACTGAATCCCTGTCCTCACATCTGCAGAGTCTAGGTCCTCGTTACCCATCCTGCAACACCTGACATCGGAGGGCATTCATCTTCCAAGTCTCCTGGTCATTCCTAAGTGACATAGACTCTGTCCGCTCTCATCTAGAATCCACCTTCTGATTCCATCGGACACTTTCTCCTTCTTCAACAGCGGCACTTTCCTGAAGTCCACCATTGAGTTCGACAGCGGTTTCCGACACCACTTCACACTATGCACCAGCTTCCCTGGTGTAGTCAACATGGGTACTAGGATATCCACGGGTGGGTGGCTCTCCAATCTTCGGTCTGCCACTGGGTTTCTTCAGGGTCCACTGGGAAGGGTCCTTAATCTTTAAAAATCCAACCGCAGCTTACATGTAGAGTCGTACAAAGCAGGCAGTCGTGTTCCCACACTGCACACACTCTCCGTGGGGTCCCTATCTACTCACCTTGGGTCGTTCCTTGGGTCTCCAGCACTTCTACATCCTCTCAACCTTGCCTTGACCCGAGTTGTGACCACTTTCTGAGTATATGGTTCGTTCCCCCCCTGGGGTCCACTGTGTACTTCGTGCTATTTACTGCGTTTCTTTGCAAACTATTGTTTGCATTGTGTTGATCTCCGTGTAGGAGATATCTAAACGTGTTAGAGAGTATATTATAATAAATACATATTTTTATAAATACCTTGTGTGGTTCATTTTCATGTAATCTATACTATAAGATTGCATTCTGCTAAAACAAGCTGCTTTACACTCCTTCTGGACCAAGCCTGGAGACTACTCTCCACAGCTACCCCTCAGAGAGATTTCTAAGGTTGCCTAAGACCTCTTAAATCACCATAAGGGTTGTCTGGACTGGTGCAAGGTGCCCACTTACATTAGAGGACATCATACATCAGGCCAGCTTCTCACCCCAACCTTCACTGGCCCTACTGGTGCCATTTAACAATTGCTCATGGCAGGTAATAAAGGATGTATCCATAGAGTCAGAGAAAACCAGCAGAAAAGGACCAGGTACTTCCAGGTTTACATGGCTATTCTCCATTTCAGGGACAACAACATTTAATGGACGCACTTAGGTGCAGGAATACTGGCCAAAACTCGGAGGTTCATGGACCCTGCAGCCCCATACCAAAGTCTGTGTAACCTGTAATAAAGTTCGAAGTGTTTTGCCCAGAATCTCACCATTTTCAACCAAGTGCCAAAGTGGAGATTCAACCCCAGGTCCCATGGATTGCACCTATTTCTTCAATTTGTGCTATTGAATAGCTCCTCGTGCCTCCATTCCCATCCCATAATTCCACTGCAGCCTTCCCTTTGAATGTGGCGCTGCACTCAAAGGAGACCATTGTGAGAAGTTGGCCTAGCATATGCTGTCCACTATTCTAGTGGGCACCTTGCACCAGTCCAAACGACCCTTATTGATGGTAGGTTTATGAGGCTAGAGGCCAAAGTACAATACAAGAACTTAAATAGCACACAGTAAACTAGCACAGTATACGTTTTGCCCTAGGGACCTCACAAACCATATACTAAGAAAGTGGTATAAGAACCATGTGAGGGATAGAAGGGGAAACATCCTTTACAACGCAACTTTTACCACGCAGTTCTTTTACATCGCAACTTTTACAACGCAAACCATTACAACGCATTGCGCTGGGGGCGCTCTAGGATAGGGAATAGGTTTAATTTACTATCCAACACCTTCCCTAGTGTCCACGGGGACTGGAGTTGGAATAGTAAATTAAACTATTCACTATCCAGCACCCCAAAGCGCTATGCGTTGTAATGGTATGCGTTGTAAAAACTGCGATGTAAAAGCATGCGTGGTAAAAGCATGCGTTGTAATGTCATACATCCGGATAGAAGTGAGGCCTAGGGCCTGTGGAATCCCTGGGGCAACCAGGAACCACCCAAGGTAGGGACGCAGGAGACCCACGGGGGACACGTGCAGTGTCTAAACACAGCCGCGAATCACCATTAACTTCTACGGAGAAAGTTTAAGTTACGAAGTAAAAAATTTAGGACACTTAGGAGTCGACTGCGAGAGAACCCCTTCAGTACTGGACACTTCGAGAGTCAAGACCCACAGGAGCACCCAAGTACTCATGTTACCTCACCCAGGGAAGCTGGGTACATAGGTGTCTTTTCGTGTCTGGTTTCATCGTCGTTACCTATGGAGAGCTGTAAAGAAGTGCTGCAGGCGACCAGGAGAAAAGTGTTCGGATGGATCCAAGGGAGGATCGGAGATCTGAAGTACCTGAAAGCTGAGGGGACAGAGTCTGGGTCACTAGCCAGTGACCAGGGTGGCGACAAGAAGATGCCAGACGATGTCAGGTGCTTTCAAGTGGAGGAGGTGAAGCTTGACTCTTCAGGCACGAGGACCAGGAGGCGTCGACAACAACCAGAAGCTCGATTCGAGCTGTCCCACGTTGGATGTCGAGTGCTGCAGCGTCGGTATCCAGATTGGACCCAAAAAGCCTTGGCAACAGCAACCCACGCAAGATGACAAGATTGGCTTCGGTGCAGACCAGCAAGATCTGAGGGACTCACCCTTTGGGGGGGGAGTCAGAGCACGTCTGGAGCAACCAGGAAAGCTCAAGAAACAAAGGATTGTCCTTCGTGGGGACCCACTAGCCAACAGACTAGAGATCGCGAAGGAGCCTCGAGCTGTGTGAAGGAAACAGGCCCACGGAAGACTTGTGGCCTCTCAGCTTCGGTGCAAAAGGTGCTTGGGGCAAGGGCAACAAATAGCCCAATGAACAACTTCGGGAAGTAGGTGCACTTGCAAACTTGCAGGATGTCCAGGAGTTTCGGTCCCACGTCGTGATAGCTACAGGTCTCAGCTTTGCTGGGGACTCGTGTCAGCCTCGGAGATGTCTGGAAGTCCGTGTCCTGTGTCGCAAATTCTTCTGGATCCGGTGGGAGCCTCGTAAATGCAGACCGGCAAGATGCTTCTTTGGTGCCTGTTTGAACAGGAAGGCCAATCCTTGACCCCAAGGGAGATTTCTTCCGTCTTCCAGTCGATATGGAATGTCGAAGGTCCAAGATTTTGTCTTCAGAGTTTCGTTCAGGGTAATCTAAAGTCCTAGTGACTAGGCTCCTATACTTATACTAAGTTTAGGGGTTGGACTAACTCTAGGGTCCCACCTATGGGAGGACCTGGGGAGGGGGTGGTTACACCCCTTCCCCTTTGTCCAGTTTTGCGCCTAGAGCTGGGGCTGAGTGCCCCAGCAACCGGTTTGAACTGGGAAATGCATGGAGCACCTTGTATGCCCCATGCAGTGTCTGAAAAGCATTCACTGAATGAAACTCACCCTGCCCCAATACAATAGCACCTCCCTGGACAGGAAACCTATTGTCCAAGCCTCCCCTGTCAGAGTTTCGTCCAGCAGCAGGAGGTCAGACTCGTGTCTGTGGCAGCAGCATCCATTTTGTGATGCTGGGGCTCTGTTTAACTTCTACCGGGTTTACCAGAGTGTACATGTCTTCTCCCTCTAAAAGGGTGGAATACTACCACCGCCGCCAGAATTGGCAGGGGGGTGGGAGGGGGGTAGGATTCCAAAGTGTTTGTCACCAAACACAAGATGTTTTGATGCAGCCAAACCAAAGTTAGCATTTACTGCGAGGTTATAATGCACTTAAGAGTATATGGTATGGCTGTATCATAGAACAGCTATAAGGAAGGGATTCCAAAAGATGCAGAGGGGCTCAGCTCATGCTAGGGCACCCTCTCACACACAACCAAGCACTCTGCCTTCAGGATTGTTAAGGCCTGCCATAGGAGTGACTTTTTAGGTTAATATGTATATATATATATATATAGGTAGATATAGGTATACTATATCTAAGTAAGGGGTGATTGATTACACCACCTTACCCAGGCTGCAAGGGCAGACCTTTGGTGCCATTTTGGAAGGCTTCCCAGGCGTGGCATAATACCTGCTTCAGCCCCTGGTAGGCCTCTGGGGTGCCTATGCTCTTGGTACCTAAGGTCCCATATACTAGGAGCTCACAAGGTAACTTAGTAACCAATCTGGTATGTACCTAAAGCACATGCAATCAATTTAGAGAGAGAACAGCTAGGCTGTGGTCCTGACTTGCAGGGCCACAGCCAGACTAAAGTCGAAAAACCAGTGAAACAAAGCAAAGAGTGGGGGTCACCATAGGAAGCAGACCCTACTCTCCTACAACCATCGCTCAGAAAACCTCCTTCTGCAGAGCTCTGACACATTGATCTTTGCTGTAGCACGTGCTGCCACTGCCCGAGTCACGGTGCTGCAAACCAGCCACCACCCTACCAGACAGGGACTCTAGACTGAAGGGAACAGTGCTGTGGAGGAATGTATAGTTCATACTATACTGTAGTCTGTACCTTTGTATCATGGAACCCATTTAACTTAATGCAACCACTCACTGGCAGAGGCAACAGGCTTAGTTTATTTGTATGTGTGAATTGGGTGGAAGGTGACTGCAAGAATGGCCCAAAGTGGAGATATACAGATGAATTAATGAGTGACAGGGCCTGATGGATAAATTAGCAAATTAATGCATGAACGAGGGAGCAGGGCATGGATGAATGAATAGATGATCCTTTTGGTGCTTTGACTTGGCCCCTACCTGGATTGGGCTCCCTGACACCACCCTTCGTTGCTGCCTAACGAGGAAAAAGCCAGCGCCTCGCCGGACCCGCTTCGCGGGTCCCGCAGCGTCTGTCATCTTTGGAAGCTGCTGACTGTTGGGAGACCACAGAGAGGAGCGCGGGGCAGGTGAGAGTGCCGGCGGGGCTGCGAGTACACAGACAGGGACACCAGCGTCCAGGAGTCCCTGCGCGCCCAATTAGCCAACCCTGGGCTATCCTCCCCGCTAGCCACGCCCCCCCCACCATTAGTTTGAAAAGCGGACCTTGCTTCTGGCCTTTTGGGATCCTTTTGGTGCTTTGACTTGGCCCCTACCTGGATTGGGCTCCCTGACACCACCCTTCGTTGCTGCCTAACGAGGAAAAAGCCAGCGCCTCGCTGGACCCGCTTCGCGGGTCCCGCAGCGTCTATCATCTTTGGAAGCTGCTGACTGTTGGGAGACCACAGAGAGGAGCGCGGGGCAGGTGAGAGTGCCGGCGGGGCTGCGAGTACACAGGCAGAGACTCCAGCGTCCAGGAGTCCCTGCGCGCCCAATTAGCCACACCTGGGCTGCTCTCCCCGCTGGCCACGCCCCCCCACCATTAGTTTGAAAAGCGGACCTTGCTTCTGGCCTTTTGGGATCCTTTTGGTGCTTTGACTTGGCCCCTACCTGGATTGGGCTCCCTGACACCACCCTTCGTTGCTGCCTAACGAGGAAAAAGCCAGCGCCTTGCCAGACCCGCTTCGCGGATCCCGCAGCGTCTGTCATCTTTGGAAGCTGCTGACTGTTGGGAGACCACAGAGAGGAGCGCGGGGCAGGTGAGAGTGCCGGCGGGGCTGCGAGTACATAGGCAGGGACTCCAGCGCCCAGGAGTCCCTGCGCGCCCAATTAGCCACACCTGGGCTTCTCTCCCTGCTGGCCACGCACCCCGCCTATCAGCGCACGAGACTGCTTATAGGTGACCAGTGCTGCCGCTCCGCGGGAGCGAGCGGGAGCGCGCCGGGAGAAGCCCGGGACAAGGGCGGGACCGTCTGCGGCCGTCATAGGCAGGAGTTGGCTGGGCTGGGCCCACCCTCTTGCGTTAGATACCTGAGTTCTGGTCTCATCATCTGATATTGCTCTCCATATATTACCATCTCACCTAAGTAGAAATGCCCTCTCCGGTAAGGGAGGGTACCCCCATGAAGCAGGGAGGGGTTAAAAACAGGACCTTAGATAATTACTTTCCCCGGGCCGCGGGTGATGGGGATAAGGAGAGCACCTTAAGCCGGCTCAGGGCAGAGCGAAGACGCTCCATAGATAAATTGAAACATAGGTCCATTGGTGAAAATTCTACCTCACTCACTGAAGAGTCGACCTCTACAGACGATGTCCCTCTCCTGCTGAGGGATTGCACTAACACCCCACCAGTCCCATCTACGAGTCTAACCCCAACCATCAGCCCAAGCCCAAGCAGGGTGACCATTGACTTAATTTCTCAACCCCCCCCAGCCCCGAAAGCTAGGAAAGCCAAACCCAAGCCAGCTGTTGCACAAGGAGCATATGGGCCCCCCCAAACAAACGTAGGAGGAAGTCGTGGGGTGCCCAGGGGAAAAACAAATCAAAAACCCCTCACTCTGAGTTTGGGAGGACATCCAAACTCCCCCCACCGACTGAGAGATTAGTGGATGAAGTAAACCCTAAACCCACTGTACTGGCTGCTATTGCTCCTGCCCTGATAAAAGATATAGGAAACAATATTGCTAATGTCCCCCTTTCTGTTGTCCCGCTAGGTAACCTGGAATTTCTGCTCAGGTCGCTACTACTACCAATCAGCGAGAGCATCAAAAAGGTCGAGATTAGACTTACTATCGTGGAGGCTACATTAAGTAGCATGAAAATCCCGGCTGGCCTCCAGGGAAGATCTTCGGAGTCCATCCCCATTCCTACGGTTCCCCAGCAGCCATCTACTAGTGCAGGGAGCTCAGCCCCCCCACAAGCTGTGAATGCCAAGGCCCCTCAACAACCCCTAAGGACTAACTCTGTACCAACTAAGTCATTTAATTCCAATAGATCGCCCCCCCCGTAGACCCTGTCCCTTTAACACAATCTGTAGATAGTGTTGCGCCAACACCTTTAATGAAGCCTCCCCCCAGGTCACGTAGGCCTAATCTACCCCCAGAGGCAAATGATTACATGGTAGTCATGGCGGGCGTTCCCTCACTTGAAGTGGGGGAAGCAGAGGACTTTTGTTCCTTAAAAAGCAGGGTAATTAAGTGGCTAAATGTGAATAGACCCCTCCCGGTATTTCTAAATAGTGAAATCATAATGGTTAGAAGGGTGCCCTGGGTGGGGAGAACACATAAATCCATAATAGGGGATTGTATATTGGTGAGCTTCAGGGATGCTGGAACTGTCTCTTACATATGTCAAGGAAAGAACAGATCACGGGAATCTACTATTCAAACCCTTCGTGTGTCTTTCTTCTTTCCCCCTATCCCTGCCCCTGTACACCCGCCTCATACCTATGATAACTGGACGAGGGTTGGTCGGAAGGGAAGACAGCATGAATTTAACCCCAGGCCACCATTCAGCCACCCAGAGCCATCCTTTCACACTCTCAACCGGTTCAACTGTTTGGACGGCCTTGAGGGGGTTGATTGACAAACGGAGATGGTCCCCTTGGGAGTTGGGGAAAAAGGGGCCTTAACAGATGAGTTGGAGCTGCAAAGTTCCGTAGCACAGCAAACCTCACCTAGCTGGGTCGGGAAGCCTGTGTTAGATGGGTCCAGGGTTATAGATAGTGAAAGCATAGGAGGGAGACACGGGCTGGACATACAAGGGTCAGAAATTGAGATACAAATGGGGCCTCAAGGGGGAACTGAGCAGAGTTGTGAGGAACTGAAAATGATTTCTTGGAATATAGCAGGTTTGGCAGCCAAATTTAACAACAAAGAGTGGCTGGATTACATTAGAACATTTCATGTAATCAGCCTGCAGGAGACATGGGCCCTGGAGAATAATTTTCATTTGCAGGGGTATAAGTGCTTCTTTGTACCCGCGCAAAAATCTCGATCAGGGAGAGCCATGGGAGGACTATCTATTTACGTAGATTTAGACATCCCGGGCAGTTGGTCTTCTCCAGATTGGAATTTCCAAGGGACACAAGCAGTTCGGTTCACCGGGAAGGGGCTAAGATTCACTGTTTTTAATATCTATAACAACGAAATCGCGAGAGACCACACCTCATTTGTAGCTGAATTAGATTATAGGCTGGGTCAGGAAATAACAGCCCAGAAAAAGGGGCAGTCAAATGCGCTGTTGGTAATGGGAGATTTTAACTGTCACCGTTGTCCGGCACTGGTCCCAACTAACACAGACTGGTCCCAATGCCCTATGGAGAAGGGGCCGCATTTCTCCCATACGCCGACAGGGTCAGCTTTTAGTATGCTCCGGCTCAAGTATGATCTTGAGCACACTATTAATATGATAGGCACACAGAAGGATGGTACACTCCCACCCACATTCAAGGGTAGAGGATGCTCATCTGTCATAGACTACATCCTGGTCTCAAGATCCCTGCAAAATAATATAATTAGTGTAGGGATAGAATGGAGTAGTTTCAGCGACCATAACCCACTCGTTTTGGAGCTGATGTATAGGGTGGGTTCAAAAAGTAGAGACCACCGCACAACCACGGAGAGGGTAACAGACCAAGGCAGGAGATTAAAATGGGCCAATTTAGATGGGGAAAAGTTCTATAAGGCCCTGGCAGACGCTGGCAAATCTGCTATTTATTTGAATTTTGAATTTAATTTTGAATTTAAAATCATTTGTACAGCGCTCGTTTACCAGGCGGTTTCATGGCGCTAGTGGCGGACGATGGGCGGCGGTGACAAGAAGAGTCTATGTCAGGTAGGCTTGCGTGAAGAGGAAGGTTTTAAGGTTCTTCCGGAACAGGAGGTAGGAAGGAGAAGTGTGCAAGGCAGCAGGGAGGGAGTTCCAAAAGGTTGGAGCCAAGACAGCAAAACTGGATCCACCCGCTTTCTGTTTTTTAAAGCGGGGAATAGTAAGAAGGGCCGAATAGGTGGAACGGAGTTCTCTGCCGGGAAGAAAGGGCTTAATGGCCGAACAAATGAATTCAGGGGCAGTGCCTGATCTGGCCTGATAGGTGAGGCAGCCGAGCTTGAAGAGGGCGCGCTTATTTATTGGAAGCCAGTGCAGGGTTTTGAGCAGTGGGGTAGCCCGATGGTATTTGGGCTGGCCATAGATCAGACGGGCCACCTGGTTCTGCACCAGTTGCAGGCGGTGGATTGCGTAGGCCGGGGCCCCATTGTAGACTATGTTCCCATAGTCTATACGGGACAAAACCATGGCCAGCACGATGATTTTTAAAGCGGGGGTGGAAAAGAAACGGGAGACTTTCCTAATTATTCTAAGGGAAAAGAAACAAGAAGAAACTACGGAACTAACCTGTGAATGGACAGTGAGTTGAGAGTTGAGGTAGATCCCCAGGGTTTTCACTTTGGGCACGGGGAGTGGGGGGACACCAAGGGAAGGGGGCCAAAAGGAGGGGGACCATGGACTGCAACCACCATCCAGTCAAAACCAGCTCGGTCTTGTCTGGGTTGAGCTTGAGGTGGTTGCAGTTCATCCAATCGTTATGACTGTTTAGACACAGAAGTCCACGGACCAAGGCTACTGGAAGCATTCGGTCAGATTGCTAATCTGGTTGATGGCTTACTAAAAATTAGTGCGCCTACAAGGAACCATGGCAACCCTCGATGGTTTGATAAAGATTGTTCAAAAGCATTGAGGGAGCTTAAAAGCAGCCTTAAATTTAAACCAAGGGACCCCCAAAAAATTAAGGCGTGCAGGGAGAAATATATGAAAGAGACCAAGAGGAGGAAACTCGCTCTGCAGGGAGAAGCGTGGGCAGACTTAAGAGAAGCAGGGGAAAGAAAGGATTTAGCGGGTTTTTGGAGAATCATCAACAAACCCACCTTCCAGGAAAACGACGCTCCGGAGATAGGGTCTAACATCCTTCCAGAACAGTGGGTCACTCACTATAGGCGTCTGTATAATCATGAGTCAGGTACCCCCGTGAAGCCACCTGAAATTCCAACTCAGGCCTCAATGGTTGTATTCACTATCAAGGAGATTACTGCTGGGATAGAGGGTCTGACCAGAAATAAAGCCCCTGGCCCTGACAGTATTCCCCCCGACCTGTTTCTGAGCAGCATAGAACTTTGGGCCCCTTTAATGACCAGGGTTATAAACACTGCTATCACCTGTGGTTTGCCACCGTCCTGGTCCAATGCTATAATTGTGCCGATTTTCAAGAAGGGCAAAAGGGACGACCCTAAGTGCTATCGTCCTATATCCCTGATTGACGTATCGGCTAAACTCCTGGGTAGGGCGATCCTTAATAGACTGTCCGAGTGGACCGAAGAAAATAATATCTTCTCGGACACTCAATATGGATTTAGGACAGGGAGGTCCACCAGTGATCAATGCCTGAATCTTTACATGCTGACTGCCAAATACACCAGGGCTAGTGATGAATCGATCTATATGGGATTCATGGATTTGGCTGCGGCATTTGATCACGTCAACAGGGAGAAATTGTGGGACATGATGTCCCACATGGGGATAGAGAGCGGCTTAACTAACATACTCAGGGAACTGCATAGTGACACCACGGCTAGGGTTCGTTTTAATAGGGAGGGGGGGTTGACTGACTCTTTTCCCTGTATGAGTGGAGTCCGGCAAGGCTGTATTCTTGCCCCTTTTTTGTTCTCCCTTTATATCAATAATCTGGAGCAGTATCTGTTAGGTTTAAAGACAGATTGCCCAAGGGTGGGGTCGCGTCATATTCCGGTTCTGCTTTATGCAGATGACGCGGTCCTGATTGCACGCACACCCAGGAGCTTACAAATCCTGATTGACGGATTTGTTAAGTTCATGGGTGCCCTATATCTTTCTGTTAACCTGGGTAAATCCTATGTGCTCCTGGCTGGTAAAAAAACTCATTCAAAATTCACTTACACAATAGGAAGTCACATAGTAGAAGAGGTTAAAACGTTTTCTTACCTAGGTGTAACTTTTGATGGCGCCTTACAGTTTAACTCCCTGGTGGAGGAGCGTTGCTGCAAAATGATCGCTTCTAATGGGGCAATAGCAAGCTACGGCAGGAGGTTAGGTAGATGGAGCCCGGAACAGGTGATGAACCTGTACAGCTCCGTATCATGCTCTAAAGTAATTTATGGGGCAGAAGTATGGGGCTTTGTTAACACCACAAGAATCCAACGAGAGGAAAACAAATACCTAAAATCCATCCTGAGGGTGCCCCCAAGTACTGCTGGCTTCATAGCACACAGGGAATTAGGGAGGCCACACCTAGATGATTTGGTAAAACTCAGGCCAATTGTGGCCTGGTTAAAAATCTGGGTTAATCCTGATGCGTCCCTAAGCAGAGAAATTTTATCGGATTGTTTAGAGAGGGACAAAAGTATGCGAATTCCCTGGCTCAATTATGTAAAGAACACCCTAGAGGAACTAGGCTTTGGGAATCTCTTCACTAACCCTGCAACAATTGTAGCCCAGCATAAGATGCAAGTAAAGAAAATCTTTCTAGAGCTGAAATGTCAATGTAGAGCTGAGGCTGAAGGGCTTAAAAAGACAGTGAGGGCTCACAACCTGGTGAAGAGCGTTGAGGGAATGGAGCCATATTTGTACCTTATGCACAATGCACAGGATAGATTATTGATGTGTCGGTTTAGACTGAACCTACTCCCATTTATGTTGGCATCACCAGCAGGGTTTGCAACATCAATTGAACAGAAGGGATCCTGCGGCTGCGACAACAGGTCTCCGCAGGATTCCCTTCACTTTATTTTATTCTGCCCTTTTTTTATAATGCCCAGGCGCAGATTTCTTGTAAAAGTTTTAAAACAAGCTAAACTGGAACATGCCAGGGAGGCATTAGTCTTTTTACAAAAAGCATCGGACCCGTTTACACTGTGTTGTATAATGAATTTTATTAAGGTAGCGGTCCGTTTAAGGCTAACTAGGGGTAATGAATGATGTGTTCCCGATTTTATTGTTTCCAAAGTGTTATATTCTCTATTTGCTTGTGTTTCATGTTAACACTAATATTTTTGTATCAGGATCTTGAAATGTTTAATGACTTTTTATTCATGTAATTATGTATGTGCTTTTATGATGATTTTTAATCACCGAATAAAGATTCCTTGAACAAGAATAGATGAATAATCACAGATACATTAGTGAATGAAAGAGTGAGGACTGATTAAGCTCAAGAAATGCCAACGGCAGAGTGACTGGGTTGATTGCAATCCTGAAGCAAAACACGTATCTACCATGAGGCTAGACGTATTCGCAAATATTCTAGCTGCAGACTTCACTTTGCCGTCATTTCTTTCTGGGGTGTCTTTTTCAGGTGCTCCGGCTGCCCAGAGACCTCAAGCAGAAACTAAATGTATCTGAATAATGTCACCATCTCATTGGTTGTGTCTGAACCTAAATCCTGCCGGTTAATACCGTCCATCATGTGCAAATCTCATGAGTAGGTGATGCATTTCATGTGTTTGGAATCCATTAGTTGGTTTCTCAGATCTAGTGTACAATGTGGCTGGCCGAAAGCTTTTTTGTTCTACTCCCTTTACAGAAAATGTTATAACATCCAATGTTCTTTTGTCGGAATTATTGTTCTAGTTCGGCTTCTCCAACGAGTAGCTCATTAGCTACTTGTAGCTCTCCAGCTACCTGCGAGCAGCTCGCCTGTGTGTAGCCCAGCGTACTATGAAAGCTTTTGCTTGTTTGGATTAATATGTTTCTACCAAAATTGAAAAGTGTGTATTTGAGACGAAAATGGGTGTATTTTTCAAACTCATAATTTGAAAAATAAATTTATTTGAAGCGGATATTAAATGAGAAATCAGGCAGCTTGGGAGACTTATTACTAACATTACCCCTTTGTGCTGGGGAGCAGTGCAGCTGTTATGTATTAATTTTTTAGCAGTATTCCTGACAAACTGACTAAGCTTTTTTTACAATACAATATTGCTGGAAATCCTGCACTGAGGTGATCACGGCTGGTAATCTTGCATAGGGTGACCACTAATGTACTCTTCTCTGAAGCGTACAGTACTGATAATGTTGGTAGTTTGGGAGGATTTTTGGGAGGATTTTTGTTGAATAAAAGTAGCTCTCATTAGCGAAAAAGTTGGAGACCCCTGTTCTAGTAGCTCTTAAAAGAGGATGTATGTCATTACATCGCATACTAATACCATGCATGCCATTACAACGCGGGTATTACTACGCAATGTCAATGACATCGCATTCCATTACATCGCATACTTCGCATACATCGCATACTTTTAACCCTAAAACACTACTACGCTACCCACACTACTCCCCCCCTACACTACCCTAAACCCTACAACACTACTACGCTACCCACACTACTCCCACCCATACACTACCCTAAACCCTAAAACACTACTACACTACCCACACTACTTCCACCCCTACACTACCCCAACCCAAAAACACTACTACGCTACCAACACTACTCCCACCCCTACACTACCCCAACCCAAAAACACTACTACGCTACCCACACTACTCCCACCCCTACACTACCCTTAACCCTAAAACACTACTACGCTACTCACACTACTCCCACCCTTACACTACCCTAATACACTACAATAAACACTACAACACTACACTACCCTAAAACCTAAATCACTACACTACATAAACATTACACTACCCTCCCTAATACACTACACTAAACAAACACGACAACACCACAACACACACTAAAACGTTTTTAACTCTTTCTACCCTATTGACGGAACCGTTCCGTCACACCCCTCGGGTGGGCTGTGCTCATGACGGAACGGTTCCGTCACGGCCCGCTTGCCGCGCCTGCGCGGCGCGTTTCATTAAGCGGGCGGGGCCGTGACGGAACTGTTCCGTCACAAGCACAGCTCACCCGCGAGCTGTGACGGAACGGTTCTGTCACCCGCGCAGGTGAGCCGCGCGCCCCCCGCGACCGTTAGCGCTGCGGCGGAATAGCCGCCGCAGCGAAGGTGTTAAAAAAACACTACATTTAAACTACCCTAAAACCCTACGAAAGTAACCCCCACCCCATGCACAAACCCCCTTACCTCTCTCCTCTCCAGCGTCGCCGTCGGATCCCGCTTCCTCCTTCCTGCTTGCTTCACGTCGTTGTGAGGAACCAGCCTAAGTTTCCTCACAACGACGTGGATAGCCACCCCGACCGCCGCCGCCATTACACATTACATCGCATGCGTTGTAAAAGCACATGTGATGTAATTGTATGCGTGGTTTTACCACGCGTTGTAACATCGCATGCGTTGTAATGCATGCGAAGTAAAAGCAATGCGTGGTAAAACCTGCGTTGTAATGGTTGTTCCCCCTTAAAAGATCCCTGCAGGGGGCATGGCCAAAATGGCGGCGTGAGCGGACGCATCCTTCTGAGCTCCCGCCGTCGGCCTTTTCACAGCACCGGCTCCGGCCTCACGGAGCCCCTCTTCAGCGACCCCATCAGCTCGCCTGGCATCCCCTGTAGTACGGGTGATCGGCAGGGGCATTTGTTGGGTGCGCGGCGCGCTCACAGCGAACATCGCCGTCCGACCCGCGGTGCAGCCTAAAATCGCGTCCGGTACTAGGGGAGGAGCGAACGACGAGTGAAGCAGCGGCCGAGCCGGAGGCCCGAGATCTGGGCCCACCCTACGCGAGGTCTGGTACGACTTCGGCGAGTCCGACCCACGCATACCCCGGCGCGAGGCATCGGCGGATCCCCCGCTCGATTGCTACTGCGGGCCCGCCGCCCAGACGCAGGAGCGGTTGATGGTTGCGGGGCCCACAAGGGCGAAGAGGTGAGGAGGTGGGGGCGGCGGCCACGTATAGAGACCCGCGCTGAACACGGAGGCCCGACCTAACGGCTGAGAACTTTGGGGTGCGGTCCGGGACCAGGCATCATCCTAAGGGACTATTCAGTGGCACCGAGGCTGGGGGCCCGAGGTCTGCCGCATTTCAGTGAGGTCTAGGGCGGCTACGGCGGGCCCGGCCCACGCACGAGTGTTGCGTGAGGCAACGGACAGAGAACGCGTCTGTTGCTGCTGCGGGCCTGCCGGGGGGACTGTTTGGAGACAATTGCGGACATTGGCCCCGGGCCCCAGTGGCGCAGAGGAGACCGCGTAGTCGCCGAAAATATCTACCGCCAGCTTGAACTGTGGCCCTAGGTCTGGGCTGTGTTTGAAGTGAGCGGAGGCCTGTGGTAGAGGGAGTAGCGTGGCGCAGCGAGCTGTGACAGGGCCTACAGACGACATGGTCGAAGCGACCCCAGGAGCGGTGCGAGGAGTGGGCCGTGGCGAGAAGTGGAGGTGTCACGGACTGCGCCCGGAGTGGTCAGAGTTTTTGAGTTGGGGGAGACCAATTGGCGCGACTTTCCTAGGCGGCGGGTGTCGGCCGACAGTGTGCAGTTTAGTAGCTGGCCCAGTCTAACCATACGACTGTCAGGGTGTCCACACGCTCGACAACTGCTCTGGTGATCTACACGGGGGAGAGCCTTGCCACGTGGCGGCCATGTTGACGGGATCAAGGGCCCGTAAAGACAAGACGGTGAAGGAGATGTTCGCCAAGGCTCAGTCGCCCTCGACGGCTAAGGACGTTTCGAGCACTGGAGCACGACGGAGCGACCCGGAGGTGGCGGGCTCGGAACCCATCACGAAGGCCTTCCTTGAGTCCCTCTTCACGTCTTTAAGGGAAGACATCCACACCCTCAAAAAAGAATTCTCGACGAGATCCGAGCGGTGTGGTCAGACTTGGACGGCGTTGGTGAATGGGTGGCGGAGCTCGAAACGAAACAGGACAATCGCGATGTCGAAACAGAGGCACCCCAACAGGAGATTATACGACTGCATGACCAACAGGTGGACCTCCAGGCACACCTAGAAGATCTTGAAAATCGCCCCAGGTGACACAACATACGTATTCGGGGAGTGGCTCGCTCGGAGAAGACAAGGACCTTTTTAAATTTACCAAGGAGGTCTTCAACCATGTCCTGGGCCGGCCGGGAGAGACGGCACTCACGATAGACAGGGCACACAGTGTTGGGCCCCAGCGAACCGGGTCGACCTTTCCAGTGGACATTTTGGTGTGCGTACAGGACTTCCGCACTAAGGAAGATATTCTTCAGAAGGCGAGGCAGATGCACCCCATTTCCTTTCGTGGCCATTCCCCGACTCTCTTCCAGGACCTATCGGCACTTACTTTGCAGAAACGCCGCTGCTTCAGACCGGTCACAAGCTATCTCCAGCAGCAAGCCATACCTTACAGTTGGGGGCACCCGTTCAGGATCATGTTCAAACTAAACAACAAATTTTACCAACTCCGTTCTCTAAAAGACGCTTGTCAGGTGCTGGGCATAGACCCGCCGAAAGAGGAGGAAGAGCAACCGCCACGCCAAGGAGGCGCGGGAGAATCCTCGTCTCAATGGCGCCAACAACGGAGTCGGCGCCGAGTCAAAAAACCCCCGAAGACGGAGATCGAAGATGGCCAGAGGGCAGCAGTGGAAGCAGTAGCTACAGACTTAACTATGCAGCAGCCAGGAAGATTTTTTGCCTAGGACTCGCACCGTTTGGGGTCTACTGTGTTTTTTGGGAGGTCGGCGAAGGGGAGGACAGAAGAAGAATTTGACTTCATAATCCCCGCAATACCTTGTAGCCAGTCATCTGTGAGAGATGATGGACAATTGTCTAGTTCTCTATTTTTTCATTTTCACGGTTGTGTTCAGTGGGAAAGGAGATGGAGTGGGGGAGGGTGGAGGGAAGAGTGTTGGGGAAAAGGGGGGGAGGAGACAGGTTTGCACGACTTTGTAGGGGGGGATGGGAGGGGTTCCAGGTCCTTTGGGGTCCACTGAGGAAGGACACTAAGAGTTTCCAGAGTATTGGGGCAGGCCGCACCAGGCTGCGACGCGGGCCGGTAGGTGAGCCATCCATGAGAGGCGGTGCCGTTTCAGGGGTGGGTATCGGGGGTGTGGAGCAGTCAAAGGTAGGAATGAATCATGCCCCCTACTGAACTACGCGTCCTCTCCCTAAATGTTAGAGGGCTCAACAACCCGATCAAACGGAAGGCAGTCCTCTCGTGCCTTGAACACGCGAAGGCCGATATCTGTCTCCTGCAGGAGACGCATCTACTACATAAGGACTGCTCTAGGATGAAGGCGCGTAGCTTCCCACAGCAATCTTTCTCATCCACCTCGAGTAAAACAGCTGGGGTTGCGATCTTAGTTGCGCAACGATTTAGAGGGCGGGTGCTGCGGAAGGGAGCGGAGATAAAGGGGAGGTTGCTATCCTACCATTTTTCTTTGGGGGGGTCCGAATTCACGATCTGCTCGGTGTACGCCCCCAATGAGGGTCAGGAAAAGTTCTTTCACGCAGCGCTCAGCGAAGTGGCGGCGTCCACGGACAGGCATATCCTCATTGGCGGGGACCTCAACCTGGTACTAGATAACACTTTGGACAGATCAGCGCAGCGCACCACACAGACGGGGACCCTCTCCGATGGGGGGCTGACGAGATTGGGGGAACTGGGTATGGTAGACCTCTGGCGCAGCTTCCACCCGGGTACTAGAGCATACTCATACTTCTCAAGCGCACATCGCACATACGCAAGACTGGATTACTTTTTAGCCTCTACCTCTCTTCAGGCCTTGACATCTACGGTTGACATAGGGGTTGCGTCCCTCTCTGATCATGCCCCAATTTCCGCGGCGTTCCTTTTTTCCCCGGTGACACAACCCACACGCCGCTGGCGACTCCGTGACACGCTGCTACACCGCAAAGACATAATTGAGAAAATAGTAGGCACGATAAAAGACTATTTGCTCCATAATACCACCTCCGATACTTCGCCGGTGACACATTGGGCGGCTCTGAAGGCAGTTCTTAGAGGAGAGTTAAAAGCCATATCGGCGGCGGAGAACAGAGCGAGGGCAGAGAAAAGGGACGAGCTCACACAAAACGTTCAGGAGCTAGAACGCATGCACCAAAGGACATGTGCCCCCAGGATCTGGAGGCAACTGACAGTGGTCAGGAAGCAGCTGAGTGCGTTGGATCAGCATAGGGCAGAATTCGCAGCTCTGAGGGTGCGTCATATGTACTACACCGGGGGGGATAGATGCGGACGCTTACTGGGCCGGGCACTTAGGGAAACGCGGCAGCGTCACTCAGTGAAGGAAATCAGGAAACCGGAAGGAAGTTTGGCAACAGAGGATGTGGAGATTGCAGCCGCATTCAGGGACTTCTATACTTCCCTGTACGTGGGATCCGCACTGGACCTGGCGACGGGCGAGGCTTTCCTGGACTCTGCCCAGCTCCTGGTGCTTACACGGGATCAAGCGGAGGCCCTGGACCGCAACATCAGACACGAGGAGGTCATCTCAGCCATCTACAAGCTCAAACTTGGGAAGGCTCCGGGGCCTGACGGCTTCACAGCCACATTTTGCGTACAGGTAGCGCCTTTGCTTACTACTCTGTTTAACTCCCTTTCGGAGGCGGACGCAATCCCAGGGGACCTCCTGGATGCCACCATTTCAGTTATCCCCAAACCTGGGAAGGACCACTCAACATGCGCAGCGTATCGACCCATTTCGCTACTTAACATTGATTTGAAATTGTATACGAGCATACTTGCGGCGAGACTTGCCCCGCTTATGCCGAGACTGATTGTTCCGGACCAAGCCGGATTCATCTCGGAGCGGCAAACCGTAGACAACACCAAGAGGGCACTACACTTAATTGAGAAGGCCACACGTACAAAAGGGGAATATATGATGCTCGCGATTGACGCGGAGAAGGCGTTCGATCGAGTCCACTGGCCGTATCTGGAGCAAGTCCTGGTCAGGGCCGGATTGGGAGACAGATTCCGCACCTGGATCCTGAATTGCCACTCGAGGCCCTCGGCGACAGTCCGTGTAAACGGCTGCTCCTCTCCCCGCTTTCCCATTGAGCGGGGCACGAGACAGGGATGCCCACTGTCGCCTCTACTCTATGCCCTCTATATGAAGCCGCTGGCGCAGGCCATGAGACTTGCCCCCGCGGTCCATGGGATTACAATGGGAGCTTTCGAGCATACCATAAGTTTGTATGCTGACGATGTTCTACTGTCGCTATCTTCACCCAGAGAGTCGCTGCCGGCTTGTGTGGACATTCTCGACGCTTTCGCTGGGGTGGCAGGCCTTAAGGTCAATCTGAGCAAATCAGTGGCGCTTGACCTCTCCCTAGAGGCGCCTACGCGTGATTACTTGCAGGGGCTCTTTCCCTTTCCGTGGGCCTCGGAGGCTGGCCCTTATTTGGGCATTCAGCTGGTGGGCACCTTGCAAGGCACGGTTCACCTCAACTATACCCGGCTCCGGCAGACGATCCGGTCCGAATTGGGTAGATGGAGACAACTTCCGCTATCCTGGCTGGGCAGGGTCGCGGCTATTAAAATGACGTTCCTGCCGCAAGTCCTCTACATGTTCCGCGCCATCCCTATGAGGCCCCCGGAAGGCTGGATCCGCCAGACTCAATCCCAATTGGCACAATTCATCTGGAACGGACGCCGGCCACGGATGAAGCTTCGTTTGGCGATGCTGCCTCCTGAGAGTGGGGGACTGGGTCTGCCGGATTTGTTGTTATACTATCAAGCGGCGCAACTGCGAACACTGGGGGAATGGAGCAAGTGGGAGTCTGAGAAGCACTGGCTCTTTCAGGACCAGGCAGTGGCGGGCCGCACACTCCAAGAGGTTCCTTTCCTGCGTCGGCGGCATCAGCCCCCTAATCTCTACGCCTCGTATATCACGAGGACACCACTAGAGGTGTGGGATCTTGTGAATGTTACACATGAGCTGACATTCTTCCCATCTCCGCTGACGCCCTTACTGAACAATCCAGACTTCGGTCCTGGTCAGGATACCACGGCCTTCACCCGATGGGGCCCGGCGGGATGCAGGGTGCTCTCACACATGTACGCGGCGGAGGGAGTCATCCCCTTTGATGCCTTCCGGCGAAAATATGATATGGCCGAGGAAGAGCGCCTCCGCTATCTCCAGGTGCGACACTGGGCACTCCATACGCAGATCCGGGGTGGGGCGGACCGCAGACTCAGTGAGTACGAATATTGGCTGATCACGAGGAAGTCTGATCGAAAGCTCATATCAGACCTCTACCGCATGTTGTTAGGCAGATACACACACGTCCATAACTCAGGGAGGGCGAGGTGGGAGAAGGACCTGGGACGCACACTCAGCAATAAAGAATGGGGAGGCATCTGTTACCGGGCTCGACACTCCGCCTATCACATGGGCTTGACTGACACCCTCACTAAAGTCACTAAATATTGGTATTATACCCCAGAGAAGCTCCATGAGATGAATCGTACGCGTGATGTGTCCTGCTGGCGTGGTTGTGGTGCGAGGGGTACGCTGGTGCACCTATTGTGGGGCTGTACTCACCTACAGGGATATTGGAAACAAGTATTGGACGAGGTGGACCCACAATTTGACACGACACTTCCGAGATTCCCTGCTTATGTGTTGCTGGGCTTACCTAATCCCATTACCTATCCGCTGCGCGCCCGTCGGGGTCGACTGATGGCCATAGCTCTGGGCTCAGCGCTGCAGAATGTTCTAGCTTACTGGCGCACCACACACATTCCCACCTTTCAGGGCTGGTTGCACCGTCTTTGGAACGTCCTGGGAATGGAGAAGCTGTCCTTGATTGCAAAGTGGGAGGGGGACAAGTACCCAGATTTGTGGCGACCCTTCTTGACTCTTTTAGCTACGGAATTTAGGGAAGTGACCTGTCCCAGATACCTACGCCTTCTGAGACTATCGCAAGGAGCAGACTCGGAGACATCCAGTTAGAAGATAGGGATCGAGTGGATGGAATTTCGACCTGGAACAAGGGGGGTGGGTAGGCAGTTTGGGGGTGGCGGGGCTCAGAATATGGGGTTTGGTTGTTGTTTTCATTTTTAGACACCGCTATGATGCTCCAAATGAACCTTGCAAGCGCGACAGTTGGCTCGCATTGATATTGTTTTTTCCGCACTACTGTCGGCCGTTTACCTATGCTTCTTAATGCTATTTTACTGTTGTGGTCCTGTACTGTACGAATTATTGCTTGTGTCTGTCTTTTTCTGCCAATAAACAGATTTAATACTAAAAGATCCCTGCAGGTGATGCCATTTTCATTTCAGTTTCATTGACTGAATGTTTAAGAAGACCATAGTGCAGGTATTGAGGTTTAACTCCATTTGTGCTCCAGCAAGCAACATGTGCTCTGTCCTGACAGCAGATCGACCAGGAATCAGTCTTTTGATGCAGGTTGCAGAATCAAGATGCTGCACATTTGCATCAACAGCTCATCTACAAGTAACAAAGAACATTCCTAACCAATAATGCATCTTCCCAGGAAAAACAGTGCTACGATTGACGCGCTTCTAGGTTTCTTCATTGCACTAAGTAATAGGGAATACTCATGTACACCTCAGCATTGACTGGATGCTCCCAGATTAGAATTCATAATTAAAATTTAGTATAATAATCCGTGGCTCTTTCCAAGTTAAAATCCCTGCCTGTACAACCCAGCTCTTTCTCGGACAGAGGGTTCTACCCCACAAAGTCAAGGTGTTTGTTGGGCCTGTTTAAACATTTGTTTGTTGAAACTACAATTATTTCATATCATCTATTGGAACATTCATGTTTCCGGAAGAGTGACACATTGGCCAAAGTTTAAGAGCACAGCCCAGACCATACATCTAGCTAAGGTTTTTAAATCGGGTTGACTTCCTCATCACGGCCAAACTATTTAGCAGTTTTGTGGATGCCATAAAAGGACATCGGGGAAGAGGGACATAAACCACCAATAAGGAGGCTTTAGGCCCATGATCAATTAGATGTAACCCACACAAAAAAATTTACATTCAGAGAAAGTCCAAGGACCAATGTTCTAATCCCAACAGTTTACTGAAAGCCATGTGATTACATGCAAATGCATTTTCCTATGCGTAGAATTGTTAATATGTGTGAAATGTAATGTGATTCTGCAATTTACTCGTGTTAATATATCCACAGTACAATAGCCTAGATAATCTTCCAACAGCCACTTATAATGTAAACTGCTCCAACCCAGCATACAGTCCTGCAAACAGAAACAGACACGGTGGATGAGTCTCTTACCAGGCTTTGTCACATGGAGCAACTCTGGTACCACACTACAGGGAACCTGCCCCTCACTCAGGGCTCCTACTATGACGACAGCATCATACTGCTCTGTAGGGGCAGAAAACACAGACCTCAGCACCACCTTATTTCTCATAGGAAATATCTCCCCTCAGGCAGCAATACTGTCACCTAAGAAGATACACACCAGAGACAGCATACATTCCCTGCTCAATATGTCTTCCTATTCAATATGACCATCCTACTGATTTCTTATCTGTCATCTACATGTTACCTCTATAAATTGGAGGACTGGACAGACATTAATGTTATACTCTCCAGAAAGATCTAGACGCAAAGGACATGGTCAGCCACAACTCTACCTGTTGAACAATAATTTGGGGGTGAACACGGCAGGTAAAAGTATCACAATAGCTGTGGTGGCCACCGCAGTGGGGTTTAAAAGGATCCCTAACCCCCAACATCCGACTGCTGAACATCACTTCCTCCATAGTATTGTCCTCGTTTTCTCTGTGCGTCCTCACCTCTCCGTTCAAGGTTCTCTTTGGCTCGACAACGCAATCCTCCCGCAGATACTCCTGACCAGTGCCTCTCGTTCTCTTACTTCCTCTCTCCCTTCCCACCCTCTCTTGCCACTTCCCTGGCATGTTACCTGCAGGTGCCAGCAGTGGGTCTTGTCCCAACATGCATTGCTTCAGCTCCAGGTAAAGCTTCTTCTGGCGCGCGACCTCCAGCATCTGCTCGCTACCGTCCACGCCATGGAAGAGCTGGAATCCATGCTTCGATAACTGGTGGGTAAGAGTAGAACAAGACAATTTCATGATCATAATGAAGACATAGCCTAGTACTGGAGACACACAATGAAGTCACGGGGCGTGCGAGGCAACACAGGGGGGAGTAACAAACTCAGGAGCCCTTATGAAGAAATGTGCCCCTCTCTGTCAATATTTTTGGTTGGTGGCGCCAGATACAGGGCTGGGAATAGTCACTGTGGGAACTGAGAACTGGAATTTAGTGTCAGCAGCCAACTCAAACATGCACAACAACTGAATGGGTTGGGCTGGAGAGACCATTCAAGTGCTTCCCGAACCTGGACACGCAGTTGCAGCGAAGGGGACAGTACGCCAAGACCTTAGATAAAGAGGGGGAAGAGGGCACACCTCAAATTCCCTCTCTGAGGCTGGGTCATGCCTGAAAACGTGCTCTCCTATCACAGTGGGCGGGTGGGAGATGGTGCAGGCTCAACAGAGTCCTGGAAAGCAGTTTAGAAATGGGGGACCCCACCTGCGCTCCTAAGTATCTGAACTTGAATAGGGGAACTAAACAAATGTTAATGTAATCGAATATTCTTAAACGAACAGTATTATAGTTTATATTAAAGAATATTGTAGTTGTACAAATAAAACGTTTTTTATATAACGAATAAACCAAGTCTCGAACCATGTTTTAAAACATTGGTCCAACAAGCTCTTATACCGTGTGCTATCATTAGTTGCTTCAGATAGCACAGAATATAGGCCATATTCTTTAGTCCTATCGAGTTAGTATTATTAGTGCCATAATGTGATGTAGAATGGGTTCAGACAATGTGAATAAGAATCAAGAAAATACAAGTCATGTAAATATTCCTAAGAGTAATAATATACTATGTTAACCCTCAGGTCCAAACAGAAAGGAGAGTATAGCCAAAGGGAAAGGGAGAATGTTTCTAGATAGACATAAATTGTCCCCAATTATACATGATACGTATATTATCTATATTAAACTGTTACAATTATTCGTCAATGCGATACTGTTCAAATTACACAACAATAACTGTATGAATTTCCACAGTTACCAAAATCAACTAGACCACAGATTACTTACATAATGGGCCTCTTATTCATATCGGTCAAATTGGTTTCAAAGTCTACATCCTCAGAGCAATTTCTACGTGCTCTCAACATTTCTACATATGGGATGGAATTAATTTGACATGAGGGGTGGCAACTGTCCGCTGATAGTATTGAATTACAACTTGTAGTTTTGCGAAACATCCTGCTGCACAACTCAGAACAAATACAACTTATCATCTTTAATGAATAGTTCTTTAATATAAACTATAATACTGTTCGTTTAAGAATATTCGATTACATTAACATTTGTTTAGTTCCCCTATTCAAGTTATTACTTAGAGGTTGAGTAGTAGAGATTAGTGAGTTTACGAGCAGAATAGAGGGAGGTTTCTGTTCATTTTCTCTTTTGTACAGGTTTGCTAGGGCAACAGACCGTTGCTATTTTATTTAAACAAATAATTAGTTGTGGGAAGTATTTTATTTTATTTTTCATGGAACTTTTGCACACTACAATATGGCGCCCACATATTTCGCGGTATAAAAAGCCATTTCAATATGGCGACGGCGCAGTACGCCGGAATTCGATATAGAAAAGACTACACGTGAAACTGGTGAGTGAGGATCTTTTAATATGACTACCCTAGCGATTTTGTCAAAAATTTACACACGTACTAATGTACATTGTACTTTCTTCTTCCCCACTCCTTATTTTGTCCACTTGACGATTAATAGACGGAGAGACAACTTACACGCGAATAGTGGGTGAGTTGAGTATTTAAGACATTATTTGCTTAGATAACAATGTATTCGGAAATTTCTTGAGGGTAAAATCTTTATCACCCGGCATTCTTTATCAATCCACAGGGCACCTATGACTAATCTGGGAGCCTGAGGTAGGATCATTATTTACAATCAATTGACTTTGTGGTGAGAAATATTTGGAAAATTATTTACGTAATATTACTTGCTCCTCCTTTTATGCATATTATTGACCACAGATATCTTATGGATTCCAAATACTGTGTTACGTGATGCCCTACACTCTTTAGGATAATAAATAGGTAAGATTGTACAATAGAGGGTACATTAATTGCGATACCCGATGAATCAATACTGAACCTCATGATCAATTATTTTAATTTCTTATCATAGATTCGTACCTCTCCACATACAGTTGGGAACTTTTCATATGCTTAAACTCCTGATGACTTATGGGAGTTGATGGTGATATTTATAATTGGTGAGTTCAGAGAGATATGAATTTTTGCGTTACATCCTAATTTTATGACCTAATTTTATGATAGCGTGGTTTTAGGTTTAGACATAATGTGGTGAAGAAATTAGGATTGGGCATTGTGACTATACAATAAATTACTAATTGCCCATGTTAACTTGTGTTATTTAGAAGACAGAAAAACCGTTAGAAGTCAAGTGGATGAGATGAATCTTCTATGACAGGATTCAGTTTACATTAAAGGTGATTTTGGCCATATTGAAATTGTATTTTGGATAATTTGGTATGCACAATGGTGACTCTATGACCCTGGTGGCGTAGTAGACTTTCTTTTCCATTCCTCATTATCACTGGAGTCTACTCTCTTTACTTTATTTATTCCAGTTGTTGAAGAAGTCCCTGTAATAATAATTAATTACTGATATATACCTATTTGATGTTTTAACACGGCCCTGATGAAGTCATTGGCTGATTTGATAAGCCAGACGAAACACGTGTTGGCTGTGAAATGAATGTACTGACATCGATTGGAAATATTCTCAAGAATAAAAGAAGCACTCTACGACCTAATACTACTTTGTGGACATTTATTTGGACCCTTCTGTTGAGTTACCGTAACTCTTATACCAGGATTTGAGGAATGAACACTGTGTCAAGTGACCAGTGACGTTGGGTCACAACATTATTATTATAATTGTAATGTACAGCATGATTGTTCTTCTATCCTATGATTACTTCGACTAGCCTATACTTGGTGAATCTGACTTTCAGATACTTAGGAGCGCAGGTGGGATCCCCCATTTCTAATCTTATTATCACACACATGTGTGGTCTTGAGGGTAGTCTGGTAACCACCCTTTTCTCACCTATCTGCACCACTGACTTATGTATATAGTGAAATATCCTGAAGATAAATGGAGCGCCCTTACCCGCTTGGTTACCAGTTCTTTTTTTCTCAATTAATCTAGCTTAAGGGCAGCCACAGGAACTGCCATGAATAGGGACAAGGAAGCACAGGACCTTTTTTCCAACTTAAATGCAGGCTCCTCCATAGGTACAGCTGTGGGTGCCAGTAAGGAGCAGAAACAGGAAGGCTTGAGAGCTAAATTTATTAGATTGGAGCGGCTCAAGAAAGCAGAACTAAACAAATGGTGGGACACTGCCACCTTGAAACAGTATTTAGTATTAAATAGAATCCCCAGGGGACTACGGTCACAAATTATGCCTACCTATGAGGATCTTGAGCCAGATTTACTTGATACTTGGGAAAAAGAGTTGACTAGTAGCTCGAGGAATCTCATTAACATCCTAATAGAAAATGCCGAAAGAAAAATTAAGAAACTGCTGATGGAGATAGAAACTCTAGAAGATGAGATAAAGGTACCTAATATTCCGGAAGCTACCATGAAAAATTATGCGATTCTTGATGAAATTCTAATTGAAATGCAAACTGATATCAAAAGAAGGAAAGCTAAAAAACTTAAAAGGGATGAGAACGATTACCGCATGGGCCGTGTATTTACCTTTGCACGGCGATTTGATTACTTAATGAATAAACCACCAATGTCTAAAAAGAAAGGAGAGACCTCGAGCTCTAGCGACCCTTATTCCTCTTCTAGCAATATCTCAACTAGTGAGAACGAAGACTCTGTAGACACTTCAGGAGCAACAAGAGTTGGTAATAGTTTTTTAGAAGAGGTACGTCGGATAAGGATTGGAAACAGACGAGACTTAGGAACCGTAAGACAAGGAGAGGAACCAGAGGCAAAGGGAGAAACAAGAATAAGGCAAGGCATGAGGACTCGGTCCTGGAAGAACCAGTAGAAAATGTACATGATATGAATGCAATTGAAATTGTTAATCTTTCTTCAGTGAACTTAACTGATGACATGGTATCTTTGCTCAAAAAAGGTCTACATTTTTGTCCATCTAACAAACTTGATTGGAATCTAGTTAAAATTGATGTGTATAAATTTACTAGGATGTTGAAAATAAAGAAGTACTTTGCAAACCACCCGAAGCTACCTAGCACTGTGATTAGGCCTGAACTAAGTAACCTCTCAATTCAAGAGGTACAAGAGACTAAACTTCTTTTGTCCCTTACAGAGAGCGAAGAAGATCCACTCACCATGTCACAGCTTCTTATGGATTTAGAGATTAATCAAACCACTGTAGAGAGTGGTTTGAAGAGCAAGTCACGCTGGACCCCTCAGTTACACTCGGGGAATGTAATAGATGCTCTCTTTAAAGCAGTCAATCTGGATATAGACAGACAAATCAATAAAGACATTAGACATAATAAGAGATATCCTAAATTTAACAACTTGGCTAGCCAAGAACGCTTAGCGCTGAAAACTTTAATTTCAAATCCTGATATAGTCATAAAAATGGCTGATAAAGGAGGAAATATAGTTATTCAGAATACTGTGGACTATGAAAATGAAGTTTTTTCTCAACTTAATGATTTACAGTACTATGAGAAGGTGGCTTCCAATCCACTACAAACAATAGTACCATTTATTAATGGCAAACTGAAATTCTGGTATGATAGATCTTTGCTGGATCATAATGAATATATGTACTTGAAAATCACATCACCACGTTCCCCCTGTTTATATTGTTTACCCAAAATTCATAAAAACAGAGAGAAACCACCTGGGAGGCCTATTATCTCAGGTATTGATGGAGCAACTGAAAAATTATCACAATACATAGATATTTACTTACGTCCTTTTGTGCACAATTTACCTTCACACATCGAAGATACTAGACATGTTCTTAATCTCATGAATGATGTTATGTGGGAAAGTGGTATGATTTTAGTGACACTAGATGTGGTCTCTTTATATAGCAATATCGACCACGATTTGGGGATAGCAGCTATAGAAACTTTTCTGAGAAAACGTCCAGCTGAACAATATGATCACACCATGATGTTACTAGATATGACGAGAATAGTTCTTGAGAACAACTATTTTCTATTTAAAGACAAATGGTACAAACGAAGACTTGGTACGGCAATGGGTTCCAGGTTCGCTCCGTCTTTTGCCAATCTATTTATGGGTTGGTTTGAGGTGGAGTGGATCTGGGGCCCGAGGGGCAGCAAATGGATCGATCACCTGTACTATTGGGGTCGGTTCATAGATGACTGCTTGATGATATGGAGAGGTACTATAGAAGAGTTACATGAGTTCTTTGAACAACTCAACGATAATCATGTATTTATGAAATTCACAACAGAACACAGTTATGAGAGGCTGACGTTTCTTGATGTAGAACTATTCATTAAAGATGATAAGTTGTATTTGTTCTGAAAAAAAAAAAAAGATGATAAGTTGTGCAGCAGGATGTTTCGCAAAACTACAAGTTGTAATTCAATACTATCAGCGGACAGTTGCCACCCCTCATGTCAAATTAATTCCATCCCATATGGAGAAATGTTGAGAGCACGTAGAAATTGTTCTGAGGATGTAGACTTTGAAACCAATTTGACCGATATGAATAAGAGGTTTAAAGCTCGAGGTTACTCAGAAAAAGTGATTAATATGGCTACTAGGAGAGCCAAGAGTGTTAAACGATCGGATACACTGAGAGCCAAGTCGAGTCCAAGAAATGCGAAAAACACCAAAGAGTTGGTGAGACTTGTGACTAGTTACGGAGAAGCATCTCATTGGTTATATGGAGTCCTTAAGAAATACTGGCATTTATTATTGAGTGATTCGGATATTAGGGTGATGTTAAATGAAAGACCTAACATCACATATAAGAAAGGGACAACATTATCTAACAAACTCTGCCCCAGTTACTACAGTGTACCTGATAAATCGAATTGGCTTACACGCCAACCATCAGGTTTTTTTCATTGTGGGAACTGCAGCTCTTACAGATGGGCCGTTAGCAAGATTAAGGAGTTTAATTATAATCGAATGGGAACTTTTAAAATTAACTCCTTTATTACCTGTGATATCACACATGTGGTTTATGTCATTGTTTGTTCATGTACCAAGATCTATGTCGGGAGTACTACTAGAAGATTACGAGATAGGATGGTGGAACACTTCAGGGCCTTGAAAAATGGAGATACAAGATATCCTATAGCAGCACATTTTATTAGGACCCAGAATGACAAGATTAAACATCAATTCCTCTACCACGGCATCGATGTAATGAAAGCAGACAAGAGAGGTGGGGACAGAACCTTACGGTTATGACGTAGGGAATGCCTTTGGATCATGAAACTTAGAGCCGTCGAAGATGGCCTGAATTTAGACTCTGAATTACAATATCATTTGGGCCATTGAATATGTTAGGCGATGTATGATACCATAATATGTATACATATTCACAATGGTTAATGAACAATAACTTTCGATGAGTAAGAGTCATATATATTGGATCTGTATTGTTTGTATTCTGTGGTCCTAGGGACAATGACAGTTATTTACATTTGTAAAGGATATCTCAAGACACTTTATACTTATGAAACAATTAACTTTGTATGTACTTTAGCCCATTATGTAAGTAATCTGTGGTCTAGTTGATTCTGGTAACTGTGAAAATTCATACAGTTATTGTTGTGTAATTTGAACAGTATCACATTGACGAATAATTGTAACAGTTTAATATAGATAATATACGTATCATGTATAATTGGGGACAATTTATGTCTATCTAGAAACATTCTCCCTTTCCCTTTGGCTATACTCTCCTTTCTGTTTGGACCGGAGGGTTAACATAGTATATTATTATTCTTAGGAATATTTATATGACTTGTATTTTCTTGAATCTTATTCACATTGTCTGAACCCATTCTACATCACATTATGGCACTAATAATACTAACTCGATAGGACTAAAGAATATGGCCTATATTCTGTGCTATCTGAAGCAACTAATGATAGCACACGGTATAAGAGCTTGTTGGACCAATGTTTTAAAACATGGTTCGAGACTTGGTTTATTCGTTATATAAAAAACTTTTTATTTGTACAACTACAATATTCTTTAATATAAACTATAATACTGTTCGTTTAAGAATATTCGATTACATTAACATTTGTTTAGTTCCCCTATTCAAGTTATTACTTAGAGGTTGAGTAGTAGAGATTAGTGAGTTTACGAGCAGAATAGAGGGAGGTTTCTGTTCATTTTCTCTTTTGTACAGGTTTGCTAGGGCAACAGACCGTTGCTATTTTATTTAAACAAGTAATTAGTTGTGGGAAGTATTTTATTTTATTTTATTTTTCACGGAACTTTTGCACACTACAATATGGAGCCCACATATTTCGCGGTATAAAAAGCCATTTCAATATGGCGACAGCGCAGTACGCCGGAATTCGATATAGAAAAGACTACACGTGAAACTGGTAAGTGAGGATCTTTGAATATGACTACCCTAGCGATTTTGTCAAAAATTTACACAAGTACTAATGTACGTTGTACTTTCTTCTTCCCCACTCCTTATTTTGTCCACTTGACGATTAATAGATGGAGAGACAACTTACATGCGAATAGTGGGTGAGTTGAGTATTTAAGACATTATTTGCTTAGATAACAATGTATTCGGAAATTTCTGGAGGGTAAAATTTTTATCACCCGTCATTCTTTATCAATCCACAAGGCACCTATGACTAATCTGGGAGCCTGAGGTAGGATCATTATTTACAATCAATTGACTTTGTGGTGAGAAATATTTGGAAAATTATTTACGCAATATTACTTGCTCCTCCTTTTATGCATACTATTGACCACAGATATCTTATGGATTCCAATTACTGTGTTACGTGATGCCGTACACTCTTTAGGATAATAAATAGGTAAGATTGTACAATAGTGGGTACATTATTTGCGATTCCCGATGAATCAATACTGAACCTCTTGATCAATTTTTTTAATTTCTTATCATAAATTCGTACCTCTCCACATACAGTTGGGAACTTTTCATATGCTTAAACTCCTGATGACTTATGGGAGTTGATGGTGATATTTATAATTGGTGAGTTCAGAGAAATGTGAATTTTTGCGTTACATCCTAATTTTATAACCTAATTTTATGATAGAGTGGTTTTAGGTTCAGACATAATGTGGTGAAGAAATTAGGATTGGGCATTGTGACTATACAATAAATTACTAATTGCACATGTTAACTTGTGTTATTTAGAAGACAGAAAAACCGTTAGAAGTCAAGAGGATGAGATGAATCTTCTATGACAGGATTCAAGTTAACATTAAAGGTGATTTTGGCCATATTGAAATTGTATTTTGGATAATTTGGTATGCACAATGGTGACTCTATGACCCTGTTGGCGTAGTAGACTTTCTTTTCCATTCCTCATTATCACTGGAGTCTACTCTCTTTACTTTATTTATTCCAGTTGTTGATGAAGTCCCTGTAATAATAATTAATTACTGATATATACCTATTTGATGTTTTAACACAGCCCTGATGAAGTCATTGGCTGATTTGATAAGCCAGACGAAACACGTGTTGGCTGTGAATTGAATGTACTGACATCGATTGGAAATATTCTCAAGAATAAAAGAAGCACTCTACGACCTAATACTACTTTGTGGACATTTATTTGGACCCTTCTGTTGAGTTACCGTAACTCTTATACCAGGATTTGAGAAATTAACACTGTATCAAGTGACCAGTGACGTTGGGTCACAACATTATTATTATAATTGTAATGTACAGCATGATTGTTCTTCTATCCTATGATTACTTCGACTAGCCTATACTTGGTGAATCTGACTTTCAGATACTTAGGAGCGCAGGTGGGATCCCCCATTTCTAATCTTATTATCACACACATGTGTGGTCTTGAGGGTAGTCTGGTAACCACCCTTTTCTCACCTAGCTGCACCACTGACTTATGTATATAGTGAAATTTCCTGAAGATAAATTGAGCGCCCTTACCCGCTTGGTTACCAGTTCTTTTTTTCTCAATGGAAAGCAGTTTGTAGCTCCTCAACTTCTCTGTGAAGAAGTTGCTCAGGGTGATTCTGGGTCTCCAGGCTGCAAGATGTTCCTTTCCTCCTGGATGGCTCACATCTCAAGACATCATCCATGCTGGGCGTGCTTCTGTCAGCCTGGCTTGTGCAAGTCTACCTTTTGGTAATGTAAATTAACCTCTCTTGTGTGACTGGAAATGTATCATCTCTTATTTCCAGCAGGTCACAACAGCTGAGCTTCTCTAGCATTTAGCCTGGCGCTTGTCTTGAAGAGGAAACATCTACCCACAAGTCCATTTCACTAATAAACACTCTCTGTGGGCAGGTGCACAGTCTCTTCGAAATTCAAAAGTACTGGCTTGAGTGGGCCTTCTTCATACTGTCCTGGAGGCACGGGTCCGAAGCTATAACAAACCATTGTGCAAGCATTGTTCAAAACTAACCCATATCCAGTCAAAAAGAGAGGGGTTTCCTGGGAGTTTCCATCTCTTTCCCAGACATATGAACCTAATGCCAGATGAAGAGTTAGCTAGGGTTGGGGGGATTGGCTGGTTGGTGCACACAGCACTGGCCTCCAGGATTCCAAGCCTCACCCAGCATAACACAGTAAGAGGAAGAAGAGGAACATTCAGGTACATTAGAAGAAGACTGGTTGGCGGAGAAACAGAATTGCTTTCTCCTCTCAAAACAGGGACTTTTAGCTTTGGGGCAAGGACCCAGGAAACAGAGAACATACAAATTAGCAAGTACACAAAGGACAAAAGCAACCTGCAGTTTAAGCTCTGTAAAATGATGGTGCAGGGTTACAAGGCCTCAGTGTACAATGTTTTACTCCCAATCTGATTTGACGTGCTCGGCTGATAGAGCCTGTCAGATTGTATAAACAGCTTTGCCAGTTTTGCCTGAGTTCGTTTTAAACACCTTCATTCGTTCTGATGTTCATGGCATGTTTCTCCATGCTAACTCGGTCTCTGGCATTAATGCAAGCGCTCTGTAAAGAAGTTGATAGAGTACATCACTATATCCAGGTCCAGGGGAGTAGCATCAACCAATGAGATGGATCTAACAAAGAAACCTGGTAACACCAACCCTACTTCTTTCTGGAAAACTGAACTTTTGGCATGAAGTTTGCCTTTGCCCTTAGAACCATTTAATTCCTGCAAGATTATCGGATAACATGATGGCCGCCTATGTTACCCCCTCTGAATTACCTTTGTAATGATCACCAAATAGAATACCTGTTATGTGGGTAATTTTGCTGCCACTTTATACACAGGTTGAAAGGTTAGGTCGCGTGATGTTGTCGGAGTAATTCCGAAGGAGGAGCAAAAGGACAAAATGGAGGTGTATCAGCAAAAGAAACTGACAATTCTCCCTCCAAAATTCCCCTTGGATACCAGTCCTGTGAGGGATTTTCTCTGAAGCCACCAATGGCCTTACACTGGACACATACTTTAGCAGTCAACAAGCCATGTGAAAGCCATCATGTTAGAAATATAATGATTGGTCCGCTTCACAACTCAGTGTAGGCAAACCACCACTCATTCACAAACCCTGGAAGAATGATGTATGGCGATTATATGCCTTTTTTGTGGAAGGCCGACAAAGCTCGAATGTGTAATTCTACTAGGCCAGAAATGGCTAACTCCTGGAGTCCTGGTTACTCAATTTCCAGACCTTGAGTTTGAGGTGATGACATCTCAGAGTAGAGAGGTACAAACACCCCAGGGACCATCCCACAATACCCATTTTGAGGGAATTAACATTTGAAAAAATTGTGTGCCAACCCAACCTTGGGAAAATAGGATGCCAATTACCACAACTATGTTTCCCCGAAGAATCCATGTAGAAGGGTAGATGGGTGGGGAAGAGACGGATTAAAATAGAGTGTAATCTTTTTTGGGAAATAGAATTTGCAATGGAGTATTTGTAGTAAAGAGGTGGATGTCTCATCACAGACCTAAACCCTGGAACAAGGAAATGAGATGTGGTGGTGCTAAAGAGGGTGGTAATCCAGTTAGCAAACCATTAAGAGTGGAGTGGCATTGTTGACTAAATGATAGTCTTACATGGACTACTATGAAGGAAGTAGTATTAGTTTTGTTACCTCCGCAGCCACGAGTCCTGTGCCACAGGCCACATCTAGGATCAGTCTTGAGTCGCGATCAGTCGGGAAAGCGGATGCCAGGCAGTCAGCGGCCAGCCGGGGTGCACGGTATTCCAGAATGTCCACATCCTGCAGAGAACAGAGGGAGTGTAACAGCAGAGAACTGAAATGGTGGAAAGACGCTCTAATGGGAACACAGGAGGTGTGACAGCAGAGACCTAAAATCGTAAAAAATAAGTTTGACTGGGTAACCTGTGCATTGTGGAAAGAGACACATCACAACTTAAGGAATGGGGTGTTTCCCAACAAAATACACAAAATGATGGACGGAATGTTGCACAACGGCCAAACATTCACCCCCAGTCACAGATCTCGGTTTAATCCATCGTTATTTTGCTCACCAAGCCACCCCAGTTCAGACATGGCCATATGCAAATCAGTCTTGACCCTGTGCCTCATGGGAACAGTCCAGCCCGAACTGCCAAGCCATGTCTTTCCTGGACCGGAATCAAGCATCCTAGGACCGGTTTCTGGCTATCAGCCGTCTTCAGCCAGGATAGCTTGACTCCAGTGGCCTAGTGAGCACGGGACCCACGTCTGGGCATACCCTTCCCACATAGGGTGAACAGCAAAATACACAAAATGATGGACGGAACGCATTGTAAGTCCTACTGCATATCTCATAAACAGGGGGTGTTCTAACACTCATTTGGAGGGATGGTCTACAATTATCCCTGAAGTAACGCTCTAGAAAGAGACTCACCACAGCTCGAAAAGAAGGACCCTCTAACAGTCTAACTCAGAGGTCTCCAAACTGGGGGGCGGACCACCTTTTAGTGGCACTAAAAGATGGTCAGATGTGAGCGAGCCTGTGGCTGGGTGGGGATTGAACCTTCAACCGCATTGTGTCAACATACTTGGCAAAGTGTCTTTGTGTAAAATGGATAACTAAACTTTATGAAATGTTAAATATTATAATATGAACAAATAAAAGGTAATAAGAGCTCTTTTCCCCAAATTTTCCTACAATATTTTTAACTGGATTAATATTAAGTGAGGGAGCTAAACTGTGTAAGTAAAATAAGAATGTAGTTTTTCTTCTTCTTTTTCTTCAATATGATCCATTCTAATCTCACTTAAAAAGTTTGGCTTGGTTTCATTGTTTTACACTACACACACATTAACTTTCCCTACATTTCTTGGAAAAATGCTCACAAGTATCACATATGCTGCGGTAACGGACGGTACTTTACGTGCGCCAGCCTCTTTTTAAAAATTATTGAGTGTTTTAGAGCGCAGTAGGCGCCTTGGTTTTAAAAACTTACTGTGTGAGTTAACGTTATTTTAACTTTGCGCTGTTGCACTTACTTGCTGAACTTACCGGGGAACTATTGGAGGGGGGTGCAACTCTCCGGTCCACCTCAGTCGGGCTTTCGAGAGGCCGTTTGAGTGGAGAGAGGCTGCCTTGCAGGAAAGGGGCTACCTGAATTTGGCGGCTGCTGGTGCGCCTAAGGCAAGCCCATCTGCGCCTGTCCGCGCCTGGACGCTGCCGGCTGCCAGGGATCTCTGCTCGTTTTCACCGGCAGAAATGACGGTTACAAAATACTCTAAGGAAAGGCTACTGGACCCAAGGGGCAGCACTTCGAGAAGGTGCAGTAAGATAGACCTATCAGGGGGGATGGGACCACGAGGCCATAGTGGGTGGACAGGTACACAATGCAGGCAAAGAACTGATTTACCCCACCACCATCTCTATGGCAAGCCAGGCATTAGATCGATCAAGGACCGCAGGATGGCGAATAATTCTAGGTGTAAATCTAAATATGAGCCCTTCCAAGTATTGTATTTTAATGCGAGATCTATCCCGAAGCACTTTGCAGAACTCTGGGATTTACTAAAAGATATAAAGCCAGACATATGCCTTATCACAGAGACCTGGCTACAGAGTCATACTACTCCAGTGCTAACCCTTGCACTCCCTGAGGATTACACTATTCTACGATTAGACAGGGTGAACAAGAGGGGAGGTGGCCTGGCAATAGTTTTTTGGGCCCCCATCGTATTAAACTACTAGATACAGTGATGACAGACGGTTTGGAACTCTTGGTCTTCGGTTACACTCACAGGAAGGACTAAGTGTGATGGGGGCAGCAGTATACCACCGCCCCAGGAGAAAGTAAAAAAGTCTTCTGTACCTCTCTACTGGAGTCTCTCGCTCCATATATTCCACAATCAGAACTCTTCTTCCTCGTGGGCGATTTCAACCATTACTTAGATGACCCTGCAAACACAGATATGAAATGCTAGGTATCGGCCATGGAGGCATTGGGGCTCACACAAATGATCCATGAATCCACCCATATAGCAGGGCACACCATGGTCAATATTTTTGCCAACATGGGCTTTTCAGTAGATCCCCACGGGTAAGGTCCCGGACTGATCATTTTCCTCTCAAATTTACTACTAAGGTGATTGGGAGAGGTAGAAAGCCCCAATGTAGACTGACCCCTCGGAGAGCATGGAGGAAAGTTACTCTGGGGTCGTTTAGCCAAGTTTTCAAACCTCCCTCTTTGGACATAGCAGAGGCAAGTGATAAGGCCGTAGAAATTTGGGAGGCGACAATTGAAGACACTTTAAATCTTATTGCGCCACTTAGAGTCATACGCACGCAGGAAAGAGCCAGCTCGGCCCCCTAGTCTTCGGAGACTTTAAAAAAAGAAAAGACTCAATGCAGATGTCGAGAAAGGAAATGGAGGAAAACTAAGGATCAGAGGACAAGGAGGCCTTTTTAGCACTACATGAAGTATATTTATAATCAACTTAGAGGGACAGGGGTTGAGGGACAATATTTAGAGGGGTCCAGTGTGCACGTCCCGCAAGGTACAGTTCAACACTGATGCACAAAGTTCCCCTAGGGGGTGGGTATGTGTGGGTGATCGGTCACCCTCTCTCCAGGGGTGGTTGTATGCGGGAGACAGGGACAGTTGCCCCTTATCGGAATTAGGGAAACCTCACACAACAGGTCGGTTCTACGGCTATTGTCATGTCACCAACCAATTGTTTCGTGTCATCATCGGCTTCCTGCTCCTGCGTCAGGCCGGCGCTGCAATGCCTGACGGGTAGCACAAAGTGCTACTCTTTTGCGGAGATCTTTTATTCCTGGCCGATGTGTGGGTGAGTTTGAGGGGCCCAAGTGTGTAAGTAGTGAGCGTGGAAGTGTGATTTAAAAAAAGTCAGTGTAGTCTACTCTGGGCAATTTTATTCTAGTAGCTAACTGCTTTCATTAAAAGTAAGAGGGGTATGGGAAATCCACCAAGCTATGTGTGGGACAACCCATTCAACCCTCAGAAGTGGTCAGGTCGACATGTTTCATGCCATAACGGCAATTCATCAGGACCTAAAAGTGCTCATATACTGGGACGGAGCCCAAGGTGGGCCGCACTGTGTAGTGGATACAACCTGAGGGGTCACGAACTGGAACAGGAGGAGTTCCTGAGTTGTAGTCCGCCCTATAGGAGAGAAAAGGCATATAGTTATGTCTGTTCTCTATGCGGTTATCATTCAATCCTGTGATCATGGTAAGAGCCGCTGTGTTATACATTCACCCGGATTGTGGATAACTAGAAAAGTGGCGAGAGGTGGAGTGACGTTAAGGACCATAGTGGTCGTGATCATGCCATATCAGATTGCCATCATATATTGTATACATTCCCAATTTGTAGGAGTAGGCATTTAAGATTGGATAGCAGTTTTGAGCGATTGTATGCCAAAAAAGGAGGGTCTCTTACATATCATTATTCAGAGAGGGAGGCCTCTTCATGGGACTTACCCTCAGTCGTTGTTGACGGTCCCCGCAGTCTGCTCAAGCGGGACCAGTGTAATCGACTGTGAGTCTGAGAGGATACGGGGATATAAAGGAGATACTGAGTGGATTAGGCCTGGGCAGTAGTTAGGCTCCAGGCAAGGCGGTTCAATGCCAGAGCCTTATTTCACAGATAGTCGGTCATGGAATGGTTTGACTACCCATCTGGCCCCGGCGGCGGAGGTATCCCACGCAGGGTGAGCTGCAACCAAACCGGGTGCCCCGTAGGGTGGTGTAGTGTCTGAGTGGGCATAGCAGCAATAGCGCCTCCCCGGGAAAGTCCGTGGTGTCTTCGTGATGACACGTCTAAGTGGACCGACTGAGCCCGACACCACAAGTCTCAAGATTGAATAAATGAAGGTGCCAGGTCCGTCAGCACAAATACGGCCCACGGGGATGGCAGCCATGGCGGCCAGGAGCCCTTGCACCCTAGTAACGCGGCCCCGGCTCGGCAGTTACATCCCAGTCGAGGGACACTCCCCCCGCCGTTTACCTGTCGGCAGAGAGACCGAAGTCCATCGACGCGGTCTATCATTAGTCATCCCACCAAAGCGGACCGGAGATATTCTCTTGGACGTCACGTTACGAGCATGCACAATGGCATCGTTAAAGGAGGTGATGGCCGTCATTATAACATCTGGGGTGCCAACTGGGTGTAAATAGGTATGGTGCATCTATTTTGAATGAAATGTCTAGTGCACCCGGAGTAGCAGTGTCTCTCCTGTACCGACCGGTGATCATGCCATATCAGATTGCCATGGCTGCCATCCCCGTGGGCCGTATTTGTGCTGACGGACCTGGCACCTTCATTTATTCAATCTTGAGACTTGCGGTGTCGGGCTCAGTCGGTCCACTTAGACGTGTCATCACGAAGACACCACGGACTTTCCCGGGGAGGCGCTATTGCTGCTATGCCCACTCAGACACTACACCACCCTATGGGGCACCCGGTTTGGTTGCAGCTCACCCTGCGTGGGATACCTCCGCCGCCGGGGCCAGATGGGTAGTCAAACCATTCCATGACCGACTATCTGTGAAATAAGGCTCTGGCATTGAACCGCCTTGCCTGGAGCCTAACTACTGCCCAGGCCTAATCCACTCAGTATCTCCTTTATATCCCCGTATCCTCTCAGACTCACAGTCGATTACACTGGTCCCGCTTGAGCAGACTGCGGGGACCGTCAACAACGACTGAGGGTAAGTCCCATGAAGAGGCCTCCTTCTCTGAATAATGATATGTAAGAGACCCTCCTTTTTTGGCATACAATCCCTCAAAACTGCTATCCAATCTTAAATGCCTACTCCTACAAATTGGGAATGTATACAATATATGATGGCAATCTGATATGGCATGATCACCGGTCGGTACAGGAGAGACACTGCTACTCCGGGTGCACTAGACATTTCATTCAAAATAGATGCACCATACCTATTTACACCCAGTTGGCACCCCAGGTGTTATAATGACGGCCATCACCTCCTTTAACGATGCCATTGTGCATGCTCGTAACGTGACGTCCATCCACTAGCAAACTGATACTTTAATTGTGTATATGCCCAACCTTGTATTGAATCCCCTACGCCCTTCATACAAGTATCACTAACCCACAGAGCAGTGAACGGCATCCAAGCGCCTGTGCGCGTCTGACTCATACAGACACGTTCATCCCACTCACCTCTGAGTATATTATGTGCCGTCCCATCCCAAGATGGCGCCCAGACTAATCCTTAGATGCTAGACCCCTGCGCATGCGTTTGGATGGGTCACTCAGTGATCGACATTACCGACACGCCCCCAGGACAAACAACAACTACGAGTTAAAAGCGCGCCAAGATGCGCCGCTCATTACCAGCTGCTCCACGACCGAGCTTTGCCGGTCAAGCGGACCTAGGTTTTGAGGTAACGTCCTCATGCCATTAAGGTAAGGGGGTTACCGGGCTCGAGAATATCTCCGGTCCGCTTTGGTGGGATGACTAATGATAGACCGCGTCGATGGACTTCGGTCGCTCTGCCGACAGGTAAACGGCGGGGGGAGTGTCCCTCGACTGGGATGTAACTGCCGAGCCGGGGCCGCGTTACTAGGGTGCAAGGGCTCCTGGCCGCCATGGCTGCCATCCCCGTGGGCCGTATTTGTGCTGACGGACCTGGCACCTTCATTTATTCAATCTTGAGACTTGTGGTGTCGGGCTCAGTCGGTCCACTTAGACGTGTCATCACGAAGACACCACGGACTTTCCCGGGGAGGCGCTATTGCTGCTATGCCCACTCAGACACTACACCACCCTACGGGGCACCCGGTTTGGTTGCAGCTCACCCTGCGTGGGATACCTCCGCCGCCGGTGCCAGATGGGTAGTCAAACCATTCCATGACCGACTATCTGTGAAATAAGGCTCTGGCATTGAACCGCCTTGCCTGGAGCCTAACTACTGCCCAGGCCTAATCCACTCAGTATCTCCTTTATATCCCCGTATCCTCTCAGACTCACAGTCGATTACACTGGTCCCGCTTGAGCAGACTGCGGGGACCGTCAACAACGACTGAGGGTAAGTCCCATGAAGAGGCCTCCCTCTCTGAATAATGATATGTAAGAGACCCTCCTTTTTTGGCATACAATCCCTCAAAACTGCTATCCAATCTTAAATGCCTACTCCTACAAATTGGTAATGTATACAATATATGATGGCAATCTGATATGGCATGATCACGACCACTATGGTCCTTAACGTCACTCCACCTCTCTCCACTTTTCTAGTTATCCACAATCCGGGTGAATGTATAACACAGCGGCTCTTACCATGATCACAGGATTGAATGATAACCGCATAGAGAACAGACATAACTATATGCCTTTTCTCTCCTATAGGGCGGACTACAACTCAGGAACTCCTCCTGTTCCAGTTCGTGACCCCTCAGGTTGTATCCACTACACAGTGCGGCCCACCTTGGGCTCCGTCCCAGTATATGAGCACTTTTAGGTCCTGATGAATTGCCGTTATGGCATGAAACATGTCGACCTGACCACTTCTGAGGGTTGAATGGGTTGTCCCACACATAGCTTGGTGGATTTCCCATACCCCTCTTACTTTTAATGAAAGCAGTTAGCTACTAGAATAAAATTGCCCAGAGTAGACTACACTGACTTTTTTTAAATCACACTTCCACGCTCACTACTTACACACTTGGGCCCCTCACACTCACCCACACATCGGCCAGGAATAAAAGATCTCCGCAAAAGAGTAGCACTTTGTGCTACCCGTCAGGCATTGCAGCGCCGGCCTGACGCAGGAGCAGGAAGCCGATGATGACACGAAACAATTGGTTGGTGACATGACAATAGCCGTAGAACCGACCTGTTGTGTGAGGTTTCCCTAATTCCGATAAGGGGCAACTGTCCCTGTCTCCCGCATACAACCACCCCTGGAGAGAGGGTGACCGATCACCCACACATACCCACCCCCTAGGGGAACTTTGTGCATCAGTGTTGAACACTACATGAAGTATACCTAAAAAACTGCAGCGAAGCCAGAAGAGACCATCTTGGTCTGCGAATCCGGGAGGCAAGGAACTCCTCCAGGGAGCTTTTTAAAATTCGGAAGGAGTTTACAAACCCGGAAGTAAACACTCCCTCTATCACTCCTACGCAAACGCTATGCAATGATTTGGCAAACCTTTTCAAGGACAAGATAGACAAAATGTATCGATCCCTAGCGGTAGGAATAGTTGTTGAGGAAATAACCCCGGTTGAGAGAGACCACTCACTTCCCAGACTTGACTCTTTTACCACCATCACCACAGAGCATGTGCAAAGCCTGTTGGAGCATACAAAATCCTGTGCTCCCTCGGATCTGGTGCTGCCATTTATAATGGCTGAATTTGCCCCTAGCCTTGCCCCATCATTAACCGAGGTGTGTAACATTTCCTTGGCTGCAGCCACCTACTCCAGAAGCTGGAAAAGGGCACATATAAAACCTCTACTTAAAAAGGTGCAATCAGACCCCACAGAGCTCCAAAATTATAGACCAATCTCTCTCCTCCCAAGAAGCTCAAAGGTCATGGAGACATTGGTTAATAGGCAATGGACGGGATACTTTAGAACAGCATAATTTGCTAGACCACTTGCTGTCAGGATTCTGGGCAGCCCATAGCATGGAAGCGGCACTGGTAGAAGTGGTCGACACTATCAGGATGCTACAGGATAGAGGGTCTCCCACTATGCTAGTGCTTCTAGACCTGTCTGCGGCCTTCGACACCATCTCCCACCATGTCTTATTGGACAGGTTGCGGCAGATTGGTGTCGGAGGACGAGCCTGGGCCTGGATGCAGAGTTTCCTTAACAACAGAACTCAATGTGTCCCATTAGACACGTTTGTCTCCCAAACCACAGTAGTGGATAAGTGGGTGCCGCAGGGCTCAATTCTCAGCCCCACCTTATTCAACATCTATGTGGCCCTGCTTGTAGCCATCATAAGATCCTGTGGCGTTGAGACCATCTCGTCTGCAGACGACATGCAGGTGATAGTCCCCATTGAGAAGGACCCAGAAAAGTCTAGACTTACATTCTGCGGCCCACCCCCGTCACAGCCCCCGTTCCCGCCTCCCTACCTACAGTCCCGCCCCTCCTCCCCTACTTAATGGCGGCTGCTGCGAGGGAGTGCGTGTGACCACCCAGACCTCCGGTCCAGGTCAGCACTCTCCCCAGCAGCTCCGCGTCCAGAGCCCTCCTTCCTACCAGTGTTCGCACCTGCAGCTCTCTGCTCTCGCGCTACAGTACATTTTTCATCCGAGTGCCCCACTGGGCTCCTAAGCGTATTTCATAGCTTGTGCCCTGATATTTGTGTGCATTGTGCGGTAATTTTTCCCCATTGAGTGCCCCACTTGGTCCCCTAAGCACTATCTAATTACGTGTACCCTGATACTTGTGTGCATTGTTGTTCTTGTGTTCCTTTTCTTCACGTTTCAGGTTCGACGTTTTCTCCTGCTGCTGCCTTCTCTGTGGCCCCACCCCTCTGCCACAGTCCCCGTTCCCACCTCCCTACCTACAGTCCGGCCCCCCTCCCATACTGTGCGGTCACGCAGGAGGAAGCACGCAGCGGGCGCGCCGCTGGCACGTCTAAGGCAAGCCCGTCTGCGCCCGTCCATGACCCGACAGCGACCAGCACCAGGGACCCTGGCTCTCCCAGGCCCCACCGCTATGACTCAACTACCCTCCACGCACTCAACCCCGGAAGACACGCGACTGCGCAAGATCCTCGCCTAACACCACCCATGGACAGTTCTGCTGCAGACCCTGCTGCAGATCCTTCACCATCGACAGAGCACCCGCTATCACCGAAGGTCCGCCTGATGATCACACCACCGTAACCCTGACTTGCATCCTCCTCAACGTGCGCTCCCTGCACTAACACGCCACGGAAATCTGGGACCTGATCGACACCCTCTCGCCTGACGTCGCATTCTTCACTGAAACCTGGACCAGCGGCCGCTCCGGCCCCAACATCGCTACTACCATTCCTGACGGCTACAAGATCCAGAGAAAGGACCGCCCCCACCACCCAGGAGGAGGACTCGCCATCACACACAAGGCCCCCTCCTACTCTCCACATCCAGCTCAAGTGACCCCAACTCCAACACAGAACACCTCCACTTACAGATCTGGACCAGCCCCAGAGCCACACTATGCGGCACTCAAATCTACAGACCGCCAGGACCCCGCACCCAGCCCTCAACTACCATCGCCGAACTCATCGCACCCCACGCCATCACCTCTACAGACTACATTCTACTCAGGGACCTTAACTTCCACCTCGACAACTGCAGGTACCCCAACTCCACCAACCTCCTCGACAACCTCGGACTGAAGAAGCTGGTCAACATGCCCACTCACAGAGCTGAACACACCCTCGACCCCATCTTCGTGGGAGGGAAAAACATCAGCTTCACCCACACCACCCAGCCCCTCTCGATGGACCACCACTGCGTCCATTTCACCTTCAACACCATCACAGCAGCCAAGCCTGCCCCGCGCCCGCCCAGACGGAAATGGAGCGAGGTCACAGAGGAGGGTCTCAATGCCACCCTCCTCCAAGACCCCCCAAGTGCCACGACCGACACTAACGCCACAGCCATAGAATTTCACCGCTGGATCTCCTGCTGCGCCGACAAGCTCGCACCCCTCCGGATCGCAGCCAAACAACGCCCTCTGAAGGCCGCCTGATTCACCACAGAACTACAAAAAGCCAGATGCTCCTGCAGACGCTTAGAGAAAACCTGGCGAAACCAGAAAACCATGGAAGCACAGAATAACCACAGGAGCACCCTGAAGGAATACCACCAGCGCATAAGAGACACCAAACGGACCTTCATAAGAGACAAGGTCCAGACCAACACGTCCAACGCCAAGGAACTATTCAATCACATACAGCAGTATGCAATACCCACCAGTGAAGCCACGGACGTCACACCTTCCCAGGAACTCTGCGACAAGCTCAGCTCCTACTTCCATCTAAAGATCAAGACCCTTTACGACAATTTCAGCAAACCAACACCGGGCACCACCGCCGCAGATAAACCGACCGTCACGACCTGGGAACCCGCCACATCGAACACATCACTGCGACCATGAAGAAAACCCCCTCAGGGGACCCAACGGACCCCTGCCCACCACACATATTCCACAGGGCGGCCGCCGCCATCGCACCCGAACTAGGACGGACCATCAATTCCTCCTTCAGTGCCGGCATCTGCCCAGATGACTGGAAGCGGGCGGTGATCAAACCCCTCCTCAAGAAACCTACTGCAGATCCGACAGACCTGAAAAACGACCGTCCCATCCCTCTTCCCCTTTGCAGCAAAAGTCGCCGAGAGACTCGTAAACACTCAGCTGACTACCTTCATCGAAGAGAACTCCATCCTAGACGCCTCCTAGTCTGGAATCCGCAGCAACCACAGCACCGAGACAGCCCTCCTCGCTGCCACGGACGACATCCGCAGACCTCTCTGCAGCCTTCGACACTGTCTCACATCGCACCCTCGCAGCCAGACTTCATGACGTGGGATACAAGGAACCGCCCTTAACCGGATCCAATCCTTCCTCTCCGGCAGAACTAAGAGGATCCAACTCCCTCCCTTCCTCTCCGAACCAACCGATATCAACTGCAGAGTACCCCAAGGATCATTACTCAGCCCCACGCTTTTCTACATCTACATGGCCACCCTCACCGCCATCGTCAGACAGAATGGGCTCAGCATTGTGTCCTACACTGACAACACCCAGCTCATCCTCTCACTCACGGAGAATCCCGAAGACATCAGACTCTGCTTCCAGGAAGGAATGAATAGCGTGGCAGCCTGGATGAAACAGCTGCTTGAAGCTCAACTCAGGAAGGAATGAAGAGCGTGGCAGCCTGGTTGAAACAGCTGCTTGAAGCTCAACTCAGAGAAGACCGAGGTCCTCATCCTCAGACCCTGCACCTCTGCGTGGGACAATCCACCGACCCCTACAGACCACGCACGAAATCTCGGCATCATCCTGGACTCCTCCCTCTCCATGAACCTCCAGATCAACGCTGTTGCCTCCACTAGTGTCAACTGCTTGCACATCCTTCGTAAGACCGTCAAATGGACCCCCTCCCCCGACTGCAGAAGGACCGTCATCCAAGCGCTCATAACCGGCACGCTAGACTATGGAAACGCCCTCTATGCCGGAATCAACAGAACTCTTCTACACAAACTTCAAACCATCCAGAACTCTGCAGCCAGTCTTGTCCTCGGGACACCGCGCCACAAACACATGACCCAACACCTACGAGGCCTCCACTGGCTCCCCATCGAGAAGAGGGTAACGTTCAGACTCCTCACCCACGCCTACAAAGCCCTCAACAACATCGGACCCAAATACCTCAACAAGAGAGTTTCCTTCCACGTACCCAAGAGAAACCTCCACTCCGCCGACCTTGCCCTGGCAGAGGTACCCCACATCCGCAGAAGCAGAGCTGGCCGGAGAGCCTTCTCCTACATCGCAGCCAAGACCTGGAACGAGCTCCCTGTGAACATCAGACGCTCCCAGACCCCGCACTCGTTCAGGAAGGACCTCAAGACCTGGTTCTTCGACTGATCCGGAGCACTCCACCCCCCCCCCCCACAGCACCGTGAGACCCTGACAGGTGAGTAGCGTGCTATATAAACTCCTAATTGATAGATTGATTGATTGATCCATATACTGATTAAAACTGTCAAATTTGATGTTTTTCTTTTTTTAACCTACTTTGTATTCCAATGGGGATGCTAGTAACTCCGGCTTTCTGACAAAGATCAGGGTGTGAGTGTGCGTTTTTTGCCCTTGTTTTATGTGAGTGGTGTACCGATGCTCCCTGGTGGTTCTATGGCACATGTGCTATACCGTTTCCTGAATAATGCATTCTGTGGCAATGCGTACAACGGGGCGGCTTCCATGCAGGAATTTACAATATTGTAATTGCAATTGTATTTATATAGCGCTTATTACCGATGACGAGGCATCTAAGCGCTTTTCGGCAAGTAGAATGCTACTTGGGAACCAAAAAGGATTAGTGGTGAATTAGTATAAGTAAATATGAAATTAATTTGAGAGGTGGGTATGCAAGTCTGTTAGTTGGATTGGAAAGGATCGTGGAGGGAAAGTGATTTTTTGGAGATCATAGCAGTAGGAGGAGGTTTGGGATGAGTAAAGGAGATAGGAAGGAGAGAAAAATCTCTTGAAGTGGATTAGGGAGAGATATGAGGTATCGGATGAGTCTAGGAGGATACATGAAGGAAGGTTTTAGAAAGGTTTGTTTGGGAGATCTAAAAAGAGGTTTGAGATGATGCAAGGAGCAGTAGAGGAGGGAAAAGTCTAAGAAGGGATGGTTATTTTGGGGATCAAAGTAGTAGAATGGGATTTGGGATGAGTCAGAGCGTGGGCGTAGAGGATTTATTGAGAGAGGTATATGATATGCGTGAATAACACTTTGTAGAAGAGCTTCAAGACTTTCCAAATGGGTATATACTCCTTTAGCAATCGTAGTGTCAATTCTCAGTTACAAAATGACTAATTTCCATGTTTAGTGGTACGTTGAAGTGGCGCTCACTCTCAAGTCAATGGTTGCCAATGCCAGAAAACAGAACACAAGAAGGACGGCTCTTGAGTTTTGGATTGTAATACAACCCTATTTCCAATCTCAATCACTGTTACATTTTTAATCTCGACTGTGTTTTTCCAGGCCCTTAGCTCTTTATATAGTGACTGCTACCAGCCTCCTACTTTCTACCAGTGATACTCCCTCTAACCCTGATTGTTCATGTAACATCGCACCATACATTTTTTTAAAAATAATTCTCAAAGGGGTTGACCCTCCCCACTCCCTTGAACCTCAACCATAAACACCAAACTCGCTCACTCGTGCGCAATTCATTCATTGCTCTTACGACTCACCAATCTCCAATTCCACCAGCCGCCACTGAGACTTGCGCCAAGACAAACGATTAGCAGTCTCCAAATATTTAGCATTGACTAAAACCGCAATGATGTATTCTGTAATTTTGGGAGGGACACCTGGTTACATTCTAATATCTGATGGGGACAGAATAAACATGTTTAAAGTATTCTGGTCTAACTTAAGGGGACTTGCTTCAAAGAAGCAGGGCATTGGTCTAAAAGGGGTGAGTTCTAGCAGTCTCCCTGATGGAATGCACCAGTCGGTTCTGCGCTGCTGGGGTGAGTGGGCTTCAAATCTCCAACAATTCAAATGCTTAAAAGGGCCATACCGTGGATGGTGCTAAAAAAGGTATCAACCTCCAAGGAGACATAAAACACTGGAACATTCTGGAATCCCTGTTGCTGGTGATGATTAGTATTATTGGAACATGATGGTGGTGGCGTGAATTTTTCTTTTTTTAACAAAATAACCCATTTTACTTTTCTTAGTGGCTGAATCGTGTTCTTTATTTATCTCTGGCTTTTACAAGGATAACCACCCCACATTAACTGTGTAACTGGACAAAGCGCAAATAAAAAGACAGCTCATTCGGCACTTAAATGCCCAGGTGTCTATTGTTAATTTCCAGCTTTTACAACCACTTAGAAGGCACTTTTATTTTTTACACTTAAATTTCAACTGATCGCTCGTTCCCAGTTCTTATTTGTTAAAAAATAAGTGCCGGGCACCAACCTTTTACTCAGAAGCCCTTAGCTGGCACTAGTTAATTTTGGGGTGCCAATTCCGAATACAAAGGCTGCGTAGTCTTAATTCCACCTCATGCCGCTTTAATCCATCACCAGACTCTTCCCTCCTCTTAACCTCTCTCTTGAATACTTTTTCATCCCTAGTTTCTTCCTTTACTATTTCTCATCTTTCTCTTCCTCCTTCTTTCTGCCTTTTATGTTTTTCCCTTTCTTGCTCTGGATTAAAGTCGGTTGAGGAAAAATAAGTGCCGGTCTCCAAGAATGAGTGCCGGTGCGCCCCACCTGCAACAACCAGCTGCAGTCTTTCCACCTTTTCTTTAAGAGCTACATCTGGTATTCAGAAGCTGCATAGCATACATTTGTTTCTAGATTTTCTGACTCTTCATTGTTTAACAGGTCGATCATTCAGCTCTTTTGGGCTGATGCATTGTGCACGTTGAGGTCTCAAACTTACCAGAGACAAACCCCAACAAAATTCACATTCCCTTCCTGCAGTGATGCTTCAGTAAGTCGGCTAAGGCACCACTGATTGACCAAAGCTTTCTTCATTTACAAAAAGCGATTGGGGTGATACTCACAACAGCACATAAGATTTTGAACAGGGTCAGGGAGTTAATCAATTAAACGAAGTGCCAAGTTACATAGGCATCAATCACCATAACCCTTCAATCGAAACAGACCAAGACCATTCACAGGAACAATATTGCAACATGGGCTTTAAGTCGGCCAGCACCTCTGGATCTCTGACCCGAACTAAAAAAAACTGACACAGAAATCAGTTCCTATCGGGCCTTATATTCATGTCGTAACATTTTTTCAAAAATATTTTCTTTCGTTTTTAGGTATCGCCTACGCAGAGCGCATGCGCTGCTTTAGGAGGACTTTTAGCCGTCGCTCTGCTCTTTCTGGAAGCATATACTTGTGCTTGTGGCGGCATCCACCTTGCGGGAGCGAGCAGGGACGCGACACATGCACGAGTATGTGCTTCCAAAAAGAGAAGACTGCGCGCGCGCACGCACGCACAACTCCTGGGCTCACCTCCTGCTCCCCCTCTGTCTCACGCGTGCATCACTCTTAACCCGGGCGCTCCCTCGTTCTTTTTCACACCTGGTTTTCTCCACTCTTTTTTTTATGCTCTTTTCTTTAATTTAATTTCTATTTACATTTCTGTATACTTTTAGTTTGCTTTGGTTCCTCTAGCCCTCTTCCCCCAAAATAGTATAGTACACTAACTATATAACATAAGTTTGTCTCCAATGAGGCATGTTTAGTTGTGCACACAGAACTTCGAACCTCAGACTTCGTAGATGTCACAGCCTTTTTCCTGCCATGGCAGAGAACTGATATAATGCCCATTGATTTTAAGTCTCTCCTTGGCTCCTCGAATGTTTACAGCCACATATGAGGCCGGGTAAGAAAATGACAAATAAAGTTACACAGAAGAAATACCACGCAGAATGGCCTGGGGCACGAGCCAAGGGTCGACTGCTCTGAAAATCAACTGCTGGGTGGCTCCAGGCGTAATGCTTTCAGGACCATGGGTTGCCTTTGCTCACATGTCAATTCGGGGTGTGTATTGCACATAAAATACTTGCACGCGCTCTGGAGCACCTGTGAGTTGGTCGCTCAGCTGTGTGCTCCTTAAGCGTCTTTGACATCACTCAGTGATCTATACTCGCAATGGTGTTACGTCTTGTCAAAATACCATTTTGTCCTATTGTGTTTTATGGTGGTATCGCCAATTTACCTTAACACATAATAATGGAGGTAGAGCAAAATATGACTCTTAGGTGACAGAGTATAAAAATCTCGAGAGAAACTCGCAGGGAAAATTAAGTATTACTTGACTAGGTTAATGCGCACGGATGTAAGCGAGTATTTCGAAGGTATTTTTAGGTGTGGCCTTCTGAGAGATTTAGCTGAGTCTATATCCTCATTTAATCAAAAAATGTCATAGGTATCAAATACATACATATATCTATGCATCAAGGGGCTTTGGGTTAACCCCCTTGATCATCGGTCTGTTAAAATGTCATTCATATTTTGCTTCCACCCATTACGCCATATATTACATGGTAATGTGTCAGCCCACTTCAGCCATTGGATCTCCTGCACTGTGAGTGATGCCACTTTCCCAAATAACAAATAAACATCTGGCTAATAATCGCATGAAACCTGCCTAAGAAGAAGCACACTTAAGTGTCAGGGCAGGTGGACCAATGCTTTAAATTTCACAAGCCTTTTGTCTTCCCATTATTTATCTTTTTTTAGGTCTCGCCTACGCAGCGCACATGCATTGTATAGGAGGACCTATAGCCGTCGCTCTGGTCATTTTCAAGCACAGTTCGTGTTTGTGGCGGCATCCACCTTGCGGGAGCGAGCAGGGGCGCCCCACAAGCACGAGTGCAGTGCTTGAAAATGAGCTGACTGCGTGCGCATGCACGCAGCACTCCCAGGCTCTCTCTCGCTCTCTCTCTCCCCCTCTCTCTCTTTCTCACTCTTTCCCTTTCTCTCTTTCTCTCTCCCTCCCACCCCCAGCTGGCAACTGTGCGTTCATGCTGCCACTGCTGGTTTCTAGGCGCGTAAGTGACGATTGTTTTAAATACATCGATATAAAAAGCGGGCATCAACTCCCGCACCCTACCCTTTTTGGTTGAAACAAACATTTAAAAAGCACGCAAAAATGCACAGGAATATACATGTAGGTGCACTCAAGAATAAATAAAAAATTATCACGGGCAACAAGGAAAATGCAATATTGAAGTTTCATCCACAAATACTGGCATGGCGTGTCACAAATAGTTCCCACATTTGGGTAATCTCTTATCGTAATTTATACGTAAAAAACAAAGACAACACTAAAAAAGAGTTTCTAAATATCAATAAACATAGCCAATAGGTCTCGCCTCTGGGACCTGATAAGTATTTAGTTATGCAGCACAATATCCTTACTGCAACAACATTAACTGGCTAAACACTTATAAGGTCCCAAAGGCGAGAACTGTTGGCTATGCCAATGCTTGTTTTCATTGGAAACAGTGCACATAACAGAACAGATCATTGCAGTACAAAATAGGAGTGAAATGATATATTAGAAAGGAATACTGTTGTAATTGGCCATTTTTGCAGGTGTATCCCCAAACTTTCTGCTACTTGCCTCTTATTTTTCTGACCCTGGTTTTGTTGGCTATGGGATTCTGAGCATTTTATGCTGATCAGTGCTACAGTGCATACTCTCGGTCTAAATAATGATTATGATTGTTTATCCATGATTGACATATTTGATTTACTGGTAAGTCCCTAACAAAGTGTCATGTCCTCATTGCAAATAGAGCTGGACATGACCACAGCATATGCATAAGATTCACGTCAGGTGCGTGACATCGGGGGCAGTCTTCTTGTGCACTCTGGTACCAGCGATCTAGTTAGGCTGGGGAAAGATAAACTCTGTGTAGTATGAAGAACTGAATGTTTTTGAATCAGGAGTTACACAAAACCTATTGGGGGTGTATAGCTAGCACTTGCGTCCACTCTTTATCATGAAGAGCCCTCTGATAGTTGTCCTCCCATCTGTGTCATAGTGTAGCAAGTGGGGTGTTCGCGAGTTCATGGATGGCTTTATAGAGCCATGTTATATGACGACGGCCGTCACCCATTAGGAGTATTGCATGTAATACCGAGCGAGGGAAAGTTTCATGTCAGGTGAGCCCCAAAGGACTCACAAGTTTGCAAGGGGCTGGCGGTGGATAAGAAATTGTCCCAAGGGAGGCCTTTAGTCCATGGTCGGCTGCTCAAAGGTGAGTAGGTAGCCCTCTGAATACAGGGCACCCACTGTGGTTACCAAGTGGTCAGTCCAGTGCCGCGGGCTCTGGTTGTGTAATAACCCGGGAAATGAGGGAGGCCGAAAACGGGCATGGACGGTGTATATGCAGGAGTTCAAATCATGAGGCAATGTATGCAGAGCATACAGGAGAATTATGCTGCCACCTCTAACAGCCAGGGCAAGGGGAGTACAGCCTAAGGTAGAAGAAGGCTGCTAAAGAGATGAGTCCTTGTTCATTGGTAGCCTCCCCATGTGTTTCTGCGCTGACCAGCATGATAGCCACTGTAGTTGAACAACTAGGAAATATGCTTCGAAGCAGGGGGCATCAAACCCTCTGTGTCCCACCGGAAGTTAGAGATTGTTCAGGGGGATGCAGCGTCGCCCACTACCCCATTTAAGCATGCTCAAGAGAGTAGAGTTCAGTGAAAAATGTCCTTGGAGGTACCACAGGTAAGCTCACGAAGCTTCATATCTTAACATTAATACACAAAAACACTGATTGGTTTCTGAATAATTAAGTGCTTGTTTATAATTCACAATTAACTGAATCTTGCATTCCCTACGAGTGTTGCCCTTTTTTCAGGAAGTTGTGGTTCTGTAGTTTTTTTTCATGCAACATAAATGCTCTTGTATAGTGCATACTTTGAACTGCGTCGTCTTCAGGTGTTTATAACGGGCCAAGATTGAGAGCTGTGGAGCCGAGACTGAAGGTAGTGTGCGTTTCTTCACAAAGCCTGTCAGTGGGTCAAAAAAGTGTTCAGAATACATGGTCTAGCAATCCTTGGCATCTCTGCAGAGCGCCCATGCAATGGCCATGTATTCCAGTTGTAATGGTAATTCTGTGCAAATGTGTTTGCAGGAGGTACACAGTTGTCAACATATTGACAAGGTGAAAACAAAATAAAATGCAGTGCTTAACAAGTGAGTGAGCGCATTGTGTGTTTGGGGGGATGGTGAAGTGATAAGGATTTGAGGACGTGCTATCAGGAGAGAGTGAAAAGAGGGTGCTGAAGAGGAAAGAGATGGGGCTTAAAATAAGAAGCTAGACGAGATGAGAAGAGAAAAAGTACATCCATGTCTAACATAGAGTGAACATAACAGGAGTGACTGAGACAGTCTGAAGTCCACTACCCCTTCCACAGGACTCAGCAACGTGTAATTCACAGTCGCACAATTTTAGAATAGAATATTTTCAATATTAAAATGTACCCCAAACATTTTTTTGTATTCATTCATCTTAAACAGCTAACGACCACTTACAAAGCCAATAGTTTTGGCTAGTTTTAGGGGTATGTCAGTTGAATGCAATAACAGAGGGTTCAGAGAAGAACCATAATACCGGTCGGGTAGCACACTACGGTAGTCACAGAAAATTTAGTTAACATGTTTAAGCCACACCCTTAAATAGATAGGCCACACCCCTTTTAGAGACAACCACAATGTTTTCCACCCAAGTCTTTATTTCTTCCTTGATAATGTAGCTATACAAATTGCTAGTAGTCTTTAGCCAATGTCTTTCGTTCATCAAGAACTTCTCCAGGGTACTGTTATAAGTGCCAATTAGATTTCAGATGCGGACTGACGCATTTTCTTGCCTATTAGAGTTGATTCTATTTGGATAAAAAGCGTCTTCTCCCTGATGGTGTAAAGCATCTGTTGCAATGACCTTGCACGTGACTAATAACATAACCGTTGTGACTCCATACTTGTCCTGGTGCAGAAGACTGAGACAGAGCTTTACTGAACTGGTTGCAATGAATATCTGCATCAGCATTTTAAGGTTTAAATGAGGACGCCTTGGACTTTGACTCTTCTAACCTCTTGGACCTGCATAGTGACTCATCTACCAAATGGACTCACAAAGACACCTTAGTACAAAAGAATGCGTGGAGACAACCATGAACATGTGATCAAGACTTTACAAATGTGCAGCTAACTAGCTACCAGGACAACAACCAGCTGCACAACACACACACATACACATCTGCCAGGCAATGGGGATATGTACCGAATGAAAGAATATGTAAGTAGCCTGGCACAGCCATACGGCGTCATCCTTCAAACCAGTACACTTAGGCTGACAGAGGCACCTTCCACACTTTCCTCCACTCCCCCGAAACCTTCAAAAATCAAGTCATACTCCAGTATGTTATGAAAACCTTGCAACCGGTCGGAAAGCCATCCCCGGATTGCAGGATGCTCTGCAATGGCATAATGGTGACAGTTTGTGCGCTGTATAAATGTAAGATAGTAGTAAAATCACACAGGTAGGACATATGAATCACTCTGCACATTCTCACATACTACCTCCCTCCTGTCTCTACAGAACCAGTGACCGTCACCCCACTCTCAGAAAGGGACTCCTGGTAGATCACCTTCAATTCTAGAACCTCGGAGGCCACCTCGCGTCCAGACCTTCTCAAGTATGACAGGCAGGATCAACCACTCTGGGATGGGAGCATGGGAGTCTGGGAATCTCCTTGTGAGTAGCGTGCTGAGGACTTTGGCCACATTTTAAAATAGCTCTAGTCTCAGCTCTTGCTCATGGACAAGCTGCAGAGCCTACTCCTGCTCTGGTCTGCATCCTGATGCGAAGATTTCCAGTCACACAGCAGCTGCCACTGGGCAGTTCTAATGTGACATCATAGGAGGTGGCCTATCAGATTGCAGCTTCATACAGACACCTACATTCAAACTGAAATACACAGAGTGAATACTGTCCCACAAACAGTCTCCACGCCGCATACATCTACATATTGCTTAAAATGAAAACCCGAGCAAAGCTTTCACAAAGTCACCTATGAAAATGCTCTTGTGTGACAGAAACAGCATATAACAAGCATTTTCATAGCTAATAGGTCTCGCCTTTGGGATCTTATAAGTGTTTAGCTATGCAAAACTTGATGTTGCAACTAGGATATTGTACTTGATAACTAAACACTTATAAGGTCCCAAAGGCGAGACCTATTGGCTATGCCAATGCTTGTTTGATTCCGTATTCTTTAGCTGAACCATCATGTTCATCTATACATTTCTCTGTATCATTTATATTGAAAAATTCGGTAATACGTCTTAAAAGTAATTTTCGACATAAAACTCAGTTTTTGAGTGATCCCAGTTCTTATTTGAATTTTACTCTGCTAATTAATGGGTTTAATGTTGGGGAGTCTCTTTCCACTAGATCAATGAGAACAACCAAGCCGGATTACATTAGGTAAAAGACCGTGGTGCATAAAACATTGGGGCTCAGTGAAATATTGAGGTTCGGCTCCACATATACCTCCATATTACAGAGGAGCATATTTCCATTTGCAGGCTGTCATTTACCATAGTAGGGCATTATGGTATTTGTACTCTTGGTTTAATTCACTCAAACCCATTGGAATATAACAGATTAACGTAATGATGTTTAAAAGGAAGGAACTCAATGCAGTAACCGTAGCTGTGCAACAAGTGTAAATCACAAAAAGTCTTTAAACTACTTATGTCCCTCTAAAGCAGCAGACTTCTCAATGCAAATTAAACTATGTTATAGGTTGAGCTTGATTCTGAAATTACACCCAAATTTTCAGAGTATCTGTTGGGAACTCGGGCAGTTGTAGGGAGGACTGTTGTCAGAGCATTATCGAAGATTTAATCTGTTTCAATGCATCCACGCTTTAAGGTTTCGGACTGTTGTATCAGGCACAATGTGAGAATAGTGGCAATAAAATAGTAGTGGGTTAATTAAGCACGTGCAACGAACAGAGAAACTGCCGGTAACATGCTCTAAACCCAATGAGATGGCTTAGTTGGGTGTCTGCAACAGCAATCGGTTTGTATACTCAATATCACAGATTCCATTCAAACGCCAGTAAGATAGCTTTAGTGGCTTATTCCACGCGCAGCAGGTTGTGAAATAGATTTTTTTCCATTTTCTAAAGCTCTAGAGCTTGCTTGGTAGCACAGAAATGTGCCCTTCAGAAACGTCATTTATGGTGACACCATTATGAAATGTCAGTTCCGGAAATATAACAAAGATTGAAAAACATGTGCTTACTAATAAGCTTTCCCTTGGCAGACTTGAAAGTGTTGGCTCCTCTGTACAGTCCCCCATCCAAAGGCTTAAGAGAGGTGAACCCCAAGACCCAACAGAACAGAGAGCCTCCAGTCACAAGACACTTCTGCCCCCTTGTGCCTGTACCATCACTTAATGACACCAATCGTTCAAGACAGTTCTCCATCCCATCTCTTTGAACCGGGATTATTACCTGTCATATTCGGAGCGGGTGAGAAACATTAAAGGCTCTTGGACGACTTTGTTAAGTGCTGCAGAAGGATTTGCTCATATATCACCAGTCAGACTCTGGTAAACCTTTCACACCACGCAAAGGCCCGCTTGCCGGTTTAAGACACAACACGCGTGCGCCAACCACAAGATATGCGATGCACCTGTGCAGAGTCCTACAGTCGCTACAAACCATTGGTCCTGCCAGCAACCTCAGTAGAAACTAAAGAAAGACAAGAATGACTAGGCAAACTGCCCAGGAGCTTCTAGGAATAATGCGAGTACTGTCGCATTATTAAAAAGAGCCGATCTACCTGAAAAGAGCAAAATTAGTGGAACAGAGCACACTAAGGAGAAATAACAAGGCCATGAGTGTGGCGGTAGATAAACTAAAGTTTATTTAAAGGGGGGAAAGTGTGTCTGCAGAAACTGAGCAAAAAAAAATACAGCTGAGAAAGAAAAAATAATAGAGCGCCCGATGCCGTGAGTGTGGCGGTAGGTGAACTAATTTAAAGTGGGAGAAGTGTGCCTGCAGAAAGTGACGAGCAAAAAAAAAAAGAAAAGACCGACAAAGCCTTTCCCAGGCGGGTGCGAGCAGGGCCACCATCTGTTTGAAATTTAATTACAAACAGATGTCGCCAAAGCTCGCTCCCGCAAGGGAATCGTCAAACGTGCACGCATTGGCATTGAAAGCAATGCAAAGCGTGCACGTTTTTGGGCGAAAAAGCAAATTGATTCCTAAAGGTCTCCTCCTTTGCAGAGCATGCGGGCTGCGTAGGCGAGACCTAAAAATAAGCACAGTGCTACATGGGGAACCGTTTTCCGAGAAGACCTTCATTATCAGCCCATGCAGTGCTTGAAATGGAAACATCGAAGTGTAGGCACTCTGTGCCAGAGTACCTGCTTGTTTCTGAGAAGTGCAGGTACTCTCCAATTAAAAGTATTGCATTTCTCACTGTCATAATCCTCCAGGGCATTAATTTTGTGAATGGCTGACATTATTTATATCTCTCTATATATGTATATTCTCTTTCTCTCTCTCTCCCCAAGTCACAAGAAGCAATGGTCCAGCATATAGAATCAGTATCAGTTTGGGCAATTATACCCAGTTCTACGCGACTACTATTCATAAAGCTGTAATGCTTGTCTTAAACCAGGGTGGGGAGTTAAAGACCGGCTGGGTGAATTGCTTTTGGTAACAGGTCAAATAAGCAGAGACTATGCCCACTTACCTTTTCATAGTCTTGGGCCCAGTTATCATAAAACTGTAGTTTCTCATCCACAGAGATCGCCTTATGAGCAGAAGTGATCACTTCTCGAACGTCTGATAGGCTCCTCCTTGGAGCCGACATGCCCAGCCTATGAGAAAAGAAGGGACAGTTATAAGAACTACTCAGAGAAGCCCATCTCCAGAAATAGTCAGGGACAACAATAGAAAAGAGAAGTGCAGTTCGTCCTGGGTCCCCAGCAGTGGTATCACATAGGGTATATATTCCATCTGATGAAAGAAGCACCGGGACACTCAAAGTTTCTGCACTGAACTATCATGTCATAAATGGTGCAAATGTCCAAAACCTGAGAGTTTGGATCACCTACTAGAGCACTATCTGAGATGAACCCACACAATCAATATATGTAGCAAATTTCTATCAGGGATATACTTTACAGTTGCAAATCTGCATGTTCCACCTTTCCACTGGCTCAATGTTCAATCTCCTAGACCCTCCCAACCTTTTATTTTTATTTTTTTATGGTCGGCCTCCTCTTTCATCCAATGATCAGTCATTCTTTGTCCTTGTTGGTGCGCTCAGTCTCTTCTGTCTCCCAATGTCATTCTTGGTTTGTTCCGCCTCCTCCCTCATGTAATGTCTGGGCTCATGTGCTCCACCTCCTTCCTCATTGAATAGCTGATCTCACTTTCTGTTCTTAGTGTACTCTAACTCCTCCCTCGCCCAATGTCCACTCTCATTCTCTCTTGGGGTAGGTGTGCTCCTCAGTCACCCAATGTCCAGCCTCATTCTCTCTTGGGGTTGGTGTGCTCCTCAGTCACCCAATGTCCAGCCTCATTCTCTCTTGGGGTTGGTGTGCTCCTCAGTCACCCAATGTCCAGCCTCATTCTCTCTTGGGGTTGGTGTGCTCCACAGTCACCCAATGTCCAGTCTCGCTCTCTGTTGTTGCTGGTGTGCTCCTCAGTCACCCAATGTCCAGTCTCATGCTCTGTCGTTCTTGGTGTGCTCCGCCTCCTCCCTCCCCCAATGACCAGCCTAATTTACTGCCTCTCTTGGTGCTATTCACTACCCCCCTCGCCCAATAACGAGTCCCATTCCTAGTTGCCCTTGCCAGGCCACCCATTCCACATCACCCAAAGACCAACTTTCCAGCCAGTCCTCTTGACATGCCATTCCACCTTTAATCATAATGCCCCATTCCCCACGCTTGTGTGCATGTCTGTTTTACATAGGATATGTTTCTGTTGCAACAGCACTGACAACGGAGTAATTCCCCCAGTTTAAAGCAATAAGTTGGGTTTCAGCTGGACTGTTCAGATTAGAAGGAAGACTCCTGCATTACTGACAGTGGACCCCTCACCTGCCACTCTCTTTTAGAGACTTCCTTTCCAGCTAATACGCTCTTGTGCTGGTGGACTAGGCGGTCACCTGGGGTAGCTGGCGTACAAAAGGCTATGCACAGATGTCAAAGAAGCAGTTTCTTTCCAAACTCAGCCACCCCAGCCAACATTTCTTCGCCTCCTCTTCTTGACCTTCTCTCCCCCCTATTCTTTGCATCTATCGGGTTCCAGTATTCAATGTTGTCTTAAGTTGGGTTGAGGTCTCACACCTTAGCTAGGCGCTCCAATGCCACTTATATCTTAACTGTGTAGCTGTGAGTGGTACTAAAGGGCTACAGAAGCAGTCCCCTAAGTAAAAGTCTGAGTGTTTCACACAAGAATGGCACAATCTATAGATCAAAGCCAAATCCACTCCACATCCCTCATTTGGCTCATCAACTTGAGACTGTCTGCAGGGAGACAAAACCCGAAAATAAATCACAAGTTGCTACTATTTTTTTTAATTGTTAACCTTCACAAAGATCTCAACTCCATTTCAATGTAATTTCGACTTTTATGGGTGTGAAAGCACCATGTGGTCTGGGATATTGCCCTTTTAATAGTGCACAACAGCAGACTGAGTACCTGCGTCAAAAGATGGCGAAAAATACTTCTGCATATGGTTTATTTTTTAGCACCTCCTCAAATCATTAAAAAAAACAGGTTGAGAGTTTACAAAGCGTGCGAGGGTGAGTATATAATTTAGACACAATAATGCCCGAAAAATATGCTACATATTTAGCATTGGAAATATCTGTTTAACCCCTCCCATGCTCGTGACAGAACCGTTCCGTCATGAGCCTCGGGTGGGCTGTGCTGGTGATGGAACGGTTCCGTCACGGCCCGCTCGCCGCGCCTGCGCTGACATTCTAAAGAGCAGGCGGGCCGTGACGGAACCGTTCTGACACAAGCACAGCTCACCCGAGGGCCGTGACGGAGCGGTTCCGTCACGAGTACGGGAGCGCCGCGCGGCCCTGCCTCCCCCTTAGCGCTGCGGCGGAATAGCCGCCTCAGCGAAGGGGTTAAATTATTATTCTGATATGTATAGTTCCGATTATGAAATTCCTAACCCTGCAGTTATAAAAGAAAATTAAACTCCTTTCTGTCATGTCGCAAAGACATAATGGGGGAATGAATCAGACACATCTGCCATTGGAAGAAAGGGATATCCTTATACATAAACAAGCATTTACAATGCAACGGTCTCGCCTCTGCAAAAGTTTGAGCTATTGGCATTGTTAATGACAAAACGTTTATTTATGTGTTGGTTTTGAAAACAGATAAATAAATGACATTGTCATTTACAATGCCAATAGTAGTAGAGAGTGAGTAGTTGATAGTAGAGTGGATAGTACAGAGTAGTAGAGAGTGAGTAGAGCGTAGTTGAGAGTAGTAGAGTGAGCGGAGAGTAGTAGAGTAGTAGAGCGTGAGTAGTAGAGAGTAGTAGAGAGTGAGTAGTAAAGAGAATTAGAGTAGTAGAGAGTGAGTAGTAAAGAAACGGAGTCAAAATCAATATATTAGAATACAGACGTGAACACGCTCGACAGACATCTGGAAACACTTACAAATACTGAGCCCCGTGCACACTTAAAACACTGACTTCGCCTCACGCTGGTCACACCCAATAGACCCACTAGTGCACTGTCCCTAGTACAATACCCCTATTTACATTTAATAAAAGCCAGTATACAGACACATATATTATTTAGTTTATGGCCTGTGTGTAGCGTGTACGGGCTCCCATCTATCAGTATACTGATTCGCCTGTGTAGTCTATATAGATAAACTCCCAAACACACAATAAACACAGAGCCCTTGTATTTAACACACAGATCCGCTTGCCCACTCGACACGTAGGCTCTGCGCACACTCGAATAACGCTTGGGAACATAGCTCCCCTGCCCACATCGACCTCTGCATACGTCTAAGTAACAGCAGAACAACCTGATATTTTGAGACAGACCCTAAACCGTTGAACGTGGACAGCGGCCAGATTGTTCACTGTATACATCTCCGTGAGGACAAACGTGTCCAGAAAATAGTTGTCGCTAATAAGAAGGGAGGCCTCATCTGACGGCCTGAACCTGGTCACTCGCAGGAGTGCACAGCTCGTACCATACAAATAACTGCACGTACCAGGTACTTTCAGACCGAGTGTATACTTGGAGCCAAAATAAAGTAAACAGAGGTTCCTCAAAGGTAATACAAAATATCCTTTGTGAGACTTCAGTTATAGACCGTAGGGCAAACACAGGTATACATTTAAACAAATCCATAAACATAAAAGGCATTTAGAAATAAACTGAAATTATTTTCTCGGACTGTTCCTCCGAGGAATAAAGCATGGGAGCATTTTTACAAACACAAATGAGCAGTAACACGAGGGCTGCCATGCAATTACAGAACAGTTGGGGTGGCGCTTCAGGGGTCCTGGCAGTTAGATACAGCAGCGAGGGTTTTTCAAAATTCTCAGAAAAGTAGGCGCGCTACCTGGTGTGACCGTTAAGAGTGTTACAATCAAGGATAAGGTATGGTGCGTAAGAGTGAACGGTATAACCCTTAACCGTCCAGAAAGAGAGTCTAAAGGCTCTCACGGTAATTAGAAACAGCAATACTCTCGCACACAAACACAAGGTATAACAGAGGTAACAAGATAATCGTAAACATAAACAATTATAGCCAAAAGTAAACAGAACGACTCTTCAGGGCTTGTGGCACACCCTACAAGCCTGTAGGTCGAATTGGAACAACCAGAGTACATGGGTGCTCTATTAGTAAACGCTTAATATGTGTGAGTATTAGGCCGGTACCGGGAGGGGATCCACTTCCCGTCAGTATATTGCATTAGTCGCTATGGAGACTCGAAGTTCATTGTCAGATACGTTGCATCCCTCCTCCTGTGTTTCCCGGTCGCCGCTTTCCAAGTAACGGACAGTTTACTAATAGAGCACCCATGTATTCTGGTTGTTCCAATTCGACAGATGTCCCACACTTATAATCTTATGGTTTATTGACTTCGAGTGACACACTCACGAATAGGAAACATTGACTCCGTATCAATAATGAATCTTCACTTTCTGGACCTACAGGCTTGTAGGTTGTGCCACAAGCCCTGAAGAGTCCTTGTGATCTATTCTCACACGACGAAACACGTGTCGGCTGGTTGTGGACTCAATTAAACTACCCACATTAAAGACACACTCAGATACCTGCTTCTGTTTACTTTTGGCTATAATTGTTTATGTTTACGATTATCTTGTTACCTATGTTATACCTTGTGTTTGTATGCAAGAGTATTGCTGTTTCTAGTCCTAGCAGTTAGCACCTGAGAGCATCTCCTGTGTCCCCTGAGCGGGCTTAAATCAAAACAGCCAAGCCCCTCCCCGAGCCATTGAGGGTGCGCAGCCCGTGTGGTACCCCCCTCAATAGGTGGGTGCGTACTTCACTCACCGGCCTCGCAGAAGCACGGGACGGTAGCGGAGGCCCAGGGCAGCGGTTGCAAGGGAGGGACTGTCCAAAACCGTGGTCAGCTTGAAGCACACAGTAGGACTCTGAGTGCCAGGGGGCGGGGCTCCGAGCGGGGAAGAGAGTCTAGGACCGCGCGGAACGCATGTGTGGGTGATGTGACATGACGAACACGCAGAACGTGAGGCTCTTGCCTGCAGAGTGCACCAAAAATAATGCTGCTGTATGGATGGTGCACTTACAAGCACGAATCCCATTCAACCGAGCACAAGAGGTGTAGCAGCGATGCTCCCATGCGAGGGCACGTTTAGCGTCCATTGCTCAACCGCCAATGTACTTGCCTCAACCATTCACGTAGCCAGTTCTGTCACAGTCTTTAGAGTTTTTTTGCAGCAACAGCTAATAACCAACTGAAGAGAGCTTACCCAGCCACTTGCAGGCCACAACAAACAAGCGAGCTCCGGCTGGAAAGCGGACCACGCCATGCACACCACCATGTTTCTCCGAGGTCAAGCAGAAATGCCTCGGAAAAACGCCCCGTCATTTTCGGATTCGGGGGCGTGTTTTTCTTTCTTTCCTCTTCCCATTGGCTGGAATGTAAAATTCCAGCCAATGGGAAGAGGAGAGAAAGAACCTAAAAAACACACCCCCGAATCCCAAAAAGACGGGGCTTAAATGGAAAGACGCCCGTCTTCTCCAATGGCTGGCCAGCATTTAGAAGGCTAGCCAATGGAGAAGAGGGGCGGGTTCAAGCCCCACTCTGAAAAACATAAGATCTTTCCGGCGAGACTGTGCAAGTGCAGCCTACGCAGGCCGAGGCCTAAAACGACAGTCTCTCTTAAATTTCACCACTGTGGCGCCACTACAACAAGACATATAATTAGTGGGCGGTTTAGCGCAGCTAAGGAGAAACTAGGGCAGTGTGTTTATAGAAGAGATTTGTGGGTCATGTTGGTACATCCAAAGAATGCATCATGCCACACTGCCCAAGGGCCAGTTGATTCACCCCAACAGCCCCTCTTCTGCTCCTACAGCGACCACGCCAGGCCTCTGCCACCACCACTACAAGGGTGGTAATGCTGCTGCCTTTGCTGTAAATGTGCTGTAACGAGGGAAGGCTCGAGCCGCAGAGGCTGGACGCAATATGTGGAAGTCAAGCTTGCATTCTAGCTGGCTGGTGGAAGTGTTGGTGGTGTGAGCCTCATTATGTGTGTACGTTTTCGGACCTGTGTCTTTCACTACCAGTGTATCCTTTCTGTGTATTTGAAGGACGCTTGCTCTGCTCCTGCCTATCTGGTACCTTGGCGGGAGGCATGCGGGACTAGCTGACACCAGTTACTGCCCACATTTCAAGAAATGCGATGAGCTGCAAGAACACACTACAGTCAATACGGTAATTAGTCGACCAAGGATGTGTTCCGCTGCAGAGGAATGCCTTCGCTCAGGCAACTCTTAGCCAGGCCTAGATAACAAGCATTGGTAAATGCATCAGTTTAGCCTATGTGATAAATAATAACCTGTTTTATAAATCAAAAATGAATAAGGGAGAAAGAAAACAACATGTTTGTTTTAGTAGTTGGTGTTATTCCTTACGTCGTACCTCACTTTGACAAGATTGCCTACAGATTAAATAGGTTTAGAGATATTTCATATTCATCAAGACAAGAATAATGTTTGGACGTATCCCTGAAGAGTCGTGTTACAAGTCCATGACTGTAGAAAAGACTGTGCCGATCCTGGTAGACATAATTGGCAGAGAGGTAGATTAGTAACATATAATATTTTGTAAGTGAATGGCTTTTTAGTATGACATGCACTCATTGCAGTCTCTATTGAGAACGTCTCATGCTTTCTTTCCAGCAGATCATTATTTGCATTGGAATATTGCCTCACTGTTTTAAAAGCAGACATTATTGATGCAATTTCCTTTAACCAATCTTGTATATTACCGTGTACATTATGATTAAAATGATTAACCAGAAGATTATTTCTTACTACAAACCTTTTCCATTGCTTGGTGTCAGTCTCAGAATAGCGTAAATCTCTCACTAAATGAGCTCTGTCTGAAACCCAAGGAAGGATAAAGGTACATCGGATTGTAAAAATGTAACCGTACATTTCTTTGTTATTACATTTTTGACGAGTTAAATAACTAATATTTCCAATCGCTATTAAATTTCCAGAGGCAGCATTTTTAGAACATAAGCTGCCTTATTAAATTCCGATTAAAAGTTGAATGAAATCAACAAATTAATTTTTTTGTGCCCCCTCTGGCTCAAGGGCTCTACAGTTCGTGAAAAAGGCATGGGGCGTAGCAAATGGAAATCAATCGGGTGCTGCATAAGTTTTTGTGAAGCTGAGCTAGCCAGTTGCGGCTGGTAGGGAACAGGCGTGGGGGAATTGGGATGGGGGTTGAGGGGGGAATAATAAAAACAACAAAAAAGACACTTTCCTTTTCCGGCGGCCGCGTCTTTCCCTGCTTCTATGCTCCAGAAGAAGCTGCAGGAAGCGCACACAGCACACAGGCTCTCCTGAGCCAATCACTGAGTTGTGATTGGTCTGAGCGCCGTGGATCGACACTCACATCGGGACAGGGAGCCTGTGCACATTCCCCACCAGGATATCTTTTACAGCATGGTGGAGAATATGCTAAGTGTGCATGGCTGGCAGAAAACAACCGGCCAAGCAGTCATTACGCACCTAGTGCGCACAATCCTCTCCTCCTCCCACCCTGAGCCCTCAGCCCCACCCTGCCCCAACCCGCAGCAGCCAAAAAATAAAATGATAATAACCTTGTTACTATTGTTTTCTTTTTAGGTCTCGGCCTGCGAAAGACTGCGCACATGCGCAGTCGAGCTGGCGACATTTAATGATATACAAACATCTATTTCCTTACTTTTGGTATAATCGTGGCACCTGCGCTTTACTACTAACATTATGAGTAAAGCGCGGGTGCAGCGATTATACCAAAAGTAAGGAAATAGATGTTTGTTTCTATTTCTTTACTTTTGGTATCATCGCTGCACCGATGCTGTACCTGGTTCCCCGGCTCTAAAGCCGGCACTTGAAGGCCTGCCAGCCCCGTTTTGGACTAAGGTTAGACCCCCTCAGAATAATGAGAGTTGACAGTCAGAGCACCATGATCTTCAAAGAACAAGCGCTTGAAGACCTATTTTCCTAAGCCTTTCCGCGCTTCCATTTCGGCACTATGGCCCGCACACATGTTTTTAGCGTCAGTCCGCCAAACAAATGGAAGCACAACCCCACCCCCAAGCGTCCTCCGCGAATTGGCTGAGATGTAATTGTGACCTGGTGATAGGCTCAGGGATGATTTCTGTGATGTTATTTGCTGGCAGTTTGAATGTGCAGAAAGTCGTAGGCACAAATGAGTGTCACACACAGACAATGTGGAGAAGTTATAAATGTTTCTGAAGCGCTGAGTTTACTAAATCCCTCAGCTCACGCATTCAGTGGCCACTCCACTGGTCCTCCAATGTCAACCAAAAGTCCGGTGGTGCTGGTACAGCAGCGTTCTTCGTGCTGCCCCACTCTGCGCAGGTAAGGCAGAGAAAAATGTATCCGTTACACCACCTGCAGCATTCACTCTTGGGATTCCTGAGCGTGCTCCATTACTGCCCATGACCAAGGAATCCTTCACCACTTAAGTTTGGTGATAAGCTCTGGTTTCTGTTGCAAGCCATAGACGTCGGAGATAGAGCCAGGCAAACAATATTGTCTCACAGAAATGTGCTTTTTAAAGACACAGAAGAGATCAACATTTTGCCAGAATTAAAGAAACTCTACTAAAGGGCTCTGGCAAACATAGACAATACGATTTCCTTTTCCGCAATGTGCTGAAGGTCGAGATAGTTGTTTTAATAGAATGATATGCATTTTCACAGTACTGAAGGGAGTCAGCACTGGAGCTTTATGAGTGTGCTGTATTGCCGATTTGCATGGGTCGCCATACTGGAATATTATGGGTTCTCCAAGTACGGACTGAAGTGACAGATCTACATAGGGTATGTATAATGGCACAGCAAATGGTGCTGACTCTTAGTACTGCAGAAGCCAGGAGCGCCTAAGATCAATCGTTGGCGGCGAGGCTTCTAAGGATCACCGTCCTGGGAAAGCAATGGGCACTTCAGATTTAAATAATTGAAAGGAGGTGCAGTTGAACAGCAGTGTCTCTACTGGGATTACACAATTGATCTCCGAGAGGGCAAAGCCTGGAGGGCAGACACGCCACTTCCAAGTGGGCGACCCTCATGAATGATAGCAGCTGACCGGTCTCGTGATTAGGCCCCATAATGCCCTCCGCGGCTGGAGATGGACCTGCCACGCTTCGCTTTTTCTGTGTTTGATTATGCACATTTGTTTCCCACCACATCCCTTTTTTATTGGTGGCATTCCGTTTTTTATGGACTTGTCCCCGTAATCAGGTGGCTTTTTAGCTTTACTTTTATTAGTGTTTGTAAAACTTTCATGTACATAACATGCATATATATATGCATTTGTATGTGTATGTGTATATATATATATATATACACATACATTTATAAACAGATATAAACATATATAAACAACTGCATATCTATATAAATACCGATATGAATGCATGCATACATATACATACATATGCATGGTATATACATAAACGTTTAAAAAAACACTAATAAAAGCAAAGCTAAAAGTGACCTAATTACAAACAGAATTGCTTAAGCTTAACTAAAGCTGAGACCGTTGCATTGCAAATGCTTGTTTTTCCCTTTTTACTGCTCTGAGAAGTGGGGCGATGCACCACCCTCTTAGCGGCCACTGGAGCGAACGCTTGGTGCCCGGTTTTGAGGTGCATTATTGCTGTGTTAATTGCTGAAAAGACACACTTACATGGACTGCAAGCAAGAAATTGCAATACTTGATTTAGATCACTGCTTTATTGAACAGAAGGTGATAGAGTTGTGGAATGACAACCCTCCCCCCCCCCGTTCTTCGTGGCAAATAATCTGCCTTCATATCGCCGAAGGGCTGCTCTTTTCTGCAGCTCTGTCACTGCAATTACAGCCCAGTGTAAACAACTCTATTGTTATTCCAGCAAGACAATTCCATTACCCACAATTCCCTCGCCACTGCTGCCCCAGATTACTTTGGTGTGTGGGTTGTACTTACCGAGAAGGAGACAGATGTAAATACAATTTAGACATGACACATTATAATAGTGCATACTTGGGACGGTGCTCTGGGACTCCTATGACTGAGATCTGTCTCTAGGCTTGGTGCTAGCAATTAAACTGCCGAAGTCTTTACATGAGAAATTCATGGTGTTTTGCTTGAAGAATAATGGTTTAAAGTGGTCATGCTTTGCTTCACAATAAGATTAAATGTGCACCTTCAAATCCTCTCGCAACCCACACAGCTTAATGTGTGTGGTGACAATAGCAGGGTTACAGTACTTCTATGTCAAACAAGTAAGCAGCTGGAATACGAGTGACCACCACACTGGCTATCTAGTTAGAACTGTCATAGTGCCAATAACGGCAACACTCCCCATCCCTCCCACAGCAATACTCTGGAGAAATAATCAGAGACAACACATTTTTAGTGGAGGAAATTGCTGCAGGTTTATTTGCATAACAAATATGCCAACATGGTGGGTTATCTTTCGGTCGATCCCAGGGCAGGCAGCCCCTCGCCGCCTGCCCACCTGATGAGCCAAATACCCGGTGGCCCTCGCCAACCGGTGTTTGTCGATTGGGGGGGTGGGGGGCGGAGATAGCCCCTCCCACTGGCGGACCGCCAGCCCACCCCCTTAATCACGCCCCTCCCAACTCGGGGGGGGGGGGGGGGGGGAGTGTTGTAGGCAACCCCCGGTTGCTCAGGTCCACAACCGCCCGAAGGACTAACAGGGAGCCGTCGCTCTTCCAGGGTCCAAAGTGAGGGCCTCCCTGGGGATTTTTGGCTTTCCCACCCTTACTGTGCTTCTGCAGAGGGTACCCTTCTGTACCTTACAGCCTCAGGATCGCCCTGTAACTCCGCCTGCAACACAAAGTAATAAGTTAGTGAATCACACACCCCCTGCATGTACGCCGGGTACGCGGTGGGGAGGGAAACGGCGTAAGGGCAGCAAGAGAAAAGAGGGTGATTGGTGGGCGGGAGAGGTATAAGTACCTCTCCCCCCGCCCTCTCCTGCCCGGAAGTGACACAGGCCTGGGGGACCCTCGAGAGTCCCCCCAACACTGGGAGGCTAAAAGTGTGCCCTCCTGTGGCACTAAGGGGGGCCACCCTCTTAGGAGGGCCCCCTTCGTGGGCCCGGGGCAGCCCTGCAATCAAAATGCTTACTTGTGTGCCAGTCGAACGTTTTTGTACAAGCGCCTACCATTGGTTCTTCATGCAGTTGAAAGAAGTCACAATTCAATCAGTTCTCCAATAGATGATTTATTGTTTGGTAATACGGTAGAGGTTGTAGCCTTACAGCTAGAGCAGGTCCGTCGACCTCGAAGCTGGGGAACTGTGCCCGAGTCTCAACAAGGACGCTCAACTTCCTGTGATCCCGGGCAAATCACTTAATCTCCCGCCCTCAACACAAACGAATGTGTCCATCTGTAACGAAACTGGTGCTCATGTAAAGCTCTTTGGTACCGGATATCTTTGAGTCGCGTTCACGCTATTTAAAACGCTAAAAAAAATAAAAAAAATACTAAAGTACAGCTGAATCAGCAAGCATTTGCAGTGTAAATTTGCTTTTTGGAGAAAAAAAATCATGTATACACCAAGAAAATAGTTGACCGTTAGCGGCAGTGCTATAAGTAAGAGACTGTCCTATCATAGAAGAAAATTATGACTAACTGATTCTGTGGGATTCCAAAACCAATGAAACCTGTTCTTTCAGTCTGTTACTTCCCAAGACTTTAACCCAAGCATGGAGAATGCATTCGTTTAATTGACAAGTATCACAGAAGTGCGGAGGATGTGGCGCAGCCGCCAGAGCTACTGGCTCTAGAGCTGGTGCTCCTGGTTCGAGTCTCAACATCCTGTGATTCTGGACAAATCCCTTACATATCGCTGCCATATATAGCGAGCCCGCACTCACCTGTTAAGCCCTGCAATGCATTTAGTCCTCTCTTTGTTACTTTGCTGCACGTCCTGGCTGCGATCCTGCCGCTTGCATTAAACAGTAGGAAGTGACATCACATGATAACACCGGGTCATATGACTACACACATGGGCACAGTCATATTAACTATTCGGTATCCAAAGCTCTCGTTGTGCAGAGGTCAAGTGGCTCCAGGTCCCCGCAGGAAGCGCGGCTTTTCAGCCTACAACGCTTCTTGGAATTTGGCACCACACTTACAATACTGTGAAAAATAAAACTACAAGTCCCAGGATGCACCTCTTTGTTGGTTGAAAATTCAGGACTGACAACAGTGTCATACAAGATACTGAGGGACTTGATAGCTCTGCTAAGAAGGTAACGTGTTTATTCCATTAGCGATAATTTCAGAAACAGCAGTTCCCGCGGAAGCAGGCGACCCGTATCACAATAATAACTCTGGCATCACACACAGCGCCACCTAGTGGGGCCTATTCCATTTGCAAATGAACACCTCGTTGATAATTACGGCAAAATCTCTTGAGGTGGGATGTTATTAGTGGCTGGGTATCCCACTTTTTATGGGGGTGCCACCTCTCAAGCGATTTGTGCAACACCTCACCTCTTACGGGCAAGATGGAGCCGTGACGTCTTCCGTGAATCTAAGGTCTCAGGCTCTTGTACTGGCAGCCCTGGCCTGCCAGTCTCTCTCATTATCTGTTGAACCTTAACACCTTGAACACGAGGATAGGGAGCTCGCCCAAGGAAGGGCGAGGACAGGGCTTTAAGTGGGCCGGGTTTCTCCTGGTCTCACACCCTGTAATAATTTAAAACGGACACTGAACCGGGTCCCATTCGGGTCCTGTATGAAAGTCCTCAACTTTTCATGCAACCACATTGATCGAATTCTGAACAATGAGTATAAACAGGCATTTGCAATGCAATAGGTCTCGCATTAGGAAAGTTTGAGCTATTGGTATTGTAAATGAGAAATTTTGTATTTATGTGTTGGTTTTGAAAATAGCTAAATTAATAGCTTTGTCATTTACAATGCCAATAGTTTTAACTTTCGCAAATGTGATACCTATAGCATTTGTAATGCAAAATGTGTTGTATTTAACGTGACTTAGATGTATTGATATTACAAATAACAATGGCTTTTAATTTTTTTAACTAATTAATACTTAAATAAAAGTTATTGTAATTTATAATGGCAATAGCTTAAATTTTCTTAAAGAACTTTTGTGAAGATTATCAGCCTGATTCATCAAGCCGAAATCGTCTCGCAAAGGGCCAGATTCTGAGAATCTGGCCCTTTGCGAGCGCTATTTTTGCATTTGGGATTCATCATCCCAAATGCAAAAATCGGTAATAGCGATTTCGCTATTTTGCGAGGAATTACATTTAAGATTCCTTAAATGCAATTCATCATCCATTTAAAAATTGCGAATTCGCAATTTCGGCCTGCAATTTACCGTGAGGTCAAACCTTGTGGTAAATAGCGAAAACTTAGAAAAATGCTTTTAAAAGCATTTTTCTAAGTTGCATGTTGCACACACGCATGTCCTTTGGACATGTGTGTGCGCAACACCTGTTTCAATTTGCATTTAAGGGGTGCTACAGGGTGTCCTTTGGACACCCCTGGCACCCTTTAAATCGCTATCTTATTTGCGATTAGCTAATTGCTAATCGCAAATAAGTAATACTCCCCATTCATTCCTATGGGCCTTTTGGCCCATAGGAATGAATGGGGAGTTATTCCTTATTTGCGATTAGCAATTTGCTAATCGCAAATAAGGAATGTGTAGGAATCGCAATTCTTTATGCAATTTCTACATGAATCCCGTTTTGCAAGTCCTTAACAGCGATTCCTTATGAATCGATATTAGGGGCTCGCAAAACGGGAGATTGATGAATCAGGCTGTAAGTTCAGTGTATTTTATTGTGACGAAAATCCAAGAACAGAGGTGAAATATTAACATCTTTTTGGGACATTTGTAATAATTTGAACCAGTTGTTGTTGAATGGTTGCACAGATTGATGCTGCAGTGGCGCTGAGTGATGTGGTGGCGACGAGTGATGCTGTGGCGTCCATTGATGCTGTGGTAGCGCATAGTGATGTTGTTGTGCCCCTGAGTGATGCTGTGATGGTGCTGAGTGAGGCAGTGGTGATGCGATAGATAGAGTGAGTGCGATAGATAGATAGATGGAGGTAGGGCGATAGATAGAGGGAGGGCGATAGAGGGAGGGCGATATAGATAGAAGGAGGGCGATAGACAGAGTGAGGGAGGGCGATAGATAGACAGGTGAGGTAGGGCAATAGATAGACAGATAGAGTGAGGGAGGGAGATAGACAGATAAAGTGAGGGAAGGCGATAGATAGATAGAGTGAGGGAGGGCGATAGATAGATAGAGTGAGGTAGGGCAATAGATAGACAGATAGAGTGAGGGAGGGAGATAGACAGATAGAGTGAGGGAGGGCGATAGATAGATAGAGTGAGGGAGGGCGATAGATAGAGTGAGGGAGGGCGATAGAGGAGTGAGGGAGGGCGATAGAGTGAGTGAGGGCGATAGAGTGATAGAGTGGTAGAGTGAGGGCGGTAGAGTGAGGGCGGTACAGTGAGGGCGGTAGAGTGAGGGCGGTAGAGTGAGGAGGGTAGAGTGGTAGAGTGAGGGCGGTAGAGTGAGGGTGGTAGAGTGGTAGAGTGTGGGCAGTAGAGTGAGGGCGTGAGGGCGGTAGAGTGAGGGCAGTAGAGTGGTAGAGTGAGGGCGGTAGAGTGGTAGAGTGAGGGCGGTAGAGTGAGGGTGTGAGAGTGGTAGAGTGAGGGCGTGAGGGCGGTAGAGTGGTAGAGGAAAATGTTGCTATTTTGACAGTATTGCTTGTAAAATAACACATAGTCTATTTGCAGATGTGCACAGTGTGATATGTTATTTATTACCATTATTGAGTGTGTGGCTGTTGAGGCTTCATATTCATGAAGCCTCTAGTAAGTCATGATGCACCTTTCCTTCCCCAACAATGGTAATAAGTAGCTTAATATACTCTTCACGTCTGCACGTCTGGATAACACAAAGCAAATTAACATAACAAAAGCATAACAGAGCTACTACAGTACAACACAAAAATAACACAATGCAATAATGGAGCACGAAACACAGCTGAAAATCAACGGAGGACACCACCCAAACACAATGCAACAAAACAAGTATGCACAATTAATCTTGCCACACGTTACCGCCTCTGAAAATCTGCTTTCATAATACGGTGATAAAAGATGTTTGCACCAAGTGCTGCGTTAACTTGTGGCGAAGGGCATGAAATAGGACCAATCAGGATTGTTTTAGGGTTTTGCCCAGTGTTCTTTGTCATCATCAGGAAGAGCATTAGTGAAATAAAATTCGGGTTGTACAATACAGTAAACTAAATGAGATACACAGAGAGGGTGTTTTGCCACCCACATTGATTTTCTAGTCACAAAAGAATTGTCTGCCATTCAATATCTGAGAAAAATGTTTTCTATTTTGACAGTATTGCTCGGAAAATAGCACATAGTATATTTGCAGATGTGCAGAGTGTGATATGTTATTTATGACCATTATTGAGTGTGTGGCTGTTGAGGCTTCATGTTCATGAAGTCTCTAGTAAGTCATGATGTACCTTCCCTTCCCCAACAATGGTAATAAGTAGCTTAATATACTCTTCACGTATGCATATATAGTTTAATTAATTTTAATACATTATTAACCAATGTTATTAAACTAAATGAGAATTCAAGGGGTTACATTTGTGTAGTACAGTAAAACCACATTGAAGAAGCCTCCTTATTATAAGGATAGTTGTTTTCCTGTGTAAAGTTATTGTTAATTTTAATCTGTGACACAGTGAAAAGTTTTTTTCTAATGGCACTTTTGTAATAAACGACAAGAAGGAATAGCCTGCAGGGTAAAACTAATACCAAGATCAGGCAAAACCAGTGACGGCAAGTTGGACATTTTTGTCAAAAGTACATAATTATCAGCTATACAAAAAGTGTCATCAATAACTAGAAGATGAATATGGATGGGCAACGATTGTGTCTAGCATAAATTGCATTTATTTAGCTAAATTAGTTAATTGCCTTAAAGAGGTGCATTAGTGAATGTAAAGTTTGTAAATGTCTGGTCTGGTTTAAGTCCCTGCATGTGGGGAAAGCCTTCAAGGCAGCGCTGGGTGGGGGGCTGGGCAACCATGCCAGCATTCTGATTCACGAGCAGATGGTCCTGTTATGACCTGCGGAGCACGTGAAGTGGCGGCTGGCAACTGGCTTTGATGTTCTTGTCTTGCTTTGTGGGAGGGGTAGGGGTAGCGAATTGCTGTGCACGCGCCTGGCTCTCACATGAACTGTATGTGATCCGCAGTGGGTAGAGTTTTCGGTACTTTTGCAACACGTCTCAGTCCATGGTAGCAGTAGTAAAGGACGCCAAGAAGCACGAAAAACAAGCAACCAGGCGCAAGCAAAGGCAGAGCGCGTGTATATGTTTTGTCCTGCGTGCTCGCAGACACGGAAGCAGACAGATTAGTGTGAACATGAGGATAGGTGGCAGGACAGAGTGCAGGGCAGAGGGACAGGCACGGCGAGTCAAAAGCATGAGGATAGATGGCAGGACAGAGTGCGGGGCAGAGTGAAAGGCACGGCGAGGCAAGAACATGAGGATAGGTGGCAGGACAGAGTGTGGGGCAGAGGGACTGTCCCGGTGAGGCAAGAACATGAGGATAGGTGGCAGGACAGAGTACGGCACTGTTGTGTGTTGAGGCGGCGAGAATAAAACACGAGGTACTTAATAAAGACAACAAGAAAGGGAGAGTGAGAGGGAAAGATGGTGAGGTGAGCGGAGATATGAATCAAAGGCGAAAATAAAGGTAGACTGAGCAAAAGTCAGTAGAGGGGAAAGAGAAGAGGTAAGAACAGAAAGACGGAGAAATGAAAGAGGGAGCAGTCCGAAGAGAGGCTGCATGAGAGAACTGGGAAGAGAGCGACGGGGAGAGTATTAACAAGAAGGAGACAAGTCAGTCAGAGGCAGGACAAGTCGAGACAAAGAAATAAAATTAGTTGCAGGACAATAAATGAAAAGGCAAGATTGGAATAAAGGATTTTAAATGGGGAAAGAACACGTGAAGGTAAAATAAAATGAAGGTACAGACAAGAAACTTAGAAGGACAAGCTCTTGGCATTGCGTGGCGGGGGGCAGGGGAGCAGGGGAGCGGCGTTACTTTGAAGTCGGAAGGGTGGACGGGAACGAGCCTGTGGGGTGTGAGCGATAACGAAAGCCAGTTAGAGGCAGGACAAGTCGAGACAAAGAAATAAAATTAGTTGCAGGACAATAAATGAAAAGGCAAGATTGGAATAAAGGATTTTAAATGGGGAAAGAACACGTGAAGGTAAAATAAAATGAAGGCACAGACAAGAAACTTTGAAGGACAAGCTCTCGGCATTGCGGGGCGGGGGAGCAGGAGAGCGGCGTTCCTTTGAAGTCGGAAGGGTGGGAGGGAACGTTAGAAGGACAAGCTCTCGGCCTGCGTGGCGGGGAGGCGGGGGAGCAGGGGAGCGGCGTTCCTTTGAAGTCGGAAGGGTGGGAGGGAACGAGCATATGGGGTGTGAGCGATAACGAAAGTAAGAGGGGGAGCAGGAAGTGAGGCCGAGCGCGCGCTGGCGAAGCTTCGCGCTTGAATGCCTCACATGCACTGGGCATAATCGGCACTCCAAAACCTCTTGGTAGGATTTGTTGATGGCCCTCTATATCTCTCGCCAGCAATGCGCAAGCGTATTGGCAGGCGAGACCTAAAAAGGTTGAGGTAATAATGCATGTTGTTCCTGCTTATATTTCATATGCTTTACTGAATCTTGCCTTCCCTTTGAATGTTTGTGTTGTAACTACTGTTAACTCTTATCTCTCCCTGTTCTCCCCATCTCCCCCCCCCCTCCTCCTTATCGCAAGTTGGTATATTCCCCTGGACTGCCAGGCGCTCGCCATGGAATGTTGACAGAGCGAGCCGGCGTCCAGGTTGACAAGCTGACGGCATTATGTTGTGAACTACTTTAACTAAATAAATATATCTGGAATAATACTCACGTGTTCCTCTTCACTACATTTCTTGGCGACGAGGTGGAGGAGACTGGGCCAGGGACAGTTATTGCCGTTTCCCTGGAATTAATTTATTGCTTGTCGATGGTGGAAGAAAAAACGGAGCCGGTTAAACGAAGAAAAGGAGCAAGCGGGTGACTGATGCTGGCTGTCACTAACAGCTGCCTTCACAAGTAAGGAGAAAAGGAAAGACGAGGCGATTGAAGTCAAAAGACTATTTGTATAAAGATAATAATAACACTTGGAGAGGGCTGTTAGTTTATTCGGTTGCCAGGTCGGGCATCGCTTTGCCTGCATTGACGTGTAATTACAAAGGAAGGGTTGCAGCTAATTTGAAGTGTTGGGGCGGCGTGTCATCGCTCACACCTTTGTGCCGGGTCGGGCACGGGCTGCGAACGGAAGGGAAGAGTGCTCTGTGAGGGGCGGCATGCGGAACTAATTACTTGGTTTTCCTGCTGCGAGGCGCCCTGAGTAAATCACCCTGCATTATGCCCTGGCGCGTGTAGGCTACATGCGAGTGGATTTCAAGTGAGACTCTTTGGCTTTACCTCGAGCTTTCTGCGCGCATTGAACTGACGGCGCTGATTGAAACACCGCGCTATGCAGAGCGCTCACCGGTGATCTCTCCCAGAGATATGTGGTGACTTGGGGGTTTATTTTCGTTTCCCGCTTCGGTGGATGAACTTGTGAAAACTGTGTTGAGGGGTTCTGAGGCAGCTGTTCTGAGGAGTGCACGCCCGGTTACCTCAGCTCCATTCTAATCGTCTTCCTGACAGGATCTATTTTTTTTTTAGGGGGAAGTCTCTCCACAGGAAGTTCCCGCCTGCTGGTGGGAAGCAGGCAATTACATGGGACTCAATTTCTATACTGTGGAAGCAGAAAGAGGACTGCATAAACCTCCGTGTTAATTTCATTCTCTCAAGTGTGCTAGCACTACGTTACATAATAGGAAAGTGTGGGTTTTTTGTGCTTTATTTCTTTATTGTGGTGAATATAAGTGCATTACTCAGTTTGGAACCACAGCAAACAGTGGCAAAGGGTCATTCTCAAGTCTTTAGAGTACTGTTGCTCAGTTTAGAAAATATAGAAACAAAAGGATTTCAGGAACTTTATGGCAATGGCTGGAGCAGGAATGAGCCAACCCCCGCCTTTTCTTAATGAATTAGGAGAACCAGTTATCCCTTGGAGAAGGTGGGAAGGTATCTTCAAATCTTATTTAATAGCAATTGGGGGCAGCAACTACACTAATATACGCAAACAACATATATTGCTACATAATTTGGGCACACATGGGAGGAAAATATATGAAGACATAACAGGGAGATTGATCGAGGATGAGCAAGAGGAGGTAGAAGAAGGTGTCAATGTTTATGAAAGCACGCTGAGGGAATTAGCAGCTCATTTTAAGGAGAAAATAAATGTGGTGATGGAAAGACACAAGTTCTTTAAGAGAGTACAGAAGAGGGAGGAGAAAGTGAGCAATTATATAGCTGTGTTGAGAGGCTTATCTGCCACATGTGAGTTTGGTCAACTCACAGACTCTTTAATAAGAGACCAGTTGGTGAGGTGCACCAATGAAACCAAGATACAAGAGGAGTTACTGACCAAGAACCCCAATCTGGAGGAGGCAATAAACATAGCTAAGGGTTTAGAGCACACAGCACGATGCATGAAGGAAATGAAAGCCACCGAGGGCATAAACAGAGAGAGATCTGAAAGCAAAGTTAGTTCTGAGAGTGAAACGGTTTGTAAAGTAGGGGACAAGAGTAAAGAGATTAATCGCAGCAAGCCCAGTTCCACAGTGTGTTACAAATGTGGTAGTCCAAATCATTTGGCAAATAACTGGAAGTGTCCTGCAAGGAATGTACAGTGCAGAAAGTGCAACAGGTGGGGGCATTATTCCAAAGTATGTAAAGCAACTGGCAGGGCTGTGCATGTCATTGAGGAGTCATCCCAGGAAGAGGAAAGGGAAAAATCATACATTTTTCAAGTGGGGGATGAGGAGGATAACAGTGATGAGGTCTACCCTAAATGTGATGTCTTACTTGACGGAGTGATGTTTAGTATGTATGCTGATTCGTGCTCCCCTTATACTTTAGTAGATAAGAAAGTGTTTGAAGATAAGTTTGCCAACCATCCTGTAAAATTGTTACCACCAGACATTAGTCCCAAGGGTTACAACAAAGGGAAGATCTCCCTTGAAGGAATGGTGACCATGAGAATCTCATTTAAGGATAGACACACTGTAGGGAAGGTGTATGTATCCACGAGAGGCTCGACCCTATTAAGCTGGAAACATCAGAGGCAGTTAGGAATCATACTTGACCCAAACAACAAAGAGCAGGTGTTGTTAATTGACCAGGAAGGCATATCAGAGAATCTCACCAATGAGTTCAAGGAAGTGTTCAGTGACGGATTGGGGGTATTTAAGAACTACATGCACAAGATTGTGCTAAAGGAGGGGGCGGTGCCGGTGGTGCACAAGACCAGGTCTATACCTTTACGCATGAGAGAGCCCCTCCAGCAGGAACTTCAGAGGCTAGTCAAGGAGGGAGTTATCACAGAAATTGAGAGTTCAGCCTGGTTGGCCCCGATTGTCATCATGGCCAAAGATAAAGGGAACAGCATAAGACTTTGTGTGGACCTGAGGGACCTTAACGCGAATATCCTTGTGGACAGGTTCCCTCTTCCCAGGATAGGGGAAATGCTAAGCACGATCAGGGGTGCCAAGTATTTTAGCGTGCTGGACCTATCCTCTGCCTATTACCAAATCAAGCTTCACCCGGATTCCCAAATACTGACAGCGTTCACCACCCCATTTGGAAATTTTAAGTTTCAGAGAATGCCATTTGGATTGGCATCGGCAGCTGCTGCTTTCCAAAGAGTCATGCAACATGTGTTAAAAGACTGTAGGAACACTATCTGTTTCCAAGATGACATCCTGATTTTTGGAAGTGGCGAAGAAGAACACAATGAAATGGCTAGAAAAGTGTTGGAAAAGTTGAAAGAAGTGGGCTTCACCACGAAGCCTTCAAAATGCAAACTAGGAGTAAGTTCGGTGGATTACCTGGGACATACCTTATCTGAAGATGGCATCAAACCTAAACATGACTTAGTGAAGGCAGTGGAGGATGCTCCCATTCCCAAGAGTAAAGAGGACATTCTGTCTTTCCTAGGTCTTGCGGAATACATGGCTAAATTCATTAGGAATTTTGCAATGGTGTCGCAACCACTAAGAGACTTGATAAAGAAGGACAGTGTTTTTGAATGGGGAAAAGAACAGGATGCGTCCATGAAGTGCATAAAGAAGGCTATCATTGAAGCCCCGTATGTAGGGAAGTTTGATCCCAATGGCGCAACCATTATCTCTACGGACGCCAGCAACAGAGGCATAGGGGCAACACTGGCACAGAGAGAAGGCAACCAGATAAACGTGATAGCCTTCGCTTCAAGAACTCTCACAGCATCTGAGAAGAATTACTCCACCATAGAGAAAGAGGCTCTAGCTGTCTATTGGGCCATCTGTCACTACAAGTTTTTCATTTGGGGTATTCCTTTTGAAGTACAGACCGACCATAAACCCCTGGTCTCACTGTTCACCAAGAAGGACATGGAAAGCATGACGCCTAGGATAGCTAAATGGGCAGTGGGTCTACAAGCTTACAACTTCAGAGTATCCTATATACCTGGGCAACAAAATAGAGTTGCTGACTTCCTATCAAGAGCACCTGCAGACGGAGAAGAGGTAGAGGAAATGAAGAGCGACTCAATCCTTGAGGTGCGTTTAGCGGCAGTGGAAAAGGCGTCATGGGAAACCCAGATGGAACAGGATGATGTTATGAAGAAGGTTAAGAGTTATATACTATCTGGATGGCCCAAGAAATGCAAAGACATGGAGACAGAGATCCAGCCATATTGGAACGTGAGGGAGGATCTATCTGTGGAAGGTGACCTAATACTGAAATCAGGGAAAGTGGTCCCACCAGAAGCATTAAGAAGTAAAGTAGTGGAGTTGGCTCACGAGGGACATCTAGGCAGAAGTTTGTGCAAAGCCAGACTTCGTGCGGACTACTGGTTTCCTACCATGGACAGAGAAATGGAGGACAAGGTGCGTGACTGCTATGCATGCGCCCTGAGTGACAAATCCAAGATCACGAGGAGAGCACCGTTGTCACCAGTTGAAGTTCCGGAGGTGCCGTGGAGCAAGTTAGGCTTCGACATAGCGGGTCCTATCCATGGCAAAGGTCCCCAGGACAAGTACTTATTGGTCCTAGTAGACTACTTCTCAAGCTGGATAACCTGCAAGACCGTTCACAATGTGAGCACCAAAGTCATAGTTGATTTCTTGAAAGAGGTGTTCACCCTAGAAGGCATACCCTCAACACTGGTGACAGACAATGGCGTACAGCTAACCTCAGAAGAGATGAAGGATTTCCTCAAAGACTGTTCGGTGACCCATGTTCGCACGCCGCTGTATTGCCCCAAAGCAAACGGAAAGGTGGAAAGAGTTAACCGTATGTTGAAGGAGTGCATACAATTGGCCAACCAAGTGGGGGAGAACATTGAGGAAGCCATAAGGGACATGTTGTGGGCATATCACACCACGCCGAAATCCACTACAGGATGCACACCCTTTGAGTTGCTAAGGGGAAGAAAAGCTGGCACGAAACTCACACCCAGTTGGATGGGGAGAAAACAAACTAAGGAGACCGATCACAAGGAGATCAAGAGGAGAATTGAAGACAGTCAGCAGAAATACAAGGAGTGGTATGATAAGAAATGGGGAGTGAAGGAGAGAGAAGTTCAGGAAGGACAAGGAGTTTATGTAAAGAAACCAGAGAGACTGTGGAGTGGTGGCAGCAAGTTCTATGCCCCCAAGACCATCCAGCAGCGAAACAGAAACTCTGTGGTTGTGGATGATGGTAGACTATGGAGTCATGATCGAGTGGTTCCAGCAGAGGTGGGAGAACCAAGGACAGTAATGAGAAGAGCAGGAGGTAAAGAAATCAGGGAAAACATCAGGCTAGACAGAAGGAGTGACAGGTGGAGGACCTCTCCTCAGTGGCACAAACAGTACATAATGAGATAGACACTCACACTAAAGTCATAGGAGCACAGGAGCACTCATTCTTAGTTTCCCTGTTCCCCACTGTCAGTTCCCTTAAGGAGGATGATGTGTTGTAACTACTGTTAACTCTTATCTCTCCCTGTTCTCCCCATCTCCCCCCCCCTCCTCCTTATCGCAAGTTGGTATATTCCCCTGGACTGCCAGGCGCTCGCCATGGAATGTTGACAGAGCGAGCCGGCGTCCAGGTTGACAAGCTGACGGCATTATGTTGTGAACTACTTTAACTAAATAAATATATCTGGAATAATACTCACGTGTTCCTCTTCACTACAGTTTGCTTTTTCTAGGAGGTTGGGTTACGTTTTTTCCAGGCAGCATATTACTCTTGTCTAGAACATAATTTGAATTGAGTCTTTAACGGGGCACAACTGAGTTGTGGCTGAAGGCAGTGAGGGTTTCTCTTAGTGCCTGTCAGTAGGGCAAAAGGGTGTCAGAATACGTGGGCATCCAATCCTTGGCCTCTCTGCACAGTGCACAAATCAATGGTCACGTATGCCAGTTGTTGTTCTATGCAAATGTAGAGGTATGGTATCAGTATACGCAAATTTTAGTGTGTATGTTTAAGCCATGCCCTTAATTATATGAGCACCACTCCTTTCAGGAAAAAAATTAGAACTCACTAGTTTTAGCAACGAAAGAAAAAATCAATATAAACACTTGACGTTTAACCTATCTCACTGCAGCCCCTGCACAATCCACTTGCCCAGACCCATGTTTCTTAATTCCTAAAATCTTCCCTAGGTTCCATATCAGCCATCTTTGGTTTTCACAGCATTACGAAATAATTTCAATACTCCTAAGTGGCCGTGCAAACTTAGAACACCTTTCCCTTCCAGTTGTAGCTCTCACTTTCACCCATTCTCCACACTTCCAAAAATTTCTTTTGCTCTCATCATAGTTGTCAGAGGCTGGTTTAGCATATGGTGCACACTTATTTAATTAAAGCAACCTGCACTAATCCAAACAACCCAAATGGTGATTTTAGAGGTATTTGACAACAATACAAAGCTCTGTAAGTGGTAGCTGTGGAGAGCAGCCTTCAGGCTTAGTTCAGAAGGAGTGTAAAGCAGCTTGTTTTACCAGAACTAATCATATAGTGTAGGTTAAACGAAAAGAACAACACAGGGTAGTTATACAAATAAGTATATTTATCATACACACTTACTACTACATTGGTATCTCTCCTACCCCAAGATATCAACACAATACACACAATAGTTCAACTGTAAACAGGTAAGTAAGCACAAATACACAGTGGTCTACAAGTGGAGACCAAACTATATATTAAAGAAGTGGAATGTGAACTGCGAACAAAGTTGGTACTTGGACCAGAAGACTCAGAAGAGCTGGGGTCAAAAGGAACCATCCGAGGTAAGTACCCAGGAACCCAACGGAGGCTGTATGCAAACAGTGGAAACACAGCCGCATACTCAATGCAATTCAATGGGAAGTTGCAGTTTGCAAGAGGAAGTACCCTTTCCAGTGGACCCTGAAGAAACCTAGTGGAAGATGGAAGGTTGGAGAGTCACCCCACCCATGGATACCCCAGGAACCAGGATACTTGCACCAGGGAAACCGGGTGCATCGGTGCGTAGTAACGTCGGAAAACTCTGTAGACCACAATGGAGGACTCCAGAAAAGATGCTGCTGGGTAAGATGGTGAAAAAGTCTGGTGCAATCCAAGGATGGATTCTTGAAGAGAAGAATCTGCAAGCAGAGAGGACAGAGTCTATGCCACTCGGAAGTGACCAGGAGGCACGGAAGACCAATGACCACATAAGACAGAAGATGCAGGAGTGATGACAGTGACCTTGTCGCTGCAACTGTGAAGACCAGGCAAAGCTGTGGAGGACCAGGAGCTGTTCACGAGCTGCCCCAAGTTGGGAGTCAAGAACCAGGGGATTGGTGTCCAGCGTGAGCACCAACACGCCTTGGCAGCAGCAACAGAGGTGGTAAATGAAAAAGGTGTCTCACCAAGTTCAGGAGGATCAGAGCAGGCCCCAAGCAAGCAGGGTAGGCCACTGAAGCCAAAGAAGACCCTCAAGAGGAACCACAGGCCAAAGGCACAGGAGTCGCAAGAGGACCTCAAGCAGCTCACCAAAGATGCAGGTCCATGGTGCAGAGGATGTGGTGAGGACAAAGATCTTGGCAGGAAGAGATGCTGGAGGCTGGAGCTTCTTGTAGCCTAAAGATCTCTGGAGGACAGAGCCAAAAAGCTTTGGCAATAGCAAGTTGATGTGGTGCAGAGGGGTTCTGTTCCAGTGGTTTTGATGAGGTAAACTAGCCTCAAACCTGCTGAGACAGACCTCTAGGGATTTGCAGAACCACCACCTGTGTTACTGGGCTTTTTGGAGTCCGTAGGAAATTAGGAGCAACAGAGCAGTCAACTTCATTGCAGGTCTCGCAGATGCAGGGGAGTGACTCCCTTACTCCAAGGGAGATTCATTTGGGTTTCTTTGATGCCCACAGGTCTGGAGAGGAACCTGGATGAAGCACAGGCACAGATGATGCAGAAGACTTGCAGAAAAGTGAGACCAGGAGCAGCAGGACTCTTCCTTAATGTCGTCTCAGTTTCAAGTGAAGTCCAAGGTGCGCAGACAATTGAAGTGGTTTTAAGTTTGAATCTTGTCCCTCGACAAATCTGAAGAGCCACACACAGGTAAGCCCTTAAGTACCCTACAGAAAGGGTTGGGATGATTCAAGGGTTCCTCCCAGAGAAGGGGCTGGACAGAGGGGATGATACTCCCATGTCCTTTGTCCAGTTTCAGGCCAGAGCGGGATCCAGCAGCTCCCTGAACAGGCTCAAAGTGGAGAATGCAAGGAGGGCACCAAACATGCCCTTCAAAGCAGTCTGGTGGTGCTGGCAAGCACCCAACCCCAGCCCAATATGAAAGTCCTGTCTGCGGAGGTGGTCACACATCCCTGCAACAGGAAACCTATTGTTCTACCTTCCCCTGCTCGAGCTCAACTCAGCAGCAGGAGGGCAGAAATGTGTCTTGGGTCGGCAGCAGAACTAGCCTGCTGTTAGACCCTGAAAGGCTGGTACCAGGAATACAGGAGGGCACCCTAGGGAATCCGCCCCCAGTACATGGGATTCTGCAGCCAACACTGGATTCAGCGTTTAAAAAAACAAAACTTTATTGTCATTTTCATATTTCTCATTTATACAATACCAGGAGTATTACATTCAGTTTCTTTACATCAGAAAATACTTTGATACCCTGCAATGCATCAATCTAGCATACATTTCAGATTATTAACCGAGCAGTATTGCAACTTTTGTGAGTTAATTCCATTATTTCAACTCATTTCTTTTCTCTTCTTGTTTGCTTTTGGTATGATTTTAACGCAAGCCAACATTATCCCTTAACTCCCCCCCACCCTCCCAATGAATGTCTACTCCACGTTTTTGTGACTATGTTGTGTCTGGTCTTGTGCAACTGGAAATAATCATGGGTCTTGTGTTTTTCCCTGTCTAACACATCCTTATTGCTATTTACTAAGCAGGGTAGGGTGGGGTCCTTAAGTCAGTGATCATTGCCGTCCAGGCCATAATATCATCTTCTAGCTTGTTGTCTCTACAGACTTGTTTCATCCTAACTTTCTCTGCCGTTGCCCATACACTCATGTCCTTTAACCACATTTCACACTTTGGGGGTGTCGGACTCAGCCATGCGATCGCAATATGTCTTTTTGCTAAGATTAATCCCAGTAGTACAAATTTCCTGCTCAGTTCAGGGGCGTAACACAGGCCCCGCATCCCCTGCGGTGCAGGGGGCCCCCAACTGCAGAGGGGCCCTTCAGCACACTATTCAGGTCTGAGCGCTTTGGATAAAATCCGGAGCTGGGCCCCCTGCGTGTACATTGCAGGGGGGCCCCTTAAACTTTCGTTACGCCACTAGCTCAGTTTCCTATTCTTGAGCGTGGGCAGTTCTGCTAATAGTGCTGTGCGTATCTCCCTAGGAATCTCCCACCCCATGGCCGCTCGTAGTTTCTGTAGGATTTCCGAACAGAATGGGACTACAAGTGGGCACTTCCACACCACGTGCAGGAAGTCGGTCTCCATTTCCCCACATCGGGTGCAATCACTGGACCAGTCTGGGTATATTTTGCTCAACATTTTGGGGGTGAGGTAAGCCTGATATACAAAATTATATTGGATTTGTTTAAATCGAGCGCTATAGCTCACCAATTTCACCCCGTCAAGAATCCTGCCCCATTCCTGTGCTGTCATGTGCTCTCCCATCACCTCATCCCATCTTGCCTGTAAGGGGGAGTGTTTTCCTTGGCCAATCATCGCATATCGCACGATATACTCAAGTCGACCGTGGGCCAAAAACAGCATTACTTGCAATGTTTTTCTTAGGGGAGGCTCCTCTGTGAAGGGCGGCCTAAGCTCACCAGCCACTCGAGAGATTTTTACATATTGCAAAAATTGCTCTCTGCCCAAATCAAAGGAGGCCTCCACACTCTCCCTCGTCACAAACTGCCCATTATTGTATAGATCCCCCATCTTCAAGCATCCCTGTCCTACCATTTTCGTACTGACATTGAGTCAGCAACCTCAGTAATCGGAGGCATCACCCAAAGAGGCATGTCTGGTGCGTATGGTGCATGTCTCACCACTTTTCTTACTGTGGTCACCCATAACTCGGCTACATGACGGAGGATGTAAGGGCATTCTCTAGGGACTCCTTTGCCACACATCTGTAGTACCGGCAAGGATTTTCCCCCTCGTGTCCCTGCCAACAGTCTTTTTCCCCCAGTTATCATGATCATCTAACAAGTGAATTGCATGTTGCAATTGTGCAGCTATACAGTAAAATTCGGTACATGGGACCTCTCTCTACCCTGCCTTGCTGCCAGGGTCTCTGTAGTGTTGATAGGCAGATGCGTTTACTCCTGGGGCCCTATAGAAGGTCCATTAAGCTATCTGGCATTTTGAAATAACTGGCTGGGATCTTATATAATGAATTTTGTAACACATAAAGGCACCTTGGCAGAATAATCATCTTAGTGATCACGATCCTGCCCATAAGGGATAAAGGCAATTCCCTCCATAAAATTATGGAGTCCCGAATCCCCTCCAACACCCTTTCTATATTAAGTTCCAGAAATCTTTCAGCCTTATGTGGCAACTTAATCCCCAAATATCTGGGAGCCTAGGACGTCCAGGGTAGCCCGACCCCGGGAAGCAGGGCAATTGGTTGGGTTGCTAATCTACCGAACAGAAGTAGTTTAGACTTCTCATGTTTAGTTTGGAGAGTCGACACGGCACTCAAGTCCCTCAGAACCTCTAATGGGGCAGGTACAGAGAAAGCTGGTTGCCGGCTATACACCAACATATCGTTGGCATAGAGGGAAACCACATGGTTGGTGTTGCCCACAGGTATCCCCAAGCACTCAGCCTATCTCCGAGTACCAGTGGCTCTAATGCCGTTGAAAATATTATGGGCGACAGGGGGCATCTCTGTTGGTACCCCATTCCAACGGAAACACCTTAGAGACTCCACCCCCTGCTCTTACCCTGGGCGAGGAGCCATGTATAACAATTGTGTCCATTTAAGAAAAGTCTGTCCCACCCCCATTTGTTGTAATACCGCCCATGCATACGGACAGGCCAGTGAATCAGAAGCTTGCTCTATATCTAGGAGGGCTAAGGCATAGTCCTCCACCGCTAAGCAAGGGGCGTGCCATACACGTGCCAGCCGCCTTAGATTGTAAGTGGTGCTACCTTGTGGTATGAAACCGGCTTGATCTGAATGAATCAGATGGGTCATATAAGGGAGAAGCCTACTCGCCAGGATACCACTGAATAGTTTCACGTCTAAACTTAAAAGCGATATGGGCCTATATGAGTTCGGCAACTGGGGGTTCCTGTCTTGCTTTGGGATCATAATTACCAGAGCTTACCTCATTGAAGCCGGTAAAATATGTGCATGTAGTGCTTCATTATAAACCTCCAGCAACAGGTCAACCAATATGGGTGCAAAGTGTTGACAAAACTCACCCAGGAAGCCATCACTTCCCAGGGGTTTACCACTTTTTAAACGTTTGATAGTCTCTATTATCTCCTCTTTAGTGATCGGGCCTCTAGCGTCTCCTCAGCCTCCTGGTCCCGATGGGGTAGTTCCATTGAGGTCAAAAACTCATTCATGGCCACTCGAGGAGGTACAGTGTGTTTCCTATAGACATTAGCTAAGTGATTTGCCAGTATACCATGGATTGCTCCCAGTGTTAGTTCCAGTTTCCCGTCACTATCTTGAAGTTGTAAGATTGGTAATGTGGTTGATTCCCTTTTTAATAACCTGGCTAACATGGCCCCAGACCTGTCCCCCTTTCGGTGTAGGCACTGCCTATAGACAGTGTAGTCTTATTTTTCCAGACGCTTTCATGATTCCAACAGTTCAGCGGAGCTTCGCACCACTCTCTCCTTTTCTGTAGCGAAACGTGCATCTCTGCTTTGAGTTTGGCCAGGCTACGCTCATGAGTATCTATATCTTGTTCCAGTTGCTGCCTCACCCTCTATATTGTGTGCATACAGATCCCCCTAAGAACCACCTTTTTGGCATCCCTACTTAAGGCAGATCCCCACTTTTCCTCAAAGTATCTATCCAAGGCAGTCGACAACACCGCCGCCAAAGGGGATCCGATAGTGCCTCCACCCTGAGATGCCACATACGTATTGCCGACTTAGGTCTGCGGCCCTCAAAGCTGAGCAAGACCGGCAAATGGTCTGAGATATATCGTGCTTGGTATGTTATCCATTTTACTTCCATGTGATCAAACAATAGTCAAGATGGCTAAATGCGTTAGTTGCTGGTGTGTGGCATGAGAATGTTCTCAGTCCAGGTTTGCGCACTCTGCTGATATCCGTAAGTTGCATACCCTGCAAAAAATCTTTCAGTGTCTCAGCCATGTGTGGTTTGGTGTATAGTCAGTGGGGTTTACGGTCCAGAGTCCCATCTAGGACACAATTAACATCTCCCATCAATAACAGTGCCGCCCCTAGATACAGCGCCACTGCCGTCATGACGGAAGGGAAGAAGTTAGGACAGTCAACATTGTGGGTGTATAAATTTATAATGCACATTTCCCTCCCCTCCAACGTCCTGTGCAGGATCCCATACCTTCCCTGCAAATCAACCATGTGATGCAAATGTTGTGAGGGGACACCCGATGCCACCCATATAGGTGCTCCCCTAGCAAATACTGAATATGAAGTAGCATACAGCTGCCCCCTCCATCTACGTCTAATACATGGTATTGATTCCTCACACAGGTGTGTTTCTTGTAAGCATGCTATTGAGACTTTATACCGCTGTAGGTAGCCGAATAACCGCCTATGTTTCACCACGTGATGCAAATGTTGGAAGGGGACACCCGGTGCCACCCATATAAGTGCTCCCCTAGCAAATACTGAATATGAAGTAGCATACAGCTGCCCCCTCCATCTACGTCTAATACATGGTATCAAGTCCTTAAACAAGTGTGTTTCTTGTAAGCATGCTATTGAGACTTTAAACCGTTTCAGGTAGCCGAATACCCGCCTATGTTTCTCGAATACTGCCAGTCCCTGAACATTCCAAGTGAGTATTTTCAAGGAAATAGAATCCATCCCCTACTTTCCAAACTATGCACTCTCCCCCTTCTTCCATCAACCACCCCATCTCAGACCCCTCTATCGAGTTGAACTTTATCTGCTTATATGTCATACTAGCAGCCCGTCCCGATGTTGCCTGGGAACAATTAGGCTTCAGGGCCCCCTCCCGCCCCGCTTTTTAACCTGCAGACGTCACTTTTTCCTCCTGTAATTTACTTTGCTTCAGGGCCCCCGCCCGCCCCACTTTTGTAACCTGCACACGCTACAAGTCACTTTTTCCTCCTTTTCCTCCTGTAATGCACCGTTTGTCTAACATTTGTAGTGCACCGTTTGCCTCCTCTTTCTTGTCCTCAGGCTTCCCCGACCGCCGCCCGACCGCCGCCCGACTGTCCCATCCCCCGCCTGCCCCGACCCCCGCCTGCCCCTACATGAGTGCCCTTACCTCCGCCGGTGCTGCTCCCGCCTGTCCGCTCGCACCACCGCTCCTCCCCTGCGCCATGTCCGCCGCTCCTCCTCCGCCGCCGGTCCTCTACTCCTGACGTCACCGCTCCCCCCCCCCCACGCCATGTCCGCCGCTCCTCCCTGTGCTCCTAACGTGACCATGCACGTCACGGCCGGCGCTACTTTTGAGGGACTACTTTTTTTTTAATCTAAAATTTTAAATAACGTTTATTTTTTAATTGATGTAGCCTATAATCATCTACACACCCTGCCGATTTCAACGGTGTATCGGGTGTGTAGATTGGTGAAGTGGTTCCCGAGTTTACCCGCCTCAAAGCCTGAAAGTTTCTGCTTTATTATAGTAGTATAGATATAGATAGACCAGATACATTCATGAAAGACAGCCTCCATGCCCCAAATTGTTGAACAAACTGAACTCCCCAGCCCCCCCACCCCCTGGGCAGAACTGCTTGCCCTACTTTCCCCGACTGCAGAGATTCAGGGCCTGCCGATGCCTCCCCATACCTCTCCACATTTCCCTATTACAAAATGTAAATAACTAGTGCACCAATGTTTCGTTTTCCACGTTAATATGTTTGTCCCAAGCTTAGTGCCTTTTAAGTTGGTATTCACACAGTCTTAACTTAGAAGCGACAGAGCAAGCGGAAGGGTGCGAGGGCAAGCCTGTAGTTCCCAGCTCGTGGCTCAGACCCTGGAGGGTGGTGAAAGGTCCCCCACAAGTGGTGGCAAGTTACTAAAATGACATTCTACCTCGGCTTATACATTATTCATGTGTGTGATACTATTTACACTTAACTGTTACACCCATGTCAGGTTGTGCACCTCACTCTCAGCTCGCAGAGTTCTTTTACAAAAGTGAGTCCAGAATTATATCTTGTGATCCGTCTTAAGAGTCAGGAACCGACTCCACCATTTGCTGCGTTCCGTCTGGACACAACCGGACTCTGCTGGGGCTGCCGCTGTGCTTCCTTTGTGTCTTCTGAGTGGCCTGGGACCTGTCCCCAGTTGAGCCTGCTCACTGCATGGACCTGTTAGATCCCGACAGTAGCACCAAACAGGAGCCTGACTGGCCAGACTCATCCAGCCATGCTGTCACTTCAGCCGTCAACTGAAAGGCTGACTGAAAGAAAAATACTTTTCCTTTATGTTCCACCTGCAGCTTGGCTGGGTAGAGAAGACTGTACTTCAGTCTGGCGTCTCGGAGACGGCGTTTCACCGCCAGGAAGGTTCTTCTTTGTTCTTGTACTTTTTCTCTATAATCAGGATAAATTGCGATGGTGTGTCCTTGATATGAGTGTGGCCCATTAGAACGGGTGGCTTGGAGGACAATGCCTCTATCTCTATAATTGAAAAAAATGGGCTATGATAGCTTTTGGTGGGGCTCCAGAATAAGGTTGCGGAGCAAACTCTCTGTGGGCTCTCTCTATATTGAAAAACTTTGAGATTCTCATGGGGGCCAGCTCACTGATGATTCAGTTCTCCAGTAAGCATGGGCGGATTTTGCGGATCCACGATTCGCGGATTTAGCGGATCCACGGATCGTGGATCCGCAAAATCCGCGGATTTAGCGGATTTGCGGATTTGGGGGCGGGGCTTCATCGAGTGTGTGGGCGGGGCCAAACGGACGGGGCTTCCACGCGAGCGCACATGCCTCTTGTGTGTCTAAAAGGTCAGAGACCGATCAGAGCAGCATCACAGCGGATTTTCGATGATATATTTGGGAAGAAGGCACATCTGCCCAGCCTCCCAACGCTCACGATTTTTTTTGGGTTGATTAATGAGTCACTGCATTTGCGCTTCAACTAGTTCCAGCGACCAAGTGTGTGTTACTATGCAATCGCGCCGAAGTGCGCAGGGGTCCCTTGAGTGAAATGTCCATCATAGTGGGTAAATGGCGGGAAGACGGTGCACACCTCGAGTGTGTGGGCCAAACGGACGGGGCGTCCATGCGAGCATGCCTCTTGTGTGTATAAAAGGGCAGAGACCGATCAGAGCAGCAGATTAATTTTTGGGCTGATGAATGAGTCACTGAATTTAAGCTTCAACTAGGGCACATGCTTTATTGATATCTGCAAGTGTTTCCTGTTGAGGTTTATTTTTTTGTGCCAGGACCGTCGTGCCCGAATGAACCCTGCCCTTCATATTTATTCAAGAAGACACCACCGTTGAAATAATTTACGATGGCGCCGGCAAGCTGCCAGCGCCATCCTGCAATAGTTACTTAATTAGCTTCAACAGGAAGCTCCAACTGTTAAAATAAAGCAGGCGCTCGAGCCCCTGCTGTATCTTATCTATTAGAGCTTCCTGTTGAAGCTAATTAAGTAACTATTGCAGGATGGCGCTGGCAGCTGCCGGCGCCATCGTTAATTAGGCTCGCTTGAACTTTTGACCGCAAAATCCGCTCCGATCGCGGATTGCGGATTTTCGGTAAATCCGCGAGAGTTCGCGGATCGCGGATTCACCGAAAATCCGCAAAATCCGCGATCGGAGTGGATTTTGCGCTCATGCTTATTCTCCAGGAAGAGTTACACTGATGGGCCTTCACCTTTCTCGGGATATCCTATGAATCTCAAGTTATTCCTTCTTGGTCTTCCTTCCGCATCCTCAGCATGGTCATCCAAGTGGACCACCTTTTTCTGCAGCAGTGCGACCGTGTCCTTGAAGGAGCAAACCTCCTGTTGCATGGCCTTCACATCTTTTTTCAATGGAGGACACTCTATCAGACATTTTATGGAGATCGCATTTCAGTAGATTAACATCTATCGCATCTGCGTCGATCCTCTGAGACATATCTTCTCTAGTGGAGTGAGTTGCCCCCATAATGTCTGCAAGGGAGGGATTCAGATCTGGGAGGTGTTGCGAATCCTCCCCTTCTTGGTCCATGTCTGGGTAGGTAGGAACCTGGGGGCACTGCTGCGCATAATTCGAAATTTTGTTTGTTTAAACTTTATTAGTTCTGTCTTTCACCATTTTGGATCTTCTTCTAGCCTGACCAATCCCTTTTAGTAGTTTGTGCAGATGTATTGTGTAATCTCCAATGTCCCTGGCTCTGAGAGACCCTAAGTCAGCCCGCACCTCCGGAAGTTTGCACATCTCTCAGAGTTTGCTGCTGAACAGCCTGATCAGACACCCATGCACAACTCTTTTTTAGCACCATTAACAACACTGTCATAGTGGGTGCAGACTAGCACTCCCCCCTCAGCCAGGACACTCTTGGATCTTGTTGCAGGTACCCGATGATATGTGTCCAAGAGCAAACTCCGTCTGGGCTCCCCGGACTGTCTCGATCCAGTCACATCCACCAGGGATCGCCTAGGTATAGGACATTGGGAGCCAAATAACCCAACCCGCCTCTAAATATGGTGCTGGGGTCGTCGCACAGTTTTTATGGGGGCCCCACATTCCGACAGTTCCTCCTGTCTTCCACTTGCACTGGGTTTGATTTCTATTCCCAAGAACGTGTGGGAGCCCGACAATCATGCACAGTGCCTAACAGGTCCCCAGATATCCCCAGCTGTTCCGGCACCCCAATCCACTCATCAGGGGTATCACGGTTAGGCCCACAGCTGTTTCCAGGACCCAGGTCTCTGTAATGCAGGAAGCTCTCCCGCTTCCACTCGTCTGGGATTTTCAACCGGTGGGAGATCTGTGCCACCAAACACTACTTCCCCTTCTGTTATTTACTGTGGGTGTGCTGTCCCCTGCTTGTTCCTCCATTTTTCTGGAGTCATGGGAGGACCTGCAAGACCGCAGCACTTATAGGTCATGCAGGATCTCCCCTGGGGTAGCAGACCTGCCCCCGGGGCTCTCCAATTGTCAAGGACTGTCCGGGACTGTCTGGGACACAGTCAGGGACTTGGACAAGGACTGGGAATTGGGTAGAAAACATACACAGAAAGAGGAGTACAGCGCTGTCCAGGATCACACAGGAAGTCAGAGGAGAATAGGGATCCAAAGGAGAAACCTGTACAAGTGAACAAAATGGCTAAAAGTTTGTGGCTGCCGCACTGTGTGGATTTTTACAATGAATGAGATTTAAGAATCCAATTTGAGGAACTTTTATTATCAAAGGAAAATAAACACGTGATGACGTAGTGGGTGATGTATAACGGCTGGTGTCCTTAGTGGTTTGAAATACTTTGTTGCAGTTGTTATCCAATAGGACACAAAGGGGGAGATTTACTATTTTTTCACGTAGTGCAATGCTGCAGCTGCAAATGCTGTGCAGCGCTATGTGAAAAGGAGAGATGGAGCAAGCACCCTAATTACTAAAATAAGGCACTCTCCTCCCCTCTCGCTAGCACCTGAGCTGAAATCAGCTGCCATTAGCCACAGAGACACCTTTGCACCATGGTGCAAGGGTGTCTCCATGAGACTAGCATAGGTTTTGTACTGGAAGGAACCCTTCCAGTACAAAATACTATACACAGACTCACTTTAACCTTTTCCCCCTTTGTAAATGAAAGCATTTTTCCTTCCTTACACCTACTTGAAAAGGGTGCAGTTTTCTCACACTAAACTCAATCTACTTTATTTAGTAAATTGGGTTTAGCATGAGAAACCTTAGGTGCTTGCATGGGAACACCCATGCACCATCCTTGGTATGCCCCTATGGAGCAACGTAATGCAAAGCAGCGCTATGCGCTGCTTTGTATTACTTTTTGTTATTTCCAGTGCTAAACAAGTTTAGCGCTGGAAAGTAAATTGGGAAAAAAAGATTTTGTGCCGATTAGCATCACTTTTGTGACACAAACACCGTGCTAAATGTTAGTAAACTTCCCCAAACTGTCTGTGTCTAACTATATTCAAGAGTTGTGTCACCCCACAGAACTCATTGCAGTTTAAAATTGTATACCCAGGTTCTGAGGGACATAGGACTACCCCATTATGTTTAATGGGAAGGCCCACTATCAGCATTAAATTTACAAGCCCTGGGCATAGGTAGTGCCACTTTACTAGGGACGTTAAAGTACTAGGGATGTTAAAGTAAATCAAATATGCAATTAGGTATAAGCTAATTCTACCATGTTTTAAGGAGAGAGCACTAGCTCCTTAGCACTGGTTAAAGCCAGAAAAAACAAAGTCAGCAAAACAGGAGGTTTCAGGGCAAAAAGTTAGGGGGAAAACCACACCAAGGATGCCAGATCTAACAGGAAGTCATCTCTGTCCATCATGTTCTCACCCCAACAACCACTTCTTTCCTTGCAAACTCTGCAGCACACTATCAAGCTGAGATATAGTGGTTTATTTCCATTGATACTGTTATTTTCCGCTTGATGAACTCTCCCCAGCTCCGTCACAACCCGCAACATCACGTAGGTCCGTCCATAGGTGCACTGTGTCCTATTCATTCACATAACATGTTATTGTTAGTGCATCTAGTTTTGTTCTAGCATCTCTGGATGATATTAGAATAGAGGTTGCTGAACAAATATTCATGTACAAGGATGATGCTTAGGTGTTAAGGAAAAATTATGTTTCTTTTCATGTGGTCTGATTTGCTGATGAAATGCTGCATTTGCTCACACCACAGTGAGTCTGCAGATCTTGTAATTTCATATGTGGAAGTAATGTATAAAAATCCTCTATTTTGGCGGTGAACCATAAGACTTTGCTGTTATACTAGGGATGTTGTCCGTTACTCTCTCAATTTCGCTGCTCACTAAAGACTTAACATAATTTCTGATTTTGAATTTCTGGATAACCTTTACATTGAGAGCTGTCATGGCATCATCTGTCTTTGAATTTGTAATAAAACTCTTTAACTTTTATTTGATCTAATACTCACTTATTCAGTGGGCCCACACACTTAAGAAAAGGTATTTCTGATTTTTATGCTTTGGGAGGTGCCTTAGCGCAGAGACACATTGCCTCCTGAAATTGAGGTTTAACACCGTCTTTGATCCAGTAAAATGTGGGCATTCTGATTGAGGTAAATGGTGAGGGGGGGTGTACAATTTTGGGCTACCCCGCACCCACAATGGTCAAATTAAATGCAGAGTAAATAGAATTCACAGGGCGACATAACCTTCCAAAAACATCAGGGAATAGTCTATCAGGTCTGCCTAGAAGCGGCATAGCCATAAACCACAAGATACTGCAGCAGACACGGGATTCCTCTCGGAAGTTGGTCAGGCAGGCCCCTCAACCCAGAGCAGTTCTCCAGGCAAAGAGACTACTCTGGAAGTTCCAAGTGAGGAGAGGAAGGGCAAGCACAAAAGCATTACTCTGGATTTTCTAAACCACTCAGAGCCTAGCAAGGTCGCTTTACGTGTCTTAGTTAATCTCACTTAAGCCCTTGCAATGCCTTGTGCGAAGCAAGGGCAATGCAAGGATTTAGTAATACTGGCCCTTAGTATGTAAATATGCCTGCACGCTTAGCCTGCTAAATGCATGAGATACTACTGCATTTGAGCACGCTTTTTGAGTGTTGTTTATGTTTATAGTTGGTCCATCCTCCGGTGCTTTGCCCTAGTTTCGTAACAAAACCTTTGGGGGCCCCCCTGCAAGAAATGGAGAGGGCCCTCCCCCCATAATGCCCATACCTTCTTAGTTGCCAACCTCTTTGTAGAAGTACTTCAGCATTGTTGCCTGCATCCACATGGCATCAGCAGTAGTTTCAGTCATACATTTAGCAGCAGAGAGAAACAAGCATTGACAAAGCCAATCACCCTCACCTATGCAACAGCTATTGGCTTTGCCAATGAGTTTAGCCATGTTGTACACCAGAGTGGCTGCTGTTCAGTATGGCTAAAAGTTAGTGGTGTACAGGAGAGTGGTGTGGAGGGTCACGGAGTGTCATAGAGTGGCACAGAGTGTTGTGGTGTGGCGTAGAGTGTCATGGAGTTGCGTGGAGTAAAGTGGAGTGTAGTGGAGTGTCGTGGAGTGGTGTGGCATAGACGGTCATGAAGTGGAGTGGAGTAGAGTGGAGTGGAGTGGCATAGAGGTCCGTAGAGTGGAATGGCATAGAGTGTCGTGGAGGGAGTAGAGTGTAGTGGAGTAGAGTAGAAGGGCATGAAGTACAGTGCAGTGGTGTAGAGTGGAGTAGTGAGTGGTAGAGTGGAGTAGTATGTCGTAGTGTAGAATAGCAAAGTGTGTTGTAGAGTAAAGTGGCGAAGTGTGTATTAGAGTGGAGTAGCATATCTTGGAGTGCCGTAGAGGGGAGTAAAGTGACATGGAGTAGCATAGAGAGAGTTGTGACAGTGGAGTAGAGTGTCATGGCATACAGTGTAGTAATTTGTCATAGAATTGAGTGGCATAGAGTGCAGTAGAGTGTCATTGAATGGAGTGGCATTGAGTGTTGAGGAATGGAGTAGAGTTTTGTCGAGTGGCGTAGAGTGTCATGGAGTATTGTAGAGTGGCATAGAGTGTCATGGAGTGGAGTGGTAAAGAGAAGAGTAGAGTAGAGTGGAGTGGGGTAGAGTGTCGTGGAGGGAGTAGAGTGGAGGGACATAGAGTGAATGGGTCTACAGTGGGGTGGTATGTCATGGAGTGGCATACAGTGTCAACGAGTGGAGTGCCGTAGAGTGTTATTAGACTAGAATGGCGTACAGTGGAGTACATCGACAATGAGTAGAGTAGCATAGAGTGGAGTGGCGTATAGCAAAAGTGTTGTAGAGTGAAGTGGATTGTTTTAGAGTGAGGTGGAGTACAGTGTCGTAGAGTGGAGTTGCATAGAGTGTCGTAGAGTGACGTGGCATGGAGTGACATAGAGTGGCATTATTGAGTAGAATGGAGTAGTGTGTCAGAGCTGAGTGGCATAGAGAGTTGGAAAGTGAAGTGGCATAGAGTGGAGAAGAGTGTCATGGAGTGGTGGGGCTATAGAGTGTCGTTAAGTGGAGTGGCAAGGAGTGTCAGAGGGTGGAGTGGAGTACAGTGGAATGATATGGAGGAAAGTGTCCTACATTGGAGCAGTGTAGAGTCAATCAATCAATCAATCATGGCATTTGTAAAGCGCGCTACTCACCCGGGAGGGTCTCAAGGCGCTGGGGGGGGGGGGGGGATACGTTACTGCACGAACAGCCAGGTCTTGAGTTGCTTCCTGAAGGAAAGGTGGTCCTGGGTCAGCCGAAGGTGGATGGGGAGGGAGTTCCAGGTCTTGGCTGCCAGGTAGGAGAAGGATCTTCATCCGGCGGTGGCTCTGCGGATGCGTGGGATGGCGGCGAGGGCGAGCTGGTTGATCGCAGCTGGCGGGTGGGCGTGTAGAAGGTCAGGCGGTCGTTGAGGTACTTGGGGCCCAGGTCGTGGAGAGCCTTGTGTGCGTGGGTGAGGAGCCTGAACGTGATTCTTTTGTTGACGGGAAGCCAGTGCAGGTCTCTCAGGTGGCCGGAGATGTGGCCGTGTCGGGGGATGTCCAGGACGAGTCGTGCAGAGGCGTTCTGGATGCGTTGGAGTCTTTTCTGCAGTTTGGCTGTGGTTCCGGCGTAGAGGGTGTTCCCGTAGTCCAGTCGGCTGGTGACGAGTGCCTGGGTGACCGTCTTCCTGGTCGCGGTGGGGATCCAGCGGAAGATCTTACGGAGCATGCGCAGGGTGCTGAAACACAATGAGGAGACGGCGTTGACTTGTCTGGTCATCGAGAGGGAGGAGTCCAGGATGAAGCCCAAGTTGCGTGCGTGGTCTGTTGGCTTGGGAGTGGAGCCCAGGGCAGGGGCAGGGGGCCACCAGGAGTCATCCCAGGCGGAGGGCGATGATCCCAGGATGAGGACTTCCGTCTTGTCTGAGTTCAGTTTCAGGCGGCTGTTCTTCATCCATTCGGCGACGTCTTTCATCCCTTCGTGTAGGCTGGTTCTGGCGGTGGCGGGGTCGTTGGTGAGGGAGAGGATCAGTTGCGTGTCGTCAGCGTAGGAGATGATGTTGAGGTTGTGTTGGCGTGCGATGGCTGCGAGAGGGCTCATGTAGACGTTGAAGAGAGTTGGGCTGAGTGATGATCCTTGTGGTACGCCGCAAATGACTTCGGTGGCCTCGGATCTGAACGAGGGGAGGCTGACTCTCTGGGTTCTTCCGGCGAGGAACGAGATGATCCACTCCAGTGCCTTCTCTTCGATTCCTATGTTGCTGAGGCGCTGTACTAGTTTGCGGTGGCAGACAGTGTCGAACGCTGCAGAGAGGTCCAGTAGGATGAGGGCTGCTGCTTCCCCGTTGTCGAGCAGGGATCTGATGTCATCGGTGGCTGCGATCAGGGTGGTCTCGGTGCTGTGGCTGGCTTGGAAACCGGACTGCGAGGCGTCGAGGGATCCATTCGTCTTGAGGAAGGCGGCGAGCTGTCTGTTGACGGTCTACTCGATGACTTTGGCAGGAAAAGGGAGGAGCGAGATGGAGTGGAAGTTCTTGAGGTCGATGTGGTCTGCTGTTGGTTTCTTCAGGAGGGCGCTGAGCTCGGCGTGCTTCCAGCTCTCCGGGAAGGTGGCGATGTGGAAGGAGGTGTTGATGATGTCCGTAGATGGGGTGCGATGATGGAGTTGGCCTTGTTGAAGACGTGGTGGGGGCAAGGGTCGGTAGGTGATCCGGAGTGGATGATGTTCATCGTGCGGGTGGTGTCTTCGAGGCTGACCGGGGTCCTGTTGCAGAGGGTGGTGGTGGGGGGTGATGGTTCGATGGTTGTGTGCGTGGTTGGTGCGCTGAAGCTGTTGTGTATGTCGATGATCTTGCGGTGGAAGAACGAGGCGAGTGAGTCGCAGAGGTCTTGCGAAGGAGTGATGTTGTTGTTTCCGGCGCTGGGGTTGGAGAACTCTTTGACAATGCTGAAGAGTTCCTTGCTGTCGTGGGCGTTGTTGTCCAGTCGTTCCTTGAATGCTGTCTTCTTGGTGGTGCGGATCAGCTGGTGGTGCTTGCGGGTGGCGTGCTTGAGGGTGGTCCTTTTTTTTTTTTAAAGGCCTTTATTGTACAAAGTGCATATTACACAGCTTACAACCGCTCGGCGCCAGCCGCGTGAATCAATAACCATATGAAAAGTTGTCAGGTGAACACAGCCGTATGGTCGACAACCCTGAGGTTCGGTGGCGTAAAGTGTTTCTTTGCAGCACTTACATGTAGTAAACCTCATATCGCGATGAGTGAGCAGGTCTGTAAGGTTTTTTATGTTTGCAAAGTAATGGTGGTGTTCGTCATCGTCACCAGGTGGATAGCAGCCCGCTCCCACTAATGAATATCATGAGTAAGCGTGTTGGTGAATTTCTTTTCCCAAGTGGGTGCAGGGCATTGAAATCAGAGGGTTGTTCTGTGCGATGTCGTAAGCGTGTCAATGAACAAGCGTCCATGTAGCTTACTATTCCTAGCAATAGAAGCTCATGTCGGCGGTGGCGTTCGGCAGAGAGCATCGCAGCCGTGGCTGGTACTCTCAGTGGTCCTAGGTACGTGGCGTGTCACAGTAGCCGTGATTCGAGCGAGATAGCCGGTATTGTATAAAACAACCCGGACCCACCTGCCCGTCCTCAGGAATTGTGTATGATGGTCGTGCCCTCCTGGCCGCCGTTTGGTGTTGCTGTGTTTTGTCGGCTTGGGGAAGGGAAGGGGTCTCGACATGTGGGCCAGGAAGTGATATCCAAAGGTGTGCGTGCAACTCGTACAATGTCTTTATGAACAAACTTAAGAGAGCCTGGTCAGGAAAGAGAACCAGCGCATCAATTAAAACATCGGAACAATAACAGAGGGGGTATATGCAAGAGGGAGAGGGCGCGTGAGTAGGAATATCCATGTGCGTAAGGGAATAGGGGCAGTGTTGCAGTGTCAGTGTAGGTCTATCGGACGGGGAGTAGGTCGCATCTCGTAGGTCGCGTGTGTGTTTTGGGGGTTTTGTACAGAGGGGGCGTATTGATAATGCCACTCGAGTGCAGTCAGTGGGGCGGTCCGCGTCCAGGCTGCGTAGTGAGGGTCCGATATGCAGAGGCGAAGGCGGGGCGATAAGGTCTTCGTTGCTTAACAAAAGGGTATGTGTTTGGGGCATGTCGGAGCGCGAGTGTGGCACCGGTGACAGTCAGTGCGTTGTGCGCAGTGCGGCAGTCATGTGGAGGCGTGGGTTCCGGCCTGTATTACCCTGTCGGAGGGGGGGGGAAGGGGAGGGGGGACGGTGAGGCAGGGGGGCGGGGGGGTAGCAGGCACTAATATATTCCGCGGCGTCCCCTGTGGGGGGTATGTAGGTCAGGCGCGGATCCCTTCAAGTGATCCCCTGTTCCGAGCAGTTCTGCCGGAAGGATTGGAGGATGTCTTCCCATTGCTGTGCAATTGGGAATCTCCTGAGCCTTGCCGTCTCCTCCCGACGTAAGACTGTGCCCTCCGCTCGTGCCCAGTTGGTGAGGGACAGGTACCAATGCCGTGTATGCGGGGGGGGGTGTCAGCCTTCCACCGCTTGGTAAGCAGTCGTTTAGCCGTGATCAACCCGAGGTCCCAGAATCGGGCCTGTACCTTATTTAGCTTAGTGCGTTTGTATAGTCCCAAAATACAAGCTTCCCAGGTTCTCGGCACGTGTTCGCCAGTGCAGTGTGTAAGTAGCATTGTTACCTCATCCCAATATTGCTGGATGTTGGGGCATAGCCAAAGCATGTGTAAGAGGTCTGCGCCCACCAGGGAACAGCGTTTGCAGGCTGTGTCCGTGACTGAAAAGTATCTGTTAATTTTGTCCGGTGTGAGATAAGCGCGGTGTAGTATGTAGAGTTGTATGATTTTGAAGCGAGGATTGCGCGGGATGTTAACTGGTCCCGTCAACACCATCGCCCACTCCTTGTCCGTCCAATCCCTCCCTCTAACCGTCGCCCACCTCTCGCTCAACAGCAAGGTGTCGGGCTGCGTGTGGATCAAGAGAGCCTGTGCTAGCCAGTGTATTATGTGGGTGCCATTGCTCATAACATGGAGGTATTGTATGAAATGGTGCGTTGGCAGCTCCCCGGACATGTCACCCCAAGCAGCAGTCAGCGTGCGGATGAGGGACGCATGTAATAGGAATTGTCCGGCCGGGAGGGTCGTATCTTCCGCGAGGCCTGCAAAGGGAGGAGGGCACCGTCAGTGTATAGGTCCCCTAGTGTTTCCACCCCTGCGGTGGACCAGCTGTCCAGCATTGCATCCGTCAGTACTCCAGTTGCTACCAGGGTGCCCAACAGTGGGAGTATCGGAGCATACGGTATCGTCTTTCGGGTGAGTCGCAGGCATCGCAGAAAACACCTGTGCGCTACCGCCAGATGCAGCTGCGGGGGACGAGGAGCCCGGGCCAGCGGATGAAACAGGGCGTGTACTTGTGATTGAGTCCAGGTAGTGACATCCGTGGCGGTGTCTCCTAGGTTCCTGCCACCCAGCCATCCCGACACCCACTGCGTCTGTGCCGCCAGATAGTATAGTTCCATGTTGGGAACCGCTAGGCCCCCCGATTCAGTAGACATATACAACTTCGTCAGCGCCACACGCGGTCGGCCCGCATTCCAGATCAAGCCGCGAAGTAGGACCTCAAGGTCCCGGAACACCCGGTTGGGGACATAGGCTGGGATATTGGCAAAGTAGTACAAGAGTCTCGGTAAGACTATCATTTTCGCCAGGGTTACATTTAGTGGCAGAGTTCTCCAAAATCCAATTTGTGACCGGATGGATGCGAGCTCTCGCATCAAGTTCCCCTCCAGAATGTCCGTAGGATCACGGTAGATGTGGATTCCTAGGTATCTGAACGTCGTGGAATACCATTGTAGCCTGTCGCCACCAATGTATATGTCACTTTCAGGTACATCCAGGTTAAAGGAATAGGCCCCAGATTTAGCCCAGTTGACTCTCAGGCCCGACATCTCTTCAAAGGTGCGGAAAATGTCGGCGAGGGACTCCGGGACATCGCTCAAGTCTCTGACATAAAGGAGGAGATCGTCCGCGTATAACGATACCGCGTGGAGGCCATCCGCCATCAGTATACCACACTCCGCGCCTCGGGTCCGGAGAATTGCAGCCAGGGGTTCCATGGCCAAGGAGAACAGCAGGGGTGACAAGGGGCAACCCTGTCTGGTGCCTCTCTGCACGCGGATAGAGTCAGAAAGTAGTGTGCCAGTGCGGACACGAACTGTGGGTCTACGGTACAATAAGCCAACCATGGTCTCGTAATCATCCTCCAAGTCGAATTTGTCCATGACTGCCCGCAGGTATGGCCACTCCACCGTATCAAATGCTTTCTCTAGGTCCAGCACCAGACACCCGGCGTGCGGCCAGTGGCGTGTGGCGTATTCCTGTATGCGGAATAGTCGGCGGATGTTATAGGAGATGTGGCACGTCGGTACAAACCCATTCTGGTCATGGTGCACCAGGGTCGGCACTAAGGAGGCCAGCCTCCGGGCTAGGGTGGAAGCAAGGATTTTATAATCAGTGTTAAGGAGAGCTAGGGGGCGGTAAGAGCCCAGCTGCTCGCCATCTCTGCCGGGTTTGAGTAAGGAGATGAGGGTAGCCTCATTGAGCGTTGGGGGGAGGGAGAAGTCGTCCTTGGCTGCAGTGTACATTTTTATCAGCTGGGGAATAAGTATGTCCGAGCCAGCCTTATAGAATTCGGCGGGTAAGCCGTCTGGGCCGGTAGATTTGCCGTTTGATAGGTTGAAGATGGTGTCACGGATTTCCTCGGGAGCAAGTGGTGCTCTGAGGTCATCCTGTTGTGCAGTCTCCAGCTTAGGCAGCTGTAGGGGTGAGAGATATTCAGCTATGTCAGGTAGTGGGACGCTGAGTCGGGAGCGGTATAATCCCGTGTAGTGAGCTCCGAACGCGTCATGTATTTGGCGCTGCGTTTAGAGTAACCCTCCTCCTTCCACTTGTATCTCTGATATCGGGGTCGTACGGTCTTCCCGTGCAATTAGCCAGGCTAGCAGTTTGCCAGGTCTGTCGCCCTGGCGATGCGTGCGGGCAGAGTGTGCTGCGAAGTTGAGAGTGCGCAAGCGCTCCAGGAGGCGTGCATGTTCTGTCTTAGCCTCCCTCAGGGGACCATCCGCACCTCCCACCGCGTCACATTCATGGTCCAGTAGTTCTGTCTCCAACCGTGTCAGGTCACCCTCCAGCTGCCGTCGCATGTGGCCATGCGTGCCTAGGCAATGCCCTCGGGTCACCACCTTGAATGTGTCCCATTCCATCTGGGGGGTGGACGCCGTGCCAGCGTTATCGTCAAAGTATTGGGCAGTTTGTGTGAGGAGGGAGTCGCGGAAAGTCGCGTCTAGTAGGAGGTCCGGCTGGAGTCGTCAGGTGGGGATAGGTGGATGTTGACGCTCCCATGCAATGGCCAGAGTGTGGGGGTTGTGATCCGAATGTGTGCGGCCCATGTATTGTGTGTCCGTGACTTGTGGAAGAAGGTCAGTGGTTATCATGAATCTGTCCAAGCGCACATGTAGGGCGTGCGCACCCGACCAATAGGAGTAAGTCCGTGTTGTTGGGTTACGCGTCCTCCATACGTCGTGGAGATCCCACTGTGTGGCCCAGTTGATTAAGGCTTTCGTGGCGGTGTGTGTCTGTGTAGTGGTTGGGGGTGGGGAAGATCTATCTAGAGTCGCATCTAGGACGCAGTTATAATCACCCCCTAGGACCCACGGGACCCCATGCCAGGTCGCCAGTACTGCCGAAAGGCGGGTAAAGAAACTACTCAGCTCACTGTTCGGGGAGTATATCGAAGCCAGCACTGCGGGCTGTCCGTCTAGCCTGCCTCTCGCCACCACGTACCTGCCCTCCGGGTCTATAAGTGTGTCCATGGCCACCCATGGGGTTCCTAGTCGGACCCATAGAAGCGCCCCGCGGGCAAAGAAGGAATACTCAGTGGCATAAAGTTGTCCGCACCATCTGCGACGCAGAGCGTGCACCTCCGCCTTATTTAGATGTGTTTCTTGTAACAGCGCCACGTGGAATTCGTGGCGTTTCAAATAAGAATAAATCTGGTAGCGCCTCGCTGGTGTGTGCATGCCCCTAACATTCCATGTGCATATCCTAATTTGAGCCATTATCGTCACTCTTGTGGGAATCGCCCTCACCATCCAGCCTCAATCCCCCAAGTGTGGTCCCCCGTTGATCCCCTGGCACCCCTTCCCCGTCCATACCATACATAGTGACTGTCACATTTAGGAGCAACCCAGGCAGTTTCCAAGTGATGGGGATAGGATGGAAAACATGGAGTCCAAATAATACAGAACAATAAAAAATACCAAATGGTCGGCCACACAACATGTTGCCGTCCAAACACTCAAGTGAGTTAAACTAGCTATACGAGTCTAGGGGGTGTCAAGTGGGTGGTACCAATAGCGATACAGCAGTATTGTTCACAATAAAAAAAGAAAAAGGGGGAGGGGGGTAACTTCCAACCCCGGGCCGTGGAGAGTATGCACATCTCCAGGTGTCAATCCATTCGAATTGAAGGCGGGGGCACAAGTCATTGGTAGAGTGCGGCCGCATGCCGCCACTATGTCTGCAACCAACTCAAAGAGAGGAGTGTCTCAGTGTCTCTTGACCAGTGCGTGTAGAGTCTGCAAGAGGTTACTCACTGTGTCTCGTCGGTGCCATTGTCTGCAGAGCAAGGGGGCCTTACCCTCGCTCGTCGCCGTGGAGCCTCATGCACTCCAGGGTGGGGTAGGTTAGCGCCGTTGAGCCAATCGTCGCAGTGCTTCGAGTCGAGAAATCTTGGGGGCCCCACTCAGACGAGTAGGTCTGCTGTCTGTGGCGTGACGTCAGGAAGGCCTGCGGATTGTTGCGAGTCCAGCAATCCATAGATGGCCTCGTCGTCGCTGGGGAACACACGTGGGCTAGCATTCGGTGCAGAGGAGGGCGCCGGGGAGCCGCTGATTTCCGTGACTTTGCGTAGTGCGTCTTGTTGCTCATGCAAGATCAGGTCTGCTGGGGGGGAGCGCGCCGTCGTCTCCTGCGAGTGGTGTGGTGTGGGCGATTTATGTCGGCGACGTCGTCTCGGGCCTCGGGAGCGGGACATCGTGGCAGTGCCTTTGGCCTTGCTGGGCGTCCCCTCCACTCCGCCATTCCAGCCAGGCCTCAACCACTTCAGGATCAGTGAAGAAGTGCGTTTTGTCCTACTCGCAATCGAGCCGGGAAAAGAAGTGAGTACTTGAGGCCCGCCTGCCGCAGCCTTCATTTTGCACTTGGATTGTGTAGTCGGGGAAAAGCATCACTGTGGCGTTGTCGATCCGGATGTCGCCAAGTTTTCTGGATTCGCGCAGGTTGGTGTCGCGATCTCTGTAGTTGAGGACGCGAAGAATCAGTGGCCTGGGGTTAGAGCCCAGGGGGAGGGGTCTCGTGGGCACGCGGTGCGCATGTTCCACCACAAAATAGGGCGACAGCGCTCCCTCCGGCAGGAGGTCTCTTAGCCAGTCCTCCACACGCCCAGTGGGGTCGGTCCCTTCCCATTTTTCCGGTATGCCAACCAGCCTGATGTTGTTCCGTCTTGCCCGTCCCTCCGCATCCTCCGCCCGCTCTTCCAGGAATTCCACTCTGTTTAGGAGGTCGCGTACATGTTTGTCCCTTTGACTCACTCGAGGCTCCAGATCAGCCACCGCTCCCTCCAATGCTGTGGTGCGGTCTTGCAGTTTCCTGTGGTCAGCCTTGAGATGTGTGAGGTCAATCGCCACGCTGTCTATCTTTGACTCCAAGGACGTGCGAGTCTGCTGAAGTGACTTCTCCAGGCGTTCCACCACAGCCAGCACATTGTCCAGTTTTTACGTCACAGCGTCCGAAGCCATCTTAGGTGGCGATTTGACTTGTTTTCCCTTCAATGAAGTACCACCTGTACCTGTTTGTGTCTTTACACCCCCAGACATGAGCAAAGTGATGTGTGGAAGTGTCCTCTACGCTCAATGCAGGTGAGTCCAGGGAGTAGACTGCAGGAGTTGTGCAGGTGTAGTCGAGGCGCGAAGGTACCGGACCCCGGGAGTGAAGCTGAGCCGGGCCCGAGGGCGAAGGCTGGTCACCAAGACTCCAGCCCTCAGGCGTGTGGGTAGCGCTGGTCACAGTCACGCCAGGAGCGTCAGTGGAGCGTCCGCCTAGTCCCGTTCCCCGGGCATCATGGCCAGTAATAGTGTTCGCTTAGGCCGGCGTGGGAAGGGCGCACCTGTAGAGAAGGAGCAGCGCTGGTCAGCGCCTCGGCATGTGAAGCAGTTTGTCCTGTGCTGTCGGTCACGTTGCCCTACCGAAGCATGGCGCCGGTGTGGGTGCATCCCCTCCAGTCATCTAGGGAGGCAATTATGTCGTCCCGTCCGCACTCGTGGTATGTGTCCGACACCAATGAGCGGGAGGGGGGGGGGGTTCCCAGCTGTCAGCATTGCAGCATGGGGCTGGCAAAGGAAGCCCCAGCCACCAGCGATCGTCTCCCAACAATCCGCCTCCCGCAGCCCAGGTTCCTCACCCCTCAGGGCTCGTCCTCGAGGATGGCGGCCAGTGAGGCCAGGCCGCTGTCTCAGTCTCTCCCGGCCTCCCTCCATTTCCAGAGCAGCCCGGGAGGCAGCCGGGGTCTCTCTCCCCAATGCAGGTCTTATGTACGGCCGGAGGTCGCTGGGGTGTATCTTTGCGACCCCACCGGGGTCAGGCTCCAGTGCGGTCCGTTCTACGCCACTGCAGGCACGGGTCCGTCCGAGCGTAGGGCCCCTCCGCCGATGCCCGTTGCGTGTAGGTGCCCCACCTCTCCAGTAGCTCCGCAAGTGATTTCAGGGTCGCGCAGGGGCGTCACTGCGGTGGTCGTAGAGCAGGGGCAGGGGGGGTCGCCTAGTTATTTTCTGCGTTCGGCGGGCGTCGCTGGATGGCGCCGGGCAGGCCGTGCCAGTGGGCCTGTTGTTCCCGCCAAAGCCCCGGCCGCACGTAGTTGGGCGCGCTGGGACAGGATCGCCCTGCACGGTCACAGTCACGCCACCTCTGCCGGTGCGGGTCCTGGTGGGCAAACAGCCTCAAATTCGACTGATGTGTGGTTGTGGGTTATCTCCGGTTATCTCCGGGTCCGCTCACAGCTGCGGCTCGATCAGGATGCTGGAAACGGAGAAACGGCCCTGGGAAGGGGAGCTCAGGTCGGAGCTCTACCCTTCCACGTCCGTCGCCATTGTGCGCCAAGCCACGCCCCGTGCTTGAGGGCGGTCATGTTGCCTGTGGTCTGGTCGTGGCGCCAGGCTTTCTCGAGGGTGCGGCAATTCTTCTTGGATTCCTTGAGTTCGTCGGTGAGCCAGGGGGTTTTCTTGCTGCCGGGTCTGTTGGGAGGGTTCTTTAGTGGTGCGAGGTCGTCGGCGCAGGCGGTCAGCCACTGTGTGAGGTTGCTGGCTGCTACGTTGGGGTCCGTTGCGCTGGCGGACGGGTTCTGGCTGAGGGAGGTGGTGAGCTGCTCGGTGGTGATCTTGCTCCAGCTCCGGCGAGGCGCCTGTTGTGGGTGGTGGAGGGTCGTGTTTCTCTTGAAGCTGAAGTGGACGCAGCTGTGATCGGTCCAGTGAAGTCCAGTGGAGTGGCTGAAGGAGATGTGCTTGCTGGCGGAGAAGACGGGGTCAAGCGTGTGGCCGGCGTAGTGAGTGGGGGTGTTCACCAGTTGCTTGAGTCCGAGGTTGGCGAGGTTGTCCAGCAGGGTGGTGGTGTTTCTGTCGTTGTTGTTCTCCAGGTGGAAGTTGAGGTCCCCTAGGAGGATGTAGTCCGTGGAGGAGAGGGCGTGCGGGCTGATGAAGTCTGCGATGTCTTCACTGAATTGTGTGCGTGGTCCCGGGGGTCGGTAGATGAGGGTGCCTCTGAGGGTCGTCTTGGGGTCGGTGTGTATCTGGAAGTGGAGGTGTGGGTGTCGTTGCAGATGGTCGAGATGCGGACGGTGTTCCTGTGTACGATGGCGATACCTCCTCCGGTCTGGTTGACGCGGTCTCTCCGGATGATCTTGTATCCGTCCGGGATGGCTATGACGATGTCGGGCGCTGAGGAGGCGTTCATCCAGGTTTCCGTGAGGAAGGCGACGTCTGGTGCTGTTGTGTCGAGCAGGTTCCATAGTTCGACGGCGTGTCTGTGGACGGAGCGGGTCTTGAGCAGGATGCACTTGAGGTGGTTGTTGCTGGTGCTCGGCTTGTCGAGTGCGGTGCCGGTCCGGAGGCAGGTGAACTTGCAGGCATGGCAAGTGAAGGGTCCGTGGGTGCGTTTCCGGGTGGCTCGGTAGCAGGTGGTGTTCCGTCCGGTGTTGAGTGCGATGAGGGTGGCGGCGTAATAGGTCCGTCGTGAGGTCTGGCATCGTCGGGGGCCAGGGGTTCGGGCACTGGGCGCGTGCCAGGCACGGACGGGGGAAGACGGGCTTGCCTTTGGCGCGCCTTTGGCGCACCATCGGCGCGCCCGCTGCGCGTACATGCGGACTCTGCCATAAATGGAGAGTGGGGGTGGAGCAAGGGAGGAGCAGCTGGGAGGCGGGAGCGGGGTGGCGAGTGGGGAGGGGAGCGGTGAACAGAAGGAAACGGGGGTGGAGCCGCGGGGGAGCAGCGGCAGGGAGCGGGGTGGAACAGCGGGAGAAAACGGCGGTAGAAGCACAAAAAGAATCAGGGGCACAACAGTGGAAGCAACGAAAACGAAATCAGGGGCACAATAGTGGACGCGAAATACAAATACAAATACAAATACTGGCACAACAGTGAAGCAAATACAATTACTGGCAGCGGAGACCGGGCACACTCAGGATGGGCCACGCCACGGGTGGAGTGACTGGCTCTGACGAGTGGAGTGGCAGAGAGTGGTGTGGCATAGATTGGAGCGATGTCGATTGGAGGGATGTAGAGATGAGCAGAGCATCATAGTGTGCCATATAGTAGAATACATAACATGGAATGAAATGCTGTAGAGTAGAGTGGAGTGGCGTCGAGTGGAGTAGCATTACTAGAAGTCTGTACAACTGGAGTAGCAATGGAGAAAGTGTTAGCAGGTCTTGTGGTTACTTTCCTAAAGTTATTGAAGAATGAGTGTAACATATATCAAGTAAGTTTACAATCATTTATTGTATAGACTTTAGTGAACAGTATATAAATACCCTTATTCTAATTCTATGCACGACATCCCTCTCACTCATCCTTATGTACTTCCTATTGCTCTCGTCCTTCTACCTCCCCTCCAAATCTTAGCTCCATTTCTTTTTGTTTGCCCTCTCCATTTCTGCCTACACTCACTCTAGGTTCAAATCACCCATCTCCCTCTCCATATCTTATTTCTACTGCTCACGTCCCAGTCTCTTCCATAATTTGTGTCCTTATTTTTCTGTTATCCTCTCACGTCCCTTCTCATTTTTCAAATCTCTCATCCCAATATATTTTCTTTTCATTTTCTGTCCTCTCCCTTATCATTCTTTTCTTTTTCTCTTTGCCCTTACTATTTATGCATTTCTCTCAGTATACTCAAATTTCTACTCTCCATTCCTCATTCAGTTTCCGATAGTTCTCCTCCCTTTGACTTCCCATCTCTTTCTTTTCCTTTATTTCTTATCATCCTATGTTTTCTCCACTCTTCTCTCATCCTTTCTGTCATTCATATTTTCTACTGTTTCTCTTCAATCCTGTTGCTATCTTTCCATCATGCCATATTTCTCTTTGATGTCTCTGCTCTTCCTTTATGCTGTCTTAAGCATATCGCCTTGGACTATTTTGTCACCCTCACCACCCTGCCTTCCTTCTCTTTCACCTTTTCAGCTGTCCTTGTCCTTATAGCAACTCATGATCTCTTTCCGTCTGCATGGATCCCCTTCATACCTCCTTGTAGTTTTCCTTTTCTTTCCCCCTGATGCTTCCTTTTCCCCTCATCTACCATTCTCCATACTTTCTATAAAAAAATCATCGATTTTTTCAAGTTTAGAAACCACTGCATACCACTTGGTCTCCTTGCATAGTCTGCAGTGACTAAAGCCTAGTGGTATTTGGCTGTGATATGTTCTAAGGCAAAATGCATCCTTACATCAATTTTCAGATTAAGAAAATAGCACCAAGTGCCAACTCCCCCATCACAGAATTCTGAGGAATTTGGTGGAATTTTAATGTAATTCTGCATGATTCCGCTGACTCAAACTCTGTGAATTCAGCATCCACAGAAACAGATGCATATGTCAAACCTTCTTGAATTATGCAAGAAGTTGAAGATCTAGATCCCCGCCCTGAGATTAGCTTCCCACACCCGAAAAGTGCCTGGATACCTCAATGGATGATAGTGTGCTATACAAATACATATAACCTAACCCATCCCAACCCAACACAACCGAACACAAAACAACATAACATGACATAATAGGGGGTCTGTGCCCCAGTGCTATTTTTCTCTCCTTGTGCCCCCAGTATCACTGCTGCTGAATATACCAGGAAATGATAAAGAAAAGCTGCACCTTGCCACACACATTAATTTGCCCCAATACTTTTCATTGCAAAGCAGTATTTGGTTAAAATGTTTAAATCTGACTTTGTATGTATGCGTGTATTGATATCTGAATATATATGTATTGCTATATACATATAAAGCCTGATTTATACATTCCAAACATGTACACGTGGGTGGGGATAGATAGATAGATAGATAGATAGATAGATAGATAGATAGATAGATAGATAGATTGATACTCCTCCTTGCACTCACACAGGATCAGATGAGCATAGCATGGCAAGTTGGTTTGCATTGGGTCCTCCAAGTAATGCACTTCAACCTTTCCACCTCCAGGGCCCACTTTCAACCCAGTGATTTTGGTTCATCATTGCAGCCTGTAGTTTTAAATCATCATCCCATCTTGTTCAATGTCCCCAGTCATGCAGAAAAGAGAATACATGGGAGAATTGAGCCAGTAAAGGGACCTGCTCCTAAGTTTCTCTGAACATTTTCACCAGGTAAGCCAGAAGATCAGCTGACCATCTGTTTGGACATGCATCTCCCCAATCCATGGAATAAACACTAATCATGGTGGACTTGAATAGAGCAGTATGGGTCTTCAAGGGGAATCTGAGCATTAGATAGCACCAGCTGTTGTTAAACTATGACTCATGGCACAAAGTCACATTCTTCATGCATGTTGGTCTCTACAGGTACAAATTACTAGGATTCAGGGCCTCCTCGCTAGTTGGAAATTTCTAGAGGCATCTTCATGAGTGGTTTCTCAAAGATTGTTGCAAAGTCATCCTGTACCTTGGGGACCCCCAACTTTTTGCTGACTGGGACTGGTGGTAACTGACTCTGACTGACCCTGGGCTCTGCCTAACCAGGCCCAGAGTCAGTGCTATGCTGAAAGAGACACTTATAATACAATGAAAACACCTACATATACTAGAGTACACTATGGGTTGGGGTACCTCTGTGATGGGCATGGGCTACCCTATAAGGCCCTAGTATATAATAGGGCAGGAGGATTGAAACTACCTCTCAGTCTCTAGTATATAATAGGGCATGGCAGTTTGGGGACCAGCAGCCCTTTCTGCACTTTCATCAGTGCACTGCTGAAGCCTGGGGTCAGTTTAAAAGTAGCTCTGTGTTGCAGGACTGCTTTTAAAAAGTGAATTGTGCCCAACCTCAACTTTGGTGTTTGGGGCACTTAAAAAGGGATAACCTACAATGTTTTGGCATATTAGATACCCCCAGTGTCTCCCTTAGGTGTCCCAGGGGTGGGGGTCAAATATTTATAATGAGGACCCTTATAAAATGAGTTCATATGCCCTGGGTTAAGTGAAATTGCACATTTTACTCCTCACATTGTGCTTTCCAAAATAGTCTTTGGTGCTAGGAGCACTGTGAAGGGAGGATCTGCAATATTTCTACATATTCAAAACCCCTAAAGTCTCCCCTAGGTATTCCTGGGGTGGAGGGTCCTTAAGATATAGTGAGAGCGCTTATAAAATATGTTTTTATGAGCCCTGGTGCTGTAAAAATGGCCCAAGTCATTTCTAGGTCTTGCATAGGCAGCGCATGCGCTTACTGTACGAGGCATCAAGTAATCTTTATTACTACTGAAACTCCACCCATTGCATTTGTCTTTGTTTTGTCGCTTGTGATTGGTGGAATCTAGCATTGCTGTTCTTATCTTGGTCGTTGTTGGCTTGCGGTCCGACACATCACTTCCTTTTTTTTCTCTTTCTGGAGGAAGCAGCATTGACCAACTACAGTTAACTTACGCTGCTGGCTGCTATCTTTTTATTTAGGGATCACTTTTTTCTTTGCTGCTCACTTTTCCACATTTCCACATCTGGCAGCTTCCTGCACTTCTTCGACCCTGTTTATTTATTTATGTTTAATTTATTCATAATTAAATCACGCTTAAATTATAAGGCCCACGCCGAGGCTCGAATCCTGTTCTCCAGCTCCAAAGTCAGCAGCTTTAGCAGTGCACGCAGCCTGCCATCTGTTTTTGGTCAGCTTACAAATGCTTTGACCTTCGCGGCTTCGCTGCCACGCTTGTCTTTTAGTGGGGTCATAAGAGATTCCAGCACCTGCCACCCCCCCTTATTTGTTTATCTGACAGCCACAAACACTCATATCTGTTGGACCACAAGGGGTGGAGTCCAACCCAGCTGAGACCCTATAATTCACACTATCACTGCAGCACACAGACTGTCAAAAGGAAACGAGGACAGTAGCAGGTTAGCAGAGTTTATAAAAACAAACTACTGCTATTTGGGTAAAAAGAAAACAATGAAAACTATAAAACACTCGTTTAACTTTAGTATCTAATGGGAAAGGGAATAACTTTCCAATATGGTGGACGGGCTAACTAGGTCGGTTGGGGTATACCACACACTCATTATGCTTTGAAAGGGCTGTGTCTACCCACGGCCTCTCTCACGCCAGTGCGTCCATGAACATGTGCTTGCGTCATTGGGCTGTTCACTGAGATCTCCCTACGTGGCGATTTAAAAACAGTTCAATGATTAACAGACACATTTGAGCGCCTGGGTCAGCCCGTATATGATACGCACTCAGCTCAGTCAATTATCTCCACAAGCCCATCACGTCACCATAAATATCTATTTTCTTGAACTCTCTGCTTCCCGCGAACCATTTCTGCTGCAGAAAGTCACCATGCAACACGTGGTTGTCACAGGGCCTTATCATGAGTGGGCCTGAGGGAAGGTGCAATTTATCACACCCGATAAAATCTGGCTCCCTGTGGTGCCGAATTTATAAAGTGCGATAAATGACACCTGTTTTGAGGTTCCTGGGGAATAACATTCGAGGTTTGGTGCTTTTCGCATTAAATATGAACGACAGCAAATATCATACTCTCTTCCATTTTTGAAAGGTGATAGGTTTGACCTTCCAAATTTAATGAATGGTGACAACTGTATTGCACTCGTTAATCAACGAGTGCTCTCAATACCATACAACTCGACCCCTGTGCAAGAGGAGTTTCTGCTAGAGGTCCAAACATTCAGACCTACTATGAAAGCAGTCCATCGTAACTAGAGGACTGCAAAATTATTATTTTTTTATAAATTTTTTTGAAATGTAAAAAATGGTGTGTGCGTCTGGAGAGCACTGGTGGTCCAGAAAGATAGTCGCTTTGCTTTGGTGAAACGCAAGGGATAACTAATTAAAAGTGCATTTCATTCTGGGCTTGCCCCTAACGCTTTCCGGTGACAGCTCGTCAAGCCTCAATCAGTTCTGCCTGCCTTAAACCTGGTTTGCACTCTTCATACCCCATCGCGTATAAAGCATGAAGTGCAAAACCCTGATTAAACACTGTCTGTGCAGGGCAAAGCGTTAGGACTGAAAAGCATCGGCTGGCATTGCATAGCACATGATGGGCTATATCGAGGCACACTGTAAAGCAAGACAAGCATTTGCAATGCAATAGGTCTCACATTTACACGAGTTTAAGCGATTGGCAATGTAAATGACAATGCCTTTTATTTATGTTTTAAAAAGTAAAACAAAAATAAGAGGCATTGTTATTTGCAATGTCAATAGCTCAAACTCGAGCAAATGCGAGACCTATTCCATTGCAAATGCTTGTTCCCATTGCAAATCCCCTGCCACATAGGTTAACATGATAAGAAGTTATTAACAATTAACTTTTGATAGTAGAAGGCTAAAAATCCCAAGCAAAGAATTCCCAGAATGATATTAATAAACTCAACAATATGATATTGTTGAATTTCTCCTAAAATGTGCAGACAAGAAGTTACAAAACTTTCTTATCTGTAAGCCCAGATTCAGCCTTCTAGTGACCTGTCCTGGCTAGTCAGAGTTAAGTGGATTAGCCAGACTTCTTTGAAGAGGTGATAAAGAGCTCCAGGGGTAGACCAGCTCTGTTGGGAGGGCAGTGTTCTGTTACACATGAGTGCCAGAGCAGGAGGAGGAATCATAAACAATGGACTTCAAGGGAAGGGGAAGACACCAGTGTCATTTACAACTCTACTATTTTGAACTCTGCCTGATGCTAGGCTTCAGGAAAGAATGAGCAGATGCAAGGGGGAGAGACTATGGAGGTTAGCCATCCTAGGGGTGTGTGTAGCCAGCTCGTCTCTTGCTGCTGGAAAATCAGCCATTATGAATTTGGAAGAATTGGTGCGCTCTGGGACAAAATAGTGCCACACTCTGCAGGAAGTAGTTACTACCTTGGGGCAGCACCCTACACCCCATGGACAGGAGGCAGCTCCTGCTTGACCCAGATAACTGGAAATAAGTATCTGAGAGGGGCATAGCCTCTCAGATCTGCTGCTTGAAACCTAAGAAAGCAAGAGGGGCCATGCTGAGAAGTTTGATGTGCATTTCCTAAGGCCTGTACTCTGAAGATTGCACCTTCTGCACCATCTGGAAGTACAGCCCTGTGGACAACCTTGCCTTAAAAGGACTAAAGAGTGGACTCCATGTAAGCTACAGGTTAACAGAGCTCACCTGGAACATCACCACCAAGAATCCTCAACCTAGAGCACGACCAGTGGATTTGTAAGGGTTTTGTTCAAGTGGATTGTGGGAACTGAAGGCCTCAACTTTCCAGGACCATCTCAGAGCTTCTAGACCCTTGGAATGATTTTGAGACACTTTGAGACCCTTTGGGGAACTTCAGGAAGAAGTTCCAGAAGTTTGGAGAACTTTGGAGAAACTTTGGAAAAAAGCTCCATAAGGGGACCGACTCTACCTGGCCAGGTCAGCCTCCTGCCTTCAACCATGCGTCCAGGTTTGTCCCGCTGAACAGCTCCGTAGGTCCTACTTCCAGAGTTTCACCGGGAGTAGGCGAAATCCGAGGCCGGTAAACCCTCACCGAATCTGGCATGGTGAAGTGCACTGTAAAGGTTTCTAAAGTCCGAACGAAGAACAGGTGGCCTGGAGCAACCACAAAGCCGCCTGGCTTCAACCCCGTGTCGGCCTGGATCCTTGGTTCGTACGGCTAGAACGCTCCAGAGATCGAAAATCCATAAGTTTGACCAGGAGCTTGTCGCAAGGCAATCCGGTGAACCCTCACCAAATCCGGACTGGCTGAGAGCTTCGACAGACCCCAGGAAGAAAAGCTCCAGAAACGTTTCTAAGTCCGAAGGTAAAAACTGTGACCGAGAACTACCGCGAGGGGTAGCCGAGCAGGGCTACATCGCGGTTGGCCTGAACCCTTGACTTTGACCCGGTCTATAGCGACCAGATGTCCCGATAAGGCGCTATAGGTTTGTATGTGCTAGATAATGCTAAATCTTTGAAAATTTATATCTCTGGTTACCTATATTAGATTATTGTCATTTTGGTGTCATTTTAAAGATAAAAATATTTCCCAATCATATAAATTGGTGTTGGATTTTTATTGTGCGTTGTGCCTTTATTATTTACTGAATTTGTGTTTTTAGATGCTTTACATATGTGTCTTTGAAGTTAAGCCTGCCTGCTTGCAGCCAAGCTACCAAGGGTTGAGCATGGGAATCATTTTCTAAGACCTATTCTGAGCCCTATACTGAGTTGGTGGCCTTATTGCCAGCGGCAGATATACATTTGTCCCTACTAATAATCCACTTTCCAACAAAGATACAATAACTTTGTCTAAGTTCAGAAATAAAGAGAAGACAATGCTTGACTCCACGCCACCTTTCAGTGAATACTTGAGAAAGAACCCACCTAGCAGAAAGAGATTTTCACATTTTTCAAACTAAGACTACGATTGTTTGGTTAAGTACTCACAGCAAGTGATGTGAGAGCCGCTCTCAGAAAGTGGAGGGCTTCATTTCAGCAAAAGCCACACAGCTGACTTAATCTCCAGAAAACCTCTCCCTGCCATTGTAATTGAGTGGGAAGAAACACATAATACAATGCATGTGCCGTGTCGATCATGGAGGATGCTGTCCCAAAGGCCATTGTCTTGGAGTTCATGGCTGCGTCCACAGCCAAAGATCAATGTCTGCCAGTCAAAATTCATGGCCACAATCAAGAAAAGTAGGAAACCCTACTTGAAAACATTGTCAGGGAATACAAGAAGGACTAGCCTCCTTCATGAACATCTGCCAATTGCTCACAGTGTCAGAGAGCCTAGACGCTACACTGTAGCCCATAGGTATCTTGCACATTAGTCCTTAGACTAGGGTGAGAATATGGGTATTTCTATACTGCAATGTTCACAAAAGTCAAAAAAATAAAAGATAACAATGAAATGGTCATAGTATATTACTGATTAAATAGGACTTTTTAAAGCCTTTCTAAAAAGACACAAAGGAAGATTGATTGTGAAGGGCATGAGGAAGATCATCCCAGGCTTTGTCCACTGCAAAGGAGAAGGCTCAATCTCTAAACGTCATGGTGATTTTCATAATAGGCAGACAGTAGGAAGCATTTCTGATCAGATCGAAGGTGTCCAATGGGCTTTATAAATTCAGATGTAGGAGAAGAAATTACTTTTTGAACAATAGTCAATGCTTTACAAGTGCGTCGCCAACCCTCGGTTATAATCAAAATGGATACCTACGTTGAGAACACTAGCTGAGGGTTGATGGACAAAGACTAACTGGTGTATTCATATTTGGGGAAATCAGAAGCAGTTCAGTTTTGCTAGGATTTTACTTTAAATAGTCTTCTTGACATTCACCATCTGGAATCTGATAGGCTGCCTGCCGGGGGGAGTGGGAGTTTTTATTGGATCTAGAAAGAGAGGACAAGGCGTGGTTTCGTTGAGCATCCTTAGCATATACATTTTGTGCCCACTTGATGTAAGAGGTGAACAAGAGGAAGCATATATTTGATAAAAGGTAACTAGGATAAAATAGATCCCTGATGGAAGAGAAACAACTTGTTGGCATTCAAGTAGAACGTATTTAATCCATGTTAGGACCATTTAATTGATTACAACTTCTGATCCCCTGATAGAAGTTCAATAAATTAAGGACCTCAGAGATTCTGGCATCCATTAGTCTGTGTAAGTCATCAAGAAGTGAGACCTCCACAAGTTATGTACTACAGCTAGGTTGAAACCTAGCCTAATAGAGATCTCATAAAGAATTGGCCTTTACATAATCTTGTAATTCTAAGAAAACAAGTGTTTCTAGGAATTTGGACAGGAAGGGTAAAGAAGTGGGCAGGTACTAGGGAGCAGTCGAAACTATTTTGAGAAGTTGAAAACATCTATGGTTCTTGCCATAGCTGGACCAAAAGATGGCTTTCTAAGATAGACCTCAGGACAAGCCAAAAAACTGTCACACTTATTATCACAAGACCTCAGAACAGAACCTTTGGAGAAAACAAGTCTTCGCTTTGGCTGTGCCATAAATGGGGGGCAGAACCTAGTCATTGTGCATGTGTAGAGGGGTTGGCATTCCCTAGATAGAACAGCAACTGTCCACCCCTTGTTTCAAAGAAATCAAAACTGCTAATGGCCCCTTGTTCTAGGGCCATGCATTCCAGATATATCTTGAGCTGCTGTCTAGACAAAGGATGAGGTTAAAAGGTTAATGTGCACACTGAAATAAGAGACAAGGCAAGCATCAAACAAAAGTCCAATCTAGAACTTGCAATAACTATATTCTGGAGGAAATCTAGATCCACCAGTGGCTCCTCCCGCAATGGTGCTCCTGCGGCTGCAGTCATGATGTGTCTGGTGAGTGGCGCAGCCCCAGTGAATCTTTGGAGGCTTTCACCACTCTGACTTCTGAGAAAATAGAGGACTTTAGAAGAAGAAACAAAGAAAACATGAGCCCCCGAGGGGAATCCAAGACTTCAAATATTAAAGAAGGAGACCTGTCTTACTTTACCCCACAACCTACCCAGGTAGGAAGTCTCACCTGCTGACTATTCCAGAGGTGAAAGAAGCTATGGTGACAGCAACACACAGCAAAGTCAGCATAATACAATATGAGTCAGTGTGGTAGAACTTTGTAGGGGGGAGACATTTCCAACTAGATATCTATTTCTGGAGTGAACCCCAAGACCCTGATCTAGGAGAGACTCATGTACAGGTAGGTCTCAAAACAAAAAAACAAAGGATACGGGAGGAGTAGAGAACAGTCAGCCCTGGTTGGCCCCTGGTGTCAGTTGTCCCACCAGTATCACCATAACAATCCAGACCACACCCAGTGGAGCTTTCACGGGTGGAACCAGGCCTCACTGGATAACTCTCCATTTTAGGTGGGCTAATTGTCACCGTTGGCACTCACACTGGAAGAAAACGGCCCTCCAGCCTGGGCCTTTGTTTTTGTCTCAGTGCGCTGAGAGAGCTGTAGTGTGGTGCTTTGCTGCTCCCTTATCGGTGAGGAGCCCTGCTTCATGCTACAGATGCAGACCCAGGGTGGCTGGGGAGGACTGGACCTCCTTGAAACAAATGCCACTCCATCCGATCAGGTTGGACCCCTCAAGGTCACAAGCTTTCCCCATCCAGGACAAGCTGCTGTAAAGCCTCCCTGCTACATGGGTTGCAACCAGTGTAGATGCTCAGGCGGGTGTAAACACGTTGGTGCCAATATCAGCCACACTCACCAGCCCTCCCGCAGCAACATACATGCACATAAATAAGCAGACAAGACAACTTTGTGATGGGAAAAATTGCTGCAGGTTTATTAGCATACAAAATATGCCAACATGGTGGGTTATCTTACAGGCGATCCAAAGGCAAGCCGCCCCTCGCGGCCTACCACCTGGTGGGCCAACTTGCATCGTGGCCTTAGCCAATCGGTGGTTAGTGATTGTTGTGAGGGGGAAAGCCTCTCTCACTTCCGGTGAACCATCGGTCCACCCCCTCACTCACACCCCGCCCTACGAGTGGCAGAGCGTTCAAGCGACCCCCGGTTGTACAGGCTTCCAACTGCCCGTAGGACATCTCAGGCACCACGAGGACTTCCTGGGGAAATTAGGCCTCAGCACCCTTTGTACTCCTGAAGAGGGTGCCCCTGAGTACCTTTCCGCCTCTGGATCGCTCTGTAACTCCACATGCAACACAAATAAAAAGATGAGAAAATCCTTCCCCCCACACTGATTACGCGGGGTAAGCGGTAGGGAGGGAAACGGCATCAGTGGTGGGGACAAAGAGGCCGCCAGGTGGGCGGTGGAGGAACTTATACCTCTCCCCTTCCCCCACCTCGGGCGGAAGTGACGAGCAGGACCCCAAAGGGGTCTCCAGACACTAGGCTGTCCAGTGTGCCATCCTGTGGCACTAATGGGGCCGCACTCTTAGGAGGGTCCCCTTCAGGGACGTCAGTCAGCCCACATATGTTCTGCTTCTGCCTGCTATGGAGAGTCATCTTATCCATCTCACCATGGAGGGAACAGACATCCCTCCTAGGAAGGCTCTTCAGTCAATTATAATACTGAACTGGGGTTTGTTCAGCAACAAATATTTGTAGGGTCACCATCTGGGAGTGGGGTCCGCTGCAGACATTTGCCCATTTCGGCTCTTGGGACAAATTCAAACATAAAAAAACGCTCTGATGTAAAAAGCAAATACATAAAAATATTGCCTTATGTACACAGTGCAGCTAATAAAACGGATGCATCCTACTAAACAAATAGGGATGTGGATCCATGCACTCAATTTATTTGTGATTTGGTCTAATAACACCTGGTAGTTCCCCGGTGAAACTGGTACATACTTGACCAGTACGTCCAGCATGTATCCATTGTAATATAAAGGCTGTTATTTACTCAGATGAACATTCACATTTCTTATGAACGCAGTTATGGGGATGCGCCGCCATCTGCTGGCTGCGACTGAAAATGCAGGTTGGCCAGAAAGGATATTGCTAGAAACCCTACATTTCTTCTTTTACTGGTAAAAAATCAGCATGCTTCCTGTCTCTTGTACGTGACGCACAACTTACAGAGGTGTGCTCACTCTTAAACTCTCTTTTTAAAATGCCTGGCAGTCTCACAGAGCTTATACCATCGTCTCAGTCATTGACTGTTCTAAGTATCATTCACAATTTTGACTTGGATGCAAAGGTTAACCCCATGTGTGCGTCTGGGTCACACATCAATAAGGCAACCTAAACAGCGACTAAAAAATTCAAAATGAATGTGGAGAAATGAGGCTACTGCCTCGGTATCCAAAAACTCACCACTGTCAGAAGGAATCCGACAGACGAAAACAAGACAGACGACTGCAGCCCACACTTTTTTCTCCAATAGCTTTTCAGAGAAGGAGAATCCCTTAACCCTCTCTCCTGAGCAAACCCTTATAAAAGTCTGGATCACTTGCCTCACTCGCTCACTTAAGTGTAGGAATTTGCCATGGATTCACCCTATATGTCAGGAATTGCTCCTGTATGACAAGGTCACAATGGTGCCATTCGTGGCCGCACAACTTCACTATGACAGGACCAATCTGTGATCGTGGATTCTTCCAAGGGTGACCAGTGCCAACAATTTCATACAATATAAAAGGGCCAGCATTTATCCATGTATGCCCGCTCTCATGTCAACAATTACCTCCAACATATCAGCACTAGCATTTTTTCACATGTGCCCCCATGATTAACCATGGCAGGGGAGAAGAGAATCCCCCTCTCTAGCAGCTTGGGACCGATGGGCTGGTATGCTGGGCTCGATTAAAATATGCATTGTTTGTGGGCTTCTTCTGACATCAGTTCTGGAGACAAAGGGCCATATGTATCAACATCCCCTTTTGCGATTTCTAAATAGCGATTTTTAAGGAATCGCTATTTAGAAATCGCAAAATGGTATGTATGTAGAAAATCGTTTTTTTTAGCGATTTCTTAAAATTCCTTAATTGCGATTAGAAAATTGCTAATCGCAATTAAGGAATAATTTCCCATTCATTTCTCTGGGCCAGGAGGCCCATAGGAATGAAGGGGAAATTTGCGATTCACAATTTGCTAATCGCAAATTGAGAATATTTTCAAGGGTGCAGGGGTGTCCAAAGGACACCCTGTTGCACCCCTGAAATCTGCATGGGTGCACATGTGGCGCACATACATGCCCTAATGTATGTGCGTCACATGGCACTTTGAAAAATGAAAAAATATGCATTTTGAAAGGAAATCGCAACTTACCACCAACTAGAAGTTGGTGGTAATTTGCGAATCCTTTAGGCCTATTCGCGATTTTTTTTGGCTTCTTACATTGCATGTAAGGAATCACAAAATTTGCGATTCCTTAAATGCAATCGCGAGATAAGGAATCGCACATTTTGCGCTTCCTTATTTTTCAAGCAGATTTCCTTGATACATACCATTAGTCCAAATTGAGTTCGCAAACGCTAAAATTATGCGAATTTCGGCGTTTGCGAAGTCAATTTGACTTGATACATATGCCCCAAAATGCTCATAAGTAACGTTGTTAGTGAAAAATGACAGAGGAGTGTGGGCCCTGGCGTGACATGTACAGTGAAAGAAACAGAGAAACAGACAATGTGAACACGGCAAAACCGCAGAGAAAGGGGGACAAATGAAAAGTGATCATTAGAGCCAAATGTAAGGAAAAAAGTAAGGACGAGAGAAAACAAGCTTTGAAAATGCAATAGGTCTCGCCTTTTTAAGTAAAAGCCATTTGCTTTGCTAATGGTATTGTATAGCAAAGTAAATGGTTTTAACTTAATTAAAGGCAAGACATTTACACTCAGAGTAGCTATTTCTGTTCAAGACTGTGAATTTAGTGAGATATATCTGTGCGAGGCTACAAATATAGCATCTGTGAAAAACAAAAGGGGAAGCTGCATCGTGCCAGTCTTTTACATTTGCATAAACAGTTTATATGCAACTAGACGATAAAGCATGGTAAGTAACACCTTAATACTTTTAGAAGATTCGCCTTTTGGGATGAACTACAGTAAAGCCAGGCGGCATTTGTCACCACCGTGCAAGTTTCCAGATCCCCCCGTACCGCGCAGTGTACCTTTACCGTGGTGGCATGCTCATGACCCGCTTCTCTCTCTACGGGCTACAGACAGTACCAGAGCCCCCTCGCCGTACAGTCCTGCCGTCTGCAGACAGTCCACCCAAACACCGCACAATCCCACACGCACGTGTGTCCCACAGGCGACCTCGAAGCGCATGGTAAGTAACACCGTAATACTTTTAGAAGATTTACGGACCGTCAAGCAGGCCAGCAGGTTCAATACCAGGGGTGCTGCTCATTCTTACTGTTTCAACATGGGGTATGAGGCGCTACACAAATCCAAGTATAGTCCCAGAACTGCATACACTGCGATGGAAATCCCAGTAAAAAGTTGACACACACAACAATGAGATTCAAATGCCTTCTGGGATGAACTACAGTAAAGCCGGGCTGCATTTGTCCCCACCGTGCAAGTTCCCAGTTCCCCGCTTACCGCGCAGTTTACCTTTACCGTGGCTGCGTGCTCACGACCCGCTTCTCTCTCTTCGGGCTACAGACAGTACCAGAGCCCCCTCTCCGTCCACTCCTGCAGTCTGCAGACAATCCACCCAAACACCGCACAATCCCACATGCATGTGTGTCCCACAGGCGGCCTCGAAGCGATCTAAAACTGAAACACGCAGAGGGCGGGCAGTTCACCGGCTCCAGGCTGGGGGCGAACTGGAAGGCGGCAGCACAGCGTGTGTGTGTACGGGTTTTCTCCTCTCCATGTGCGGCTATGTACTGAAGGCACGCTCTTCCCTCCCTCCCCGCAGGAGCCTCTCGGGGGAGGGAGGGAAAGCGTAAGTACGTCGGAGGGAGGGAAAGCAAAATTACAACTGATTTCCCGAGTGCAGACGACATGCTTACATACTCCGCAGTGAGTTAATACAATGGCGAGGAGCTCTATCACAAACATAAAATCAATGCAAGCTGCGACACAGCCAAACTCAGGACTCGTCGCGCAGGCATTTCCAAGGGTGAACAATACTGAGAAACGGCCGGGTAATGCGGGGCAGGCGGGGGAACGCATTTAAGAGAAATGGGAGCTTTAATGCGGAACAAATTACCATTGGGAGTAAATAGCAAGCACAACAATTGGTGGCACAGAGGACAACAAGACACCCTGAGACAGAAGTGCATTAAAATTCAAACAAGCGCTGACCTAGGAAACGCCGTAAAGAAAGTGAAAGCGCAGCGAAGCACCGTGGCCGCACAGCAAACTCTTGTCCGGGCGCGTGAAGGCACGGCAAAGAGGAGTCTAAGTCGCAGCAGTGAAACTGAAAGCTAAATCAAGCGCGCGATGGGAGCGTGTGGAAGCTAACATCGCTAAAGAGGAAATGCCAAAGAGGAGATGCTAATTTTATGAAACAGTTCCCTGACTCTTGATACAAAGAGCAACAGAAATTAGTGGCTAGTAGTTTGAATCAAGATATTGTCACACACACAAAATGATATTTCCTGATTCCAGGCCCCGGTGAAGGAAAGGCAAATTTAAAGTGCAAAGTGCCAAGTCTAAGCAGGATAAGCCAATCGTGGTGTGTAGGAGATGTAATCCACCTCAAATAAGGCTTTATGCCATGGGTTGTTGAGACTTGGGCATAATTAATGATTGATTTCTTTGCTTGAGTCAAATCTAGACGTTTATTCATAAAGTGCTCCAAAATCAAATCTTTAACACACAACCTAATGTGATCTTCCAAATATGGCAACCCAAGCTCGTAGTGGCAAATTAAAGGAGCAAAATAGTTTTCTAAGTTAGACCTTAATGCTGGCTACCACCAGCTAGTACTCTATCTGGATAGCCGGTACATCACCATATTTTCAACACACCTGGGGCTGCGAAGCTACAAGAGACTGAATTTTTGACATCTGCTTCCGCAGAAGTATTCCAGAATGGAATCAGAGAAATTTAGTGGGGTGTGATGCGACACTCCCTCCTGATTGCCCCGTTCAGCAACTTCATATTGATGTAAAGCCAGTTGGCTCTAGGCCATAGGTCTTCAAACTGTGGGGCTAAGCAGTTTAGGTAGCTTGATCTAATTAGTATTTAGTTAACTAGATTGTCTGATCCGTGACCCTGTTGGAAAGTTTAAGTATTCCTCAGTGTGTGGACTGAGGAAATCGTGTGCTGTGGAGCATTCCACCTGGTATCTTAATCCACGGCAGGAGGATGCAGAACTAGCAGAAATGGGCTGAATTGCCCTAAATTTTGCATCCACATCCAAAATCGCCAACCCTTAAATGTAAACTATTGATCAGATCCAGACACCTTTTAGTGGCTGATATCTGATTCACAAAGGGAAAATTGTTCTTGTTGGACAACTTCCCCTTTGACAACCGCGTTAAGAAACTTTGGCGAGAAACAGTTTTTGGAAAAGCAGCGCCTGTCCCTTTAATGCTCATCGGCTGCTGTGAAAACCTGCCTGGGTAAAGAAATGCAAAGAGAATGGTCTGGCATTATTCATTGCAGGCCGCCATCGCTGCATTTGCAGCTATTGACGACGAGTTATACATTCTGACCTGCCTGGTAAATATTCATCAGGCAGCTCGTTTTGCGTCCCCCAATGAATGCACAATTTGTGAAGTGACCTTTCACAAAACAGGTGCCATTGCAAAGTCGTTCACAAAGCAGCTGTTTGCAAACTGCACATCTTGGTCTGTAAAGGGTCCTTTGTACATCAGGTCTGTAGATTCCAGAGTGACTTGGAGAGATGTGATAGCCATAACTAAATGCAGAAAACTGTAAAGTCCTAGGCAAGCACACTCCTTCACCTTATTCGGCAGATGTGACTCCAAATGCTCAGTTTACATTATTCTCAAAACACCTCTGTCCCGGTCAGACAGTCGAAGGTCTCTGTACAGAGGTGCTTCACAGCTCCACCTAAACCCTGTGTTCCTTCCTGTGTTTAGACTGTGGCTCAGCTGCATTCCAGCAATGTTCCACTAACAGCTGGCATCGCCGGCTCAGGGCTGCATGTTGTTCTGTTGCCCCTGCAGACACATCACACCACGCTGCCTGCTCAGTGAATGCTTTTCTCACTTTCTCAATATGGAAAGAAGCTCCCAGCAGTTCTCTCACTTAGGGCCCGATGTAGGTAGGCAAATACCGGTCGGTAACGGCCGAAAATCGGTAAAATCGTCCGTTTCCGACCGGTATTTGGAAAAGGAGATGTAGGTGTCAAAAATGTACCGATTCGGTAAATATGAATCGGTAAAAGTCAGAATCGGTATTTACCGAGTCCATATACTCCGAATCGGTATTTACCGATTCCATATTTACCGAGTTCTTATTTACCGAATCGGTAAATAAGAAATCGGAAATAATGCCCATCGAGATGTAGGAAAGGCCAAAAATACCGAATTCCAAGAAAATCGGTATTTAAGAGTCGGTATTTACCATGGACTGAAAGTAGGTGGTAACCAGGTGCAGGCTATAAAAAAGGTCCCAAAATGCAACAGTGTTGCAAGAATGGCAGCATTCTATGTGATTGCGAGGCAGCAAAGGCTACAGGCTGCAGGTGAGAGGGTATGGAGAAGGGAGGAGCAGGTGTACAGGCAGAGGATCACCCTGTTCCAATTGACTGAGCCAGAGATACTTCAGAGGTACAGGCTGCACCCTAGAACCATCATGGACTTAATTAGGGACCTCCACCCATACCTGGATCACCCAACACCCAAGGGCCACGCCATCCCACCCCATGTGCAGGTGCTCTGTAGCATACACCTGCTTGCCTCTGGGAGCTACCAGAGTGTGATTGCCGCAGTGGGTGGTGTGTCCCAGAGCTGTCTGTCCCGTTTTTTCAGGGAGTTCCTGGATGCCATGACGCAGAGAATGGACCATTACATCCGGTTCCCTGACACACCTGCGGAACTTGCTAAAACAAAAACTGAATTCTATGGACTGGCATACTTCCCGCATGTGATAGGCTGAATAGATGGCACACACATTCCACTGTGCCCACCTGCAGCCACAGAACACATCTACAGAAATCGTAAGTCAACGCACTCCATCAATGTGCAGGTGATATGCAATGCTGGCAACATCATCACAGACATAGTGGCCAAATTTCCTGGGAGCAAGCAAGACTCCTCCATATTCCAGAACAGCAGAATATACACACGGCTTGTTGCTGGAGATTTTGGAGATGGATATCTGCTAGGTAAATAAGTGTAACACACCCTGAAATGAATGGCAGATGTATGTGTTAAGTGTATGTAACTCATGGACCTCTCATTCCCTCCTAGGCGATAGTGCATATGCCCTGCGTTCCTTTGTGCTCACACCGTACCTCAACCCAACTAACAGAGACGAAAGGCGTTGCAATGTGGCACACAGGTCAACTCGCAACGTAGTGGAGCGAACATTTGGACTACTCAAGAGCATGTTCCGTTGCCTCCACAAGAGTGGAGGTGCCCGACAGTACACCCCCATCCAGTGTTGCAAGATAATAGTAACCTGTGCCATGTTGCACAATCTTGCCACCAAAGAAGGCACAGAGGTGGAGGTGACACATCACGAGGACATCGATGATGACCAAGAACATGCAGACCCCCAAGCAACAGGACCAGCAGCAACAGATGGAAGATTGAGACGGACAGAAATTACACATCGATATTTCTAGGTAATGTATGACACATAGACAGGTATAGTGTTAGACGAGTGTAGTTTAATATTCACTACATCATCATTACATAGGAAAAGCCATTGCCCATCATCGTCCATGACTGCTTGTGCTCAGTTGCCGTCACTGTGTGCAGTCCTGTGGATCTTTGGCATTGTTCAGTGTTTACGCCCACGCCCTACATTGTGGGATTGATGTGCCTGGGTTTCTGCTGGGCTCTGCTGGGCGGTGACTCAGCATGGCTGCGCCTGATGCTCCGGCGCACCTCTGGTACAGGTGTGCTTGAGCCACTCCTGCTGGTTGACCCCTCTGTCTCCTCCATACCCGTCTCACCAGCATTGCCTGTGTTGGTGGTTAGCATCTGCTCCATCGCAGAGGCCACCCTTCCCATGCCCCGTGTCAAGTCTGTGCAGCAGTGCACAATTGCATCCTGCATGGATATGGAGCGTCGGCAAAGTAGTGAAGTAGTTGTAGCAAATCTGTTAATAGACTTTGACTGCTGCCGCATATATTGCCGCTCCCTGCGCCGCTGTATGTGATCTCTGTCCAACTTATCGGACAGTACACCCATGTAGGTGGAGATGTCTGTTATCCCCTTTGATATTGCCTCCAAACTGCATGCTATGTGGCCTATTCCCTTGTCCATGTTGGTCATTTTCTTGTTCATGCAGCGCACCTGCCTATGCACGGCCAACAGTACCTTGGCCTGCACGCGCTGTACCTTGTTCATTGTGGCCTCCAGGCCACAGAATACGCTCCCACCTTCCTGGCCATCGCCACCCTCAGGTGCCCTCCTGCCTAGGACACTGGTGCGCGCAGAGCCTGCTGGAATCTGTGGTGTAGCCTTGTCAGCCACAGGTGCTATTGTTTGCTGTGCAACATCCTCATCCTCCGAATCAGAGGATTGCAGGATCCTCTGAGGGGGCACATCAGGCCTACTTGCACTTCCCTGCATGGACGACCTGGACTTAGCTTTGGGTGTAGGCGGTGTGCTTAACAATTCAGGAGATCCGAATAACAGAGGTGATAGCGGGACAGGTGTAGAGGCTCGCTCTGGTGATGAGGCTTCCTGGGTGGTGGTGTTGCCTCCTTCCACAGCACTGTGACTTATGCCTTCTTTCTCTTTTTCCCTTCTCTTAGCTGCTGGTGCCCTCTCCTCCCTTACTGGTGCTGGAGTGCGTGAGGACTCTCCTGTGGAAACAAATTGACATAGGGTCAAGGTTGTTGTTCATCTGTGTGTAGTTCTTAAATACATTGTTTACACACCTTTGCACAGTGTACAATGTGTGTTTGGTGATGTGTGTGGCATGCCTTGCTGAGTCTTGTGGTGTATGCATTGCATGTGTGTACTCAGGACTACGTCTACCATGATGCATTGCTGGCCCCAAGTAAGATCTGTTCTGCAGTGTAATGATTCTACACAGTGGGGTACAGGTTCGGGTAATTGGTTGTGGATTGGGGTACATGCATCTTACCTTGTTTCTTAGTTGCTTTTGCTGTACTGTCCAGGTCTCCAATCCCAGGGATGCATTCTGGCTCCATGGTGGTTTCGACAAGCTCCTCCATCTCTGTCAGTTTTGGTGCTTTGCTCCTGCCACCTCCTGTCACACCAGCATCCTTGTTCTGCGCAGCAATCTTCTTTTTGGTTATGATACGCAGATCATACCAACGCGTTTTAATGTCCTCTATCTCCCGGTGGGTCACACCAATGGCATTAACTTTTCCCTGTATGCCAAGCCATATGTTCCTCTTCACACACTCTGCTACATGCAGAGACTGTTTCCCGAATATTTGGTGGTAGTGACTTACTATTTCTTCAACAGCCACCTGTAGTTCTTCTGGACTGAACTTTATCTTTCTTTTGCGCTCCCCACCTTCCGTTTGCCCTTCCTGAGACTCCATCCTGCTGCAGTGCTTGGCTCTGGATGCTCAGCTCCTCTCACCTCAGCTCAAATGTTTGTTCAGTTGGTGTGCACCTGCATTGGTGTGGCCACGCCCAGGTACTGGGGAGGGGTGCTTCATTCTGATTGGTTGGATTCTCTGGGCCTTGGTAGTGGGGTGTTTAGGGTGTCCCTGATTGGTTGGCAGGCTCACATGTCGAATTTCATACTGCCGACTCGGTATTTACCGAATCTGTATATACCGAATCGGTGCAGAAATGCAGACGCCTTCCTGCACAAAATGAACCCTTGAAGGTATATTCTTCTTTCTATGTGTGCTGCAGTATGTAGCACACATATAAAGAGAAAATAATGAGGAGAAATAAACACATTTTTCCTCGTTACGCCTGCGTCAGGGAATGTTCCAAAATCCATGGGTTGATGCATGGGAACAACTATGCTCCACTCATGGAACGTTTCCCTAACATACAGTAACACAAGGCAGCGCTATGAGCTGCCCTGCGTTACTTTTGGGGGAAATCCCATGGCAAGACACGCAAATCTGAGTTGCATTGCTTTGTAAATCACGAATAACATTTTGCGTTGTGGCTGAGCCAAAAAAGTGGCATATCCAGGATGCAAAATGTTAGTAAATCTGCCTCAGAGTCTTTAAGAACTAGCTGAGTGTGTAGGCAGTCTGCAGTTCACTAAGAGCACATTCATGGATTTTGGAAGTATGCTGGAGGTTAGCATTTCCAGAGTGGTTCTGGTGTGAAAGGGGTCAAATTATATTAACCATGCTAGTACTGATGGGCATCTGGGTAGTCTGGGTGTCTAATGGGCAGAACTACTGACACTCATTTATGGAGATCGTGCTCTTACCCTTGTTCCGCAGGCAGCAGTCCCTTAGTCCTGTTCTTGTCTAACCCTGCATGCATTTTGCGTGACTGCAACTTCTGCCATCACCACACCACACCACACTGCCCAGGCCAGACTATGATATTTCTGCAGTGGGCTGCAGACTAGGTAGCTACTTTCAGACCAGTATAAGCTACCATGATCCCATGGACCCATTCTAGTCTCAGCCTGCCGTAGTTTGATACGTTTGCCATTTTTTGCTAGGGGTGGTTTTGGTTTTCAGTTAGGCCCTGCACACTGCATACACTCATTTCCATATTAATCATTGTAGGAGGCTGGCTCAGTATATAGTGTTCACCTATGGCGAGGCACTGTGCAATGAGTCCAGGCAATCCTTGGTGGTAGTGTTTAGGTCCTTGATAACCAAAGCTTTCAAGGTGTAGCTATGGAGAGCAGCTAATGCTTATTCAAGAGGGTGTAAACCTTGCACATTTCCCACATAGTCAGTCAGCAAGCTTTCACACAAGGAAGAACCACACAAGTGTTTTCAAAAATACAAGATTATTTATTATAACAACACAAATAACTAACTTGGCATATCTCCTACCCAGAGATATCAAATAAACACAATAAATACTTTAGAAACAGGTACGTAGCATAGAAAAACACATGGGGCCCTATAGGGGGCCACACCATATACTAAGAAAGTGGTATGAGAGGTAAGTACCAAAACGAGGCTGTTACACAAGGATGGAGAAGCCCAGGGGAAGAAAGAAAAATAATGCGAGAGTGACCCTTTACTCGGCAAAGGGATAGGGTTCCGTATTCAACTTTAAAAAAGGATGTATTCCCTCTTGCAAAACCCAATAATACACAATCGTATTCAACATACTTCCACTCATACACATATGTAATCTCATAAGAATATATATTAAAAGTATATATATATATATGTATTTATATATATATATATACATATATACATGTCCAGCTAACTATAACCCCCTGAAACCTATGGTTTTTTCTGTGAATTTCTAAGGTGTTTTAAATGCTAATTTCTAACTATAATGTCTCTGAAACCTATGGTTTTTTCAGTGAATTTCAAAGCTTTTTTTAAATGCTAATTTCTAATTATAACGGCACTGAAACCTATGTTTTTTTTAGTGAATTTCAAAGGGTTTTTAAAGGCTAATTTTTAAGTGCAATAGAAGTTATACCTATTTTTTGTACTGATTTTCTACAGTTTTTTAACTGTTTATCTATATTTTATTCATTAAATAACATATATTTTTCTTAAAATTGCAAAAAAAGAAATAAAAAAAATTCAAACTGAAATAATATTGAATTTTTTTGTTTTATTTTTTTATTTTAATATATTTATATTATTTTCTTTTTTTTCAAAAAATGTTTTGGAGTCACGCACCCAAAGCGTACACATCACAGTGGGTGAGTGGATTCTAGCCGCCATATTAGAAAGGTCGTGAAGCTTCCATGTATGGTGTGCGACGGCTGCGTGTTTTTCAGTTACATCATATACGTTTAATATTACGTGATGTGTGCGATTGGTAGGCGACCAGTCCGCGACTCTTGCTCCAGCGCATTTGCAACACATGCGCATTACGGTACGCGACGCCTGTGCAGTGGCGGGTCCCGCATGAAGTCATATACGTGCTGGGGCGCGCTGGGTGCGCAACTCCCGCAAAAAAATGTTATGTTCTAAAATGATATGTATGTGTCTTTAATATACATATTAGGGCAAGAGATTATCTAAGAAATTCATAAAAATAATATATTTGTACTTATAATAAACTTATATTATTTTTAAATATATTTCCGCGAAGAAGCGTCGGATGCGTGCTTTGTGAGTGCAGAGTGCGCGGATCTCATGCGACCTAAACAAAAAAGATTTCATTGGTTCATAACATTTCCCACTGTAACTATTGAAGGACCCCACCCATTTTAATCAGTCTTGTTGGAGCATCTTTAGAGAGACATCTCTTTTCCTACAAGAACCCTTTTTGCTTTTTTTTGGTGTTTTTCAAAAAATATCAAACAAAATGGCATCTGGACAGCAGCAGCGGCAGGAGGAAGTATCTTCTGAAGAAGAATTCTTGCAGGAGGCACCACGTCCACAGAGGCAGGAATCTGTTGTGTGGAAATTCTTCACTTTTCCACCTGGAGAGAAGAAAGTAAATGCGAGAAAGGTGACATGCAAAATTTGTGACCGAGTCCTGTCAAGAGGCAGTGAAAAAAAATACTCTTGTGGCATTGCTTCTACTTACAAGCATGTCCGGACCACACATCCTCTCAATCTTGTTCGGGAGGAAATGAGGCGAACTGCTTTGAACCCCTCACCTGCTGTGGCATGTACGTATGGAGCGTACTCAGGAACACCTGCAATGGACATTAGGCCAGAATTTGCCTTTCTCAGCAGCACTGCGTGAAGTGTAAGAAACGTATATGCTTCAGTGAGCAGTCGGTGGATGCAGTTTGTGCTGCGCAACGCAACCATCGTTAATTTTTTGTTGTTGTTTTTGGAATGATAAGTAATTCCAAAAGTTTCCTGTTTTATTCGTTCTTTTTTGTTCATTTTTTGAAAAAACACAAAAAAATTGCAAAATTGTTCAAAAAAATAAAAAAAGAAGAAAATAAAAGTTCTTATCAGAACTACCTTATCTGGTTAATAAAAGAACTATAATTACAAGATAATGTGTGAAAGTTTGGTTGAATATATGTATACAGCATGATTGACTGAAAGAATGCATTAGTAGTGTATGGTGAATTTATAGGCGAACATTTATGAGGAAGTAATGCAGCGTGACACTGCAAGCTCTAGCTGCACTGCACTGTGGCACTTCCGAAGCACAGGGATGTGACATATGAATATGTTGCAACTCTGTGCTTCCCTCTGCACTGCTGCACAAACTGCAGCCATGCGGTAACACATGCACCCTTGCACCATGGTGCAAGAATGTCTGTGTCGTGCGGAGATTGTTTTTGTCCAGGAAGGGACAACTTCCTGCACAAAAACAATCAGTAAAGGCATTTTCCTCTTTCAATGTATGCTGTGGAATGCAGCATGCATTGAAAGAGGAAAAAACGAGGAGAAATTAAATCAATTCTCCTTGTTGCGCCTCGCTAAACCAACTCTAGGATGGCGCAGCATTCACACACATCTCCAGATTTACAATTTCTCATAAATCTGGATATGTGTCTTGTTCTATCGGTGTTGCTTGGGAACACCCACAGCAACACCTATGGAATGCCCCTTCAATGCAAAGTTCTGTGTATGCAAGGGTCGTATTTACAAGGAGAGGAAAAACCATGCCGGGTGGCTTTTCCTCTCCTGGCGCCATCACTACGTTACAAAAAGTGACATACTGGTGGCACGGGGTGCTTGTAAATCTGCCGCATAAGTGCTTGTGTATTGGCAGAAGGTTAATATAAGAACATAGTGCTGCATGGTTGATTGAAGAATTGCATGAGACTGACAGGAGGTATCCTATGTTGCATGGGTACTACTTCAGTATTTAATGGAGTGGACAAATAGCATGTATCTGCTTAGAGATTTGTAGGGATTACGCACAAAATATTTTATGTGTACTTATGTTGGTGCCAAGGTGATTTTATAAGAATACCGCTAGTAACTGGAAAGATGACAGTGCTGCAAACAGAGTGAACGCTTAATTTATAAGTGCTTACGTATTGGTGGAGTGATAGGATAAGTAAATAGTGGAAGATAAGTGATTAAAGAAGTGCATGGGACAAACTGGACGATTCCTACACTGCATGAGTACTAACTGGGTATTTAGAAGAGTGTATCAATAGTATGTAGCTAGTTAGAGGTCTGCTTGGATAGTGCACAAAATATTATAGATGTACTTGTGTTAGTAGCTAGGCCATTCCATAAGTTCATGACTAGTAACTAGAATAATTACAGTATTACAAACAGAGTGTATATTGAATTTATAAGTGCTTAGGTATTGGTGGAGTGTTAGGATAAGTAGATAGTGCTGGATGGGTGGTTGGAGAAATGCATTGGACTGACAGGAGGATTCCTACACTGCATAGGTACTAACTGGGTATTTAGCAGAGCGTATCAATAGTTTGTAGCTGGTTATAGTTGTGCATGCTTAGTGTACAAAATATTGTACCTGCACTTGTGTTAGTGACTATGCCATTCCTTAAGTATACGACTAATAACTGGAGTAATTTCAGTGTTGCAAAGAAAGTACGTGCTGAATTTATAAGAGCTTAGGTATTGGTGGAGTGATAGGATACGTAGATAGTGCTGGATGGGTGAATGGAGAAGTGCATGGGACAGACAGAAGGATTCCCAGACTGCATAGGTACTAACTGGGTTTTGTAGAAGAGCATATCAATAGTATATTAGAGGTCTGCATACATAGTGCACAGAATATTGTAGCTGTACTAGTATTGGTGTGTCTATGGTTTCGAGAATCGTAGTCTGTATTTTAGTGTGTGAGTAGGTGCATCAGATGATCACGTGGATGATGTCATCAGTGATGTCATTTGAGAGGTCATCAGTGATGTCATCAGTGGTGTCACTGACCATGTCATGAGTGATGTAATATGTGACGCCGTCAGCAGTGCATTGTGGGGGGCGCAAGTTATAGTTAGCACAACTAACTATAACAGCCGAATTTCTCTTGTTTTGTACGAGTGAAATGTCCAATTAACTATGACGTCCATGAAACCTGTGTTTTTTTCAGTGAATTTCTGAGATTTTTTAAATGCTAATTTCTAACTATAATGTTCCTGAAACTTGTGTTTTTTTTCAGTGAATTTTGTATATATGTATTTAATCTCCTCTCACTCTTACAAGGAAGAAATCAGCACTCAGGTTGTAGTTTGGAAGTATTTAATCTGCAAAGGACGTGATCCACGTGTTTCGGCTCATCCCAACCTTGATAACGATACAAGACGTCATTGTAGTATCCTTATTTAAATGTACAAATGCCTAAAGTTGCCAACATTAACAAAGGACTACATATTACTTTAATCCAAAAAGCTGGCGTCCATATTGGCCTGGTCACGATGTGAAAATTCAGGAATTGATACAATAAAGAAAAGAAAACAAGTGTTAATATGCACACAATGTCATTTCAGCATATCTTGCCCGGTGACCGCCATACCTGTATTTTCATCAACGTGTTTATTCATAATAAACATACTTAGGATTGCAAACATCAACATAAACAATGGACTACACATTAATCTCCAAAGGGCAGACTAAGAGGAATTTCTTCTTCCACACTGAAAGTCCCGGCAACTGGAATGCCACACTCAGAACACAACTTTACATCTCAAAAACCACGACAACCTCGCACAGCTCCAAACTGACGACCTTGCTCTCCAACCGCCTGACTAGGGGTGGGAACACGTCTGTGACCATCTACATGAACGGCACAGTCCTGATACAGGCAAACAATGAGAATCTTGAGGCCTTCGACTCCCTCTTTCCCGCCCTCCAAACCGCCCACCTCCACGTGCTTTGTTCCTCTTTGACCCAGCACCCACCCGTGGTCAACCTGTCCCATGCCCAACGCTGCCACCTCCTGCCCCCGAGTCTCCTCCCACCTCTTTGCCCACAGGATTGGCGATCTTCAACTCCCAGAGGATCGCCCAGCCCATCTGCCTCACCAGACCCCCCACACCAACTCCTTGACCCGGCCCTGCCGATTCCGGCCTTCTCCCACACTAGCATACCCGCAGACCTCAGGAGGACGAAACCACAACATGACCCAATGCTCCCTTTACCCATAGTCCCTAACAGAGGCAGCACGGCCCACACTAAGAGCATTATACATCATAACCCAGCCACGACCAGGGTCCCTAACAGAGACACCCTGGTTCACACAAGGAGCAATAGGCTTCTTAACCTAGCCACAACCTCCACCACTCTAGACGACCATATCTAATTCCCCACTTCCCCCGCCCACGATAACATGGCGCAGCGGCTCGCATCACTAGAAAGGCTGCTAGAAACGATTGTCAAGGGCCTGACTGAAATCCTAACTAACCTAGACAAGGCCCAAAAATCCCACCAATACCCTCCCAGGGCGCCCCCCCCACCTATTCCAATCATCTAAAACACCCTGCCAGGTCCCTAGCGACCCCCATGACTAGACCACAGACACCCTCTAGAAAGGACAGTGAGTTCCCGTCACAGAACACCAGAGAGATCAAAGCCCCAACGCCCAGGTTACAGAGACTCTTAAATACTGACACCAAGATCCGGACGCCATGACCCTCGAGATGCAAAGCCGGAATGTCCTCAGAAGAAGCGACTGATCTAGCCGCAACCTATGACTACCCCCCTACAGACTCCCCCAAATCCAAGATCTATGTGATCACGGGTTTCAGAAGAGACATCCTCCCCCCGACAACCCCCAGACTCCCTCCCTTCCTCTCGGCCATACCTAGGGCCCCCGCTGGTAAGATCCACGCCGAAAAGGAGGTCGCCACCAACTGCATGCTCATTAACTGCAGATCAGCCTCTAGGCATTCAACTGAACTAGCAGAAGCCATCCTTACGCAGGACATCAATATTGCGTTCATCACGGAGACATGGCTTAATAACCTCTCCACTCCATGCTTAGACATGCTTGTGCCACCAGGTTTCTCCATCATCAACAAAGATAGAAAAGACCAACGAGGGGGAGGTCTAGCTATCATACACAGAGACCACATCGCCATCATGGAATTGGACTCTTGCAAATACAAATCCTTTGAATGTCTTACTGCCAATATCAAGACTAAGGACAACGCTTCATTCCACTGCCACCTTCTTTATCACCCTCCAGGCAACACCGCAGCATTTGGGGAGCACCTGTCTGACCTGATTGCTTTAGTTATGGACATTCCTATACACCTTGATTTAGCAAGTAAAGGGACTGCCAGGGTTAAGTATAATCCTTCTCGCCCTAATAGCCTAAGTAGGCAAGCAGGGTAGGAGCAGTCTCCTAACAAGTGAGCTGCTGTTCCAGAGATGGGAGACACGTGTCCAGACACACACGGTGCTAGAAGGGCGGCAGCTTGTGTGATCAGCAAATAGGTGTGGCATTGTGAGCCAGGGTGTCTGAAACTGTCCCGCCCAGAGTTGGGGCGGGGCGGAGTCATGTGACGCAGTGGAACTTTCCAGCGTTGGGTGAAAAGTGCTTGGGACAACCTCACAGGCCAAAAGGGCCTTTTGTTTCATCAGACACTAGCTGATCCAAGCTAACGTCAAGGGCGCACTGCTAAATCAGACAGATTCTCCAAGCGGTATGCCTAGGGAGTTCCACCACAGAGTGAACTGAACAGACAAAATTCCCATAAAGAATAAGGGATACATGGCAAGGGCAGGAGGGCCCCTTACTCATTGTCATACACTTCTAGTGATGAACTAGTGATGTCAGGATTTAGCAAGCAAAGGGACTGTCAAAGGTTAAGTATAATTATTCTCCCCATAAAAGCTAAAGTAGGCAGGCGGGTGGTGGAGTGGTCACCTAGCTAGTGGGCTGCTGTCCCATAGTTGGGGCAAGCAGGTGTTCAGGTGCACACGGTGCTAGAAGGACGGCAGCTAGATGAGATCAGCAAATAGATGGGGCAATGTGAGCCATGGTGTCTGCATTCATCCCGCTCAGAGTTGGGGCTGAGGCATGTGATGCAGTGGAACTTTCCCGCTTAATGGTGAATAGTTCTTGGCACAACTTCACAGGCCAAAAGGGCCTTTTGTTTCATCAGACACTAGCTGACCCAGGATAACGCCAAGGGTTATTGGGATATAGAGGGGTCATCTATAACCAGTAGGGATGGTTCTCTTTCATCTAGATTTGCAGGAGGCTTTAGACAGGAGAGGTTGCGGGTAAGACTATAGCTGTTTTGGTGGGGGGCTCTGGCGGCGACGGTGGCCGCCTCCAGAGCTGTGGCGGAGTTACAGGGCGATCTGGAAGAAAATGGGTACAGAAGGGTACCTCTGCGCGGCACTATAGGGGGTGCGAGAGCCAAATCCAAGGAGCCTCATGGGAGGGTCCTTGAAACCGTGGCGGCGCCCGCTAGTCCTTCGGGCGGTTGTGGGCCTGAACAACCGCCGGTTTGCTATGCGACGCTACGCCCTGAAAGGGGCATGAGTAATGTACCAACAGTCATGTGATCCGGGAGAGGATCACTAGTAAGGGCAGCATAGGCGGGGTTCGCACCAGTGCTGCCTGGCTCATCAGGCGGCCCAGTTGGTTGCCTGCCCTTTGATCGCCCGTAAGTTAACCCACCTATTACATAACAGTGTATGTAATAAACCTGCAGCCACTTTACCCACACCAAAAATGTGTTGTGTGCTTATTTATGGGAATGTATATTATGTTGGGGGAGTGGAAAAAGATGCCAATGACGATACTATGCAGCTAGCCGAGGCACCCACAGGGGGCCAATAGAGAGGTCAGCTCTCTAGTGTCGCCTGGGCACCCCATACACCCACCCCCTTCAGGGGCAGGGACTCTGGTTGGAGCCCCCCCTCTCCAGCCTTGTAGCGGCACACAGGGGGCGTCACTTCCTGGGCGCTCAGGACTAGGGGAGGGTATATATCCCTCCCCCACCATTTTGGCGATCTCTTTGATCGCTGTACACGCCGTCTCCCTCCCTATCGCTTACCCGGCATGGTGGTGGCAGGAGGGGGGGGCAGAGAATATTGTAATGTTTTCCTTTTTCGTTGCAGTTGGAGTTACAGGGCGATCTGGAAGCAAATGGGTACAGAAGGGTTCCTTTGCACGGCACCATAGGGGTTGCCAGAGCCAAATCCAAGGAGCCTCATGGGAGGGTCCTTGAAACCGTGTTGGCGCCCCGCTATTCCTTCGGGCGGTTGTGGGCCTGAATAACCGGGGGTTTGCTATGCGACGCTACGCCCTGAAATGGGCGTGAGCAATGTAGAAATGGTCATGTGATCTGGGAGAGGATCACTAGTAAGGGTAGCATAGGTGGGTTCGCCCCAGTGCTGCCTGGCTTATCAGGCGGGGAGGAGGCCCAGTTGGTTGCCTGCCCTTGGATCGCCCGTAAGATAACCCACCTATTACATAATGTTGTTTGTAATAAACCTGCAGACACTTTACCCAAACCAAAAATGTGTTGTGTGTTTATTTATGGGAATGTATATTATGCTGGGGGGGTGGAAAAGGATGCCAATGATGATACTATGGCTCGTTCCCTCCCAATGATAAGTGGCTCTTCCCTCTTAGCTCGGTAGATCCGTGCATCACTGCTTGTCCTGCCAGGAATCCAAACTTTCTCCAAGTAGTACCTTCCAATAATATCAAGTTCTCCACGGATTTTCTGCGCCTCTCCTTCGGATCCAGGGTTATGTTGCATGAATCACAAAAAGGTGGTTCCTGGCCGAGAGCTCAACCGCTGGGTACTGCCTTCACGCACACCGGACCTCGCAACTCTAGGTACAAGTGCGCCTTCCTTTTATTTCATTGTATTAGAGCCAGCTCCTGTGATGACGGGCTCCCGCAGCCCCCGTCTTCTTCTTGAGTGTGCCCTGGTGTACCGTTCCGTACCTTTTGCGGCTTGTGTGCTCCCCGCAGATTCTTCTCTTCCGGTCAATGGAGGTGGGAAGGGAGGTCAGTGAAGGCGGGTAGAGAGGAGGAGAAGCCTCACGGTCCCTTCAGCTCTGCCCATTGCAGCCACAGCTCACTACTCCTTCCATCTGCAGCAACTGTTCATCATCGGGCCTGCCAGCTCGCACTCTCTGACCCCGTATTTACTGAGGCGGGCACTGCATCGACTCGGGCATCCCGCTGCCAGCCATTGGCATGCTCCAGGGAGAGGGTTCCCTCATTGCCTCCGGCGGGCTGCGGTGTCGAAGGGCCGAAGGCGCGGGGGTGTCGCGCAGGCCGCAGCGAGTCACCAGGAGTGTGCCGGGCCCACTCCCCATCCCGGCTGCCTCCCACGTCTCACCGCTATTCAATAGTCACATCAGGGCCACAAGAACCCCCGCCCCCACAAATGCCCAAACCCGCAAATAACACAAAGACACAAGTGTTAGGTTTGGGAAAAAATTTGCTGCAGGTTTATTACATACAACATATGTAATGACGGTGGGTTAACTTACGGGCGATCCTAGGGCAGGCCGCATACTCGCCACCTGCCCGCCTGTTGAGCCAAACAACACAGTGGCGAACCACCCAACTGTTGCACAATTACCATAATTATACTGACACGCCCATTGCTGGGCGTATCTAGGCAAACCCCCGGTTGCACAGGCCCACAACCGCCCGAAGGACTACTGGGGCGCCGACACGAATTCCTGCACCTCCCATGAGGTTACAGGTTAGGCTCTGAGGTTATGCTCTGGCACCCCAATGTGCCCGCTGACGTCCAGCGTTTGCACCGCTCTTCTTCCGGATCGCCCAGTAACTCCGCCTGCAACGAAAAAAGGGAATACATTAAAAGCTCCCCCCGGAGCCCCCTCAAGCAGACACTCTGGGTTAGAGGAAGGGCGGGAAAAGAGTGTCCCAACATGGAACTGCGACGTCCGGAGCGGCGAAGAGGCCTCCCCAGCGGGGCAGGGGTCTGATGTACTCCAGACGGCTCCTCCCAGCCGCCCCGGACGTGCATCACTTACCAGTCTCCACCAACCAGGGGAGACTGCCTCAGGTAAGGAGACAACTGCGTCATGCGGGGGCGGGACAGCCCTCCCTGACTAGTGGCCCGCCCTCCTTATGGCCACTGCGTGGCCTCGGGCAGGCGCATAGTCACATCAGGGCCACAAGAACCCCCGCCCCCACAAATGCCCAAACCCGCAAATAACACAAAGACACAAGTGTTAGGTTTGGGAAAAAATTTGCTGCAGGTTTATTACATACAACATATGTAATGACGGTGGGTTAACTTACGGGCGATCCTAGGGCAGGCCGCATACTCGCCACCTGCCCGCCTGTTGAGCCAAACAACACAGTGGCGAACCACCCAACTGTTGCACAATTACCATAATTATACTGACACGCCCATTGCTGGGCGTGTCTAGGCAAACCCCCGGTTGCACAGGCCCACAACCGCCCGAAGGACTACTGGGGCGCCGACACGAATTCCTGCACCTCTCATGAGGTTACAGGTTAGGCTCTGAGGTTATGCTCTGGCACCCCAATGTGCCCGCTGACGTCCAGCGTTTGCACCTCTCTTCTTCCGGATCGCCCAGTAACTCCGCCACAGCCCGTGCGGTGGTTCCCGCTGCCGCACAGGCCCCCCACCATTCCTACTCCTCATTACCTGCAACCTTGCTCATCAATGCTTCTTTAAGGTCTAGGAGGAACAGGTCCAAGCCCACAGCGTGAGATGAACACCACCCTCCTCAAAGTAACCCTTGACCTTGTCCTGAATCAACTCGTGGTTGATGGAACCCAGGCCCCTCCGCTGAGTGAATCCTTACACGGCCCCCCACCACTTAGCTTTATTGGGAAACCTGCAACTCTTGCTCTGCAGAGCACTTTGACGGTCCAAGACAAAATGACAGGTGAGCGGTGGACCCGTTCCACCTAGAGCAACCTGATCCAGACATGAGGATTACATGCCTGAAGTAACCCAGGCCCCTCTGCCCCTAATCTGCAGATACCCCGGGTCTTAATGCTTTACAACCATAGTATACCAAGCCTTGTTACCTGAAGTCATACTACCAGGTGAATGACAAAGTGATGAGGAGGGGCCCCTACAACTGAAGGTGCTTCGAATCGAATAGGCGTTCCAACACATGCCCAGCCACTCAACCACACCCTTTCACAACATGCGTTAGCAGGCTATACCCAACAAGTTACAACTCCTGCTGTACGCCGTTCTCCGCATAACATGGAGATAGTGTGCTTACAATGACGCTCGTGCAGCTATACTTGAAAGAGCACAGGGGGCATTGAAGGGATGAATACCTATTATACTATATAACTTGGGCTATAACTGCATATGCCCATACCGGCTTGAACAGGTAATAACAGCAGGCATCACCTGCCCTCTCGGGATTAATCTGGAAGCAGCTTAGGCCACGCTACCTGTAGATAGCTGGTCTGTAAGATTGACTTAAGACCACCACCAGGGATTGCTGGGACAGAAACCAAGTGCCCCGGTAAGATCCAGACCTGCAACATGAAGAAACCCAGGCCATTATGCCACTAATCTGCAGCTACCCCGGGTCTTACTCCTTTGTAACATCAGTGTAAACATCCCCAGGTCGTGTAGTCTTACTACCAGGGAAGTGACAAAGTGAAGAGGGGTGGCCCCTACTGCTGAAGGCGCTTCGTATCAATTAATAGGCGTTCCAGCACAAGCCATGAAACTCAAACACCCTTCACGACAAGCGCCAGCAGGCTACACCCAGCTAAGTTACAAACTGCTGTAACGCCGCTCTCCGCATAACATAGGACAGTGTGCTTACGATAACGCTTGTGCTGCTAAAGTCAAAGAGCACAGAGGCATAGAAGGGATAAACATATCATACTATATAACTAGGACGATGTCCTTGCATGTGTCAATACAGATTAAAAGGTATTAACAGCAGGCATCACCTGCCCTCTCGGGTTTTAGTCTGGAACAGCTTAGGCCATGCTACCACTAAGATAGCTTGTCTGTAAGGTAGACTTACGACCACCACCCAGGGGTTGCAGGGACTGGAACCAAGTGCACACCTAAGATCCCGACCTGCATCATGACATGCCTGCTGACCAAAAGCCCCGCTGACACTATAGAGCATATACCCCCGTGACAAACCCTCTACAGCCATAGTGTCGACTATCCCAGGTTCGAGGGGTCCCCCGTAACGTATAACTTCTGCCGAAGCGCAGTTCTCCAAATTCAACTGTAACTGTGCTTAGTGAATGCTTGTGCCACTATACTCAAGCAAGGTACCAAGGGATATTCCAGTGCGCAAGCATAATTTAGTATAACTTGCGAGGTGGACTTACATTTTATATACAGGATAGCCCAGGTAAACAGCTGGTATCACATGCCCCCTAGACCTGGCGGCAGCTCAACCCTGCTACCTCAAGAATAGCTTGTATATAAAATTGCATTGCGACCCCGCCAAGAGGGATTTAAAAGCTGAACCAAGGTGCTCCCCAAAATTGGCGCTAACAAACCTCAGGCCATCTTCTCACCTAGGGAGGGGCACAAGGAAAACAGCGGATACTCATGTTCAACACAAGGCTGTAAGAACGCAAGCCAGGCGAGCCCAACCACGCTAACCTTGAGCGAGAAACAGTGAGTCCAATTCCTGATAGGAGCCCATCGTGCAAGCCACCACCCCAATAGTGAAAACAAAAGGGGGGGGCTGGACCACCAGCAGACATTCTGTGTCTTCGTACAGCTGTTACTTCCATTCCTGAGCAATTCTATAGAGTTTGCTGGGGGCCCACTACTATAGGTATTATTGGCAGTCCAGGCTCAGGCAGTGCTCTCTATGTACCTGTGTTTGGTGCTCTTTGTTGCCTGCCACGCCACTTCTCTCTAACGCACTGTTTGCAATTTCTCACGTGTTTATCTTTGCATTTGCACCAGTGCAAACATTGCCTACTTAACGTTTGTTCTTGTGCCTGGTTCTCCAGTATGAATTGCGTGCTATACCTATTGAACCCCCCGCAGGGTGGCTGTACTGCAAAGAAGTAGCCTAAGAATAGGCACACCACTAAATCGTCTGGCATTAGAGAACGTGTCTAACAGGGACGATATTGTTGGGCAAAGGTTTATTTTGAATGAAATACCATAGTGGGGGGGGGGACTTTAATGCGGATCCATTCAGGATTCTCTGGTGTAACAGTGCTTCGCCTGGAGATTGATAAGGCGGAATTGGTAAGCGTTGCGGTCGGGAAAATCATACCCACCCATAATGTGCTAAGTACAGTCTGGATAGCTAATTCATCCCAGGAGGGGGTGTCCGCCCACAGTTTTTGTAGATTATGTGTTTGAAAGAAATTCGTTGGGTAGCATGTAAACAAATCATATGGAAACAATACACCTTTGCTACCGCTACTTCGTCTACTGGGCACGCCAAGGCAGTTCCAAAAGGCATTAGCTTAATTAACATGAACACTCACTTGTTTAGCATAACACCTAACTCCGATGCTGGGGTGTTTACTCCAGTCCGCATACTGCCAAGTTGCAGGTCGCTATGTGCGACATTGTATAATTTGAGCATAATATGAGTGATAGTTCAATAGCTAAAAGGGGACGCTTTCTCGTGGAGACGAGGGAAACATCCGCTGCTCCGCAAGGGATCGTAATTATCGGCTCATTATTATTTGTGCCATAGCGTATCACTGTTCGTAGGCTTGTATATTCACCCCTCAGTCACCCCCATACATAATATTAATTGTAACTGTAAAACAATTAAACCCCATGTATTTCAAGAATAGCGAGTCTCTTGTTACCTTACCGGAGCAATTGCGGGGACCTATACATAGCTGACAAAGTTTGAGACTATGTATGTGTGGCATAACCAGTCTTTATACGTGTGACATATGAATGTCTTATGTCTAGCACTTCGCCGCATGTTAGAAAATAAAGGACTGGACTGGACTGGTAGTAAGATGATGACCTCTTTGTGGTAAAAGGAACCACGTTATAAGGTAAGTGCTTCGAAATTAATAATTCACATAAAACGATACTGGATTTTCCTTAGAGATTACCTGCGTGTCAGATGCAAGGCTGAACTATCACATTTAAGTAGTCGTGCGTTGCCAAGACGTCAGGATACTGTCGTAACATGGCCCGGAGTGCAGCATTATCTATAGCTGCGTTTTGCCTTGTTTACTCTGAGCAGGAATCGCAAGGTTAGGGTGCGGAGTGCATGCCTAATAGAGTAGTTAGTGTGTCATAGGCACTGTTAAGAAAGAATATGGGCCCCGTGATGGAGATAGGATGATAAAATTGCAGCCATGACAACTAAAGCAATAAGGCGGGTTCAAGTGTCTTTGGTGCCACTGCACCCGCTGCAGCTACGCTCCTGTTTATGCCTGTCTCAATGAGGGGGAATCTACATATAAGGAACAGGAGTAGGGTGTTATTCTCAACTTCTTGTCCAGCATCCAGCTATAATATTATTGGACCAGTTCTATCACATGCTATGCTGCTGACATACTCCCACCCACACCATCGTAGATAACTCCCTGCAATGCCGATCTATAGCTTGATAAAAGAGTACCAGGGCTACACTAGAGTAGAGTTATAAGCTATAGTGGGCAGAAAGCGGGCGGGGCATCATGCCCTTATCGTGCCTGCATCATGCCTCGATGAGACAGCGCAAGTGCTGCCTAGGAGAGACCTGAAGACTATACACTGCTATGTATAAAACTAAGTATAACCAACTGTTATTATCTACAGGAAACATAGCTTCAGGGTAGCTAACCTCAAGAAAGAAATGTTTTAGTAATAAGCGAAACAAAAGATTGTATTGGACAGTGATCAACACACCGAATAACAAAGTTTTTGGTAGACACACACCAAATACAAGCAAACAATGCAGTTCTGAGTAACTCACTGGTCGGATTCAAGTACTGACCAGGGTAGGTGTACTACAGTAAGATCTTAATGTCGAACAGGCCACATACCCACTAAAAGTTCCCTTGTATCAATACTTGGGGCGAGATATCCGATTTAGACCTCTGCGAGAACTTGTCGTTGCCTGTTAGGGTATCATTTGGACTCTACTGGTAGTGCGAACTCGGGCACCTATGGGTCTTATGCCGGGAGCAGCAATATAAGGTGAGCAGTTAGCTCACAACACAGGATATTCCCTGGGCAGCTTTTGCTAGCAAAAACCTGGTATCCTTGAGTTCTTATTATCTGAAAGAATAGGTGTAATTCAATGAAACACAACAACTATTATCGAGCACCCACTACTTGAAATGTAATGGTACATGAGTGAGAAGGTCGGCCAATCTAGGAGGGGGCCTCGGGCATAAGGGTCAATGCACTAGGGGTCAAATCCTTCCTAGGTGAAAAGCGGGCGTTTTCCGGCTTTCTACGCAGAACATGCCCACTTTGTTCATATGTGAGCACTGCATACTACGAAGCATTGGGGAGCCACATACTAATTTTCCCTTCGAATGCGACTGAAAATAATGCTGGCAGACTCTAGCACACTGCTACGGTGCAGCGTAGCTTCCCCTACACTCGACAATCGCCAGGAAAATTAATGTCATAATGATTGAAATAATGTAGTATTTTCGAATATCGGGGAAGTCTCAGAAGTTTCACATGCAAACCCGATACTATTAGGTCGCGAAAACAATCTCCATCTTCGCGCACCAATACCTACAATGCCTATTGTCGAGACCATATACAGGAAGAAATGACTCCCCAGCCACCGTTCTTCAAGCTATTACAATGCCGACGTATCGGACCGCTACCCTTGGCGCCTAGTTCAAAACCGTTTCTGGCACGGGGCGGGACAGCGTGGAGTCCCCTCGTGAAATGACCCTACGCAAGATCCGACCAACTGCCTAGGGTACACGTCACGAAGCATGCTGGCATTTCTTTACTTCGCCGAACATAAACTGCGCATACCTCATGGGCTCCTGGGCGCTAGAATGGTGTACCGCTGTACGGGCCAGCACGCAGTGCTAATAGGGGTCTACTTCAATAAATGGCGCGTACATGAAACTGCGCCTACCTCATAGGTAGCTACGGGCGCTTGAATGGTATCCCGCTGTACGGACCAGCAGGCAGAGCATAACAGGGGTCTACTTCATAAGTGGCACGCATACCTCATAGCTAGTTGCACCGTAGTGGGCGCTTGCATGGCGTACCGCTGTACGGGCCAGCAAGCAGAGCTTAGCAAAGGTCTACTCCATAGATGGCCCGAGTACGATCGGTAAATACAAATAGCCACAATGCACTACGCTGTTCCTGGGGCGGGCCAGCAGTCCCCGCCCCTGTGGCCAAGATGGCGACCAGAGGCGACTTCGAAGAACCCGCACCCTGTGAAGGTGCACCCCTACCCCCGAGCCATACAAACACTAAGCTCCTCCTCCTTCACAAAGTCAAACAAACACCTTGCAATGCACATGCCAAAGCTACTGCCTGCACCAGGCGCTGAACCCACATGAGCGGGACCTCACGCGATCTAATGCCCCTTAGAATCGACGGATCCGGACGCCATTACCCACGTGCGCCGGAGCTAATGGGACCTACCGCCCCTAAAAATGGCCGCAAGTGGAATGTGTTACCAGCAGACTGACGATATACCAACCGGCAAACAAGCCCAGGAGGCATACATAGTGAATTAGTATATACAAATCCGCCTGCAGCGAGTCTAAATACAGGCGTCCAGAGATTCCGTGCAATCATCCCATTACAAATGCACACTTCGAACATGCCGTCTTAAGTAGATGAAATTTCCGTTTGCTCAAATATCTATTTGGTCCCTCGTGCTGGTTAATAACGGTAGACAGAACTGAAAAAGGATCCGCTCACAGCGCACACTACATGTCCTGAAAACAAGCAGATTTCTGTTGAGGGAAGCTCCACCAGCTGACGCTCTATAATCTGATCAATTAATGAACTTAAGAGATACAATAATCGCCTTACGGGGTCGCACGCCTGGCAGATACCCGAGGAGGCATCCTAACAGTTGGCGTAGGCACACCCAAGAGACTGCAAGCCTCGCGCGGCTAGAGACAACGCGACACCTCCTAGTGATTGTTAAATCGGATGATAGACCTACGGCAGCTATGTACCCGCTCTAGTAGAAAGAGCGGAAAACACCTGGAGTAACTTCCTTGGCGCACCGAATAGTAGTACCCAAACCGGAAAAATAGGCATGCAACGCTAATTCACCAACCCACTCGAGAGTGCAATGACCCAGCCCGGCGGTACAACAGCTTCGCGAAACTGCCCCTGAACTCCGACGGGCCTCCTCGACACGGCCACGGGGGGGGAAGGGGAGGTGGGGACACACTCCGCCGCCACACTCCGTATAGACAGCAGTGCCCACGCTACACAAACGCCCCCACGCTCAATGCCACTCATTCCTCTGCCGCGCAGCACCACCCCCTCAAAGTGGAGGTTTCGCGGACCACGCCGACCCCAACTCCTGCTTAACAAATCACAACGACCCGACTCCCACACGGAGCCAGAGGCAGGATGGGGGAGAGGAAACCAACGGCTACTATGCCCACACTCACCGGAACAAAACCGACGCCAGACCCGGTACGACGCGTCACAAGGGTGATCCAACGGCAACCGGAAGCGAAAGAGTGTCCCGACGTGTTCGACAAAAGAGTGTCCCAACATGGAACTGCGACGTCCGGAGCGGCGAAGAGGCCTCCCCAGCGGGGCAGGGGTCTGATGTACTCCAGACGGCTCCTCCCAGCCGCCCCGGACGTGCATCACTTACCAGTCTCCACCAACCAGGGGAGACTGCCTCAGGTGAGGAGACAACTGCGTCATGCGGGGGCGGGACAGCCCTCCCTGACTAGTGGCCCGCCCTCCTTATGGCCACTGCGTGGCCTCGGGCAGGCGCATTCTCCACACCCTTGCCGGTCGCACACTCGCTCCGGCCTCTTGACACTTCTGTTAGTGCAACCCTGCACAGCGCCTCACTCTCAGCAGGGGACCACTGCCTGGACTCCCAGGCTCAGGCGAGGCCCAGCCGGACCCTCAGCCGAGCTCGGCCGTTCAGGCAGCTCAGTTCGAAGGCGTTACGCAGCGCACCGCTACCTTTACGATTCTTCTTGGACCCCAGCACTCAGGATATTTCCCCAAGATGGCAGGAGCGATTCTGGTGAGCGGATGCTGCCCCTTTCGGGCAGAAATCATCGGATAATTTGGGCAGCCAGCAGAGCGAGTTCAGTTTGCATCCGCCATCATGCGTGCTCAAGCCACGCCCTCATGTACGTGTTGGTTCAAGGTGCTGCTTTCAACTAGCTTGGTGCTGGGCAGAGTTTATCACGTATTAGTGACTTACATATTCTCAATTGCTCACTAAGTTTCACACTATCTACACAATGACACAATCAGTAGCCCACTTTAGGAGACTGGAATCACCAAGGACATTTTCTGGGGTCTCTTGTGTGCCTATGGCGCAAGTGCAGATTCGGAACACTGTGCCCGGACCAGCTACTTCAAGTCCAGCTACCCCTTGAATGCCATGCTAGTGCTGACATTTGCATGAGGGTCCTTGCAGTCACTGTCCCCGTAGGGCCCATAGATTTTTTAGTCGGTGCTGCACGAGGCAGTCAAATACCAGCCAAGTTACTTACCACTCAATTACTGGGAAAGTCCAGTTTGTAGAAACAAAAGACATTATGTTCACTCTACCGCTACTTTCCTGTAATGGGAACTAATAGAATATTGCATATGGCAACTTCATGTGAAGAATGAGTCTCTACAAACATGGTGGGGGAATAGGACAGACGTAAAGACCGGTGCCTTACAGAGCGCCATATATTGTGTACAGTCACAGCTGCCAGAGCAGACCTCTAAGTGGCAATGCTGCCATAAATGCACCCTAGTCCTCAGTATAGCCATCACCGCACCCCCGTCAGGACTAGCATTTTTAATTCCAATTCATCCCGTTGTTGTTGAGTGACATCACCAACAACACTGGACTTCCCTTCAGGGTATCACCAGTTGCTGCCAGCCCACAGGCACTGGAAGTAGGTGTGGAGGAAGGGAGGGGTGTACAACAGCAGTCCTAGAAATAACCATGCTGGAGTTCAGAAGGTGAATGAGCAATAAAGATGCCTTTATGCCTGAAAACTGAACTCTTTGTGGTTTAACTGTCAGGAATTGCACTACCACAGCGTGGAGATACCCCTCTGGGCGTGATTCCTGCGCTTTATAAGCTATTAAACTAAACTAAATTTTAAGTTTTGTCTTTATCTTGATACATTTGCTATGCATTCAAAGCCAGAGGTGAAATGTCAGGTTATATCTGTTGGTGAATCGCTGGTTCTTCTTTTAACATGGAGATTGGTGTTTATTATTCATTTTCTGACTTATGAGTTTTGTAAAGTGAACTATGTGGCAATCCTGCTGGAATACAGGTAATATGTGAAGGGAAAGACTGTAGGGTGTAAGTTCTTTACTAGCACAATAAAACTTAAATATATATTTCAAAATATACCAACAGCTAAGAAAGCACAAAGGAAACACTATTTTAGTAATTTCGAAGTGTGATGGAAGCAAAGCTTTTTAATAGGATCAAAACAAATCAAGAAATTTGTAGTGTTTTTTCCATGTGCACTGGTGCACAGTAGATTCCTTTCCACCTTGCGCTAATGCACATTGACCCGAACGCTGGAACTTTTGTTATGGTTTGGAAAGTCAGTTGTTTATCCCTGCCTCCTGCTTTTAATGTCGGGACGTGTGGTTGCCGGGGACTTGTAACCATTAAACAGGGATATTTTTACCTCAACCAGGCTGGTTTGGTTACTTCAAAATATTACTTAGAGATGTGCAAATGTTAATTTTATGGCTAGACCGGAGGCTCCTATTATACTTTCTTGTCTTGCTTTATTTCAATAGCAGCCAAGATAACCAAAAAAAACTACAGTTCCCAGAAGGCCAAGGAACAGATTGGCCAATTGGGAAACATGGAGCTGGACTTTCCTTGGCTATCTCTCGCTCCGGTTGCTGTCTTGCCCTCCTGGGTGTGGCTTTCTCCCTTCGGCTATTCTGGCATAACGTTCACGCCCAGAGGCGGTCCCAAGCTTCTGTCAGGCTCTCAGTTAACCCCTTGTTACCTCTTCTTTTGCCTGGTTGCATTTTCTATTATGGAGATTGATAGTTCTCCAGGTTCAGATATGCAAAATGAAGGAGAGGCTTTCAAAAACGATGTAAATGTTTTTATTAATTCCTCTGTGGATCATGCTGTGGAAGCTTCCATGAAGCGATTTTCAAAAGATATGGAGAATTCCATGCTATCTTTGATGTCCAAAGCTTTGGCCCATTCTGCGGGGGATAGCAGAAAGAGGAAATTGGTACCTTTCAGCGCTAAATATGATAGTGCAGATGCGTCACATACGTTGAGTGAGGTTTCTTCATGTAAGGCAGAGGACTTGGTGCCTCCTGCTAAGGAGGGGATTTTTTCTGGTAAATGCAAATCTAAGTAAAAAAACACTGAGGTACCTAAGAAACTGGTGATTTCCCAGATTTTGGACACAGATGACGATCTTGGTGACACAAATGATTTGTTTAACCTTTTTGATGCCAATGACCCGTCTTCCCCTCCACCAAAAAAGGCTAAAACCTATCCTTTTTCCTCCAGGCCTATTCTGGATTTAGATGGCTCTCCCATGTTGATCCTTCTTCTATTCGCCATCCAAATTCCATGGACTGTTTTCCTGCTCATGTTGGTACTATATCTCAGCCAGGCTTCGTCTACCTTTGGATAAACCCACCAGGTCCAAACTCAAGTCGGAATGTCCTAAGCCTTCCCTTTCCTCCAACAGTACGATTAAACCATCTTTTGACCAACCTTTACTAACTTTCTTTTCCAAATTTGGTAAGGATCCTCGTAAAGGGGTGGATAAGGCTGGGTCTACTTGTCAGGACAAGTTATTGGATGTTGTAGGGCTCTTAGCTCGCATTTTTGATATGGCGGAATCGGCTCGCTTGGATAGCACGGATTTAGATCCAGAGTTCATTTCTTGATGGGTCCAAAGAGCCTTTTGTCTCCTCTCCAATGTCAACTCGGTGATTATCCATGAATGCAGCAAAGGCCTCCTTATTAAGTTGGATCCCAAGTTGGCTAACTTGGCTGCTCTTGACCCTGGTATTAAGGCAGAGAGACTTTTGTTTGGTGACTCTTTAGTGAAAGATTTAATTAAGTGTTTCACCACATTTGATGCCATTAATAAAGCTCAGCAATCTTTAAAGAAAGTTTTTTCGCAACGTGTTTTTGGAAGGGCCGGCAGAGGCAGGAGTCGCTTTGCCGACTGTTCCTATCACAACCAAGGCTCCAGGGGATCGTTCTATTTCAACTCCAACTATCAAGATTACAAACCCCAATTCTACCGTCAAGGAGGTTGTGGTTTCAGAGGTCATGCACAAAAGAACTTCAGGAACAATTTCCAACAAGGTAAGCCCCTCACACCTTCCCCCTGAAGGGGTCGTTTGAGTCTTTTTCTCCCAAAATGGTGAACTTTAACATCAGATCCTTGGGTTCTAAACTCTATCCAAGGTTATCTTATAGAGGTTTACGTTCCACCTTTCCAAACTGTTTTTCCTCCTCCTCTCGTCTTCTCAACCGACATGGCAAATCTCATTTCAATAGAGGTTCAATCCCTTCTGTAAAAATAAGCTATTCAAATTGCCCCTCTAGATCCTTCAGGATTTCTCAGTTCCATCTTTCTAGTCCGCAAAAAGAACAAGAAAATGCGTCCTGTCATAAATCTAAAATGGTTCAACCAATTCGTGTTTTATTGCCATTTCAAAATGGAAACCATCATTCAGGGATTCTCTTCGTTTACACGATTGGATGGTCAGAAAAGATTTACAGGACGTTATCTCACTATTCTGATTCATCAAACCCACTGAAAATTTCTCCAATTTCAATGGCTAGGAGTAACATCAGTTTTCCTCCCTCCCATTCAGTCTGTCGTCAGCACCATGGTGCTTTACGAAGATAATGAAACCGGTTGTAACGTGTCTGATGTCTCTCGGGGTTAGATTAATAATCTATCTCGACGACATCCTTTTAATGAATTTAGACAAACAAACTCTGTTGTCTCATTTGAGCATCACTCAATTTCTCCTTTCAGATCTGGGTTTCCTTTTAAACCCCAAAAAATCCATGCTCACTCATTGTCATGAACCAGTTCGGGCGCTAAGGAAGGAGAAGTAAACTAGCATGCCCAAGTGACTACATCTCCCATAATTCCATGTGCCTAGTAGAAGGATCATGTGATGGGTATTTAATCATGTGACTGCTCAGGAAGTACGTCAAATATTTTGCTGACTGAAGTCTTGTGGCTTGTGGATTCTAAATACCTTCAGGTAAGCCATTCTTGGACCCTTTTTGTGTTCCTTTGCTTTCGCTCGATTCACTGAGTTGCGGCTGCTCTCAGTCTGAAACGATCGGCTTAAGCATATTGTTTGCCCTCTGTTGGTGAGCCGCTGCTTGTGCTCATGCAGAGGACGAATTCCGGTCGGTCCTAAGGAAAGTTCTTTTGTTCTTGTATGTCCCCCCGTTGGTGAGCGCTAATCAATGGCTCTTGCGGGGGACTTCTGAAACGCTGACATTCGGGTGGTATTTTCGGCCGCCGGAGGGGAAAGCTGATTCTTCGCCGGTTTCCTTAAGGGCTCTATTCGGATGGCATTGTCGGCCGCCTTTGCTCCTTGGGTCCTCCGTTGGCGAACTCGTTTTCCTGGAGTTAATGCGGAGGACGATTAATTAGATGCTTTGCTAGATACACCGGATGGCTATCTATTGAAATCAGGAAATGTTTCTTTGTTCTTTTCGAGCACTGTGCCTTTGGGGAAGACGGCGCTTTCTATAATAGTACCTCGGAGTAAATTGCATAACGGCTGTGCCTTACCTACCAAACAGCTGTGGATTATCATCTTTGGTTTGAATTTCTATTCTTCATTTTCTTATTGTGGAGGGAACACTTGAGCACCAAAATTAGTAGACAAGGACCCAAAGAAAGGAAGGTAAGAAAGTATTAGTTTTCCTAGTTCATTCAGTCGAGTTTTGTGGTATAACAAATAGTAATAAAGTTGTGTGTCATCATACAGGGTCTCCCCCTTTGGTTCAGTCAACACAAGAGAAGACTTGATTCTTTTGTCTCTTCAGGGAGTGCACCGATTTCCGCTCAGGTATTATATGTCAATGAACAGCGTGTAGGTTCTACAGATATTTATAGCAGTGATAGAGGAGTAGTGATTGTTTGTGTTGTCGTTTCAGATCTCCCTCCACGCAGACCCCTTCCCTTCCTTCCCTCACTTGATCCTTCCCTCGTCCTGTGCCATAACGGTATTACAGGCGTGGATAGGTCAAGAGGTGGACCGCATATAGCAATAAACGATCCTGAGGATTGGAACCTAACACTCATTCTCAACACATCGAGTTCTTAGGTTTCCTCATAGATTCTTATACTGCTTCTCTTCTCCTTCCTCAGACAAAAGTCTCTGCTATAAAATCAGAAATCTCCCAAGTGCCGCAGAACTCCTCGATCTCCCTCAGATCCCTAGCGAGAATTGTAGGTCTGTGGTCCGCATCCATTCAGGCAATCTTTCAAGGCCTCTTCATTATCGCGCCCTCCAGCACCTAAAAATACGACATCTGCATCAAAGCCTGGCTTATTCCGATCTGATTTCTTTAGATCACAAAGCTCATCTAGAGCTGCAATGGTTGATAGACCATTTAGATGCATGAAACGGCAGAACAATTTTCGCCTCAGCCCCAGATCTTGTGTTAGAATCTGATGCAAGTCTGTCAGGCTGGGGCGCCCGTTGTGGTACAATCTCGACTGGAGGTACATGGTCACTCGAGGAGTCGAGATTGCACATAAACTATTTAGAGATACTGGCAGACTCCTTTGCAATCAAGAGTTTCACAAAGGACAGAATTCACTGCTCTATCCTTCTCAATAAGATCTCTGTCAGAGCAGAATACCTCCTAGGCAATCTCAACTCCATAGTAGACTGGCACTTTCGCGATTGGAAGCTTCTTCCATCCGTCTTTCAATCTCTGCTTCAAAAATAGGACCCTTTGAATCGATCTCTTTGCATCTCGCCTGAATTCCCTGCTTCCACAATTCTTCAGTTGGCGTCCAGATCCTTTGGCTCTGGCCACAGATACTTTCTTGCAAGTTCGGTCTCCTCTTCTCAATTATGCCTTCCCTCCTTTTATCATGATCAACAGTGTTCTGGCCCAGGTCAGGCGTCAGACAGCCTCTCTGGTGATAGTGGTCCCCTTTTGGCAGTCACAGATTTGGTTCCCATCTCTGATGGAGATGGCTGTGGATTTTCCGGTTCTCCTTCCTTCCTGCAACAATGTTCTGCTAGATCCCTTGGGTCAACCTCACAATCTCATTCTGGATAACTCGTTGATTCTGTGCGTTTGGAAGATTTCGGGTCTACCCTCCCTTAGCAGAGGCCGGGCTCCAGGAACAACTAAAGCTTACAAATCAGTATGGTCTTTATGGGCAAGCTGGTGTTTGGGAAAACATATCGATCCCTTTTCAGCACATTTAAATTACATTGTCAATTTTCTGGCTTCTGAAGCTAGTTCAGGTAAGTCTTACAGAATTGCCAACCTGTACAGATCTGTGAGTTCTCTTAATCACAGTGCTATCGAAGGCAGACCAGTTGGTGAGCAACCCCTAATTTTTCATCACCTTAGGGGTGTAAAGTTCTCCAAGCCTCCTTTGGCAAAGTATTCTAAGTTATGAGACGTGAATTTGGTACACAAAATGTTTTCTGATTGGCCAGACAATGCTGTTCTTTCTTTGAAAATGCTTTTAGCCAAACTTACTATGCTCTTGTGCTTGGTTACCATCAAACGTGCTTCTGATGTCAAAAATATGGATGTTTCCTCTTGTCAGTTTACCCCTTCTGGTGTGATGTTTCACATTAATAAGCGTACAAAAACTAATTTGAACAGTCTTTTATCCGTATTATCCCTCTCAGCCTAAATTATGTGTGGGTCAATGCCTGAAGGTGTATAAACAATGGACCTTTGATCTCAGAACGTCCTCCCATTCCCAACTTCTCATTTCTTTCTGTAAACCCCACAATCCTATTTCTTCTTCCACTTTAGCCCATTGGGTTCGGTGGGTGATGTCCCTTGCTGGTATTGATGTCTCTGTTTTCAGGGCCCATTCCACCAGGAGAGCCATGGCTTCCAAAGCTATTTGGGCAGGCTCCAGGTTGGAGGACATTTTGAGATCGGCTGACTGGTCCAATGACGATGTGTTTTGAATGTTTTATTGCAAACCTGTTATTACTGCTGCTTCTTTGGTTGTTGATATGCTTAAATCAAGCCAGTCTTGCCATAAAATGTAGATTTTCCAAGTAATTTATGACGGAAAGCCTTAATTTTTGTAAAGACACAGAGGCGAGTATTATCCCACTTCAACACCTTTTAATATGTGTTCTTCTCCCTCCCTACAGCGGCTCCAGCTCTACCATCAGCTTCTTCCTGATCGGTGCAATGGCCCGCAAAATGTTTCTATTCTGCTACGTCCTGTTCCATCGTTTAACGTTGATCCTCCAATCCTCATTCTGGTTTCTAGGATGACTTTCTTGGACTTTTGTCAAGAGTTTTTTGTTTGGACTCTGGCCTTTGGAATTGTTCTCTCTATTTTACCTTTGTTTATGGACAGTATCTAATCTGCTTGCTGAAGAAAAGAGGGCTTTTCGCAGTCAAGACAAGTGTTATACATGGGTCCGCCTGTTCATTGGTTACTAGTCTTTGATTCCATGTTTCCCCATTGACCAATCTGTTCCTTGGCCTTCTGGTAACTGTAGGTTTTTAGTTATCTTTGCTGCTATTGAAATAAAGCAAGACAAGAAGGCATAATACTCACCTCCATGTCTTTAGTAAAATTAAGACTTTCCATCATACATTATTAGGAAAATCTATATTAGTCACTGAAACCCGATTTCCTCAGATTGTCATTTGTAAGCTATAGATTTATCAGTAAACCTGCATATCTGTTAAAAGTTGTTGGACAATAGAAAATGTGCTGTCTGTAAGTGAGTTCTCTACCATACCATGCTAATGTAATTAATATATTTGCAACAACGTTCTCCAAATGCATCACCATTTACAAAGCACACCCTTACTACTCTCATGCTCATTTGCTTCACTTGTTCTATGTGGTGTGAACAGTGGTGCCATATTAGCCTCTGTGGTGCGGGAGGACCGCTGAGCTCCAGGGGGCCCCTAAGCTAACCCTGAGCATAGTTTGCGTAGTAGCCCTATGCGTAGTCACGCGAAGTGCACTTCGCACTATGCGAGCTACCCGTAGCTACGTGAACTGTGTAGTGCACTGTGCATTGATTGCACAGTGCAGGATGCTTGTCCGCACTGTGCAATAATTGCAAATCGCATCTTGCACAGTGCAAGCGGTAGTTTCCTGCCGCTCGAGTAGATTTCTACTCGAGCTGCAGCTTTCTGAACTCGGACTGGTAGTTTCTCATCGCGAGCGGTCGCAAGCATACGCGACCACTTGCAATGAGAAACCTGACCTCCCCACGCTGAGAATCTCGCCGGCAGGTTTATTTTCCACACTCGCGATCGGCAACTTGATGTTGCTGATTGAGAATGAGGAAAATGTCTCACCGGGATGTCATTTTGCTCGCTTGCGGTCACCAACTTGGCGTTGAGGACCGCGAGCAAGCAAAAAATGACTGCTACGCGTGTTTGCATTGTGCTACGTGCAATTCGCGTAGTGTGAAGTAGAGCAAACTTCGCAAACTACGCGAGCGTACCGTAGTACTTCGCCCAGGGTTACCCTAAGCACAGTACACTGACTGGGTCTAGGGGCAGAGAGGCCCTCTATGTACTTTGCAGGGGGCCCCCATAAGTTTCGTTATACCACTGTGTGTGATGCTTGGATTTTTCACAATCCCTATGACTTTGGTCTGTAACACTGATGGCAAAACCCCCACTGTGAAAATTGTCCCAGCACCACTGGCCAGCCTGCAATTTTTCAATTGTTTGAGCAGAATATTTGGGACATGTCCTCCACCAGCCCCCAGTCTTAGTGCCAGACTTCCAAAAAAGGTATGCAACGCAGCGCAGCCCCCAGAGAGGCTGTGCTGCGTCGTGTGACTGGGAGGGAGCAGGAGAGCACCATATTTACATAGATATGGCTCTCTCCACTTTCCCTAGCACCGGGGCTGATTTCAGCTGCCGTGCGCCAGGCACACACCTTAGCGGCATAGCGCTAAGGTGCATGCCTCAGTCTAGCTTGGATTTTGTACAGGAAGGGTACCCCACCAGTACAAAACACTAAGCCTAGACAAGTTCAAACACTTTTCCCAAGTAGGAAATGAAATATGAAATACAAATATTTCTCCTCTTAACACTTCCTATCAGATGGCGTTATTTTATGGTGCTAAACCCTGTCTACAATTGTTTGTAGATAGGGTTTTGCATCAAAAGGCATGGGTGGTTGCATGGAAACGCTCATATACCCAGTGGCGGCTGCCTCCAAATGCGGGTGGTGGGGCGGGGTATCGGGGTAAACAAATAAAAATACACTTACCTGCTTTGGTGCTGCATCCGCAGCACACCTCTCCCCAGTCTGCAGCCTGCACCGGAAGCACCAAGGCTTCTGATTCTGCCAGCCAATCACAATGCTGCAGGAGCAGCACCGTGATTGGTCTGACGGCCTGTTTGGCCGGTCAGGCAGTGCTTGAGGAGGCTGGGCATGTTCTCCGCGGGGCTGTGCAACACAGCCCAATGGAGAACATGCCAACTACGCTAGAGGGCCGGCCAAAGCATCATGCACATGTAGGGAGGGAGTGAAAACCACTCCTGCTTCTCTGAGGCAAGCCAACCCCGCCCCGCCCGGAGTCGCACAGGAGAATAAAATGATAATAACTTTTATTATTATTTTCCACTGCCCAACGAGCATGTTGGGCGGCCTTCCTCTGCCTTAGCAGAGGAGCTGACACTTCATGCGTCACCCATGTCCCAAAACAAATTTTGCGCTGGAAAGTGAATTGGTAAAAAAAACATTTTGAGCTGGTTAGAATCCATTTTCTGACACTAACCCAGTCCAAAATGTTTGAAAATCTACCGCTTTGTGTATGTGTACGGAGCTAAAACGTTTTATACACCGTGGGAGGGGCATGTCATGCCAAAAAGACATTTCCATTAGGTAGATACTGTAGTTCATGTGCCATGTATAGTCCCCTCACCAGTACATAAAAAAAGTCAGCAGAGGTCGCCTTTTGTTCATAAATGGGTACATTGTCTGCACCTAAAGGAAACAGAAACACTGTTACTATGTCCACACATAACACGCTGAGGATTCAGCTTAGGGATGCGGTTTGAATATTAGGGCCTGATTATGAGTGAAGGCGTTATTTATTGCCTTTGATAAATAAGTATACCACAGGGTACGTTATTTATTGGGTGTGATAAATAACACCTATTATGAGGTCATGGGGAAGAACATGCATATTTTGGTGTTTAACACACTAAAATCTGCTTGTAAATACCATATGTTTCCCCTATTAATGTTTTGTAGGATTGACCTGCTGAAATTTAACAAGGGTTGAGGTAGTTAATACATCCTATAATTATCGGATGCGTTCAACAACTTCAAACTTGTAATTCCGACCAATACGTAAACTGGAGTTTATGCATGGATCAGAATATTGCGAGCCACTCTTAGGACTCAATTACAAATTGAGGCATTATTTATCACCCCTGGTAACTAAAGATACCACGAGGTACATTATTTATTAGGTGAAATAAACATCACCTATTAATTTGGAGCTTATGGGGAATACCATGCAGGTTTTGGTGTTTAACGCACCTAAATCCACATGATGCTGTAAATAAGGTATGTTTTCCCCTGTGAACTTTCAGCAGCTTTATCCTGCCAATTGAACTAATGTTGAGTCATTTAATGCATCTAATAATTATCGGATGCGTTCAATAAAACCAAACTTGTAATTCTGTCCACTGTATATAAAGGGGTTTAGGCATGGGAAGGAATGAACCAACTTGTAATCAGGCCCTTAATCAGACCCTCAGTTTTTCAGGGTCGGAGATAATATTTTTAAGATCGTCCAAATTTCATCAACATAGGCATGATTTTAGATAAAGGTAAGCCATGCGTTTTTGTTGTATTTCTAAAGTATGTATGTAGCATATTTGATTTCTGATAACTTGTTATCCGAGAAATAGGACCAGATCATGTGAGCTACACCACTGAGGCAAAATGTAGCGCTGCGAAGGGAAAACTGTTATGTGCATCTGGTATTCTTCAACAGTCTTGAACTAATATTTGCATCACCTGGCAGGTTCAAAGCACCACTTTTGCTGATGTGATTTTTGCATTGGGAAGCTGATGACAATATTTTTTTTCTAGTCACGTGCACTGCAAATTTCGCTGCAGAATTTCTCAGCGCCTTATTAAAATTGCCCTGAAACAGCGTGGAACCAGTGCAATTGGGTCCCCCTGCAGAATGCTTAAGGTGCCTTTCAGAAGCCCAAATGTCACAAATAAACAAGTTACATACCTATGGTAACTATCTATCTGGTGGATACTCTATCATCAGATTTCTCACCTTGTATATGTTCCCCATGTGTCAGACTGTATCTGGAAACTTTAAAGCAATATTTCTGTGCGCCAGTACGTGGAGGCGTGTGGCTCCACACCGATGTTCCGCTCCGGAAGGAGTGGGGACGTGAAATTAAGTAATGATGTATTATGATTAAATGTACTGTATCTTACAAGGTTTTTTAAACCGAATAAAGATTGAATGAATGAATGAAATTAAGTAACAGGCTCAAGATGAGTTGAATTCATACAGGTTTATTCAGGATAAAGTGAAACACCTCAGCCACCACACTTGCCTCCGTTCCAACTGTAATACCGCCAGCGGTCTAGTTGCCGCACGTACACGCATCCCCACATCCGCAGGCCAGGCGTGGCCTGGGGGGCTAAATAAAAGAGGGACGGGCGCTTGTGCATGTCACTTCCGACACAGACACCGATGTCAGTCTGAGTGTTTTCGCTGTGCGCGATCTGCCCCCGCGCAAGCGTGCCACCCTTGCCAGGGTCGGTAGGGGCCCAGCATTCAGGACTCTACATTGGCGACGAGCGGAGGGGGCCCAACCCTCGCCCGTGCACCGGAAACCTTCCCGGAGCTGTACGCTCCCTTCCGCGGTGCCTGCCGCGTGCTCGCCGGCTGCGGCGCTTGCCTGCCCCGGGCCTGCGCGCCTCTTGCTGCCTCCCTGACTTCCTCGCCTGGGCCTTGGGGCGCTTTCCTGCCACTGCTGGAGGGACACGCGACGTTGTGGCTGCCACGGCCGGCCCGCTGACGCGACTGGATGCAATTCCTCTCGCATCTCGCGTGAGTCGCGGGCCGGTGCAACACCCTGCCAATCCTCACGCATTGCGCGTGAGACGTGGAAAACGCCCTGCAGTTGCTCACGCATTGTGCGTGCATCGTGGGGAACGCCCAGGGGGCTCCCTGCTGCGTCCAGGAGGGAAACAGACGGCGACCTGGTGTTGGAGGAGGACGCCGGACAGCACCGCGACACCCTCACACCCTCGGAGGCCTACTGGACCCGCGGTGGAACCGAGGTGAGCCGCGCATCTGCCACGTGGCGTCGAATACCTGCGTTTTTTCGGGGAGGATAGCCGGCAGGGCCACACGTCGTCCCCACACAAGAGGGGAGCAAGAGGAACACCCAGACCACTCTACACGAGTACAGTCGCACTGCCACCATGGGGGACGAAGACCCACCAGCAACCACCATCAACATCCCGTTTCAGCACGCTGCAGCGGGGGTGCTACCGCCGTTCAGCGAAGCGGAAGACCCATCCACCGCCGCCGTGGAAAATATGGCTTGAGAGACTGGAAAATTACTTTGTGGTCACGAGAGAGACTGACAATGCTGTAAAAAGGTCACTCTTACTACACTATGCAGGGGATGAGATATTCAGACGGTTCAAACATCTACCTAATACGGGAGCAGCAGACAGCTATGACGCAGCGGTTGCTGCTCTCAACGGCCACTTCGACCCCCAGCTAAACGTGGACTTTGAGGTATTTAAATTGGGACAGGCACGTCAGCGGGAGGGCGAGACGATGGACCAATTCCACACTCGCGTCAGGGAACTAGCCAGCTCCACCGACGAGGACCAACCAAGAGCCATAAGGGGGCAGATCATCCAAGGGTGTCGAGACAAGACATTGAGAGGGTCGATTCTGCGCAAACCAGGGATCTCATTGGAGGATATCCTTATCCTGGCCAGATCTCACGAACTCTCGAACGTCAGAGCCACCGCCATGGAACAGGCACTACACAAACCCCAGATCAAAACTGAAAATATCAAGGTTGAACGCGCTGACGCAGTACGATCTCAACCACGTGGACCACCACAGAAGGAATATCGGAGAGACCCGCCCCAAACCCGGTGTGGGTATTGCGGCCATGAGCCCCACGCGGCCAAGGACTGCCCGGCCCAGGGTAAGACATGTGCAAATTGTGGAATCCCAAACCACTTCGCATCGGTATGCCGCAGAAAGAACACATCCAAGAGCTTCAAGAAATCACGGACGCCTACCAAGGCCATTCGTCAGCTGTCGCTGGCTGACCCACCATCAGCGAAGACAGAGAGACACCTACCCACGGTGTACGACGATTCGGAGTCGGAGGATGAAGAGGCCTACATCGTCTCATTCGCACGGGAGCTCAAGCAACGACGGCGGCCACAACCAACGTGCATTGTGCAGATGGGAGGTAACGAGGTCAAGGCCATTATTGACACTGGCGCCACCGTCAATGTGATGGGCCTGCAACAATTCAACAAACTACGCCCACGGCCCCAGGTACTACCATCCAAGACAAGGATATTCGCCTACGGAGCGGACACACCGCTGCCTCTCAAGGGAAAAATCACAATACCGATTCAGGCCGACGAGTCAGAGGTAATGGCGACGGTTCACATCATCAACCGAGAAGCAGACACCCTACTAAGTAGCCACACTGCTGAGGACCTGAAACGAATAGCATTTGCCAATCGCATTAGAGCACATCAAGTGGAGGAACTGTTAGGACGTTTCCCTGAACTATTCAGAGGCCTGGGTTGCATAAAATGTGAGCCCATCAAACTTCATATTGACAAATCTGTCGCTCCCACCGCCCTGCGTCACCGCAGGATACCTTTTCACCTTCGCCCACTGGTGGAAAAGGAACTCGAAAAACTGGAGAGCCTAGGCGTCATAGAAAAAGTCACGGGGCCCACCCCGTGGGTCTCGCCAATGGTCATTGTAGAAAAGCCTAAGCAACCGGGTGAAATTCGCCTATGTATCGACATGCGGCTACCAAATGCAGCGATCCGGAGGGAGAGACATCTGACCCCCACTATAGATGACATTGTGGCCGACGTGAACGGATCAAAGTGGTTTTCGAAAATCGACCTCAACGCTGGATACCATAAACTACCACTAGCGGAGGAAAGCCGATTCATCACCACTTTTAGTACCCATCTTGGCCTCCGGCGCTACAAGCGGTTAAACTTCGGTATCTCATCGGCGGCGGAAGTGTTCCAGAACACTATCAGAGAACTCCTATCTGGCTTGCCGGGGGTAATACATGTCAGCGACGACATTTTGATACATTCTGCCACCGCGTCAGAACACCACAAGCACCTTCGAGATGTCCTGAAAAGACTGAGCACCCATGGAGCGACACTCCACAGAGAAAAATGTCAGTTTTTTCAACCCACCATCGAGTTTTTTGGTTATGTCTTCAACCAGGAGGGAATCCAGATTGACCCGAGGAAGTCCAAAGCCATAAAGGAGGCCCTAGTGCCGAAGTCTCCGACGGAAGTGAGAAGCTTTCTCGGAATGGCCACCTACTGTGGCCGATTCATACCGGGCCTCGCAACTCGAAGCGAACCACTGCGAGCACTGACCAAGACGAATGCCACGTGGCAGTGGGGCCCGAAGGAAGATGAAGCATTCCAGGGAATCAAGAATGCCCTCCTGGAGAAAGCCACCCTCTCCTACTTGGACCCCACGAAGCGCACGGAGGTGATCGTCGATGCCAGTCCGGTAGGTCTCGGCGCTATCCTGACCCAAGAACATGAACCCGGACAGTGGACGGCCTTAGCTTTTGCCAGTAAGGCCTTAACTCCAACTGAAACAAGGTACGCACAGATCGAGAGGGAGGCTCTCGCTATCAAATGGGCCTGTGGTCATTTCCACTTCTATCTACAAGGTGATTCTTTTGTTATGGTCACTGACCACCAACCCCTAGTGCCCCTCTTCAAGGGAACGGCCCCACACCCACCGCCTCGCATTGAACGATGGGTGATCCAGCTACAGCCATACGAGATGGAGGTGGTATACCGCCCAGGGGCCAAAAATCCTGCAGACTATCTGTCGCGCCATCCCTCACAACAGGAACCACAATCAGTAGACGACGACTGCGAGGAATATGCCCAGTGGGTGGCCCTCACTTCATGTCCACAGTGCATGACGATAGAAGACATCAAGGAAGCAGCTGCTGCTGACAATATCTACATGAGGTCGCTTCAGGCAGTTCAAGAAGGCTCGTGGGCCGACTACCTACACCCACCCAACTCATGGACCGCGGAAGATAAAGAGGCACTCACGAAGATCTGGCAGGTCCGGCATGAGTTAAGCGCCACGGAAGACGGAGTTTTACTAAGAGGGCCACGACTGGTGATACCACAGAACCTGAGACACCGGGCAACACAACTCGCCCATGAGGGTCACCAAGCTGTGACGAAAATGAAGGCGCGTATGAGGTAAAAGGTGTGGTTCCCGGAACTGGAAGCCATGGTGGAGGAGTACGTGAGAAACTGCATGTCCTGCCAACTGACGAGCGATCCTGAGAGACCCGCACCAGTAATCACGGAAGAAGCCTGCACATCTCCCTGGACCAAGGTCAGCATAGACTTTGGAAGCTTCCCAGGGGAAGGACACACGCTCGTGGCCATTGACTCCTATTCAAAATACCCGCTAGTGGAGAGGGTTGTCTCTACTGCATTCACGCATGTAGGACCGGCGTTGGAAAAAATATTCTCCATGTTTGGATACCCAACTGAAAAACGGAGTGACAATGGACCGCCATTTCACGGGGCCGAATTTGCCACATTTCTCAAAGCAAGGGGCATCCTACATCGTCGCATCACGCCTCAATGGCCCCAGGCAAATGGGGACGCTGAGAGATTTCTGCGAACCCTCAATAAGGTATTACGGATAGCGGTGGTGGAGCAAGCCGATCCCGAACAGGGACTACACGAATTTCTACGTGAATACCGGGGCACTCCTCACTGCACCACACAACAGAGCCCATGGACCCTCATGTTCCAAAGACAACGAAGAGACCTCCTTCCCTCTATCCCGGAATGGACACCGGACTTGGCCAACACCAATGAAGCACAGGAACGGAGGTGACAAAGGAATCAGCGAGCTAGCCGATGCCGGAGAGCCGCTCCAAGACACTTAAGCCAGGGGACACAGGTGATCATACGAAACAGACGTCCTGGAGGGAAATTCCAAACTCGGTATGAGCCGGGTATATGGACAGTAACATCCACAAAAGGCACCATGGTCACCGCAAGGAAAGGTGAAGAGGAAGTGTCACGAAATACCTCCTTGTTCAAGGCGGTCCCACCAGAGCCCAGACAATGCGCGGAGACAGCGGAAGAGGACAACGAACCACACACAACCGCAACACCCGGAGAAGAAGATAACACACCCCCAGAAAGCCAGGCGGAAAGACCTGATCCGGCGTTGGTATCTCAAACGCCGTCTGACGCTATCGGAGATGCCTATCAAGGTAGTGAAAGTAGCCGGGGCAACACCCGGAGGTACAATCTGCGACCTAATCCACCACCGAGTCAGAAGTTAAAGGACTATGCCTGTTTGCTGAGACCCTGAAGCTATCATCAAGGGACATGCAAGTACTGAGACTTTTGTCTGAACTAATTGTCAAGATAAGAACTAATTTTCAGTTGCTCTTGAAAAATTTGTATGGTTGGATAGGGATGTAATACCGCCAGCGGTCTAGTTGCCGCACGTACACGCATCCCCACATCCGCAGGCCAGGCATGGCCTGCGGGGCTAAATAAAAGAGGGACGGGCGCTTGTGCACGTCACTTCCGACACAAACACCGGTGTCAGCCTGAGTGTTTTCGCTGTGCGCGATCTGCCCCCACGCAAGCGTGCCACCCTTGCCAGGGTCGGTAGGGGCCCAGCATTCAGGACTCTACACCAACCACCCTTCTACCAACTTCTAATTTTCTAATCATTACACCAAGCTCCATGGAAACCAGAACCACTAATTCCATGTGGCTTATGATGCATAGGTTCCATTATCAGCAGAAACCACCAATCAGAATTCACACATAGGCAAGCACATTGCGGATAACTATACAAGTTACATTAATAAAGAGACACCACATGGCATCGCATATAGGTGCCACCCAAACATGCTGACATCAGTTGCTTTCTTAGGCTGCACACACCCTCAGCTGCAGAGCGTATAGGCAGATTGGCAGGAGCAGTATACAGATCTCAAGATTGCAAACTTTTTAGATGAAAAAAGAGGCCAGTTCACAGAATGGGGAGATGGGAGAGTCAGTGAGGAATTTACATGTAGTTGCTTTATCCACCAGAAAGATGTTTATCGAAGGCAAGTAACTTATTTTTACAATGGATACTTCTAACTGCAAATTCCTCACCTTGTGAAAATATACTATAGTAGTATATCCCCAGGAGCTGATTTAGGGCACAGACTCAAACCAAAAAGTCCTGTAGGAGGACCAAGTAGGCAAAATGCCCCTCTCAACAGACCAGCTAATCAAGGCAGTAGAGCTTCGTGGATGTATGTACTGTGACCCACATAGCTGCCTGACAAATGTCAAGGCCAGGGACTCTGCATGTTATATGTATTTTATAGTTCTGACACCACATCTCGTGACTGTCTGTTGTTGTGAGACAGATGGAAGGCTCAACGAGGCATTCTACCACAGTGAGACTGTTGACGCATCGAACAGGCGGAGAATCTCCGGCTGTGATGGGACAATTAACAACCGTTGTATCTCATGTTCGAAGTGCGTGTAACTGCTAAACTCCCTAGGTAAAGAGAGTCTGCATGTTTTTACATTTCAGCCAGAAGTAATGGGAGCTGATGGTCAACCTATTGAAAATCCAAACTTAAAGGCAAAATGTAGATTAGGAAAGTGCTATGGCAAACAAGTTAACATTGTCTTGCAATAACATAAACTTTACTCTTTAACACAGAATGAAAAAAGAAACAGTGGACCAAATGGTTACATGGTTAAGAGAATTGGTAGTCAAATGTGACTTTGGCCCAATGACAGATCAGATGATCCGTGATCAATTAATAGTTCAATGTAAAAATAAAAGATTATATCAAAGACTAAGGGCAGCCAGGCACCCAACTATACAAGAAGCGATCACCATAGCAAAAATTGTAGAGGAATCTGACTCAAGCTTGAGAGAGATGCAAAAACTAGAAATAAAAAATTTAGATACTGTTAACGTTGTTGGTAAGAAAGATTTTAAGACTGTTGAAAACTGAGCCAAACAAAAGATTTATTCAAAGACACCGTTAACTAAACCAAAAATGAAAGTTTTTATGAATAATAAGAGTGAATTCAGTGGTTGTTATAGGTGTGGGAGCATGGTTCATGCTGTGGATTTTAGGGGTTGTTTTGCATGAGTTAAAGATTGTAGAAAATGTGGGAAAAGGGGACAGCTAGCAAGAGTCTGAAAAGATTTCTCAAAAATCTGGGTTGCATTTGTAGTCGAAGACATTCTTACATCTGATATAGTACTTTGTGTAGAGAGTGAAAAGAAAGTCAAAATACAAAGAACAAAAGTAGTCTTTATGTTGAATGGAGTATCATTAGAGTTAATGGTTGATCTGAGCTCCATGTACACTGTTATACCGACTAGTACCTTCAAATAGTCTATAGTTATTGAGGGGTTTGTAGAGACCAACTTTGAATTCAAAGGTAAGCAAGCGGTAGGCTAGGCAAAATATATGTCTTGAGGGAGGGCCCAGCCATTTTGGGATGGGTACAATAACATGACTTGCATGTGGTTTTGGACCCCATACCAAAAGAACAAGTTTTGATGGTACAAGATGTTGACAAAGTAGAATCTATTTTGGCCAAACATGAGAATGTATTTAGTGATAACTTAGGTAAACTCAAAGGGTATGTTCATGAAATTAAAGTGAAAGAAGGAGCCAAACCCATTAGACGTGAAGTAAGGAAAATCCCCATTGCCTTTCGTAATGAGGTAAAAGAGAATTTAACATATATACAAAAAGAAGGGTTTATTGAGCTTTTGGAGGTATCTGAATGGCTCTCTCCGGTTGTGATCACAAAAAAGAAAGATGGCAAATTCAGATTCTGTGTTGATCTCAGATCACTGAACCAGAGTATAGTAGTGGGCAGCTTTCTTGTGCCCTATATTGCTGAAATGGTGTTATTAATGAATGAAGCTACATTTTTCACAAAGTTATATTAACCCCTTCCATGCTCATGACGAGCTCAGCTCGTCATGCAGTACACTGCTCGTGTGCTCATGACGAGCTGAGCTCGTCATGAACAATGGGAGTCCAAGATGGTCAGCACAGCAGGACAATTTTAGTGGGAAGCTAAATAAAACAGAGCATTTAAGAGAATTAGGGGTCCATTAGGATGGCGGGCGGATTGCCCCCGCCAGGCAGGCGGTAGCCACTGCCGGCCTGGCGGGGGCAATCCGCCCGCCATCCTGACACAAAACACCCCCCGCCATATTAGGATGACATGTTTGGCCGCGGCGGACGGAAAGACCGTCCGCCGCTTTTCCGCCCCGGTCGCCTTGCGGCCAGGGCGGAAAAGGGTTTATATGGTGGCGGTGTCTATTAGACACCGCCGGCCATGTTAGGATAGGCATTTGTGAATGCCTTTCCGTGGCGGCAATGCCGCCACGGAAAGGCATGCGGAGTCCCCCTGCGGGGGCCCATTGCGGGCCCCCAGGGACTCCATGGGCATGGGGGGTGCACATGGGGGGTACCTACGGTACCCCCCTGCAATTCAATGCACAACATGACAGGCACCTCGCGGTGCCTGTCATGTTGTGCATTGAAATGCACAACGTCCATTTTTTGCATTGTGTCGGGCGGTGCTTTCAGCACCGCCCGCTGCAATGCTACAAATGCGGGAAGCGCCCGCCACTGTGGCGGGCGCATCATAATAGGTAGGACGGGACCCCCGCCCTTATGGCGGGTGGTCCCATACACCGGTAGGATGACGGGCGGACAAAGTCCGCCCGTCATCCTAATGGACCCCTTAATAATGAAATAGTAAATGTGGGCATTTTAAATCCATTTGATCCCAGGGAAAGAAACGTTCCTTATGGTTGATACCAGTGCTCTTGGCATTGGTGGAGTTTTACCTCAGATAAAAGGGGAAAGGAAAAAATGGTGGTATTTGCTTCCTGTACACTTAACAAATTGGTGTGAAACTATGCAGCAACTGAAATGGAGGGTTTAGCTGCAGCATGGGGATTTCACAATTTTTGCACCTACTTATGGGGTGCGAATTTCACATTGAGAACAGATCACAAGCAGTTGTATTGAGATCTTGAGTCCTGGTGGTGTAGGCAAAGGTTCTTCATGTCTCATGCGCTCTACTGCCAGGTTGCAATATTATAAATACAAAGTTGAGTATGTAGCAGGGTGGAGGAATGTGCAGGCTGACTGCTTATCGAGGTTGCCTCTTGTTGGTGGAGATGAAGGATTGGAAATAGAACATGTGGCCTATGTCGTAGTCAGCAGATGCACTAGAAGATTGATTCAAATTAATTACCAAAGAAGAGTGGCATGAAGCAGCAGAGGAAGATGATGTATTTAAGGAATTAGTAAGTTGCAGGAGCTATGTCAATTTGCAGGAAGAACTCAGCATTGGAGCTACTGACAGTTTATTAATAAGAGGAGAGAGATATATACCTCCAGAAGGACTGAGGAAGAAATTATTTTTCTTGGCACATGAACACCACTAAGGACAAACTCTGGAAAAGTCTCTAAGTCAAGTTTTGGTGGCCTGGGTTGGATCAAGGTGATGATGTATTGGTGGAGAATTGCTCTTTGTGCAGAGAAAGTGAGAAAAGACTAAAGGTTTCTACACAAAGAATGGGTTCTATAAGTGTACATTAATGCGGTACTCCTTGGGAAAAGGTTTGTGTGAACTTTATTAGTCCCATGGATTTTTTAAAATCTGAGAATAAAAAGTTTGCAATGGTACTAGAGGATGTTTATTTAAGATGAGACATTGTAGAATTTTTAGGGAATGTCACTTCTGATAATGTAATAAAAAATGTTAAACTTATTTTTATGAGTGAAGCCTGTCCAGGTATATTGGTGAAAGATAATAGTACACAAATAACGTCTCATGTCATGCAGAGTTTCTTGTAGTGGAATAGTATACATGTACGCACCTCTCTTTATAATCCCCAAGCAAGCGGAATGGTGGAGCGCGTGAATAGAGTACCAAAGGGGACCATACAGATTGTGATATAAGGCAAACAAGCTGTTAAGAAATGTGTGGATGATGTCGTTTGGGCGGTGCAATAAGGCTGTGAATGGAGTTACAGGCGAAACTCCTTTCAAAGGGATGAGAGGCAGAGAACCCAAAAGGAAGTTAACACCCCAGTGGGTAATTGAGAGTACAATGAGTAAGAAAGAAAAAATAATTGAAAATATTGGAAGGATAGAAGGGAGAGATTTGGTTAAAATCAAGTTTGGAAAGAAGGAAGATGGAGTGAATACATTGTCTGACCCCATCGAAGTGACAGAGGTGCATGGATGGCATGTGGTATTAAAAAATGGACTGAAATCGAAAAGAAGGGTAGCACTGCATTGTAAAATGAATGAAGTTAGAAAGTGGTTGTGTGAGGATGTAGGTACCGAGATGCAAGACGTTGAGAAGAAGGTGGCTACTGTTGGTAGAGGAGAGGCAGAAATAGATATGGGTAGAAGGAGGATTTTTCGCGGTAGTAAGAGAAAATGTGGCAAATCTGAAAATGGTATTAGTTATACTGGTAGGTATCTTCATTTAAATCACATGCCTATCAAATTTGCTGACTATGCAATGACATTGTAAGTTATTTTTCGACCTGCTTAGTGAAAGGTTTATGGAGTTTTGTGTCAATAATTCTGTTTTGTATAGTCTATTGCCTTTGTGATCATTCATCAATAGAATCTCATTTATTTATTTTCCAGTTTATTTTTCTTTTATATTCTTACCAGCATTTTGTTTTGTTTGTAAAGTAAGGCGATATGTTGTGCTTTATGTGTTTTATAGTTGTCTCACTGCATCTTGTGACTTTCGTGTGTGCTGTTGTTGTGAGACACATGGAATGCTCAGCTTGGCATTCAATTTGAGGTCATGACACCCACAGTGTGAGACGGTTGATGGATCGAGCAGGCCGGGAACCTCAGGCTGTGATGCGAGAATAAACAACCGTTGTATCTCATGTTTGAAGTACATGTATCCTTTCTACTACACTAACACAGTGGTAGCAGCCTTAACCCTGGTGGAATGAACCTGAGAGTCCTCTACAGGATGCTTCTTTGTAAGTATTTAGCAGATATTTATGCAGAGAAATAATTTGTTGACCACCCAATGTTCTTTTGTGAGATCAAGATCTTGGGGTCTAAATGCAGAAGTGGGATGAGGAGGGGCAAAGAATGCAGGAAAGGTGTTAGCCTTCCCAACATGAAATGGAGTGGCCACATTTGGCAGAAAGGAAGACTGGGTCCACAACACTAACTAGTGTAAGATGGGTGAACTGAAAGAGCCTGAAGCTTGTTCACACACCTTGCCGATGTTATGGCGAAGAGAAAAAACGTTTGATATGTCAGTTATCCTAATAGACAACTGTGCACATTTTTATTTATTAATATGTGTAAATTAATTTGTTATTTATTATTTAGTAATTAGCTGTTAATTAATTTTAATTAATTAATTGGCAATTAATTATGGTAACAGTGTAATTCATTTTAGGTGTGTGTTGTGGTGTTTATAGGTGGGAAGGGTGGGAAATAATTTATTTTTAATTGATGAATTAATAATTAGTTGTTAATCAATTCTAATTAATTAATTAGAATTTTAGGTGCGTGTTGTGGTGTTTATAGGTGTAAATGGTGGGAAGGGTGGGAAGTAATTTATTTTTTATTGATGAATAATAAATTAATTGTTACTTAATTTAAATTAATTAATTAGTAATTAATTATGGTAATTGTTTAAATAATTTGTGGTGTGTAGTGGTGTTTAATGTTGGAAAGGGTGGGAAGTCATTCATTTTTTATTGATGAATTATTAATTAGTTGCTAATTAATTTAAATTAATTAATTAGTAATTAAATATGGTAATTGTGTAATTAGTTTTCGGTGTGTGTTCTGGATATTATAGTGTTAAAGAAAGTGTACTCAATGAATGTCATTATTTTTGTTATTAATAATATTTTTTAAATTCATTATCAATTATGATAATTATTGAAATACATTTAAATAAAAATATTGAAGTCTTTTTTATTATTGGTGTGGTGTTATAGGGTAGGAAATAAAACAAATACATTTATGTTTTAAATATTTTGATTGTTAATATTTTTTCTCTTTTTAAATTAATATTGTATATACATTTATGTATTAATTTATTTTATATATTAATTGTAAATTTTTGTTAAATGTAATTAATATTATAATTGTGTTCATTTTATAATATATTTAATTGTATATTTTTAAAATATTTTTTATTTATTTCTAAGATTATTTAATATTTTTCAATTGTTTAAATATTATTAGTAATTTTTGTTTATCTGCTTCCCAACACTTTCCCTACTGTTGAACTCACTGGGGTGGGAATAGTCATTTTTACCCCGCCACTCTCCAACACTTTCCCTACTGTTGAACTCACTGGAGTGGGAAGAGTAAATTTTACCCCTCCGCTATCCAGCACTTTCCCTACTGTTGCACTCATTGGAGTGGGAATAGTGATTTTTACCCTCCGCTATCCAGCACTTTCCCTACTGTTGCACTCACTGGAGTGGGAATAGTATTTTTTACCCCTCCGCTATCCAACACTTTCCCTACTGTTGTACCTTTTGGAGTGAGAATGGTAATTTTTGCCCCTCTGCTATCCAACACTTTCCCTACTGTTGCACTCACTGGAGTGGGAATAGTAGTTTTTACCCCTCCGCTATTCAACATTTTCCCTACTGTTGCATTCACTGGAGTTGGATTACTACATTTAATTCTTCTGCTATCCAACATTTACTCTACTTTTGCACTCCCTGGAGTAGGAATAGTAATTATTACCCCTCCGCTATCCTACACTTTACCCACTGTTGTATTCACAGGAGTCGGAATAGTATATTTTATTAATCCACTATCCAACATTTTCCCTACTGTTGTATTATTGTAATGCGAAATGTATTTTTTTTAAAAATAGTTTAATGTTTTTATTAATTATAGAATTTTTTTATTTAAAATTATTAATACATGTATATATTTTATTTTTATATAATTTAAAAGTTTAAACATTAAATAAAGATAAAGTTAATAAATTATTTTCAAGTAAATATATGTATATTTATAAAATATAATGTTTGTGTTTATTTTTTTAATTAAGTTTCTTTTTTATATTTAGTTCAAATGTATATTAACTGTAATTTATTTTTTTAAGATAATATTATTATTTTATATATTTAATATATATTATTTTATTTTATTTAGATTTTTAAGTCAATATTATTTACTTCTATAATTTTAACTTCGATATTTTTGATTCAATATTTTTGTACTTACCTTTTTAAGTAAAGGGAGTCGATATTTTTGCATTATATATTTTACCATTGATATTTTTGTCTTTTATATTTTTGCTATCGATATTTTGTCAGTGAATACAATCTGACAGATTCCCCTGATGCTGTGTCCACTGGGACCTGAGGTCCCATTGTAGAGCCTGCATGTGCCATCTGGTATGTTCGGCCAGCAGGATGCAGGAGGCTAACAATCCTAACAGGCAAAGAGTCACTACACTGGGTTCCAGGACAGAGGCTGAAATACCAGGATCATAGCCTGGATGTCTGGAACTCTCCGGGGAGAGGCACGAAAACATATCATATCTGGAATATCTCAGTAGCTTAGATGAATGGGAGTGTCTGTGAAATAGTCAGATGTGACTTTGACATGTTGTTACGTGGATAGTGAACCCCTATGGTGTCAGAAGGTTTGCCATTGTCTGAACGTGGTTGATAACTGCCTGAGGCAAGCGTGACTCAGCAGCAAGTGGTAGCGGTAGGGAATGAGTGCTACCCCTAACCTCTGAAGGCACGACCACTCCCATCACTTTTGTGATTGTCGAGGGTCAATGGCGAGACCAAATGAGGACACTGCGAAATGAAAATGCTTCTAGCCCACTGAACTGCCCATAAGCACCTGTGGGCTTGCAGCACAGAATATGGTATTAGGCATTCTGCAGGCTCCAGTCCACCATGAAGTCTCTGAGGTCTATGGCAGGCAGGATCTGAGCTAAGTCCTACCTGCTCATATGCAAACAGCTGCAATTTAGTGAAACCTCTGCAATGAATCATTTATGGAACTCAATCTGTGGTAGCCGGGTGTAACAGCCAGTGATCCCAGCTTGCACTGTGCCACACTTGGCACTGTCGTGCTAACACTGGTATCATGAGGCAAAGGCAGGAACATAAAGTACTTTCTGTAGTTTGCACTCCTTGCTTATCCCTTAATGACTCAGCAGAAAAAGTGAATCTGCAGATAGCCAAAATAATGGTGCCAAAGGGTTAATGGTTTGTGATGTCAGTTCACCACCCCATAAATTTTGGTAAATCAATGTCCATGAAATCGGTTCTTTGCAGACACTATGCATTTGCATAGTTTAAAAAGGACAACTTTTTCAGATCGTACTGAAACTAAGCACATACATAATGTTCAAGCAAGCATTTGCAATGCAATAGGTCTCGCATTTGCGAGACTTTGAGCTATTTTCACCAATTGCATTGCAAACATTATTTTTTTTAAAGCGCCCTATGTCTCACTTTCACGTTAATGGATGCCGCACCCCTTTCTATAGAAAAGCCAAGTCTAGAGAAAGGGGTGCGGTCACCAGTAACGTAACAGCGTGGTATGGGGCGCGTTAACAAAAAAAAGCATTTGTTTGTCAAGTTGACTAAAAAATTCATTTTTTGTAAAAGCGCCCCATACCAGGATTTCACTTTAATAGCGGCCGCGGACCTTTCCTTAGACACAGCTCGTCTAAAGACAGGGGCGCGGCCTCCATTAACATGAAACCTTTCTTTAGATGTGGCTCCTCTAAAGAAAGGAGCGCAGTCTCTATTAACGTGAAAGCGCGGCTTAGTGTGCTTGTAAACAACAACAACAAAAAGTGAGTAAATACCAAAAAACCATGCCGCCACAGTCAGTGCCGCAAATAAACCAAAGGCGCAGCCGTCACTTTTGCATGCCATGCTATCAAAAAGAAAATAAAGCATAGGAGAGAGAATGTCTTCCCTGCAACAGCAGGCAGGTGAAAACCATTTAACGAAATAGTGCTCGAAGACTGTAATTAAAGTCTACTGAGTAACAACACACGGAAGAGGACCATTCCTTATGGGAGGTGGCAAGGTGGTACCAAGGAGGGACTACTAAGCCTATTTACCAATGAGAAGCAAAGCCACAGTTTACAAAGGACAATGACACAAGCCAATGAAAAATATGGGCAGAGAGTGGGCGGAGCTTCAAGTCCATATCTGAATACAGCATGCCTCGCAGAGCAGGCATTGTGCTGCCCAGGCTCGACCTGAAAAAGAAGGATATCCTCCCTGTGTTTCACATGCCTTGCAATGCAAAAACAAGGCTAATAAGCACTCTGAGACCCACTTACTCAGGCATTCCTCTTTCTCACCTGTGCAGCAGATCACACTGGAGATAGGCTGTGGCGATATCTGATGAGAGAAAAGCCGACAGTGCTAGAATGAAGGGTGATCCAGCCAGACACCTAATACAGCAGCTGTTACTGCGCCAGATCTCGGATCCGTCAGGCCCAGTGAAATATGCTGAATTTGTCCTGGTGTAATTTGCCAACACAGGGTCACATTTTAGCAATGCCTTTACAATGTATGATTTCTGGTCAGGGCAGCAATGTGCAGACGGCGAGGGGGCTTTCTTATTTTAGAATCCAGCTGGGTCTTAAACAAGGCCGAATTCAAAGGGCCATCAGTCCCCATTTTGTTTGAATATGATCCTGGCTGAGAGCTATCTGTAACCTAACAGCTAAACACCAATACAATGGAGAGGAAACAAAGGCATATTTCTTATCATTTCACAAGCACTTTGAAGAAACTACGATTTGGAGGCAAGTTTTGACTTTATTCAATCCTAGCATATGCACTGTCCATACACAGTAAGAATGTCAGATAAATTGGTCTGTAAGAGTATTTATACGATTAGCAATTTAAATAGCGTTTAGATTTTTTTAATTAAAATTCTTTTATAGCGCTACTCATCCCAAAGCATGGTGTTAGAGCGATTTACATCATAGACACACATTATACACTGACAATAAATCATACACTTTTGCAAATAAATGTAGAGGATGTTACATAAGTCAGTGATGGTTTCAAGGTGTAGGAGTTCCATACCGACTTTACTGGTAAAGACACGAGAAATGCAAAGTCAGGATTTAAAAGAGTTCATGAGAAACACAATTAAAAGAGTGCATGAGAAACACAAAGGGGCTGATTACGATGTCCGCCCGCCATCGTAGCAGGGACTGGGACCACCCGCCTGTAAGTCGGCAGTCCCGCACCTCGGATTATGATGCGACCGCCACCTTGGCGGTCGCATCCTGCTACATTAACGATACGGTGGGTGCTGCTGGCTGCAGCACCCGCCACAATGCTAAAACAGCATGTTGTGCATTTGTGAAATGTAGGAGGGGTCCATGGGTACCCCCCAGTGCACCCCCCAACAAAAAGGGGGCCTGCAATGGACCCCAAATCCAATCCCTGCCAGCCTTTCCATGGCGGTGAAGCCTCCAAGGAAAGGCTGGCTTCAGCCAGCATTGTAGGCACCGCCACCATTATACACATGCTGGCCAGGTCAGGCAGGCAATCAGAACAATTGCCTGTGGAGGGACGGTGGCGGGCGGTATGTGTGACCGCCACGCTGCCCCAACGATTCTCCCTGCCATCCAAATATGGCGGGGGTAAATTGCAATTCGATGGCGGAGAGCCCACCACCACACGGCTGGCGGTGGCGGGCCTTCTGCTATCATAATCTGCCCCAAAGTCAGGATTTAAAACTTAACATAGTGCTTATGGTTGTCTGTGCTAATAAGAGTTTATAACTACCCAAATAAACCCTTTTATGAGCCCTATAATAACAACAGGTTGAGAGGAAATAATAAGATTCTATACTCATGCCTTGCAGTTTCCATGCAGGTACATGATACCAGTTCATAGGTCACTCTGCACTATTAGATGGATTACACTTTATGAACTGTAAGCAATAATGGATATCTGTGTCAAAAACAGTAACCCACTTATCTACATAAAATAAAAAAACTGCTGTCATGTGCATGTTACAGTATGATCTTTGCAGGCGACACATTAACCCTCAATGCTGCTTTATGAGTCAAAACTATGACTAGACAAATCACAGATTGTTTCCAGCAAGTGCAATAACTACCAGAGTTATCTTAACATTAACATTATTCCATGAGATTTACTAGGCACACAAAGCTCTCTGGAGCAAGTGCCTTAACCCCACAAGGTTATTTTAAAATGCAGCCTTTGCAATCAATTAAGCCAGAACAAATTAAGTGTCACTTTTCTCGTTGTTACCAATTTCTTTGCGGCAGAGTTTTAAAAGACTAAGGGTGGGCGGAGTTGGCGGGGTGCCACTATATGGAGTTCGACAAAGTTGGAAAAAAACTCTGCTCCGCTCCCCTCCACCTACACTACATTTAAAACTTTTAAAAAGTAGGAAATAAACACTTACCTGCTCTGGCGTCTCCGGGCTGCCGTCTTGCGAGGATGGCGCATGCACAGTCCTTCCAAGATGTACAACGTAGGGGTTTGTGACTAGACGGCCAGAAGAAGACCACGGTGAGGAAGAGGGCAGCCCAGGGACGCCAGAGCAGGTAAGTGCTTATTTCTACTCTTTGGGCGTGGGTGCAGCGGCTAACTCTACTCCGCCACGGAGTCATAGTTTTTGCCTGAACTCCCCGTTCCCAACGGAGTGCGGAGTTGCCAATGCTTCGAAAACTCCGACGGCAAAGCAGAGTTTGATGCCCAGGCTTATAAATAACATGAATGTATCAGTTGAGTATCAGACTGCTTTTCATCACTCTGTCCCTTGTGATTACATCCTCTATTTGTTGCCACACATTTACCCCCAATTTAAGGGTTCACAGAGTAAGGTTTTTTCAATTCCAGCACTGAATCAGTCATTGAGATCATGAGATGGGAAACAGGAGTATCTATGTGAGATCACTTTGTAGTGGGGTTGGTTTCTGGAAGGAAGTAGCAGAATATAAAATCCAAATACCCGGTTGCACAGGTCTCCATCATATAGAAGGCTGCATGCTGGGATTATTTCCAAGACCTAAACAGAGCAAAGCGGCATCATGGCTCTTAGACTTGGCAATGTTTTTAGCCAAAATGGTCATCACTCTACTATGGAAATGTCCTCAGCCCCTCCTTCATTTCACATGGAGGAAGACGGTATTGCACTGTGCAGAAGCAGAGAGCTGAGAATTTTGTGGGGAACAGAAGAGAGAGTAATATGGGGTCAAGAAGTAAATGCTGTAAGGATTGATATACTTTGACTGACAGATGACACACACTTCTGGCTTGTACCTATGTCTGATATGCAGGGCTTTATGTAATGTATTATGTTGTCGGTGAGCAACAGATTTCTGGTGTTAGGAGATAACTTAAATCGTGATGGTAACTATTGTAGACCCTGGGGGCTATATGTGAACCCACCTGGGTGATAAAGTAGGGGGGTTCTAAATGAGAAGAAAAATATAAAAGGTTGATATTATATGCCCATCAATCAGTGCACACCTTGTGGCGGACACCAAGTTTAAATCTTTCTCTGCAAAACACTTTGGACGATCGCGTCTCACCTAATACAAGACCTCTATGTAGGGCTCACAAAGGTTTGTTGCTAACTACTATAAAGCTCCTTTTGTGTCCAAATTGTCAAAAAGCACTCTGTTCATTGCATGTTAATTACTTCTTGATATTTTACATTGCACAGTGGTGGCTCCTTCGCTAAGGCCGCGGAGCGTCGCCACACTGCCAGCAAGCAGCAAAAGAAAGGAAAAAATAAAATAATATCGGAATGTTATTATCATTTTATTTTGCCCTCCTGCTGTGGCAGTGTGTGAGGGGGCTGGGCAGAGCTGCAAGGGACTAGTGGTAGAACACTCCTCTGCACAGTGAATGTTTTATGAGCACTCTCGGGCCGCCCAAAACAGTCATGCATACTTCCCCCCCTTCTCCATGTAGGCTGCATTACAGCCTGCATGGAGAACATATCCACCTCTACAGCTCCTAGCTGAGCACAGTGCCACGGCACACAGACCAATCACAACACTGCATTACAGCGTTGTGATTGACTTAAAGGTGGGAGCCTGGCTGCCTGCTTCCTGTTCTGACCTGGAGTCGGACACAGGCGAGCTGGAGAGAAGATGCAAGACCCGGCGGCAAGGTAAGTGTTGTTATTTTTTTCAATGCTGCCCGTGCCCCATCTCCAACACCCTGCACGCACCCGCCCCCCGTGAGCCGTGCCAGCTGTCCCTGACATTACATGAGATCACTCAGTTCAGTTCATGAAGCTTTATTCAGTTCATGGTAAAAATGACCATAAAAGCATAGCAAACAGGCTGCAGAAATAAAATACACACATGATTTAAAAACTCATACTTTTTCTAAAAGCCATAGATTTACATATAAAACTGGCAGTATAAAAACATATATCGGGGTAGTCCAAATTATACAACAAACACATAGCATCCTCCATATTTAACATTCCATATTTAAGAAATAATGGTTTTAAAAAAGAAACCCTTGCATTCTGAAATAGGGGACAAATAAGCATAAAGGGCATTGTGCTTTGCTTAGAATGTCCGTCACAAGGACACGGACCCACAGGAGGCTTTTTAGGATGTGGGAAGGCCACTAGTATGTGAGCAATGCCAACTCTTAGTCTGGTCAGTACAAATCTATGCGTTGGCCTAGTTACTACGCTCAGATAACATTGAAATCCCTCAGCAGCAATATATTTATTGTACATTTTAACAGTAGCGAGGGAGTTGGTGGTTACTGAACGTTTAAGAGCTTTGTGACACATAAAAGTCTTTTTAAGATCCAGCTTCGAAAGACCTCTAGGGGGACAGTTTTCTAGCAACAAATCGATATCAAGGATACTTTTATAACAATCTACAACATATTTAAGCCACGGTATCTGCATACAGTTGTCTAGTTCAAGGCAGTCCCTTATTATTAGCTGATTAAATTCGGTTTCATCCTTAAGCCAAATTGCTCGATAAAGCAATAAAGGCCTAAGCGAAGCGAGTTCTGTTAGGAGAGAAACCCCTGCCTCTCTATGGGTCAACTCTGTTGAGGCAGATTTAGGGAGGCACAGTAATTTCTTAAGAAAGATGTTTTCTTCTATCTGTAGACAATCAGTTTTGCAGTGGCCCCAGAGCCCCGCCCCGTAAAGGGCGATGGATACACTACGTGCCTTGTAGATTTCCAACATAACCTTGATTCGTCTATCCCCCAACTTAGACGCAAATTTAAAAATGCCATAAGAGCTTTTGCTCATTTTGGTTCGAACATTCGTTAATTCCTCCCTCCATCTACCATCGCTAGTAAAAGTAACCCCCAAGTAACAAAAGCTATTCACATTCTGCACTTTGACCCCTTCGATAAAAAAGGGGTGATTTCTGCCCACTTTAGTCCCGCAGATCATGGTATGGGTTTTGTTCTTATTGATCAACAGTTTCCTTCTCCCGATAAATTCGGTGAACTTGTCCATCAGACGCTGCAAACCAATGGGTGTCCGGGACAGGAGCACCGCATCGTCTGCATATAGCAGGACTGGGACACTATCACCTGCAACTTGTGGTGCATCGGCCTTGATAGATTTCAAGGCGGCTTCGACCACATTAATAAAAAGGGTAAATAAAAGGGGAGCAAGGACACAACCTTGCCTGATTCCCCGTTGAACATTAAAATCACTGGTACATTCCCCGCTGACACCATACCGAACACATGATTTCAGTTTACCATATAGTCTGGCGAGGAAAAAGACAATTTCTTTCGGGGCACCCATATCAAGCAGAACTGTCCAAAGAAGTGAATGATTAACCAAATCAAAAGCACTGCTAAGGTCAGCAAAGCAAAGATAGATGTTACCGGGTTTGGCTCTGGTATACTTGCCTATCAGCAGCTCCAAATTTAAGCACTGATCCAGGGTCCCTCTACCCTTCCTGAATCCGTATTGCGAATTTGCAAGTATTCCGTTCTCATCAGCCCACTCCTCCAGTCTGACAAGCAGAACTCTGCTCATGATTTTTACAGACGAGTCGAGCAGGCTGATGGGCCGGTAATTACTTGCCAGTGCTTTATCCCCCTTTTTATAAATTGGGACTATAATGGAGTCACCCCATTTTTTTTTGGTAAATATATTTTTATTGCAGGAAGTGATTCTAAGTACAACGTTGGCATCTGCTTCATTATGCAATCAAGTGTGGGTGGGAACCATATAATCATTATACACGGCCATTCAGCCCACAACCCGGAGGTCGGGCGGCGTACGCCATTTTCTGGTATCGTATACCACTCTATGCACATAGTATATTGCAGACAATATAGTTAGTCCCATCTGCTTTTATCCAACTACCCCCAACCTATCCCCCTCCCTCCCTCCGCTTACTCTACCCTCCAGAGGAAGACAGTGTTGTTCATCACTATTCATTGTCCCGGTGCCTTAGAAAAACAAAATCACCCCGCCTCCTCCATCTCCCACCCACCACCCCACTCGTCATCGGTAGATCAACTTTTGTATGTTCCTCATCTGTGAAATAGGCCGTGAGACTGCCTTGGTGGCGTCGTGCTATGCTATTACGTCGCGTCTGTGGGATCCAGGCCTCCCCCTTCCGTGCTGTCCGTGTCAGTATGAATGCTATGGTCGCGCAGGGCCTGCACTATCGTTTCCCAAGCCTGAGCCGTCTCCAGCGCCCGTTCATCCTGTCTTCGCTTTGCCTGCTGGAATCGCAGCGTGCTTTCACTCCCTGCCCATTTAAGCAGCTCATTGCGCCATTTAGTGTCCGACGGACCAGCTCGCGCCTTCCAGTGTCTGGTAATTTCCCGTTTAGCTAACAGTAATCCCAAATCGATGAATTTACTGGTAATTTTAGTTTTAGGTGTATGCGGAAACCAGTGTAAGATCCCCACAGCTGCGTCCATCTGTAATGATCTACCAGTCGCCGCGGTCAGTGTGTCTCCTACGATCGCCCAATAGGAAGTCAGCACAGAGCAGGACCACAACATGTGCATGAGGTCCGCCCCGGGTGCCCCACACCTAGGGCAGGCTGCCGTCTCCAGACCAAAGTATTGCTGCAGCTTCACCGGAGTCAGGTAGGCTCTATGCAACACATAGAAGTGGACCAACTGGAAGCGTGCGTTCCTCGTCCCCTTCCAGGCTCTCTGCAGCAGCTGGGACCACGTGGACTCCGGAATTTCTCTACCTATGTCCGTCTCCCATTTGGCTTTGAGGGCCGCCAAGGGGGTCAATCTCCCCTCCACCAATCTGGAGTAGAGGCAGGACACCGCCTTCACAGTCCCCGCAGACATCATGACATATTGGCATGCCGTTGACAACTGCGGCTCCTCGTGGCCAGTCTTCCACTGAGCCTGAATCGCTCTCGTGATTGCGGCGTGGATCAGGAAATCGCCCCTAGGGATGTCGTAGCGGTCCAAAAGGGCCTGGAAGGGTAGCAGCCCCCCATCCTCGTAAAGGTCGCCTACCGTCTGTATCCCCATGTCTTCCCAAACACTGAGACGGGACCAGTCTCCGCCGTGGGGCAGTGCGGTGAGCATTCCCAGCGGGATCTCCGGGGCATAAGGCCGCGATCCGCCTAGTTTGCGATGTACTCGGTTCCAGCAGGAACGTATGGTGCGGTCTTCCTGAGTGAGGTGTTTCAACTCTAGTGTCTGTTGCAGCGCAATGTACGATAAAACATGTCTTGGTGTGCCACTGCCCCGCAGTTCCTCCGGGCCGCGGAACTCACGAGCGACTTCTTGGGTGTAAAACTGCAACTGGGCTGCTAAATAGTATATCTCAAAGTCCGGGGCCGCCCAACCTCCTTCCGCTCTAGGTCTCAGCAAGGTCTGGAGCGCCACCCTACGCCGGCCTGTGCCCCATAGGAATGACACGATTATGGAGTCAAGGTTCTTAAAAATAGACCTGGGGATCCACACCGGGAGCGTTCGAAAGAAGTACAGCAATCGGGGTAGTGCCACCATCTTTAATAGTGCTACACGCCCCGCCACCGATAGGGGTAGGGTAGACCAAAAGGACATGCTACCCTTGAGTGCTCGAATGCCCCTGGAGATATTACCCTCTAGTATGTCAGCCGGGCGGTGATAAACATGTACCCCCAGGTACTTAAAACAGGTCGGTTCCCATCTAATTTCTCTATGCATGTCCGGTTGGAGGCCACCATGGCGTACCGGAAACAGGCAGGTCTTAGCCCAATTCACCTGAAGTCCCGACAACTCCCCAAAAGACGTGAGCACCGAGTCCGCTCCCGTCAGGGCCGCATCAGCGTCCTCGAGGAAGAGCAGCAGGTCATCAGCATACAGGGAAATATACTGGGGGCCCAACGGAGATTGTAGACCCCTATAGTGGGCACCTGTGCGGATTGAGATAGCCAGCGGTTCCACCGCTAGGGCAAATAACAATGGGGACAACGAGCAACCTTGTCTCGTGCCCCTCTGTACTGTGTATTGCTGAGACACCAGCGGGCCCGATTTCACTCTGGCCACCGCCGAGGCGTACAACACTCTGGTCCATTGCAGGTATCCCTCTCCCAGCCCAAATCTCTCGAGGACCTTGTGGAGGTAGACCCATTCCAGGCTGTCGAAGGCCTTTTCCAGGTCTATCGAAAGAATCATAGGATCAGGAGCATCCTCGTGCCCCGCTTCCAGTAGTCTGAATAATTTTCGAATGTTCATTGTCGTGTTACGTTTGGGGATGAAGCCCGCCTGGTCGGCGTGCACCAGGGAGCCCATATGTTCAAGTAACCGCTCAGCTAATATGCTGCTCAGGATCTTGTAGTCGACCGTGAGCATTGAGAGTGGCCTATAAGAGGCCGGGTCCGTTCCCTCGCGTCCCGGCTTAAGGAGAGGTATCACCAGTGCTTCCCGCATCGAGCTCGGCAATCGTCCCAAAGATTTCGCTTCCTTGTAAACCTGCAGGAGCTTGGGGGCCAATATATCTGAGTATGCGGAATAAAATTCCACAGGTAGGCCATCCAGGCCCGGCGTTTTGTTACGCGCCATTCTTTTGATCGCGCCCTTGATCTCACCCAGTTCCACATCGCGACCCAGGGCCTTCGCCTGTTCCGAATCCAGCGCGGGGATAGGCAGGACCCTCAGGAAGGCATCCGCCGGGGAGGCATCCGGCTGCAGTCGACTACGATACAACTGCTTGTAGTAGCACCAGAAGCAGTGGAGGATTTCAGGCGGAGTATAAACCTCCCTGTTCTCGCCAGTCCTCATCGCCACGATGGGTGAGGAGCATCTGGTAGGGTTAGCAAGCCAAGCCAACAACGCACTAGATTTGTCGCTTTCCGCTAATGATCTAGATAGATAAGTCTTATAGTCGTAGCTACGTAGCCGCTCAACCTCCACCGCCACCGCCTCCTTAGCCGCCAGGACCCGCTGCTGAAGCTCTGGGCGACCCGGTCGGGAGAGTTCCAGGTCACGGAGGACCTGATCAGCTCTAGTCAGGTCTTCCAGGAGCACGCGGCGCACTCCGACCCTTTGTGTTATACAATAGCCCCTCACCACTACCTTAAAGGCGTCCCATTCCGTGGCCCGCTCCGTCGTCGTACCCTCGTTTATCGTAAAGTAACTTGTTATCCTATTCTCCAGGTCCCCGCGAAACACCTGATCCTCCAGCAGCTCTGGCCGCAGTTTCCAGGTAGGTACACAAGGGGCCCCCTGGAGCCATTTAAGGCCCAGCAATAGCGGATTGTGGTCAGAGATCGTTCTCGCTAAATATTCGGATCGTACCGCCGTAGTGGCCACCTCCGCAGATCCCAGGAAGCTGTCCAACCTCACATGCAACTCGTGCATACCTGAAAAGTGTGAGTAATCCCGAGTAAGCGGGTTATGCGCTCGCCAGATATACGTTAGACCCCACCTAGTCTGCCAGGACAGTCTACCCTTCGCCGTTCTGTGCGCCGGGGAGTCCGGGAGGGGAGGATGAGATCTATCCAAGTCAACGTCGAGCACCGAGTTAAAGTCCCCACCCAACAGGACGGGTCCCGACAGGTAACGAGCCAAAGAACCCGACAGTGAATTGAGAAAGGCGAGCTGGTCCGTGTTGGGCGCATAAATGCAGCAGATGCTCAAATCTCTGCCCCCAAGCTTCCCTGTTAACGCGACATATCTCCCCTCTGGATCTATAGTGTGGCTATCCACCTGCAGGGGTACTCCCGCCTTTATCCAGATCAGCGCGCCCCTCGCATAAGCTGAGTATGTGGTGCAGTATATCTGTCCCCGCCATCTACGCTGCAGCGCAAGCCTCTCAGATTTATTGAGATGCGTTTCTTGTAGCAAAGCGATCTGCACCCCTCTACGCTTCAAATAAGCATGGACCTTATGGCGTCTGGACATGGTGCGCAGGCCCCGCACATTCCAGGTGACGCATTTCAAATTCGAGAGGTCAGCCATTATCCCACAACGCTTTCACCAGTCTCTCCAAGCACAACACGGCCATGGGAAATTGCCCAACAACCTCCACATCGATGACGAGTCCCCCCCTTAACAACTGTAACTCAACTTGTAACCATGAACCCCCGTCCAACCCCCCCAGAACAGGTTCTAAATAGTACCATCTAGTCCCCATCCAAACTGCAGGTTCCAAAACCTCCCTTCCCGCTATCCTACCGGTAGCCACCGTAGGCGTGCCTTAAGGGCAATGTGGGGGACCGAGCGTCGACGCGGGATCCCTCTGCAGGCCGCGGCGCGGCCGAACCCAACAATAATAGAATATGTAGAAGGAAGTCCCAGCAACCCCCCCTCGCAACCAGTGAATGAAACATTTACCCTCTTGTGTCCCTCGACTCCTACGCAACCCCCTCTCTCCCCTCATTTCCCCGACCAGAACCTCCTCACCCCATATTATCATTGTTCATCCAGCAGTCCTTCAGCTGTCTCGGGGGTAACCGCCGGAAGTCGCACGCTGTCCGTCTCGGAGCCTTCTGTGTCCGAATGGCCACCACTCTCCCCCGGTTCAGAATGAGCTGCCCGATGGTCCATCGAAGGGCCAGATAAGTTAGAAACCATCTCCAACGCACCACGTCGTTCTGCTGCAGTCTCCACCGTGGACGGTCTAGTAGTTCTGCCTCTTCAGTGTCTGAATCTTTTAGGCCTCCTCCGTAACGCATCCTCCAACGTGGCTTGAGAGGAAGTTCCGAAGCCATCTTTGCCCGCTCTGTACAGTTCCAGCCAACCACACACCTCGTCTGGCGTGTCGAAGAACTTGGTGGAGCCATCCACGATGATACGAAGTCGCGCCGGAAACAACAGGGAGTACTGGATGCCTTCTGCTCGTAGTTGCCGCTTGATGGCCAGAAATGATGATCGACGCCTTTGCGTGTCATAGGTATAGTCCGGAAAGATGTTTACTCGGCTGTTGTCCACCTGATAAGGACCTTTCTGTCTGGCAGCTTGGAGTATAAGGTCTCTGTCTCGGAAATGGAGCAGCCGCGCCACCACCGGGCGGGGAGGCCCGCCCTGAAGGGGGGGCCTGGCCGGCACTCTGTGCGCCCTCTCCAATGTGTAGAAGGGGGACAGCCCCTCCTGCACCACCGTTGTCCGTAGCCAATGTTCTAGGTACGCCACCATGTCCCCTCCTTCAATTTTTTCGAGAAGGCCAACTACGCGAATGTTATTTCTTCTGTTTCTCCCTTCCGCATCCTCCGCACGCTTCTCCAGTGCTGCTATGCGGGTCAGGGCGTCCTTCATCGTGGCATCCAGGACTTTTTGTGCCGGTTCCAAGTGTTTCATCGATCCCTCAACTTCTTTCACTCGGTCAGATAGCTTGCCATGATCTGCACGTAGCAGACCCAATCCTGTCGCCACCTGCGCAATATCTTCCCGTAGGGCTGATCTGGTTTCTGTGATTGCCAATAGGATTTTGTCCAGTTGTGCCTGAATATGGGGGCTCCCTGAATTTTCTGCGTGCGATCGTTCCTCGTTGTCCGGCGGTTCTGCGTCCGACGCCGTCTGGGCGCCCCCCTTCGGGCCTCTCGGTTTTCCCATGGCGATAGGTGCCTGTTGGACACCCTTCAGTCCAGTAGGCCGGTAGGTGGTGTTCCGGGCGGCCGCCCACCGTTGGACCGGATCAGGCCCCTGGGATGCCAATAGGGGCCTAACACTGTCACCCTCCGTTGCGGAAGCTCGTGCCCCCTGTCGCAGGTGAGGTCGAGGCAGGCCGCAGGAGTAACGCGCCCTCCGCAGTGCTCCGGGGTCGTTTCACTGGACCTCAGCCACTCCTGAGGTCCCCGTCGGTCCGCAGTATTCCAGTCCTCATGCCGGGCCCGGCGGAGGCTTCCTCTTTATGCGGGCAGAGGTCAGTGTCTGATCCCCAGGGTGTGTCCCCCGGCGCCTCCTCTGGGCCAGCAGGTCGCCGTAGTGTTCCTCGCGCTTCTCCCTTCCCCCTGGCGCGGAGGGTGAGCTCACCAGAGGGCTCTCCTCAGTAACCACTTTTCCCCCGTCGGCCGCCTCTTAGTGCCCTATCACGGGGCTCAATTGGAGCAGAGTCGCCATGGTCGGGGGGCCCAGGGGCGTCCCACAACGTCCCCCGCCGGTTCCTCAGCGCCACTCAGGGATCCCCGAGGCAAGCGCCCCGGTCACCGCCGTCGGCTCCCGCCTCGGCGCACACCAGGCAGCGATCGGGTCACGCCGCCCCTCCCCCGCACCTCTACCGTATAGCCGGTCACTGCTTCAGGGTCCCGGCATGGGATCCTCCAGAAATCGGGCACAGGCAGACGTCTCAGCAGGGGGAAGAGACACTCGGTTCTGCAGGGCTGCCGCACAGATCAGGGTCTCGGCCGTCCTCAGTGCGGTGTCGGCGCCATCTTGGGCTCCTCCTCGCTGCCTCCGTTCTTCGGCGTCGCCCTCCGCCCCTGGGTCTCCTCGGGCCACCGCGAGCGTAGGTGGTCAAGCGGGTCAACAAGAGTGTCCAGGGGGGGTAATAGAAATACGGGAAACCCCTCTGTGTCAGGATTAATGGGAGTCCGGCCGCAGAGCCGAGACGCTAGGCGACCTCCGCCATCGGCGTCCAAGCCACGCCCCCTATGGAGTCACCCCATGTTGGTGGAATCATGGTGGTTACGGCAGCATTAAGTGCCAATGTAAGTATAGGTCCCCATAGCTGCGGTTGGGCCTTGTAGACATCAATCGGGACTCCATCTGGTCCCTAGGCCTTACCCCCCTTGCTATTTTTGATACCATTTTCCACCTCTCCCAGCGTAATATCTAAAGGTACTACAGGCCAGATCCTGTTTTCATTGGGCATCAAGGAATTATCTTGAAAAATCGCCGAAAAATGGTTCACCCAATCCTCGCTGCCTACATTAGATGAAAGATGCGGGATTTTGTCATCTTGGAGGAAAGGGGAATTAACAGTGGACCAAAACAGGCGACTGTCAGCAGTTTCGGCTGCCTGTGTAAGATGCTCCCAGGCTTCCTGCTGTAGTTCCTTCTTTCTTTTACATAGCGCCTGTTTATAACCAAATCTTAAAAGTTTGACTCTTTCCTTATCTCTGGGGGTATAGGCCAAAGCTTGTTTGAGTAATGAGAGCAGGGACGTACAGGCATGGTCAAACCATCCAATCCCTTTCCCTCCTCTGCCTACTTTTTTCCCCGTAAAGATGTTATTAATGACAGTGTTGATATTAAAAAAGTGAGTCATAACCTGAGTAGACGGGCATCCTGAAGATAAGATAATATCAATGTCCATCATGCATTTATTTATGATTATAGGTTCCACTATGGCCGAATTTTCACCTTTCCATCTCAGCCTAACCCCATTAGGCCTATGCGGCTCTATATTTAACAGTATTCTGGTAGGTGGTTCAGTTCTAATCATCCATGTAGTAATTTGCAAGCTGACACAATTATGGTCGCTCAGGGAGGATGTATCCTTGACCCTGATTGTACAATGGGGTACCAAATCTGATGAGACCATAATATGATCGATAATGGAGCTCACATTCCTTCCAGTGAAGGTAGGAATTGAGCACTCACTTCCCTCCTGTGCAATATTTAATAGCTCTAGATCAAACAAGACCATAAGGTTATTAATTGTCTCTCCATACGCATTATGTGGGAAGTGGGCCATATTCTCCCCGTTATTAGTTAGGATCCCACAGACCCTAGAGGAGGATAAACTACATACTTGTAAATTAAAATCCCCGACCCAGACAAAATTAAAAGTGCATGTTGCTTCGCTTACCAGCTTCATTAAAGCACAGGATAGCTCATCTATCGCTTTGTGCCTAGAATTAGTGAAGTTATTATTATAAAAACTAATTAAAAGCACATTAGTGCTATCCGGTAGATGTACCCACAAGATTTGTGAGTGCGGTTCGACTAACAGAAGTTTGATAATAGTCAACTTAACATCTACAGAAATAAGAATAAGGAGACCTCCCTTAGCCCTACCATGATTTGATTCAGAGGCATCCAGGCTGTAGCATGTATACCCTTCAAAACTAGGTTTGTTAACACACCACGTCTCTTGCAGGCATAAAATATCATAGGATCTTACAATTTCCTCCCATTCTGCTTTAAAGGGCTTAGATGCCCACCCGGCAATGTTCCAGCTTGCCATAGAAACCCCCTCAGGATGGCAATTATTGGCGATATCAACAGTGTCATCAGAGCGATTACCTCTATTACTCAGATCTAACCCTGGGGCATCTATACAACTGCCTAAGGCAATCCCTGTAGCAATCACTGTATCCTCCACAATCTCATTTACACAGTGGACTGCTGCCCCACTTACAGGGTTGTCCAAAATGGCAGAATAAAGGTCCATTTTCGCCTCGCTAGCATTGTAATTGATGGTGCTCAAAGTAACGTTCCTCCCCGTCCCAGGCCCCATCTGATGTCAATCATTTTGATCAAAAAAACTCAAGGACTGGTACCTGTTCTGGACTGGGACTTGATAGACCATCCCATTAACTGGCGAAAAATTATTATCACAGTTAGATGCAAAGTTGGTGTTTTGTATTGCAACTCTATTGCCACTACAGACAGGATTCAACAGGGGGGTAGTAGGCAAAATAGAACTGCCATCAGTAAAACCAGAATTGAAGGTAGGTAACATAGGTCTATTGCCATTAAATATGGCATTAGAGTTGAGAGCCCCATCTCTACAATTAGCGGGAGACAACCTGTTAAGATGATTGTAGAAGTAGCCCAAAGGTCTTGCGGCTACATCAGTCTCAGACTGTGTTAGGCCAACTGCTCTAAGCAAGACCGTCGCAACATGTTGGGGGTGTTTGAAGTTGATAATCACACAGTCACCCCCACAGGTCTTTCTAGTGTTACCGATCCAGTCAACCCTTCTGATGGATATGATTTGGTCAGAATAGTTGACTGGATAGCCACAGTGACGGTTTAACCAGGAGACCGCTTTATTTTTTAATGAGTCTCCGGACTCCTGAACCTGGTTAAGAGGCGGGACATTGGTTAAAACAACAACATAGGGTACACACTCTGGTGGAAGGTCTACTGGGCGGCCACTTGTACCCACATACATCCCATCGGGCCTTGCTATAGCAGTTGGCACAACTGACGGTAGCATGGTCCTAGCTCTACTAGGTGCTGGTAATGTACTTGTACTTGTACTGGAATTTACACCTGCAGGCCCCAAGGCCGCTGGTATAACCACCGGTACCTGCCCAGGTCGTCCCGTATTGCGTACTGGGGGAGGTTTCGGGTTGGTCAAGGTAGGTGTCGCCTGTGGTGGTCGTCTTCCTACATTGTCTAGCTTAGGTACAGGTTGAGAACATGTATAAATTCTAACAAAATCATCCAACTTGGCCACTTGTTGATCCACCATAGCCACTAGTCTAAGAACTTCAGCCGACAATGCATCAATTTTAACTAATAAAGGCTCCACAACCAACTTTAGTTTGTCATAAATACAGCTTAGTAACATATCAAATTGGCTAGTATTAATAGTAACAGAGTTGTCCTTGGTAGATATCCCTTGATCACCAATGTTCTCCTTAGGGGCGATGTCCTTTCTTTTCCTGGCTGAGTGACTTCCCCGTTTTGGAGCTTGTTTCCTACATGCTCTCATGAGACGTGTAGACCTAATAGATTGTGATGGGGTGCCATCGACTGACTCAGAGGGATCTGGTGGTTCCTCCTCTGCAGTGAGATCTACTAAGGCCTCTGCATGGGCGGATTCAGCATTAGTACTGGTGTTATCAGTCTCAGCGGCCAAATTTGTGTCGTTAGTACCCTCATTAGTGGGATCCACTGATAGGTCCGAAGGAAGGTCAGGTAGAGTGCCCTTCCCTAATGATTTCCTTCTATCACAGTGAATTCTACTAACAACTTTCACCAAATAATTGTCCGTTAGGGTAGTTTGGATTGACATAATTACTAACGGATTAAGGCCGCAGATAGTTACAGCACACAGAGGATCGGGTTCGCCAGGAACAGACAAAGCATGTACAATGGGCAGCTTTCAGCCCTAAGAATAGGGACTGGTACTCACAGTTACAACCAAAGGGGGGTGGCCCGTCCCGTCCCTGGTCGGCCCCGGACGGCCACAGACGGTCCCGCTCTTGTCCCGGGCTTCTCCCGGGCGCGCCCGCGCGCGTCCCGTGGGACGAGGGACCAAGGGAGCCTTTATGCGCCTCCTGGCGCCCTCGGAGTCACGTCAGCGGCGTCCTTGCCGCGCTAGGGCTGCTGGGAGTTGTAGGAAACAGGGTCCCGGCGGAGCCAAGCCCGGCCGGACCCTGAGCGGAGCCAAGCCCGGCTGCAGAACACCAAGGAAGGGCACAGGGCAAGAAACAGACAGCGGAGCCAAGCCCGGCCGCCCTCCACGCCACAGGTCAGCTTTTACGGGTCCCCAGGAGCTCCGCACCAAGGGAGCCTTTATGCGCCTCCTGGTGCCCTCGGAGTCACGTCAGCGGCGTCCTTGCCGCGCTAGGGCTGCTGGGAGTTGTAGGAAGCAGGGTCCCGGCGGAGCCAAGCCCGGCCGGACACTGAGCGGAGCGAAGCCCGGCTGCAGAACACCAAGGAAGGGCACAGGGCAAGAAACAGACAGCGGAGCCAAGCCCGGCCGCCCTCCACGCCACAGGTCAGCTTTTACGGGTCCCCCCTAAGTCCGAGGGAGCAAGCCACTGTAAGGTAGCATGTAGTGATTCAGTTGTATTTGACATATAACAACTCAAAGTTAAAAAACGAAACGAAAGCAACAATGTCTCTGTCTTAATCCATCTGTGTGAAGACCCTTCTGTCTGGTGGTCAAGTGGTCTATGCTGCACATTATTGCGTTTGACCTTGTGATGCTCATTTTAAATGACAGACATCAATTTCAAGATTGGAATTACATCTCAGAACAGTGCTCTTCAAAGTGGGAGCAAGTGTTCGAAATCTGTCTGCAACAGGATATCGAGCCTAAATACACTGTAATTTGTTTTCATTTCCACAAAAGAGCCAAAAATGTGGTATTTGCTAAAGCCAAGATGTTGCCCTATGACTCAAAACTTTATTGTTGGGTTTCAACTAAACTCTTCTCAGGTGGAAACGCAACAAGATTTCTGAACGGCTGTCATTCACAGTCCTTAATTTGTTCCATAGTTTGCAGGGGTGGGCACCGGCACTCAATTTGGAGCACTGGGACATAGTTTTCATCATCACACTTCTTTAACCCAGAGAAAGTGAGAGAAATTCAGAGACAGGGAAGAAAAGAAGGAGCAAGATGAGAGAATAGCATCAAAGGGCCAGATTTGACAGAGTACTCGTCCCTTAAACTCTAAATCATGCCCAAATTTAGAAAGGGTTGTAAAAAATAACTTGCAATAAAGATCTAAAGAGACACGAAGTGTAGGCTGGTGAAAGAAAGATGTGTGAAGTGGAATCAAGACTAAACAGCATTAACTTGGCAACATTGGCATTCGGGCACGATAGAGACAGGCACCCTTGTAGTTACTTTTTTAAGCATTGATGCCCTCCATGCTGTAAAATAGCATCCCTTGAAATCCTGGAGCAAAAGAAGTACTTTTAAAACGATTCTATCAAACCAGACAGAAATTAAGTACAGAGAAAACCAAGCAAAAGAGTTTCAGATCTCCGAGAGAGGAAGACACCCACTGAAACCGGGTAAAATGACTTTGGATCTAGTTGAATAACCTTAATCCTCTCAGTCATAAATTTGTGTTAGGCTCAGAATGCTAGTCAAGGCAATGTATGCCAAATGGGTAAGGGGCTGACTGGAAAAACTCATGTGGGAAGAAGTCTAACCTGATTTAGCAGAGCTCGCACAGTCCCAAATCCAGAACTTTATAAAGAGGGGCGAATCAGAAGGCTTCCTTAAAATATCCGTTCACTACCAATTGCATCAGGCTAAATCCAAAGGCTTATCTCCATCAGGATGCCACAGGAGAATGATATAAACTTGTGCAAACATTATCCAAATGATAGAACGACTGAGATTAAAATCGTTTAGAAAAACCGATTTTTAAATTAAAGTTGACATGCAAAGAACTAGAAAATACGGAAATAGATTTGTCTTTTTAGCAGGTTGGGGTTCCATACAGAATGAATAGTGAGTTTACCTGGCTGGCCTTAAGCGGTGTTTGACCTGTTCGGAAAAGTTACATTTGCACTTTGGTTTTTTTCTGGTGTTCAGTCAGTTCTGACATCTGTTGTCAAAAAACAGTGTCCCACAAGTGTTTCAGAAACATGAAATTTGTGGTCACGAGCTGTTTGTGAACGTGAAATCTCAGCGGGAAAAACGATTGGGCTGGTCCTTGTTGTTGTCAAACGGATCATGCTGATTTGATCAATCCTCTCTGGCTTCTCTTTTTCACCACAGATGGGTCTTTTGTGGACTATTCAACCCGCAAATGTTGATCTTCGAAAATCATCAATTATGATTGCCAAATGCAGGAACAACAGAAGCCTGATGTTATAGCTAGAGCCACTGCCTTACCACTCAGCCCCCTTTTAGGTCGAGCCTGAGGCAGCACGCATGCGCTGCTCTGGCGATCTGCTGTAGTAGAGTATGGAAGATAAGCCCCACCCACTCTCCGCCCATATTTTTCATTGGCTTGTGCCTTTGTCCTTCGTAAATTGGTGCGTTGGTCCCTCCTTAGTACCACCTTGTCTTCATTTGTAACCTCCCATGGCTACTGGCCCCTTTACTTTGGTTGTTACACATACATCTTTTTTAAGTCTGTAAGCACTACTTTCTTTAAAGTGTCTTTACTACTGCAGACATGACGTGCTTTCCTGCAACATTCAGTGTCCGCTGGTGCTTTCATTTTCGAAGCAACCGTCACTTGTTTTATAGCTGATTTAGTCTCTAGAACAGCAGCTAAAATAAAATGCAGCTCGGCGCCCTGCTTCAACCTCAACATGATAACATTGGATAAAGAAAAAGATAAGGCAGTAATTCTAGTTGAACGTCATAACATTGTGATGTTACGAATCAGCATTAAGGCCACAATTGACAGTTTTCTCTTGCGTAATTATCTCTAGCACTGTGATTGTTTCCGGCACCATGACACGCAGCTGAATGATCAAAAAAACTCGCAGGAACGAGCTGACCTTTCCAGCACATGCCACAGAACTCGATATTCCATGCTGCTTGTAATGAGAAAACTCACAAGTTGCCTTCTCAGCTCTGCCACAATATGGTCAATAGTGCTCATTAAAATTAGCTGCAAGTTCATTCGCATGGAATCTCAATGCAAGCGGTCGACGGAGCTATGAGGAGATAAATCACAGTGATGTTCAGCTGTCCTCCAATTATAGAATAAAGGATTTTTTTAAGTAAGCATCACTTTTGTTCTTTGGTTGCTCAGTGGAATGCCTTAAATAAGATTGCACGCCAAATATACTCAAGCGAGGGAACCCAACTGAATGGAGGTAACCCAAATATAATCTAATTTAGCGTCTACCATCCAAACATAATCCCTCTCTAACCTTCACAGACCTTCATCACAAGAATCCCTCACTCTGTCGCCCTTTCTCGCCGATCTCTCTCCGCGACCCATATTCTTTCTGCATTTCACTCTCGGCTCGTTTTTCTCTGGCTCCTTCTCCAATTCACCTTTCATCTTGCATGTTCGATATCTCTGCCATTACCCCCCTCTCAGCTTTTCCAAACATTTCTCGCCATCTCTCTGTGTGGGTGCGTGCTTTCAGAAACTGTGCATTCTCCAGGTCTTATGGTGCTAACAGGAGAGACAGTATTTTGAGGCTGAGAAAAACCAATTACAATTCACGCGTCCCTCAGAAGTCTGGACTTTTTCCATGAAGAGCTCATGATATTCTCTTGTCTCAAACAAACAAACTGTAAATAAGCAACCAGCAGAAGGGAGGTGAATAGAGGGAGCAGAGCAGCAAGGTGGAGGCTCGATATGTATGAACTGCGGCGCAGTCTGAGCAGTCGGAAGGAACTGGGCCTTAATTAATTCGCTCATTTGACAGCCAAATTAGGTTTACATTGTCACACTTGCTTAGCATAATAACGGCTGGAATGCGACATTACAGGTATCCATGGCAGATGTTTAAATAACAATCCCATGTTCAGTGACAACAGGAGATCTGTGTATGTGGTGGAGTGAAAATACTTGCCAAAAAATAGAGCATGGGACGAAAGCAAGCCTGACGTGCTCTAGGAGGGTCTGGATGGGGGCAGCAGAGGTTCTCCCCTCATATTTAGGTCGACCTGAGTCGGCGCGCATTCGCTGCTTTGCGAGACTTGTTGTACTGGAGCATGGAAGAGAAGCCCCACCCACTCTCTGTCCATATTTGTCATTGGCTTGTGTCATTGTCCTTCATAAATGCTAGCTTCTGATTCCTTATGCAAAATAAACAATTGATGGACGGAATGCTGGACAATGCAAACATTCAACCCCAGTCACAAGGATTTGGGTTAAATCCATCATTCTTTTGCTCACCACACCACCCCGGTTTGACCCAGCCATATGCAAATCAATCTTGACCCTGTTACTTGTGGGAACAGTCTAGCCCAAACTGCCAAGCCAGGTCCTCCCTGGACCAGAAAAAAGCATCCTGGGACCGGTTTCAGGGCATCACCATTTATCATTTCTTCACGGAGACGTGGCTTCATAATCAGGCTTCGCCTGATATCGCCACGGCATTTCCCAGTGAATACCACCTAATTAGGCTAGATAGAGTGGGTAAACGAGGGGGAGGCCTCGCAGTAGCTGCAAATGCCCCCTTAAAGATTACCCGCCTTGACTCGCTTTCCAGTGACTCGCTTGAAATATTGATAATTAACATAAAACACAACTTGGCCGTGGTAGGTAGAGCAGCCCTAGTATATAGACCCCCGGGAGGTAAATCTGAATTCGCTAACAATCTGCTGGATATCTTAGCCTCCCATGTGTTGACCACAGACAATTTTATCTTCCTAGGTGACTTTAATCGCCATGCTGAGCTACCACATGTCGTGGATTCCTGTCACTTGATTTCAACCTTAGAAACCTTGGGTTTAACTCAGCGGGTCCATTGCCCCACCCATCTAACCGGGCATCTATTGGATTTAGTATTTTCTAATATGATTGATCTATATTGTGACCCTCCCTTGCAGATGATCTGGACGGATCATTTTTTAACAAATTTTAAATTTCCTCTACCTTCTAGGTTACAGACTACCGCCCATAAAGAATCCATGCTTATTAGACCTTGCTATAAAATGACTTCCGAGGCGTTTAAGACACATTTTAAGCCTCCGGACAGTAATCCTAAGGATGTTGGTACAATGGCCATGCAACTGGAAAAATCTATTAGAAATGCACTTGATGAAATTATCCCAGAAAGGAAAGTAAATTTGAAAAGGATAGCTTCACCTTGGTTTACTGAGACCTTGAAACGAGAGAAAACTGATTGTAGATCGGCGGAGAGACTATGGCGTAAGTCCAGAACGCCTGAAAACCGCTTGAAGTATAAATTAATTGATTCTGATTATACGAAACATATAAAGGCAGCAAAATCTCTTTATATTTCTCAAAGAATAAATAAGGCCCCCCAATCTAGTAAAGAATTGTACAAAATAGTTAGGGAGTTTACCACACCACAGGTCGAGCAATCTGAATTTGACCCCTCGCCAGTTTGGGTGAGTTCACTGGCCTCCTATTTCCACAATAAGATCCAGGCAATATACTCCTCATTTCCTTCCTCACCTTTAAGTGTGGCAGCAGGCGTGGAGGCTTTCTGTAATTCTGAGCCCGCCCCTGAAATCACGGATTCTCCGTCCATGATAGAATTGGAGCCCACCTCCCCTGCTGAAGTGCTAGTGGCACTCAAGAAAATTAAGTCAGGATCTCCTAATGACCCCTTGCTCCCCGGTAAGTGCAGTGATTTGTTTCCATTGCTGGCCGACGTTTTGACCAGTATTTTTAATGCCTCCTTTAAGAGTGCCTCTTTCCCTAGTAGCTGGAAATTGGCGCAAATCAGACCAATTCTTAAAAAGCCTAATAGCGACCCGTCTATTGTGTCCAACTACAGACCAATTTCTCTATTACCTTACTTTGGTATGGTTCTTGATTTTTGGTAAACAAACGTGTGTCCTCTTACATTGAAACCCATGCACTCCTTGACCCGTCACAATCTGGCTTCCGTGCCGCTCATGGGACGGAAACCGCAGTAATGGAAATAGTGGATAACATCCGACTTTCCTTGGATAGGGGCGAATCAGCAATTCTGGTACTATTGGATCCTTCCGCTGCCTTTGACACCATCTCTCACAGCATTTTGAAACATCGGCTGTGGGAGGTTGGTGTCAGAGGCAATGCCTTGGCCTGGTTCGTGGACTACCTCAAGGATCGCCACTCTCACATCAGGATGAATTCCCACACATCTGCCACTATTCCTCTCTCTGCAGGGGTCCCACAGGGGTCCATCCTCAGTCCCCTTTTATTTAATGTCTAACTCTGTCCTTTGGCCCATATAATAAAATCTTATGGCTTCTCCACCGTGTCTTACGCAGACGATACGCAGGTACTCATTACCTGCAGATCTAATTCCCATGAAACCTGTATTCGTTTTAAACAATGTCTGACCCATATTAAAAACTAGATGAGTGATAACAAGCTTCAACTCAACTGCAGCAAGACTGAAATCTTACTATTTGGAAAAGCAACGACCTTTTGGTCGCAGGACTGGTGGCCTATTGATCTAGGGCCTTGCCCGGAGAATCAAGAAGCTGTAAGAGATCTAGAGATCATGCTTGACCGGGATCTTTACATGAGGGTTCACGTCAACCAGGTTGCCGGGACTTGTTTTGGTATTCTTCGACAACTGCGCAAAATTTTTAATTGGCTCCCAATCGAAGCCAGAAAGCCCCTGGTCCAGGGACTGATCATTAGTAGGCTCGATTATGGAAAAGCCATGTTTGCCTCCATCAATAAGAATCTACTAACCAAATTACAAACTATTCAGAATGCGGCGGCAAGGCTAGTGCTGGGTTTGCCTTCTAGGTCTGCCTCCAAACCTATTCTTAAAAAACTACATTGGCTCCCTGTGCGCCAAAGATGCCTTTTTAAAATTTTGAGTTTAACTCATAAACTCCTTCACGGCATCGGCCCCTCCTATCTAACAAAAAAACTAGCCTGGTATAACCCGTCCAGAGCGCTTCGCTCTAGCTCTAAGTTTCTGCTGTTCCAGCCTAGAGTACGGACGTCCAGGAATGGACGCCGATCCTTTTCATATGTGGCTCCCCAACTATGGAATAAGCTACCTACATATCTCCTGTCCCTCTCCAATCATTTGGAGTTTCGAAGGGGCTTAAAAACGTGGCTCTTTCCCCAATAAAGTTTCTTTGTATGTGCCTCACCCTGGTAGGTTAATGCCTCTCTTCTGCAAAGCGCCTTGAGACCTTTTTTGGTGATAAGTGCGCTATATAAAAGCATTTGACATTGACATTGACATCAGCCAGGCTAGCTAGAAACCAGTGGTGTAGTGAGCACCGGACGCACGTCTGGGCATACCCATTCCACTTAGGGAGACATATGCAAAAGAAACAATTGAAGGATTCTGGGCATACCCTTCCCTTTTAGGGAGACATATGCAAAAGAAACAATTGAAGGACAGAATGCTGGACAATGTAGGCATTCACCCCCAGTCACAAGGATCTGTGTTAAATCCATCATTCTTTTGCTCACCAAACCACCCCAGTTTGGACCCAGCCATATGAAAATCAGTATTGACCCTGTTCCTTGTGGGAACAGTCCAGCTCGAAATGCCCAGACGTGGATCCCTTACTGACTTTGCCATTGGATTCAAGCTAGCCTGGCTGATGAGGGCTGTTAGCCCGAAACCGGTCCCAGGATGCTTGTTTCTGGCCCAGGGAACATGTGGCTTGGCAATTCGGGTTGGACTGTTCCCATGAGGCACAGGGTCAAGTCTGATTTGCATATAGCTGTGTCTGAACCGGGGTGGCGAAGTGAGCTAAAGAATGATGATGGATTCAACCCAGAACTGGGACTGGGAGTGAGTGTCTGAAAAGTTTCAGCGCTAGGTCCATCATCTCCCTGTGTTTGCTTAGTTCGCCCTAAGTTGGCAGGGTATGCCCAGAAGTGCGCCCCTTGCTCACTTTGCTACTGGATTCAAGCTAGCCTAGCTGATGAGGGTTGTTAGCCCGAAACCGATCCCAGGATGCATGTTTCCGGTTCAGGGAAGCTATGGCTTGGCAGTTCGGGCTGGATTGTTCCCATGAGGCACATGGTCAAGTCTGATTTGGTGTGGGCTGAAGGGGATATTAAATTCATAACATGATTTGTTCGTCCTGCATAGTATGATACAAACTGGGCGAGGTTGCCTTTGACTGCAGGTCTGTCATGTTTACTACTGGATTTTTGGAATGTATCCGTTGAGATGTGTCACTGTTGCGCTGTGATATTGTGCATTGATGAGTATACTGAACTGCCCTTGTCGAGATGTACTTGATATATAATGCAATTAAACTCTGTGCTCTGCTTCCTATTTTCAAAAACTGCTAAATAAAGTAAAGAAAAAAAGAAGAAGTCTGATTTGCATATAGCTGTGTGTAAACTGGGGTGGCTAAGTGAGCTAAAGAACGATGATGGATTTAACCCAGATCTGTGACTGGGGATGAGTGTCTGAAAAGTTTCAGCGCTCCGTTCATCATCTCCTTGTGTTGTCTTCCCGATTCCTTAGCAGGCTTGTTTGTCCCTACTTACTACTGCATTGTCTACAATTGTAACCTCCCAAGGCGACCGGCCCTTCCTTTCCTTCGGTTGTCACACGGAACATGTTCTTAAATTGGTGAGCACTCTTTTCTTTAATGAGTTTCTCTTCGTGCAGGCACGACGTGCGCTGCTTCATCTGGTTTTCTATTGTGCTTCTTTTAATTACCTGCACACCTCCAAAAAATCGCCCTTTCAGATTAACAACAGGGGCGCACAGCCCGTTTTTAAACTTCAACTAAAGCATGGCGAGAGGGTGCTGCGGCCGCCATTGCTGCATGTGCGCCAGTGTTGTTAATCTAAAGGGGCACCCATATGTCATTTGTCGGTAAACTGCTGGAATTTAGTTTACACTCCTCGCAGCATTCGCTGCCCTATCGGACCTCCTCCCAAAAATGGGAGTCGTGCGCCTTTCTTTTACTTTTTTCTAATCCTATTTCTTTCATTTCCGTTCTTCAAAAACTCGAGCCTTTCTTTTCTTCGGTGCAGGGGCTCTGCCAGTTTTGGGAGACAGATAATGTGTGGGCCGGCTGGTGTTGCCGGATCGGGTCTCCGGACCTGATGCGTTGGCGAAAGATGCTGGCTGAGTCATGCGTGCACCAGCCAACTCTGCCTGCTGCTGGTAGCGCTGCTTAGAGGGTCGGCGCAGCCAGAGGCAAGAGACGGGCACCCCATACTAAGCAGTTTGTGATCCCTCAACTAGCCCTGTGAACTCCATGGAAGAAGGTGGGGGAGGTGAAGTGCCACCAGAGCTCACCTTCAGCGCTGGTGGGGAGGACTTTCCGGGTCGCCCAGAGAGTAGTTAGGGATGCTGGTTGCTGTGCTCGCAGTTAGTACAGAAACTGCAGGATATATCTGTGTCAGCACTCGGTGGGTGTTCCCTTACAGTTTCACTGCATAATGGAGCTGTGCTACGAAAGCTTGGAATTGGTCTCTGTGGACTCGTTCATTTTTCACTAAGGGGCCAATTTCGATGTCGGACTCAGGTCCGTCCGACAACGGTCAGGAGCCGTAACCGACCGACCTGCTGTGGTTGGTTATGGCCCTGCTAGTACGATGCGACCGAACCCTGTTCGGTCGCATTCGTATGTTTCACAATGCAAGCATACATTCCAACCAGAATTCATGCCTGCATTGAGAAAAGCAGGGGTGCAGTTCATCCCTGCACCCTGTGTTTCGAACCCCAAGGTGCCTGACACCAGGTGCAGGGATCCACAGAGGGGCACCATACGTGCCCCCAGGCTGCCATTCTGCAGCCTTGCACCCATGGGCACCCTGCTGGGGGCCCCCAAAGACAGTTTCAGACTGCCTTTTTGTGCCGGACAGACCGGCACGAAAAGGCAGTGAAAAACTGCCATCGTACTCCCTCGGTCGTAAAGAGGCGACCTGGGGAGTACTGGAGGATTTCCGGATGGCAGACGGGCTCTCCGAGCCCGTCGTAGGCCATCTGGAAATCCGAGTTGGATTCCTTTCCGACCAAGCACATCGGAATTGCTCGGTCGGAAAGGAATCCGTCCGACACGTACCGATTTGGTCTTCCGACCCGAATCGAAATCGGGCCCTAAGTTTGTTACTGCCAGAGCTCTTGGAAGGTGCAACCTGGCGGACTTTGGGTGTGCGTATTGATTGAAGTAGGCTGAGAAAGCAACTTCCGCTATGTTTCGTGCTTTTGTTTAGTTTTCATTTACAACAAGGGGTGGTGATGGACAGAGTCTCTGAATTGAGCAGAGTACTCTCACCCAGTCAAGAGATCAGGGCTAGATCCAACACCGTTTTTTAGCTCATTGCACCATCCCAGTTTCAGAACCTGGCTGTATGCAAATTAGTCTGTCCCTGGCCCAGTGCATCATGGGAACAGGGCAGACCAGACTACAAAAGCCAATTCTTACACTGGGAAGGAAACAAGCTTTCGGGGACCGGTTTCTGGCATTACAGCCGTCTTCAGCCCGGCTTGCTTGAATCCTGATGGTGCAATGAGCAAGGGACTCACATCTGAGTATACCCTTCCACGCTTAGGGTGGACAAAATTATTTACAACAAGGGGTGGTGATGGACAGAGTCTCTGAATTGAGCAGAGTACTCTCACCCAGTCAAGAGATCAGGGCTAGATCCAACACCGTTTTTTAGCTCATTGCACCATCCCAGTTTCAGAACCTGGCTGTATGCAAATTAGTCTGTCCCTGGCCCAGTGCATCATGGGAACAGGGCAGACCAGACTACAAAAGCCAATTCTTACACTGGGAAGGAAACTAGCTTCCGGGGACCGGTTTCTAGCATTACAGCCGTCTTCGGCCCGGCTTGCTTGAATCCTGATGGTGCAATGAGCAAGGGACTCACATCTGAGTATACCCTTCCACGCTTAGGGTGGACAAAATTATTTACAACAAGGGGTGGTGATGGATAGAGTCTCTGAATTGAGCAGAGTACTCTCACCCAGTCAAGAGATCAGGGCTAGATCCAACACCGTTTTTTAGCTCATTGCACCATCCCAGTTTCAGAACCTGGCTGTATGCAAATTAGTCTGTCCCTGGCCCAGTGCATCATGGGAACAGGGCAGACCAGACTACAAAAGCCAATTCTTACACTGGGAAGGAAACAAGCTTCCGGGGACCGGTTTCTGGCATTACAGCCGTCTTCGGCCCGGCTTGCTTGAATCCTGATGGTGCAATGAGCAAGGGACTCACATCTGAGTATACCCTTCCACGCTTAGGGTGGACAAAATTATTTACAACAAGGGGTGGTGATGGACAGAGTCTCTGAATTGAGCAGAGTACTCTCACCCAGTCAAGAGATCAGGGCTAGATCCAACACCGTTTTTTTAGCTCATTGCACCATCCCAGTTTCAAAACCTGGCTGTATGCAAATTAGTCTGTCCCTGGCCCAGTGCATCATGGGAACAGGGCAGACCAGACTACAAAAGCCAATTCTTACACTGGGAAGGAAACAAGCTTCCGGGGACCGGTTTCTGGCATTACAGCCGTCTTCGGCCTTTTTGTAATTATTTTGGCCACCATGAGCGTGGAAGGGTATGCTCAGACATGAGTCCCTTGCTCATTGCACCATCAGGATTCAAGGAAGCCGGGCCGAAGACGGCTGTAATGCCAGAAACCGGTCCCCGGAAGCTTGTTTCCTTTCCAGTGAAGAATTGGCTTGGTAGTTTGGTCTGCCCTGTTCCCATGATGCACTGGGCCAGGGACAGACTAATTTGCATATAGCCAGGTTCTGAACTGGGATGGTGCAGTGAGCTAAAAAACGGTGATGGATCAAGCCCTGATCTGTTGACTGGGTAGGAGTGTTCTGATTCACTCAGATACTCTGTCCATCACCACCCCCTTTTTGTAAAATATTTTGGCCACCCTGAGCGTGGAAGGGTATGCTCAGACATGAGTCCCTTGCTCATTGCACCATCAGGATTCAAGGAAGCCGGGCCGAAGACGGCTGCAATGCCAGAAACCGGTCCCCGGAAGCTTGTTTCCTTTCCAGTGAAGAATTGGCTTGGTAGTTTGGTCTGCCCTGTTCCCATGATGCACTGGGCCAGGGACAGACTAATTTGCATATAGCCAGGTTCTGAACTGGGATGGTGCAGTGAGCTAAAAAACGGTGATGGATCAAGCCCTGATCTGTTGACTGGGTAGGAGTGTTCTGATTCACTCAGATACTCTGTCCATCACCACCCCCTTTTTGTAATTATTTGTTTAGTTTTCGGCACTGATTTATTAGCTGTTGTGGTCAGGGAGCACCTTCTAGTTGACCTCCTGCTGGGGGAGGACTCCGACATATACACAAGTTTGAGCTTTTGGTATTGCCTTTTATTCATGTTTTGGTTTTTAAAACATAAATAAAAGGCATTGTCATTTACAATGCCAATAGCTGAAACTTGTGTAAATGCGAGATTCATTGTATTGCAAATGTTTGTTTATCTAGAAAGCAGAGCGACTGGAAGTTAACTTCTCAGCCATAGCAGTTCCTCTCCCAGGTTCCCCTTCCAGGATCCTGCACTCTCTGCTGTCAACTCCTCTGGGTATCTGAAACCTCAGTCATTTTTCCTGCTGGCTCGGAGGAGGGCGGGCACAAGGCAGGCATTGCATAGCTCATGGTAAAAGACAGTTTAATTTCCAATGTACAATGGTGTCTAGTCACTGACTGCTATATAACCGGTTCAAATTTTAGTTGAAAATGCTTACGGAAGCAAGATTGCACTGAATTAGTACATGTTTCGAGTGGTGCAGGCTTCTGACTGATGGATGTTTCAATCTACAGCCAAAAACTGCAATGAATAAAGACACGCAAAACATATGGATGGTCAAAATAGCATCTTTTGCCTGGAAACGTACATCTCACTCTCTGAATATGGCTTCTTTCAGTGAGAACACATTCTGTGGCTTCAGGGAGCCCATCTTAGCACATACCACAGTCAGTGGCTGGGTTGTCTACTGTAAAAACACACTCTGCCAGTCACATCTCCCCAGATAGCTTCAATGGAGTCAGTAAATAGTCCTTGTAGACATGTACACTTATTTGACAAACACTGGCAAAGCCAATAGGTCTCCTCAGCGATGGACAGGGTGACATAGGAGGTGGGGGGGAGTTTTCAGGGTTTGGGCCACGATGGCAAGGGGGGATTATGTTTGAATAAAGAGAGGGAACGAATGATAAAGGAGAGGGAGCGCAAGAGAGAAATAGTTCCTTGTGCACTGTAATGAGAAGTCCTGATATCCTGATGTCGAAGTGAAAGGATACAGCTCAATCAAAAAAAAAACACAGTGAGACCAAAGCACAGAATAAGGATTAAAGCTTACTGAGATAGACATGATGCACTTGAATCACGAGCGAAAGGCAAAACCGAAGCCCACCATGCGTCTATATTAACTTCTCTGTTGTCAACAGATAGTGAAAGCTGTCTATAGGCAAGACCTGAAAAGAGCAAAAAGAGAGCTGGAAATGTCTTCAGTAGTTCCAATGACACTGTGTCACCTTGGTTCGATTTTCCAAAATTAGCCATCAACACACATTGTGAGCAGACTAAAGTAGAACATCTCTGAGGGCCACAGAGACCAGTGACTAGGGACAACCAGGGCTAATAACCATTATTGCCAACTGCAGCTACATTGATTTCAAATATGCTATTAAAGATTCAAAGGTTTAGGCCGAGCCAGGACCTTGAATTGAAGTGAATGAAGACTCAAGCGACCACAGGGCAGATGGACTCAGCCCACATGGTCCCTCTTTTATAGGGTAACTTCTAACCTATACACTTACCGGCCTGGCTGAAAGACCTTGACAGGTGAGAAGTCATGGCTGCTTGAGTCCTTTCAAGGAATATGTAGAGGTGACACTGGCATTACATTTCTAAGTCAGTTTATCGCCAAAGATGGTATGAGACACTCTTAAAAAACTGAAGTGAAAAGTAAGCATTTGAGGCAGGAAATATGGACATTTATAAGGGAAATCAAATTCTGAAGATCAACACAGTGTGACTGATAGGCAATGAAGGTCTACCAGTTGCTGACTCTTCAGAGAGTAGAAAGTGGCCGTAGAAACGCTTTGAAAGGCAGATACTTCAGGAAGTTCTGTAAAGGAGGCTCACAGGGAGGCTGCAGTCAGATTTTAAAGACTCACAGGGAAGCTGCTGACTGAGATTTTAAAGGCTCACAGGACAGCTGCGGACTAGGATTTTAAAGGTTCACAGGACAGCTGCTGGTTCAGATTTAGAGGCATGCTTAGGAAAGTTGATGAATTGCTGGAAACAGGTGTTTTGAGTCATTTTAAAAACAGATTTAATGACATTTGTAGCTTTTCGAATGTTGAGTAGTTGTCAAGAACATAATAACCTGCCATAACTCAAAACAAGACAAAAGTATGCAGAAGTAGTAATATTTATCACGTTAGTCAGTAAGCAGAGGCATACCAGGCATTAAATAAAATATTTCTATAATAAAAGTGTCCTTTACCATCACTGTGAAAATGAGACAAAGGCACAGATAATATTGAAAAAATATACTATAGAAAGAGGGGCGATGAATTCTGGGGCAGGGAGATAAGGACGTTGAGGAAGAGCGACGAGAAAACTGGAATATGGAAACAGCCACTGGGAAACTCGAAGATATGAGGAATGGGGTGATGGGCAGGGAGACACCGACACAAGATGGGAGACAGAGTCCTGCTAAGTAGATTCCAGTCAACAAGAGACCCCAAATCCAAACTCTTCACTCCCCCCAGAAAAGGCAAGGCATGGTAGAAACGACCAGGGTAAATTGTAAATGACTGCCACTCATTGGGAAAAAAAGTTACTTTTGTGTTGGATCCATTTGCGGAGGAGGAAACAAACTGAGGAAACAAACACCCAAATTTGCTTTGTCTGAACAAAGAAAGTTTTCCGAGCGGGTGCTTCAAACATGACGCCCAGTCTGCCCATGGCAGCAGAGAAAACCTCGCCAAGCAGGCAAGGATCTCTACATACGACAAACGGTCCTCCATCAGGAAGTCATACGCTCTGCCGTCCTGGAAGGGTAACCAGCGTTAGTCAAGGCCTAAAAAAGGCACTGAGGGACTCATGTATGAGGCCCCTTGCGCCTCCGGAACGTCATTTTGTGGGACTTTCTGTGGCGCAGAAGCCTGCGTGATATTTATCAGGCAGCACAAAGCCTCTTTTTTTGGCTTAATGCTGCCAGATAAATATCAGTCCCTTTAACGCAGTGTTCTGCATTAAAGGGGCGCGCAGTGCGTTCCCAGCAACATCCATGGCCTTTTGACACTGCCCCAGATTTAAGAGAAATCGTAAATCTGAGGCAGTGCCAAAAGCTTACGCCTCCCCATGGGAGGCGTAAGGGAGGCGCAACGGGGAGAAATATCTTTATTTCTCCTCGTTTTTCCTTTTTCTTTTTCTATGTGTGCTGCATAGAAAGAGGAAAAACCTTTTGTAATTATTTTTGTACAGATAGGTTTCACGTCCTGTACAAAAATAATCATCCCCCCAATGCAGGCGCCCTTGTACCATTGTGCAAAGGTGCCTGCGTTGGCGCTCGGCAGCCCACTGTGCGCCGGCACAGCGGAAAAGGACAGGAATGCGCCGTATGTTATAGAAACAGCTCATTCCTGCCCTTTTCTTTTGCCGTAGGGATGCGCAGCAGGAAGGCCTGGTGCGCTGCCCTATGGCAAAACCTCATAAATGAGGCCCTCAGTTTCTTCTGTCTCTGATGTCACAGTTTTCATAGAACATGTCTGACCAACACAAGTGATTACATAATTACTCTTGGACTAATGTGCTCTTTGTCAGCACGGTAGTCAGACAAAATATCGAAATTAAAATATCGATATACAATAATATCGATGTTTTAATATCGATGGTATAGTATATCGATGTGCCATAATATCGACAGACAGAATATCGAGATTAAGGTATGTATGTTAGTAATATCGAAATTTTGTTGTTTAGTGTTATGTATTTTATTTTGTTGTTTATATGTTTGCTAAATATGTTTAGAAATGTATGTTTGAAAATTAGTAATTTTGTTAACATTTTGCGTTTTAGTATTAGAGCGGGTTGTGGGTTTATAGGGGAATAGGGTGGGAAGTAATTTAATAATAATGAATTAATTAATATATGTTTGTAAATATTTTTAATTGGTAATTAATTAATATTAATTAGTTAATTAATTAATATAAGTTTGTACATATTAATAATTAATTGGTAATTATTTAATATTAATTAGTTAATTAAGTAATATAATTTTGTACATATTTTTAATTAATAATTAATTGGTAATTAAATAATGTTAATTAATTTTGGGTAAAGGAGTATTTTTAGGGTTCAGGGTCAGTTTTCAGTGCTTGGGTAAAGGGGTATTTTTGGGGTTCAGGGTCAGTTTTCAGTTTTTGGGTAAAGGGGTATTTTTAGGGTTCAGAGTCAGTTTTCAGTTTTTGGGTAAAGGGGTATTTTTAGGGTTCAGGGTCAGTTTTCAGTTTTTGGGTAAAGGGGTATTTTTAGGGTTCAGGGTCAGTTTTCAGTTTTTGGGTAAAAGGGTATTTTTGGGGTTCAGGGTCAGTTTTCAGTTCTTGGGTAAAGGGGTATTTTTAGGGTTCAGGGTCAGTTTGCAGTTTTTGGGTAAAGGGGTATTTTTAGGGTTCAGGGTCAGTTTTCAGTTTTTGGGTAAAGGGGTATTTTTAGGGTTCAGGGTCAGTTTTCAGTTCTTGGGTAAAGGGGTATTTTTAGGGTTCAGGGTCAGTTTTCAGTTTTTGGGTAAAGGGGTATTTTTAGGGTTCAGGGTCAGTTTTCAGTTTTTGGCTAAAGGGGTATTTTTAGGGTTCAGGGTCAGTTTTCAGTTTTTGGGTAAAGGGGTATTTTTAGGGTTCAGGGTCAGTTTTCAGTTCTTGGGTAAAGGGGTATTTTTAGGGTTCAGGGTCAGCTTTCAGTTTTTGGGTAAAGGGGTATTTTTAGGGTTCAGGGTCAGTTTTCAGTTTTTGGGTAAATGGGTATTTTTAGGGTTCAGGGTCAGTTTTTAGTTCTTGGGTAAAGGGGTATTTTTAGGGTTCAGGGTCAGCTTTCAGTTTTTGGGTAAAGGGGTATTTTTAGGGTTCAGGGTCAGTTTTCAGTTTTTGGGTAAAGGGGTATTTTTAGGGTTCAGGGTCAGTTTTCAGTTTTTGGGTAAAGGGGTATTTTTAGGGTAATAGGGTGGGAAGTAATTTAATAATAATGAATTAATTAATATATGTTTGTAAATATTTTTAATTGGTAATTAATTAATATTAATTAGTTAATTAATTAATATAAGTTTGTACATATTAATAATTAATTGGTAATTATTTAATATTAATTAGTTAATTAAGTAATATAATTTTGTACATATTTTTAATTAATAATTAATTGGTAATTAAATAATGTTAATTAATTTTGGGTAAAGGAGTATTTTTAGGGTTCAGGGTCAGTTTTCAGTTTTTGGGTAAAGGGGTATTTTTAGGGTTCAGGGTCAGTTTTCAGTTTTTGGGTAAAGGGGTATTTTTGGGGTTCAGGGTCAGTTTTCAGTTCTTGGGTAAAGGGGTATTTTTAGGGTTCAGGGTCAGTTTGCAGTTTTTGGGTAAAGGGGTATTTTTAGGGTTCAGGGTCAGTTTTCAGTTTTTGGGTAAAGGGGTATTTTTAGGGTTCAGGGTCAGTTTTCAGTTCTTGGGTAAAGGGGTATTTTTAGGGTTCAGGGTCAGTTTTCAGTTTTTGGGTAAAGGGGTATTTTTAGGGTTCAGGGTCAGTTTTCAGTTTTTGGGTAAAGGGGTATTTTTAGGGTTCAGGGTCAGTTTTCAGTTTTTGGGTAAAGGGGTATTTTTAGGGTTCAGGGTCAGTTTTCAGTTCTTGGGTAAAGGGGTATTTTTAGGGTTCAGGGTCAGCTTTCAGTTTTTGGGTAAAGGGGTATTTTTAGGGTTCAGGGTCAGTTTTCAGTTTTTGGGTAAATGGGTATTTTTAGGGTTCAGGGTCAGTTTTTAGTTCTTGGGTAAAGGGGTATTTTTAGGGTTCAGGGTCAGCTTTCAGTTTTTGGGTAAAGGGGTATTTTTAGGGTTCAGGGTCAGTTTTGGGTTTTTGGGGTACAGGGGTATTTTTAGGGTTCAGGGTCAGTTTTGGGTTTTTGGGGTACAGGCGTACAGGGTAAAAATAAAATAAATTTAAATTTAATTTAAATCAATTAAATGAAATTAAAAAAAATAAAATTACATTAAATTATTACGTTTTTAATTTATTTTAAATGTATATGTATTACTTTTAATTTTTTAATTATGTTTTAATGTTTTTATTTAATATTTGTTAAATTATATGTATTTTAACATTATTTTTACATTATTATTAATACATTTAAAAAAACGATATTTTTATTTTTGATATTTTTGTACTACGATATTAAATGTTCGATATTTTTAGTACTTACCTTTATGAAGATATGACTCCGATATTTTTGATTTCGATATTTTTGTGTCGATATTTTTGTATGTCGATATTCTGTCTGTCGATATTATGTTATATAACCGTCAGCACAGTTCTCAATTCCTCTCAAGAGCAAATTTGGTAAACAAACATTGTATTTGATTAGGTGGTGTTAGATTTAGTTATGAAACACTCCAATAGGTAAAAAAAAAAGCATTCCAATGAAATACATTGCATTTATGAGGAAGCATTGATTGGGTTAGGAAGAGCAGAATCGCATAAGAAATATGTTGACTTGAAATCATCGTCTTTAGGGCCCGATTACGATTGCGGTGAATCCGCATACTCCGGGACGGCGGAAGCCACCGCCGGCCCGGAGGATGCGGATTCACCGCTGCGGTGTGTTGGAAGACCCCCCGCCAGATTAGGATGGCCGGGGGGTCATCGGCGGACGGGTAGACCGTCTGCCGCTTTTCCGCCGGGAGACCCCAGCGGAAAAGCTCTAATATGGTGGCGGTGTCTATCAGACACCGCCAGCCATATTAGGATATGAGCTGGGACATGCCTTTCCGCGGCGGCAATGCCGCCACAAAAAGGCATACGGTCTTTTCTTTGGGGGCCCGTTGCGGGCCCCCAGGGTGAAGGGGGGGTGGGGGTGCACATGGGGGGTACCTATGGTACCCCCCTGCATTTGCATGCACGAAGCGGCAGGCACCGCGCGGTGCCTGCCGCTTTGTGCATGCAAATTCACTGCTTGCATTTTTAACATTGCAGCGGGTGCTGGATCAAGCAGGATGTGACTGCCAGGGTGGCGGTCACATCCTAATTTGCACGGAGGGACCGCCGCTACCCCTGCGGACGGTCCCTCCACCTCTGGGGTGGCAGACGGACGCAGGTCCGTCCGCCATCCTAATAGGGCCCTTAGTTAGGAAGCCAAACATTTGGTTAGGAAGCATTGCTTTTGGTTGGGAAACAGTTCACATCACATTTTATGAAATGCGTTCCATAGTGCCCACACTCCCAGCGCTTCCTCCACTCCGCGCCACATACCACTTACATACCAAGGAAACTCATGAGACAAATTTTGTGGGAAAGCAGTGGTGCAGGTTTATTTTGCACAACAAGTGTAAATAAGGTGGGTCATCTTACGGGCGATCCAATGCGGCAGCCCCTCGCTGCCCCGCATGCCTAATGAGCCATACTTGCACGGCGAGTCGATGCTCTGACGGTGCAGTCCATTATCCCTTTCTTTCGTTCACTCCCGCCCCCCCCTGTCAGGGCGGAGCGATGAGGCACACCCCCGGTCGGTTCAGGCCCCCCGACCGCCCGAAGGACTAACGGGGCGCCGACGCTGTTTCCTGGAACCCCCTCGGCTCCAGGTTCTTGGCTCAGGCACCCCTACTTTGCCAGGCAGAGGTATTGACCGTATCCTTCTGCCGCAGAGGTACCCCTACTGTCCATCTGCTTCCAGATCGCCCTGTGACTCCGCCTGCAACACAAAACAGACCGTTAACAGTTCAAAACATGCCTGCTGCTCTGCCGCTGGGTTTGGGCCAGGGCGGGAACAGCGCAGAGCAACCAGGAACGCGGCGGCAGGAAAGGCCGAGCCTCGCTGCCGCGCTACACTTAAACCCCTTAAGGGCCGCCCCTCACCCCTGCTGGCCCGCGCCCATAGGGCGAGCATTAAAGGGGGCGGTCACGAGCTGGCAGCACCGTTTGTCGCGCGGAATGTGGGACTAAGATGCTGTCTCGCTTAGCTCCCCTTCGCGTCGCGCGGCCAGCGGCATAGTGCCCACACTCCCAGCGCTTCCTCCACTCCGCGCCACATACCACTTACATACCAAGGAAACTCATGAGACAAATTTTGTGGGAAAGCAGTGGTGCAGGTTTATTTTGCACAACAAGTGTAAATAAGGTGGGTCATCTTACGGGCGATCCAATGCGGCAGCCCCTCGCTGCCCCGCATGCCTAATGAGCCATACTTGCACGGCGAGTCGATGCTCTGACGGTGCAGTCCATTATCCCTTTCTTTCGTTCACTCCCGCCCCCCCTGTCAGGGCGGAGCGATGAGGCACACCCCCGGTCGGTTCAGGCCCCCCGACCGCCCGAAGGACTAACGGGGCGCCGACGCTGTTTCCTGGAACCCCCTCGGCTCCAGGTTCTTGGCTCAGGCACCCCTACTGTGCCAGGCAGAGGTATTGACCGTATCCTTCTGCCGCAGAGGTACCCCTACTGTCCATCTGCTTCCAGATCGCCCTGTACTCCGCCACAGCTCTGGAGGAGGCCCCCGTCGATGACAGAGCCCCCCACCACCTATACTTTCTGTTACAGTTTATCACTTGTATCTTTCTGTGTCTCGCCTTGCCGCATTTGGTACCTGTCACCAGATCACTGGCACCCTGCTGCTGTTAGGCACTCTTCTAAGTCTAGGGGAAAGACGTCCATCCACCCAGACAAGTGCACCCCGTCCTTTCCGTAATGCCCACAGTCCTTTCCTGTATCACGCATGCCTGATGAACCCCAGGCCTCTCCTTTCCATGCATTCTTGCATGGTCCTGTTGACCCTCTTTCCTGCCTTGCTCTAAGGCAACAGCTCATCGCGCTCCCTTCCAGGCCCTACGGGGAACAAACTCTGACCATATTAGCTCGGTGGCACCCAATTTGTTCGTTATGGTCATTGAGTCCCTCTGCATTGCATCTACCAGAGCTCTCCTCCCCATCGTCACCAGATCGTTCCTGCCCAAGTGGATGATGCTGATGCTGTGAGGCCCACCCTGTGCTGCTCGACATTGATCAATCCTACGCCTCAGCTGGCCCCATCTCATCTCGTACCCGGGAACCCAGCCATGAAATTCGTGTCCTTTCTAGAGCCGGATCCCATTTCCCGTATGACACCCACTGTTCCTGGTACCATACGAATGGCCCATCACCCACACGCAACAGTCAGCTGGTAGCAAGAGGATGGCCACCTCCCCACTCACTTGACACCTTCCTTGCCCAGCCCAGCCCTATATGCAGCAGTGGCTGCCCCCATTTTAAACAAATTGTTTGAAAGTGTTTGACCTCCCTCTGTCTGTGACAAGCCTAGTGCCCCTGCCGCACGAATGCACTCCTAATATTCTTCTAGGCGAACAACCATCTTCCCATTTAACCTCAAGCTAGGCTGTTGTACATATTTTCGATGTAGGGAGTATGTGCTAAAGCAATCCCATTTTATGTGTAATGCACGAATTGGCATCGGCTGTACAGTAATTTCGGGCTGACTATTGCACTCGTTTCCTAATGTTCGGGTATATGTTTGGCCCCCTTCACAGTGGGGCAAGGTGTTCACCATCATGACCCTTCTTACTAATTCTACTTATTCCTCCCCGTTGGCACTCCCATCCTTCGGTCGTATTTCGCAGTGGGATTCCCACACTAAGGCAGGGGGTCCATGTGCTTAAAGGTGAATGAACCAATATACGGGTTTACGTATTTACCACACATTTACACGTGCCCAATACAATCGCTAACTTTATCATTTCGGAAAGCATCTTACCGTTAATGAAATTTCTGTGTGCAAGTACTACTGTTATAGCTTGTACTGGGAATGCCGTGTGTACCCCTTTCAACAAACCCTAAAGAGTCATTTCCTGATACTCTTACAGTGCCCGCACCTGACTATGGGTGAAAAAGTTGCAGGCAAGCCTACTTGGGTCCCTGCCGGGTGACTGCCATTTATTGCAGCATCGTACTTATTTGAAATATGCACCCGCCATTTCCTCTTGCAACACACTCTTCGCTTCGCATTAATATGTCAAAACATACGAATGGACACTCCTGCAAGTGATGTGGTCCACTGCCCACTACTGCAGTGCCCTTGGGATTACATGTGTGGGTTACCACATTGTATTTATGCCTGCGGAATTAAGGAACCTGCAATCGCCCTTAAAATTATGTTTCCCGTGCCCTATACCATAGCTGTCTGTTGTCTCCAATATCCGTTATGGCTACAACTGGACAACCTTTCCCTGGAATTTACAAAATCCAACCCACCAGGATTGCTAAACATACCTGCACTGACAGATGTAGCCTGAGGGCATTTTAAGAAGCTGGCCCAGTAACCTGCCAGGTATAGAAGTTAACCTGTGCACTTCGATCCTTCACCGTTCATCCATTAACGATCACACACCTGCCCGCATGCGCTCCGACCCTACGCTGCATCCCTTGACGATAACCGTTCTGGCCACATAGCCCTGACACTACGCTGGGAAAGCTTCTGGGCCGGCGCCACCACAGCTGATAAAAGGTGCTGCGCACGGGCCGTGATATGGCGTGAATTGGGGACCGCGGGCAATTACGCGCGCACCTCAACCACCTTGCTGCCGTTACTCGATAACATATTCCTTCCCGTGGGCATTCTTGTGCAGTGCTTCAACCTGCCTCATTACCAATTTTAAGTGATACGTCAACGCCCCTAGCGCGAGCGCTGTATTTCTGGGTGCTCTCGTTAGACTCCTGCATCGTTATATCCAATTATCGCCGTGTTCTTGCATACCCAAATGCGCCGCAGCTGGTCACATGAATGCACGAGGATGGGGCTTTCTTCCCCTGAGGTGCCCATAACACAATCTATGCAGAACTACACGCCCCAGCTTCCCTGTCAATACCCCGTGTCAGATCGGAATGTGCGCTATGCCAGCTCCAGTGTAGGCCTCCCTTGAACCATGCTCCCCAATGATCCCGTAGCAAAATGCACTAAGGCGAGACCCCAAACTGATTGCTCCGGGGTGTTGTAACGAGGGACTGATACCGGCGAACATAGCCCCACACACCAAACGCTGTGCTCCCTGCTCCGTGCATAAGGGCACGTTGATGCTTTGTCAGTTGCATCCACGCAACGGAGCATAAACTAATGTACCTTTGCTTAATGAAGGTATATAGCAAGCATACGTATATTCATTTTACACAGTTGCCTTATGGGCAGTCGGTGACTTTCAGAGCACTCAACAATTTGTATATTTATCCTTTCATTTAATATATGGGTACAATAAACGTGTTTCTTTGATAGATACTACTGCTTTTTCAAGTCAGAATCCGATAGTACAGATGACTTGTGTTCCCTCTCATGTCAAAGACAATCTGTTTCAAGCATGGTGGGGTGAGAGACTTAATTTCAGAGAGCAAGTAGTAGTGATATCTCAGTCAGATATATTGTAGTCAGTTTTAAGTGCACGCTAGCCCCTCGGGTACATTCACTGAGTAAAATACGCTTGCACCATGGTGTACCCCAAGATCGCAGAAACTTTCTGAATATGACACACAAGAGCTGGAGCTGTTCTAACAAGCGAACCACTCATCACTGGGGAGCCTATCACAAAGGTAAATTTACGTGTGCAAGGTCACTCCGAAAATTTTATTTTTATTTTTTATTTTTATTTATTTATTTATTTTTTTTTTTTTGTTTCCTAGAGGCCCATTCACAAAGGTAAACCTATAAGTAAATACATTTACATGTGTCAGTTTACTCCTCCACTTCTGTGTAACTTCACTACTTTCGGCTTTTTACAAGTGTAAAGTTACTCAATACTCTAGACTTCCATGCCTATAACCCCTGAACTCGCATACCTCACGCCACCCAACGATGGTGAATCTATTCCCCGTCATGACCAGTATGTATCCTGGGAATTAGCGCCGCGGTCAAGAGCGTGTCAAAAGAACCACAGCCGGCCCCGCCGCATTTCGGAGCCAATAGCCCGGGGCTAAAGCAGCGGACATGCGCTTATAAGCTCCCCTACCCGTCAAGTCCGGGCCCTATTATTGGCCCGTGTACGACCTCAAGGTAACCAGTTAAAGTGCCAGCGGGTCCACTCAGCCCATCATCCTCCGAGGTCGATAAAACGAGGACCATTGAGTTGGGTTACAATAGGCAATAGTTATTCAGTGCCTTTGGACCCATGGCTGATAAGTGCGCTTTACAAATACTTGCACTGTTTATGTTGTGTTATGGCGGGCTTGGCGCCACCAGTGATGCTCACTAAACTGTGTAGGCGCTCGTCTTTCACCGGAGCCCTCAAGCGCTCTGGGGTGGGTGACCGTGTCATGCCGGCACTAAAGCTGACCGTAACTAAACACCTGTCCTCCGAGCGGTAATTTCAAGGTGCCTTAAGCTCTGAGCAATCCCCTTCTTTGTGAAACGACCTCGTTGTTTTAGACCAGCAAAGAGGCCATTTACTGCCGGACACGGCAAAGTGCCCGAATAGGAAACTGACCAGCTCTAGCCAGTGTCTGTGCAAATCATCACGAAAGTCTGGTAAGCCGTAAACAGTGCTCAGCAAAATTTAAAGTGCGCTTGGACAATTTGGTATTTATTATCAAAGAGTATTAATAGTAATAATAATAATAATACTGGATTTTATACAGCGCGAACAGCTACCTCGCGAGGAGGTGTCCCGGCGCTAGTAGATCACTGATAACCTTAGGCATACAAAATATGGGAGCTAGCGTGGCTGGGAGAAAAGCCAGGTCTTTAGTAATTTCCTAAAGCAGGGTTCGGAGGGGGCCTGTTGAATAACTTGTGGCAAGGAGTTCCACAGAGCGGCGACGTTGGCTGAAAAGGTCCGACCGCCTAGCCGGGCCTTCTTTGCCCGCGGGATGACCAGTTGGAAACGGTCATTGGATCGTAGTGCACGGCTTTGAAAGTATCTAGGAAGGCGGTTTTTCAGGTATTGTGGGCAGGAGCCATACAGAGATCTGAACGCAAGTGTCAGAGCTTTGAATTTTATCCTGTTGGCTACTGGTAGCCAATGCAGGGTTCGAAGATGCGGAGAGACTGACTGCTTGAAAGGGATTCGCAGTAACAGTCTCGCAGCCGCATTTTGAACTACCTGAAGCCTATGAGTCAGGTATTTTGGTAGGCCCAGGTATAAACCATTGGCATAATCCAGCCGTGAGGTGACAGTCGCGTGAACAACCGTTTTTCTACAACTCTCCGGTAGGAGCCTTAGGATTTTTCGGAGGTTTCTCAGCTTGCTGAGACAGCATCCGGCCACTTGTTGGACATGGGATGAAAAGGACATGTTATCATCCCATCTCACTCCAAGATTTTTTGCCGAGTGACTTGGTGAGGGGGGCGGGCCCATCTCCGTGGGCCACCAGAGCTCATGGGCGGGGAGGGGACCCTTGCTGAAGAAGATGACTTCGGTTTTATTGGCATTCAACTTTAATTTATTAGTGTTCATCCAGTGTGCTATATCCTGGAGACAACCTTTGAAATTTGAGAAAGAATCATGTGTCATCTCCGAGTACGGAAATACCAACTGGGTGTCGTCGGCATATGAAATTGCCTTGACACCCCAGTTGGCAATTAACGTAAAAAGAAGAGCCAGGTAGATGTTGAACAGAAGGGGGCTGAGGGCCGATCCCTGCGGGACTCCACAGCCAAGAATTTTGGGCGTGGAAGAGAACGTCCCAAGTGTTACCTTCTGCGTTCTAAGCGATAGGTAGGAGTTTATCCACCCTAGTGCTCTGTCCTGAATGCCTATCTCTGCGAGCCGACTGAGTAGGCTGGCGTGGTCCACCGTGTCGAAGGCGGCCGATAGATCCAGGAGTACCAGCATTGCAGAGTCTCCTGCATCCATCGACCACCTCACTGACTCGGCTACCTCTATGAGCGCTGTTTCCGTACTGAAACCGGGTCGGAAACCCGATTGAGTTTCATGTAGGATGTTGTTGGTTTCCACAAATTTACTCAATTGTCGCTGTATAATTTTTTCCAGCATTTTTCCCGGGGCAGCTAATAGGGATATTGGGCGGAGATTCGTCAGGTCGTCAGGGTCCCCATTGGGTTTCTTCTTTAGGGGTAGGAGAGTGGCATGCTTCCAGACGTCAGGGAAAATGCCCGAAGCAATTGAAGAATTCCAAATACATTGAAGTATCGGGGCTACCGAGTCTGCAATGGCACTCCAAAGTTTAGCTGGGCAGGGGTCGTCCGGGGAACCGGATTTGCATCGGCTAAGTTCTTGCCTTACCTCATTCAGTGGAATGTGCATGAACTGGGTAAAAGTCTCTTCTAGCTCGCCTTTATTCGCTATGTCCTGCTTCACTGTTTTTGTTATTGGACCAAAAGAGTCGTACACCTTTTTAATTTTCTGTTCAAAATACTCAGAAATTTGCTCACATAGCGTAGCAGTGGGTACAACCTCTCTTTCAATGCATTTTGGCTTAAAAAACGACTGTACCACTTTAAAAACTTGTTTGCTGGACTGTTCTGCCTGAAAAATTAAGTCCGCATAGAAGCGCTTTTTGCTTTTCCTAATAGCTTTCCGGAATTGTTTAGAGGCTTCCTTATACCTGGCTTTTTCTTCTGGACCGTAGTTTACTCTCCAGAGTCTCTCCAGTTTTTTACAGACTGCTTTCTCATTCCTAAGTTCCTGCGTGAACCAGGGGGCTGAGGGAGAGTCTCTTTTAGATAGGGCCCGGGAGGCTGGAGCAATAGAGGAAACCATCTTTCTGATCCATTCATTAAGAAGTATAGCATCCGTATTGGAATTATTTGTCAGGGACGGGATGGTTTGCGCAAGGACAGGGCACATAGTATCAGGGGTCAGTTTTTTCCACTGCCTCTTCAAGAAGTACCGTTTACTCGAGACAGGGGTATCAGTCGCAATATTCAGTGTGAATGGGACGAGTGCATGATCTGACCATGTCAGAGGAAGAGGTGTCTCAGACTGCACATTCTCAATGTTTGAAAAAATGAGATCAATAGTGTGGCCCCCTGTATGAGTAGGGCCCTCATTGATCAGTCTGAGACTGGCCATATTTAACGTGGATCTTAGCAGCTCTGCCATGGCACAGTCGGGTTTGTCCATGTGGATATTGAAGTCGCCTACCACAATAAAAAGGGGGTGGAGAAGCGAACTCTGGACAATGGTGTCCAGTAAAGTAGTAAGGTAGGGGTCTGTACCAACCGGTGGGCGATATAACACTAGTCCTGCTAGTGACAGCTGAGGGCTCACTTGGAAGCAAAAGTGGAGGCCATCAATACCTTGAATGGCAGTAGGGGCAGAGGATGTCAAAACTAAATGCTCTTTAAAAATAATGGCTACACCGCCGCCTCTTTTTGTCCCAGGGCGGTTGGCGAGGCATATTTTAAATCCCGAAGGGACTGCAAGTGCAATGGAGGTCGAATTGTCCTCCTTGATCCAAGTTTCAGTTAGAAACGATATATCCCATTCCTGCTCTTCAAGTAAAAGCCAGACATCATCTGCGTGTTTGGCTAAGGATCTACAGTTAAGAAGGCCCGCCCTTAGGTTTGTTAGAAATAGGGATTTGGGCTTAGGGGATATCACAGAGGCATCACTGCCAATAGCTATCCCACAGTTGTTACAGGTCTGAGGGAGTTCGAGGGTCAAAGGGTCAATATAATGGGGGCAGCATTTGGATGGGGGATCGAGCGCCTTGAGGTCCTCACCCGACCACGCTATCCTTCCACCTTGTTCTTCGCTACCGGCAGCATGTCTGGCCCCGGCCGCGATCTGGTCGCGGACGGGCGCAGACGGGCTTGCCTTAGGCGCGCCTTAGGCGCGCAAACGGCGCGCCTGCTGCGCACGTCCGCTGCGCGTTCTAGAAATGCACATTTAAATAGTGGACCGTTTAGGGCGGGAAGGGGGCGTGGCCAGAAGTGGGCGTGGCCAGCGGCGAGTGGAGCCGGTCGAGGGTGTCACGTGGCAGCGCTAGGTCCGCTGCACGTCACCTTAAAGTGCCAGAGTGTCAGTTAATAAACACAAAGTACAAAGTTTAAAATCACACAGTACAGGGTTTAAAAACACAATATAGGACAGGACACCAGTTTTAAAATATCAAATCAAGCAACTCCCGGCTTTTCGCCTCAGGAGACAGGATCTAACTGAGCGCTCGGTATTCAGCGCTACTAATAGGGCGGGAAGGGGGCGTGGCCAGAAGTGGGCGTGGCCAGCGGCGAGTGGAGCCGGTCGAGGGTGTCACGTGGCAGCGCTAGGTCCGCTGCACGTCACCTTAAAGTGCCAGAGTGTCAGTTAATAAACACAAAGTACAAAGTTTAAAATCACACAGTACAGGGTTTAAAAACACAATATAGGACAGGACACCAGTTTTAAAATATCAAATCAAGCAACTCCCGGCTTTTCGCCTCAGGAGACAGGATCTAACTGAGCGCTCGGTATTCAGCGCTACTAATAGGGCGGGAAGGGGGCGTGGCCAGAAGTGGGCGTGGCCAGCGGCGAGTGGAGCCGGTCGAGGGTGTCACGTGGCAGCGCTAGGTCCGCTGCACGTCACCTTAAAGTGCCAGAGTGTCAGTTAATAAACACAAAGTACAAAGTTTAAAATCACACAGTACAGGGTTTAAAAACACAATATAGGACAGGACACCAGTTTTAAAATATCAAATCAAGCAACTCCCGGCTTTTCGCCTCAGGAGACAGGATCTAACTGAGCGCTCGGTATTCAGCTCTACTAATAGGGCGGGAAGGGGGCGTGGCCAGAAGTGGGCGTGGCCAGCGGCGAGTGGAGCCGGTCGAGGGTGTCACGTGGCAGCGCTAGGTCCGCTGCACGTCACCTTAAAGTGCCAGAGTGTCAGTTAATAAACACAAAGTACAAAGTTTAAAATCACACAGTACAGGGTTTAAAAACACAATATAGGACAGGACACCAGTTTTAAAATATCAAATCAAGCAACTCCCGGCTTTTCGCCTCAGGAGACAGGATCTAACTGAGCGCTCGGTATTCAGCGCTACTAATAGGGCGGGAAGGGGGCGTGGCCAGAAGTGGGCGTGGCCAGCGGCGAGTGGAGCCGGTCGAGGGTGTCACGTGGCAGCGCTAGGTCCGCTGCACGTCACCTTAAAGTGCCAGAGTGTCAGTTAATAAACACAAAGTACAAAGTTTAAAATCACACAGTACAGGGTTTAAAAACACAATATAGGACAGGACACCAGTTTTAAAATATCAAATCAAGCAACTCCCGGCTTTTCGCCTCAGGAGACAGGATCTAACTGAGCGCTCGGTATTCAGCGCTACTAATAGGGCGGGAAGGGGGCGTGGCCAGAAGTGGGCGTGGCCAGCGGCGAGTGGAGCCGGTCGAGGGTGTCACGTGGCAGCGCTAGGTCCGCTGCACGTCACCTTAAAGTGCCAGAGTGTCAGTTAATAAACACAAAGTACAAAGTTTAAAATCACACAGTACAGGGTTTAAAAACACAATATAGGACAGGACACCAGTTTTAAAATATCAAATCAAGCAACTCCCGGCTTTTCGCCTCAGGAGACAGGATCTAACTGAGCGCTCGGTATTCAGCGCTACTAATAGGGCGGGAAGGGGGCGTGGCCAGAAGTGGGCGTGGCCAGCGGCGAGTGGAGCCGGTCGAGGGTGTCACGTGGCAGCGCTAGGTCCGCTGCACGTCACCTTAAAGTGCCAGAGTGTCAGTTAATAAACACAAAGTACAAAGTTTAAAATCACACAGTACAGGGTTTAAAAACACAATATAGGACAGGACACCAGTTTTAAAATATCAAATCAAGCAACTCCCGGCTTTTCGCCTCAGGAGACAGGATCTAACTGAGCGCTCGGTATTCAGCGCTACTAATAGGGCGGGAAGGGGGCGTGGCCAGAAGTGGGCGTGGCCAGCGGCGAGTGGAGCCGGTCGAGGGTGTCACGTGGCAGCGCTAGGTCCGCTGCACGTCACCTTAAAGTGCCAGAGTGTCAGTTAATAAACACAAAGTACAAAGTTTAAAATCACACAGTACAGGGTTTAAAAACACAATATAGGACAGGACACCAGTTTTAAAATATCAAATCAAGCAACTCCCGGCTTTTCGCCTCAGGAGACAGGATCTCACTTGTTTAATGCTAAACGACGTGATCGAAAATTGAAACCGACTAATGAGCCGCTGTTGGAATCCTCTCCTGAGAAGGATGCAAGGAGTCCTTGAACTAAGAACGAAATACAGTCCTATGCTGGGTTCCTCAATCTACGCTTTTTCGTGACAGTTTTACAACGATGGTGCACTTCTACAAGAGGCCGAAAAATTGTGTGATGCTGAATAAAATGGCTTCAGTAGGCCCATTTAATATTATCATATTACAATAAAGCAACAGTACAGTAACTCGGAGAATTAATTATACTTTCTCCGCATACAATAAAGCAACAGTACAGTTACCCGGAAAGAATTAATTATACTTTCTCCGCATACAATGAAGCAACAGTCCAGTGACTCGAACAGAATTAATTATACTTTCTCAGCATGACCCAAGTGTGCGTGGACAAGTTGGTACTTTATTATAAAAGAGTATTAATGGCCAAAGTTATTTACTGCTAAATGTGCCGTAAATAAGAACGGGGTGCAGTCCTATGCTGAGTTCCTCAATCTACGCTTTTCTGTGTCAGTTTAAAAAACGATGGTGCACTTCTACAAGATGCCGAAAAAATAAAATGGCTCATGTAGGCCCTTTTTAAATATCATCATATTACAATAACGCAACAGTATAGTAACGTGGAAAGAATTGCTTATACTTTCTCAGCATGATCCAAGAAGTAGCATATTGCATAATGTTAATACATTTCTCCCGCTTAACTTAGTGAAAGACAAGATGTAAATGTTACCTCAAATTGTGGCAAAGTATATGCAACGGAAACTCGGGCTGATAGAAGCCTCGTTGAGCATGCAAATTACCGACTGTATAGGTTGTAACACGATAAAAGCACATTGGTAAAAACCCTTCTCCTCCCAAACTATCTTATTTGCATACTTCATCTTTTGTTTACCTGTAGCTGCGCAGCATCGGAACTCTACCAATCAGCCCAGAGCAACGCACCTTAAGCTTTCCGTATCTTAAGGCCATGGCATCATGCCCCAGTCTGTACAAAGCGCCCATTAGGATGGACCTTCAAAACATTCCGTAATTCTGGCCAATCACCCGATATGCACCCGGGCCCTAAAAACTGCTCGTATCCTGTGCCATGTGCCACTTTTGAGCGCTCCTTTTGGTGCAGGTTCGCACTGTAAGAGCAAAAGACAAAGAATATCGGAGGCAATTGTTGTTGAAAACACAGTCACTAGAGCTCATAAACCAGGAGCAGCTGTAATAGAAACGTGTTTAGCGTTTAACCTTTTCTTAGCACTGCCGCAGCATGGAGTAATTCAACTCGGGTGGCTGGTATGCCTGGGCGTTCATGCAGCTGCGGCGGAGACACGCGCAGCCACCAAGAAATACATCGATGTCATACGCCTGGCGGACAGGCACAACTGCCCCCTTGACCGACCTCACAACCAAAATTAAAGTGGAATTAGGGTTGTCCCTCGATCGGATGTGGCCGGCCCGGAGAATATTTCCTCTCGAGGGCGGCTAACACAGATTGCTGCCCTAGTTCTACCCGCCATGCTCTGCGGTTTACCATTACTTTCGAGAACAAGGCCATAATCTCGGGGATTACTGGCCGCGGCCAAGGCGGGTATTCTGCGCCAACATGAAAAATTGTGCACCATGGCTACTGAAAAGGAGTCTAATTAGCGTAAATGCTACCGGGAACCTTAAGTGTGACTATGTTGACTTAACCAAACACCGGGACCTTTCTTCCAAGTTAAACTCAAGCCCTAATCGACTTGAAGTCCTCCACACTCCCACGCGGTAACGAGGCGGCATCGACACTCCCATTATCTCACTCCGCAAAGTACACGCTGACCCTCGGCCCCCTAGGCCCCACCAACCGCTGCTCTGCATCGGGACGACAACACAACCCAAAAACCTCCGCACCTCGCTGCGCCCTCAAACACAATGTGACTATGTTGACTTAACACCAAACACCGGGACCTTTCTTCCAAGTTAAACTCAAGCCCTAATCGAGTTGAAGTCCTCCACAATCCCACACGGTAACGAGGCGCATCGACACTCCCACTATCCTACTCCGCAAAGTACACGCTGACCCTCGGCCCCTTAGGCCCCACCAACCCACCCAAAATTAGCACAAAAGCCTCAGTGCACGGTTGGGGGGTTGAAACATACAGCACAAAGAATTATAGGTCACCACCGGGCCAAAAGGCAAAAGAACTTGACAATCCATGGCAGAGCGACGTTATAAATATACACTCTGCAGTCGGAAGGATAGCTCAGTGAAATAAGCTCATGCTGTTGAAATTTTTAGCTAAGGGCTGTTCAAAGGTTAGACCGCATACTGCCATCTTACTCGTCCCCCCTTCTGTAGAGAAATGTTGTCATACCGAAACCTCTGTGCCTATACATCGAGGCGAAGTCGTGCCGGCTATTGTTCCTTAAATGCGCTGCGTTAAGTAGAAATTTAATACCGCTGCAGAGGACACGTGCTCTTGGCCTGATCCCTCTGATGATAAACATTCCCGACTAAAGGCAGTTCGTCGGTAAAAAGAGAAATTTGATTTCCATCTCGGAATAAGAATTGAAAGGGAGGCCTTTGTTTCACACTAGGATTGCCCGGAAACAGACTGCCCCACGTCATTTGTCCAGCGGTGTGAGCATTTACATACGCTATTCTCCTGCGGCTTTAAACTTTTACCTCTGAGCAGCTCTCTAACACCGCCGGAACCGACCCTGCCCGGCACGCTCTCCCTCGGCTCCCCAGGCCACACAAACGGCTGCTCGGCACCGGCACGCACCCCTCGGCCCACCAGGCCACACAAACGGCTGTTCGGCACCGGGGACAACATGTGTCCCTCTTCCCGCTCTAGACCCTCAGCAAGCGGACCCTGAAAACAGTACTCACCGCGAACCCGTCGAGGTAACGAACCCGACGCAGGACCCGCGAGACAGGCAGGCGCAGGACGGCCAAACAGCGCAGAGCAACCAGGAACGCGGCGGCAGGAAAGGCCGAGCCTCGCTGCCGCGCTACACTTAAACCCCTTAAGGGCCGCCCCTCACCCCTGCTGGCCCGCGCCCATAGGGCGAGCATTAAAGGGGGCGGTCACGAGCTGGCAGCACCGTTTGTCGCGCGGAATGTGGGACTAAGATGCTGTCTCGCTTAGCTCCCCTTCGCGTCGCGCGGCCAGCGGCATTTCATTAGGAAAGCCCAGAAGGCCCAAAGGACACAATGCACATTTCCATTAAAGGGGCAGCCAATGTTCATCAAAATCTACATGGCTTTTGAGCTCTTTCTGATATAGGAGTCTGTAGAAGCTAGACATCTTAGTATAGACACTCGTGCATCACCTTCCTTGGGTTACAGCTGCACTTCGCATGTGCAAGGATTTCTGCCAGTCTAAACAAAGATGCATTTAGCTGGACGTAGTCCCTGGCATGTGGGCAACATTTGCTGCTTGTAGAGCACGTCTGGTGCCCCCTAGGTTTTTGTAGCCCAGTGCTGACAATGAATCTTGCTTAGGAAGCAGCTTTGACTGCAAATGCCAACAAATCTTTTTTGTGCCATTGGCATATTTATAAGGCCACATAGCCACGTTTTGTGGCTGTTCATGACCTTATAAATATGTGCCCCTTTCACGCAGAAACTGTGTGAAAGGGTGTTCCATGGGTGTTGCTGGGGTTGTTCCCAGTAACATCCATGGCTTTTTGACAGTGCCCCAGATTTACAAGAAAACATAAGTCTGAGGCAGTGCCAAAAACTTGTGTAAGGGAGGCACAACGAGGAGAAATATCTTTATTTCTCCTCGCTTTCCCCTTGCTGTGTGTGCTGTATTCTGCAGCACACACAGAGAGAAGAAAACGCCTCTTGTGATTATTTTGGTGCAGGAAGGTTTCCCTACCTGAACAAAAATAACCATCCCTGCAACGCAGGCACCCTTGCACCATGGTGCAAACGTGCCTATGTTGGCGCACTGCAGCCCATTGTGCTCCAGCACAGGGGAAAAGGACACGAATGTGCCGCATCTAAAAGATAAGGTGCATTCCTGCCCTTTTTTTTTGCTGTAGGGTAGCACAGGAGGGGAGCCTGCTGCGCTGCCCTACGACAAAAAAACCATAAAGGAGGCCATATATTTGTACAGAGGTCGAATACTCCAAGAGATGCCCTGGCACTGGGCTGGGCTGGCCTGTCGAATAACCATAGTGCAGGAATAAGATACTGACTATGAAGAGTGACGTCATCAATAGTTTCCAAAAGATTACGCGCTTTGTTTTATGATATGAAAAGGAGCTACCATCCCCCCGGGTTATTCTCTGGTAGATAGAAAAGATTGGCAGAAAGGTGAGCAGGGCACAGGAGGGGCTATACGCAGAGATGTGAGTGTAATCTTGCATTAATCCCAATTATTGGGTCTTGTGTATTTCACAGAATTTGAAGTTTTTATAAGCTTTTTGTTTACTTTTTGTAGGCTGGAGATTGGTTCAAGTAGAAAATGTCTAGCAGGAACTGTGAAATTGTATGTGTACTCTGGCAACCTGCACTGTGCTGCAAATATTCACCACGACTTTTGAAATCGCATGGAAAATACATTGAAAATGTTCTCATGTGATTTATGTATGCAAGGGTATACCTAAAGTTCAATTCTCAAGAAGACAACCACATATAACTGAGCAGATATCTCAAGGGCCTTTTGTAGGCCAAGACATACCTACAGGACAATTGAAACACAGGCAGTCATCCAACCATAAATCAAGTGTTTGTAATGCAATTAATGTTTGTAGAAGTTATAAGTATTACACATGAAAAAATTATCTATTTTCGCAAGGACCTGTAGAACTTTCAGGCATGAGCAGACAATAATGTTTAGCCAGAAGATCAGGACATGATGAGCTAATCCCAAAGGAAGTTTGTTGTACATTTTGGAACTTGCCCACAACATCATTGGGAAATTGCCATCACGATGTCTTGAAAAGTTGATGAATTGCAGGAAAAAGGTATTTTGACTCTTCATACCCTAAAAAACAGATAAAATAACATTTGCAGCTTGCCGAATGTTGAGCAGTTGTCAAAAACATAATAACCAGCCATAATTCAAGGCAAGGCAGAAGTATGTAAAGGTAATAATGTTTATAACATTTTAGTCAGTAAGCAGTGGAATACAAGCCAAGGAATAAAATCTTTAATAATAAATTGCTGCTTTCCCATCACTGTGGACATAAACCACAAGCACAGCCAACAGTGTAAAGATATACGATGGAACAGGGGGACGTAAAAACAGGAGCAAGGAGATAAGGACCCTGCAGAAGAGTGAAGAGGAAGCTGTATTTTGGAAATAGGCACTGGGGAACAGGAAGACAGACACGGGGACCAGAGCGCTAAGGCAGGGAGACAGTGACACACAGAAGGGAGATAGAATCCTGCTAAAGAGAATCCAGTCAACAAGATATCCCACAAACACGAGGCAACACATCCACAGCCGATAATCCTATGCTGCCATAGCATAGCAATGGCAGAACTGCACTATGAAAAGACAAAAAAGGGGAAAGGTTTGAGGGCTCTCTAATTAACAATCAACTGAAAACTCCTCCAGAAAATTACAGTCTTCTATCCTCCAACTCGAGAAATGTGCCTACTGCCGTTGTGTCTGCAAATGCATTCTAGACACACGACTTTATGGTCTACACCCCACCAAGATTACAGTTATGGGTCTTAATGCTTTTGACTCTGCACCAGCCACCAACCTGCATGCTGGTGGAGCTGCTTAATTTTGATCCCATCCTAAGATACTGTAGGAGCGCATTATAATCATGTGCAGTCAGCACTAAAATATATTCTGTGTGATTAATGTTACTAAGAAAAGAAGGGGTATTGTATATTTAAAGTACTCCATGTAAAACTAATGGGACTTATAAATGTGGTGCATAGAAATGTGACTAATAAATGTTTTGCGATATTTACATAATAATATTGTAGAAGAAATTAAAGTTTATATGTGTCTCATTGTGAAACTGGTGAAATAAAGTCTATGTGCAGACTAATGTGTAAGTATTTAGATGTGTAGCAAGAAATTATATTCATATTGGTTTATTTGAAATTACATTTTGTAATAATTTGTAAGTATGGCCGAAAATTGCGAGTTCGCGCGAAAGCAAACTCGCAATCCGCAAAATCCGCGAATTCGTGGATTTTTTTTGCGTGTTCGCAAGGATTTTTGCCAGTTTGCGTGGGTTTCTTACAAGCTCGGGAACGCGAACTTACTTGTGTGGTTGCAACGGTCGCGACCATGTTGTTTCTACGTGTCCAGCCTGTTTGCGACCCTGTGGTTCATCGCCGCCACCCTCCGGTTCATCACTGCCACCCTCTGGTTCACCACTGCCACCCTCTGGTTCATCACAGCACCCTCTGGTTCACCACTGTCACCCTCTGGTTCACCCCTGTCACCCTCTGGTTCACCCCTGCCACCCTCTGGTTCATCACAGCACCCTCTGGTTCACCACTGACACCCTCTGGTTCACCCCTGCCACCCTCTGGTTCAGCACTCACCACTCCCACCCTCTGGTTCATCACAGCACCTTCTGGTTCACCACTGTCACCCTCTGGTTCACCCCTTTTACCCTCTGGTTCATCACAGCACTCTCTGGTTCACCACTGCCACCCTCTGGTTCCCCCTGCCACCCTCTGGTTCACCACTGCCACCCTGTGGTTCACCACTGCCACTCTCTGGTTCACCACTGCCATCCTCTGGTTCACCCCTGCCACCCTCTGGTTCAGCATTGTCACCCTCTGGTTTACCACTGCCACCCTCTGGTTCACCACTGCCACTCTCTGGTTCACCACAGTCACCCTCTGGTTCATCACAGCACCCTCTGGTTCAGCACTGTCACCCTCTGGTTCACCACTGCCACCCTCTTGTTCATCGCAGCACCCTCTGGTTCACCACTGCCACCCTCTGGTTCACCACTGCCACCCTCTGGATCATCACTGCCACCCTCTGGTTCATCACTGCCACCCTCTGGTTTGCCACTGCCAACCTCTGGATCATCACTGCCACCCTCTAGTTCATCACTATCACCCTCTGGTTCATCACAGCACCCTCTGGCTCACCACTGCCACCCTCTGGTTCATCACTGCCACCCTCCGGTTCATCACTGCCACCCTCTCATTCACCACTGCCACCCTCTGGATCATTACTGCCACCCTTTAGTTCATCACTGCCCCCCTCTGGTTCACCCCTTGCTACCCTCTGGCTCATCACTGCCTCCCTCTGGTTCACCACTGCCACCCTCTGGATCATTACTGCCACCCTCTGGTTCATCACTGCCACCCTCTGGTTCACCACTGCCACCCTCTGGTTCATCACTGCCACCCTCTGGTTCATCACTGCCACCCTCTGGCTTGCCACTGCCACCCTCTGGATCATCACTGTCACCCTCTGGTTCATCACTGCCACCCTCTGGTTCATCACAGCACCCTCTGGTTCATCACGGCCATCCTCTGGTTCATCAAAGCACCCTCTGGTTCACCACTGTCACCCTCTGGTTCACCCCTGTCACCCCCTGGTTCATCACTGCCACCCTCTGGTTCATCACAGCACCCTCTGGTTCACCACTGTAGATTATGGGGGAAAAGCACACCTGCCCAGCCTCAACTGAGATGAATTAATTTGGGGCTGGTTAATGTGTCACTGAATTTGCGCTTCAAGTCTGGCACCTGCTTCCTTAGCTGTAAGTGCTTCCTGTTGCAGGTACATTTTTTGTACAGGAGCATTGTGCCATACTTGTAACTATTCTCTGACCGTGCTTTGAGGGTCAGAGCAGGGTCAGAGAATAGTTGCAAGTAGGCAACTGAACTCTGGAGGGGCCCGTCAGGAAGCACTACAGGGAATGCTTACAAATTAGCTTGAACTTTTGCACCTGCTAAGTGCTTTCTGTTGTGCAAAATTTGTTTTTCTGCAATTTTGCGAGATTCGCGGGGCGCGAAATTGAACTCTTTTTTTTGCGTGTTCGCGTCTTCGCAGGCCGCTTGCAGCGCAACGACCGCGAAGTTACCCATGCAGTCGTACATGGGCGCGGCCATCTTGTGCGCGTTGCGTATTTCCGGTTCCGGGTGCTAGCTGCGTGCTCGCGTTGTGCGCGTGGCGCGTTTACGGGTTCACGGGTGCTTTTGGCGTACTCGCGGGGGAAATATCACGCGAACTTACCCACGCGGTCCTCTATGGGCGCGGCTATCTTGTTTTTCATTCATTGCTATGGTTTTTGGGCATGCTACCTTTCTATCCATCTTACATCTTTGTAATCCTATGTTTTTCTGAACTTTGTTTTGCTTTTTTTTCTTATTATCTATCTCTACAATTTCCTACATCTATATTTTGTGTTTTTTTTAACTTTTTGTTACTTTATTACCTACTTTATTTCTTTTGCTCTCTCTCTTATTTTTTTTCACACATATTCTTCTTTCCTTCTTCTTGTGCCCAGGACCATGGCTAAGGGAGCCGACAAGGGCAAGGGGAAGGGCCCAGCACCCCGTACCCGGCTCCCTTGCGGGCGTTTGAGGGGGGAGACAGTCCAGGCCAGGGAGATCTTCTCTGGGATGGGGGTGGCCGCCTTGATGGTTTTTGTTCAAGTCCACCTCCCTAAGACTGTGGCAGCAGGTGGGCGGATTGCTTCCGGTTACGGCCTCCGGGAGCGTCGCCAGCTGTGGGAGAAGGTGTGCCGGGCCATGTGTAAGGAGTCTGGGGTCCGGCGCACCTACCAGCAAGCGACGCACCGGTGTACTGACATCCTGGACCGGTAGCATGACATGCTCGACCTGCTAGGATTGGAGATCCCTGGCCTTAGTAAGTAGCCATTTAATAACTACTTTTTTTTCTTCTGCTCTGTTATATTGCTAATCTATTTTTTTCCTGAAGAGTACGAATGCTGCTGATTCGATTACATTGCAGGTAATTTAATGTTTAAATAGCTTCTGTCATTGCAGGTGCTCGCCTGGTTATTGGCTTTGCTACTATGCTTACTTGTTTGCAACTTTTTAGTCATTTGAGAGCATTACTGCGTAATGCTAGAGACAGTAGACTCAAGTCTAGTCCTTCTTTGTACTCCTGCTGCTGCCACTTTGAAGAGATAGTGGTGGATTGATAAGTTGAGTATATTATTTATTACTTGTTATAGGACATTTGTTAGTGGTCTGCAATCATGATGACGGACTGTGTCTGTCACGCGACGTCTCGTGCTGCTGAGTGATAGCAGTCGTAGTAGAACCTTTTTGTTGTTGATGTAGTTAGTGAATTACATAACTTTCCTATTAGACGGTCTGCAAATCCTGCAATACTGTACTACTATCCTCCTAGTTGACCAGATCAGATGCAATTGTTGTTAATTTGTTTCCCCGACATAATTTTAGATTTTGTTCAAAGAAATCAAATATTTCCAAAGAAACAATCATCCATGTTGTGTTTCTTTATTTCATGATCACCAGCACCTCCCAGGGGCAAGGCGCCGGCGGCGACTGAGACTCCGGTAGCAGAAGGTGGACAGGATCAGTCCCTTGCAGGCTCTTCTGCTGGCCCCAGTAAGTTGTTCTATTGTTATATTAATACTTATACTTCCCTAACTTTTCCAGCTCCTATTCATTACAAACTGTTTCCTAATGATTCTATGTTTTACAAAATAGTCTTTGATCTTCTTCTAATGTAGACTACTTTCTACATTCTTATCCTGCCTCTACCATCACTCTCTGTGCTACTACTATTTATGATTATGAATCGGTCTGTGTAGGTAGCTAAGCTTGCCCATTCGGCAAACGGTGTGAAACAAAACTCTGATACAGCAATAGCTCTAGGCACTGAGTGCAGTCCTCTGGGTTGCCCTTGCTGTCTATTCCAGTCTTCTTAATGTAAGTGCTTTGACAATTTCCAACAACAAAATGTCATTGTTTACACCAAGTAAAAGGTAGCAGTTGCCTTTTTGATTTGAGAGGAGCACATCCCATACCGCTAGTGTTTCAGGGACTATTCTGCACACAAGGAAGTATGGACAAGATAAATAGGACATTGTTGATGATAGGTGCAGTTCGACTTTCGACATACCTCAGTCCGAACAGAAGTTGAACCCCCAATCCCCTGACCGACTATCTAGTGTGTCTGACCAATGATTTTACGACCCAGAAGAACAGAAGAAGACTACCGCCGAGTCCCGGCCTATCTGAGTCACTGAAACATGACTGCCAAGAGCAGTAGTTCAAACCTCAAACTCACTCGTGAACAAAAACCACACAGTGTTTGTTAGTTTTAAAGTTTTATTTTCAATTAAGAAATGAAAACATTATGTCTTTATTTTTAACTAGCAGCCCGTCCCGACCTTGTCCCGACCTTGTCCGGGAGCAATCAGGCTTCCCCGACCCCCGCCTGCCCGACATGACCCCCGCCTGCTCCGACATTGCCCAGCAGCCCGGGCCCCCGGCCGATCTGTCCCCAGCCTGCCCCGACCCCCGCCTGCCCCGACAATGTCCCCCGGATGTCAGAAAGGCCCAGTATTGAGGCGCTCTGCATAAATCTCCATGGCAGATGCTGTAAGTCTCCATCCCCCGCCTGCCCCGACATTGTCCCCTGGAGCCTTTCCTCAGCCGATGTAAATTGTACCCTTCTGTTTTGTTGTAACTCCCCGTCCCCCGCCTGCCCCGACCCCCGACTGGCCCGACATTGTCACCCGGAGCCTTACCTCAGCCGATCTAAATTCTATCCTTCTGTTTTGGTGTAAGTCCCCGTCCCCCGCCAGCCCCGACCCCCGCCTGCCCGACATTGTCCCCCGGAGCCTTACCTCAGCCGCTGCTCCTCAGTTCACCGCTCCTCGCCGCTGGTCACTGCTCCTCCCGCCGGTCCGCTGCTCTTCACCTCCCCCCCCGTGCCATGTCCGCCGCTCGTCACCGCTCCTCCCCCGCGCCATGTCCGCCCCTCCTCCTCGGTCTCCTGGACGCCGCACCTCCCCGCGCTCCTGACGTCAGCACGCAGGTCGCGGCCGGCGCTACTTCGAGGGGACTACTTTTTTTATAATGTTAATTTTTTAAATATAACGTATTTTTTAACTTTATATAGCCTATGGTCCATCTGCACACCCTGAGGATTACAACGATGTATCGGGTGTGTGAATTGGCGCAGTGGTTCTCGAGTTTACCCGCCTCAAAGCCTCAAAGTTCTTCCTTTATAATAGTAGTATAGATAGCGTAGTATTCTGTGCGAGCAATGGTGATGGATGAAGATGACGTTAAAGTTTAAACAACATTCCCATGAATGAAATTAGTATGACTCAAACTTAATAATAGTTAACAGACACATGAAATTATTAGAATAACTGTGCGGGAGCCCCCACCTTCTTTAAAGTACTTAAAGTATGCTGGTGGTGATGACTTACTAGTAGTTGGTGAATCATCTGGCAGAAGGGCAATGGAATCTTCTTTCTGTAATGAGAAAAATGGTGCACGTTAAGCAAGCATTCATCAGTTGTCATAAGAAGAAGTGTAGCATTTAATGGAATAAGCATATAAAAGGTTAACACCCTCCACAAAACCATTATTTTTTTTCAATCCCGGTAATAAAAAATGTGTTATGTAACATTTTCTTCCATTACGAGACAAAATAGGGGGTTGTGTATGGCATCTGAAAATATGACATGTTTTTCCTAGACGTCACAACATCTGATGCGGCACAGATGACCACCAGTGCCGGCGCCAGCAGTGTGGAGGGGTCCACTCTGGATGCGGTGGCGCCAACAGGAGGAGCTGAGGGGGGGAAGACTCAGTGGCGGCGGACGGTGGTAAGTTATTATACTCCTTACTTATTGAAATTTTTTTGAGTAGGCTCGCAAAGGAGTGTATGATGTACTGTACAGTAGTACACAGTACACTAGTATAAGTACACTGTACTGTTAAGAACAGTTACTAATTTAGAACTACTTTTTGGGCTATCACGGAGAAGACAGTCAACCTTGACTTGAAATAGCATTAGCGGCGGTACTTCTTGGGTAACCAATGGCCCCCTCTATTTCACTTCAACTCAGCTTATTGTGAAGCCAAGTCATATCAGATGTAGTTTAGGGATGTGAAGAACGAAAAGTTAAAGAAGGGTGAAACGAGGGAAATGGTTTTGTTGAATGCAATTCAACATAAGAAGACGGCGGTTACCAAAATATAATGAAAAGGGTGTTAGTTGGTTGTTGACAAAAATAAAGTTTGGTACATTTGAGACATTAAGAAGAATCATAGACGTACTTTGGAAGCCTGGATGTTATCTTCTTTATCCTCCTCATCGATAGCAGAGGTGTATGATGTAGTAGAGCAGACGCTGAGTGGATGAAGTATGGCCAGTGGCAGTGCCAGCCACCCCTATAGAAAAGTAAGACATTCCTATCCCCACCTGCATGTACTGCTTAAAGTACTGTGAGTCTGCATCATCATGGCCTGTGTCTGTATTTCTTGGGTGAAAGCTAAGTGAGCTGCCATTATGGCGGCTACCACAAGTTCACGTACCAGTAATTTCTTTTGCAAAACAAGGGAAAAAAAGTAAAAAAGGCCTTTTTAAAGTACTCTCTGACTATGTATGTAGTAGTGAGTCCACCCATAGTGCTGCTAGTGGAATTCTAGAAACTCCCAGTAATGTCACAGGCTTACAAAAACGGCAGAAAGATACATGCCAAAATGTTATACTGTGTTTGCTGCTTGCTGGTGTTACTGAGTGTCAACTTTCCGTTGAATTATTTTGACTTTATGTTAAAGACTATTGGCTACAGTATTTTTCTTTCTTTCTTCATAGATGCTACTTCAAAAAATGTCACCCGCAAGGAGATGGCTGTCCGGGCCAGGACCCGTAAGCTGGAGGCTATTTGTGCCGAGTATCGACGGTTGTGGGCTCGGGAGCATGAGGAGACATCAACCTCTACATCCTCCTCCACTGCCCCCGGGTCCACTAGCCAGAAGCCTCCAGCCAAACGGAGCCGTGGCCCGACAGCCTCCCGCCGCCACCGCACAGCAGCAACAAAATCAGCGCCCCCCCCCCCCCAGATCCTGGATGGTTCGTGTGCGCCGGCTACGTACAAGAGTGGACTACCTCGAGCGGTTGGGTGAAAAACATCAGCGCCAGCTCCGGGACATCCGCAAAGAGCTGCGGGACGTGCAGCAACAGCTTTCCAAACTACGCCACCGGAGGAAGTGACTGTCCCTTGCCCCTTGTTTAAAGACTGTTGGGGGGAGTGGGAATTGGGTGTTTGGGAAAGGGGACTTTTGGACTTTTGGACATTGGTTGGGTTAGGGAGGGGGGGTGAGTTCGGGTAATTTATTTTATTGTTGTGCTGACAACAATATGAATACATATTTCTTAATAATTATTTTTCTTACTAAAACACAGTATACGTGTTCATATATTATTTTGTGTGGGGGTTGGCAGTGGTTACTGGACGTTTGTTTTCTTCAAACATACCAGCATGAATGAAACATCTAGTCCTGAAATATACCAAAATGAAAGTAACCAAGTTAGTAAATTTAGTAGCCCTACTACTGTACTTTACTAGTAGTACTTACAGTCTCTGCTCTCCTCCCAACTTAGTCCTCCTAGCCCATTATTCCACTACCTCTGTGGTTCTGTAATTCTCAAATCTGACTCCATTTTGTTCGTGACTCCATTTTAGTCTTGCCCTCACGTAGGCCTGTGAAATAGGCCCAACGAACAAGTGGCCTGGCCTTCTGAGTTCGTGCATATATTAGCTTGGGTTTTTCTGACTCTGAATGAACTGCAGAGAGACTGACCTTTTCACCTGAAACCAACCTTTTGCAAAACTAGTTTCACTAGCTGATCGTTGTCTGAAATTGGCAATCAATGTTCAGGAGATCGTTAACTTTTAGTTTCCTTGCACAAGTCTTATCTCACTCAGCATCTAAATTGTTTCTTTTCTTACGACTTTTCATTTCATGGGGAATATTTTTAATTATGGGTTTTGTCCGGCTTGCAAAGATCGAATTTGGGATAGTCCTAATATTTAACCTGTGGGTTGGAACGATGTAAAGTGAGCTTTTTGGAATGTGATGATGTATGTAAAATTTATTCTATTGGTCAGAATTTGTCGCAGTGGGTGTGCATTTATAATGAGTAAAATGTGTATAAATAATGATGTCTTGCTCTATGAAAATTGAGCAGTTTCTTGAGTTGTACACCATGTTGTATTGCTGGGATTTCTGCTACTAGCTGCAGCTAATAAATTTGATCTCTGACGCCACCTAGAAGTATTCCGTGTCTCTGTATACCAAGGCAAGGGAACCCAGAGGACTTCGGGCATGTCCTTGGTGCCGCTGGGTACTTGAAATCCCAGTTCTTCAGTTGGCGCGGCCAACGTGGGGCGACTTCAGTGGTACCGGTCCAAGCACGAAGATTGCGAGGAGCCACGTGAGGAAACTCTGGAGGAGGGCCCCCACTTCATCGACCCCTGCATTTCAACGTGGACCGAAGGTCTTTTCTGCAAGGCTTCCCGCTTTCCAAAGGCTACGAAGGACTGCTGCCCTGACTGTCGCCTTGTCTTGGACTCTCCGATTGATGTTTGTAAAGCGAGACGATAGACGGTCTTCTGGTGGCGTGACAGATATTTGGTTAAGTATAAGTGGGTCGCTCCCACGACTTTGTTTGGTTCCTTGGTTTTGATTTGGTTGCTGCAGTGCCCAAAGCCGAAGGGCTTGTATATTTACGAGTGTATCATTTTTTGATTCCCTTTGAAGTTTGAAACCAGACTAGTGAGCAAGATGCCTGGTCTTGGTAAATTTGGTAATTGGTTTGTTTGTGGTTGTAACAGGGATTCCCGATTCATGTCCCATACCTCCGGTTGGAACTCCGACTTATGAGCTCTATTCTAAACAGGGAGTGGGCCCTATTACTTATAACGAAGTATGGGTCCGCTACACAAAAAAAGATGGTGTTTTGCAATGGCCCCCACATGGTAGTTTTGAAACAGAGATTTTAGACAATCTAGAAGTTAGGCTATTTAGGAAGAAAGCCTGGCCGGCAATGTTTGACTCTTTCCACCTTTGGCGTAAGGAAGCCAAACAGCGAGAAATTAAGCAAGCAAAGAGAGATAGGAAAGATAAGGGTATGTCAGTACTACAAGCTGCTAGGCAGTTTAAGGAAGATGGAGAAGAGCGTGCGAGTGAAGTCTTAGATAGACAGCGTTGCATGGCCATCGATAAATTTTATCCGGCCTTGCCACTTTCTCCTCCAAAAGTGACTGAAGATCTTGAAAAAGATCCTTTGATCTCTCATTTGCTGAGATTGCCACCCCCTTATGTGCAGGGTGCTACTGCGCCTCCATTACCCCCGGTTGTTCCACCCTTTGTTGTCCATCCTCCTGCTGTTGTTCAGCCACCCGTTGTTCCACAGATGGTTTTGCCTCCTACTGCGCAACCCACTCTAGGGTCGCAAGCTTTGCTTCCAGCTTTGCCTCAAACTCCTTTGCCTTCTACTTCTGCATCTTCGACTCCTACTGCTCTTGTCCCTACACCTCTTTTGCCTCAAAATACTTATTCTCCTGTTCTTATGTCTGCTTCTTCTCCTTCTGCTCGAAAACGAATGACTGACACTGTTGCTAATCTGTTGTCTCCATTGTTTGGGCCACTGAGTATGACCCCTGTTTCGGAACGAAAGCAGAGTCGTAGTCAGCTTCCTAGTTCCAAAGAGCGAGCAGTGTTGGATTTGTTGGCTCGTAGATGGATTTTAAATGCTTCCAGGTATAATTTGCCAGCAGTTTTGGATGTTTTCTTTCAGTGGGAGCCGCCTAAGCAAAGGTATGTTTTTAATGTAATGTGTGCCTTTTTGAGGCAGGAATGGGAAGATAATGAGTTGGGTCCGATTCCACAGGAAGTGCTTGATGTTCAGTCAGAGTTTGCTAAAGGGACGATAGTGGAATCTGATGTTACAGATGCTGTAGAGACGATACTTGCCTTCAGGTCTAGGTTACCGCCTCAGCCATTGTATGAACCTGATCCATCTGTTAGGAGGAAAGTGAAGCAGTATCCTATGAGAGAGGTTCCCCCTGTATGGAGAGACGCAGTTCAGGCTGATGCCGTTTTGGGTATTGTGGCCGCACCGGCCCATTTTCAGCGAGTGTGGGTACATGTTCCTTGGAAGCGAGCAGAGGTCTTAGCTCTTAAGCAGACCATACCTGACCCCCATAAAAATCCTGCTGGTTATTACAAGGAGTTGTCTCAGACAATTGAAGCGTGTATTATGAATTTAGCTGACAACGATATGTTGATGGGTAATGTAGTCCCTCAACCTTTGTGGGCGAAGATTCGTCATGAGAATCATGCGGCAGAATTAGGAGATACGTGGGCTAATATTGTTGCTGCAGATGGTCGGCAAGTAGGAGGTGCCAAACCTGAGCCCTTAGTTATAGAATTACCTGGTAGGATTATTAATCTAATGAAAACTATGATGCCTGCTTTACGAGTGAATTGGGACAAGTTAGCAGCATGCAAACAAAAGAAAGACGAAAGTTTGTCCGATTTCTTCACAAGGTTTGAAGAAACGTTTATCGATCATAGTGGTCAGGACATGAGTACGGAAGGTGGTCAAAGGTTGTTCGTGGACAAATTTGTCTTTAATTTGCTTCCCGAACTTTCTAATAAGTTAAAAGATTCTGAGAGTTCATGGGCTGTTTCTTCGTCGGCCCAGATATTGGCTACTGCACAATATTATGAGAATAGGGATAAAGATGAGAAGGATAAAGTAGAGAAGAAAACGAAAGATCTAAAGACGAAAGTTCTTTTGCAGCAAGCTTATCCGCCTCGTCAGAATCAGCCACAGTTTCAGCAACCTCCACAGTTTCAGAGATTGTTACAGAAACCTGAGCCTTATGCTCCGCGATTCTTTCCTAGTCCTAATGGTGTGCTTATTGCAGAGAGGAAGGTCATTTTAAGAATAGTTGCCCGGCTCTGTTACAGCGTGCGAATGGCGTATCTGGTCAGAGAGGTCGTGGTGGTTTCCAGCAAGCTCCTAGGGGTAGGGGACATGGTGTGTCACCCCAGAATGAGCGTTCCTCTTCCCTTCAGAATTCTGCGAATTATTTTGACAGACAGAATGTTCCGAGCGGTCAGTCTGTCCAGTACTATGTTGAGGATTACTGTGTTGAAGGTGAGAGTGCTGGTTATAATGATAGTTAGGACAGCCATGGGCAAAGAGAGGGAGTAGTGTCAGTTCCAGTAGACCAGAGTGGACCTTATGTTGAAGTGATTACATCAGGTGTGACAGAACCTTTTCTTTTGGATACTGGTGCGACGAAGAGTTCTATCATGCACTCTAAACTTCCTGGCGCACCTTTGTCTGGCTTGACCAATGTTTCCGTAGGATTTTCAGGCACCCCAGTTTGTAACCCGGTTTCTAATCCTTTGCCTCTTTCTATTGGTCCTTGTGAATTGGAAGCCCCCCTTATTCTAACGACTGGTTATGGTGAGAATCTGTTGGGTTTGGACTTGCTGAAAAGATTGTATGCGACATTACATTGTTCTCCTTCGGGAGTACATCTTACCTTGGGTAAGAAAGTGATTTCGCCGATGTATTTGTCTAAAGATTGCCTTCCACTGGAATTGCGTTCTCTTCCTGATACGCTTTGGGCTACGGGTCCCAATGATGTTGGTCTTTTGCAGATTCCACCTTATGTTGTCACCCTTAAGTCAAATGCTAGGCTACCTCGTATTCCCCAATATAAAATCTCAAGTGATGGCGAGAGAGCTCTTTTGGCGATCATTTATGATTTGATTGAGAAGGGTGTAATTGAAGAAACGAGAGGTAATGTGTGTAACAGTCCTGTTTTGCCTGTCCTTAAGCGTACTGATGCTTCTCAGCCACCTGTGTATCGGTTTGTGATCGATCTTCGAGAAGTGAATAAGATTGTTGTGCCACAGTTTCCTGTAGTCCCTGATATCACTGCTTTGTTGACTCTGATTCCTGCTTCGGCAGCCTGGTTTTCTGTCATCGACTTGAAGAATGCTTTCTTCAGTATTCCTATCGCTGAGGAGAGTAGAGATATTTTGGATTCTCATTAGGAGGCCAAAGCTTCCGGTTTAAGAGAGCTCCTCAAGGTTATTGTGAAAGTCCCTCCATCTATAGTCAGGCGCTAAAAACTCAACTTGATGCTTTTGTATTGCCTTCTGGTGCTACTCTTATTCAGTATGTTTATGATCTACTGATTACTGCTGATGACGAAGATATCTGTAAAAAGGCTACTCTTTCTTTGTCACGATATTTGTCTGACCTTCATCATAAAGTGTCACCTTCAAAGTTACAGTATTGTCACCAAAAAGTAACCTACTTAGGTCATCTCTTGTTGAAGGAGGGATGAAGGTTGACCCCAGAACGAATTCAAGCGATTGCTCAAATGACTGTACCATCCACACAGAGAGAAGTGTGGGCTTTCTTGGGTATCACTTCGTATTGTCGGCATTGGATTCCTAATTTTTCCCTGCTAGCGAAACCTCTGTTGGCGCTGACTCTTAAAGATACTCCGCATCCTCTGCCTTGGTCTGACGAGTGTCAGAAAAGTTTTTCTGAATTACGTGATGCATTGTGTTCGGCTCCGGTATTGGGTACTCCTGACTACAGTAAGCCTTTCACGTTGTATGTTCATGAGAGAGAAGGTTGTGCATTGTCAGTGTTGACTCAATAGTTCGGAGATAAGCAGCGTCAATGTGCGTATTTTTCTGCTACGTTAGACCCAGTTGCTAAGGCGTTGCCGAGTTGTTTGAGAGCTACAGCGGCAGCGGCTGTTTCTATCCGACAGTCTGCTGGTTTGGTATTGGATAATACGTTGATTGTGATGGTCCCACATGCAGTGGATACCTTATTGAACAGGACCAAGACTCAGCACCTTACTAGTGCACGTCTGTCAGGTTCTGAGCTGACACTTTTGGCTAGTCATGTTCACATTAGAGCATGTAATGTGTTGAATCCAGCTACGTTGTTGCCGATCTCTACAGAGACGGATTCTCAAGAACAGCATGATTGCTTCCTTCGGACAGAGGATGAAACGAAGGCTAGGCTAGGCTATCTTAAAGATACTCCTCTTGAGAATGTTGATGGTACCCTATGGGTAGATGGTTCGTGTTTCAAGCTTCAGAATTGTGAGACGACTGCGGCATATGCTGTCACGACTTTACGTACGGTTGTTGAAACGGCACGTGTGATACAGAATTCAGCTCAAGCAGCAGAGTTGATTGCATTGACACGAGCGTGTGTATTGTCAGAGGGAAAGCGAGTGAATGTTTATACTGATAGCCAGTATGCGTTTGTGTTGCCCATTGTTACGGACGTTTGTGGAGAGAAAGAGGATTCTTTACTTCTCATGGCACGAAGATAAGCATGGGCAATTAGTGAATGAACTTCTTGAATCACTTACTCTCCCAAAACAGATTGCAATTGTGAAGCGCAGTGCGCATAGAAAGGTTGTGGATGATGTAGGTCGAGGGAATGCGTTTGCGGATGAAGTTGCGAAGGAATCAGCGAAAGACATGATGAGCCGTATGTATGTTGCAGGCCCTGCTGATTGGGTTATGGCTGGAGGAATGTGTGAAGACACATTGGAAAGTGTGAAGTTGATTCAGGCTGAAGCTACGGAGAAAGAATTGAGTACGAGGAGAGAGAGTACGGGAATGTTGGATTCAACAGGTTGTTGGATTGAGTTGTCGGAGCACCAGCGATGGTTGTTGCCTGATGCGTATGTGCTCCCAGTGGTTACTATGGCTCATGGAATGGCTCACATTAGCTCAAAAGGGATATGTAAGTTGTTGGCTCCAGTATGGCAGAATGCTGGAATTCCGAAATGTGCTGAGAATGTTGTGAAGCATTGTATGATTTGTCTGAAGTATAACCCTGGAAAGGGAACTCCAACTCCAGCTGGTCATTTTGCTCCTCCAAAGTATCCGTTTGAGGTGATACAGCTAGATTACATTCACATGGAGAGATGTAATAACTTGAAGTATGTCCTTGTGGTTGTTTGTGCCTTTTCCAGATGGATAGAGGCCTACCCCCTAAAGGATAATACTACATTGTCTACAGCCAAGGTTTTGCTCAAGGAGTATTTCCCGAGGTATCGTTTGCCGAGAATTGTATGGTCGGACAATGGGAGTGAATTTGTGGGCCGAGTCATGAAGAAAGTATGCGTTGGTTTGGGTATCAATCAGAAGTTCCACGCAGCGAATCACCCCCAGTCTGCTGGACTTGTTGAATGTTACAATGATACGCTTAAGCTGAAATTAGCTAAGGTACAAGCGAGCACTGGTCTTACATGGCCGGATGCCTTGCCGTTGGCTCTTTTGTCAACAAGGACGACAGTGCATTCTCGTGTGGGACTTAGCCCATACGAAATAGTTTTTGGTCGTCTAGCGAATGTTTGGGGTGTGCCTCGTCCTAAAAGAAACAGTGACCTTGAGTACCCTATGTTGGTGCATTACTTACATGACTTGACTGCTAAATTACGTGTTCTCCACCAACAGGTCTATGACAGTTTACCGACAGCTACTACAGATCCAGGCCACTCCATCGAACCTGGACATTATGTTCTCGTCAAGAATTTCCAGCGCCCCAAGAATTTGGAACCAAGATGGACTGGTCCCTACTTAGTTCTTCTGGTCACTAGAACTGCTGTTAGAGTAGCTGGCAAAAAGAACTGGGTGCATGCCACCCATTGTAAAAAAGTTCCTATGCCTTTACCGTATGATCAGTGGGTGAGGGATGGTATAGCTGATTCCGAATGTGAGGGAGTCCCTAGATTCGTTCCTTTTAGCGATGCTCATTTGACATGGACTCGGGCAGAACGCGAGGATGATGATGTTCTGCAAGCTGCTGTGCCTCCTCATCTGAAGATTGATACCACCAATCCGGAACTCCTCTTTAAGGATCAGACTGTGCCTGATAAAGGTCGCTACGATTTCAGACCGAGAAAGACTGTACATATGGACAAAAATAAATATGAATCTGGAATTTTTTTAGATAGTGAATTTACACCTTGTCAGATCAGGATACTTTTTTTTGTTTTTCCCTTTTTCGAGTCACCATCCGGACTCCGCTGCAGGGTCACGATAGGAAGTTCTTAAGGGGTGGACCACGTATTGACACAAGGTCTGTGGTCCAGGGTCGTTAGTGCGATCTTGGCGCACACTTAAGTGAAGAAGGTAACGACCGTGAGCAGCACGTTAGAGGATGGAGTTTTCTGAGTCTGACCAGAGTGTTAGGAAAGTGGATTCTAAAGTCCGAATGTGTATATTGGTTCGTAGCAAATGTTTTTTAAATAATGTGTTTTCTAATGCTTTTGAATATTAAGATAGCTTGTATTGCGACTTATTGCGACTTATATAGCGCACGTATCACCCGAAGGTATCAAGGCGCTTGCTTAGGGAACCCGTCCTGGTATTCCCCTGTGAGATACCCCGGCAGGGTATCCACAAGGTGAAAGCCAGGCATCCCGCCACGAGGGGCCGTGGGTTGGGTTTTCTATGTCACACAACAGACGCTTGCATCTACCTCCCAACCTACTCTTTCTTTTCCTACTGTTTTCCCACATGAGTTTTATATGTTGCCTGAACATGAACAGACACGAAGATCAGAATTTGTGAACAATTCATTTATACAGATGTTACATCAGCATCAGCTAGTTGTAAATACCACAAATTGTTGGGTGTGTGGTCTTATGCCGCATATGACAGATAAGGGAATGCCATATTTGGTTTTGCCTTTTTCTCTTAATGGGTCTGTATGGGCTTTACAGACTATGTTTATTTATGCGAATGAAGCATCTCTTATACGTTCCATCAAAGACAATGCGAGCAACAATGCCTTGATAAAGGGAATAGTAGATATGATCAGAGATATCGATGCGTATAATGCTATCCCTAAGTATGAAATGCAGGCTTATGTTGGTTGGAATTTGACCGGATATTACCAGCTTGACTGAGAAGGAGAGACATAAAAGGTCTCCCCCGATTTGGATCGTGCCCCACCGAGGTTATTTTTGTTTGCAAGGTACTGGTCGAAATCTGAAAGCTCAACTAGGGAGGAGTGTGTGTGATCACACCTATGTCTATTCGTCCCAGAAATCTCCACCGTTTGTGCCAGCCACAGGCACGTATTTTGTATGTTACGACAGAGCATATACATGGTTGCCTCCTGATTTCTCAGGTACATGTTATGTGGCGTTTTTGCTTCCCCCTACATATGCTACGGTTCCGATTTACCACAAGACTAGATATGGTAGAGGTGTCTTCGATAAGGAAGATACTGCAGGTCAAGAAGCAGGAGATATCTTCAAGGGTTTTCTGCCTTTTTGGGGTCCAATGATCAATAGTGGGCATATTCGACAGCTTGTCCGCGTTGTTGAAGCTACTATTATTGAGACAGCAGGTGCTCTTAGTAATGTTACAGCTGAGCTTCAAGCGGACCGCCTTATGACGTTGCAGAACCGTGTAGTTCTAGATGTCATACTTGCAGATAGAGGTGGAGTATGCAAATTGATCAGATCTAGTTGTTGTATTTACGTGCCAGATAATGCCCCTACAGTGTACCAAGCCATCTATAGGTTACATAAGATCTCTGAGTCTATTCATGTGGACGAAGGAGATTGGTCATTGACGGGATGGTTTTGGGAAGTACTGTCTAAATGGGGATGGAAGATTTTGACATTCCTTGGCATGGTTTTGGCTATCCTCTTCTCTTGTTGTCTTTGTATCCAGTGTGGTCCCGCCATTTGTAGTCTTTGTGCTACAATGTGTGTGAGGAGACCCGTCCCGAGAGAAGTAGAGGATAATAGGATGATGTTACAGCAACACCTTGATGGCCTGATGAGAATAGATATAGACCTGGATTCAGATTGACATGAGTTTAGGTCATTGCCTACGTAATGGCAAAAGGAGGGTGTGTGGTTCTGTAATTCTCAAACCTGACTCCATTTTGTTCGTGACTCCATTTTAGCCTTGCCCTCACGTAGGCCTGTGAAATAGGCCCAACGAACAAGTGGCCTGGACTTCTGAGTTTGTGCATATATTAGCTTGGGTTTTTCTGACTCTGAATGAACTGCAGAGAGACCGACCTTTTCACCTGAAACCGACCTTTTGCAAAACCAGTTTCACTAGCTGATCGTTGTCTGAAATTGGCAATCAATGTTCAGGAGATCGTTAACTTTTAGTTTCCTTGCACATGTCTTATCTCACTCAGCATCTAAATTGTTTCTTTTCTTACGACTTTTCATTTCATGGGGAATGCTTTTAATTATGGGTTTTGTCCGGCTTGCAAAGATCGAATTTGGGATAGTCCTAATAATTAACCTGTGGGTTGGAACGATGTAAAGTGAGCTTTTTGGAATGTGATGATGTATGTAAAATGTATTCTATTGGTCAGAATTTGTCGCAGTGGGTGTGCATTTATAATGAGTAAAATGTGTATAAATAATGATGTCTTGCTCTATGAAAATTGAGCAGTTTCTTGAGTTGCACACCGTGTTGTATTGCTGGATTTTCTGCTACTAGCTGCAGCTAATAAATTTGATCTCTGACGCCACCTAGAAGTATTCCGTCTCTCTGTATACCAAGGCAAGGGAACCCAGAGGACTTCGGGCGTGTCCCTGGCGCCGCTGGGTACTTGAAATCCCAGTTCTTCACCTGTCCAGTATATCTTACCTGTGATTTGTGTTTGAGAATCGGGGTAGCCCCAGGGCTGGCTGCATTGCAAATGGTGATTAAGGTTGGTTGTTGACTTGAATCCTCGACGGATGCAATATCATTGTTGTGCTGGTAGCAGTAGTGGTACACACTGGCAGTATCACCATATGAAAAAAAAGGAAATTAAACATTGAGTGGCTGAGCGTAGCATTAGAAACAGTACAATAGATAGTACGGTACAGAACAGTGCCCTAAATTGTAGCCTAAGCAGTGCCAACGTAAGGTAAGCATTAAGCATTTGATTATTCACATCGTGTAGGAGGAGGATGTTCTTATCAATCCACGATGGCGCACATGAACTTCTGATTGTACTAATGATTTTGGTTGCTTTGACCCTATCCTCCCCAGCAAGTGTGTGGAATTTATTGTTGTTTTCAGTCACACCTCAATGAAATACCACACAGCCCGGGGAAAGAGGGTTAGGGTTTGAAAATTGGATGGGAATGGTTTTTTTGTGGAAAGTTTGGTAGAGAGGAAAAAAAAACACAGCATGGACAGTCAAACAACAAATGAAGAGAAACAAATCTTTGGATTTGAAGATATTGATAAATCTTTTAAGGGACATAAAGGAAGTTCACCACTGCATGCCAGAAGTTGTTTACTAAATGGATGGTTAGGTTACTGAAAAGTAGTACTACTACTTACTGCAACTTACTAGTAACTACGAAGAAACTAGTTGACAGTACAGGGCGGCAGTCATTACGCAATTTCACTTGCCTCTCTGCACTCAGAGAGAATAAACACTTAGAACATTAAATTAGTGTTAACCATAGCAAAGACGTATCAAATAGCTGGAGGGATGAATTTGAAGCAGAGATCAAACAAACGCACAGAGTCACACTAGTAGAAGTATGTTCAAGTTCACAAGAATATCATTTAAAAGATAAGGAGAATTTTGGATACTGTTACTGTTTTTTGTAGTTGTCCCGTTGAATTTGTGAAGTTGATGCGTCCAGCCATTCCTCTTATTCGCGGTACTCCTTCATTCCATCGGATGCTCTGTCGATCAATCTTGGTGCCCAGACACACTGTCCACTGCCTGCCTGATGCGGAATTGTGGATCGCTAATAGTAAGCCTGAAGAGTACATCGACGGCACAGGGTAAAAGCCTGCCTGTAATTGTTGATGGAAAAACACAACAGTAAGTAATAAATACACTTCGGAGAAAAAAAGGTACGCTGTGTAGTGCAAAAATTACACTTTCAGTTTCAGAGATGACAATCCCCAAAATCTAGAACACCCCACATTACCCGCCCAAAAACGTGCAGAATACTGCTGCTACCTCGCAGAGGCCCAATTTCAAATCGTGCCAAAACGCACTCAGAAAGAATGCCCAAAACCCCCCTTTCCCACCGTGGATTTTCTTCAAACCACTTGCAATCAAAATTAGACATTCCCACAAGTGTTCCAAGACCCCAAGCAGTCATAAAAATCTAGAACACCCCCAAACACATGCAATACAATACTGCTAACCCTAACGAGCCCTAAGTTAAGAATAGTGCCAAACACTTTCTAAAACTAGGCCAAATCCCCCCTTCCCCACCATGGATTTTCTTCAAACCACTTGCAACCAAAATTACACATTCGCACGAGTGCTCTAAGACCCCAGAACCCAGTTGCAAAAATCTAGAACACCCCCAAACACATGCAATACTGCTGCTAACCCTAACGAGCCCTAAGTTAACAAGCATTTGCAATGCAATAGGTCTCGCATTAGTTGAGCTATTGGTATTGTAAATGAAATTTTTTTAATTTATGTTTTGTTTTTGAAAATAGTGAAATTAATAGCTTTGTCATTTACAATGCCAATAGTTATAACTTGCGCAAATGTGACACCTATGGCATTTGTAATGCAATATGTGTTGTATTTATGTGACTTACATGTATTGATATTACAAATAACAATGGCTTTTAATTTTTTTTAATAATTAATACTTAAATAAAAGTTATTGTAATTTATAATGGCATTAGCTTAAACTTTTACGTTCAGTGTATTTTATTGTGACGAAAATCTAAGAACAGAAGTGAAATATTAACATCCTTTTGTTACATTTGTAATAAAGCTTGAAACATTGAGAGAACATATTTGGACCAGTTGTTGTTGAATTGGTTCACAGATTGATGCTGTGGTGGCGCTGAGTGATGTTGTGATGGCGAACGAGTGATGCTGTGGCATTCAGTGATGCTGTGGTAGCGCATAGTGATGTTGTGGTGCCCCTGAGTGATGCTGTGGTGGTGCTGAGTGATGCTGTATACTATGCTATGTTTTGTTTTGCTATCCTATGCTTTGCTTTGTTATGCTCTGCTGTTTTGCGATCCTATGCTTTGATTTGCTATGCTATGCTATGTTTTGTATGATATGCTATGTTTTGTTATGATATGATATGCTACGTTTTGTTGTATTTTATTATGCTATGCTTTCTTTTGCTATGCTATGTTTTGTTGTGTTTGGTATGCTATGCTATGTTTTGGTATGCTATTATGTGTTTTGTTTTGCTATGCTATCTTTTGTTAAGCTATGCTATGTTTTGTTGGGTTTTGCTATGTTTTGTTATGCTATGTTTTGTTATGTTATGCTGTTTTGTTATGCTATGTTTTGCTATGCTATGTTTTGTTATGTTATGCTGTTTTGTTATGTTATGCTATGTTTTGTTATGCCATGCTATGTTTTCTTTTGCTATCCTATGATTTGTTTTGTTATGCTATGCTATGTTTAGTTTTGCTATCCTATGCTTTTTTTTGTTATGCTATGCTATGTTTTGTTATGCTATGCTATGTTTTGTTATGCTATGCTATGTTTTGTTGTGTTTTGCTATGCTATGCTTTCTTATGCTATGCTATCTTTTGTTATGCTCTGCTATGTTTTGTTGTGTTTTATTATGCTATGCTTTGTTTTGCTATGCTATGTTTTGTTATGCTATGTTTTGTTATGCTATGCTATGCTTTGTTATGCTGTTTTGTTATGCTATGCTAAGCTTTGTTTTGTTATGCTATGCTATGTTGTGTTTTGTTATGCTATGCTATGTTTTGTTGTGTTTTGTTATGCTGTTATATTTTGCTCTGCTTTGCTATGCTATGTTTTGTTATGTATGCTATGTTTTGTTGTGTTTTGTTATGCTATGCTATGTTTTGTTGTGTTTTGCAATGTTTTGTTATGCTATGCTTTGTTTTGTTATGTTATGCTATGTTTTGTTATCTTATGCTGTTTTGTTCTGCTATGTTTTGTTGTGTTTTGTTATGCTATGCTATGTTTTGTTATACTATGCTATGTTTTGTTTTGCTATGCTTTGTTATGTTATGCTATGCTTTGTTTTGTTATGCTAAGTTGTGTTTTGTTATGCTATGTGGTGTTATGCTATGCTATGTTTTGTTGTGTTTTTTATGCTATGCTTTGTTGTGTTTTGCTATGCTATGTTTTGTTTTGCTAAGTTTTGTTTTGCTATGCTTTGTTATGTTATGCTTTGTTTTGTTATGCTATGTTTTGTTTTGTTATGCTATGTTTTGTTTTGCTATGCTATGCTTTTTTTGTTATGCTATGCTGTGTTTTGTTATGCTATGCTATATTTTGTTATGCTATGCTGGTGAGGGTGTGTGAGGGTGTGTGAGGGTGAGTGAGGGTTAGGGGTGTGAGGGTGAGGGGGTGTGAGGGTGAGGGGGTGTGTGGGTGAGGGGGTGTGAGGGTGAGGGGGTGTGAGGGTGAGGTGGTGTGAGGGGGTGTGAGGGTGAGGGGGTGTGAGGGTGAGGGGGTGTGGGGGTGAGGGGGTGTGAGGGTGAGTGTGGATGAGTGAGGGTGTGTGCGGGTGTGTGAGGGTGAGGGTGTATGAGGGTGGGGGGTGAGGGTGTGTGAGGGTGAGGGGTATGAGGGTGAGGGGGTGTGAGGGTACGGGTAAGGGAGTGTGAGGGGGAGTGAGGGTGTGTGAGGGGGAGTGAGGGTCCAATATATATGGTGGCAGGACAGACATCATAAGAGAGAGAAACACAAATGTTAAGATAACAGTCCTCGAAGGGGTTGTGAGAAGGTGGAAATGGGATTAAAGGGTTTCAGAGGGGCTGGGCCATGCAGTGGTGGTAAATAGAGCTCAGGTGGGGCAGGCTGATACATGTGAGGAGCGTAGAACTGGGGTGCGATGTCGGGCACTGGTTGAAGCTGAACAGCAAAAGAGACGACAAAAGAATGCACGTGCCACGAGCGCTGGGAGGGGGGCTGGGCAACCATGCCAGCATTCCGATTCACGAGCAGATGGTCCTGTTTATGACCTGCGTAGCTGTGAAGTGGCTGGTGGCAAATGGACTCAAAGTGGCCGGTCGCTTTGATGTTCTTGGCTTGTCTTGCTTGGTGGGAGGGGTAGGGGGAGCGTATTTCTGTGCACACGCATTGAGGGAATAGTTTTCGTCGAGGGAATATGGTACCATTGAAAGAATAATGTGCATTGAAGGAATAGTGTGGGCTGAGGGAATATGGTTGCATAGAGGGAACAGTGTGCGTTGAAGAAATGGGGTGCCATTGAGGGAATAGCATTGAGGGGGTGTGGTTGCATTGAGGGAATAGTGTGAGTTGAGAGAATACTGTACATTGAGGGAATAGAGTGCATTGAGGGATTACGGTGCCATTGAGGGAATAGTCTTCGTTGAGGGAATAGCCTGTCATCAGGGGAGGAAGGTGCCTTGGGCTGAATGCAGTGCCTTGGGAAGAAGGGGAGCCTTGATCAAAGCGAGCTGCTTTGGGGGAAAGGGGTGCCTTGGAAGAAGCACAGCGCCTTGGAAGATACCATGCCTCCATTGGACGGACGATGCGCTTTCTAAAGAATAGGAGGTACAGGCAGAAACAAGGCTTTCCTGAAGTGGCCAAGTGTCTTTGCTGGGGGGGGGGGGGTTTGAATTACTGTTCCCGGATATGGAATGCGGTACTCAAGGAATGAGCATTGTTGGAGGCATATGGTACTCAAAGGGGCACTTTGAGTGGAATGCAGCACTCAAGGGAAGGCTGTCTTAGAGGGAACGGCGTGAGTCAGAAGGAAGAGGCTACCTTCAAAGGAATGACGCGCTTTGAAGTGAGGCGCATAGAAAAGAATGATACGCTCCAAAAGTAATGATGCACCTTGGGTGAGGCGCCTGGAAAGGAAAAATGCTGTGCCTTGACAGGGACGATGCGGCTTGAAAGGGATGCTGTGCGGATTGTTGCTCTTTGAATGTTATGTTTGAATGGAACCATGCGCCTTGAAAGAGATTATGTTCCTCAGTAGGGGTGATGCGCCTTGAAGTGATTGATCTTCTGTGAAACGAAGAACATGCTTTGACTGAGGCACCTAGAAAAAAACTGCGCCTTTATGCAGGATGGCGTTTGAGACTGGGTGGCACAGCTGCTCTGGCCTCCCCTGCTGAGTAGTGGGGGAGGGAGAGGGGGTGTGCATGAGAAGAAAATGGCGGGGCTAAAACAACACAGACAAGTTGAGCCCAAAATCACTGCGGCGTGGTTTATAAATGCAAATTAAACGCACTCCATCGCACTTTCATTGTTTTGAATAAAATTATTCCTGATGTTTACGAAGCATTTTGTGAATCCAGGGGCAGCAGATACGGGTAAAATTGCCGATCTGCATCTCCCCTCCACTGGGGTCTGAAAAGAATGTGATGGCTGTTTAAATGAATCCCCACCCGCATGAGAACATGAGCCAAACGTCAGTTTACCTGCAGTAAACAAGCTTTGGGTAAAGAGAGGGACGAACTAAAGCTACACACCCTAACGCAAACATAGCCAGCAAACATAAAGACAAAAAATTGTGAATCCTGAATATTTAGAATTTCAAAGAAAGGCGCCAGCACTTTTCCAGAAACCGATCCTTGTTAACACGCTCACTACAAGCACACCCCCTGTGACTGAGTGAAAGGGAGGTGGGAGAGAGAGGAGTGGAGGAGCAGTGGGGGAAAAAGACATGAGAATAAAAGCAAAACCAGTTCTGCTCTGGGAATGCAGGTAATTCGAGGATTCATGGGCGCGCATGCGCGGCCCTGGAACGACATCCAACGTTACTGTCCACAAACCCCCAAGAGCTGGGCATGCGCTTCATGGCGCAGAAGAAAGTCCTGGCTGGATGTGTGCGGGTTATCTTAGGGGGGCATGGTGCTCTCCACTGCACAATACACGTGTTTTCCTTCATTGACAATGCGGCTTCTCGTGTTCAAGTACAAGTAGCCTTGGGAACAGTGTGTCCTGCGGAGTAAGATGGCGGGCGGTGTGGATAAGAGGATTGGGCTTTGAGAGGCAATTAGAAGAGCACATGGGCAAGTGAAGCGGCAGAGTGGTTAGCGCCTAGAGGAAAAGCATACGTCTTTTGATGCTAAGGAGTGGAGAACTGGAGAAAATATGAAAACCCAAAGGAGGGAATGTTAAGAGACAATCTAGGGCAGAAGGAGGAAGCCTAGTCAAGAAAAAGAATGTTAACAACGTAGAGAGAAGAAGAAATGAAGAATCCTGGGTGAAAAGGAACCATCAAGAAAAGAAAGAGGCAGCAAAAGAGCAGGAGAGATGCAAGAGCTAAGGTGGGGAGGAGGGGAAATAAAATCGGAGAGAAGAGAGGGGTGAAGGAAGTGAAAGCTGAAACCACGGATAGGGGCGAGATGGCAGCCGAGGGAAAGCAAGCTCTTGGCATTGCTGTGGGGAGGGGGGAGGAGAAATGCGAGACACGGCAACAGGGGCAGAAAAAACGCGGCCGTGAAATGAAAGTAAATAAACGCGGCCGCGAAATGAAAGCTTTTGATGCAGCAGGGGGCGGAGCGGATCCCTTTGAAGTGAAGCTGCTGGCGGCACCACGCTTTGATGTGGTGATGCGAGGCAAGCAGGCAGGCAGGCGGATAGAAGCACGTGCACGGGACACATGCCCTTCTGGAAATCCGCATTTTTTGAGAGCTTAGATTAGCTCTTAGTTTAGCCCCAATAGTCTCGAGCTATTAATTCCTGCAGCTAGGCCATAACTCCACTTTTCCACCATGGATTTCCTTAAAAACAAATGAAATCAAAATTAGACTGTGCCAGCAGTGCTCCCAGACCCCAAAACCCACCCCCAAACACCAGGAACACCCCCAAACAGCCCCCCAAAAACAGGCAAGTGAGCAAAAACGGAAAAGAAATTCCACCATGGATTTAGTCCAAACCACTTGATTCCGATATTAGACCTTTCCAGCAATGCCCCAAGACCCGCCAACCCACCCGCTAAAAAGTCAAAGACCCCCAAACAGGCAAAAAGCAAAAATACAAAAACGGGCACTTAGAAATATTTAGGCCCAGTTCCAAAAACACTCCGTGCGTGCTCTGCAGCTAGGCCCTAACTCCCCTTTGCCACCATGGATTTTCTTCAAACCACTTGCAATCAAAACTATCCATAGCCAGCGTTGATCCAAGACCCCCCAACCCCCCCCCAAACACCAGGAACCCCCCAAACAGCCCCCCAAAAACAGGCAAGTGAGCAAAAACGGAAAAAAATGTCACCATGGATTTTGTCCAAACCACTTGATTCCGATATTAGACCTTCCCAGCAATGCCCCAACACCTGCCAACCCACCCGCAAAAAAGCAGACCCCCCCCCCAAACAGGCAAAAAGCAAAAATTGGAAAATCTCATACTTAGAATATATTCGGCCTTCTTTCAATTCTGTCCAAACGCTCTGTGCAGCTAGGCCATAACTCCACTTTTCCACCATGGATTTCCTTAAAAACAAATGCAATCAAAATTAGACTGTGCCAGCAGTGCTCCTAGACCCCCCGACCCAGCACCGCATATCTAGAACACCCCCAAAGAAACCCCCAAAAACCTGCAATATTGGTATAATCAAAACATGGCAAATTGCGCTGTTCACAAAAAACACAAAAAACAAACAGCAATTGGTTTCAACAGAGACAGACAGCCATTGCTGTCCACTGCATGCCATCTTCTCATTATTCATTACCTGTTCTACTTTTTGTCCGCATCTTCTTCGGAAAGTGAGGGCCCACAGGGCAGCCTCTCCTGTCAATTTCAGAGGTAAGTCTGTCAACAATCAGCAAGCATGTAGTCAGTCAGTGATTTCAGTCCCACTTGAGGGGACTCGTCTACGAAGACAACGTTTATTTATTCTCCATAATCCATCCATCTGCCTTGAGGGAAATGGATAGGGGGAGTCTGGAGGAGGAGGATAGAGGAGCATGATTGAGTTGTGAACTTGTGAACATCAGGAATGCAGACTGCGGCACCTTCAAATCAATAAGGAAATTAAGATGAAGACAGTGCTGATGATGGACTTGTTGTGATTAGGTGATTAGAGTTTTTTTGTAGTAAAAGTTGCAAAACAAAGAAAGACACACAGGAATAAAAGTGAATAAGTACGGAAAAAAAGGAAGTAATTTTCAGGCCTCGGTGTCAGGGAAGTAGAGCTCGTCCTCAAAGTCTATGAATTGAGAAGGGAGTAGGTCTGGTGACAGAGAAGAACTTCCGTCAGCGTCACCTAAGTCGATGTCCTCTTCTTCCTGCGTGCATTATTTAATATTTATTTATTTTGAAGCTTATAAAGCGTGCGGCTACCCCCAACGGGGGTGTCCCGGCGCTGCCACGTATTATGTAATCGATTGGTATGAAGTGCTGATTCATCTTGATTATTGTTAACCTCTTCACATTTCTTTTTGAAGTTACAATGGCACCAGCAGCACTGAAAACACGTTCAGAAGACACGCTTGCGAGTGGGCAAGACAAATAATTTAGAGCCAGGTTGCTGATCAGTCACCATCCAGACCTTTTCCTATACCAATACACCAATGGGTTCTCATTAAGACAGATCTCTGTTGGGTCATCCAGATAGGCCTGCACCACCGACTCAAGGTTCTCCAGGGTTGCTCCACTTTGCGTAAAATCTGTGGCCTTTGCAGCAGTGGACCGAGCAAACCCATGCTGAGTTAGCCAATCCGCTTCCGACAATATTTTTTTGGGGCCTGGTGCAGGTGAGGATGATGATGACACGGTTGCTGGTCTTGTTAATGGCTGTGAGGGAAAGTGACTCCCTTCGGCCATGGATTCAGAAGTGGAACTTGACACCGGATGGCCTGCTGATTCAGTTGTACTTGTGCTGTCTCCGTGCAATTTCATCCGCTCTTTTTCGAACCGAGTCGCTGACAAAGCGAGCCAATGTTTGTACTTTGAAACATCTGCTTCATCAAAAGGAATGAATGCTTTGCTGGCCACTGCCTTTTTGTCCGGTTGATCCAGAATAGTGGCACAAATGTAATGTTGTTCTGTATGTATGTTTTGAAGCCTTTCATTGTGAAGTAGGCGCCTTAATAACTTCTCCGCCAAACCATAGGCTTCTCACTTTTCAGCATGATCTCTGAACGTTGAAGACACCTCCTTCAGTTGGTGCTCTAGCATGACCAACAATGGGATAGCTTTGCCCAAAGAACAGTCCTCCCGTCTGACTTCACGCGTGAAGTCCTCAAAAGGACGAAGCATGTTTGCCATTCCTCCAACTCTAGCCTCATTTCTTTCTGAGTAGAACCCAGTTTATAGACATACTCATTTATTACCCCCCACTGCTCAGACAGACGCTCAAGCATGTAAAAGGTTGAGTTCCAACGTGTTGCCACCTCCTGGATTAGTCCTTTGACTGTCAGTTTACGTTCATGTTGAATGCTCCTCAGCTGCTTCCGGGCCTTAAAAGAATCGCTGAAATGTGTGCAGATTCTTCGGCAGATGGTCAGTAATTTGATGACTGGCTCTTCTTTTTTCAAGAATTCTTGCACCACGATGTTAATACTGTGCGCCAAACACGGCACTCTGAAATATCCACCATCAGTCATGGCCCTAACTATATTACTGCCATTATCCGTGGAAACATAACCAACTATGCGATTTCTTGGATGCAGCCATTCATAGACCTTCCTGTTCAACTCCTCCAAAAGGTTAGCTGCAGTGTGAGATTCCTCCATGGCAAACATGCCTACTGTTGCATGTTTGCGAGTAGCATGAAAAACTGTGTCCGTGTCAATACCTGCTTTTTCTAACTGTTTGACCCCTGCAAAAGAAACCCAGTGTGCAGTGATGCACATGTAATCAAGGGCTTGGCAACTGGTCCACATGTCTGTTGTCATGTGGATAGTGTGAACAGCACTCTTCAGAATAGCTGCGCCAATCACCTCCAGCACATCTTGATATAGTGCTGGAACAGCAACCCTGGCAAAATAGGACCGACTAGGAACCTTCCATTTAGGGCAGACTGTTGCCACAAATTCAAGAGTCAAGTCAAGTCAAGTCAAGATTTGTATAGCGCACTACTCACCCAGAGGGTCTCAAGGCGCTTGAGGGGGGGTGGGAGTGTTCGCTACTTCTGAAGGAGAGGTGGTTCTGTGTAAGGCGGAGGTGGGTGGGGAGAGAGTTCCAGGTCTTGGCCGCTAAGTAGGAGAAAGATCTTCCTCCCATGGTAGCTCTTCGGATGTGTAGAATCGCGGCGAGGGCTTGATTGGATGATCGGAGTTGGCAGGTGGGGGTGTAAAAGGTCAGGCGCGTGTTGAGGTATTTGGGTCCTAGGTCGTAGAGAGCTTTGTGTGCGTGGGTGAGGAGACGGAATGTTATTCTCTTGTTTACGGGGAGCCAGTGGAGGTCTCTTTGGTGATCGGATATGTGGTTGTGGCGGGGTATGTCTAGGATGAGTCGGGCGGAGGCGTTCTGAATTCGTTGGAGTTTTTTCTGTAATTTGGCTGTGGTTCCGGCGTGGAGGGTGTTTCAGTAGTCCAGTCGGCTTGTGACAAGTGCTTGGGTGACTGTCTTTCTTGTTTCGGTGGGGATCCAGCGGAGAATCTTTCTGAGCATACGTAATATGTTAAAGCATGATGATGAGACGGCATTGTCTTGTCTGGTCATTGAGAGGGAGGAGTCTAGGATGAATCCCAGGTTACGAGCATGGTCCGTTGGTTTGGGTGCGCTGCCCAGTGCCGGTGGCCACCACGAGTCGTCCCATGCGGAGGGGGATGATCCTAGGATGAGGACTTCCGTCTTGTCAGAATTCAGTTTTAAGCGGCTGTTCTTCATCCATTCGGCTACGTCTTTTATCCCTTCGTGTAGGTTGGTTTTGGCGGTGTTTGGATCTTTGGTGAGGGAGAGGATCAGCTGTGTGTCGTCAGCGTAGGAGATGATGTTGAGGTTGTACTGGCGTGCGATGGGTGCGAGGGGGCTCATGTAGACGTTGAAGAGGGTGGGGCTGAGCGAAGATCCTTGTGGAACGCCGCATATGACTTCGGAGGCCTCTGATCTGAAAGGGGCTCTGATCTGAAAGGGGGGAGGCGGACTCTCTGGGTTCTTCCGGCGAGGAACGAGATGATCCAATCCAATGCTTTTCCTTGTATCCCGGCGTTGCTGAGGCGTTGTACTAGGGTGCTATTACAGACCGTGTCAAACACTGCGGATAGGTCCAGGAGGATGAGGGCAGCTGTTTCCCCGTTGTCTAATAGTGTTCGGATGTCGTCAATGGCTGCGATGAGGGCGGTCTTGGTGCTGTGTTTGGCTCGGAATCCAGACTGTGAGGGGTCAAGGGAGTCGTCGGACTCGAGGAAGGCGGCGAGCTGACTGTTGACGGCCTTCTCTATGACTTTGGCAGGGAAAGGGAGGAGAGAGATGGGGCGGTAGTTCTTAAGTTCGGTGGGGTCTGCTGTAGGTTTCTTCAGGAGGGCACTAAGTTCGGCATGTTTCCAGCTTTCCGGGAAGGTAGCGGTGTTGAGAGAGCAGTTGATGATATCTCGGAGATGGGGTGCTATGATGGAGTCGGCCTTGTTGAAGATGTGGTGGGGGCATGGGTCGGTTGGTGATCCGGAGTGAATGGAGTTCATCAGGCGGATGGTGTCTTTGGTGCTGATCGGGTTCCAGGAGCAAAGGGTGGTGGTGGGGGGCTTTAGTTTGGTGGTAAGGGGGTGGTCTGGTCGCCGAAGCTGTTATGTATGTCAGCGATTTTGCTGTGGAAGAATGAGGCTAGAGAGTCGCAGAGGTCTTGAGAGGGGGTGATGTCGTTGGAGACGGCGCTGGGATTGGTAAACTCTTTGACGATGCTGAAGAGTTCCTTACTGTTGTGGGCGTTGTTGTCGATTCGATCCTTGAATGCTGATTTCTTGGAGGATCGGACCAGCTGGTGGTGTTTGCGGGTGGCGTCCTTGAGGGCGGACATGTTGTCTGTGGTTGGGTTTTTTCGCCAGGTTTTCTCGAGGGTGCAGCAGTTCTTTTTGGAGTTCTTGAGGTTGTCATTGAACCAGGAGGCTTTTTTGCTACCTTTGTTGTTGTGATGGTTTTTCAGGGGTGCTAATTTGTCAGCGGAGTGGGTGATCCATTGTGCGAGATTGATGGATGCTTAATTAGGGTCCGATGATTTGGCGGGAGGGTTTTCGTTTAGAGATGTGGTGAGCTGGTCGGTGGTAATTTTGTTCCAGTTTCTGCGGGGGACTTGTTGTGGGTGATGGTGGGTCAAGGTCTTTCTAAAGTGGATGCAGCTGTGGTCTGTCCAGTGGAGTCCTGTGGCTTGATTGAAGGAAACGTGCTTGCTGGAGGAGAAGATTGGGTCGAGCGTGTGTCCGGCGTGGTGTGTGGGGGTGTTTACCAGTTGTTTGAGTCGGAGATTAGCGAGGTTGTCCAGAAGGGTGGTGGTGTTGCTGTCGTTGTTCTTCTCCAGGTGGAAGTTGAGGTCCCCTAGAAGAATGTAGTCCTCGGAGGGGAGGGCGTGTGGACTGATAAAGTCGGTGATGTCTTCGCTGAATTGTGCGCGGGGTTCTGGTGGTCTGTATATGAGAGTGCCTCTAAGTGTGGTCTTGGGGTTGGTGTGTATCTGGAAGTGAAGGTGTTCGATGACTGTGAGGGTGTCGTCTGAGCTGGTCGTGATGCGGATGGTGTTCTTGTGGACGATGGCGAGGCCTCCTCCTGTTTGGTTGATGCGGTCCTTTCGGATGATCTTGTACCCGTTCGGGATGGCTATGGCGATGTCGGGCGCTGATGAGGTGTTCATCCAGGTTTCTGTGAGAAAGGCGACGTCCGGTGATGTGGTGTCGAGTAGGTTCCATAGTTCAATGGCGTGTTTGTGGACAGAGCGCGTGTTGAGCAGGATGCACTTCAGGTGGTTGTTGTTTGGGCTCTGTTTGGTGGTAGTGGTTGCAGTGTGGGTCCTGATGCAGCAGAACTTGCAGGATTGGCAGGTGAAGGGTCAATGGGTGCGTCCTGGGGCAGCTTGGTGGCAGTTGGGGAGTCGGCCGGTGTTAAGTGCAGAGAGGGTTGCGGCGTCGTATGTTAGAAAACCCACCCCTTCCACGAAAGAGAAAGGGAGAAGGTCCAGCGCTAGCATTTTAGCCAGCTTTGCGTTATACAGACGTACCGTTGGGTGGTTGCGTTCAAATGGCGCATCCGACATAAACAGGCTGCTAATGGTGGACTGGACCGTTTTAAGTGATGATGATGATGATGCAGACTTCACACCAGTTAGGCTCATTGATTTAGCTTTTTGCATTGGTGTTTGTCCCAGACTCTTAGTGTGCCTCATACATGTTGCAGGGGTAGAGGGTATGGGCGCTACCACTGCAGTGCTGCTGCCAGGGGTACTGGGTGTACCAGAAAAATGTCAGTCGGTTCTTGACTTCCACCCTGCACAATCAGCCCCTCGTCAGCATAAGATGCAATGTCAATGGATACATTTGGATCAGTTCTACTTTGGGCGTCCTGGATCGCACTTAGGTGCGCATACCACTGGATTGGGTGGTGTTTTTTGAGATGACCTCTCTGGCCTCCGGTACCATAGTTGGTAGCAAGCTTACCCCGCCTAACTGATACTTTACAAATCGAACAAATGGCCATGTTTTCCGCCTTTTGGCTAACAGTAAAGAAGTCCCAAACTGGGGACTGGAAATGTCTGCTGGTGATGGAGGTGCTACTTTGACTTGCAATGCCAGATGAAGTGGAGGATGGGCGTGGCTGAATTTGTTTCTGTTGTTCACTTACAGCACCACTACTTGAGGTAATGGAGGTCGAGCTGGATGGAGGTCCCTGCTGGCCCTTCTGACTAAAAAATATGGAAGCTGTAGGTCGTTTTGGTGTTGTAGTTAACTGCGTTGGTGGTGGTACCAGTGCCACGCCGCCCACATCCCGCTCAGCAGCCATTCGGGATAGGGTGAAAATGTCAGTCTGCTGCATGTCCGCAGGGGCTGGAGTGATGTCTGTGATGACTGGGTCGTCGTCAGACTGTTCATCAGCAGCAGAAGACACCACTTCTTGTTCGTTGTCATCACCCATAAGTTGAAGCCTTGCGGGAACCTTCCTTTTAGGCTTAGCTACCTTTGTCGGCTCATGGCGTGCCTCACTCTCAGACTGCATTAGTGGGTTCCAATCAGGATCAAGGTCATCAGAATGAAGGGGGCTTGAAGAAGAACTTGTAGTAGTAGTAGCCCTCCTTGACCTTTTTCTTGCTGGGGTGTGGAAGATAATGGATCAACATCAGGAGGAGTGGCTTCCTCGCATGATACCTCCGCTTCAATCTCGATTTCCTGATGTGCCCCTACTTCTGGAGGAACAAGCATTGTGGGCAGTTGTGCCGCTCCATGCGCCTCTAGTTGTGCCTCTCGATGCCCCTCTCGATGAGCCTCTCGATGCGCCTCTCCTTGCGCCTCTCCTTGCGCATGTACTTGCGCATGTACTTGCGCCTCTCCTTGAGCATGTACTTGCGCCTCTCCTTGCCCATGTACTTGCACTTGTACTAGTTGCACCTGTGGTTGTCGTTGCGGCTCTGGTTGTTGAACACTCGTCAGCTGAGTTACACCCGGCGTTGATTGGATGTTACTTTCTTGTGATGAGCCAACATCACTGGTCGATGGTGATTGAACAACCAAAGTGGCTGCCGCAGCAGCACTCATGGTCTTGGACCTAACTTGGCGTGGTGGCACTGAGCCCAATGAAGCGGAGGTGCTGCTTCCAGCTTGGTCCCCGACGGACACCGCTGCTGCTTCAGGCGTGGTTTTTTTTCTCCAAAAAAAGGTGTCGGTGGGCACACTAGTCTCCTTGGTAGGTGGTGCCACTTGCTTCTTCTGCTCCTTCTTACTGGCAGTGGCACTGGCAACTTTTTTCGCTACGGCCACCTTTATTTGGGGCCATCTTCTTCAGATGTCAGAACAGCAGGCCGCAGTTGCACGAGTTGCAGAGTTGTCTTGTCTGTGGCCACACGTGACGTTGTGCTGCACACACCGCTGCAGGACTTCTTCCTGGCACTGGTGGTTCTCTTGAGCACCTAAAAGCAATGGAAGCCAGAGGAACATCAGTTAAACACCCCAAAAAGTCGAAAAACACACAAAAATCACCACAATCCAATGCCATCCATCCCCTCAATGATGTATAAATTCAAGACACCCCACAGAAAGACTTGGCCCATGCACCACTCACTACCACTGGGCCTAAAGGATGAAAGCAAGGCAACCTGGGTGCAGGCCTGAGCTCACTGGCTGGCTTCAAAATGGCCCCTTGACCCCCACCACATGTCCAGGCCCTGCCTGGACCAGGCCTCAAAATGGCCCCCACCCACATGGCCAGGCCCCAACAACACCCCAAAAAGTCGAAAAACACACAAAAATCACCCCAATCCAATGCCATCCATGCCCTCAATGGTGTTTAAAATCAAGACACCCCACAGACAGACTTGGTCCATGCACCACTCAGTACCCCTGGGCATAAAATGGATGAAAGCAAAGCAAACTGGGTGCAGGCCTGAGCACACTGCCTGGCTTCAAAATGGCCCCTTGACCCCCACCACATGGCCAGGCCCTGCCTGGACCAAGCCTCAAAATGGCCCCCACCCACATGGCCAGGCCCCAACAACACCCCAAAAAGTCGAAAAACACACAAAAATCACCACAATCCAATGCCACCCATGCCCTCAAGGATGTTTCAATTCAAGAAACCCTACAGAAAGACTAGATCCATGCACCACTGAGTACCCCTGGGCATAATGGATGAAAGCAAAGCAAACTGGGTGCAGGCCTGATCACACTGGCTGGCTTCAAAATGGCCCCTTGACCCCCACCACATGGCCAGGCCCTGCCTGGACCAGGCCTCAAAATGGCCCCCACCCACATGGCCAGGCCACAGCAACATCCCAAAAAGTCGAAAACACACAAAAATCATCCCAATCCAATGCCATCCATGCCCTCAATGGTGTTTAAAATCAAGACACCCCACAGAGAGACTTGGTCCATGCACTACTCAGTACCCCTGGGCATAAAATGGATGAAAGCAAAGCAAACTGGGTGCAGGCCTGAGCACACTGGCTGGCTTCAAAATGGCCCCTTGACCCCCACCACATGGCCAGGCCCTGCCTGGACCAGGCCTCAAAATGGCCCCCACCCACATGGCCAGGCCCCAACAACACCCCAAAAAGTCGAAAAACACACAAAAATTACCACAATCCCATGCCATCAATGCCCTCAAGGATGTTTCAATTCAAGACACCCCACAGAAAGACTAGGTCCCTGCACCACTGAGTACCCCTGGGCATAATGGATGAAAGCAAAGCAACCTGGGTGCAGGCCTGAGCACACTGGCTGGCTTCAAAATGGCCCCTTGATCCCCACCACATGGCCAGGCCCTGCCTGGACCAGGCCTCAAAATGGCAGCCACCCACATGGCCAGGCCCCAACAACACCCCAAAAAGTCGAAAAACACACCAAAATCACCCCAATCCAAAGCAATCCATGCCCTCAATGGTGTTTAAAATCAAGACACCCCACAGAAAGACTTGGTCCATGCACCACTCAGTACCCCTGGGCATAAAATGGATGAAACAAAGCGAACTGGGTGCAGGCCTGAGCACACTGGCTGGCTTCAAAATGGCCCCTTGACCCCCACCACATGGCCAGCCCCTGCCTGGACCAGGCCTCAAAATGGCCCCCACCCACATGGCCAGGCCCCAACAACACCCCAAAAAGTTTAAAAAAAACACAAACATTACCCCAATCCAATGTCATCCATGCCCTCAATGGTGTTTAAAATCAAGACACCCCACAGAAAGACTTGGTCCATGCACCACTCAGTACCCCTGGGCATAAAATGGATGAAAGAAAAGCAAACTGGATGCAGGCCTGAGCACACTGCCTGGCTTCAAAATGGCCCCTTGACCCCCACCACATGGCCAGGCCCTGCCTTGACCAGGCCTCAAAATGGCCCCCACCCACATGGCCAGGCCCCAACAACACCCCAAAAAGTCGAAAAACACACAATAATCACCACAATCCAATGCCATCCATGCCCTCAAGGATGTTTCAATTCAAGACACCCCACAGAAAGACTAGGTCCATGCACCACTGAGTACCCCTGGGCATAATGGATGAAAGCAAAGCAAACTGGGTGCAGGCCTGAGCACACTGGCTGGCTTCAAAATGGCCCCTTGACCCCCACCACATGGCCAGGCCCTGCCTGGACCAGGCCTCAAAATGGCCCCCACCCACATGGCCAGGCCCCAACAACACCCCAAAATGTCGAAAAACACACAAAAGTCACCCCAATCCAATGCCATCCATGCCCTCAATGGTGTTTAAAATCAAGACACCCCACAGAAAGACTTGGTCCATGCACCACTCAGTCCCCTGGGCATAAAATGGATGAAAGCAAAGCAAACTGGGTGCAGGCCTGAGCACACAGGCTGGCTTCAAAATGGCCCCTTGACCCCCACCACATGGCCAGGCCCTGCCTGGACCAGGCCTCAAAATGGCCCCCACCCAAATGGCCAGGCCCCAACAACACCCCAAAAAGTCGAAAAACACACAAAAATCACCACAATCCAATGCTATCCATGCCCTCAAGGATGTTTCAATTCAAGACACCCCACAGAAAGACTAGGTCCATGCACCACTCACTGCACCTGGGCCTACTGGCTAGTGAGGCTTTACAGGCACCCCAAAATTAAAAACTAAATCAACATATAACAGCTAAAATTCCATGACATAAATGAGAATTAAGTTAAAAAACAAATCACAGAAAAAGTTGTATCATGCACCCATGACTAACCCTGGGCCTACTGGATACTGTGGGTACCCACAGTCCACAATATAGTTTTTTTACAGTTGTGAAAACGTTTTAAAATTGTAGTTGCAGCAACTGCAATGCCCCAAACAAACAACACCAACTTACTTGTAAAATCTCAAATCCAAACGTGATCCAAACTCCAAAATCCCAAAAGTCCTCAAATACAAATATCCAGCAGCAGCCACAAAAAGTAATCCTTCCAGCTCCAAATCCCAATCAAAAGTGACCAGGACATGGACAAAGCACTGGGAGGAGCCTGCTGGTCAGGAACAGGAAGTTGGAGACTCGGGGACACTTCCTTCATCCCACCCCTCCCCCCCCCAAAAAATGGACTCCTTGCACCAAAAAGTGCTGCCAAATGTCAATCTGAGGAGTTATTCTGATCAAAATCAACATTTTCAGAAGGTTTATGCTGCCTGCGGTGGATTTCTTGTGCAGAATTGCAATTTTTGCAATTTCGGGAACGCAAGCTGTTCAAATCTCCCGCCGTAAGTCAGCTGCGCGCCACATCTACCTGTTCGGCACTGTTTACTCCCGCAATGCGTGATCGCGGGCCTTTATGACGTGCTCGCGTTGTCAAACTCTCGCTGTGCAAGATGGCAAGCCGCGATGACGTAATTGCGTTTGAAAAACGCAATCACGCAGCAAGATCGAAAATAGTGCAGCACACGCAAACTGGGAGAAAAACAACTCGGCGGACTCAGGATCACAGTAAGTCAACGCCGCACGCGCGATATTGTATTTTTCAATCGCGACCAAGCAAAATAATTTGTAGCTTGCAAATTTGGGGATTTTTGGGCAATTTCGTGCAATTCGAGGATTGTGAAATTGCCAAAAATCTGCAAATTTGCCCGCGAAACGGATTTTACGCCCATAATAATTTGCAGTGTGTTCATGCGATAAGAGTCTGCATTTGTCATGTGTGTAGAAATATGCACGTATTTGTAACCTTGTACACTATTAAGTTGACATGATTTTTGGGCCTCGAGAGCTGTTTCAGTACCAGCTCACATTTAAAGTCTAACATATATTTCGTAACAACCTTCAATGAAGAATTTGTTTGTTTGCATTTTTTTCTACTGCAGGTGCGGACAAAGGCTCATTAGTTAGAAAAGAAGGGTTTTCTTTTAGTTAGTAAACTCTACAATTAGTGGTAAAGTCACCCACACTGACACTATTTTCACCTGTTACAGTGATCAGGCAAGTCTATTTAGCTACTTAAACATCCCCCATAAGCCGACCAAACAGCATGAGGTAACAGGAAATATTTTTTTAACTAGGAAAAATGGGTATCATGTACCTATAGCACAAGCAAGGGATGACTATTTTACTATGTGTATCCGTGGGGTTCCCTCCAGCATTGCTGGTCTCCCAGTTTAGAGCCTTGATAGAGAAACTAAGGTAGGCACTGACCCATCCCAAGCGTGCTAACAGGCCAAAAGTCAGAGGCTGGTTTGATCCAGCATGCTGACTCTGGATCAATACACAACAAACAATTCAGAGGGTCTCTGAATGTCACCTATAACTATGATGACATGCGTGCGTGTAGTACACCAAACTGAACCTACACAGGAAGTCCTACCTTAAAGGACGGAATCCCATCACTCACCGAAGTGACATGCTTCATAATCTGGGATCTCCTTCCGGCTGCAAATCCTAGTACAGCCGAGGGCTACAACTCCCTCACTATGAGGGAGAAGCACAAGGATGTTTTTATGGATGATATCCCTATTTTAGGACTACTAAATCCAGAGTGAAGAGCTGTTGATGTTATAAGTAAGTGATGAATGCAGTGCAAATTGAAGCAAAAGTGTGCAAGTGTTAACTAAAACGAACTATCAGGAGACAAAAAAATTCTTTAATGGTTGTCTCTTGATGTCAGGATTAAAAACAGTGCATGTCAAGCAGTTTAACATAATAACTGCAACTGTGGTATACATGTTTCGGCTCTCATGACCCTACAAGTGTCTAGCCTTCTTCAGGACCTAGATATGAAATGCTACTGCATTATATATGATCAAGTCAACGGTGTAGAGAAAGTTGAGGGACATCAGTTAATCAGATGTTAGTGAGATTCATACATCAATCATTTAATCACACCAACTATGCAGATGTCCATAGGAAACTTACCCGTCACTGGCGAGTAAGGAACAACACCTCACCTGGCGACAGCTCAGGACGTGGGGCACCGCTCTGAAAAAAAAGGTTATCAAACTATGAAGAACTCAGATTCAATTAAAGTGATCTGATTAAATCCAAATTAAGAAAAACAACAGATCGCATTGTATGCTCTGTTGATGTCAACAACTAGCGACTAATAGAAAGGCTTTGTTTACAAAAATACAGTATATCAACCATGTCGACAGACTCAGAATGTATAATTGGCAAAGTCAGTGAGTCAATTAAAATCCTAGTAACGGTACAACCTATATATCACGTATGTAGCAGTCCAATATTCAATAGCATGCAATGTCAAGATCTACATTAGCTTATCTCAGCAAAGGGAATAGCATCGACAATGTCTCAATTCCACCAATCCGGTCACACTCATGCAGCTCAACTTAGGCCAGTGTAAAGAATGCCTATAGACATAGCATGAAAACCACATAGGTCCCAATCAAATCAATGATACACCACACTCGTATATGACCTAATCTCACAAGAAAGGATTTTCATATCAGTCCTGTATTTCGTCCAGACAGCACAAGTTTATTTTGCTGCGTTTTCGCATGAACCTTGATGCTAGGTTTCCCAGAGAATCAATACAAGCATGCAGACCTGATATTATGTGCGTGTGATAATCAGTCACCCCAGTCAGATCTCCATCTTAAACTGTTTTGTAAATGTTATCAAATAGAAAGAGAGACTTTTATTCTCCCAATCTTAAGGCACTGTCATTTTATTCGCTGCAGGGTGGCATTGTACTTTTTAAAGTCCCTCTCAGACCCTTTTGTCTGCATTTCTGTAGCCACATTCCTGTGTGCCTTGTTGAGAAATAGAAAGACCCATGGTAGCCCGAGAAGTTAATCAACTAACTAATTTACTTATGATTTTATTATGTGTAAACGAGGCATCCTGGGCACATCCAAATATTAGCTTTATTATGACCTGAATGTCTTATCGGATGTATAATAGTGTTTGTATTTTATGTTATATATTATGTGTTGGTAATGAATTTGTGCGTTTATGATCTCTAATAAGTGATTGAATAAAGATGTTTTTTTTTTAAAGAGTTTGCTGAGGTCGGCTGACAATTTTTTAAGAGGGCACGGACGTCCGTGTGTTTACACATATATAGAAAAGTGGCGTTTGCTATAGAGGCATTGATGATGGTCATGGGTTTAAGGCTGATTTGTGCCCACTTAGGGTGAAGATGTGATGGAGGCATGGGTCGTGGGGGCCTCTGAATATATTGTCTTCGTGTTGGAAGATGTGTCCTGCTGGGTAAGTTGACTCCGGTCAGTTATCTGGGCGACTGTCGTGGTGGTGGTGGGGTAGTGGGTGAAGTCAGGCAGTTTGGACAGAGGGTTGAAGTGGAAGTCAGCAAGCTCTTCTGAAGGGGTGATATTGTTTGCTGCGGCTGGGGGGGTTGGAGAATTCTTGCCAGCCATACTTGCAGCACTTCCAAATAAACAATGCAAAAACAAATGGTTTTAAAGTGTGCATAAAGCATACTCTAAAAGTATTAGATTTTGCATTATGTATTTAGAATGAAACACCTGGTGGTCAGTCCGGCCCGTGGAGCAACTGGTGCTTGTACACATATAACTTAAACTGTAAAACCACTTTTTGCACTATTTTGAGATTGAACAATGTTTATAAATGCACACAAAAATGTCACCCCTCACAAAAAGCATAGGGGATGTTTGACAGCGTTTCTTAGAAAACACACAAAAATGCTTACAGAAGAAAAACATGTTATTGTTAATTCTCTGTCTAAACCATTTCAAGTTGTATGGGGGTGCTGCAGCATCTCCTGCACTGGTTTCAGCGCCACTGCCCCCAAGCTCTAAGTGATGCTCTCCTGAGAAGTCTTTATGGAGGGGTTCTTGGATTTCACGGGCACTGTCCAGACCGAGATTGGTCCACGCGCTGAGGGTCAGGAAGGCACCAGAGTCTTAAGAACGAATCATTCTGGTTTCTTTCATCCGGGACGTGGACCCTGGTAAAAGAGCTAAGGGTTACCAACCATGGGCCACAGTCTAACTTAATTTCACCCTGTGACCCCTCCAGGAGTGGACAGAGTGTGGGAGAAACAAAAGCTGGAGACCCTTTCCTCCAGACCCTATCTTGGACAGCTCTGGTAGTTTTCAGCTCTTTATGGAGAGCGTGTCAGACAGACCTGTCTGCCTTCCTAGAAGTCCGCATGGAGGAGGCAGCGAGGCTCCAGAAGTAATTCCGAGCAGCGTTTCCAGGCAATTAAAGAAAGGTTAAAGATGGCCGCTGAAGAGCTAATTACACGGCAATCCAGCCCTGTGCCCAACTCCCACATAACGAGAAGTAATAACGTCTGTTGCGTCTGTCATCTCCTCTCTCCCTGAATTATTATATCTCTGATTTATCTGTTTCTTGTCTGTTCCGGGGAGTTTTTGGTGGAAAGAACCGCATTCGGAAACGATTCGTCTCCTAACCTCCTCTTTCCCATCCTCCCTGACTTCCATAATTACTGTTCCCTCACCTCTGCCCTTTTCTATGTCTCGACCATTTTCCCATCAGCCCCCGCGCGTCACTCTTCTCTATCTCTCTAACTGCCTAGTCCTGGCGGTATTTTGGGAACTTCGTGTGACTGGTGAGTTTAGAAAGAATGAATTGGCTGGGAGTCCTAGTGTTTGCAACTGCTACAGGAATGCACTTTCGTAGCCTCTGATTGGCCGGTACATCCCAATTCTCCGAAAGTGTGCAAGCTGTGACCCTCCTTTGTATGACCTCAGCAAGATTGTGTTTCTATGTTGAGGTCAAGAGGGTCAGCCTTAAAGCATGTTCCAGAATGTGGTATTTTCGGGGCCAGCCGCGACTTGTACGTGTTTTCCTGTCCCTGATGTAGTGACGTGGAGTTAGCATTCTAGTGTGCCAAGTGTGTATGTGTTACACTGTATACCCACCCACCACAGACGTCACTCGTCAGGTGACGCTAAGATAATAAAAGAGGCGGAGCGCACGTGCTCTGGGCCAGTTGTAACACATCACCACTGTGTCCTGTGTGTCCATCATTCCCAATGCGGGCCTAGGGCCCTCACCTCATTACAATGGCGGCGAGGCGGAAGCTGTGCCACGCGTGCCACAGCTGAAAAACATCGTGGTAAAGGGGAGGGAGCTGCCTGCCTCGAGGGCAACCCCCGTAAACGGCGCCGGCTGCTGAAAGGCCCGCAGGGCGTGTGTCGAGCCCTGCGGCCTGCATGGAGATAAGAAGGTAACCGGCACCTCAACGAGCCCAGTGTCAGCTGCCCCCCCTGCGTGGGAGTGCACCGGGAGAAAGTGCAGACCGAGCGGAGCCCACCCACATCGGCTGTGACAGAATGCCCCACCGTGACGTGACCAATGCGGAGCACACCCGCGTGGAAGAAGAGGCCCGCCGGCCGAAGGTGAGAGGCCGCAGACGGAAAGCAGAAGCAAAGTGACCCCATGCGAAGCAAAGCCAGCGGGAGGCCACCCCGCTCCTCAGTGTGCCTGTGTTTACCCCACCCCCCTTTGTGACGACAGTCTGCGGGCGTGTGAAGGGCCCCGGGAAAAGTTGAAGCCGAGCGTAGCCCACCCACATCGGCCGCGACGACCCGCCGCGCAGTGAGGAGGCTATGGCGACTGACTTGGGTGTGGGCGAAAGTGAGGAGAGTAAAGTCGTGGGGTGACCGGTGCCATCGACCTATGTCCCTGTCCCGGTATCGGAGCGGGAGCCCACCCCGCATATAGACAACGTGAAAGCCCGCGAGCCATGAGGTGAGCCCGCGCGGGTATAGTGCCAGAAAAGCCAGAGGTCCCCGGCGCCCACTCTAGTCCCCAGCGCAGTGAGTAACAAGGAGGAGCCAGCGGGCGGCCTGCGGCGGAGCGGCACCAGCATCCCCCCCCTGCGTGGGCCAGTAAGAGAAAGGCCTGCCGCGAGGGGCGCGAAGGTTTTAAAAGTAAAAAGTGATACTCACTGTAGTACCGTTGGAATTCTCGTGTCCCGGGAAGCAGCTGTGGGCATTGGTGCTGCCGAGGAGAGAGCGTGCTGCAGCGTGTGGGAAGTGGGGCAGCTGGAGGTGGTAGTGACCCGGCCCCAGGGACAGTGCTCAAAGGAAAGCGGCAGGAGCAGCCGCGAACGGATAACAAGGTGCGGCCCGCAGCGTGAGTGACGCTGCTCTGGCCGGCCCGAAACGGTGCAGGCATTACAATTAACAGCAGCGCCCAGCAAACGCTCAGAAAAGAGGTGCGAAGTGCGCAAGATGCCCCCCTCACACAGCTGTCAAGGAGAGAGAGCGCTGCAGGGCATACAACAGGATCTGAAAGAGAAGTGCACAATCGTGTGCACGCAAATGCACACGTTTCTACACAGGAAATAAATACTGTCACCTACTGTGGTCCCGGTGCAGGGCAGCTGGAGAACGCGTGCAGCAGCCAGCTGGCGAAGGTGCTCCGTCAACGAGGGCAGAGAGCACAACACTGAAAACTGAGAACCCTACAAATGAGCAAGGAAAGGCAGCACTGCCACCTAGTGGTCTAGGTGCAACAGCACACTTTAAGCACACCTTAAAGAAGTGAATGAACATTAATAGAATGTGAGCAGTGATATGTAGCAAGGAAGGCTAACTGTTGGGGCCTACAGCGAGGGCCACATGAGAGACAATTCCTAGTCTGTTTGTGACCCACGAAACTGAGATAGTCAGCGGGGACAGTCAGTGGAGAGCCACCCTGCTGGTAGGGTGCCGCCTCCAAGGAAGGTCACAAGCAGAAGAAAGCAATGAAAATTGGGACTCATATCAACGTAAGCCCTACTGCACTACCACAACACGAATGAAAGTAGAAGAAAAGGGGCAAGAGCAGAATAAAGACAGAGCACACAAGAGCACCAGCAGTGCACGAAGGAGAGCGCAGTGACCAGCGCTCACAAGTAGTGACCAGGAGCAGGACGACAGCGGTGGCGCAGACCACCTGATGTACTGAGGTGAGCAGAGACCAACAAAGACTGTAGCGATACCTAGTGGCCACAGGTTGTTGCTGCAACAGTTAGGAAGAGACAGGAGTACCACCAAACATACAAAAGGTGATTCAGGAACTCAGCAACAGACAAGTGCGAAGGCGCATGAAGCAAATGTGCAGCAGTACAGACGACAGTGAAGCACCACCCAGAAGGAAGAAGAAGTCAGAGTGGCATGCTGCTACTGCGAAAAGAAGGAAGAATAAATCAGAGTGGCACGCTGCCACTGCGAAAAGAAGGAAGAATAAATCAGAGTGGCATGCGCCACTGTGAGGAGAAGAAAGAAGAAATCAGAGTGGCACGCCGACACTGCGAAAAGAAGGAAGAAGAAGTCGGAGTGGCACACCGCCACTGCGAAAAGGAAGGTGACAGGCACTGGAACATCTGAGTGCATTGGAGGACAAGGCCTGGCAAGAGCACCGGCAGCACAGATCAAAGATGTCTACCTACGAGCTATCCGTACACATGGTGATCGCAGTAGAGAGCAAGCTAGACTGTTAGCGACATCTACCTCTGGGGTTGAGCGGAAGATTGGATGGCGAGAGTGCTCAGGCATCGGGAGGCAGAGGAACTGACCAATCCACACCAGCCCATGGCAAGCGATGGAGCAGAGGCCTCAAGGGACTCTAAGGGCAGCAAGTCCCGCACGGGAGACAGATCCACAGCTGCGCGTCTGCAGGTCCCACGTGGATGAGAGCCTCGTGTGCAAGGAAAGGAGTCAACAACTCAACCTTCAGGTGGAACTAAGGACACAACAGTGAGGCTCGTAGCGTGTCCCACTAACGGCCCGAAGGCTATGGTGAAGCAATACGACAGAAAGCACCAGTCCAGTGGAAGCCTGGCATAGAGGGCCTCCCGGACATCTTGTGAGAGAAGAACACTGGCGAGAGAGGCATCCTAGTGAGAAGGATGTGTGCACCTACTCTTTTCACCTGCCAAAAGGCATTTCGAAGTCTGCCCGGAGACATCACCAAAGACCAGGACTGAGTAGGGGAAGCTAGAAGACAGACAACACCCATATCATCCACCCTTCTCTCCACCTACTCCTCATCACCAGTTGAGCGAAGCAAAGGCAAGACTGAGAACAACTTCCAGGCGGTGCAGACAGAAGACCAGACCCACCGAACACCTGCGAACCATGCCACAGCGAACTGTTGGTCCTGGCTGCTTCAACTACGTTGCCGGCAGCAGCCAAAGAGACTCGTTTGAAGTTATGAGTCCTATGTTACGTTTGGTACATTTTTCTTTCTCACAGGTTACACTTTTCGTCAGGTTTTAATTTTTCACCAAGTTGGGGAGGGATGTAGTGACATGGAGTCAGCATTCTAGTGTGCCAAGTGTGTATGTGTTACACTGTATACCCACCCACCACAGACGTCACTGGTCAGGTGACGCTGAGATAATAAAAGAGGCGGAGTGCACATGCTCTGGGCCAGTTGTACCACATCACCACTGTGTCCTGTGTGTCCATCATTCCCAATGCGGGCCTAGGGCCCTCACCTCATTACACCTTCTACCCTAATGCAAAAGCTGCAGCCTTAGAAAAAGCCTCACTGTGTGTTCGTAGAGTGAGGAAGAGGATGGCCCGTGGAGAGGGGACAGGGGCGAGTGAGGCTTTGGACCCCCTGCATAGCCTAAACAGCCACAACTTCCCTCTCTGCAGCAAGAAGGGATTCATCTTGAGCAGCCTCTCATATCCTGGGGGGGAGGGGGTTTAGATGGAGCCGAGCTGTGCTCACACCTGAGCTGGACACATATTCTAGAGCAGGACCGGAGGCTTCTGATTATGCTTACCCAATTTCTTTACTGCAAACACAGCAGCCAATGAAAATAAAACTACACATTGTAAAAACATCAATACCCATGAGGCTTTGAACCACGCCTCCAATATTACAGCCAATCACTGCATTCTAAGGTATACAAAGTAGAGAGGCGCCAAACTGGCTTCGTCTTTCTTTGCTGATAAGTGCCTCTCTACCTTGTATTCCTTGCACTGATACTGTGATATAAGTTTGCAATCTTTACAGGTTTTTTTTTTTTTTAAACTGTTTTTATTATTTTTATCCGTAGCATCGGCAAGACAATCAGCATGCATAGAAATATAGGTTACAATATGCGGAAACAGCTCTAGGCACAAATCCTCGTCATCTACCACCTCCCACCAGCTATAGAGTGTATTGGCTAAAACTGGCCCCACCAACCCACCTCCCTTATCCCTCCCCAGATTCTTCATCTGAACTGCCCTCATCAAAGTCTAGTATTGGTTCGCAGATGTCCCCCCTGTACGCGTTCCATGCTGCCCATATATGGGTCCATTTCCGGGGGCATCTCCAGTTCATGTACACAGTGCTCTCTGTCAACATAATGATGTCCATATCTTTGCACCAAGACGCCAATGACGGCAGCTCAGCAGCCCCCCATTTTTGCGCTATGTTTCGCTTTGCAACCATGAGGCCCAATGTTACCCATGTCTGCCCGTGTCGCGATAGGTCATTGGGCTCCCACACATTAAGCAGGCTTCGGCATCAGCGAGACACTCATAGTCTGTGATATTGTTCGTAGTATCTTCTGCCAGTAATCTGTTATCAGTGCACAGTCCCATATCGTGTGAAAGAAAGAGCCATCGTCCCCACACCCCCTGAAACAATACGGATGTCGTTCCCTGCCTATTTTGTGTAGTGTGCTCCTGGTGAGGTATGTACGGTGTAAAATCTTGAGTTGTACAAGCCTGAGTCTTGCCGGGATACCCACCTCTTTGGGTGAGGCCAAGGCTTCCTGCCATTCTGTTTCGTCCATGTCTCCAATATCCGCCGCCCACCTGTCTCTCAGGGTCTTAGTGGGGTCCGGCAGGTTATTAACCAACTTGCGGTAGGTGAAAGATGTGGCGCGTTTTGGCATGAAGTCTGTGAGCAGCCTGCCTTCTAGAAGGGAGGCCTCAGGTACTTCAGTGTCTTGTGGTAGTACTGCTAAGAGTGCGTGGCGTATTTGTATGTATCGGAAGGTCTCGGTAGGTGCAAGTTCATACTGCTGCCTGAGCTGGTTAAATGGGATGACCGTCCCCTTGTCCCACAAGTCACCTACTGTGGAGATTCCTATGTCGTCCCACCGCTCAAACCCCTTGCTATTCCTCAATGTTCCCAGTTGTCTAGTGTCCCAGAGTGGGGTAAGTTTGGTAATGAACCCCCTCCATTCCAGCCGTGTTTGCGCCGTGTGCCATAGCATGGCTGTGTGCTTTGTCGGCCCCTCCAATTTTATAGCTTGTCCTTTATTATATAGGGCCACCAGCATATTTCCTGTACCTAACTGCGCCCTATCTGCCTTATATGCAGGATCCGCCTCAGGGGCGTGTATCCAGTGATTGATAATCTTGAGGTGTGCTGGCCAGTAGTACAAGTACAAGTGAACATTGGGGAGTACAATGCCTCCGTCATACCATCCACGGTGCAATTTTGCTTGCGCTATGCGCGCCGGCCTGTTGCCCCATAGGAGCGTAGACACCAGTGCTGCTATTTGTTTAAAGTATTTTGATGGTACCGGGAACGGCGTGTTCTCAAGAGCGTCTAAGAACCTGGGTAGGGCCATCATTTTAAATAACGCCGCCTTTCCCAACAGTGTCAGGGGGAGCGATTCCCAGTGCGACACATCTCTCCGTAAGCGTTCCAGGGGGGGCGCTAAGTTCCGTGCGAAAAAGTCAGCTGGGTCCGCCGTTATATGAATTCCTAAGTATTTAAAGGAGTTCTGGGACACCATGAGTGGGCAGTCCAGGGGGAGCCGCGGTGTAGGTCCCTTCAGTACGTATAAGACCGATTTGGACCAATTTATAGTGTATCCCGAGATTTTCCCAAAAGCGTTGCACATCTCAAGTAGTATTGGTATGGAACTTTCAGGATTCGTAAGGTACACCAGAATGTCGTCGGTGTATAGGGAAATTCAGTCCTCCCATCCCTCCGCCCACCGAACACCCTGCAACAAAGGGGTCTCTCTAATCCACGCCGCGAGGGGCTCTAATACTAATGCAAATAGAAGCAGTGACAGGGGGCATCCCTGACGTGTCCCCCTCGCCAGCGGCACAGCGCCCGACAGGTGCCCATTCACCGCCACACACGCCAGAGGGTTGGCATACAGGAGCCGGATCCAGGCACAGAACTTTGGGCCAAAGCCCAAGTGTGGTAGAACCGCAAAGAGGTAGCTCCATTCCACCATGTCGAAGGCCATTCTCGCATCCAGGGATATGACTGCAGATGGCTCCGACAGGGTGTGCGCCGAAGCCAACGCACCATGCAGTCACCTGAGGTTAAGTGCGGTATTCCTTTTTGGCATGAAGCCTGACTGATCCAAATGAATTAAGTGCAAAAGGTGCACTAGCAGTCTATTTGCAAGCACTTTAGCCAGTACTTTCGCCTCCGCGTTGAGCAGCGAGATTGGGCGATAGGAGGTACACTCAGACGGTGGCATCCCGGGCTTCGGGATAGTCACTATTGTGGCCATTCTTTGGTCAAATGGCAGCTGACCTCTACCCAGGCTGTCGGTGAACAATTTAAGCAGGTGCAGACAAATAGTGTCTGCCGTGAGTTTGTATAATTCTATCGGGATCCCGTTGGGTCCAAGTGTTTTACCCGTTTGCAGTGATCTGATAGCAGCATGCAACTCCTCCTTCGTGAGATCTGCCTCGAGCTCCAAGGAAGCCTCCTGCGTGAGCTTAGGCATTGTTATGTTTTTTATAGAGGCCGCTGCTTCAGACTCCGAAGTACTCGAGGACGATGTGTAGCCTGCCTGGAAGTGCCCGGCTAGCGTCTGCACTATGGCCCGCGGATCCGACGTGAGTTGACCCCCCGCAGTCCGCAGTCCGCAGTTGCACTATAGTCTTGGTGCCATGCTCTCGCCTGTCTAACCAGGCCAGCAGCTTCCCTGCTTTATCCCCAACATCGTAGATATATGCCTGGTCGCTGTGAGTGCCGATGTTGTCTCCTGCCTGAGATGCTCCCTGTATTGTTGTTGCTTTAGGTGTAAGGTGTGTGCCGAGGCGGGTGTAGGATCTGCCATATGATCAGTGTCAGCGGCTTTCAATTCCAGCTCTAAGGCCGTGAGGTCCTGCTGTTTCTCTCGCTTGTAGCCCGTGATGGAGGTAATCGCCTGTCCCCTGAGAACTGCCTTATAGGCCTCCCATAGAACTGACGTCGAGTCAACAGATGACACATTTTCTGCAAAGAAATGTTTGGGGGCCTTACGGATTTCTTTACGAATCTGCGGGACCTGTAAGTATCCTGGATAAATAGGGTAGAGCCTCTTGCGGGAAGTGTGGTGGTAAGAGTATGTTAGTACAACAGGTGAATGGTCTGATATACCCCTATGTCCGATTTCAATGTTGTCAATATGGTGCAGACTAGCCTCCGAGGTCAGGAAGTAATCTATCCTAGATAAACTGTTGTGCACAGTGGAGTGAAATGTGTATTGTCGTGCTGTGGGATGGGTATGCCTCCATGCATCTATCAGCCCCAACGCTTCCGAGAAGCTTCATAAGCGGGAGACCCCCAGTGTCAGTGTCCTCACTGGACGCCGGTCCGCGCTGGCGTTCATCGTGGCATTAAAATCCCCCCCAATAACAAGGTCACCTTCCGGCAGGGGCAACAAAAATTCACTGAGGGCTGGGAATGCCACTGCTTGGAGTGCCGGGGGGATGTATACTGAAATCACATTAATAGGCCTACCTTCCCACTGACCCTGTATTGCAGCAAACCTCCCCTGATCGTCTTTTCTGGTTTGCAGTACTATAAAGGGAGAGTTTTTTCGCAGCAGGATACCCGTCCCCCTAGATCCTGACGAAAATTCGGAGTGCACCAATATCTTGTACCCCCACCTATCTAATGCCTTACATGCCGCGCCCGTGAGGTGCGTTTCTTGCAGGACTGCTAATGTGGGAGCTTGACGCTTCAGGGCCCGTAGCACCAGCCCTCTTTTAATTTTGTCCCCTAATCCATGCACATTCCACGTAAGTACTGTGAGTGGGGCTACTAGAACCTCGGGGGTTGTGTCCTGGGCATCAGCCAGAGGGTTGTGCGTCGCCATCTGTGTGGTGGAAAATGTATGTGAGCTGTAACCCAGTCATGTCGTGCGAGGATCTGCCAGTCTGTACATACCACACTATAGTGCCATTTCCGATGCTAATTATAACAAAGAAACATAAAACCTTAACTACCCCAGCCCTCAATCCATCCCCCCTCCCTGCCTCCCTGCCTGACGGACTTCGAACTGCCTGCCACCCCAACATAGCAGAGTGCTTCACCCCAACTCAAAACAGTGTACTTGCGTGAAGGGGGTAAGAAGTCCGAGGAGAATTAGACCTCCTCTACCCAGCAGGGCCTGCATCAGCCCGGTGTCCAGAGTCGGTTCGTCTGCAATGCTATGTACACACAGGTGTCTATTATACAATCAACTTTCCGCTGGTCCGGTTCACTCATTTCCGAGGTCATCTGTGTCCACCCTCGGCGAATTGCCCTCTTCGGATTGATGGTATTCTTGGCTGCTTGACTCTTCATTGTCGGTCTTACGGCGTTGACTCTGTTTCCGCGGCGTGGTCCCTCCACTCACCGCCAGCCCTCAAGCCAATCATGAGCTTCCTCCGGGGTCTCGAAGAACCACGTCTTCCCATGTGCTACAACTCTCAATTTTGCTGGAAATAGCATTGAGTAAGGTACTTCTCTAGCTCTCAATGCCTTTTTTACCTCTAGAAAACTACGACAGCGCCGTGAGACCACCACAGTATAGTCTGGGAAGAAAGAGACCGCTGAGTTTTGTAGACGGATCTGCGGGGATATTCTCGCGGCTTGCAGGATGACATCTCTGTCCCGGAAGTTGAACAAGCGTGCGAGTACTGGTCGAGGGGGCGCTCCCGGTTTAGGCCGTCCACCTGGCACTCTGTGGGCCCGTTCCACAGAAAATAAATTAGAGAGTCTTTTTGGTTGCAGCCTGGTCTTTATGAGGTCCTCCACATATAGATCCATCGCCGGAGTGCCCTCACTCTCCGGAATTCCAAGAATACGTATGTTATTTCTATGCTAGCGCCCTTCTTGGTCGTCCAGCCTCTCCGCCAATAGTTTATTCTCCGATTAGAGGGGTGATACCGATGTTTGTAGCGCAGCCGTGTCTACAGTCAAGGTTTACGTGACCTGCTCAACCTCTGTGACTCTAGTTGTGATTTTTTGAAAGTCCACCCTCAACAGGGACACATCCGTAGAGATGGAACCCACCGTGGCCTGAACGCTGGTAAGTCCCGCTCTTATATCCTCCAGAGTCACTTCTTTGGAAGCGTCGTTTCCTGCGGCCTTCCCTGAGGAGTCCTTCCCTTCTGGCAGTGGTGGAAAGTCCTTCCCATAGGCGTAGTTATCCAATCTGGCTTGTGCAGTCTGATTCAGTAAGCCTCTGCCCGTCATACTGATGCACAGGGTTGTCGGAGGAGGTTATTTTGATATTCTGCCCGCTACAGTGGGTGTCTTAGCAGTTCGTGGCTTGGTGGAAAATAAGGGCCCCCACACAATATGGCGTACTCCCCTCAGAATCCTTGGTATGAGCGTCAACGGAGGGGGGGGAGTTGAGTTGGGAGCTGGTCATATGCCCCGGTCAACGTCTGTGCCGCCCGGGCATCAACCGCCCTATGTGGGCAGTGGTCCGCAGTTAACCAAGGTCTCCCCTGTCAGAGATTATGGGGTGGGACAGATGGGTCGTTGCGCCCCCCCCCACAGGTTTCGGGGGGGGGAGTTGTTGTTGCCCTCACTGGGGGGGGAGCACCGCGCTCCACAGCTGCCCTCCAAGTTATTTGCCCTGCCGGTGTTCAGAGGGGCTCTGGGGCAGGCAGGAAGTTCAGGCCCCGGCCCTCTCACAGCAAGCAGTCCTCACCTTGGCGATGGGACCCACAGGTCACGGGCCCCGCTGGCACAATTAACGCTGCTGTTGCCCCAGGCATGGGAGACCGCTATGTCCGGGGGCACTTCCGGCGCCATCCCCGCCACTCGGGTTGTGTTTCTGCCGCCTCACTTTGTCCCAATGTACAGGAGGGCCCGGAGCTCCTATGAAATCGAGGCCCCGGCTCCCCTCGGCGCGCAGGCCTCACCCCACAGATGCAGTCTTCCGGGCCTCAGATCCTTCCGGCACTGTCTATGCTGCCTCGTCAGCCACCGCACCTGTTTGCGCACCCCTCCGCCGTGCCCGGATGGGTATCCGGCGTCTCCACTGTCATACAGGCCATTTCGCCGGCTCCTCCCTTTGCCTCGGGTGCACGCCGCAATCCAGTCCCCGGCTGCCGCGATGGGAATAGGCCGTCCCTGCTAGCCACCAGTGAACCACAGCACCCGGTGTCGGATTGTAACCGCTCTGTCCCCAGCCTCCGCGAAAGCCTCTGAATGGCTTAAATGTTCATGATAAGTGATCGGATTGACCTAGAAGGTCACCTCTCCTCCGGAGCCCTCTCAGTGAGCAGCCATCTTTTCCGGCTGCTAGCCACGCCCCCCTTTACAGTGTTTTTTATGCTATTACAATACTGTCTTGCTATGCATCGTATCATGCTTGTTATTTATGGATTGTTAATCAGGGCCTTACGCGCGCTTTCTGTGACTCTGCGAAGTAGCGCTAGCACCGGAGTCTCCTCCGTTTATGCCCCGTCCTTTTGGTCCGATAGTTTTTTCCCCTGTTGAGTGCGTGTTGCTCTTTAGGTTCCCTGAGTCCTGCACTCGCTCTTCAGTGTTGCCTACGGGATCGCGGTACGCGATCCGGAGGGGGTGGGCCCCCCGGTGGGAGGGAGGTGCATGTCGGGCCTTCACATGCACTCAGCGTGCGTCTCCAGGGCTCGCACGTGCATCTGGATTCGAGCGCAGCCTTTATAATTAGCCGGAATAGACGCCCTGCCCCAGGCTGAACAGGGGAGCATACACAGCACGCCAGGAGCCAGATCGGGCCGTTTAATTAACAGATAAGGCAGCGCTTTTGTGGAAAAAGACCCCACAATTAATTCATGCATTAACCCTTGCCTTTCCTGAAGCCTGGAAGGAAGGTTAATTTTTGGTGCCCCTACATTGACTTCGTAGGGGTTTTTCTCCCTCCATTAGGCCTAGATTGGGACTACTTTGACTGTATTTGACTTTGGTATTATTTTACTGGCTCCTAGGCCCGACTTTACTCCCAACCGACGCCCCTAAATACTGGGTTGATAATTGTGCTTTCCTCTGGGGACTGTTGAGTAGAATTTTAATATTCTATTACGATCATGGCAGAGTGTGACTTCTACCAGGAGGAAGTTGCTGCGTGTGAGGATCAGGGCGATGAAGAAAATTATGAAGAAGAGTCCATGGAGGACATTATTGATAAAAAGTTGGATGACAAATTAGATAAGGCCCTATCTTCCGCCCTGTTGCCCCTAGCTAAGAAATTGGAGCTTCTGGTCCCTCCTAAAACTCCAGCTCCCCCCTCTGGGTCCCCCGCTGCCCCGGGTCTTCCCTTGACTGAGCCCTCTGGTCCCTCATGGCCTCTCGCACACACATACTCTAAGCTGTACAAATCTAAGGAAACCGCCAAAGATGGCGCCCCTGTTCCCCCTCAGCCCCAGTCCTCTACTATTCCTATTCCTGATACCACTACAGATACCGATACAGACACAGACTCCTCTCAGGACACCAGACCTCGCAAGTGTGTGAAAAAAGCGTAGGCACGCTTCCTCTCCCATCCTTCCCCCTTCATGTTCGATCCCTCAGACATAGTCCATCCTAGGTCCTCGTACTGGGTCCCTCCCCCTGCGGTGGCTGAGTATTTGCAGACCCACCTGCATAAAGGTTTTGACAAAGAGGTTAAGGCTCGCCTTAAAACAAAATGTCCCCGCCCAGACTTAGCCCACAAAGTGGCTCTCACCCCGAACATAGATACCTCAATGACCACCTTCTTAAAAAAGACCCTAAGAAGGGGATTGGTCGCGCGTGCCAAGATAAGGTCCTCGACCCTTCGGGCCCTTTAGCAAAAATTCTTGAATTGGCCCTCCAGGCTCAGGAGACAGGGGCCGCCATCCATCCCGAGGTCCTGGCTGGTTGGGGGCAATGGGCAATTTGCGTGTTAGGCAACGCTAATTGTGCCTTGGCTTCAGAACGACGTAAGTCTGTCTTGTTCAGGATTGATCCACAATTGGTAGAGTTGGCCTCATCTGAACCGGGCCCCTTTGCGGAGGGTCAACTTTTCGGAGACAAATTCGTGAAGGATATTGCCAAGTTTGTGAGCACCTTTGCTTCCCTCGACAAATCTCAAGCTTCTTTAAAGAGAGTGCTTCTCCAGGTCTCTGGTAGGGCCGGGCGTAGCAGAGGACACTCGACCGGCCGCTATTCGAACCCAAGTCCTCAGAGGGGATACGCCCCCAGGCGTGGCAGAGGTAACATCCAGGAACCCGAACAAGCTGGTTTCTACCACTCCAGATCGCGCGGCTACAGAGGCCGCTTCAACCGGGGTGTCAACCGTGGATATAAGTATTTCGACTCCCAGTCCTCTGGTAAGTCCTGTATGTCCATTGTTCCCCCTAGGGGGAAGGTTGTTACATTTTGTGGACAGTTGGACGAATCTCACTTCAGATGTTTGGGTCCTTCAGACCGTCCAGGGTTATCAAATAGAACTGTTGGATTGTCCTTGTCGGGTGTTTCCCCCTCGCTCTCCCCTTTTTTCCCTTCAAGAACAGAATTTTATAGACTCAGAACTACTATTGCCGTGGGACACTTCATCCCGAAGGATTTTGCAGCAACGTCTTTTTGGTTCAGAAGAAAGGCAGAGGTCAACACCTAGTATTGAACTTAAGAGATTTCAAACCTTATGTAGTCTATCGACATTTCAAGATGGAGGGGATTCATCTTTTGAGAGATCTCCTGCTGGAGGAGGACTGAATGGTCCGGCTGGACTTGAAGGATGCCTACCTTAAAGTACCAGTGTGCCCCTCACATCAAAAATTCTTGCAGTTTCAATGGAAAGGGCAGTGGTACCGATATCGCACTCTCCCCTTTAGTCTTTCATCGGCCCGTGGGTCTTCACCAAACTCCTGAAGCCAGTAGTTTCCTGTCTACGGGAAATGGGGGTGCGCCTCATTGTGTACTTAGACGACATGTTAATTCTGGTGCAGGATCGGAATCTTCTCCTCACACACCTGGAGTGGACGATGTCCCTGTTACAGAATCTGGGTTTTGTCATCAACACCAAGAAGTCATTGATGGTACCTAGCCAACAGATGGAGCTTTTGGGATTCCTGCTAGACTCAATCTCTGCACAATTCCTCCTTCCAGTGAGCAAAATCAGGTCTATAAAGAGGGAGATCAGATCCACTTTGTCCAAGCACCTGATTTCCCTGAGAGTCCTGGCAAGGATTGTGGGGCTTCTTGCCTTGTCGATCCGAGCCATTTTTCCGGGTCCCTTGCATTACAGGGCCCTTCAAAGACTCAAGATCTTTTACATTCAGAAGAGGTTCCATTACGATCATCTCATTCCCTTATCCCTAGAAGCTCGAGAGGAGCTTCATTGGTGGTTGGAGCACATGACGGCCTGGAATGGGCGAGCAATCTTCGGAGCCGCCCCAGACGTGGTTGTCGAATCCGACGCCAGCTAATGGGGCTGGGGCGCTCGCTGTGGAAAGTTTACCACAGGAGGACGGTGGTCATCAGAAGAACTAAAGTTGGACATAAATTGCCTAGAGTTGCTGGCAGGTTCCTTTGCCGTCAGATCTATCTCACCCCTGAAGAGCAATTGTTGCATCCTTCTTCGAATGGACAATGTTTCAGAGGTGAGATATATCAATCGTCTAGGGAGGACGAGGTCCCGTATGCTAGTCAACATAGTGAAGGAATTCTGGCATTTCTGCCTGGTTCGCAAGATCTCAGTTGTGGCAGAATACCTTCCGGGGAAGCTCAAACAAGTAGCGGACTGGAACTCCATATTCCTCAGAGATTACAGCGATTGGAAGCTTCACCCCTCTCTTTTTGCTCAGTTCATGGATATGCGAGGCCCATGCCAGATAGACCTGTTTGCCTCTTGCCTCAATGCCCAACTTCCCCTGTTCTTCAGTTGGAGACCGGATCCGATGGCAATGGGAATGGACGCGTTCCTTCACAATTGGGGGCATCAGAGGAACTTTGCCTTCCCTCTGTTTGCTCTGATCCCCAAGAGTGGCGGCCTTTGTCCGTCGACAGAGAGCTTCATTAGTGTTGATGACACCTTTGTGGAAGACTCAGTTGTGGTTTCCTACACTATTGGAGTTATCTGTGGATCTTCCATTCTAACTTCCGGTGTTCCAGACTCTTCTCCAGGACCCATTGGGAGCAGGTCACCCACTGGTCTTGCAGAACCAGCTAACGCTGATGGTGTGGACGCTCTCAGGAGACATGAGAGCATTGCAGGCCTTTCACAGGCGGCTGCCAATTTTATGCAACAAGCTTGGGCTCCTTCCACCCGAAAGCGATATTCAGCTTCCTGGAAGAGATGGATGGGTTGGTGCCTTCAACGGCAGGTGGATCTCGTGGGATCAGATGTGACTGAGATTTAAAATTTCCTTTCTGAATGTGCAAAATCAGGCCTTGCTTACTGATCAGTTAATAATTTCAGGTCTGCTATTTCTGCAGGTCATGATCATGTTGATGGTAAACCCATCCTCTGGTTTGTAAGTTACTTAAGTGTGTTCGGGTGGCTAACCCTCCTCGTCCCAGGTATTCGACTTTATGGGATGTCTCCAAGGTTCTTTAACTTCTGGAATCCTGGTCAGATAACGCTGGTTTGTCTCTAAAGCAGATTTCTGCCAAACTTACCATGTTGCTATGCCTCATTTCCTGCCGGAGAGTGTCTGATGTTCGTGCCTTAGACCTGGCTGGTAGGATGTTTTCTCCACAGGGTGTCTCTTCTGTGATCACAAGACGGACAAAAACTATGTCATGTTCAGTGGAGTACCCTTCTTTCCCTCATAATAAAAAGCTATGTGTATTACAATGTTTGAAATGTTATGAAGAACGTACTATTGCACACAGATCTGATCCTTTGGGTAAGTTGTTAATTTCTGTCCAGTAGCCATTTAAACCAGTCTCTGCTGCTACCGTAGCTAGGTGGGTTCGATGGGTGATGTCGGAGGCAGGTATTGATATTTCTGTGTATGGTGCCCACTCTGCGAGAGGGGCTATGGCTTCCAAAGCCTATATGTTGGGATCCCGTTTGGAAGACATCCTCAAAGTAGCTGACTGGTCTTCAGATTCTATGTTTAAAGTTTTCTATTATAAGCCTATTTCTCATGTTTCTGATGCTGTGATTGATGAGCTCAGAACCAGCATAATCAGAAGCCTCCCGTCCTGCTATAGAATACAACATTTTCCAGCTATTGCAAAAAGAATTTTAGATTCTATTAAGGACACGGAGGCAAGGATTATCCCATCCGTTGGGACAGTTTATTCAACTGTTAAGTTGTTAAAGGTTATGTTTATAACTCTGTTATGTGCCCACCCTATGAGAAGTGAAGTTGCGGGTTCCCTTTCTCAACCTTGTTTCTGTTTTAGGAAATGATTCCAACAAGAATTAAATGGTCACTCCGGATGGAGATGCATCGCCCTCATGACTGAAGCAGATAACTTTGCGTGCTGTGGATTTATCCTCCGTTGAGAATTCGTAAAGGAACAGTTCATCTCTCCATTGAGAGTTTAAGACTATGGTTTTAGTTTGTTCTTATGGACTGAGTTTGCGCAAAGAAAGAGGAAGCCAGTTTGATGCCTCTCTACTTTGGATAACTTAGGATGCAGTGATTGGCTGTGATATTTGAGGCGTGGTTCAAAGCCTCATGGGTATTGATGTTTTTACAATGTGTAGTTTTATTTTCATTGGCTGCTGTGTTCGCAGTAAAGAAATTGAGTAAGCATAATTCTCGCCTCCGTGTCCTTAATAAAATCTAAAATTCTTGTTGCGATAGCTGGAAAATGTTATATTCTGTCATGGGTTTCTAGCTCGGGTGATAGTTGGTCTACACAGGGGAGGATCCTCCATTGGAGCGAGAAGGGTCGCCCACTTAACCCACAGAAATGAAAAATAAATTAGTAATTCATTACCATTTTTTTTTCATCAGCCCATCCTGAACCGAGTGTCGGGGCTGGGCCTGCTGAGTGACAGCAGAGAGAGGTGGTGGCAGAGGGCTGACTTTGCACTGTTTAAAGTGCGCATGTCTCCAGCCAGACATGCACACTTTAAACCTCTTAACCTAGCTGCGTTAAGATAGCTGGGTTGAGAGCAAGTGCAGGCACTGAGAATGGCTGCTCACCCCAGTCAGGGCACTGCTCACATGCTGGTTAACAGCATGTTAGCAGGCCAGGATTGGTTGAAGAAGTTTGCTGGGGCCTGCACTGCAATACCAGCAGAAAAGGGCCGGAGTGAGGAGGCCGTCGTCTGTCACGATCCGTTTAGAGTTTTCTTTTTTGAATTTATTTTATTTTGTTTGTTCAGGCACACACCCACCCGTTTGCCCACCCCCCTTCCCCTCAGTAGATGCAAGCCGCCAATAGGTCTACACTAGGTAGCTGTGAGATGAGCGATAAAACCCTCAGTCATATGGTGGCACCGTGTAAGTTGGCAGGCCTGTCTGACAGTGGATGCCATGTTGATTTGACAAAAATGTTCAATTAAGATAGACCTGGGCCCCAGATGTACCAAGCGATTTTAAGATTGCAGAGGTCGAATTTGCACCTATCGACTGTAAATTGGCTTTTTAAAATGTACAATTCCCAAGTTGCTATTCGGTAATATGTTACCGAACTGCAATTTGGGTTTTAGAATAAATACATATTGATTCTTGGAAGGGGCGTGCATTTGGTATAAGTCCGTGAGCAAATTGTGGCCATTTTTACAGAATCGATTTTAATAGATTCCTAATGGGAAATCTGAATCTGCAAATCATTATTTGAAGAATGTTATGATTTCTTAATAGAAATCTTTGTACATCAGGCCCTGGAACTCAGAACTAAGGGCCAGATGCATGCTAAAAGTGGTTGCAATTTACGCACTAACTTTTAGTGAATTCAACAGTATTTTCATGTACTAATACGTAGGCTCACAAAATAACACATTGTAATGTGTTGCAATTTGACCTACCTCATGAATATTAAAGAGGTAGGTCAAAAATTGCAACGCTCTGCGATTCGCTGCCAAGGGATTCTGGCTGCTGGGGACAGCAGACAGGTATGTTGTGATTGGTTTTAAATAAAGCAATTAAAAAAAATGCAGCACATTTTCTTTAAAGGAAAATGGGATGTGTTTTTGAAAATAAGAACATTTTGTGAAACTATTTTTTAGGAGAAGGCAGTGGTCCATTGGACCACTGACTACTCCTAATTTTTATTTTCATTTTGGACCATTCACAAAGAGGAAAGGGTGTACTCAGGACACCTTTCCATTAGCAAACTGGTTACCACCGCCTTTGAGGTAATACATTAATGTTTTGCGACCGCATTTTACCAGCAAAACATTAATACATGCCATAAGGAATCGCTATTCAGAGCGTCCTAAACATGCCCCTTCAAAGCAGAGATTGCTTATTATTTCCTAAATCCATTAAGCGATTCAATAACATGTTACCGGATTGATAAATGGATTTAGTACATTAAAGACGCAATTTCTTGTCACAAACCCTGCAATTTACAGAATCGCAGGGTTTGTGAACAGAAAATCCTTTTGTATACCAGGTCCTAAGTTCCTGACTGGGCCTCATACTAGAACTGCTGTGGGATGACCAAAGAAGGCTAAGTAAAAAGCTGCATCAATGTCAACAAGAGTAAGACCGGTATGGCCAGGAGAGGTAAAAACAGAAAACTTTCACTGAGGTGCGTCTCTCAGTCTGGGAGAGGTAGGGTGATGAACTGAGTTTTTCTAATGATTGCCACGGTGTACTCATCAAACAAAGATGGTGTGGCAAACACGGTGGTGGAGGGGAGATTCGACATGGTGGTGTGGGAAGCTCGATTGTTTTGTTGAAATACCCCCCACACTTTTTACCTGTTTTTTTAGCAGCTTTGACTGAGGTGTACTTGGTTCCTACTAACCAGGTTCCCAATACCAGTGTTCTTTTCGTAAAACTACCATTGTTTCCATAATTGGCCCCGCTTTAACTCACATATAAGTCCCTAGCAAAAGGTACCCCTGGTATCAAGGACCTTGTGACTAATGGCTGCAGCACAAATTGTGCCACCCCAAGGGAGCCCTCACAGAGCACATGCACACTGCCACTGCAGCCTGCAAGTCTTGGTATAGAGAAAAGTGAAGAGTCGACATGGCACACATCACTATGTGCAATACCTACAGCACACTTCATGAGACATAGGTAAGTTACTCCTACAGCAGGCCTTACACCCCTAAGGCAGGGTGCAGTATACCTCATGTGAGGGCATGAATGCATGAGCAGATAAGTCCCTGTAATATCTAAGTCCATTCTTAGATATTGCAAGTGCCCAGGGAAGCCACACCGAGTACATGGACTGGGCACACATCATTACGAGTTTCCTAGCTCCATGATGGTGTCCCTGTACCCACATATGTTTGGTACCAAACATCTCGTCTTGATAAACCCACACGGATGCCAGTGGTAGATTTATCAAAACATGCACTCATGGGGCATCTCAGAGGTGTCCCCTGAAAACCTACCAACCTACTAATGTGTGTCTGATTGATCTCCACCAGCCTGCTACCTCTAGCAATGTTTCTGACCCCCTGAGGTGAGAGCCTTTTGCTCTCGTGGGCCAGAAACAAAGCCTGCTCTGGGTAAGGTGCTTCACACCTCTCCTATGCAGGAACAGGATAACAGAGCGGTGAGCCTCAAAGGGTTCCTGTCCTTTGTTCTGCGACAACTGGCCACTTCAGCTAGTGGAGTTGCCTTTCCCCTGCCCATGTCCCACTTTTTGGCGACAGGACTGGCGGGAAAACTAGTGAGAATAGTAGGTATGTCCACTCTCAGCCAGTGCCACCCCAAGCTGCCCTGAGCTGAAGTGAACCCCCCCCCCAGTTCAAATTCCTCCATAGTGTTTTGAGAGAAAGTAGTATTCTAAGGTCAGGGTATGCCCACTTCCCAGAGGAAGTGGTCATATAGAGGGTGTGAACACCCTGAATGTAGGTAGACCATTGGCTACTACCTGTCACTCTAGAACACCCCTAAATTCAATATTTAGTGGCCACCCCTGAACCCAATGACTCAGATCCTGATGACCTAAGAAGAAACGGACACAGAGCAGCCAGAAAAGCAGACATGACTGAAGAGAGCCCCATACTTGGCCCCAGCCATGATGGCCTGTCTGCAGCCCATGCCTCGTCTTGTAGTCCAGCAACCTCCAAAACCCTTGTAAGCCTGCCTGCCTTCGACAAAGACCCCTAAAGCACTGCAGACCTGTTCAAAAGCAACAACCTCCAAGCAAGGGGTCTGTGACCTAAAGATCCTTGAAACTCAACAACCGGTGCCACCTCTGTGTCCGACGCCTCCGGCCCAAGTCGAAGTGGCCCACCGGTACCAACAAGGTTCCCCAGCGCTCCTGAGCCCGAGTAGATCGTAGGATGACTCCTCCTGAAGTCCCCGACTTCTCCTGCAGCTTCTGCATGGAGACCCCCTAAACTGCGACCTGCTCCAGGAAGCCATTTCTGACATCAAAAGACACCCCTGCACTCGTCGGCCCTGGGCCTTGATGAAGTGGTTTCTTCTGACTGGCCTCCTGGCCTGAGCCTGCATCCCTTTTCCGATTTGATCATTCTCTGTTTATTTGTATTGGGCACCCGATGCTGTGTTTGCGCCCTGCACCCGGCCACCCCTGTGCCGCTTGTGGTGCACTGCTGGTGCTGCTTTAGACCTTGCCCAGTGCTTGCCTCAACCCCCGGAGACTGGTCTGCCAAGCCGCTGTTACTTGCCTGTATCAGCCTCTTTGCAATATCACAATTCTCCATTGATTTGTATCTGGCGCCCAATAGTGTGTTTCCACCCTGCACCTGGCTGCCCCTGTGGCGCTCGTGATGCACTGTTGGCACTGTTTTGAACCTTGCCTATTGCATGCAGACTGGATCGTAAGTCAATGTTACCTACCGGTGTGCTGAATGGTTTCTTTCTCCCAATGGCTAACACTGCCGAGCGAAAGAATTGCACTGTCTACTTTCTTATTGAGAAATATTTATATTGAAAAACGTATTTACCTGAAACAAAGTTCAAAGTTCTACAACATAAATATAATCAAGTATTATTTTCATAAATTGGTCTTGCATTTATTCATTGAGTGTGTGTCTCATTTATTGTCTCTGTGAGTACAACAAATACTAGGCACTACTCTTTGATAAGCACTAACTGCTTGCCCATATTACCACAAAAGAGAGCATTAGTATTATCCACTTTAGCCTCTGTAAAGCCTCTGGGGATCCACTGTAGTCTTTGCACACTATACCACTTTTTGGTATTGTATATAAAGAGCCAGCTTCCTACAGGTGGTAGGTCAGATGTTATAGGTGCTAGTGAGTGGGAGGCTGATTTTCTATAAAAGTAAACTATGTTCGTTGAACCATTAACTTATAGCACTGTGTTTTGCAACATGAAAGAATAAGCTGTGGTAAAAGAATACATACAATTAAGACCCATTGTATTGACCAGGGTCGGACTGGGACAAACAATAAGCCCGGGTCAGTTCTGAACTTGCAAAGAAACAATGTATGAGTATTTTGCAACCTATGGGAGACTGCATGCATTTGTGTTCACTACAGGCAATATTTTTGGTAATATCGGGGAAAGCAATAGTAAAAACAGACCCACTTGCTGATAAAAAAAATGGCGCACACACTGTTCTGTCCGAACAGCCTATCAATCACTGCCGGATTGAACAATAGGCCAGTCCAGGGGTCTTCAAACTGGTGGGGGGGCCTAGGAGGGCCTCAGGTGATCGGGGGTGGGGGGGACGCTCCGTGCTCTAGCCAAAAAAGCATTATGCTCTGAAATGGGCCATCAGTAACATCTTTTGTCATTTATATCCCAGGTGGGAGTATGTGTCAAAAGGGAAGGGACTCCAAATATTTGTCAAAAGTCCCAGCTACCCACTGTGAATACATTTAATAGATACAATTTAATTGAAAAATTGTGAAAAATTCTGAGGGGGCCCGATGATTTTCTTTTCAAGTGGGGGGCGGAGGGGCGGGAGTCATTAAAAAGTTTACAAGACCACACTAGGCTGGTATACAACCTTTACAACGCAACTTTTACCACGACCTACCATTACCACGCATTTTTTACAACGCAGGATCCATTACAACGCATACCATTACCACGCATGTATTTACAACGCAGGTACTTTTAAAACGCATACCATTACAACGTAAGTATTGGTAAGTATATTATTTTATTAAAAATATTATTTGGGTTTTTTGGTAAAGGGGTATTTTTAGGGTTCATGGTCACTTTTGGGTTTTTGGGTAAAGGGGTATTTTTAGGGTTCAGGGTCAGTTTTCAGTTTTTGGGTAAAGGGGTATTTTTAGGGTTTAGGGTCAGTTTTCAGTTTTTGGGTAAAGGGGTATTTTTAGGGTTTAGGGTCAGTTTTCAGTTTTTGGGTAAAGGGGTATTTTTAGGGTTTAGGGTCAGTTTTCAGTTTTTGGGTAAAGGGGTATTTTTAGGGTTTAGGGTCAGTTTTCAGTTTTTGGGTAAAGGGGTATTTTTAGGGTTCAGGGTCAGTTTTCAGTTTTTGGGTAAAGGGGTATTTTTAGGGTTCAGGGTCAGTTTTCAGTTTTTGGGTAAAGGGGTATTTTAGGGTTCAGGGTCAGTTTTCAGTTTTTGGGTAAAGGGGTATTTTTAGGGTTCAGGGTCAGTTTTCAGTTTTTAGGGTTCAGGGTCAGTTTTTAGTTTTTGGGTAAAGGGGTATTTTTAGGGTTCAGGGTCAGTTTTGGGTTTTTGGGTAAAGGGGCTTTTTTAGGGTTCAGGGTCAGTTTTGGGTTTTTGGGTAAAGGGGTATTTTTAGGGTTCAGGGTCAGTTTTGGGTTTTTGGGTAAAAGGAGTATTTTTTGGGTTCAGGGTCAGTTTTGGGTTTTTGGGTAAAAGGGTACAGGGTAAAAATTAAATATAATTAAATTTAAATTACATTAAATTAAATTGATTAAATTAAATTAAATTAATTAAATTAAATTACATTAAATTAAATTAAATTAAATTAAACTAAATTAATTAAATTAAATTAAATTAAATTAAATTAAATTACATTATATTAATTTTAATTAAATTAAATAATAAAAAATATTATATACTTACCAATACTTACGTTGTAATTGTGTGCGTTGTAAAGGTATATGCATTGTAAATACATGCGTGGTAATGGTATGCGTTGTAATGGATCCTGCGTTGTAAAAAATGCGTGGTAATGGTAGGCGTGGTAAAAGTATGCGTTGTAACGTCATACATCCCACTGGGCTAGTCAAACCTTGGGATTTACTGTTCTAATACTTCTGAGCCAGAAATTGCAAATATGTTTAAATGTGTGAATGTTGACTGGACAGTGTCCTGCACCATTACGTGTTCCTCCATCCCTCCCCATTCCTTTCAGGTTGCTATAATCTATTCTCAACTTGGTTATATAGATCAAGTGCTTCTCTCTTCAGAACCGCATATTAGGAATGCTTATATGTAGAAAGAATGTTCTGTGTAAAGTGCCATGGTGTTTGGTCCGCACTATAGCCGAAGATAAAATAGACAAAATAAATTTGTTAACAGCCTTCCTATTTTTAATTGGTAAAAGCTTGTGTTATGTTTTTTTTTATCCTTATTTTTCGTTTTCATGTTTTATAAACATGAACACAATAAACATATAGAAAAACCAAAGGTGGTGATGGACGGAGCGTTGAAAATACAAACACTCACCCCCAGTCAACTGATCTGGGTTTAATCCATCACCGTTCTTTAGCTCACTCCGCCACCCAGTTCAGACATGGCCATATGCAAATCAGTCTGACCCTGTGCCTCATGGGAACAGTCCAGCCCGAAATGCCAAGCCATGTCTTCCCTGGACCAGAATCAAGCTTCCCAGGACCGATTTCTGGCATTACAGCAGTCTTCAGCCAGGCTTGCTTGACTCCAGTGGCAAATTGAGGAAGGGACTCACGTCTGAGCATACCCTGCCAACTTAGGGCGAACAAAGAAAAACCAAAGGTGGTGATGGACGGAGCATTGAGAATACAAACACTCATCCCCAGTCAATTGATCTGGGTTTAATCCATCACCGTTCTTTAGCTCACTCCGCCACCCCAGTTCAGACATGGCCATATGCAAATCAGTCTGACCCTGTGCCTCATGGGAACAGTCCAGCCCGAACTGCCAAGCCATGTCTTCCCTGGCCTGGGGTGGCTGAGTGAGCTAAAGAATGGTGATGGATTAAACCCAGATCAGTTGACTGGGGGTGAGTGTTTGATTTGCTCAAACGCTCCATCCATCATCCCCTTTTGTATCGCTTTGTTCGCCCTATGTTGGCAGGGTATGCTCAGACGTGAGTCCCTTGCTCACTTGGCCACTGGATTCAAGATAGCCTGGCTGATGAGGATTATGAATCCGAAACCGGTCCCAGGATGCTTGTTTCCGGTTCAGGGAAGACATGGCTTGGCAGTTCGGGCTGGACTGTTCCCATGAGGCACAGGGTCAGACTGATTTGCATATGGCTATGTCTGAACTGGGGTGGCTGAGTGAGCTAAAGTATGGTGATGGATTAAACCCAGATCAGTTGACTGGGGTGTTTGATTTGCTCAAACGCTCCGTCCATCATCCCCTTTTGTATCGCTTTGTTCGCCCTAAGTTGGCAGGGTATGCTCAGACGTGAGTCCCTTGCTCACTTGGCCACTGGATTCAAGATAGCTTGGCTGATGAGGATTATGAATCCGAAACCGGTCCCAGGGTGCTTGTTTCCGGTCCAGGGAAGACATGGCTTGGCAGTTCGGGCTGGACTGTTCCCATGAGGCACAGGATCAGACTGATTTGCATATGGCCATGTCTGAACTGGGGTGGCTGAGTGAGCTAAAGAATGGTGATGGATTAAACCCAGATCAGTTGACTGGGGGTGAGTGTTTGATTTGCTCAAACGCTCCGTCCATCATCCCCTTTTGTATCACAATAAACATATATACAATCAGGAACAGAGGCAGGCAGCTGTGCAGGCATTTAACATTTAAAACTGCAGCTGAGAATCAGGTTAGTCATGTGTGTATGCATATCTATTAGGAGACAGAGGGTGCATCTGGCTTTCAAAGATAAAACTAAAAAATTGTCTTTTATAAATGGAGGGTAAGTGAACCACCCACACTAGTGGAATGAGAAAGAGACATGAACTGGTCGACGGTTGCAGAAAAGACCTTTTATGAGAATAGAGGCAGTCTCAAAAATGGGATCACATCTGGAGTGAGTAGAATGCACATAGGGGTCAGGTGTGTGCCCCAGCAATACCAAGAAATAGAACGTCCTTTGGGAGAGATGAGTGAGGGGGTAATAGTGCAAGCTCGTAATGGCAAGTTTTAGAACATAACTCACAAATGTCGGTACTGGCTGTAAACTATGTCCTGTATTATGATGTTGATTGAGTGGAGTGGTGTGGCTCACTGGTTAGAGGCGGCAGACCTGTAAGCAGAGAACGGCCCGGGACCAGGGTTCAATTCCCGACACGGCAGGGTCTTGGACCAGGGTCAACGGACTCGATAATTCTTGCCTCAGTGCCTACTCTAACCAGGGAACACACTCGGTAACTCTGGGCATTAAGCTTGCCTCATCTCTACAACGGCCCCCCACAGACGCCGGGGATGCCTGGTTTCACCATGGAGATACCCAGAAAGGGACCATCTCACAGGGAAAACCAGGACGGGTTCCTCAGCGATCTACAGCGCCAGGACACTCGGATAGAGTAACAGTGTGCTTTACAAGAATCCCACATTGCTTTATCATCAATTGAGTATTGATGAATACCAATAAAAAGAGTGTTAAAAAAATGGTCTATTATGTGGACAGAATTATGCGCAAGAATCGAAATTGGGGTGCTCAACACATATTTAAGTCATGCTTCGTGTTATCTTAATCAGAAGCATCAGAGTCCAGCGGTAGTAGGTAATAACGTAGTGGGTGCCAAATGTCTTTGGGTCACGACATGGTGGGCTGCAGGCATGCGTATACTTCACTGGTGCTGTCACAATAGATCATATCTTTCAACCAGTTGGAATCAGCGGGGCAACGTCTACTACCCCAGCACATCGCAAGTCTTTGTTTTGCAAGTAGTGGTGTTATAATGGTGAATATGCGTGTATTAGGTGAGATGTCCTTGACGTAGACAAGCAAGCCCTGTAGGGGATCAGGCATCGGTGTATTACCAGTCATGGTGGAAACAAGGATCAGAATTTTCGTCCAGTAAATTTAAATAGTTGCAAAGTGGTTTCTAAATGTCACCTGAACCCCCAGATGGCAAATACTCTACTATATTACATATGTGACCCATTGTGAATTATTTTATATCACAAGTTAATTTTGGAGTTGTTAGCTTGAAAAATACATTTATTTCAAAGTGCAGATAACAATATGCGCTAATTGGATTTAGGCTGTTTGTTCCAAAGGGTCACATTAAATATTTTTTTATATTTCACAGGTCTCCATGAATTTTGGGTTTTATAGCACTTTACTTTGTGAAATAAAAGAAGACAAAGAGAGAGAGCAAAGGGGAGAGAGAGGGAATGAATACATATATACAAACTACACTTAGTCAACCGAGAAAGGTTATTGTTAAAGGGTCATTTAAGCGCGACGAGGACAGAGTGAGGGGTGATACACAGATATTCATACCAGAAGAAACAGCACAACGCCCAGCAGTCAGATTCCTAATGTTGTTGGCAACTACTGCTTCTTTCATTAGTTTTCTCCTATTTCGCTGATCCTGTTCTGGCTTTATTTCTCTCTATATACCGTTTACAAGTTCCAGATGTAGTCTTGCGTTTTTACCCTGTAAATGAACACTGACACCAGCTTTGTTGGTTATGAAATTGTCAGACTCTGCCTGCCAATGGGGAGGATTGGCTGGACATGAGCCCACAGGAGGGCAGTAGTGCAGACGAGGCATTATGTGATCAATCATACTTAACAAAAAACAAACTCGTATAGTAATAAACATTCAAAATATTTGTGTTCTGTGGACGAAGTCTGCACTTAACTGTGTGAAGTCAGATTTACAGGTGATGTACAGGCTCTCTGTGTCCACTTCATTTGACTCCGAGAAGAAGAGTGACCAGCTAGCATGTTGGTAGTAGTACAGACCAATGTTCCCTCTAATTGTTTTCCTCTGTGTGCGGCAGACTAAGGTCTCTGTGTGCTGTAGCCAAGGCTATCTGCGCCAAGAACCCGACTGCACGTGTAGACCAGGGCTTTAAGTGGGATGAAAAAACGAGGGGGTTTCTCAAAGGGGCGTGACCAATGCAATTAAGGGCGTGGCTTAAAAGCAATTAAGCAAAAAATCTGTGCTTAGCATAGTGTGCTGCCCGACTGATATTTTGCTTCTTCTGTCATTGCATCCGGATATATAATACAAGTAACATTACATCTACAAGAAGCCAGAACTATTGGCTTTGTCAGTGGTTGTTTGTTGCATAAAGTTGTATATAATATTGAAAATGCTACCGCTCTTGTGGTAGAGGTTTTGGCTTAATGCTAAAGGTGCCAATTTAGGAGATGGGTTTTGTGTCTCGGATCAGATTAACATCCTGTGATTCTCGGCAAATCAATTAATCTCCCCATGCATACAAATCAATAAATAAATCATGTAAATTGCTCCATTACTTTTGGGTTGAGTTCGCACTATATAAAACTTGCTGCATTTCTTTTCTAATTGCGGGCTGATGGTTTGTCTTTTGAAATAATGTATGTTTAATGCAGCCCATGACTGACGCTGTGATCAGGCGAACAACTAGACCTGAACTTCGGGGGGCTAACACTCATAGCCAGGGCTGGCCCTAGCACTGGTTGTACACTGTGCAACAGTGTTTTATAGTGACCCGTCCCCCATTTCCTCCTTCTTTATTAATTCCCACACTACCACTCACCAACAATGCACCTCATCTCTCTATATCACCTTTCTGAAAAACATTGCAATTTTTAATAGCGCTGCTCATAGTTTACTTACACTTAATTTTGTGATCTGCATTGTACATGTTCTTTGTAGCAGGCACATTAACCCTTTGCGCTGTGTGGGTGGCAGGAGTGCCCATGTCAGTGCACAGTGAGCGATGCCACAGCATGAGAGTAGGGTAAGAGGAGTGACTGCAGGGTGAATGAGGTGACCATATGAATTTGGGTGCGAATATAAGTACAGAGTGGGACAAATGAATGCATGGTTAGTGATGGGCTTGTTTGAGTGAGATTGCAGACTGAGCAGTGAGGGGGAAATAAGAGTGAAGTGCCACATGAGTGCAGGGTGAGTAGTGTGCTTGTGTGACAGCAGGGCGAGAGACAGGGTGAACAACACAAGTGCAGAGTGATCACTGTGAGTGCGGGTGCGCGGGTGAATGGTGTGAGTGCATGGTGATCAGTGTGAGTGCACTGTCATCGCTGTGAGTGCAGAGTGAGCGTGAAAGTGAAGGGCGAGAATGAGGAGCAAGTTGTCTGAATGCAGGGTGCAATCCCAGACACCTGAAGTAACTCAACTTGTTATTGACGGCGACGTAGGGTTCCAGATATAAGTTAAACTATTGATATAATGGCATTAATCAGGGATGAGGGTGGAGGAAATAAATAATGTGCTGATCCTGCAACAAACTTCCAGTCGTCTGATTCAGGTCGCCAGCTCATTATGTTGATGTCCCAGACGGTACAAGAAAAGCAGTCAGCTAAAGCCGTATTTTCAGCACTTACCTATGCATGCGTCGAACAGCAAATATAAATAGAAAACACTTTTGTGTTCTAGGGCTGCCTGAATGATCCATGGCTGATAATTAAGGGGGAGTAACGGGGGTGAGGGGGTCTGAAACCCTTGTTTAGCCAAGTTTAAAAGCACATTGTGCTTATAAACTTGCTGCATTTCTTTTCTTACTGCAGCATGGCGGGCTAATAGTGGGCCTGTTTGAACGATTTATGTTAATCACAGCATCTGTCATGAGCTGCATCTAACATAAATACTTTCAAAAGGCAAACAATCAGCCCCACATCAGCGCTCAATAAATGTATCAAATTTAAAAGTGCTTTCAGATGATTCTGAAAGCACACCTCGTTTGTGTTTAGATGATTCTGAAAGCACACCTCATTCGTGTTTGTAGACTTCATACTTTCCTTTCTAAATGGAGTGCGGCTGTGGCACTGATTGTTTGCCTTTTGAAAGTATTTATGTTAAATGCAGCCCTTGACAGGTGCTTTGTTTAACATAAATACTTTCAAAACGCCCACAATCAGCCCCGCAGCTGTTCTCTAGTTACTAAAGAAAAGCAGCAAGTGAAAGAGCATTTTCTCCCTTTGGGAACACGAATGCCCTCCCAGGATGTGCTGTGTGGGTGCACTTCACACACAGCACTATGTGCTCAGGAGGACAGAGGTGCGCGCGCACAGGCGCTCTCCTTACAGGGAATAGTGCTACAGACACATTTACCCAAAGTTAATTCCATTAAGGACACAGAGGTGAGGATTATGCTGTACTGTTGTCACTTTTTATTATACAGCAGCCATGTTAAGCAACAAACATAGACTTAATTTCCCATAAAACCCTGGGAAAATGTCAACAGTTTAACATTAAGTCAATGTCCAATCAACAGTATTAGGGATATTTTTATCGTCCTTAGTCCCTGTTGCTGCCTCCTCTTTCTTTCGGTGGCAGGAATCGATTAACGTTGTCTTAAGTCTTATTTAGCCCCCTCAGATTCTGAAGGAAGAATAAACAGATACGAGTGAAAATCCCATACCTGTGACTTTGTAACAGGTTATCTAGAACCTTGAAATAACACCAACAAATGTATCCATCACACAGTCCATATGGTACCAAAATCGAACGTACAGTAATACCCAGCTTTACGAAAGCATCCCATCCTAGGGAGGGCGTAGTTAAATTCAGCAAAGGGTGACCTAATCCACACCTCCATTATCCTTAATGGAATTGAAACATTCCGTTACGTTATCTAGAACATGTTTCATTTTATGATAGCGCCGAAGGCAAGGATTATGCTGGTTTAAAGCTTCTCCCCAATCAGCTTTTCAATGCTATTGGCTCACTTAAAGTAGAACCTCTTGAAGGTATAATCAGAAGACCAGTCTGCTGCAATGAGAATATATTCCAGGCGAGCCCTGAGAGGGAAAGCTTTTGAAGCCATGGCTCCTTTAGCAGAGTGAGCATCAAATATTGTAGCATCAATGCCAGCTCTATGCACAAACTAATCACCAGTAAGGGTGTCACATGATGAAGATGATCTGCCTCTGGCGCTGGGGATGGAACTGTGAGCCCCGCACTTCAGAGTTGGCCGCCCTGGTCGCTGTGCCAACCCGATGATAAGCGTGGAGACCACCCTGTATGTTCCCCTGAGAGCAATCTAAAGTTATCTCTCACCATGTGAACGGATATCTGCCGTCATTGTCTCGTAGTTCTTAATACACCGCACTACACAAAGTTTTAGGGAATCTGAAAAGGAAGGGTAAGAAATCACACGTGAATTACATTTAGTATGATGTGAAACATGAAAAGTAGCCTGGTCTGGGGTGAAACTCTGTCCATAATATCCAGTGTTCTGACATTGGAAATCCTTCAACAAGATATCTAGCATAGCAGGGTAGCCATTTGGCTGACATCTCCTTCCTTTAAACATTCCTATTGCACTGCCATTACAAGAAAAAGTTGAGGACCTTATTGGCATCCCACAGTGTTGAGTATCTAGGTTCTGGAGAAAGGGCTAACCGGATGCCCTGTAGGAGTTTTCTTATCAAGGGGTGTTCTCCCACCGGATGATCACCTATTGGTGTATTACCTGCCGATATCGCTGACCTCAAGGTGTTGATGGATGCACAGGTCTGACCCTCAGGGGCTGGGGAGGCGAGAAATCTCAAGATATGGACAATCTGCCCCCCAACGGATCCAGGTGTTGTTGGTGACACCAGGCAAGCTATCAAGCACATGCTTATCTATACCATTTGATAGTACAGCCAGCATGTGCCCTAGAGAGGAAGAATGCAGCATGGCTCGGAATCCCTGGGACCTTCCAGCATTCCCTGTAATCCTCCATGCCATGAGAGGTAGAGACCCCTTCAGCACTAGCTGATGACGGTTCCCCTCTAGATCCTGGAGGAGATCCGGAAAGAGGGGTAGATGCATTGGAAAATCCTAAGAAAGTTTGAGTAGAACCCGATACCAGTCTTGCAATTTTTAAATCGGGGTCACCTAAACCATTTACGCCTTCTGTTTCTGTACCTGTGCCGAGAGGTGCATTATCGCAAATGGGGGAAAGGTGTATCCCTGTTCTGGGAACTAGTCCTGGAGAAAAGCATCTGTGACTACTGCTTTGGGGTCTGACCGCCAACTGAGGTACCTGAGGAGATGGTGGTCCAGACAAGATTTAAAGAGGTCCACCGAGAATAAACCTCATTTGGTCTGAGGGCCCTCGTAGACCAACGGGTGTAACTGCGAAAGATTTGCATCTTTTAGATGTCGGGAATGCCAATCAGCTACATGGTTGGATCTTCCTAGAAGGCAGCAATCCCAGAAATTTCTGGCCAAGTTCGAGAGGCTCTTGGATCGAGTGCCCCCTACATGATTTACATAGCGCACTGCTGCTACGTTGTTCATCTTGACCAGGACACAACATTTGGTTTGGCTTTCGGTCCAGCACCTGACTGTGAAGTACCCGGCCAGGAGCTTGACATAGTTGATGGGCAGAGATTTTTCATGAGAGGACCATCTTTCTTCATTGGAGAATTCCCCACATCTCACATCCCAGCCTGTGCGGCTAGCATCTGGTTCTATGACTAGAATTCGCCCAGCCATTTCACGCTTCCATGTGGGCAAGCCACCATTGTATCTCTTCCTTGGTTTCTTACATTAACAGGACTACTTGAGAGTACATGAGCCCTTTCCGGAACTGGAACGCCTTGAGTTGTTGCAGCGCCCGATAGTGAAGTGGCCCCAGAAAGGTGGCCTTGATTGAGTAGGACAGCAATCCCTCCACCCTCGCTATTTGACGTAGGGAAGTGGATGTTTTGGCCATCATCTGGCGCATTTCGTGGCTGATTTTGTTTATTTTCGTGGAAGGAAGGCTAAAAGTGGCTCAAACCAGGTCCACTTGGAAACCCAGGAACACCAAAGATCGAGGACTGACTTATGTTGGCTGATAATGAAGCCAAGGGACTTCAGCGGGGAGATCGCCATCTGAAGTTGCACTAAGAGATTCCAGGAGCACTGGTCCATCAGGAGAAGATCATCTACGTAAACGATGAGGTGGACGCCCCAAGCCCTGAAGACTTCTACCACTGGGCGCATTATTTTAGTAAAAAACCATAGGGCAGATGACAAGCCAAATGGGAGAGTGGAAAATTCGAATGACCGCCCCACAACTGAAACTGGAGGAATCGACAGTGGTGCAAAAAAATCCAGATGGTCAGATAAGTGTCCTTGAGGTAGAGGTGCATCATCTAATCGTTGGGTTGAAAGAGATCCCTCAAGAGGTACATACCCTCCATTATGAAGTGGCGATAAATCAGCCACTAGTTGAATTCCTTTAGATTGAGTTACGGCAGTTGGCCACCCTACGATCAGCAGTTGTCCATCATGAAGAGATTACTGAGAAACCCTGCTGGGCGAGGAGATGTCTATATAATCGCCACTTTGTGGAGTAATTACACTATCTCTGTATCTACCAGTGTGTGACATCTGCAGCCAAAAAAAACAGCGGGATAGGAAACCTCCTTTGAATAGGTGAGACGTAGAATTCTATGCAGAGACCTTGTACGGTTTGCAGTACCCAAGCATCTGTAGTGGTAGCCGCGTAATTATGAACAAACCCCTGTAGCCTGCCCACCAAGCACTGATGCAAGAAAAGATGCACACTCACCTTGATTTGAACCTTGAAGGCCACCCTCTCTGTGGCCTCCACTTGAGCCCCAAATTTGGGGATTACCTCTGGTTGGGTAGAAGTTACCAAATGTTGAGACATCCTTGTACTGCCCTTGTCTTTTGCTGTAGACTCTGCCGGGGGCTGGAGGGTGAGAGCAGCTGGCCAAGGGCCCTCTGACTCAGCCAAATCCAGAGCATGAAGACTCATTTGATAGGCACCTGGACCTTGTCTAACAAGTTGAACGTCGCTACGATTTTGCCTAGTTCAAGAATCAATGGGTCGTCAAACAGCCCACCCTGGGGAATTGGGGCAGTTTCTGATGGGAATGGCACACTTGGACCTGGGAATTATATTTAACTATAATGGTAAATTTAACCCCCAAAAACTGGATATCATCAGGAAGGCAAACGCATTGACGGGTGCGTTTGGGATAATCAAAAATTCTACAAGTAACTTATCTTATCTCCCCCTCCCTAAAGTGATATCGGCAAAATTGTTGCCTTCCTTATCTTATGGCAGTGAGGCTCTAGACGGAAAAGACGCAATAATCATTAATATTGCTATTGCAAAAACTTTCCGCGCCATATTTTGCTTACCAACAAATGCCTCACAAGCGCAAGTGAGGTTGGAATTCGGTTTGAACAACCAATTATACGCACGGAAGGGCCATATAATGGAGTGGAGAAGTGTGGCTCACTGGTTAGAGGAGGCAGACCTGGCAGCAGAGGTCAGCCCGGGACCAGGGTTCAATTCACGGCTCGGCGGGGTCTTGAGTCCTAAAATATCCATGGACTCGACAATTCTCGCTCCGGTGCCTACTCGATTCACGGGTTCACACTCTGCGACTCTGGGCAATAGCTTGCTTAATCTCCACAACGCCCCTCGCGGCGGGATGCCTGGCTTTCACCTTGTGGATACCCTGCCGGGGTTATCTCACAGGGGAATACAAGGACGGGTTCCCTAAGCAAGCGCTTATAAACCGCTTGGTGATTTGCGCTATATAAATTCCTGTACATTTACATTTACATATAATTAAGGTATGGAATAGAGTAAAAAATGATAAGGAGAACTTAATTTCGCAGCTTTTATGGAAGGAAATCGAGGGTAATAAAAAATTATCTGCGTGGAAATATCTGGACAACGCTTTAGATGAACTTGGAGTTAGAGGGATCTAGACCACTACTGTAGCCCAGGAATCCTTCAAAAAAGTTGTGAATAAATCAACGGTTTACTTATCATTGATAACAGATAAAGAGACCCTCGTTAAAAGGAAACACGCCTGGTCCATAATAAACGGCTACAAAAAAAAGAGGTCTCAGCAGTATCTGGACACGGCATGGTCGTGGAGAAGCATGAATATGTTTTCTAACGCTCGATTTGGAATATGGCCAGGAGAATCACATGCACTACCTTGGAAAAAACTCAAAAATAACATACTGTGTCGGTTGTGCAAAATTGGTGAGGAAAATATCTTACATCTCCTGTGCATCTGTCCAGAACTAAAAAATGAAAGATTAACTTTATTAAAAAGGTTATTCAATGAAAGACTGATAAGAACTTGTAGACAAGCACTGATTCGATGTCTCTGTCCAGATGATCTACCCATTAATTCTGCTTTCGCAAAATTCTTAACAATTGCACTGAAAAAATTAGAACACCAAAACATTGTTTTCTAAAATAATTATATTTGCTGTTAACTTTTAAACATATGTACTCACTTTATTTTTGTTTTTTAAAAAGTGTTTCAAAATGCTTCTTTATAAATTTACCGTTAGTCGGAAATAATTTTTTTTTAACAAAGTAATGTAACTAAATGTACATATTTGACTATTCGTTAGTTGTAAAGATTTTAATTAATCAATCAATAAAGTACTACTACTACAGTGATGAAACAAGGTCCCCCAGTTTGAGGTCTATCTTTATGAGGAGTGAACGGTGCCTCTCTGTTGAGATGGTGCAGCTTGCATTCTCCAAAAAGATAATGGCTCGTTGGGCCCACCCTAACAATACACCTGGCGAGGTCACAGTTATCGACGTTGTGGCATCGTCTGCCATGTGTAAGATGCAGGTCACTGGGTGAGATAAGTTAAGTAGTCAGTCAATAACTTTTATTCGGCCAATGTAGGCCAAAAAACGACATACAATCACCTACAAGTCAGATTGTATCACAGCTATGCATACAGACATATCTTGACATAATTGTGCAGACAAATATATAAAACATGAACGTGGCACAAGGTAAAAACATTTACAATTTCATTAACATGGATATGAAGCTTCCCATGATATGGTGCGCAAAATCCAAGTTAAAAGGAAAAACATCTAAAAAAGTAATGGCTATAAATAACCAGTATAGTGGTTCATCCTAATAAAAATCTGACAACAAAAACCTCTCATTTAGGGTCCACTATGTTAGCAGGAAATAATCTGGGCCACATAGGACCATTAATCTAGTTATATCAATTAAGAACCAATGTAAAAATTACTATATGGCACTAGTCATAGGCAACATACAACAATTGTGTAAAGTGCAAATGAATCATTACAGTACCAGATACATGAAGTGCAAATGCAAGGTCTTCCCCTGTACTAGCCGTCATTGGCGCTGTCTATTGTGATTGAAAATAACCTCTAATCAGTAAATAGCTTTTTCCTGTGTCTCAGGGGTCTGGTGAGGAAACTTGCCACCCCAAAGCAAACTGTAGGGGAAGACAGCATTTGTTAGTACATCATAGCTGGTCTTACTTGTGCAAATTGATTGTTTCCTACCAGCGGGAGGATGTATCTCGAAACTTAATGCCTGATAAAAATCACAAAAACACATAAAGTGTGAATGTCTTGATCAGTTATCACAGTGACACTGTTTTAAATCACCCAGTTTATGAAATTCTTTGGGAATGGCTAAAAACCGGTGAATTAAGTTAATCCTGAACCTTGTTAATAAAAAATGATGGTTGGTATTGGTAACAAATGACAAATAGGGTTCCCCAAGGGGGCATGTTTTCAACAGAATGTATTGTGTTACTGTGGGTTCGAGCAACTCTCGATCCTCTCTTTCGCATTGCCACCTAGTTAGGAACATATTTTTTTATATCCTGCATCTCTCCTGGCCATAGTTGTCTATGGTTGGTCAACAGATTTATACAACCCACGCTATTCAGCATCAACTTGTGCACCAGTAAGTGATCTACAGTCCTCAATCACAAGCTGATTTAAATTAAGAGCTGTGCTAGACCAAATTCTAAACCACAGCAAAATAGGTGCAAGTGCAATGAGGTCAGTGATGTAACCTAGACCCTCATGAACTAAGAATGTTGGGGTACTGGTGGGAACGGCGAGGAGACTACGCAGGAATTTATTTTCAATTGCCTGGAACTTCCCAACATCTTTGTACCTTCAGACGTCGCACCCACAGGTTTCCATTGGAAGGCTCTTCTCAGGGTACACCTTTACCATAGCTTGCACCGGTTTGGCCTCAAGCCTCTTGGCAAAGTCCATAGTTGCAGCTACTGCCCTCCATATGTCTAGTAGCCTATCCTGACAAGCCCTCCAGGATGTGTCTATACCTATCTTAGGGTCCGTATGTATTTCCCTAGGTGCCCATGCGTTTGTCAATGTCTGGGAGTCAGCACCACCTTATCGCCTAGAGATGTGCGGGGGTACTTCACCCCAAGGCACTTGCAGATCTCCATATCCACCTGCTTGTGCAGTCGTCCCCGACATAGGTTGTGACTTTTCCCACCGGGGCCCATTTCGATGTGTGAGGAGCTGATCAGGGTCTAGCATATGAGAGATCCCTGAGGAGCATTGCCTGCTGGCATGTTACCATTAGGTTGGTGGAGAGAGGGTTGTCATGGGCAGGACGCCGTATCTGGCTCCACATCTGAGCCAGAGGAAGAGTCAGTGTCTATGGGGGGTAGTAACCTCAATGGGTTGGATCCAGAGTTCCAGGAATTGGGAAATCTAGAGCTAAATGCCGAGACTGGTCCGGGAAGGCCCTCATCAGGTTATTTGAAAGCATCCAGGTCGGCGCCGGGGGTGGGTTCCCTCTTGCATTTCGGGTGTGGTGTAGGCTAGTCAGCCCACTGGGCTATACATATGTATGTGTGTGTATATAAAATATAATATATATATATGTATATGTATATATATATATATATATATATATATATATATATATATATATATACATATATATATTCTGCTTCCTCAAATCGCCTCAATCTCTGCACTCATGGGCGGGTGCTCTGTGCGCAAAGGCGAGATTGCGCATCCATATTAAAGCTGCAAGGTACGAAGAATACCAGCACTCAAGGGAGCAGTTTCTACCCAGATTTTATTTTGGTACAAATATGCAAAGACACTTTTCGGCTACCACCTTTCTAAGGCCTCATGTTTGTTCAGTGGGTGATCTCAATAATACTCTGCCCAACCTGCGTGACATTGAAGAGACCTATATGGAGGAGGACAGCATGACTTGCCTCCTGATTGATGATCACTTTTGTGAGGTCATAGATGCCTCTATATTGATGGTAGTTACACAGGTGGTCGCTCTTCTGGAACAGAAACGTTTGCAGTATGCCGAGTGCTGCTTTTGACCCCGCCCTAGGAGGGAAGACACTCCTGGGCTTATGCCCAGACTGCTGGCCAGAATTGTGGGACTCCTATCATGTTCGATCTAGGTGATCTTTACAGGCCACTTCACTAAAGAGAAGTGATGAATCTCAGAAAGGGAATCATCCAAGGATTCCATTATTTCAAGAAGCCAGGCAGTCGATGGGGCTGGAGAGCAAGGTGCAGAAATATCTCAATGGGCAGCTGATGGTTGGAGGAAGAATGTCAACGTAATATAAACTGCTTGGAACGCCTAATGAGTACCTTCACTATCAAATCCATAACATAGGGCAAATTGTACAGTTATGTGCTTCTGAAGATGGATAATATGTTTGAAGTGAGATACATGATCCGCCTGGGAGGCACAACGTTGATCATCCTAACAGATGGTGAAGAATTGCTGGCACTTCTGTCTGGAGAACCAGATTTCAGTATCAGCTGAGTATTTACCAGGCTGGCAGAACCAAGTGGCAGATTGGAATTTTGGGGACACGCCAGACTACCGCAGCTGGAAAATGAACTAGAATGTCTTCAAAGGTTTGATTATCAGAAATGGATCATGCAAGACAATCTCGTCACTTCCAGGTTGAACAGTCAGCTTCCCCTGTACTTCAGTTGGAGACCAGACCAGTCGGGAGCAGCAGTGGATGCATTTCTCCAGCAGTTGTCATTCAACAAGAATTATTTCATTATGATCACCAGAGTAACAGATCTGTCTAGACGACAGAAAGCAACTCTGATTCCGGTGACTCCCATTTGGAGGTTGCAACCATGGTTCCTGATACTGATGGAGTTGTCTTGGACCTACTTGTCGCATTACCGGTCATTCCTAGAATACTGAGGGACTGCGCCAGCAATACTCACTTCATGGTGCTGCAGTGACACCTGAAGCTTATGGCTTGGAAGATTTCAGGAGAAGGTGGATGAACAATTAACTCTCCAAAGAAGGTGCAGAGTTCATCAGATGTGCCTGGGCTGAGGGCGCAATCATAAACTACAGAACAGCATGGAGAAAATGATTCTGTAGGTGTTTAGAGAAAAACTTTGATCCCTATGGGGGTAGGAATTATGCATATTCTGAATTTTCTCTCGGATAAAGCTAGGTCAGGACTGGCGACTTACTTATAGAACAATGAATACACTCAGATCGGCCAGATCAGCAGCACATCCAATCAATGAAACCCCAGTGGACAAACACCTGTGTGTGTACAAACACAAGAGGGGAATGCTTCTGTCAAAGCCCCCATTCTAGGTATTCAACCTTGTGGGATGTTAACGTGGTTTTAAATATGCTTCTCACCTGGCAAAATAACAAATTCCTTAACAGAAAAGAATTGTCTGCAAAATTTGCTATGGAGCTGTATGTATGATTTCATGTAAGAGGTTCTCCGACGTCAGGGCTCTGGACATTTCAAGCAGAATGGGTATTTTAGGTTGAGTGACCTTTGCTTTAACCAAAAGGACCAAAACCAGCGCCAGGTCAGTATCATGCCTGGTGTTTTCTTACAAACCTAAATTATGCATGACTAGATAAATTAAGGTGTATGGAAACATGACATCAGAGGTAAGACCACTGACAGAAAAGCAACTTCTTATTGTATTGAAGAAGCAGTTCAAGGCGGTGACTTCTCTATTAATTACCAGGTGGGGAAGGTGAATTATGCAAGAGGCCAGAAATTACATTGCATAGTTCAGAGCCCATCCAACCAGTGGAGCCATGGCCTCTAAAGTGATTGTAGTTGGAGGGAGATTAGAGGATATCATGAATACTGCTGATTGGTCATCTGATTCAACCTTTAAGAAATTAAGGGGCATATTAGCAAGAACCGAGTTAAAATGATCGCCATTTTAGCGACAGGAAACTGCCGCTAAAACGGCGATAATGGGCTTGCTAATATGCGTTATAGAATTCCAATAGAAGCCCAGGTTAGATGTCCTGCATGTCTAACCTGGGCTTCGATTGGAATTCTATAACGCATATTAGCAAGCCCATTATTGCCGTTTTAGCAGCAGTTTCCTGCCGCTAAAACGGCGATAATTTTAACAAGGTTCTTGCTAATATGCCCCTATATTTTAAATCCATTTTGGAAGCAGCTTCATTGGTGGTAAGCAAGCTGTAAACATGCATAATCCTCGCCCCAATCCTGACAGAGAATATAACATTTCCTTTAAATTCTATTAAGGATACAGAGGTGAGGATTATCCCTCCCATGAGTTTTTCTGGGAAGTCTCCTTCCCCACCCTGCTTCTCTGAAGGCAGTTAGAAGTCAGTAAAGGAGTTCATAATGTACTGGAACAATAAGTTATAATGACTTCTTGTATCATTTGTTTGGATAATGTTAATGATGGTGCGAGGGTGAAAACAAAATTCTTTGTATACCCCTCGTAAAGTTGGCTTCCCTTAACTGTAATATGCATTAATCATGTGGTTTTAAAATTAACCAACGTAGAATAGAAAGCACACACACAAACACACTTGAGATACTAACATGCTTGTGTTGCAAACGTAATCCATTAATTATGTGAAGCTGTCTTACTAACATAGTGCGGAAATTCTATAATTTAATGAAAAGCTATGCATGTATGCTTCCTAAATATATTATTGTGGCAGAAATTATGGAGAATGGTAAGAAAACAATGCATAATTGTTGCTTAAAAGGCAAGGTAACCACTAACAGGGTGAATATAGAATGGGGGGAATAAACAGAAGGGCTATACTTAGAAATCTAACGTTTAATTGTGTTTGTTTCTATAATAGATCCCGTAATGGCCAGGTGGCCTAAATAAAAATGGAGGGTTTGCGAGACTCCGAGACAATGATTTTCTACGCATGCGCGTCTATGCTCGAGAGATGTGCAAGCAGTCTGTGCCTGAGCAGCGTGGATCAAGGTCAGCGTAGTCTGAAGAGCAAAATGGTGCCAAGATGGGGTTGTCTGAGTCATGAACCTGGGAAAGTTTGGTGAAGTGACAAGTTAAAAGACACGAGTGAAAAAAATTTAATAATAAACAATTGGAACTTTTATTAAGATTAGAACTACAAATTGGCGGAAGTATGGACAATGAGGAGATGAGGTGATCCTCATCCACCCATTGAATGGACCAATAAGAATCGAGAGTGGACCCTAAAAGTTTCAAATTTTAGATAGATAGTTAGGGAAAAAGGATATAAAAGAGGTTGTTTGGAAAAAAGAGGAGCGCGTGCTTTTGAATTTATTTTTGCACCTCGACATGCTGTCGGACTGATTGATTTTTCCATGGTGCAAAGACTTTGACATTTTCTTGACTTTAACTTTTGATGGGGACGGAGTCCTGATGGGAGGTGAACATCGAGAAAGAATAGAGAGGCTGTATTTGGGAACCATTCTACGTTAACTCTGATTTCCATTGCCGATATCATTGGTAATATGTCTGACTTATTTTTCTGAACTATTCTGCTAATAAATGTAAACTGTTTGAATTTAATCTTCTATTTTTTTAGGTGAATTTAAATGTTTAATGGTGTTCGAATTAGGGTTAAATAAAATAAGGTCATGCTAGGAGATAAAATCTTTGATAAAATTTAATTAAATGGAGAATTAAGCTGGTCTTGTTGTCAATTAGTTAACTTTTACTAGCTGATCCATCGACCAAACAGTGGGGTGTTTAAATGTTTCTTAAGAGTAAAACCATGGTAAGATCTAATAAACTGCAGATGTATATAGTGTATAAAACTTAGATTAAATAGATAAAGTAAGACACTCCACTAATCCAGCATCTCCTCCTCTGGTTCTTCACTGATCTTGGGAGCAGGGTGATTTGTGTGCATGAATGACTCGCGGTGTTATGGGCCCCATTGACAAGTAAAGTGTGATAGCTCCTAGGATATATAGTGATGGTTTGAAAGTTTGGTTTGGAGCAGCGCTGGATCAGTTTTCCTTGGTAGCAGGAGTCTGGTTGCTATAGGTTAACTTGGAGAAGTAATATATAGAATAAGTAGGGTAATGTATATAGAGTTTTGATGTACAGAAATTATGACTAACATTATATGTTGAGTCTGTATTACATTATGTGTAGTCAGAATTTTGAGGCTTCTGGGAAGTAGGAAGCTGGTTACTCTGCCTAGGAAGAGGAAAGTGTGGCAAGTAAGTTGCACATCACATAGTCTTTTTCAAAGCAGTAACATAGTCGTGTGTTACAAAGTTAGGGACATTTTACATGTAAAAGTGGTGAATGTATAGCGAAGGACACCTGTAAAATCTTGTCTCTAAGCACAGGAGTCAAATGTACTCTGCATAAAACTTAGCCCTAAGAGAGTAACAGAGTTGATACCGGAGCTTGAGAGAAGGGTATGGTAGAGGGAAGTGCTACTTTATCGGCAAAACTAAAATTCTGTGGTAGAGAAGAGGTAAGCGCTGTCTACTGGAAATACAGAATACTTGTGAGTTTGAGGAAACTATCACTTTGGTTTTAGCGAAACAGACAAATGGAGATGTTTTATGTGGTTACTAACTGGTTTTGGGTGTATAAAGGTGTAAATACAGTGTGCCGATAATTGTTGTAAAGGAGGGGTCAGCCGAAGCTGCAGAAGCCGGAGCAGGGCTGACGTCAGAAGTGTCGCGCTGGAATTGTCCTGCGTGACTAGAACGGATTGAGCGCTGATTGGTGCGCTAGCAAAGGCAGTGTAAGCATTGGTTGAGAGTGATTGGAACATATTGTATTCTGATTGGTGCGTTACTTTGAACCGCGCTGTGATAGGTTGGTGCAGAGAAGCAGTCTGCGGAAGAGTGCGCAATTGTTTGAAAGTCAGGAAACCGTCGAAAAATTTAGTTTTATTATGGAGAACAAAGGGAAAAATCTACATGGTTTAAGAAATTAAAGAATGTGTTTAAGAAGGATAAGGAAATAGTGACTAGAGAGGGAAAATTGCTTCCTCCACCTAAAACGCCTGCATCGTACATGATGACAAAATATGGCTATCATACATGTATATGGTTAGACAATTGGACTGGATGTACTAAGAATGACGGCGTATTAGCATTTCCAGAAGTAGGCTCTTTTAGCACTGCTGTACTATGAAATTTGAGAGAAAAGATGACTAAGCTGAACAGAGACCTAGACCAACTCAATTTGAGGCATTGAATGAGTGGGAAGATGAGATGCATGAATTGGAGCGACAAAGGTTTGAGGAGTTTAGAGGACCTAGGACTAGATTGCGAGGTTTATGGGGAACGACTCATGAGAGTAGAATGCGGAGATGGAGAAACGCTGATATGTGTGATTGAATGTATCCGGTAAGGACAGTTGATGAAATGGTAGGTCGGAAGTGTACGGAAAAGAGAAATAGTGTAGAACCAGAAAGGAAGAGTTATGGGGATTGTGAGACAGAGGATGAAGTACTGGAGGAGATATTAAATAGAAGACTCCCACCATATCAACTGAGTTCAGTAACAGTGACTCTAAATGCTCCGCCAATGGAGACCAGATTTACTGGTACCCCAAGACGATTTTCTGAAATTAAAGACAGTACCGAGAGAGAGGAATTGAGATATGATTCTAATGCCCCATTAATGGAAACCAGACTTACTGGTACTCCCAGACAGAATTGTGAAATTAGAGGTAGCATGGATAGAGCAGAGAGGAGATTTGAAGAAAAACCAAGAACGTCAGAATATGTGCGATCTACTAATGAATTGACTGAACAGATATAGGAAGGAACTCACTAAAATAATAGAAGCTGTGACTGTCCTAGTAACAATAGGTCCTGAGATTCCAGTGTTCGAAAATCAGAAAATAAAAGAACCATCGTTAACTATCCCTTTAAATCAAAGTTTGCAAAAAGTAAGAGAAAAGGTTTATCCAGACTAATCTGAAGTTAGGCATACTAGTCAGATGACTCCGCCTGACTTGAGCTTTAATCAAAGTCTTCCATATAAGTTTCCAACAGGTGCGGAATCAGTTTCTGCAACATCCGAAAGAAGTATAGAGAAAATTGATTTGTCACAAACTCCTGTAGGACAACAGAACAGGAATTAAGTGAATGGCATAAAATACTAGAAGTGCAAGATCAAGAACCTAAAGTGTTAGATGTGGTCAGATTGAAAATTGACATGGAAGAATTAATAATTGGAACAAATGGAACAGCTAGGTTAAAAGCATACCAAGATGATGAATTAATGTTCATGTGTAAAAGCACTACATGGAGAGCTAAAAACCTGCATGATCGACTAGAAGGATTGGCAAATGAACTCAATATAGACTTTGCAAATACTAAAATATCACAAAAGCCTTACAGAGTTGATTTTACTGATAAAGATATTGACAATATGAATACTGCCAGAAGATTAACCCAGATAAAGGAATTGATAGTGTTGTTGAGGAAGTGGGGAGATGTAGAACAGTGGAAAAAAAATGGACAAGGAAAAGGGAAGAAAGCAATGATAAAACATCATTAACATTTCCAGTTAGAGAAAAGGAGCCTCTAGCAAATGAATTTCCTATGAGAGAAATAACAGGAGGAGGGTATGTGCATGTTCCTTGGACTAGACAGGACATATTGTCATTTACAAATGATTTCCCTAGGTTGCAAGAGAAACCAGTGGAATGGTACCGACAAGTGGATCGATTTGTAAAAGTCTCAAAAGAACTATGGGAAGATTTAGATGGGATGTTTGACATAGTAGTACCAGCAGACATATGGTCTGAATGCAAGATAACAGTGGACTGGCCAAAAGCCGAATATCCAAGAGATCCTAGAACAGGTGCTCCTGGACCTGAGGTGATGCGAAAGTATGAACAGATAATAGTATTCTTGAAGAATAAAATCCCTCTGAAAGAAACAGATTGGGTAAAGATTGACAGAACATTGCAAGACCCTAAAGAATCAGTACATTTATTTTATGAGAGATTGTTGTTAGTGTTTAAGCAATACAGTGGATATGAAGAATTGAGTGAAAAGGACATGAGTCATTTTGTGTATCGTTTTGTCTTCGGATTAAGACCAGAGACAGAAGATATGATCAAACATAACTTGATGGGTTGTCAGTCATGTTCTGTCGACGAGGTGTTGAGGTCTGCGAAATATTGCAGTGATGAGATTGAGGTTAAGCAAAGAAAGCTTAAAGAGAAAGCCATGTGGGCACAGGTAAAAGTGGCTGAACATCAAGTAGCTCAATTAGAGAATAAAAGTTTCGAAGGAGTTCAGGTGAAAATGAAGGGGAATTTAAATAAAGGAAAAGGAATGGGTAATTTGAAAGAGGCAAAGAAAAGGTTTCCATGTCACCATTGCGGCAGGTTAGGGCATTGGAAGAACGAGTGTATGTTGCCACCAAGAGTTAATCCCGAAAATACATCATTGACTCCGCAGGTGCAGAATGAGGTAATTCAGCAGTCATCGCCACAGCAACAGGTAGTTACCCTACAGAGTCAGGTGCCACAACCACCACTTCCACACAGTGTAAATCTACAGAAATACAGTGCAGAAACAGGATTCTTCGGAGGAGAACAGGTAACAAGATCACCTAGAGTGAATGTGAGTTCACAGTATTGGCTGAAGGAAGATGGGAGTGAGTCTGATGATAGCTTTGACGGTGCCTAGGAGAGGGAGAAGAGTGCGTACTTGGCGCAACTCTAGAGGTACATCAATCTGGTCCTTTTGTGAATGGAAAAGTGAATGATGTAAATGGGACCTTCCTAGTGGACACAGGTACTACTCGTTCTACTGTTAGATCAGTACAAGTTCAAAATCTTCCTCTCTTAGGAGACAGTATCCAAGTAGTAGGCGTAGCAAATAGACAGATTAAAACAACCCTGACAGAACCAGTTGAAGTGGAAATTGGAAATTTCAAAGATATGCATTGATTTGTAGTGTGTGACAGTAGTCCTGTTAACCTTTTTGGAAGGGACATACCGTGTAAAATTAATTGTGCCATTTACTGTTCACCAGATGGCATTGAACTCCAAACTCCAGATGAAGATAGATTGTATAAAATGACCATGTCACTGATCGACTCAGAACAAAATAGCAAGTTCCTGTATTTGACAAAGAAAAGATACCCGGTGAGTTAAGAGAGTCAGTCAAAGAAAAAGTGTGGGATTTCACAGGAGAGAATATTGGATTAATGAAGGGTGTGGATCCTGTGAAAGTTTCTGTAAAGGAAGGAGTGAGTTATCCAAATATTCCCCAATATAAATTGACAGCAGAAATAATTGAAGGAATAACTCCAGTGATAAACAAAATGATTGAACAGGGAATTTTAAGAGAAATAATAAGCAGTCCATGTAATTAACCTATAATGGGATTGAAAAAGCCTAATGGAACATTTAGGATAGTACAGGATTTACTAAGAATTAATAAAATTGTTGTCCCATGCTGTCCTGTTGTGCCAAACCCAGAAGTGATCTCGCACCAAATTCCACATGATGCAGAATGGTATACAGTCATTGACCTATGTAATGCATTCTTCACAGTTCCATTACACCCAGATAGCCAGCCAATATTTGCTTTCCGGTTTGGAGACCGTATTTTGCCATGGTGCTGAATTCCTCAGGGGTATACTGAGAGTCCCTCCGTCTTTAATCAGTTGCTAAAAAAGTAATTGGAGAGTTTGAACATGCCTGGAAATTCAGTATTGGTTCAATATCTTGATGACCTGTTAGTGGCATCAAGAACCAAGGATGCATGTGTTTCAGATACCATTGCATTACTGAATCATTTGGCAGAAGTAGGACATAAGGTGTCACCATCAAAGTAACAGTTCTGTCAAAAGAAGTTTAGTATGTAGGTCACAAGATTGACCAAGGAGTCAGACAAGTTACCATAGAAAGAATCAGAATGATACAGGGAATGAAACCTCCTAAAACTCAGAAACAGGTGAGAATGTTCCTAGGAATGGTAGGTTACTGTCGACAATGGATCAGTGGATTTTCCCTGATAGCAAAACCATTGCAGAGACTGACAAGAGCAGATGTAAGAGACCCCATAGTGCTGAACAGAACAGAATTGGAGGCTTTTGTACGACTAAAACCAGTCTGTGTGAAGCACCAGCATTGGGAATGCCTGATTATGAGTAAGAGTTTGAACTGTATTGCAGTGAACGATAGGGATGTGCATTATCAGTTCTAATTCAAAGACATGGAAAACTGAGAAAGCCAATTGCATATTTCTCAGCTGTTTTGGATCCAGTTGCCAAAGCATTTCCAGGATGTTTGAAAGCAGTAGCTGCTACAAGTGGGAGTTTGGAACAGAGTGAAGGTATAGTGATGGGATATCTGTTGAGAGTATATGTACCTCATTCAGTGGAAATTCTCCTCCCTAGGACCAGAACACAGTTCCTTACCAATAACAGAATGACTAAGTATGAAAAAGTAATTCTGGGTGCAGATAATGTGACAATCGCACGATGTGTGAATGTAAATCCGTCCACTTTGTTACCTGATGCCATGGATGTGGAGGTGAGAAATGAAGTTGATCATAAGTGTCTGGATGTTCTTGAATATTGTACCACACCAGTACCTGACATTAAAGCCATTGCCTGAATCTGATTATGTAATGTTTGTAGATGGTTCATGTTTGAGAATAGGGAACATCCTTTACCACGCAACTTTTAAAACGCAGTACCTTTACAACGCAGGTATTACAACGCAAGTCGTTACAATGACTTGCGCTGGGGGGCGCTGTAGGATAGGGAATAGTTTAATTTACTATCCAAAACCTTCCCTACTATCCACAGGGACTGGAGTAAAACCTTCCCTACTATCCACAGGGACTGGAGTTGGAATAGTAAATTAAACTATTCCACTATCCAGCACCCCCCAACGCAAGTCGTTGTAACGACTTGCGTTGTAAAACCTGCATGGTAAAGGCATGCGTGGTAAAAGCATGCGTTGTAACGACATACATCCTTTGAGAACAGATGAGGGTGCTCTGAGTGTTGCGTATGCTGTATGTACAATGGCAGACGTTCTGAAAGCATCTTGTCTGAAAGGAATTCGTTCTGCTCAAATAGCAGAGTCGATTGCTTTGATTCGAGCATGTGAACTGGGAAAAGAAATAAGAGTCACCATAGTAACTGACAGTCAGTATGGTTTTGGGGTTGTCCATGATTACGGTCAACTGTGGTCCCACAGAGGTTATTTAACTTCTGCAGGATCCCCCATCAGAAATGCTGAGTTTGTGAAAATGCTGATTGGTACAATCCAGTGACCTGAGAAAATTACTGTTGTAAAATGTGCAGCTCACAAGAAAGGAGATGATTATTTCACCAGAGGCAACCGCTTTGTTGGCTCTATTGCTAAATACGGTGCTAAAAATCTTGCATCTATAAATCGGGACAGAAAAGCTGAACATGTTTCAAGTCCTTTAATGCTAACCACAGTAGTTGAGACTTGGCAGGAAGTAAAACAGATGCAGGAAGAATCAAGTGAGGAAGAGAAGGACATTTGGTTAAAATCAGGATGTAGACAAAGAGAAGAGGATGAAATTTGGGTTTATAAAGATGAAAGACCAGTAATGCCTGATAGCATGATTTCTAATATGGCTCGAATGTACCATGGTCAAGCTCATATTTGGACGGGATGCCATGATCAATCAATCAATCAATCAAAGCATTTATATAGCGCACTACTCACCCGGAGGGTCTCAAGGCGCTGGGGGGAGGGGGTCCGCTACTGCTCGAACAGCCAGGTCTTGAGCTGCTTCCTGAAGGCGAGGTGGTCTTGGGTCAGGCGGAGGTGGGTCGGAAGGGAGTTCCAGGTCTTGGCGGCCAGGTAGGAGAAGGACCTTCCTCCTGTGGTGACTCTTCGGATGCGGGGGACGGCGGCGAGGGCGTGGCTGGTCGATCGAAGCTGGCGTTTGGGAGCGTAGAAGTTGAGGCGGCTGTTGAGGTAACCTGGGCCTTGGTTGTGTAGGGCTTTGTGTGCGTGGGTGAGGAGCCGGAAGGTGATTCTCTTGTTGACCGGGAGCCAGTGCAGGTCTCTCAGGTGCCCGGAGATGTGGCTGCGGCGTGGGATGTTCAGGATGAGTCGTGCTGAGGTGTTCTGGATCCGCTGGAGTTTCTTCTGGAGCTTGGCGGTGGTTCCGGCATAAAGGGAGTTGCCGTAGTCCAGACGGCTGGTGACGAGGGCCTGGGTGACCGTCTTCCTGGTCTCGGTGGGGATCCACCGGAAGATCTTACGTAGCATGCGCAGGATGTTGAAGCATGACGAGGAGACGGCGTTGACTTGTCTGGTCATGGAGAGGGAGGAGTCCAGGATGAATCCCAGGTTGCGTGCGTGGTCTGTTGGTTTGAGTGCGCTGCCTAGGGCGGGGGGCCACCAGGAGTCGTCCCAGGCGGAGGGTGTTGATCCCAGGATGAGGACTTCCGTCTTGTCCGAGTTAAGTTTCAGTCGGCTGTTCGACATCCATTTGGCTACGTCTGACATCCCTTCGTGGAGGTTGGCTCTGGCGGTGTCGGGGTTGTTGGTGAGGGAGAGGATCAGCTGGGTGTCGTCGGCGTAGGAGATGATGCTGAGGTTGTGCTGGCGTGCGATGGCTGCGAGGGGGCTCATGTAGACGTTGAAGAGTGTTGGGCTGAGCGAGGAGCCTTGAGGAACGCCGCAGATGACTTCGGTGGCCTCCGATCTGAACGGGGGGAGGCGGACTCTCTGTGTCCTTCCGGCGAGGAAGGAGGTGATCCATTCCAGTGCCTTCTCCTGGATTCCGACGTTGCTGAGGCGCTGTACTAGGGTACGGTGGCAGACAGTGTCGAATGCCGCGGAGAGGTCCAGGAGGATGAGAGCCGCTGTTTCTCCGTTGTCGAGCAGGGCTCGGATGTCATCGGTAGCTGCGATCAGGGCGGTCTCGGTGCTGTGGTTGGCCCGGAAGCCAGACTGCGAGAGGTCGAGGGATCCGTTCGTCTCGAGGAATGCGGCCAGCTGCTTGTTGACGGTCTTCTCGATGACTTTAGCCGGAAACGGGAGCAGCGAGATGGGGCGGTAGTTCTTGAGGTCGGTGGGGTCGGCTGATGGTTTCTTGAGTAGAGCGCTGAGTTCGGCGTGCTTCCAGCTCTCCGGGAAGGTTGCGGTGTCGAAGGAGGTGTTGATGATGTCCCGCAGGTGGGGTGCGATGACAGCGTCGGCTTTGTTGAAGACGTTGTGAGGGCAGGGGTCTGTCGGGGAACCGGAGTGGATGGAGTTCATCGTGTGGACGGTGTCCTCGGTGCTGATCGGTGTCCAGGCGCTGAGGGTGGTGGTGGGGGGCGGTGGTTCGGTCGTGGCGTGCGTCGGTTGAGTGCTGAAGCTGTTGTGTATGTCCGCGATCTTGTTGTGGAAGTAGGAGGCGAGGGAGTTGCAGAGGTCTTGCGAAGGGGTGATGTCGTTATTTCGGGCGTTGGGGTTGGAGAGCTCTTTCACGATGTTGAAGAGTTCCTTGCTGTTGTGTGCGTTGTTGTCAAGTCGTTCCTTGAATGCGGTTCTCTTGGTGGCGTGGATCAGTTGGTGGTGTTTTCGGGTGGCGAGCTTGAGGGCAGTCATGTTGTCTGGTGTTGGGTTTCTGCGCCAGGTTTTCTCGAGTGCTCTGCAGTTCTTCTTGGAGCTCTTGAGTTCGTCGTTGAACCATGGGGCTTTCTTGCTGCTGGGTTGGCAGGGCGGGGTCTTCAGAGGGGCGAGGTCGTCTGCGCAGTTGCTGATCCATTTCGTGAGGTTGGTGGCCGCTTGGCTGGGGTTCGTTGTGCTGGTGGGGGGGTTCTTGCTCAGGGCAGTGGCGAGCTGGTCCGTGGTAATCTTGTTCCAGCTTCTGTGGGGAACCTGTAGCTGGTGATGGTGGAGCGTGGTTCTCCTGAAGCTGAAGTGGACGCAGCTGTGGTCCGTCCAGTGGAGTCCCGTGGCGTGGCTGAAGACGATGTCCTTGCTGGAAGAGAAGACCGGGTCGAGCGTGTGGCCAGCGTAGTGGGTGGGGGTGTTGACCAGTTGCTTGAGTCCGAGGTTGGCGAGGTTGTCCAGCAGGGTGGTGGTGTTGCGGTCGTTGTTGTTCTCCAGGTGGAAGTTGAGGTCTCCGAGGAGGATGTAGTCGGTGGAGGGGAGGGCGTGCGGGCTGATGAAGTCGGTGATGTCTTCGCTGAATTGAGTGCATGGTCCCGGGGGTCTGTAGATGAGGGTGCCTCTGAGGGTGGTCTTGGGGTTGACGAGGATCTGGAAGTGCAGGTGTTCGGTGGGTGCGAGTGTGTCGTCGGTGTTAGTCGAGATGCGGATGGTGTTCCTGTGGATGATGGCGATGCCTCCTCCGGTCTGGTTGCTGCGGTCCCTCCGGATGATCTTGTAGCCGTCTGGGATGGCTATGGCGATGTCGGGCGCTGAGGAGGCGTTCATCCAGGTTTCCGTGAGGAAGGCGACGTCTGGGGCTGTGGTGTCGAGCAGGTTCCAGAGCTCGACGGCGTGTCTGTGGACGGAGCGGGTGTTGAGCAGGATGCACTTCAGGTGGGTGCTGCTGGAGTTCGGCTTGGTGGGTGCTGGTGTAGCGTGGGTCCGGTTGCAGGTGAACTTGCAGGAGTGGCAGCTGAAGGGTCCGTGGGTGCGTCTCGGTGCTGCTCGGTAGCATCCCGGGATTCGACCGGTGTTGAGAGCGTTGAGTTCGGTGGCGTTGTAGGTTCGTCGGGTCGGCTTCCGCCGGTGGGGGCCAGGGGTCCTGGCACTGGGCGCGGTCCAGGCGCGGACGGGCGCAGACGGGCTTACCTTTGGCGCACCTTCGGCGCTCAATCGGTGCTCCCGCTGCGCGTCAACGCTGCGCGTAGGCCACTCTGCCATATGTGGAGAGTGGGGGGGCGGGGCGAGGGAGGGGCAGCTGGGAGGCGGGGAGCGGGCGGCGAATGGGGAGGGCAGCAGAGGTGAGGGGCGGGGAGCGGGGAGGTGGCGGGAAGCGCGGCAGGGGCAGGGGGCGCAGAAAACACAGGGGAACAGTCCTATTATGCTACAAACTACAATACCAGCAGAACGGGGATATACACAATCAAACAGGGGGGCTGACAGTACACCAGGGGATACAACGACGACGACGATCAGGATGTTTAGACAGACATGGTATAATCCCAAGTTCAGGATGATCGCTGAGAGCCTTTGTCAACGATGTCTTGTTTATCAGCAGTTACACAAATGCAATTGGATTTTGTCGAGTTGCCACCCTGTAATCTGCTTCGATATGGACTTGTGATCATATGCCTATTTTCCCGGTGGGTGGAGGCCTTCCTCTACCAGACGGAATGATGGAGTGACAGTTGCAAAACTATTGTTAAGAGAAATCATTCAGCGTTTTGGTTTCCCAGTAACAATTGAGACTGACAGTGGAACACATTTTCCCAATGAGTTAATGCAAATGATTTTTGAAGCACTGGACATTCGTCAGAAATTACATTGTGCTTACAGACCAGAGGCTTCTGGGGTAGTTGAGCAAGTAAATGGAACCATAAAGAACAGAATTGCAAAAATGTGCTTGGCCATTGAATTGAAATGGCCTGATGCTTTGCCACTCGTTCTGATGACCCTAAGGAGCATACCTCATAAAAAGACAGGATTGAGTCCACATGAGATTCTGATGGGAAGAGTAATGAGACAAGCGTTTGTGCCAGTGGATAAACTATTGACTATTAACGATGATATCATACTGGATTACTGCAAAAACCTGTCTGACGTGGTAACTTCTGTGTTCCATCAGGTGGGAACTGAGACCACTCAAAAGAGAAACATCCAGCTCATGATCTAGTTCCTGGAGATTGGGTTCCGATAAAGGTACACAGGAGAAGAAACTGCCTAGTTCCTCGTTGGCAGAAGCCCAGACAAGTCATTCTGGTTAGCACGACTGCAGTTATATGTGCTGATGTAAAGAGATGGTTACATGCCAGCCATACCATCCGTGTGCCTGAGAATCCACAGAAAGAAGCAGAAAGCACAACTGGCTCAGATTCTGAAGGTGAACCAGATAAAAATCCAGAAACTGTAGCTCGTCCTGTTCATTGATATCTGGAAATATCAGATACAAACTCTGCATCTGAAGGAGAAAGTGAAGTCATCCAAATACCAAATTCTGAAGATCGACCCGAAAGTCAAGATTTGGTAAGGTCTGATACCAGTGTGAATACTGATCAAAGTAAAGACAAAACTGGTAGTCAGATGAGTACTGAAGGACAGTCTGAAAGCTCTGAAAGTAGGAACAGAAATCTTGAAACTGGTGAAAAGGAAATAACTCACGATAAGGAGGAGCTTCCAAGTACCAGCTCTGGAGAAGTTCCTAACAGAGTGAAAGACCTGACCAAAGAGAAAACAGATTCAGTAAAGAAAACATACATTATAAAGTTCACCATAAAGGAAACTGATGAGAAATCTGAAACTGAGTCTGATGACAGTGAGGATGAAACTCAATTGAGGAGAAGCTCAAGAAAGAGAGCTTGGAGAGTGGAACGTAACACTGTGAGACTGAAACCAAGAAACCACATTAATGGAGATAATTGGGATAAGGCAAATGATGGTCGGAGATTCAAACTAGTTAATAAATCAAAAATCCAAGAAGATCAAGTAAATGAAATAAACAGTCAAAAGGAATTGCTGGGAGAAAAGATAGAAATTGTGCAAAGGGCACAAAGGGTAAGAAGACCAAACCAAAAATACAAGTCACCTGAATGGTCGTACATCCCTTTGCCTCCAATAAGGGAAGTAAATAGCAGTCAAGAAAATTTGAATTATCAAAGTGGAGAAAAAGAAAGTGAGTGAACTGAAACTCAAAAGGAGGGAAAAAGGAGTACCTGAACTGGGAAACCAAAGAGAGGGAAAAGTGAAAGAACAAGATTGTTGAATTTATTGGTGGTAAGGACACTATTAAGTGCAAAAGAGATTTGAAAGAGACAATATAAAGACAGAAAAGATTGTGTAAAGCGCTGTGTAAAAAGAAAATGGCTACTAATGATGTAACAAGATCGAAATGTACTATTGTTAGAAAATGGTGTAGAATGTGGTTAATATGTACAGGGCTATTGATGTTGGTATGGTTGATATTAGCTATTGTAATTCCTTTCAGGCCAAATTTTGAAAAAGCAAAGGCAAATGAGAGTATGAGAGAAAAGGCCTATGAGTCAAAGTGTGAAATAATGCATGTGTATAGACCTGAAGTACATCAAGATAATTTGCTTAGTGATCACTCAAAGAATATATTTTCAAAGTTATTATCTGAATATGTGAGAACAATGGACGCTAGTGATTGTTACGTCTGTGTGAAATTACCAGCAGCTGTATCAGAGGGTGTGACGTACCACCACCTTCCATTAACATATGGGGTTACATGTAGTGTGTTAGCTAGTTTGTTTTACAGAACAGGTAAATTAGAGTATTATTATTCCAATTCTGATTAGGTTTTTGCAAAATTGAAAATTGTTGCTGAATTGAATCAAATCAAGCCTGCAAAGGTTTTTGGAGAATATTTTTGGGAAACACAAGAACTGACCCATGACTATGCGTTCAAACATAATTTGACTTGTAAAATGAGAAATGAGGAGAAAACCTTTTTGGATATGGTAGAGGAAAGAAGGAATCAATACAAGAGGAAGGACAAAGCAAAGAAATATTAAATCTACAATGTGGACATTTGAGGATGATAATATAGAAGGATATAATGTGAATGTGGCTATAAATATAGATGCACCATTATTAGGGAAATTATGTATTCGAAGAGAAAATACTGTGTTTGATAATTATGTTGTGGGAGCAAGTCAATGTGAAGATACATATATTATAAAAGGGGGTTGGGGATTTAAAGGAGGTGATGATCCAGTTTTCCCTGGCATATATTTTCTATGTGGGAACAAAGCTTATTATAGATTGCCTGATCATTGGTATGGGTCCTGTTATGTAGGTCTTGTCTTTCAAAATGTTCCATGTAGATAGAGGCACTAATGGAAATCACGAGATAGGTAAACCTTTAAGTCGTAGGAGAAGGGAAAGTGTAATAGAAATAGTAGGTGATGTTTTTGGAGCATTGATACCAGCAGTGGGTATATCTTTTAACCCGTTGGCTGCTTCCGCTTTTTTGCGGCAGTGCGGCCGTCCAGTGTTTTTGCGGCAGTGCGGCACCAGCGAGGTAGTGCTGCCGTCGGCCAATGGCAGACGGCAGCATGGAAGGGGTTAATGCAAACAGAATTCGGAAATTGTCAACGATAGTAGATCATTTGTCAACAGATACCACAGGGGGATTTTGAATGGTTAACACAGAAATGGTGGCTATGAGAGCTATGGTGATGCAAAATCGACTTGCTCTTGATATAATTTTGGCAAAAGAGGGAGGAGTCTGTGGAATTTTAAAGGTACAGCACTATTGTACCTACATTCCTGATAAAAGTCAAACCATTATATTACAAATCTTAAAGAATTGCATAAAGAAAATTTACCACTGGAGGTTGATGGTGTTCTTGAGAAACTTGGTAGAAGTTTTTCAGGCGTTAAGAAATGGTTTTATGAAATAGGTAGATCAAAAATAGGGAAAGTATTAATTCCAGTAACACTAATAATAGTGATATTTTTAGTCTTAACATTACGTTGTAAACTGAAAAATAAGAAACCTTGAAAAGTCTATAAAAAAGGAGTTTGAAGAGAGACAAGAAAGAGAACGTGAAAAAGGAGACATTGAAATGGAGGAGTTTAAGGAGAAACTTTATCAAGACAGAAATACAATAGAAGATACTAGAGTATAACTCATACTAATTAAAAGAATTAGAAACATGTTTCGAAAAATGGTATGAAAATTTTGGGTGTTATTTGGTGATAAATCACCAAAGGGGGGAGTTGATGGAGTAAGTGTGAAAACAAAATGTTTTGTATACCCCTCGTAAAGTTGGCTTCCCATAACTGTAATATGCATTAATCTTGTGGTTTTAAAATTAATCAAGGTAGAATAGAAAGCACACACACAAACACACGTGGGATACTAATATGCTTTTGTTGCAAACGTAATCCATTTTTTATGTGAAGCCGTCTTACTAATAGAGTGCGGAAATGCTATAATTTAATGAAAAGCGATGCATGTATGCTTCCTAAATGTATTATTGTGGCAGAAATGATTAAGAATGGTAAGACAACAATGCATAATTGTTGCTTAAATGGCTAGGTAACCACTAACAGGGTGAATATAGAATGGGGGAAGGTTAAACAGAAGGGCTATACTTCAAAATCTAACGTTTAATTGTGTTTGTTTCTATAATAGTTCCCATTATGGCCCATTAAGCCTAAATATAAATGGAGGGTTTGCGAGACTCCAAGACAATGATTTTCTACGCATTGCCGACTATGCTCGAGAGATATGCAAGCAGTCTGTGCCTGTGCAGCGTGGGTCAAGGTCAGCGTGGCTTGAAGAGCACAATGGTGCCTAGATTTAGATGTCCGAGTTATGAGCCTGGGATCAAGTGACAAGTTAAAAGACACGAGTGAAAATAATTTAATAATAAACAATCAGAACTTTTATTAAGATTAGAACTATGACTTGGCGGAAGTATGGACAATGAGGATGATCCTCATCCACCCCTTGAATGGACCAATAAGAATCGAGCGTGGACCCTAAAAGTTTAAAATTTTAGATAGTTAAGGAAAAAGGATAGAAAAGAGGTTGTTTGGAAAAAAGAAGAGCGCGTGCTTTTCAATTTATTTTTGCACCTCGACATGCTGTCGGACTGATTGATTTTTCCATGGTGCAAAGATTTTGACATTTTGTTGACTTTAACTTTTGATGGGGACAGAGTCCTAATGGGAGGTGAACATCGAGAAAGAATAGAGAGGCTTTATTTGGGAACCATTCTACGTTAACTCTGATTTCCATTGCCGATATCATTGGTAATGTGTCTTTGACTTATTTTTCTGAACTATTCTGCTAATAAATGTAAGCTGTTTGAATTTAATATTCTTTTTCTTTAGGTGAATTTAAATGTTTAATGGTGTTCAAATTAGGGGTAAATAAAATAAGGTCATGCCAGGAGATAAAATCTTTAATAAAATTTAAATAAATGAAAAATTAAGCTAGTCTTGTTGTCCATTAGTTAACTTTTACTAGCTGATCCATTGACCAAACAGTGGGGTGTTTAAATGTTTCTTAAGAGTAAAACCATGGTAAGATATAATAAACTGCAGATGTATATAGTGTATAAAATTTAGATTAAATAGGTGAAGTAAGACACTCCACTAATCCAGCGTCTCCTCCACTGGTTCTTCACTGATCTTGGGAGCAGGGTGATTTGCGTGAATGAATGACTCGTAGTGTTATGGGCCCCATCGACGAGTAAAGTGTGATAGCTCCTAGGATATATAGTGATGGTTTGAAAGTTTGGTTTGGATCAGCGCTGGATCATTAATTACACTCTTTCTAATTGACAAGAAACTGAATGTATAGCTGATCTGTTTCAAAATGATGTGTAACTTATCAGTTTGTCGAGTGCAAGTATTTAGTGTATATTTAAGTATTAGATGACAGTCTTTACGCTGTTCTTTTGTAGTAGCAGACCAGAACATGATTGTTAAAAGAAACAATGATTGAGAGCCTTGCATTAAGAAAGTAGAAGAGAAAGCGGTGTCAATCAATATCAGTTATGCCCTGTTGAGCTACATGATCTGGACCCTTTGGGGTTGATTAGGATGGTGGTTGGACTTTCGTACGACCGCCATCCTTGGACCATCCAACAGGTTGTCAGCAGTCCTGCCTGACAGGCTGTCAGCAGTCCCGCCATAGGTATTAGGATGCGACCGCCATTACGGCGGTCGCAATGCCTATGTTTTGTATTGCGACGGGTGCTGCTGGCTGCAGCACATGCCTCAGTACAGAAAGGGGGCACTTCACATATCCCTGCACTACGTGGGAGGCACCATGCAGTGCCTGCCACATGGTGCAGGCATATGAAGGGGGCACCATAGGTGCCATCTCAAAACCCACAGCTGAGGGCCGGGGGGAGGGGCCCCCTAAAATCCCTCTCCGCCTGGCTTTTCATGGCGGGTTAACTGCCAGGAAACGGCGGACAGAAAGGTACATTGTTATCCCTGTGGCAGTGCCAGGCAGGCAGTGCCACCATTGTAGGGAATACAACTCCCTCCAACACACCGGCAGGCTCGAGGAGCCCATCAGATGCCTGACGGTCGATCTTTCTGACAGCTAACCACACGCCCGCCATTGTAATATGGCGGGCGGAAAACACAGTTACGATGGCCGTGAGACCAACACCGGCACCAACACAAAGGCCCTTTGTTACTTTGTCTCCGAAGCATTGGAAATTGTAGTTTTCAAGTTTAATTAAAGAATGAACTGAGAAGCGACTGCTATTCAAATAAAGTGAAGAAGGTGATGCATCATCCTCACCTCTGCATCCTTAATAGACCTGAAACATTCCTGCTCGATAACTAGGACATTTTATATTTTTTTCTTTGATTCTGACCTTGTTCTCATGGCCTGCACCCCGTTCTATGTGGACACCAGATGCCCGCCCCTCTCTTAAATTTCCCTCAAGGGCTCTAGTTGGAACGTTATTTGGTGTGGGCCCTGGCACAGCATCAAAAGTTACTGCGTAGCTGTCTGTCTCTCAGCTGGCGGCCATATATAAATACCTCTTCAAAGCAGTTTGACCTTTGAAGCAGGCCAAGGGAAGTATAGCTACTACATTCCCTGCTGTGGTGAGATCCTGTTGCTATTACCCCAACAAAGTAATCCAACCACTACAATGCGCCAGCCCATCATTGTAAATTAATTAATTATGCTTAGAAACATGTACATAGTTTGACCACTTTAAGCGCACCTCACATTCCATGCGCGGGCTTAGCTTAGGCCAAACGGCTAATTAAAGGAGGTTCATGTATATGGGTGTGGGCCTCAGGCTCCAAACATGTTGTGTGGCATCTGTGTAATGTCTAATGTGTGGCTGTGCTACTTAACACTTCCTGCTGCCCCCTCACATAAATGTCACCACAGAAATGATTACCATTCAATCATTGCAACAGGCCTGCACGTGGGAAAGAATCGTTAGGAGGCCTTCTTTATTTCGTTTGTACAACCACCACAGCCTGTCCATACGTCCCCCTAGCCTCAGCCAGGGCTGTCGCATCTTGTAGTTTTGGGTTTTCGACTACGTCACTGTCGCTGGCGTTGGTTGCCAGAGTGTATGAAGAAGTGAGTATTCCATCCCCCAGATACATCACACACTCCTAGACAAGACAGAAAGCAGGCTCCTACTGCGATACAGCATACCGTATGTGCATTAACTGCAACATACGACTAGAAGTAGATGCGACCTGCCGACAAATGAACATGTCTGAACTGGGGTGGCAGAGTGGGCTAAAGAACGGTGATGGATCAAACCCAGATCTTTTGACCTGGTGTGAGTGTTTGATTGGTTCAAATGCTCCATCCATCAACACCCCCTTTTGTACCGCTTTGGCCGCCATAAGTGTGGCAGGGTATGCTCAGACGTGAGTCCCTTGCTCACTTTGCCACTGGATTCAAGCAAGCCGGGCTGAAGACGGCTGGAATGCCAGAAACCGGTCCTCGGAAGCTTGTTTCCGGTCCAGGGAAGGCATGGCTTGGCAGTTCAGGCTGGACTGTTCCCATGAGGCACAGGGTCAGACTGATTTGCATATAGCCATGTCTGAACTGGGGTGGCAGAGTGGGCTAAAGAACGGTGATGGATCAAACCCAGATCTTTTGACTGGGTGTGAGTGTTTGATTGGTTCAGATGCTCCGTATATCACCACCCCCTTTTGTACCGACAAACGAACAATAACAGATCATTACTGCTAGCGACAGACATGCCTGCAACAGTAATTGCGTCCAGCCAAGAGGGATGAAAGTAAGGCTGTAAGTATATTAAATAAAGTATATGTGATGTGTCATAATATTGTAAAAACAAGAAGTTATATAACAAATCTTAAATTGAGTCGGTTTCATCTAAAGGAGGTATGCTAAACAAGGCATTTATTCATAAGAAAAAGGAGTAACACCTGCCACGAGCTTTACAGGCTGCATGTTCACCCTCCAGGCACTAAGTACAACATTAAATGTTTTACCTCTAATTGAAGACTCAGACGCATTCCAGCTGCCTGCTTTATGAGCTGAACTAATTTTGGTTCAAGCGCTTATAATGTCAAGCCAAGGAGGCTGCCTGGATGTGAACGCTAAAAGGGAGGAAGGTAATGCTGTGGAGGCGCTGCAGAGATGCTGGCTCGGTGATGGTAGACAGCAAAGAGGGACTTGTGCAAGAGTGGCACATGAGTGGGGGAAGCAGGGATGACGGGGCAGGGAACGGGGGCAAGGAAGAGTGATGGGGAATACCAGGCTGGAAAGGTAGAGCTGGGAAGAGGGGCAGCAAAAGGAAGGAAAGAAAAGTTAAAAGGACCGTATTAGGCAACGAAAGGGAGTTGAAGCAACAAGGATAGAGACAGGAGATTATCAGAGAAGAGATAACAGGTGCGAGCTCCTCGAAGGAGAGGGGATATAAAAAAGAGATATTGGGAACAAGAGTTAGCTTCCTGAGGGAGGGAGAAAGGGGGCATAGAAGAGGCTAAGGATGCACGTGCCCAAGGAGATGGAGCAGGCAAGTAGGAGTTACTTATGATTCTAGCACTCCATCATGTGCATCCTGAGCGAACCAATAAACACTGAACATCTCTGCCTATGTGTGGGGTCCCAAATAACTCTTTTAAAAATAAAAATACTTTTCAGGCACATTTGTTTTTAACCCTATTGGCCCAATGAACTCCTTTTTTAGGACTCGCCCTGCGATTGCAGGCCAAAGGCCTGCTGTCGCAGAGCGAGTCTTTTTGTAATCATTTCAGGCTTTTGACTTTCAAGGAGTAGGCAGAGCGGACAAGAGGCTGTTACGCGCACGCAGCCGGCCGCAATGGGATCAGGTCGCGCGCTCACCCTCTCCTGTCTCTTCTTTCTCTCCTTGGAAGCCTCATGCATACACACACACAGCCACAGCCCCTGCTTTTCGCACAAGCACACACACAGACACACACACGGGCACACGAGCGCACATACACACACACACATGCACACATACACACACACACATGCACACATACAGACACCTCCCCCCCCCCCAAGGGTGAGATGTTCCCCCCCTCTTTCCTCGCACTCACCTGAGAGGTCGGCGCGGGCCCCGTCGAGCAGCAGGAGGCAGGCGGTGGGCAGCAGCGGCGGCTCCATGGCGCTCGGTCCGTCCGTCTGTCTGACTGCCGGCGCGTGCGTAAGAGAACAAGGACCAGTGCGTCCCTCCTACGCACTGAGCGAGCGCGTGCCCGCCCGCCACAGAAAGAGAGCAGGACAAGGACCCAGGTTTAATGTCAGCTGCGTACGACCCGAGCCCGAGGACAGGGGGCAGACCAGGGCCATGGAAGTATAAGAAGGACAAGGCCCGCGGCCCGCCTGCGCTCGTGTATCGCTTTGTGTGAGCTGCCAGGTAACAGTGAGTATTCCCAATATTCGGCGTTGCTTTGGGGGTGCCCAGACACTCGCATAGCTGCCAAGGTTTCAGATGTGTATGTGTGACATTGTCCGAATGTCAGTGTAATAATGAGTGACATTTGAACGACCAGGAGTGACACCTTCTCGCGAGCGAAATCCAGCAATGAAGACGAGGGAAACATAATAAATTAAATTAGAGCAACAATAAATGCCTCACAAACACGGGCTCCACCTTCAAGAGACACCCGCCAGCCTCTCCTGAGCGCCGGATTTAATTGCCTCATGAATAAAGTAAAGCACAGTCTGAGTTGTTGGCTGGCCCACAGCGAAGGGAAAACGAATTGCGGCGGACTGCAACATGCACGCCGGGCATTTGGGGCATGGCAGCCTGGAGCCAGTGGGTAATTATATGGAGGATCATGTAGACATTAGTAGATGTCACGTGGGTTTTTATGCGGCACAGAGAAATCGTGTTACATTTGCGGAGCCGGCCTGCGAAAGGTGTCATGCTGTAAATGTTATCTGTGCACGCGTGTCACTGACTGGCCACTATGTGAAAGTCTGTGTGTGGCTGCGAGTGCGGAGAGTGGCGCGTGTTTGCATTGAACTTGTCAGAATTCAAAGCCGGAAGCACAGCTAATTTGCATCTTTTAATTGCCACTGCGAAGTACTCTTACTTTACGCCCCTCTCTAACTTTGGGGCTAGGCACACACACTTACTTGAAAAGAGTCGAGCAGAGCTGCATTTCACGCGGCGATGCCGGCCGCCTAGCTCACCCCTCCCTATGTTGTGACCGGCCGCCCAAATCAGGCTCGCTCGGGCCGGCCGGCTCAGCTGCACAGTTGTTGGTGCTCTGGAGCCGTGAAGCAACCACTCTGACCGCCGCAGTCTGTCCTGGTGTTCTTAAGTGACTCTGCCACCGACCGGGCCGTGGTGAGAGAGCTGGGTCAGGCGCGTATGATACAGCGGGCGCGGGATTCATTACGGCGCTGCCTGTGACCTCATCAAGACCAGCCTGGAGCCATTTCTAAGTTCAGTAAGTTGCTGCCCGGGCCGTGAACTCTTAAAAGTGAAAGTATACCGCGCTATCGCAGTGATTCAATACAGTAATTACATTATAGCAAGCGCTGCGCCGCAACTCAGAACCCAGACACCAAGAAGTCTCCCCTGCAGCGCGAGCTGCCTGCCTATATACCACTGATGCTAGTGTTTTATAAGAACAGCGCTTGATAGGCACAGGCCCTTATATGTCTGACATCGCATTTCAGTGCGGTGATGCAGACCACCTCACTGAAATGCGGTAGCGTCACGCCTGATGCGTGATACTTGGCAGGGCTGCACTCGTCTCCCAAGCTCGGGTGTCTTTTTGCCGCAGCTCAGGGCACTGCTTACACTCTTTATTTTCAGTGCGCACTTTGATTTTCAGCAGACCTGCATCCCTGTGCTATGGCAGTAGCCGCCGCATATACCGTGACATGTGCAGAGACGGCGCCAAGTCCACACAGTTATTTATTTAATGCGTTTTTATATAGCGCGGACTTTACCCGAAGGCGTCAGAGGCTTCACAATAGAAACAGAACTGATACTTGTTTAATTTACACAGAGAACAGTTAAACCTTTACTTTTCGGATTACACAATGTTTGTACAGTGTATTTAGGTGCTCGTTATTTCTGTTTTCTTCACTGAGTTTTGCACTTTCTTTGCTTCTGACAGATTCCCCGAACGCCCTGTTTTATACTTTGGTGTAGGCATGTTTGAATGCCCTGCTCTGCTTCCCACAATGCCCCTGCTCTCCTGGTGTGCCTCTTTGGGAAAAAACCTGAACCTTCACAGATGTTACATACTCATGCCTGTTCACAAGCCTTGCTTCCTTTACCATGCTACGTTAATATTGAGATGCACTCGCCAGTGCAAACAACACAAAGATTGACCTCGCCACCCATGATAGTTTTGGAAACGGGTTTCTTTAAAGAGGACAGAAGAAGTTCAGACTAACTGGGACATTGAACTTCCAGCACACTGCTGTTTACCTTTTTTTTAATATTCATAAGTTAATAATATTTAAATAAACTAGTCACCAAGTGACTAATAGAGCAAATCTAACGAGTCATCTCCCACTGTAAAGACAGGAGCACCTTGCAAGAAATGTTTTGTACAATTGGTTCAAGCATTTTGCACCACAGTCTACCATATATGAGAAGTAAAAAGAACTAACCTTTTAGAGTGCATTCCGCTGCAGAACCATGATAATGGCATATGTTCCCTTCACAATCAAGCTGTAATTGCCAATAAAAATCATTTTTGGATAGTTGGAAACAGATTCTAAACTAGTAGACATGCATGTCCCTGGTGGAAACCATAGATGAATGTGATAAAGGAAACCTTGCTTTAGTGACTTCCATGGGTACATTCTTCAAGAGGGCGTCTTTCTTTGCAGATCGAGCATTGCCTAAAGCTGCTGTGGTTTTCCGGAATTGTCACATATGCTCCTCCCAGCACGTGCATACTTAAGGAGGAAGGCATGGGTCCTAAAACTACACCACAAGAGGTGTTTCTCCTATGCTGCTGCTTCTTCAGCTTCATGGCAGTCACTAAGGGGCTTATTTACAAGCCCCTTTCGCTACTTTTGTGACACTTTTAACATGGGAAAAGTGACACAAAAGTGGCGCAAGCAGCTTGTAAATATGCCCCTAAGTTTGTAAGCTAATTGGATACAGAGGCAAAGCCACAGTTTTGCGGGTAGAATTTGGGATTTTTCTTTTAGCGCTTAACCATTATCCATTAAATGGATGCTGTTTTTGGCTTCCCATTCTTTAAAGATTCTGTTGCAGAACCTCTGTTGAAACAATTGCCACATAGGACTCTCCAGCTTTCATTCATTTCACTTTGCATATTTCTCTATTTTATTACCTGCTCACTCTCTTTATTCTTTGATACTGGGAAAGATTTTTTTAAGAACTTCAGCCCATTGGTCAAAGATGTAAGCTACCTTAACCATGATTCTGATGTTTTAGGGGTTAGTCGGATAAACATAAAGTACTTTGGGAGAAGCTGTTTATTCAGGTTTAAATGAATGCATTTTCATCTAAAGAAGGCCAGACTTAATGACTTTGTCAATGCTTGTTTTAGGTCAAGCCTAGTAAAATCATGCGCTGCTCTGTAAGGCATGCTGTATTGAGGTAGGGACTTGATGCTCCGCCCACTCTCCGCCCACATTTTTAATTGGCTTGTCTCATTGTCCTCTGTAAAATATGGCTATTCATTGGTCAAAAGGCTTAGTAGTCCCTCCTTACTACTGCCATGTCTCATTTTGTAGCCTTCCATGGCAATATACCCCGTTAAGTGTGTTGTTGCCGGGTAGGCTTTTACTACATCCTCCGAGCACTATTTTCTCAAATAGATTTGTCCTGCCGGCTGTTGCAGGCAGGACACGCTGTCTCCTGAGGCTTTTAAATTTTTTTTTATAGTAAGCATTTGCAATGCAATAGGTCTCACATTTGCGAGAGTTTAGGAGCGGTTTGGAGAACCCTGGTTTAAGCTATTAGCATTAAAAATAACAATGCCTTTTATTTATCTGTTTTAAAAGCAACACATAAAAAAAGGCATTGGCATTTACAATGACAATAGCTCAAACTCTCATAAATGCGAGGCCTATTGCATTGAAAATGCTTGTTTAAAAGGGTAATGGCTGGAAACAATTTCTGTGTCCTTTTTTTACAAGGAGATATTAAGAAACACCGGGTAGATAAGCATCACAGTCAGAAAGACAGGAAAAAGAGAACTTTTATCTCGCTGTCTCTCTGTCACATAAAGCAGTACAAATCAAATCATCTTTACTGTAAATCAACTAACTTCGTCGCAATATCATAAATAGAGCCGCAATAAAAAAATCACATTAAGAAACAAAAGGGGAGAAACTCTTAGTAGTAAAAAAACGAACTTTTATTACTTAAGGACCATTCAGAAATGTCTTAAGCTTGAATTAATGTTACAAATGTTGGTTAGCTTCTATTGTGAACGAAATTTAAGAGCGTATCTCTGTCCTTTATGCTTTTTTGCTTGAAATCCATTCTCATTTCGTGTGCTCTCACATATTCCTTGTGTGATCACACATCTTTCCAACTGTTGGACAGCTGCCAATGATTTTAACTAAACAGCAGACGTCTGATCGTCTTCACCCTGAAACCCCGCTGACAGAGCCTGCCTGATTGTCTGACTGTTCATGGGTCGAAATGCCCCAGTGGTTGCAGTTCCTTAATTTAAGATTAAATGCATTAACTGGTGCTCATGTAAAGCGGTGCCATTCTTTCGGGTCGAGTTCGTGCTGTATGAAACTGCAAAAAAATAAACAAATAAGAATTATCCTGGGCTTTATTTAGGAAACCTTACAACACTTTTACGACGTCACTGCGTACATTTTTGTGACGCACCGGCGGCGTAAAAAATGGGCCATGTTGCGTCGTATTTACAGAGTGACGCATTTAAGCAGATGTATCCTTTTGTAAAGCCCTGTGCTACATTATACCTGCGTCAGGTATAATGTATGCAGGGTGGGCATTCCCCAGCAAAAAGCCTCGTAGAAGTGGCGCAGTAAAATCTATCAGATTTCACTGCAGCACGTTTAGGACACTACTGCATCAGTATCTTAAGCCTGCCTCACACCACGTGTAAGACTGACGCAGGGCCTTTCACATAGGACTTACCCCAGGTGAAAGGCCACATTGCTGGAGTTGCGTCTGTTTTCAGACACCCCCCCAGCAATGCGTCACTTTTGTGCCGACAGATACGTCAGTAAAACTGACGTATCTGTCATTCCTTGCAACATGATGCGCCATACATTAAATATGAGGTATCTATCATGTTGCAAAGAGGGTGCAGTGAAAACTGTTGCATCACTGTTTTCACGCAACGATGCAACAGTTTTCATAAATGAGGCCCTCTATTTTTTACCCACAGAGTCTACAGGGCGTGTAGGAAAAACTTGCTTCAGAGCCTGTACTTACATCAGCAAATAGGAGCAGCAAGAAAAGACATTCGAGAAATGTTGTTAAAATGTGTGTCTCAAGATGTGTTCATGGACAGTTCTATGGCTCTAAATTTTCTAGGCATGCTACAATGAATTGTGTTCGCTTGCTGTTTAACATTCTAAATTATCCTCAAAGAATTTACATTTTTCAGGTTTTTTTTAAGTCAGGGAAGCCTGGGTAATTCAACGAGTCTTCTGTCTTTTTATATTGTGATACGATTCTGTCTAGGTTTTGTGTCCATGGAGCCTCTGCACAAATTATGGCCTTAATGTGCCTTCCACTGGCACCCCTAGTCATTAACAATAGCTGGCACTATGTGCATGGATGCTATAGGCCATGATGACAAGGTCTAACTCTTGACATCGCTGTGTGACAAGAGTGGAACTAGGAAAATAAAAAAATATGTCTAATAGTTTTGCTCATAATTTTTTAAAGACCTCCTTTTGTTTCCGAATGTGATTGCGTCATAAGACACTACTGGCATATATTTTTAGCGAGGAACGGTTAAAATGAATACGGCTCTGGGGTGGAGCAGGTTGTGCTAGAGACTCCTTGGTATGTAAATAAGTAGCTTTTAATTTCAAGGCATCTGGATAGGTTTGCATTCAAGGCCTGTATTACAGTCCTAGAATTTGATACAAGTCGTCATGCGCTCTGGTTTGTGATGCTTGTTTTCCGAATTTTGATGATCTTTGTTTTATTGATGTTCATAACTAACTCATTCTGATGATTGTACTGGAAGTGACAGTTTATTTTGCCTGACTAATACATCCATTAGTACCTTAAACCAGACGTTATTTTTATTATTAGAGTGGAATTACCCTAGAAGCAAGAATGTTTTTTTTAGGGATTCAATGAAGTTACCCTTGATAAAGAACAAGGGTTAACGTAAATAACCTGTCTTATACAATCATGGGATCTTCTCTAATCTTCCTAAAGATAGAATGGAATCACAACCTCATGCTCTAAAATGAGCAGTCAGAAAGTTAAGGGAATGGTAAATCAGAAACAAGGAACATGATATATTATGTTATGTTCAGGGGTTTAGCGTCGGGGGGGGGTTGAGTGTTACACCCCCTTAATAAATATAATATCTGGTAAATAGTTGAATACAGGTGCTTTCAGTACGGTATGGTGAGGTGTCTTTCAGATTTCACCACAACTTTTTACATACACATAGACAAAAACACACGTACATTCTCTCTCTCACTCTCTCGCTCTCAGTTTTGAAAGCCTTCAAAAATGTTGGTTATTTTACAAAATTTTATGATTTCGCTCACTTAGTGTCCCTACTAATCTGCATTCCTCTCCCCTTTCACTGCCCCTTAAGCCCCTGTCACACGTTCTGCTTATGGTATAATGTTTTTTTTTTCTCTTTGAAAAGCTTTATTAAAAAAAATGATAAACAAGCGAAGACATCAGCATAGAAACAGTAAAATTGCATAACATATCAAAACATTAATGAGTACTACTGTCAAAGCATGAGAGGTAAGAGAAGAAGCATTTTATAGAGATTTTAAGGGAGAAGGAGGAAAGAAAGGGGGGAGGGAAAGAAAGTAATAAAAGCGTAAAATATATAATAAAGGCTAAATTACGGCAAATAAATAAATGATACAGTGTCCAATAACAAAATGAAATAGTATAAAGGAGAACAAATCATGTAATAATGTAAAGTGGCTGTAAGAAATAAAAGGACAGGAAGGAGAGAGTGTAAACTTTTCAAGGAGGTTTAAAGTTCTCCGAGTTAACAAGAACAGGATGGTTTAAAGACAATTGATCTAGATATGAGGTGAGAGGTAACCAGTAGAGATCAGTGTTGCGTAATGGTTTGGATGAAGAAGCGAAAGCAACATCAAGCCTGTGGAAATGACATAAAGTGTTCCACCAACTCTGTATGGAAATTTTGCTGAGAGATTTCCAATTAGAAGAGATATGTTGGAAGGCTAGAGCAAGCATAAGATCAAAAAGACCATGAGAATGTGGAGGGAGCTCTAAGGTGTCTGAGAGACTACCCAGAAAGAGAGTGCTAGAGGTATATGGAATAGAAAGTGAAAATATGTGGGAGAGATATAACCATACCTTGTTCCAAAAACCGGAAACAACAGGACAGAAAAAGAACAAGTGCAGAAGGTCTGCATGTAAAGCATCACAAGTCCAACATTTAGAGTTAGAGAGAGGAAGAAAGTGAGACAATGCAAGAGGAGAAAGAAAAAGTCTGTGATAGAAATAGAAAAGAGACTGAGTAAGAGAAGCAGAACGGGAAATTTTCAGAGATCTGGACCAAATTTTATCCCAGAGAGCAACCGACCAAGTACAACCAAAGTCCGTCTTCCCAGCCAACTCCACTTTAGTCTTAGCACGGTCAGGATTAGGTGAGGAAAAGAAAGTATAGATAAGAGAAGCTTTAGGGAGAGTAGTAAGAATAGAAAGAAGATGGGATGGAGGTGAGTTTGCGGAAGATGAAGAAGGAAGAGAGTAATAGCGATCAAGAATAATTCCCATAAGGATATTGAACTTATATAGAAAAGAGTGTGGACACTTAAATAAAAGTTGAAATTGAGGAAAAGAACAAGGGGTCAAGCCATCAAATAAATGATGAACCCATATGATACCTATTAACCTCCATGAAATCCAAGATATGGGTCTATTATTTAGAAGAATAAGATAGTTATACCAAATGGGGGTAGTTAAAAAAGAAGCCTGCGTGATTTCTTGAGGGAAAACCAAAGGTTTTAAAAGAGAAGAGGTATGCTTGAATAAAGGAGATAATGTAAAAGGAGATTTGGTAGAAAAACGTATCACCTCATCAGAAGAAAAAGGTAGTAAAAGAGTTTGTTCAATAGGAAGCCAGAGAGGAGTAAAAGGAGAGGGGACTGAAGAGAGCCAACGGGACGCTTGACGAAGTGAGAAGGATTTATGATATAGGCGGAAATTAGGGAATTTAACTCCACCATTCAATTTAGATTTACGAAGCGTAAGAAGAGAGATTCTAGATTTTTTATTTTTCCAAAGAAATTTCGACTGAGAGGAATCAATACGTTTAAGGGTAAAGGGCAGGAATATGAACAGGTAACATAGAAAAAGTATAAATTAGGATGGGAGCCATCATAATTTTTATTGAGTCTAGACGGCCCCACCAGGAGAGAAAGAGAGGATTCCAAGAGGAAAAAAGCTGATCAATACTGGATAAAGCCGCAGACATGTTCAATTTAACCGAAGAAGAAATGGAGTTGGAGAACCAAATGTCCAGATATTTAATCTTCGAGCTGTTCCAAGCAAAACCAGTAGTGGAGAAAAGATGAGGAAGACAAGTTTTGGTTAAGGGAAGAATTTCCGTTTTATCTGAATTGATTTTATAGCCAGAGACTAAAGAGAAAGATGTAAATTCAGAAAGTAAAGAGGGAATGGACACTTCAGGATTAGAAATAAACAGAAGAATATCATCTGCATAAGCAGAAAGTTTCAATTGTTTATCACCATAGGAAAAACCAGAGATAGAGGTATTATTACGGATAGAAGAAAGAAAAGGTTCAAGAGCTAGAACAAAAAGGAGAGGTGATAAAGGACAACCCTGTCAAATTCCCCGTTGAAGAGTAAATGAGGAAGAACGTTGACCGTTTACAAGTACTAATGCCTGAGGAGCAGAATAGAGGAGAGACATGAGAGAAATGAATTTGGGACCAAAACCATGCCAACATAAAGATGCAAATAAAAAGGACTAGTCAACCTGGTCGAAGGCTTTCTCTGCGTCAACCAAGATGGCGGCCAGAGGGGTAGAAAGAAGCGGGCTTTATTTAGAACATTAAGGAAGAGACGGGAGTTGTCAGAAGTAAGCCTACCCTTCACAAAACCGCATTGTTCTTTGCCAATAAGATGTGGCATTAGAAGATCTAAGTGCAATGCAAGTAATTTGGCAAACAATTTATAATCTACATTGACTAAAGAGATTGGCCGATCATTTTTTCCAAATTTGAGATCACGGCCTTCTTTTGCAATAATACAGATAGTGGCATCTTGAAAAGTACCTTCAGCTTTACCTGAAGAGTAAAAGGATTGAAAAAGCGTAAGAAGTTTGGGCAGGAGGAAATCAGAGAAATGTAACTAAAATTCAACAGGAAAGCCATCGGGACCAGGTGTCTTTTCTTTAGTGAGAGAAGTCAAAGCCAATGAAAGTTCCTGTAGGGAGGGATCACAATCAAGTGTTTGGATATTAAGATGAGGGTGGGAGGAAGCTTGTCAAAATAGGATTGAATAGGAGCAGGAGATGGAGGAGATTCTGGCATATAAAGTTGTTGGTAAAATAGTTGGAATTGATCCAATATAGCTTTATCTCTATGTAGGAGAGAATTTTTAGGAGAATAAACGGCTTCTATGAGAGTACGTTCCTTACGAGATTTTAGATAATTAGCCAGAAGTTTCCCCGATTTGTTATGACCCCCATAATAATGAGCACTGGAACAGAGAAGAATTGAAGAGGCATTATCAGTTGTAAGTCTATTAAATTGTAGTTTCACGTGTAGAAGCTCAGGTATCATATTTTTATCTGATGAGGTATAAAATTTATGTTCCAAGGATTTTATATGTGCTAGAGAAGAGTTACCTTTCTGAAGATATTGTTTCTGTTTCCGAGAAACAAAATCGATAATGAATCCCCTAGCAGTAACTTTAAAAGAATCCCAGAGGATACAAGGTGGGGTACCAAGATCAGCATTAAGAAGAAAAAATTCTTCAGCAAAGGAGCGGAATGCAGAAGAGAACTTAGGATCAGTAAGAAGTGTGCTATTAAAACGCCAGCGAGAGTGCTTGGGACGGGGTGGAAGTAAATCAAGATCCGTCACAATGGGAGCATGGTCTGAAATAACAATTGGTTCAATAGAAGAAGAAAGTAGGTTTGAAACAGAGATTGAGAGAGAAAAATATAATCCAAACGAGAAAAAGATGAATGGGGAGGAGAGAAAAAGGAATAATCTAAAGTGTCAGGGTGGGAAAGTCTCCAGGAATCAATAAGTCGTGATTGTGAGATAGTGTCAAGACATTGTTTATGAGAGTTGTGTGGGATAAATCGCACTGAAGATTTGCGATCTAGAAACGGATCTACAAACTGGTTACAATCGCCACCTAAAATGAAAGAAGCATCTTTATATTGAATACACTTGTTTGTAATCATAGGCCATAAAGAAGAATCAGGTTGGGTGGGACCATAAACATTGAAAACAGTTAAAGGAATAGAGTTAATAAGCAATTTAGACACTATCCATCTACCATCTTCATCGTTTTCTTGTGATGACACTTTACATGTCAATTTGTTATGACATAAAACAGCAACACCATTCTTCTTATTGGCAGAAGGAGAAAATAAAACCGTACCAACCCACTGTTTTTTTAATTTAAGGCACTCATTGTCATTAATGTGGGTTTCTTGTGAAAGGACTAAATCAGGATTATAAGACGCTAAATGGGAAAGGACTCTGTCGTTTAATGGGATTATTAAAACCTTTTACATTCCAGGAGATTAGTCTGAATGCATAAGAAATATAAGATTAATATGAACAAGAGTTGCAAACAATTGAGCCATAACAGATAGCCAATGAGAGAATTGCATACAAATAATACAAAGAAGTAATACAAAGAAACATATATACCAAATGTAGCCTAAGTGAAAAAGAATAAGGAAAGAAAAGAGAATAAAGGGTCAAAAGGAGAGGGAAGGGTGAAAACAGGAAAGGGAAAGGGAAGTGAAAGAAGAGAGTAGACAGTACATATCCAAAGGATGACTGAAAGGAACATACCTGAGGGGGACAAAAAAGAGCGAAATGGGGCAATGTCGACACTTAACAAGACGGATCACTCGAAAAGCGGAAGTCCAACCGAGCCAGGACAAGGAAATCAAAGACAAGGAGCCACACGGAATGGGAAGAACAAATATCAGGAACCTGTATGAGAATAAATAAAGAAAGAGAATAAATAATAATAATACACCAATAATACAATAAAAATGTATAACAAGGAAAATAGAACAGAGAGAAGTACATCAGAACACATCAGAACACATTCAAAACAAATTGAAAAGTAACCAGTAACAGATACATAAAGAGTAGAAACATTGTCAGAACCATAGAAAAAGCATCATAAAAGATTAATCATCAAATACAAACGACAAATGAATTAGTCACTAGGAGAGGAGGAAGTATCCATGCTACTGTTATTCTGAATGTGAATAAAGTTCTTAAGTTCTCCGGGGTCTTGAAAAGTCCATGTTCGATTCTGATGGGTGACCTTAAAGATGCATGGATGAAACAAGCCATATCTTGTACCAAAAGAACGTAATGGCGCACGAAGATTAAGAAATTCCTTTCTCCTGGCTGCTGTTGCGTTGAGAAAGGAACACTCTCTGACCCAACCAGGAAACTTTACGCTTGGACCTAGGTGCAGAAAGAACTGAAAGAAGATCCATGAATTTCAAGAAGAGGATGAGGACTCCACGTGATTGCGATGAAGTTGAAGAACGAGGGCCAAGCCTGTGTGCTCTTTGGAGGGTAAGAGAAGTGGTGGATGGCATATCCAATAATTTTGGAAGAAAAGAGGTGAAGAAAGTAACAGGATCTTCACCTTTCAGAGACTCAGGAAGACCATAAATACGAAGATTATTCCTACTATTTCTGTTTTCAAGATCCTCCGTGTGCTGCTGAAGCGCAAGAACCGATTTCTCCAGGGAAGAGATGCATTGAGCATGGGTTGGTATCTCCAAAACTTGTTGTTCCACAGACGCAATTCTGCCATCCATAGTTGACCACTTCTCCTTCAGAAGTTTCAGTTCATTGTTAGTATCCTCAACAAATGGAAGCAGAGCCCGAATCTCCTCCAAAATTAGTTCCATAGAATTAGGAGGGGATGGTATGTCTGGAGAAGGGGGAGTCTGCTTCAATCGCTTGGACGAGGTGGTAGGAGGAGAGGATTTGGATGACAAGGATTGCGATGCAGAAGATCGATTAGGAGGAGCACCAGCCATTGGAGTTGAAGAAACAGAGATAGGAACAGATGGAGAAGAAAGATCCTCAATACAGCGACAAGAAGGTTCAAAGACAAATTTCGGTGTGCGGAGTTTGCCCATAAAGCGCCACCTATACAGTACTGTATATAAAACTAGTAGAGCCACAGGATGCAGAAGGTGTCACAACAAAGTGAAACAAGAAAAGGCAGCAAGTGGAGTAGCTCTTCCTTTATGTAATATGCAGAGGCAATAGAGAAAGGGAGTTGTAAGCCAGCTTGATTCACAACGATATAATTGAAGATGTGCGCAGAGTAATGAGAGGAGACGCACTCCGGGGATATGACACGTAGCGCAACTATCAGTCACAAAATGGCAGCAAGCATAAATCCGTGACGCATCACCACAGAAGCTGGAGACCAACTTGGAATGTTAAAGATGTCTGTCACAACGGCGACTTCATAGTGTCTTAAGCATCATCAGCAGAGCTCATCTTTAGCTGTTTGTGATGTGGGTAACAACTGACATTCAGTGCCCACTGAAAATACGTAAAACTATCGCTGATTTGAGCGTTGGGATAGCTCCTGTCACTGGTACAACTGACGCATACGATGACTTCACAACTCTTTTGCACCTGATTTCACATATCTTTGAACTGTTGACATCTCAAATCGCCGCATATATGGCACGCTGCATAGTAGTTTGTTAATATTATATTCTTATGGAGTATAAGCACGTAGCACAAAGAATGAACCAGCCGATATGTATCACTCCACTTTTCCTGCATACATTAATTTTTAGTACGCAGCTCCACTTACAATTCACATTCATTTATTTAAAAGGTATGCAATAGAGAATCGATGACAGACTTCTTTCATGTAAAGTTCAGCAACTCGTAAGTGTTTGTGAAGCAATTCAGTTTCCTTTAATTGTATTCTTTTTCCTAATGCTTAGGAGCCTTTCTCATGCTTGTAACAGGGTCTTCTATCAAGGTCAATTTTGCTTTTCTTAGCATGACAGCGCTGGAGCCAACAAAGTAATGTAAAATGTCGACTATGAGTGCCAAGCGCACACACCATTCATGAGTGTCATATAAACATGCCAGTTGTAGTTGCCAAACAAAGCGCAGAAGACAATAAAAAGAAAAACTGTAGAAGGTGTCACTATATTATGAGGAAAGATGAAGGTTCGGAGACTACAAGCATGAGTGTGTTCAATATTGTGGCAAACATATGGCAATGAGGAAAGAAAAGTCAGAGAAGCCACCAGGAAGCTTAATGCAGCATATTAATGAAGCGCGCCGGTTCGTGAGAAGAACCGCGCGTCAGGAAGAGTCAGGGCATTCGGTGAAGAGGGCGAAAAGCGGCTGAAGAGGGTCCGGCTCGGCAGAGGAGCACCCTCAAGCCGCCATCTTGCGTGGTGTCGTAACCACCCCCCCTGGTATAACGTATTTTAACATTAACATCTAAAGGTTTGTGCAAAGTTGATAATGCCCATGCGCCCGTGCTACCTACTAGACCGGGGCCCAACCAGGTCGATACTTTAAACATATAATAATCTTATTCGTAGGGAGCTATGACAAATAGATTTCAATACTACAATTAAACGTAAAATGTCCATATAAGTTTCATTGTGATTAATTCTCAAAAAGTTTTTGATCAAAACATTTTTCTCTTTACTTTTTTCTTTCAAATTAAAGTTTTGAAAAGGTCTAAGTATATACAATTCATATAATGTAAAACAACTAATATTCTGATAATAACGATCTTTTTTCGAGATGTACTGTCAACTGATTTATTTCAGGCAGCTTTCACTGCGTAACATGCTGCTTCTTCAGGGCTGAAATTTAAGAAGTAGAATTACAATATTTGTTGGCATTTAAATACTTGCTATTACACAAAAATTCCTGACTGTTAATATGCATGGTTAAATACCGCATGAAGACTCATACACACCATTAAACCCAATGTTTTGTATCTAAAAATGGGGTGAGTAGGGACAGCTTTCAGAGACATGTAAATTATCTTACATTTTCTTTAAGAAATCAACTGATAAACACATATGCCTTCAAATATCTATAGAAAAATTTGTTTCAAGGATGCCTATGAGTCCTTGTGTGGCATTTAACTTTGAAAGTCGGAAATGTGATAACATTGGGTTTAATGATGTGTATGAGTCTTCATGCAGTATTTAACCATGCATATTAACAGTCAGGAATTTTTGTTTAATAGCAAATATCCAAATGCCTACAAATATTGTGATTCTAATTTCAATTCTTACATTTCCGCCCTGAAAAAGCGGCATGTGAAATTCATGTTGACTAAAAGATTTATAATGTTGACAAATAAAGATGAGACTGAACATGATATGTGCTGATAATGTTGTTGTTGTTATTGTAATCAGTGTATTAGTTGTTTGGAATTCTTGTAATTGTATGTATTGAAACCTTTTCAAAACTGTGATTTGAAAAAAGAAAGTGAAGAACATTTGTTTTTGCTCAAAAACGTTTTGAGAATAAATCACGATGAAACTTGATATATAGACATTGTATGTTTATTTGTAATATTGAAATCTATTTATCATAGCTCCCTATGAATAAGATCATTAAAAATGATAACATTACATTTTGGGAATATCTGAAGCGCACCGCCCCTCCCCCAATATTACTGACCAAGCTATGCCCCTGGTTATGGTATTTTGTTGTACCATTCTAAGGTGGCGACCTTTCCTATCCTTTTCATTGCTTTTTCCCTATCCAAAATGGTGATTGCTTACTGCCTGTTACATCATTTCCGGTCTATGGGCATATAAGGGGCTGAATCTTTCATTTCTTTGTGTTGCAATACTCCTTGCCCCTGCTAGTGTGTCCTCGCTCCTGTTGGATGCATTATACTCCTGTCTGGTGTATTTTTGTTTCCTGTTAGTGCTTCCTGTTCCTGTTTGGATTCCATGAAGTTGTTTGATCTTGCCTGGAGTTTCAGTCTTCAGATTCATTCTCCTTGCTGGTATCCTCTGGCCGTTTTTCTTGGTCATCTCCCTTCACCCTTTCACCCTTTTCCGTTCCTGGAGTCTCTGCCTGCAATACGAGTTTTTTCCCTTCAGGTTTTTTCTCTTTGAAACTCCTTCTAGAAGGCACAGTCTGCTTTGGCGTTACATTGTTGGCAGAAACGTGGCTACCAGAAAGTGTCGCCCTTACCTTGGACAGACCAGAACCTTCAAGAACTGGAGTCGTGAACCTTCCCACTGCACCAAAGTAAGTGAGAAAAGTTCTGATTTTGACAGATTACAATGCCCAAAACCCGTTTTTGATCCTGTTGCCATGGATGTTCCCCAAGCATCACCTCCAGAACGATCTGTAGAGGCAGCACAGGCTTTAGTGCAGATTGTTCAATTGCAAGCCCAAGAATTACAACAGTTGCGTGATGAAAATGTAGCCTTACGTCAAGTTTTAGCAACTAAAAGGTCTGATGTGCCCATAGAATCTACCACCATTCCTTGTTATTCCTGTGATCCGAATACATTGAAAAAATCTTTGATTATTTGACAGCGTTCTTTGCTTTCTGTCCAGCCCAGGTTGCACTAGATAGAACCAAGGTTGGATATTTGATTAGCGCCTTATCCCTGCATTGGCATGGGCAACACCCTTGATAGCCACGGAAGACCCTCGGTTGTCCAACTACATGTCCTTTCTTGCTGCCTTCAAACAAATGTTCACAAGACCTGGCTTGGAGACCTCAGCAGAAGAAGCCCTGTGTGATATCCAGTATGGGAATCAAGATGTCCTGCAATACATAACTTGTATTAGACAACTAGCAGCATAGATCACTTAGTTGGAAGATACATTAGTCACTCTTTTTCGCAGATGTCTGCGAGAAAAAATAAAAAATGAGTTGGTGCATTCTCCTCGAGCAGATACTATGGCCGGTCTCATGGATTTGGCGTTGTCAGTAGAATATCGCCTCAATGAATGTAGATTGGAGAGTCGTAAGTTGCATGTCCAGCAACATACATGAATGCCACGATCCAATGCTTGCATAACAGATGTTTCCTTACCTTTTGACTGAAGAATAACCTAAGCAGATAGATCTGACCAGAGGGCCATTGTCTGAGACCGAACGAAAGCATATGATTCGTAATTTCCTACTCATCCATCAAGGCAGACAGGAAAGGCCGGATCCCGTCCTCTCTAAGAAGGGCGAGAACGGGATGGTCTGGCATGCATTCAATCTGCACCTTGAAAGAAACTTCAAATTTTCTCTTTCTTCTGCCTATGCTTCTAAGATTACCTAATGGTTCAGACAGAAAGGTACTCGCACTGTTAGACTCTTGTGCCAGTGGAATGTATTTGGATGAAAGATGGGCCATGGAAAAAGAAATATTTAGAGGTCCTAAGGAGATTTCGGAACAAGTACATACAGTGAATGGAACCCCCATGTCTTTGGACGGGTCGGAGAAATGACGCCATAATTACAACTGACTTTCGGAAGACATCAAGAGTATTTGTTTTTTTATTTGATTGCTTCACCCAAACATATCATGATTTTAGGAATACCTTGGCTAATCAGACACAATCCTTATATCATCTGGGAAACCAGTACTATCTCCTTATCATCACATTTCTGTCAAAAGGTCTGCCATGCGACTTTGGAATACAGGTCACCTAAGAAGATTCCTATAGCGATAGAATATGTCTGCAACTCCATCAATGTAGTTCAAGGGGCACCTAGTAATTACCAGATGTATGCGGGTGTCTTCCAGAAACTGAAAAATTATTTGATGTTACCTCCCCTTAGGGGATTTGACTGGGCCATCCGTCTAGAACCTGGAGCAACAGTACCCTTTGGAAGAGTGTACTCTCTCACTGAACCGGAGAAAGAGACAATTAGACAATATTTCAAAGAGATCCTTCAGAGTGGTCTGATTACACTATCCTCGTCACCTGCCCGGGCATCCCCCTTCTTCATGCCAAAGAAGGCTAAAGATCTGCTGCCATGTATAGACTTTAGGGGGTTAAATAATGTCACTATAAAGGATCGCAATTCCTTGCCTCTAATAAAGGCTATTTTAGAGTTTATTAGAGGGGCAGAGGTGTTTACCAAATTGGATCTTCTGGGTGCTTGTCATCTCCTTCGAGTCAAGGATGGAGCTGAGTGGAAACCGCATTTAGAACACCGTTGGGCCATTTTGAATATCGAGTTATGCCCTTTGGACTGACCAATGCTCCTTCCATTTTTCAATGATTTATGGATAATGTGTTTGCGTATCTTCTAAACCACATTGTTGTAATATATTTGGATGACATCCTGGTCTATTCTGCAGCTCCAGAGTTGCATCATGCACACTTCACTCAAGTCCTGGAAAGATAACGCCAAAACAGTCTACTCTGTAAACCTGAAAAGTGTGAATTCGACAAGCCTGAAGTGGAATATTAGGGTTAACGGATCAACAAGATGGGAACTGTCATGGACCCACAAAAGGTAAAGGCTAATCTAGACTGGCCTTCAACCAATAACCAGCAAAGAAACCCAATATTTCCTAGGACTGACAAACTTCTATCACCAGTTTGTTGATAACGTTGCTCACCAAACAAGTTATATTTCCCAAACTTTAGAGAAGTAAAATCTTCGGCAGGATTCAAATAGACCGAAGCTGCAGAAAGAGTCTTTCAGTCTTTAAAAGAGGCATTCACTCAAGCTCCCCCTTTGATGTCATCCTGATACAACAAAAAGGTATATTGTAGAAACAGATGCTTCAGACAGGTCAATAGGGGCTGTTCTCCTCCAAAGACAAAAAGATGAGGGTCTGGAACATCCTATGTTTTATTTGTGACATATCTTGTCAGATACTGAGAGGAATTACTCTGTTCTTGAGCGAGAACTGTTAACCATGAAGTTAGCCTGTCTTGAGTGGAGGCAGTTTCTAATGGGTACTAAAGAGCCTTTCGAAATCAGAACAGACCATAGGAACCTACAATGTCTTTGTAGCATTCAGTGTCAGATTAGTCGTCAGGCCCAGTGGGCTTAGTTTTTTAGCCAATACGACTTTACCATTACCTATATACCAGGGTCTCAGAACAATCTGGCAGACACCCTACCCATTGTTATCCGGAAAGTCCAACTTTTCCACAACAAAATATTATTGAGCTGCAACAAATCATTGGCATGGTTAAATCATTCCTTGATAGGGTCCAATTGGAATATACCTCTGTAACCTGAGAAGAGTGGAAGAAGTTGAATAATCAGCCTAACCAACATGATAAAATCCATTACAACAGGAAGTCATTATTCATTCCTACACAGCAGGTACAGCTAGATGCCTTGCAGATCTGCCAGGATTCTCCCATTGCTGGTCTCTGTGGTTTCATTAATACTCTAGAGTTAGTGCTGCGCTCTTTTTGGTGGCCATCAATAAATGAAGATACTGAGACCTATGTATATTCCTGTCCTATTTGTGCTCAGTCTAAAACCCCTCACACTAAACTCATAGGTTTCCTCAAACCTCTTGCTGTTCCACCAGCTCCTTGGCATACTGTGGCCACTGATTTCATTTCCTCTTTGACCCTTCTTCAGAAAACTAAGTCATTATGGTGACAGTAGACTCATTTTCCATGATAGCACATTTTAACTCTTTAAGAAAACTACCTACTGCAAGAGAATTTGGAAAAATCTTCATGCAAGCGATCTTTCACCTATATGGTCTTCCATGGACCGAGGTCCCCAATATATATCTCAATTCTAGAAACACTTTTTCAAATCCCTTCACACTGAGGTAGCCTTGTCCTCAGGGTTTCATTCCGAGACTAATAGTCAAACTGAACACTTAAATCAGTGGTTGGAACAATACCTCCATTGCTTTTGCAACTCTACCTAAAGCAACTGGTCTTCCTATTTACCGTTAACAAAGTTTTCCTATAACAACGCTGTCCCCAGTGCATCTAAGACTACCCCTTTTTATATGGTTACCATCCTAAATCCTTTCCTTCGAATTTACATGACTCTATTTGTTCCAGCAGCAGCCTCTTTTACCCAACATCTTCGAGCTGTCAGGCAAAGGGTACATTTCAGCCTACAGAAAGCAAAAAAGAAAATGAAAAATACTACTGACGCCCTTCGACATCAGTCTCCATCATATCAGGTTAACAATAAGGTTTGGCTCTTAAGATTCTTGCCTCACCACCTGTCCCTTAGTAAATTAAAACCACACTATTATGGACTCTTCAAAATCACTCTAGTGGTGAACCCAGTGTCTTTTCATCTACAATTGCCACGTTCCTGGCAGATGCACCCTGTTTTCCATACTTCACAATTGAAACCCAATGTTACTGACCATTGTATGAGGGTTTTTTCTCAATCACCTCCAGTTTTGGTCAATAATGTTCCTAACTACGCGGTCCAGGAAATCTGTGACTCCCGTTTTTTAGGAACAATTTGCAGTTTCTAATCCATTGGAAGGGTTATCCTCCCAGTGATAGATCTTGGGAGGATGCTGACTCGGTTTACGCTCCTGTTCTTGTCTGCCAATTTTTTTGGCTCTTTCCTAACAAACCCTTGGTCTTGGGAGGGTGACCTACTGTTGTGCAGTAGTTCAGCCTTCATTTTTATAGCACACCGTCCAACCCAGTTTTCAACAGCTGCTACTAACTTAAAGGCAGTTCCTGATTCCTCCACTTCAATAGGTAAGCGAACGCCCCCCCCCCCACCCGAGCTCAAAATCATTTTCCCTTTATATAACGCAGGGATTCCCTAATCACATACCATTCCCTTTTATGTTTTGTAGTGTCTGACCCCGTCCTGGTCCTGAGGAGAACCCTTAGAATGTTTTGGGTCCAGAAACACGTTGACCCCCCCTTACAGCTAGTAACTGCCACTACCAGCTTATGGAATGTACCATATACAAACCAGACTTTGTCTGTTGTAACCTCGGTTAATCTAGCTGCATCTGGCTTGTTGTTCGTCTAATAAGTATTAATTATTTACACTACCATACAAATAAGGACTGGTCTGATGTTTGCCATATTGTTTTTTGTATTTACTTGTTTGTTCATTGATTTGGTTTTTTCAGATATTTTGTTTGAAATGTGCTTTATGTCAATGTTTATCTGTATTTATGAATAATCTACAGTGCCTTCCTCTATGACATGAATCAAATGTCGTAATAGTTTGTACTTTGAATGAAATAAGAAAAGGTGAAATAAAAGCACCACAACCACTTAATGACTGAAGGTGGTGATTCCTGAAAGTATCATTAGAACAGCTCACGTCCTAACCACCCCTCTATTTCCCTTACTACACACTTTTGCAGCACATCCTTTTTGTTTTACTGCAAATTGTCCTAGAATGCACTATTCTAGGAGGAGTCCAAGATGGCACAGGCCTTCTGTTCTTGAAGGGAGCTTGTGTGCCAGGCAAGGGTGTGATTAGGGAAATAAGCAGTCCCTCCCTCTTAAGCTACACCAAACTGGCTCTGGGACCAGCTCCCCCTCCCATTGAGCTGGTGTCCAATTAGCTTTCCTCCCGGACCTATAGAACAAAGGCATCTCCTTCCTCAGCCTAGCCCTGATTCTAGGGTCCACTATGCATTGTTTTACATTTTTTACACAAAATTGTGTCAGAGTTGTGACTTTGTGGCAAAAAAAAACCCATAACAAAAAAAAATAACAAGTGTGCGGTCTCCCACACTTGTTTTTATTAATGCCCCTGGGTGGGCCACATCCCGGAAGCATAATTTACAATATATTTTGGGGAGGGGGCGCACACTGCTCCACTCCGCATGGCCAATCTGGGCCTCGGAGACCGCCATCTTTCCTGGGACAGACTACACACTAAATTATAAATGGGCAGGTTTCACCTTTGTACCTTAGTCATTCAAAACATAAGGCAGCCATCAATATTTAAAACAGAAACATAAAATAAACAAACCTTTTGATAACCAATTTATCAATTAATAAAATGTCAATATAAATAAACACACACCCCGGCATATTGTGCCAGCTGCCAAATCAAAGCAGATGGATTCTCTCATCTGATTTTGGATGCTCACGAATACGATTATATTGGGCAGATATCACTAAGAAATTAGGCCTGATCTCCGATACAGTAGGAGACTGCCCTGCTAAATGTAGTCTATTAAGAATGTTAACCCACTCCTGAAGACTTTTAGGAGAATAACTGTAGTGGCCCTTTTATTTGTGAAACGAGAATTGCTATTTGCAAGGATGAAGGAGCCACCTACGGCTAATAAGAAATGGCTTAAAGGCTGTGCAGACTGTTGTGAGACAGCTTAGTTATAAGACAAACAGCAAGTTCTGTTTTTTCTTAGCTACTGCGCGGCTTCACCTCAATATGTAAAACAATTGCTTTACTAACCAGCACAATATGCAAATAGCTGCGTTGACAGAATCCCTCGTGAAGTTACTATTGTCTTGTCCTCTGTTGATGTTATCTGTGATTATGGGTTGTAAAACTTTCTTTAATAGTGGCTATTATGCACCATGTATACAGTGAAACCCTGTGCATATTGTTGACTTCTTTTGTTATCAATAACACCCTGAAAAAATAAATAAATGTAAAGATACACACACAAAATAATATACCTCAACACAAACTAACAATTAAGGGACAGATATATATGTTGGCAGCGAGGGAAATCCGTTGCGGCAGCCACTTTGTGAGCTTAAGTGGAGTCCCAAACAAAACAAAAAAATAACGAAAAGGGGGAAGGATAGGAATACTCTGGCCCTTAGCACTGGTTCAGGGATACCGTAGGCATGAATTTGTGGCAATTTGTTTTTTTTATAAATAAAAACAAGATTGTGGTCTCCTGTGCTTGTTTTGATTAAAGCCCCCAAGTGGGCCAGGTCCCGAGAGCATAGTTTACAATATATTTTGGGGTGTGGTGCACACTGCTCCCCTCCCCAAGGCCAATCTTGCCCTCGGGGACTGCCATCTGCTGGCCGAGTTTTAAAATAGAGTGGAGGAGGGCCTTGGAGCTCCTCCAGAGGCTGTAAGAGCCCCGGAGTCCACCACCTCCCTGGTGCTTTATGAAAAAACAGGAGGGGGCTGCGTGGAAACACCTCTCCAGGGCCATATATATAATAGAGGAAATGGGGCTACCGCCCCACCAGGGGCCACGTACGACATGGGGACCACCACCTCCCCGGAGCAGGCCCTTGAAATGAAATGAGGGGGGCTTTACAGCCCCCCTCCTGGATCCATTAATGGCCCTGGGGACCGCCACAGCCCAGGGCCGGCTCATACTATCTCCCATATGTGCCAAACCGCGGGAGATAGCAAATTGCTATTGCTTAGCTCCCACCAAGCGAGAGCAAATACTAACCTACTCCCAGCAAGCGGGAGCTGTCAAACTACTTGCTAGGAGCAGAGTGTTCATGTGAGTGGTTTTGAGGGTGTGTGAGTGGATGTATGAGAGGCTGTATGGGGGCGTAAGTGGGTGTGTGAGTGGTTCTGTGGGTGATGTCATCAGTAAAGTCATTTGAGATGTCATCAGTGATGTCATCAATGATGTCACGGACCATGTCATGGGTGATGTAATATGTGAGTTCATAAGCAGTGCATTGTGGGGATGTAATTTATAGTTAGCTCAGGTAACTATAACTTCAGAATTTCTATAGTTTTAGAAGAGAAAAATCTGAGCCTAACTATATATAATGTCCCTCTAACCTTTGGGTTTTGCAGTGATTTTTTATATATATATATATTCTTTTTTTTTTTAGAACAAAGGATGCGGCACACCGAATGGTATTTAGCTTATGATATTGATAAGCTCTCCCCCACCAACGTGTTTCAGCCACCAAGGCTTTGTTCACAGTTAGTAAGTCCTTCTTTCATTTTTACTTATATACCCACTTCTGCCTTTAAGTGGCATTGTGGGATATGTAGTTTAACACAATATTGTCACAAAAACTTTACACACAAACAGAAAGACAATTGCGCTGTTTGAATAAGTTAAGTTTCAAATGAAAAAACACTCTTCGAAATGTCCCGGGTTAGTACCCAGCATCCTATTTCTGAGTTACAGATTTGTGTTAATGTAATGGTATAGTACCCAATTTCAAACTATAATGTATTCAGTTCAGATAGGGTGTTTGATGGATCAAAGTTATTCCAAATGAACGGAGAGTTCCTCATCAATGTTGATGCCCCCCGGCTGTTTTGTCCTGAGCTTTATGATGAGTCGTGATTCAGCTTGGCGTAACTTGCGGACATGATCACTTCCTCGATTGCCTTCTGGTACCATTTTGACCCCATAGAAGCACATCGCTCTCCAATCTCCTTTTTGACATGAGTGGATATGTTTAGCTGTTGCATATGCCATGTTGGCATTCTTCACTGCACGTATATGTTCTTTAACATGCATGTCGTGCTTCCGATGTATTTTTTTCCACATTTGCACTCTATCATGTATATGACAAATTTAGATGTACAGGTTATATTCTCTTCAATTACCATTGTTTTTCCATTTTGGTTCTTGGATGATTGTCATATTTTTGCCTATCTTGCAGGCTTTTCACGATTTGCATGCTCTAAAACCTTTGCGTTGATTCATGAGCCAATCCGTCTTCTTTTTGATTTGTAAATGGCTTGTCACCAGCATATCCTTTAGAGAAGTGTTCTTTCGGTAGGTTACAGTTGGCGTATTGCCTACTAGTTCTCCAATATCAGGATCCCCTGAGATGAGATGCCAATATTTCCTCATTTTATTTACGATGCTTCCACTCTCCTTGCTGTAGGTTGTTATGAATCGTGGAGGATTTATTTTTGTTGTTTCCTTTGATTTTTCCATCAAGATTTCAACTCTGGTTTTTTGATCAGCTCTTTTCTTGCATTTATTTAATATGCGTTCATTATATCCTCGTGCTCTGAACCTTCTTTTGCTCTCTTGAATCTTGTCTTCCGCATCTTTTTCTTTGGAACAGTTCCTCTTCATTCGAATGAATTCCCCGTAGGGGATACTATTCACTAGTTGCCTGGGGTGGAAACTTGTTCCATGTAGGACACTGTTTGTCGCGGTCTTTTTTCTGAACAGGGTGGATTCTATTTTACCATTGTCTATATAGATCCTGGTGTCTAAAAAGTCAATCTGTTTCTTGTTGGTTGTACACGTGAATTGCAGTCCCACCTCATTTGTGTTCAGTTTTGCGAAATATTTCCGAAACTCTTTATCAGTTCCATTCCAGATTAGGAATAGTTCGTTGATGTAACGTACCCATAAGATAACTTTATTCATCTCAAGTTGATTCTCAGTGTCCCAAGCAATGGTTCGTTCCCACCACCCCATGGTGATGTTGGCGTAATTTGGGGAAAAAGAAATTCCCATGGCTGTTCCGCACTGCTGTATGAATAGTTCTGTATTGAAAAGGAAGACATTGTTTGTGAGGCAAATATTGATCATATCGAGAAGCATTCTGGTGTGATTCCATTTTGTTAAACTCTGTTGTTTTAGGAAATATTGGCAAGCCGTCATTCCGATGTCATGTCTGATGGATGTGTATAGTGATACGACATCGATATTAACAAGAAGAAAATCTGGATTCCATGTTATTCCTGTCAGTATCCTTAAGAAGTCTCTAGTATCTTTTAAGTACGAGCTCATGCTTTGAGCGATTGGAGCCAGAAATATGTCCACATATTTGGATAGGTTTTCATATAAGGAACAACAGAGTATAACAAAATTGAATCACACCAGAATGCTTCTCGATATGATCAATATTTGCCTCACGAACAATGTCTTCCTTTTCAATACAGAACTATTCATACAGCAGTGCGGAACAGTCATGGGAATTTCTTTGTCCCCAAATTACGCCAACATCACCATGGGGTGGTGGGAACAAACCATTGCTTGGGACACTGAGAATCAACTTGAGATGGATAAAGTTATCTTATGGGTACGTTACATCGACGACCTATTCCTTATCTGGAATGGAACTGATTAAGAGTTTCGGAAATATTTCGCCAAACTGAACACAATTGAGGTGGGACTGCAATTCACGTGTACAACCAACAAGAAACAGATTGACTTTTTAGACACCAGGATCTATATAGACAATGGTAAAATAGAATCCACCCTGTTCAGAAAAAAGACCGCGACACACTGTGTCCTACATGGAACAAGTTTCCACCCCAGGCAACTAGTGAATAGTATCCCCTACGGGGAATTCATTCGAATGAAGAGGAACTGTTCCAAAGAAAAAGATGCGGAAGACAAGATTCAAGAGAGCAAAAGAAGGTTCAGAGCACGAAGATATAATGAACGCATATTAAATAAATGCAAGAAAAGAACTGATCAAAAAATCAGAGTTGAAATCTTGATGGAAAAATCAAAGGAAACAACAAAAATAAATCCTCCACGATTCATAACAACCTACAGCAAGGAGAGTGGAAGCATCGTAAATAAAATGAGGAAATATTGGCATCTCATCTCAGGGGATCCTGATATTGGAGAACTAGTAGGCAATAAGCCAACTGTAACCTACCAAAAGAACACTTCTCAAAGGATAAACTGGTGAAGAGCCATTTTCAAATCAAAAAGAAGACGGATTGGCTCATGAATCAACGCAAAGGTTTTAGAGTGTCAGAATCCAAAACATGAGTAGACTAACCTCTTATATACCGGATACAGCAGGAGCGATGTCAGACGCCTAATTCCGACCTCCCCTATATGCAATACTTCCCGTGAGTAGTGGTATTTAACTCCAACAAGGGTATCACAACAGGAGAAGGGGAAAAGTGGATAAATAAACCATAAAGATGCAGCAGTGTAAATCAGCAGGTCTGGGACGATATAGGACAACAGAATTACTTCTTCCTAGCCAAGGACCCTGCAGAAGAAGAAAGAACACGTCACCTCACACATACACCAACTGCGGAACATATAATAACAACTATGTGTGAGTGACTAACTTACATTAAACACTGCCGCAGATGGTATCATTCAGAAAAAGTCACAAAAGGGAAAATGAAGAAAATGTAAAGGAAAAGATAATGACAGAGGTAATTACTATACTCTTATAGGCAGAGAGTAATTACGTCAGTGGGATTACAATCTCCACCACACTCAATACGTTAGTACTTATCTGCACCCGTGAGTGTCCATTCAGATTTTGTGTCCAATGAGGCAGTAGACTTTCCCACTGCTAATTTGCTCGTTATTGTCACGAGTATGAGCCTCTCTAATCCAGCGCGGCATGCGCTACAACTAACTACAAAATGTCCGAAGTTCTGTGCGACCCGCTTTTAAAGTTCAGCGCGACCGTCTTTACGCATGGAAGAGCGTTTCCTCATGCTTCCGGGTTCCAGCAGCACCAAAAGATAGCCCCGCGCAGCAAACACGGATACAATCTTCGCGGTATGAATCCAGCGCGTCATGCGCTACCGCATCAGGAACGAGAACAAGTTTCTCAGTAACAGGCTCCAGAAAACGAGTGTAAACTCCAAGACTCGGACACTCACTAATCAGGTGACAAGCACCTGAACACAGGAAAGGGAATGCCTAAGTAGGCAAAGAGAAAGAGAGAAAGGCCAACTCACACAGCCCTAAGCATTCTGGGACTTGAAGTCCAGCATTCACACCAGATCATATTATAAGAGCGCTATCACCCAGCTGAATCGTGACAGAACCCCCTCAAAATGACCGACGTCCCGGCAGTCCACCAGGCTTCCCAGGAAACCGTGCGTGGAAACGCCGCAGAAGTGCTGGACAATGCAGATTGGACCGAGGTTCCCAAGAGCGATCCTCAGGCCCATACCCCCTCCAATCCACCAAGTACAACACCCTTCCTCTTACTCTTTTGGAGTCAAGAATGGCCCTCACCTCATACTCCAACTCCCCTTCCACTTCTAGGGGGCAAGGTTTCAAAGGCAACCTAGTACAAGGATTGCACGGCTTCAGAAGGGAAACGTGGAACACAGGGTGTATATGCCACGAAGGAGGAAGAGGAAGCTTTACTGCAACAGGGTTTATTATACTATGTACAACATACGGCCCTACGAACTTAGGCTGCAGTCTGGTGTTTCCCTTGAACTTCAAATGCTTAGTGTTCAGCCACACTTTATCTCCAATTTGATAGGAAGGCTCTTCCTTTCTCTTTTGGTCAGCATAATGTGTGTCTCTATCTCTGGCCTCTCCTAAGTGTTGCTTAGCTTCCCTCAACACTTCTCGAAGATGTGCATGATGACCTTGTATCGAGAGATGAGAAGAAGTGACAGGATGGGCTAAAGGCAACATATTGGGATGATAACCCAGTAAACAAAAGAAGGGAGAACAACCTAAAGAGGAGTGGTTGGCGTTATTGTAAGCAAATTCGGCAGTCCATAATAGGGTGCTCCATTCATCGCAATGCTGGAGGGTGAAACATCTAAGATATTGTTCTAGGGTTTGGTTTAACCTCTCCGTTTTACCGTCTGTCTTAGGGTGGTAGCTTGTGGACAGACGGGCATCAATCTTCATGCTGGTACACAACCCTTTCCAGAACCGAGATGTACATTGCGTTCCTCTATCAGTTATTAGAACAGAAGGAAGTCCATGCAATCTTACCACATGTTGTAAGAACGTAATAGCCAATTCTCCTGAAGTAGGTAGCTTAGTCAAAGCAACAAAATGCCCCATCGTAGTCAGATGATCAATGATGACTAAAATAGTGGTATGACCGTGGGCGGGGGGCATTTCAACAATAAAATCCATTGAAACTGTGTGCCACGGAGATGGAGGCACCGGTATCGGCCGCTCCAACCCACAGGGAGATTGATGACTAGACTTGGCTTGAGCACAAATGGAGCATTTGGAGACATATTCCATGGTGTCCTTTCTCATCGATTCCCACCAGAAAGAGTGAGACATATTCTGCAATGTTTTTTGTTGCCCTAAATGACCCCCCAACGAAGAATCATGAGTCCATTGTAGAGCTTGTTGACGTAATGGACCAGTGGGAACATACAACTGTTTGTCATGAAACAGCAGCTCATCTTTCTTACACCGATGAAGAGGGTCTTCATCCACCCAAACCTGGGCATCTGGGACGTCACATTGCCTCCTAACATCATCCTAGAAACTCTCTGATGTAGTCACAGCTGTTATTCCATTCTGATAAGATGCTTTGTGCAGAATAGATGGCGGCTCCTCGTTTTCTTCTCTTAAACAAGCATCCACAGGAATTACGGGCCTAGACAAGGCATCAGCCTTCCCGTTTTGGGGCCCTGGGCGATACTTGATCAGAAAATGGAAATCCACGAAGAATAGGGACCATCGAAGTTGTCTAGGTGTCAATGCCTTTGCACTTTTCAAAAAGAGGAGATTACGATGGTCCGTGTAAATCTCCACTGTGTGTCTGGCCCCCATAAGATGATGTCTCCACTCTTCACATGCTCTTTTTATTGCCAGCAGTTCTTTGTCTGTAATGCTGTAATTAACTTCAGAAGGAGTCAATTTCTTGGAAAAAAAGGCAACTGGATGAATCTGCCCAGTATCAGGATGTCTTTGGGAAAGGACTCCTCCCAAGGCGTAATATGAAGCGTCTGTTTCCAACACAAACGGTTGTTCGGGATCTGGATGACGCAAAACAGGAGCACAAATAAAGCGTCTCTTCAGTGACTGGAAAGCAGCCTCTGCTGCATTATTCCAACAGAAAGAGACTCCTTTCCGTAGCAGTAACGTCATAGGTTGTATAATGGAAGAGAATCCTTTGATAAATCTCCTATAAAAATTAGAGAATCCAAGGAAACTCTGCAGACTTTTCACGCTGGTAGGAGATTCCCAATGAATGATGGCATCAGTTTTCTTTTTGTCCATGAATATACCCCCTGGGCCGATCACATATCCCAAAAACTCCACTTCTGTTGCATGGAACAAACACTTTTCGAGTTTCATGAACAAGGCATTTTGTTGTAAACGTTGCAACACAGCCTTCACATGCTGGACATGGAGTTCTTCGGTCTTGGAGTATATTAAAATGTCATCAATGTAAACCATACATGAGACATCCAACAATCCACGTAAGACCTTATCCATAAAAAACTGGAAGGCGGCAGGGGCATTACATAGGCCGACAGGCATTACACGGTATTCATACAGACCATACTTCGTTCGGAAGGCTGTCTTCCATTCATCGCCCCGTTTTATCCTCACCAAATGGTATGCTCCCCTGAGGTCCAATTTCGTGAACACAATGGCTCCCTTCAGCTGATCCATCAGCACTGGTATCAGGGGTAAAGGATACCTATTCTTCTTCGTGACTCTATTTATCGCCCGATAATCAATGCATGCCCTCAAACCGCCTTCCTTTTTTGAAATAAAAAAAGCGGCGAGGAGGCAGGCGAAGTAGAAGGACGAATGAACCCAGAGGCCAACATCTTTTGCAAGTACGATTGTAAATACACATTCTCAGGCTCTGTGAGTGCGTATATCCTGCTACACGGTATGCTTGCGCCGGGTTCCAATTCTATCACGCAATCATACTCCCGGTGGGGAGGTAATCGACTCGCCTCCTTCTCATAGAATACTTCTTGATAGGCCGCATACTCTTCGGGTAACGTTGACACCAGGCACACCGCCTGTATACTACAACTAGAGGCCAATAACACCGCAGGATTTTCCTTACGTGAGTTTTCTGTTGTGTATTGTGCTTTTGTACAGTGCTGAGCACAAAACATAGAATTCATTTTGATGGTTCTTGCAGCCCATTGCACGTGAGGATCGTGCGTAGTTAGCCAAGGCATGCCCAATATCAATTTGAAGTTCGGGGCATCAATAAGATCAAATTGAATGTTTTCGAAATGCGTTGTCCCCATTTGCATAAGAATGGGGTGCCTATGGGAACACACTGGCCCAGAGGTTAATGCTGCGCCATCTACTGCCTTAACCGGTTCAGGCTTCAACTTTCGAATACAAGGAATACCCAGTTCATGAGCATACGTTTGGTCGATAAAGTTCCCGGTGGCTCCACAATCCAAAAGTGCATGGACCAATTTCAGTTTTCCTACAGACACTTCCAAGGTTACACACACATTCATGTGTGCCACAGAGTTTTGTATGGTGTTAATCAGAGCGGAAGAAACTTCGTTATTCTCTGACCTCAAACAAGGAGTCTCAATCATGTTTGAGGAAGTCAGTTTTCCGCCGGCTCATCTGCCCACTCCACCACAGGCACCTTCTTCCCCTCTTGCCTCTCCTTATAGGGGAGTTTGGTTCTCACAGAACAGTTCTTAATGAAATGGCCCGCCTTCCCGCAGTACATACACAGCTTCAACTGTCTTCTTCTTTGCCGTTCCTCAGAACTAATAGGCCCTCTTATGCCTCCAACTTGCATTGGTTCGGATCCATCTGAAGAGGAAGTATTTTCTTCAGCCGACATCCTGGGTCTAGTGTACAGGATTTTGGAGTCACCACGTTGTTTATCCCCCTTTCTCTCCTGTAAACGATGATCCAGCTGGACTGTTAGGTCAATCAGGTCCTCGCAAGTGGCTGGCATATGAACAACTTGAGCCAAAACGTCTTTTAATTCACTGCGCAGCCCCTGATAAAATAGTGAAGTGCGTTTTTCAAGAGGCCACTCCGTTTCCACCACTAATCTATTGAAATTCGTTATGTAAGGCAACAGATCTTGCGTGCCCTGTCTTAACGTAATAAGTTCTCTGTCTAAGGATAGAGAATGAGCCTTCCTATCAAAAAGCTTCCTCATTTCATCACACAACTTAGAAAAATCAAAAAGAGCAGGGTCATTTCTTTCTATTAACGGGAAAGACCATGTAGCAGCGTTTCCCCCCAAATACGACAAACGCTGTCTTGGACTGATCATCTGGAAAGACAGCCGGCTTACACATAAAGTGTAACCTACATTGTCCCCGGAATATGTTGAACTTTTTTGGATCCCCAAAAAATCGTTCAGGGGGTGAAAGAGGAAGCTGAAGAGGCTGTATAACCTGGATGGTTGAAGGGCTAGCGCCCCCGCTCTGTGCCTGTAGAGTATCCCTAGTAACAGGGGGGGGGGCAATGTCCAATTTCTGATGTAGGAACCCCATGATTACCAGTAGGACCACCCCGTGAAAGGCCTGCGACCTCCCTCCGTACTGTAATCATCTCATTGCGCATATCAGTATGTTCCCCTCTAAACGCGTCTACCTCCATCCGGAGGGCAGTTAAAGATTCCAACACCGAGGTTAGAACGGTGTTAGTATCCATCGCTTAGGCCGTATGTAATCCGTGGGCTTGTCACTCTGTCAGAATCCAAAACATGAGTAGACTAACCTCTTATATACCGGATACAGCAGGAGCGATGTCAGACGCCTAATTCCGACCTCCCCTATATGCAATACCTCCCGTGAGTAGTGGTATTTAACTCCAACAAGGGTATCACAACAGGCGAAGGGGAAAAGTGGATAAATAAACCATAAAGATGCAGCAGTGTAAATCAGCAGGTCTGGGACGATATAGGACAACAGAATTACTTCTTCCTAGCCAAGGACCCTGCAGAAGAAGAAAGAACACGTCACCTCACACATTCACCAACTGCGGAACATATAATAACAACTATGTGTGAGTGACTAACTTACATTAAACACTGCCGCAGATGGTATCATTCAGAAAAAGTCACAAAAGGGAGAAATAAAGAAAATGTAAAGGAAAAGATAATGACAGAGGTAATTACTATACTCTTAAAGGCAGAGAGTAATTACGTCAGTGGGATTACAATCTCCACCACACTCAATACGTTAGTACTTATCTGCACCCGTGAGTGTCCATTCAGATTGTGTGTCCAATGAGGCAGTAGACTTTCCCACTGCTAATTCGCTCGTTATTGTCACGAGTATGAGCCTCTCTAATCTAGCGCGGCATGCGCTACAACTAACTACAAAATGTCCGAAGTTCTGTGCGACCCGCTTTTAAAGTTCAGCGCGACCGTCTTTCCGCATGGAAGAGCGTTTCCAAACGCTTCCGGGTTCCAGCAGCACCAAAAGTTAGCCCAGCGCAGCAAACATGGATACAATCTTCATGGTATGAATCCAGCGCGTCATGCGCTACCACATCAGGAACGAGAACAAGTTTCTCAGTAACAGGCTCCAGAAAACGAGTGTAAACTCCAAGACTCGGACACTCACTAATCAGGTGACAAGCACCTGAACACAGGAAAGGGAATGCCTAAGTAGGCAAAGAGAAAGAGAGAAAGGCCAACTCAAACAGCCCTAAGCATTCTGGGACTTGAAGTCCAGCATTCACACCAGATCATATTATAAGAGCGCTATCACCCAGCTGAATCGTGACATAGAGCATGCAAATCGTGTAAAGCCTGCAAGATAGGCAAAAATATGACAAACATCCAAGAACCAAATGGAAAAACAATGGTAATTGAAGAGAATATAACCTGTACATCTAAAGTTGTCATTTACATGATAGAGTGCAAATGTGGAAAAAAATACATCGGAAGCACGACATGCATGTTAAAGAAGCGGGTCCTTGAACATATACGTGCAGTGAAGAATGCCAACATGGCATATGCAACAGCTAAACATATCCACTCATGCCAAAAAGGAGATTGGAGAGCGATGTGCTTCTATGAGATCAAAATGGAGGAGGTGATCATGTCCGTAAGTTACGCCAAGCTGAATCACGACTCATCATAAAGCTCAGGACAAAACAGCCGGGGGGCATCAACATTGATGAGGAACTCTCCGTTCATTTGGAATAACTTTGATCCATCAAACACCCTATCTGAACTGAATACTTTATAGTTTGAAATTGGGTACTATACCATTACATTAACACAAATCTGTAACTCAGAAATAGGATGCTGGGTACTAACCCGGGACATTTCGAAGAGTGTTTTTTCATTTCATACTTAACTTATTCAAACAGCGCAATTGTCTTTCTGTTTGTGTGTAAAGTTTTTGTGACAATATTGTGTTAAACTACATATCCCACAATGCCACTTAAAGGCAGAAGTGGGTATATAAGTAAAAATGAAAGAAGGACTTACCAACCGTGAACAAAGCCTTGGTGGCTGAAACGCGTTGATGGGGGAGAGCTTATCAATAAAATAAGCTAAATACCATTCGGTGTGCCGCATCTTTTGTTCTAAAATTAATATTGGATCTGGATCCGGTGCCTATGCAGAGCACCGGCTGTTGAGCGCCCTAGGAGCAGTGGGTCACTTTGGAGGGAAAAATAAATAAATATATATATATATATATGTATATATATATATATATATGCATAATCTATATATATATATATGTATATAATTTATAACATCATTGATGACATATAAAATGACATAATTGATGACATCTTTGATAATATCACTGATCACATCTCCTAAGCTTCTTTTGTACACATTGATCTTTAACTGGGTATACCATTAGAGCTAAGATGATTCTGTCGAATAACTCAAGGCTGCTTACAATACTTAGTATGTAGTATGTAGAATCTTTGCTCCTGCTGGAAACTTTTTCGACAGTACCAAAAAACTTGTGGGGAACATAATGAGCACAATTCTACTGACACCTCCACCCAGAGTTACTCTTCAATACTAGGCCTGGGTAGTGAACTCTGCTCTGTTTGCGGAGTGTGCATAGTTTTCCGCACTCTGCGGATGTCGTGGAGTTTCGAACAACTCCACTCCAAAGAGCAGAGTTTTTCCTCATTTGTGCTCGCCAACGGCAAGTTGGCGAGAGCGATCGAGGAAAATCCAATGTTAGACCACTTCCCAGCAAGATTTCTCAATGCAGGCGGTCTTGGATGGTCGCTACCACTCGTGTTGAGAAACCTTCCGTTTGTGTTGAGGAAGCTGCAGTTCGAGGAGAACTTCTACTCGAGCGGCAGAAAGAAGCAGCACCCTCTTGCGCGGTGTGGAATGCCGTTCATGCAAAAAATCAGTGCAAATGGCGCAAGGTAACCCACTTCGCCTCTCGCAGAACTCCGTGTAGCTTTGCTGAGTTTTTTTGTCAATTCACGGAGTTCCGCATAGCGGCACTCTGCAAACTCTGCCCAGGCCTAGTCATTACAAAGATTTATAATGTGTTCAATACCTCTACATATCTATAGTACATTAGGAGCACAAGTGTTTTGTAAACAATAATACCGATTAGCTAGACAAATGCTATACAAAATTAGGTAGAAATGTTATATGGTAGTTATCCGCCACTATGTAAACTATAAAACAAACTAAGACACTCATTGGATGATGTCATCAGTGATGCCATCAGTGATGTCATCAATTATGACATTTGATATATAATCAGTGATGTCATAAATTATGTCATATAACATGTCACAAGTGATGTCATATGTGAGGTCATAAACAGTGCATAGCGAGGATGAAAGTGGATTTCTGTGTTTTCTGTTTTTACTTCAAAACATTAATGCTGTCACTGGCATATTCATCTAACTATAACATTACTTTAACCTTAGTTTTTTTGGTGAAATTCAAAGTTTTTTTTGTTTTCAGTGAATTTCTAGTTTTTATTAACGTAAAGTAATATTTTATTACCATACATAAAGTCAAACATCTGCCGTGCACGACCTTTATCCGCGTGTGTCGAGGGGTTGGCCACCAGACCTTATGGTTTAAAGGGGAAGGGGCCACATGCCACCCATGAGCCACGACTTGCGCTGGAGGGCCCTCGAGGACAAGGAATAGTTAATTTACTATTCCAACACCTTCCCTACTATCCACGGGGACTGGTGTTGGAATAGTAAATTAAACTATTCCTAAGTCCGCTCCCTACAGCGCAAGTCGTGGTAACGACTTGCGTTGTAAAACATGCGTTGTAACGGTACGCGTGTTAATAGCCCGCGTCGTACCGTCATACATCCGTCTTTAAAGCGCTCAAGCAGATCCTCCTTGGCGCCGAAATGGCAAGTGCATTCGAAGGGCATATCCATCAGTGATGCCTACATCCCTTGAAAAGTCAGTTTTCCTTAGCCATGTTTGACATCGGAGTGCCACATTGGAAGCAATATCTCTGCCCAGCAAGTCAGTTGTATCCAATCTGCATTCTATTGTGAACTTTGCTGCATCTCTTCCATCAGTAATAGCTTTGGAAAGTATAGCTGTATCCCACACAGCAGGGGAATAACGGCATATATATATATATACATATATATATATATATATATATATATATATATATATATATATATATATATATATATATATATATATATATATATATATATATATATATATATATATATATATATATGCCAAGTGAGCAAGGCGGAGGCTTCTGCCGAAACGCGTCTGTAGCAGCTTTATGGATTAAACTTCTTTCTTGAGTCGAATTCACGGTGTCAGTGCCATCCTTGATCGGAGTGAATGCGGATTGGTAACCAATATATATATATATACATATATATATACATATATATATATATATAAAACTATATATATATTTATAATATATCACTTCGTGTGAACAAGAGCACTCGTTGCTCGAAACGCGTCGCCTGAGAGGTCAATAAATCTACCTTGCCGACAGTCTTGGGTCCGTGTCTTCATTTCGCCGTGGTTCGGAAGTGGTGAAGGTATATACATATAACAACATTTCTCTTCCACTTTCCAAAGGTGCGTAGCTTCTTGGATTCCCTATCCAGTGGTGTGATTGGGAATGCGCTGGGGTTGATTTTGGAAGTAGAGGCCTGGACTACCAGACTCCCAGGGGTGGGGTGCTGGGTCAGAAAGGCTGGATCCCCAGGAGAGGAACAATGGAGGTGAGAGAAAGTCCTATGCACATGGATGACTATGCAGGGCTTGGCCCAAGACCGAGTAGGACATCAGTGAGGGCTTCATTGAAGAAGTGTTGGGGTTCTGAGGGGTCACCTCGGTCAAGATATTGGTTTGGCCTCAACTGTGGGCATCTGAAGGTCCAGGATCTCAGTCGCCCTCTGGACCCATGTCACAAATTAAGATCCCTCCTCTGTAGATACTGTGGGAGGAGAGAGAAGACAAGTGCCTGGTTCTGGTGAGGTGTTCCGACCACTGGCATCAACCAGGCCCTCATACCACATGTAAGGTCAGAATAGCCATAGGGATCCTCAGATCCTCTCCTCAGAGGGCCCTTCAGGGAAATTGGGATCCATCTCCAATTCAGGCCTTATGGGACTGGTCAGTGCCAGACCTGGCGCTGGGCGGCCCGGTCCAGATCAGTATCGGAGTCTGGAATCACGATGGGTTTGGCGCTACAGATGGGTGTCGGCAGCACCTGGAATTATGGTGCTAGAATGGTTTCCAGAGGAGGTCGCAAAGTTGCGGTAGACGCAGATGCGGATCCACCAACCAATCCTGAGGGACTGCTGGCGCTGAGAGGGGACATGCTGGAAGAGCACCAGTCAGACTCCCCCCTGGCCAGAAGGCACTCCAGAGGGGTTTACCACCCAAAACATGAGGCTCTAGGCCTCAGAAAACTCTCGAAGTTGGGTGGGGGTCGCAATGGTTTCAGGAAACGTAGGTAAACGTAGAGCGGACCCTGTGTTAGACGCAGGCTCCACAGGGAGGACCTGGGAGCGGGGCCTGGACTTGTGGCATCATTCCTGTGCCTCATTCAATTAATTGGATCGGCATGGAGAAGTCGAAGAATGCTAAGACTTTTTGAATTCTCCTTGTGCGAATTGCCTGAAGAAGTCTGTGATCATGACAATGATCGGTATGAGAGACTTTGAGACCTCCTTCGCAATTGGTACCTGAAGTGGTGCGGAGTCGTATGGCAAACGGCCAGAAGCTTCATCGCCAGCACACAGATAGCTTTGAATTCACTGTCCTGCAATTCGCGCATGCATTGAGCCGTGGCCCCGTCCCAGGCACCACAAACACATCAAGTGGAGGTCTGTCACAGACATTAGCCTGTGACAGGCACCACAAGGTTTGAAACTAGTCGTTTCTTCTGGGACATCGTCCAAAAGCAGGTGGAAATAGGCTCACTGGTCGAAATCAACGAAACGGTTGAAATATTCATTTAGAAAAATGACTGCGGGGAGGTCTTCCGGATCCACGCCAATGGCTCAGGAAAAAAGGAACTGATGTCAACATGCTGTGGTGGTGCATTTGTAGTGCGGATGATGTCACACATCGCTGAAAAATGACACATGCCGGCCTGCAAGGGGACTGCTCAAAACATTTCTGGATGCAGTCTGACCCATAGGGAATATTCCAAGGTAAGGAATATGCGGCTAGAAGTCTCTATCAAATATATAATGCACGGAACTCAACTAACCGAACCACTATAACTAAACCCACTAACCTTCCTACAGACCAACCTGACCTCTTACTACTAATTAAAAATTGGGAAAAAAATACCCTTACAAAAACACTGTTTGCATCCATGGAACTGTCATCCTTGTCAACTGCTGCTTCACACTGAAGAACAATAGAAGAATACAGAATACAGTTAGCCAAAAAAAAGTAGCAAAATTGGAAAAAAGGACTTTACGTAACAGTGAAATAAATGTATATATTATTTTAAAATTATTGACAGATATAAAAAGGTCTTTAAAATGTAAATATTATATTTATACATTTAAACGTTATAAAGAAATGCCTACGACATTAATTTGCTAAACAGAGCCAATCTGTGGGGCGTGGCCACGGAGGTGACCAAGAAGGCCGCCTTTGTCTGAAGCTCCACGGTCGGGCTGGGCAACCACCTATTTAGGGATGTGAGCGGACTCTCTGCACCAGCGAGCGCCCACCATCTGCCCCTGATGCCTTGTGGAGCGCCCAATGCCAAATTGAGGCGGCCCGCTGTGCTGACTGTTGGGGAGACGGCCCGGAGCTGGAGGCGTGCGCGACTCAGAGGCCCTCTCCTGACGCGGACACGGCGGCCAGAGGGTGAGGTTAGTGCGGCCTGGGTTCTGGTCTGGCGCTGCCCTGCGCTCATCCCCGGTGGTGTTTGGGGCTCTTCCCCCCTGTCCCTGTTGCTGCAGCTTGCGTTCTGGGTCCCGCTTGGCGCAGGGCGCCTCCGGGCCTACCTTGGTCCTGCTGCTCGTCTTGGCGCCGGGGCCTGGATTGCAGGCTGCGGCGGAAGGAGTGGCTGACTAGCGTGGAGGCCCCAACGCGCTCTCGCGAGGCAGTGGCGGCGCTGGGCCTGTCCGTGCTTGCTGCTCCCGCCCCCCGCCTCCCCACCTTTGGGCCAGCTATCGGCCATACTGAGTGGTGGCTGTTTGGGGAGTAGCATGGAGGCCTCTATGCTGGGACATTTCACCTTCGCCCTGACTCTTTACTCCCATGGAGCCTCTTGCCTCTGGAGTTCCTGCCTCCTAGTGCTGGCTATCGCTCGCTGCCTCGATTCCTGAATGCACTGGCCCACCTAACAAGCGCCTCCATGCCTGGCTGATGTTCCTGTGCCTCCTCAGCGGCCCCGGTCAACGCTCTCAGCCCCGTGACCTGTTGTGGATCCTACTTACCCTGCTGCAGTGCCACCCAGGCTCCACTCCTGTCCGCTGCTTTTCTCTGGGTCCAGGTCTGGTGGCATCTCCACACTTGTGCCCCTACCTGTATGTCAGGCAGCCTCTGGCGGCACAGTGTCTGCGCAATTGCCACTACTTGGGCCAGCTGTGGGTCCCTTCTGCATCCATTGGCCCCGCCGGCACCACCCCCCAGCCTGCACTTAGTGCCTCTCGACCTTTGTGACGCCCTGCCGCTGCAACTGCGAAATGGGGAAGAAGGATCCCAATCAGTGCAAGTTGTAGTTTGACAAGGCCCCCGGGCCCCAAATCAGATGCCCCCTCGGACCCAGCTACTGGTGCCATGTGCTCTAACAATACGGAGAACTCTGCTTCATTGACCACGGCCATGCTCAACGAAATGAGGGCTGGCTATAATCCTTAGAAGACAGATTTGACTAGCTGGATAAGAAATTATCGGATATGGGGGCGAGGATTCAAGTACACCATCCTGAGGCTGGACGTGGTGGAATGAAGGGTATCGGATATTGAGGATGGCTCTTCTTCCTCACTAAAGCGCCTGGCCAGACTGGAAAAGATCCTCAAGAATGTGGTCATCAAGAATGAGAACCTGGAGGCCTGTAGCCGCAGAAACAACACCAGGATCATTGGCGTTTCGGAGACGGCCTCCACTGGACACATGGACTGCTTAGTAGAATGACTTCTGCTCGGTTGCACTGGCCCACCTAACAAGCGCCTCCATGCCTGGCTGATGTTTCTGTGCCTCCTCAGCGGCCCCGGTCAACGCTCTCAGCCCCCGTGACCTGTTGTGGATCCTACTTACCCTGCTGCAGTGCCACCCAGGCTCCTCTCCTGTCCGCTGCTTTTCTCTGGGTCCAGGTCTGGTGGCATCTCCACACTTGTGCCCCTACCTGTTTGTCAGGCAGCCTCTGGCGGCACAGTGTTTGCGCAATTGCCACTACTTGGGCCAGCTGTGGGTCCCTTCTGCGTCCATTGGCCCCGCCGGCACCACCCCCCAGCCTGCACTTAGTGCCTCTCGACCTTTGTGACGCCCTGCCGCTGCAACTGCGAAATGGGGAAGAAGGATCCCAATCAGCGCAAGTTGCAGTTCGACAAGGCCCCCGGGCCCCAAATCAGATGCCCCCTCGGACCCAGCTACTGGTGCCATGTGCTCTAACAATACGGAGAACTCTGCTTCATTGACCACGGCCATGCTCAACGAAATGAGGGCTGGCTTTAAATCCTTAGAAGACAGATTTGACTAGCTGGATAAGAAATTATCGGATATGGGGGCGAGGATTTAAGTACACCATCCTGAGGCTGGACGTGGTGGAATGAAGGGTATCGGATATTGAGGATGGCTCTTCTTCCTCGCTAAAGCGCCTGGCCAGACTGGAAAAGATCCTCAAGAATGTGGCCATCAAGAATGAGAACCTGGAGGCCTGTAGCCGCAGAAACAACACCAGGATCATTGGCGTTTCGGAGACGGCCTCCACTGGACACATGGACTGCTTAGTAGAATGATTCTGTTCGTTAGAGACACTTTTACGCAGGGCTTCGTTGTTGAGCGGGCGCACCGGTCATTGGGCCCACGGCCTCGGCCCGGTCTCCCTCCACGCCCTATCATTGCCAGAATGATGAATTTTAGGGATCGTGACGCTGCTCTCCAATTGGCTCGAGACAAGGGAGACATCCAGTGGCAAGGAAGCAAGCTGTCCTTCAATCCTGACTTTGCCATTATGGTTCAAGATGCACGGCGCAAATTTAATGGTGTAAAGGCGACCCTGAGGAACTTTGGCCTCAGATATGGCATGTTGTATCCAGCACGACTGAGGATCGATGTGAATGGCAGAGCTCGTATCTTTGATACCCCCACTGAGGCACAGGAATTTTGTCATACTTACAAGGGGAGTCGCTCTGGAACTCCTGCTGACCCTAGTACTGGCTCTCCGTCTCTAGGGGACTCACAGGCCAGTGTTGATCTGTTCTCAGAGCCTGGGACGGGCTGATTGCCATGATATGTTATAGCTGTGTGCCACTGTTTTATCCCACGCTCACATCTTCTCAATTGTTTTTTGAAGTTATTTCGCTCTTGCTCAACTGGCGTGGCGTTGCCTTGCCCCACGGTGAATACCAAAGGTTTTTTGTTCCACATAACGTTTTATTTTTGTGCCTATCAGTCTCTTATTGTGATTGGTATATTGACTTGGTTCTGTTGTTTCATCATGAAAAATGGGGTTTACCTCTTTGTGGTTGTATTGAGGCTGGGTGGTGGGTGGGGTGGGGTTTTTTTGCTTCGTTTTTTTGTACACTTGGAATCCTTACTGGGAGGGTCGATATGTGGCAAATTGATTGCATGCACTACAGTTTTTTACATTTTAGATATTTGTCATGGTTAGCTTAGGTCAGCAGCCCGGGCCTTCCGGGCTATCTATGATGTCATGGAACGTCAGGGGTCTCAATAACTCTAAGAAATGTAATCAAGTCCTTAATTATATTGTCCGACATAACATTGATATTAGACTGTAGAACCTCCTGAGGCTCAGCCGGGAGTTGAGTTAGATCGTATCACTTTTTTAAATATTATTGCTTGAAACTGCTTAGAATTTTAATTCACTCACTTGCCTCCTGGCACCAGATCTTCCTGGGCAGGCCACTCCACTTACAGCGGATTTAGCGCTGCAAACCCAGTCTTGCTGACATTCTCGGCCACCATTCCCCTCGCAAGCCACGGGACACGCCCACTTGCGAGGCCACGCCCCCTTACAGGTATAAAGCGCGCCGATTGATGAGCGTCGCCTGTTAGACTGTAGAACCTCCTGAGGCTCAGCCGGGAGTTGAGTTAGATCGTATCACTTTTTTAAATATTATTGCTTGAAACTGCTTAGAATTTTAATTCACTCACTTGCCTCCTGGCACCAGATCTTCCTGGGCAGGCCACTCCACTTACAGCGGATTTAGCGCTGCAAACCCAGTCTTGCTGACATTCTCGGCCACCATTCCCCTCGCAAGCCACGGGACACGCCCACTTGCGAGGCCACGCCCCCTTACAGGTATAAAGCGCGCCGATTGATGAGCGTCGCCTGTTAGACTGTAGAACCTCCTGAGGCTCAGCCGGGAGTTGAGTTAGATCGTATCACTTTTTTAAATATTATTGCTTGAAACTGCTTAGAATTTTAATTCACTCACTTGCCTCCTGGCACCAGATCTTCCTGGGCAGGCCACTCCACTTACAGCGGATTTAGCGCTGCAAACCCAGTCTTGCTGACATTCTCGGCCACCATTCCCCTCGCAAGCCACGGGACACGCCCACTTGCGAGGCCACGCCCCCTTACAGGTATAAAGCGCGCCGATTGATGAGCGTCGCCTGTTAGACTGTAGAACCTCCTGAGGCTCAGCCGGGAGTTGAGTTAGATCGTATCACTTTTTTAAATATTATTGCTTGAAACTGCTTAGAATTTTAATTCACTCACTTGCCTCCTGGCACCAGATCTTCCTGGGCAGGCCACTCCACTTACAGCGGATTTAGCGCTGCAAACCCAGTCTTGCTGACATTTTCGGCCACCATTCCCCTCGCAAGCCACGGGACACGCCCACTTGCAAGGCCACGCCCCCTTACAGGTATAAAGCGCGCCGATTGATGAGCGTCGCCTGTTAGACTGTAGAACCTCCTGAGGCTCAGCCGGGAGTTGAGTTAGATCGTATCACTTTTTTAAATATTATTGCTTGAAACTGCTTAGAATTTTAATTCACTCACTTGCCTCCTGGCACCAGATCTTCCTGGGCAGGCCACTCCACTTACAGCGGATTTAGCGCTGCAAACCCAGTCTTGCTGACATTCTCGGCCACCATTCCCCTCGCAAGCCACGGGACACGCCCACTTGCGAGGTCACGCCCCCCCGCACTCGGTTCCATCTCCATTTATAAATATGTGCATCTATAGGAAGCGCAGCGGACGTGCGCAGCGGGCGCGACGTTTGCGCGCCAAAGGCGCGCCTAAGGCAAGCCCGTCTGCGCCCGTCCGCGCCTGGACCGGGCCCAGGGCCACCCCCCCTATCCGTCTCACCACTACTAAGCCTGCAACTACCATTAGATACAATTCTGATTACCTCCACTCGCTAAACTCCTTCTCGCATCAATGCCAGCGTCTCAATCTAGCAGAACAACCACGCCACCTTCCTTATATCTGCCCAAAATGCTCATTCATCACTAACAATTACCGACCCTCACCTACAACGACCTCAATCAAAAAGGCACTGCCTAAATCATGTATAGCCGCTCTGATAAATGTGCGCTCCCTCCCTAAGCACAAATATGAAATCTCCAATTTCATCGAGAGCCACAACATTGACCTCCTTTTCATTACCGAAACGTGGGGCGATCTCTCCTGCGGACCAGATTTCGCTACTGCTACCCCTGAAGGATACGCTAATATCAGACTGGACAGACCTCCTCCAAAGAAAGGAGGCGGACTAGCCATTATATACCGTGAAAACTTAATAGTACGAACCGAAACTATTCCTACCCTTTGCTGTGAAGCACTGTCTTTCTCTATCTCTATCCCGAATGCGCCCCCTTTCAAAGGTACACTTATCTACCGCCCTCCTGGTCCTCGCAGTCCTTTCCTCGCTAGTTTACCCATGCTCCTTGAACCACTGGCAGGTGAAAGTCAGTACACCTTTTTAGGTGATTTTAATTTCCATCTCGAACTTTTGGATAATCCTGATACCTCTGCTCTGTTATCAGAATTAAATACTATAGGACTCCCACAATTGGTCACTGGTTCCTCGCACACTGCGGGCCATCTTTTGGACGGTCTATTCTCTAGCGAGAAATCCTTAGTGATAAAGGATCTCCTTCCCTTCACCTGGACGGACCATTCTGCTATTCTTTTCGATTTTATATTACATTCTACCCCCCTCCGAGTTCACACTTCCCCTCCCTTGAATACATTTAGAGCCTGGAAAAGTATCGACATTCCTGCCTCCCAATCCTTACTTCTGACCTCCTTACCACCCATTGAGGCTGATCCTGAACTAGCGGCCAATAAATATACCACTTGGATCCGAAACACTGTCGATCAAACAGTCCCACTTAAGAAACAATCCTCCAATAGAATCGTCAAGTCCTCCCCCTGGTTTAATGATACCCTTAGAATTGAAAGACAACAATGTAGGCGCCAAGAACGCAAATGGAGACGTGACTACGACCAAGAGCAAAAAGTTCTCTATAAAACCATGCTGCATAACTACAAACAATTAATCATCAAGGAGAAGAGTAAGTTCTATAGAAGTCAAATTAACCTTGCTCAAGACTCGACCAAACAACTCTTCCAGGTAGTGACGCGTCTCTCTGGACAAACAGCATCCACCCCTATTACATACACCCAAGAATTATGTAACTCTTTGGCAAACCATTTCCAAAAAAAATCACGGACATCTTTTCCCAATTTAAAGCCCAGAATAAAGGCACTGGATACCCTTACTCCGTCTCTATCGATCAAACTCCGTCGGACATTAACTCTATCAACCCCCCTCGAACAAACCCTTCTAGTTCCTTTCAGGAATTCTCTCAGATCTCTTCTGATCTGGTGTCTCATCTCTTATGCACCACGAACTCCGGATCTCCGGAAGACCCATGTCCCCCCGTCATTCTCAAAAATTTCCACGAAATTATAAGCTCTAAACTCACTGATATTTTTAATCCTATGTTCTTATCCACTACTTTTCCCTCCATCTGGAAAAAAGCCATCGTCAAACCACTTATCAAAAAAAGTTCACTTGATCCGACGATAGTTGCTAATTATCGTCCAATCGCCTGCCTCCCACTCCCTGCCAAAATTGTGGAAAAAATAATGAACACACAAATCTCATATTTCATAGATCAAAATAACTGCCTGGATGAAACACAATTCGGCTTCCGGAAGGGACACGGGACGGAAACCGCGCTTATTAAAGCCACAGAGGAAATTAGGAAGTCCTTAGATAATGGAGGATCAGCAGTGCTTATTCTACTGGACCTGTCTGCGGCCTTCGACACGGTCGATCATTCCACCTTGATCGACCGTGTCGAAATGGCAGGCATTACGGGTGCAGCGAAGGAACTCATTGCCTCATTCCTCGCCAATCGAGTTCAATCTGTTGCCTTTGGCAACTACAACTCACCTCCCTTCACTCCTCCTTGTGGTGTTCCCCAGGGGTCCTCGCTAAGTCCCACATTATTCAACATCTATGTGTCAGACTTAGCGAGGACCATAAAAATCCATCACCTGGCGGTTACATCCTATGCCGACGACACCCAGATTGTCTTAGCCATAAACAAAAACGGAGATGAAGTGGCCGCCAACTTTAAACTGGGAATGTTGGCAATAAGTAATTGGATGGCAAGAAACAGCTTGAAGTTAAACTCCGATAAAACGGAGGTGATGCTGTTTGGCAATCTCTCCCCTGCCTGGTCTCCCACATGGTGGCCTGATGCCCTGGGACCACCCCCTTCCCCGGTGACCAAGGCTAGAAATCTTGGAGTTATACTGGACACCAAACTTACTTTCATGCACCACGTTAACGCAGTAGTTTCCTCCTCATTCTACACTTTGAGAATGATAAAAAAACTTCTACCATATCTTCCCATGAACATGACAAAAACGCTGATCAGCGCACTCATCATGGCCCGCATTGACTACTGTAATGGTCTGCTAGTCAACGCTCAAGAAGGTGTTTTAAAGAAATTACAACTGGTGCAAAATGCGGCGGCCAGATTGATTTCTGGATGTCCTAAGTATGCCTCCATCTCTGGGACACTCCGAGAGCTTCACTGGCTACCCGTAAAAAAGAGAACTAAATTCAAGGCTCTCTGCATTGCCTATAAAGCAATTCATGGGCAAGGTCCAGCTTATTTGAAAGACTCCTTCTGTCCTTACAAACCTGCCAGATCCCTAAGATCCTCAACCGCTGGACTCATGCAGGTTCCCAGGACGAAAAAAGTCTCATGGGGAGACAGATCCTTCATAGTTACCACCACAAAACTATGGAACAGTCTTCCTCAGCACATTAAAGCCTCCACCTCTCTTCTCTCTTTCCGCAAGCAGATAAAATCTTGGCTGTTCACGCAATAACTCCTCTTGGACCAGTTCTTTCACTCAGCGCCGAGACACCCACGGGTAATTGAGCGCTTAACAAATCGCCTAAATAAATAAATAAAATAAATAAATATTAAATTTCTGCAGGAGACGCATCTGTCCGATTCGGTCCCTTCCTCCATCGCAAAAAGCTGGGGCTCTCACAGATTTTTCTCTAACTATAGCCAGTATTCCAGGGGAGTTGCCATATTCATACATAATAGGGTCCCTTTTGCATTACACAAGACTTTAGCGGATATGGAGGGTCGGACACTAATAGTTACAGGTACTCTCCTGGGACATAAGGTCTCCTTTATTGGGGTTTACGGCCCGAACACTGACTCCCCCTCCTTTTTTCACGGCCTGAACGTATAGCTCCTTTCACTGGATCCGGGATTATTAATAATGGGGGGCGGCTTCAATCTGCTGCTTGACCCTTCTAGGGATAGTACTTCCACCTCATCTGACACCAAGCCACGCTCCCGGCACGCCCTACGTGACATTTGCTCTCAATTCTCACTGATAGATATCGAGAGGCAACTGCACCCTGGTCTTCCCGACTTCACTCACTATTCTGGGTTCCACGACAACTGGACTAAGATAGACTATTGGTTAGTCTCCCTGGGGCTCTCGGGCTGGGTGGATGGTCTCCTCACCCTTCCCCATACTCTTTTGGACCACTCTCCAGTTGTTCTCAAGTTACTAATTCCCAGACCAGGCGGCTTCGAGCGACAGTGGCGCTTTCCCGGGAAGGCGCTAGCTGACCCGATTTTCCTTGAGGGGATCCAAGAAGCCATCGAGGACTACTTTGAGCTCAACTCTGGCTCTGTGGATACCTGGGCGGTTTGGTGGGAGGGGTTTAAGCACCTACATAAGAGGCATATGCATAGCTAAGCATGCCGGGGTGCTCAGGGACTTACGCTCAACATTCAATAGGATTGAAAAGACATCGCTGCACTGGACCGGGAACTATTGATCGCCACGTCCGATAAGGTCGAGGCCAAACGGTTCGAATTGATGATTGAATTTAGAGATGCATCTGAACGTGAGTTATTGTTTCTGCAGAAGCAGATCACAGTGCGGCGGTATAGGGAAGGCGAGAGGCCTGGTAAGCTGTTGGCTCAGACCCTTCGTCCCCCTAGAGACTTTTCTTACATCACGGAAATCATCGGCCCAAATTATACTTTGCTGCATTCGACCCCAGACATACGTGATTCCTTTCTAGCGTATTACAAAGCGCTATATACATCCAGAATCTCGGGAGACATGCGTGAGCAGGATGCCTACCTCGCAGAGATAGCAATAGTATATTTAGAGCGATATATGCAGGATTTTGTGGCGGTCCCCATCACCCAAGACAGTGTTTTCGAGGCCATAGAGGCACTGCGTGGCTCGTCTGCTCCTGGCTTTGATGGCTTTTCGACAGATTTTTATAAGGCTTATAAAGACATCTTGGTTCCCAGTCTGGTCGAGGTTTACGCTGAGGCACTGGAGGTGGGCTGTCTTCCTCCAACATTCAGGAAAGCGATCATCATTCTCTTGCCGAGGCCCGGTAAGGATCCGAAATTGTGTAGTTCCTACAGGCCGCTGTCCTTACTGAACCTTGATTATAAAATACTTGCCAGGGTCATTGCGATACGCCTATCCTTATTGATGGAATCCATCATTTCCCCGGCGCAGTCGGGTTTTGTTCCGCATCAATCCACTTCCCTCAACTTGAGGACCCTCTTCACTGTGCTGCATAGGATTGACCCTGCCACACACTTCCTCCGCTGTCCTCCTTGACGCGGAGAAGGCATTTGACTCCCTTGAATTGCCTTTTTCTTGTCCATCATGTGGCGTATGGGGATGCCCGAATGTTTTGTTTCCACGGTTGCATTGCTCTACACCCAGCCAATTGCCAGACTACGGCTAAATGGTACAATCTCTGACTCTTTTTCATTGACTCTGGGCACCCGCCAATGTTGCCCATTGTCCCCATTGCTTTTTATTTTGGCAAAGGACCCACTGGTGCGCCTTTTCCAAGAAAAGCATTTACATTGTGGCATCCAATTTCACACTGGTCCTTTGTTGATTTTGCTCTACGCTGATGACACTATTTTATATATCAGGACACCTCGGCTTAACCTAGAACCACTTATATTGGAGATAATCCGGTTTGGTAAATTTTCTGGGCTACACATTAATTGGCATAAATCTGTAATTTTTCCGCTTACCGCCAGCACCAGTGCCTGGAGCTGTGAGTTCCCCCTTGAGTGGTGCCTGAACTCGGTTCGATATCTTGGTGTCCAGATCCATCTTGATACCGATACCATGATCCGACTGAACTACGGCAGAGCAATGAGTTCTCTGGAATCGCAAATTGTAAAATGGCTACGTCTGCCGTTATCCATTGCCGGAAGAGTCGCCATTATTAAGATCGTGGTCCTTCCGCGATTTTCAAATATATGTTTATTGTTTTAACCAGAAACATGCGACAATCCCACACATCTTCCTACACAGGGGGGAGCAATCAAATCAAAGCCAAAGTACAATAGGTTGAAACAGGCCAAGAACCCCAACTGAACAAAGACCCCTGGCTTACAAGACAGCTCTCTAAGGGTTACAGTTTCTGACAGAAACGGGGTTTGCCATGCAGCCTGCCATATGAAGGGGATATGTTTCAAAACCTCGGGGCATCCACCCCCTAGTCGTCAGGTAGAATGTCCTGCACTCCTCAAGCAGAAGGCGACATCCGCCCCAGTGTGAAGCATGAGTCTGAGAGCCTCCCTGTGTAGCTCTCCCTACGGGCGTTGTCATAAAAGAAGAAATAAAGAAGAGCTAGCATAGATCAGAGGTTGAACTCGCATAGTGTTAGGGATTCAGAGCTGGAAAAGGTGGAGAGCTCTAACGCTAGCAGGGCAAACAGCAGACGGGAGGCCTCTGGAAAGAAAAGAGACCATGGGGCCCCACCGAAATTCAAAGTTCTTAAAATCATCCCTAAAAATGTCCGTCAATAGTTTCCATAAACGGGAGTGCCAGAGGGAGATGGCGGTGCCCCTCTCTTCTTCCACGCCGCCGCCAGGGTGAGCTTGGCTGCCCCAATACTAAGCCACATAATCTTTTTATCTGCCTTAGTCTGATGTTCCAAGATCGGATCACGTAATCCTAGAAGGATAGTTGCCATAGATGTGGGGATGGGGTAACCCAGCATCTCTTTGATTTGAGCTAGAATTTCCTCCCAGAAAGGCCGGATAATGGGGCAGTCCCACCAGATATGTTGAAAATCCCCTAAGTACCCACACCCCCTCCAACACCTATCGGAGGAACCGGGAAAGATCTGCTGTAACTTGACCGGGTGTAGGTACCAATCCATCATAGTCTTCATGTGAGCCTCCCTAAGTTCCAAGGAGTGGTTAAACTTTGCGATGTCTGACCATAAGTGCGCCCACTCCTCGTCAGTGATATCCTGCTGAAGAACTCCCTCCCACATAGACATGTATCGGGGCCTAGGGGAAATTGCCGTGGAGAGTAGGAACCCGTATATGAAGGAGATGACACCCTTCATCGAAGAGGTCCTAGTAAGAAATGCCTCAAATTTCGTAAGGGGGCGTGTAGCTGCTTCCCCCACCTGAGGGGAGAGTGCCCAGTGGAGTAGTTGTGCGTGATGGTACCTTTCAGTGTCCCTACCCCATAGTCCCGATTACAATTTTCGAAAGTGGGAGGGTCGAAATTGTGAAATAGATGTGTTAATGTAAGGCATCCTCCCTCCTTTCATGCCGCAAAGGTACCCTCTCCTAACGCAGGGGGAAAAACGGGGTTGAAATGTAATGGTGTAAATGGTGAGGGAAAGGTAGTCCACCTATCATCCCTGAATACCGAGTCCCATACTCTCAGAGTCGTGCTGGTGGGAATGCTGATATACACATTCCTAGGTCTGTCGCACTTGGGCCTCCATACCAAATCCCAGATTGTCCTACCTGCAACACTTCGATCCATATGTAGCCAATGTTTTTCTGATTCCAGCTGCGTCCACTCCACCAACACCCGAAGTTGTGCCGCCTTATATTATAAATGAATATGTGGGAGCCCCACACCCCCCTCTCTCCTTGGTCGGCGCAGAATAGAGAAAGAAAATCGCGCCCGTCCACCCTATCAAATAAAGCTTAGTATCATAGATTTCACTCGCCGAAAAAAAGTCCCCGTCCAGCTCGATGGGAAGGGCTTGGAACAGGTACAACAGCTTAGGAACATTTTGACAGCGTGGTTCTCCCCAGTCAGGATATGAACATAGGTTTCCATCGAGCAAGGTCAGTTTGGATCTTAGCCAATATAGGGGGGAAATTAGCCGAATACAGTTTCCCCAACGTAGGAGTCAAATGGACCCCCAAATATTGAATAGAAGACCCAGCCCTTGGTAGAGGTGTGAGAGGTTTGAGCCTAAGTACTTCAGGGTGGGGGAGAGTGAGATTGAGGATGTAGGACTTGTCAAGGTTAATTTTGAAACCCGCCACTGCTTCAAAGCGCTCCAGTTTCCCCTGCACGGATGGAAGGCAGTGAGCCGGCTCAGAGAGGGATAAAAGGACATCGTCCGCGAATAGGGTGATTTTGTGCGACTCTCCAGTGAAGGGCAGGCCCGAATATCGGAGTTGGCTTGAATCGCCAGTGCCAAAGATTCTATGCTTAAGGCAAAAAGCAGAGATGATAAAGGACACCCCTGCCTAGTGCCCCTTGAGTGTTCAAAAAAAGAGGAGTGGTGCCCGTGAACCGCGACCCTAGACCTGGGGAATAGATAGTTAGCCCGAATCATCTATAAGAATTTCGACGAAAAACCGAAAGCTGTCAGTGTCTGGAATAAAAAGCCCCAATCCACCCTATCTAATGCCTTTTCAGCATTGAGCCCTACAAGTACCGCCGGGATTTTAAACTTATTGGCCTTCTCAATCAAATGCACTATACGTCGAGTGTTGTCATGGGGCTGGCGACCTTTAATAAATCCCGATTGGTCTGGATGAATGAGCGCCGGCATCAGATCGTTAAGCCGTTTAGCGAGTATAGCTTCGCATCCAGATTGAGGAGGGCAATTGGCCTGTAGGAGGTACACTTATTAAGGTCCTTCCCGGGTTTGGGTATAATTGAAATTAGGGCCTCAGCCATAGTTCCAGATGTCTCACCATCTTCAGCCATACAATTAAATAAGCGCACTAAATATGGACTGAGTTCGGAGGAGAAAGTCTTATAACATATAGCCGTATACCCATCTGTCCCAGGAGCCTTATGGGGTTTCAAAGCGTTAATGGCAGTCACCACGTCCTCCCCAATGATAGGAGCAGACAGTGTTTCGTTCCATTCTGCCCAGATCTGGGGCAGTGGCAAGGTCCGTAGATACTCGCGTTGCTCGGATGGGCCCCGGGAGTCCCCTGAATACAGACTCTTGTAGAAGGCTCCGAAGAGCTCGGCCTTGACTTCGTCTCTGTGTGTGATTTCTCCCAAGGGATCCTGGATCCCCCCTATATATCCCCGCTCCCTTTTGTCCCGCAGCTGCCTGGCAAGATGTTTACCCACCTTGTCACCCTGAGAATAAGAAAAATTCCACAATTTCAACAAGGTATATTCAGCCCTATTATTATATAGCGCCCGAAGTTTGCCCCTAACCGCCGTCAGATTGCGTTGTACCTGTCTAGTGGGGTTCGTCTTGTGGGATTTTCTCGAGAGTGGACTGCTCCTCCTCCAGTTGCTCCCTTTCCCATCCACGTTGTTTATTGAGAGCGGCATTTAGAGCTAGACACTGCCCTCTAAAAAACGCTTTAAAAGCGTCCCAAGTGTTATATACTGATGTGTCCCCCGGGTCATTAAGGAAGAAGAATTCAGTGATAGCCCCCTCAGAGTATCGCAAGAGGCTTTGTCTCGGGCCAGGGATGCCGGAAAGTACCATCTAGGAGTAGCTTGATGCCTCACACCCCAGTTAAGACAGATCGAGAACAAGCTATGATCAGAAATAGACAGCGGGAATATCTTAGCCTCGCGAAGATCACCCCAAAGGGACTGGCTAAGGAAGATGTAATCTAAGCGGGAATAGGACCGAATGAACGTGGGAGAAAAATGTGTATTCTCGTGATTGGGGGTACAGAGCCCGCCATGCATCTAGAAGGCCTAAGTCTTGAATCTTCTGTTGTGTGTCCTGAGAAAATGTGCCCATGTCGGATCGTTGTGGGTGAGTCCTATCAAGATCCTTCTGCCATACCAAGTTAAAGTCGACCATAAGGAACAACGGCCCCTCAGCAAAATCCGTGATTTTCCCCAGGAGAACTTGGAGGAACCCGGTCTGACCAGTGTTAGGAGCATACACCACTATAAAAGTACAAAGTTTCCCCCGCAGTCGGCCCTTGACCATAACCCAGCGCCCATCTTTATCGCTCTGCACCCCCAAAGGTTCAAATTGCAGGGCCGAACGGAACATAAGGACCACCACCCTGTGCTTCGTGGCGGCAGAGGACCGATAAATGAGCGGGAACTGTTTGTGCTTGAGACGTGTGTCCTCCGTTTTGACTAAGTGGGTCTCTTGGAGGCCAACTATGTCCAGCTGGTGATCTATGACATATTTCCAAAGATTTTGCCGCTTCTGAGGAGAATTCAGTCCCTTGATGTTCCACGTTCCAATAGTAAGTGGCAGCAGAGGTAGAGACTGAGTCACTGTGCCCTAAGAAGCCCCCGTCCCCTCACAATCCCGGGGGCTAACATGTAACTATCCACCCTGACAACATTCCTCCCTACATGTCTCGCTGTGTTCTGAAGTCGTCCGAGCATCACATTCCTCCCCCATCCCCCAAGTTCACCCCCCCTTATCACTCCCCAAATTCCCGTGCATCTTCATCGAAATTGCACACCCCCATATCAGAACCTTGCTGCCAAAAAACAAAACAATGCTGCCACCACTGTCCCTCCCAACCCACCCCTCTACCCCTACAAAACCCAAGAAAGGAAGAAATCAGAACTTTGACCCAGAACCAATGTTCAGTCGCAGAGTAGGGCGAGTACGCCCCCACATGGACCAGGGGGGGACAACGGGTCCTGGGACCCAGTCCGCACCCCACCTCAGCGAGATCTCATAAAGGAATCATCGAGTCATTAAGGCCGCACAATTTACCCCTAGCCATGAAGCCCAAAACACAGGTCCCATTCTTGAAGTCCATAGCTGCTATAGCACGAAACATTTTGAAATTGAAGACATCTCATCACCTCCAATCGGAGAAAAGATAAGGCTCAAGGCTCTACTGATATTACAATTTGCAACAAACAACCCCGGAGACATAACCGTAGTTCTCGCCCTGACCCATAAAGAGCCGGAACAGAAAAGACTTAGAGGAGCATTACTAGTGGCACATGAACTACATAGTCTCACCTCTGTTGAGGCTCCGGAATTCTTGAAGTCCCCCACGGTGTCCCGGGACCCAGCAACGCCCCCACAGGGGGGCAGGCAGACTCACATCGATGGAGCGACCCTCGACCGTCGTCAGCGTCTCCCTCTTCTCGAGCTCTGCACCCAGGACGAAGTGGAAGCTCTGCCCCAGGAAGGGTCGCCACGTGTCTCAGAAGGAGTGTCCCTCTCCTCCGACGGGAGGCCCAAAAGATTCAGTCCATCCTTCAAGTCGGTGATGTGGCGCCTCTTGTTGAGGTATTCAAAACATAGACCAAAAGGGTACGTCCACCGGTATCTAATACCGTCCTCCTGGAGCTTGGTAGTGATAGGTCGCAGCGTCTGCCTGTGCGCCAGCGTGGAAGGAGCAACGTCTTGGAAGATGGCGCAAGAGAAATTCTGGAAGGAACTAGAGTCCCTTGCTCTGGCCGCCTGTAGAACCGCCTCCTTGGTTTTATAGGGGGGCCCTCTCGCCCCTATCACTGCCCACCGCATGTCGTCTCAGCCCCACTTCTGCGGCTCCAAAGTGGCGTCCTCAGGCAGGGGAGAGCATAGTGGAAGCCTTCGGGGACTGTCAGCGTCTCAGGAGGCCTCTCCGGCCACCATCTAAGGGTCAGGCAGCTGGGGTGATCGCCTCTGTAAAGTCATGGCCAGGGGATTAGGACGCCGTAGCAGAGCCGGGACTCACCATCATTGCCTCCGCTGCTTTAGGGACTCCAGCATTCCTCCGCCGCCTCCTCTGCCACCGCCGAACAGCGCGGTCTCGCAGCCTCTCAAGGCCGATTGCCGGCCGCCATTTTGTCCTCGGGGGCTCTCGTCGCCTCCGAAATCGGCACGTGGGGACCCCCGAGACCCCGGGAAACCGCCAAAGTGCTTGTTGGCGGCGCCTCAGACCATCTGCCGCCCAAGAGTATGCTGAGGAGGTGATTCCGCTCAGGAGCGCCGCCAGAAACACTCGCCAGGTAGCGCGCGGACCGGGAGCCGATGCAGGTCATGTCTGCTCGGCCATCTTGCCCGGCCACGCCCCCCCTTCCGCGATTTTTATATTTGTTTAACAACATCCCCATCCCACTCACCAAAACTTTCTTTCCCAGTTGCGCTCATTGTTGTTTCGTCTAGTTTGGGGGGACAAGGCGCCTCGGGTTAGCTGGCGAACTCTGACCCTGACATATGCGAGAGGGGGCTTCGTGGTCCCAAACTTCTTTCTATATTATCTGATTGCACAATGCTGTTATGCTCATGCCTGGTTTCATCCGGACGCACGCATTCCTTATTTGATACCTGAGACAGACTTGGTGATCCCTCGCCTTCTTTCTGAACTGCTACCTACTGGATTCCCTCAGGACCCCGAGACATTCAAACAGTATCGACCACATGTTGGGCATGGGACAGATTAAGTAGACTGTTGGGCCTTGAGCGACTGTACTCTCTGGCATTACCCCTACTCAATCCTTCGTTGTTCCCCATAACAGCCGAGACTTTTATCCAGCGTACTCTGACACAATTTCACATTTGCACTGTTGGTGACCTATTTCCCGACGGCCACGTTTTTTCGGACACCCGTTTTTCTGAACGTTCCTTCAAGGATACGTTCGTCTTGACTTGACTGCACTCCATGCTACGGGCTGCTTTTCCTTTCTATCCGAATGCCCCTAACCTTACGCCACCACTGACATTGCTTATTCAAAACACAAACGGTGCCCATTTGGTCTCCAAATGATATAAGCAATGCAATGATTCCTTTCCCTTTTCAGATGTCAGGGTTCGGGCGGCATGGGAGGAGGACTTGGGTAAACCCATTACGGACGACCAATGGGAATATTGTTGTAGGGTGACTAAAGAGGTCTCTTTAAATAGTAGACACAAGCTTTTACATTTCAAGTTTCTTCGTAGACTCTATCACACTCCTGCACGTTCACACAGAATCGACCCTAACAGATCACTGCCAGAAATGCGGGGCTCCTTTTGCTGATTTTGTCCACCTCTCTTGGGCTTGTCCTAAGATACACCTTTATTGGTCTTCCGTTCATGCCACGTTGGGCGACATGCTTTCAATGCAACTGGAGCCCATCCCTGAGATCTCATTGCTCGGGTATGTGGCTAATTTTCATGTGCGGTCAGGAAGCTTGCTGCGCTGGGTTTTTTGCTGGCCAAAAGGGAGGTTGCCATACTGTGGAGCAGTAGGAGGTCCCCAACACGAGCAGCTTGGATTCGTAGCTTGGCATGTTGCAATGTAAACTGCGAGGAATACTCCACTCTGTTACCTGGCCCGTCACGTCCGGTGGATATTTGGGGCCCCTATAGGAGCTATATCGCCATGACCAGACCCGTTCTGCCCTAGCAAACATCTCAGGGGTTCGTCCCAGAGGGGGTGGGCTAGGCAGACAGCCTCTGTGTTACTCCAGATTTTGTTCATTGTTTTTTGTGACTCATCTTTGTACGATCACCAGTGATTCGGCTGTGACTTATGTGAAGTATTGGCTTCTTAGTGAAATATGGCATTTCTTCATTGCTAATCTGCATTCTATATATGTTGGCTTTATCCTGTAATATTCTCTGCACATTCTTTTCCATGTACATCTTTCCCCTCTTTTCTAATTCATTTTATGATGTGTATGCTGCTTTTCGCCATGACAGACATTCTATGATGCAATGTATTCACCCTTTCTGTATTCTGGTATGTAAAAATTGGGAAAATAAAGTTAAAAAAAAAAAACAGCCAATATGTAAATACCGATAAAAGGTAGCCATGAGCTAGCTGATGTTAATATCTTACCATCAAGAAAGGCACAATAAGATGCAATGTGTGCCAATAAATGGCAGACTTACCAGGAGGTGAAGCGTGCCTGCTTAGAATCATAACTGCATAAACTTCCAGTGTAGTATTATTAGGAACCGTGCAGAGGCCAACTAAAACACGCAATGACAATGCCAACAGGACTGGTCTTAATGTGCTTCTCCCTGCACTCTCAAAGACACAATGCTCACCCTGCATTCACATGGGCATTTTAGTTTTCATGTACTGGGTTTAAGAGCAATGACCAAGAACGTGTCTGTCTGATCTTGTTCAATCAAGCATGGGTGATGCCAAGAGTTGAGATTTCAAGTGCCAGCAAGCATCTTGTACACCACACAAAGTGTCTTAAAATATCAGTTTATTCACTGGTAATCTGCGGAGGATGTCTAATGGGGATTATCAGAAGTATAAAGTATAAAGAATAAAGTAACCGATATGGTTGGCAGCTGTTCTTTGCACAATCTGAAGGCAACAGATAAGATATTTAGGCAAGCCAAGCAAGACTGCGTTCCTGAAATTCAAACAAAATGAAATAGCTGCCTGAATCGTCCATCTTTTTCCTTTAACTAAGAGGCAGGGAAACATTTTCCATATGCTCTTCAAAAGAGAGACAAGTGTACAAGAGATCTTGTTGATATGCCAGCAGAAGGAAAGCTCAGTATTGACAGTCACACAAACATTTTTGGTAAGTCTGGGCGGCGTACTCCGCTCTGCCAGTGGAGTTTGCAGAGTTTTACCAACTCCCAACTCCGTTGGGAACGCAAAGTTGCGGCAAAACTCCGACCCCGTGGCGGAGCAGAGTACGTCCCTCAGCCCCCTGTGTCACGGCCCAAAAAAGGGTAAAAAAACAACACTTACCTTCTCTTCTGTCATTTGCGGGCCGCCCTCTTCCTCGCCGCAGTGTCTCCTTGCTGTTGTCCTTCTCCTTGAGTTGCTGGTCGCAACCCCCTATATTTTACATCATGCATGAACTGCGTATGCGCAGTTCACACCAGATGTAAAACATAGGGGGTTGCGACTGGCAACGCGAGGAGGAGGATGACAGCAAGCAGGAGACACCGCTGTGAGGGGTCCCGCATCCGACAGGAGAAAGTAAGTGTTTTTTTTACCCTTTTTTAAAAAAATTGTGGGGCTGAGGTGGAACTGAGTGGCGTTCCACAGAGGTTTGTTTTTAACTCTGTGGAACTCTGCAGAGTGCCACTCTGCATACTTCGCCCAGGGTTAATATTTGGTCACAGTAATAGGGCCTGGGCGTGAGCCAAGAGCCATTAACTACCAAATGAAGGTCAATCTATAAACCTAGTATCTCATCCTGGCCTTCTAATAAAGGGGCAGCAGCGGGAGATCACAATCCGGTGATAATGTATGAACTTCCTGCCATCAGTATGGAGTGCCTTCTGGAATTATTAACCACAATGAAATCAGGATCACCAGATGATCCTTGTCCTCCGCAGGTGTTAAGAATGGTTTTAAGTCTGTTTCCTGAAATAGCATTATCTCTTCTAAATCAGTCCCTGAGCTGTGGTTTGGTTCCTATTGCCTTTAAAGAAGCCACAGTGGTACCTTTGTTGTATAAAGCTGGGGACAATTCTTCTATATTGAAAAAACTATCGCCCCATCTCACTTCTTCTGTACTTGGCTAAGGTACCTGAAGCACATATGGCAGGCTGAATGTGCTCTTTTTTAGAAGAAGCCAATTTCCTTAATCCCCACCAACCCGGTTTTATACCTGCTCACTCTACAGAGCGAGTCATCTTGTCGGTGGTGGATTATCTATAGGGGGCTGTTGACAAAGGGACCACCCAGGCCTTGGTACTACTTGATCTTTTGGCGACCTTTGACACGGTCGACCATGGGGTTTTGCTGGACCGTGTCGTTGCCGCAGGGCTCCAAGATATTGCTCGGGAATGGGTTATCTCGTTCCTGAAGGATCGCTTGTAGTCTGTCAAGCTTTCTTCCTTTAAAGCTCAAAAGGTTAACTTAGCCCTGTGGAGTTCCTCAGGACTCGCCCCTTTCCCCTTATCATTTTAATTTATAAAATCATCCCTTAGTGTGTGCCCTGTATGAAATGCAAGTCGAGGTGTACAATAATGCAGATTATCTACAATTGATTTTCTCCATCAATAACTCTTCGGAATCGAAAGTGTCCTTTCAGAATACAATAGTATTCATCCGTGATTGGATAAATAATAATCATCTAAAGTTTAATTCAGACAAGACTGAAATGGTTATCTTTGGTAAGCATTGGGATCTGTGGAACTCTGCTTTTTGGCCTCCCTCTATGGGCTCCCCTCCACAGCCCAAGAAGTAAGTTAAAAGTCTTGGGGCCGTGTCTGACTCTAAGCTGTCAATGAAATCTCAAGTTTACTGTTTTCAACTCCGCAAAATTAGAACATTTGGGAGATTGCTTTCCTTTGAGGCTATCAAACAAGTTGTCATTGCACTGGTTATTTCTAAAGTGGACTATGCTAACAACCTTTATTTGGGGTAACCTAAGGGTCTAGTTGGTGGGCTGCAATTGATACAGAGTCAAGCTACCAGGCTTTTCTATCAACTACTCTGGAAGCGTCACCTCACACCCCTGCTGAAGATATTGAACTGGCTACCAGTTGAGCAACGCTCAGTCTTCAATGCCTGCTGCATTGCTTTTAAATCTTTACAGAATTGTAGCCCAGCCTTTATCTCGGCTCGTATTAACAAATATACACTTGGCTGTAACTGAAGATCCTCTCATTTCAACTTATTGTCCGTTTCCTCCTTTAATAAAAATACGTTGGATGGATTCAGCTTTTCTACATTGGCCCCCGGTATCTGGAACACCCTACCATCTGATATTTTGTTTGCCTTATCCTATTTCAAGTTTAGGAAACTCCTTATGCCCTGGCTGTTCAGGATTGCTTATGATTAACCACTAAGAGCGTATAATTGTAGGTTTACTTCTGTAGCTTTAGCGCCAAGAGACCTTTCGTTGAATGCTCGCTTTATAAAACTTGCTATCATAACATGACAAGATTCCCTAGATGCAACCATATCCCCCCACTCTATCTGCATTCTACTTCAACAGGGTAATAGTCATTAAACAAGTGACTGAAGGTAGACAATTCACAAATCTGGAAAGTCAGTGTTACTACTACATTGGTGTATCAGGAATCAAATAGCACAAGTGTAGTGAATAAAGAAAAGCCATAAGAACAAATTAAAGCATTTAAACGGGATAAATAGACCTTAAAGAACCCCACAAAGTGCACAATATTTCTTAATCAGTGTCCATACACATATGATTACAAATGCACACAAGGGTTTTGAGGTCTTTCTAGCAGCACCTGGACTAGACTTCTGTTTAAGAAGGTCTCTCACTGTTAAACAGTAGATAGCCAAATTCCTATGTGGTTCCACAAGGAATTTACAACAGAAGGGTCTTCCTAATGTAGTTGTCACAGAGTTCACATTGTAAACCCTCTTCCTGTTGCATTTGTTCCAGGCTTCAAAATGTAAAATTGACTCTTGGTATTGAGGCAGTTGCGTCCAAGGGTGACTCCAAGAGCTGTGGAACACTAGAAAATCAGAACTGGGCAACACATAAAAGTACCACACAATAAATCAGTGTCCAGCCAATGCTGTTTCTTTAAAGATAGAAAATACGTTTATGCATGCACAACTAAATACTATACTCAAATGACAAATACTCACACAATTACAGACAGAATTACAAATTGGAACCCCTCCTTTAGGGACCTCACACACTAAGCTGAGTATTAATCACCTGCACTAAAGAAATATTACAGGTGGCAACTAACCCTGTAAATGGAGTCCTGCTCTTTTAATCTGTAAGTACAGTCAGGCAATTTGCACACTAGCCGGCTTTAATCCTAGTAACTGACAATGGTTCTGCTTGGGGCTATTGGAAAACATTAGGCTTTTCACAAAAAAAGAGTAAGCCTACAAGCAACAGTAAAATTAAACTGCTACCTTTTTGTCACCTTAGTAAATAATTAATAAAGCAAGCCTGATAGCTCTAACATGACACTAAACATGACCATGTGGTTTGTGCCTAGAAATATAACAAACATTTCATGAAGACTCAGTGTGTACTGTTGTATTCATCATAGCTGACAGCATCCTTCTTATTGCAATTATCACAATAATTAATTTTTTTTAAACAAATAAAATACATTTTTAAGTACAATACTTGAAAACCAGAGTTCATCTAATGCATTCTTAATCTACATATACTTACCTCCTTTATGCATCTATATACCTTCCATGAACTTGGATCTATGTATTTATTTATTTTCTCCAAAAAGCATATTCAATGCACTATCCTATTTCTCATCCTATACCTCTATCAATATATTTAATCTACATATACTTACTTCCTTTATGCATCTATATACTTTCCATGTACGTATGGATCAATATATTTATTACTTTTTTCTAATTCAGCATATCCAATGCACTAGCCTATTTCTCACCCTATGCCTCTCTCAGTATATCTTCTACCTCAACTCTTCTGACTCATCTCAAACCTCTTTATACTACTCTTTCCAATACACTACCCTATTTATTACCCTATACCTCTATCAATAAATCCTATACATCCACGCTCCCATTCATCCCAAACCATACCACTACTATGATCCCCAAAATAAGCTTTTCTAGACTGTCCCCTCTACCCCTCCTTGCATCATCTGACACCTCTTTTACTATACCGATCCCCAAAAACAAGCCTTTCTAAACTCTTCCCTCTGACTCTTCCACTTCACACCTCTTTTTACTCATCCCAAACCTCCTCTTACTGCTATGACCTCCCAAAAAAAGTCTGAATTCTTCACTCTTCTATCCCTCCACTATCCTTTTCAATCAAAATAACAGACTAACATGTCAACTTCTCAAATTTCATATTTCACTATACTAATTCACCACTACTCCTTAATGGGTTCTTGAGTAGCGTGCTACTCACCGAAAAAGTGCTTCAACACTTCATCAGGGGTAGCAAGCACTATATAAATGCAAACCTTTTCCCCTCTTCTATCCCTCTGCCACCCTTTTCTATCCAAACAACTGAATAACATATCCACCACTCAAATTACTTTCATATTTCACTATACTAATTTAAAACTAATTGTATATGGGTTCCAGAGTAGCGTGATACTCGCCAAAAAAGTGCTTCAACACACAATCTGGGGTAACAAGCGCTATATAAATGCAAACCTTTTTCCTTCAACTATCCCTCCGCTGTCCTTCTCAATCCAAATAACTGACTAAAATCCACCACTCAAATTACTTTCACATTTCACTTTACTAATTCATCACTAATACTTTATGGGTTCCGGAGTAGCGTGCCAAAAAAAGCACTTCAACACTCCATCAGGGGTAACAAGCGCTATATATATGCAAATCTTTTTCTGTCTTCTATCCCTCCGCTATCCTTCTGAATCCAAATAACTGACTAACCTATCCACAACTCAAATTACTTTCATATTTCACTGTACTAATCCAACACTAATCCTTTATGCGTTCCGGAGGAGTGTGCTACTCGCTGAAAAAGCGATTTGACGCCACATCAGGGGTAGTAAGTGCTACATAAATGCAATTACAATGTTCACAATACAAAACTTCTTTCTATAGTGTTAGACAAGGAGTTCACAATGAAAAATCCCCCATGTTGTATGTCACAGAAAGTTCACACTGCAAAAACCCTTAATATTGTATTTGAGAAATCCGGTTCAGCATGTTCTCAAGCAGTCAGTCGTTAGTGGGAATCCAATTGTGTCAATTAGGGTCTTTCTTCTCAAGTGCCCTGGAGCCTCTGTACCTCTATTTCTTAATCTAGGAACTAATCAACCTTTTTAGTACTTGAATCTCAGCTAATAAGGCAAAGCAGCCCAAGACGTAATTGTGGCGGTAATGTGAGCGAGAAAATCAAAACTTAGCAGCACACACAAATAATAATAAATCAATGCCCAGTCATAAACATACTATAATTAACACACACCTAAACGATAAACACAAAATGACAAATATTTACAAGATTTCAAGCGTAGTTGCAAATTGAAATCACACCTATAGGAGGAGCCTTTCAGAATGGCAGGGTGCAAATCATATATACATATCAGAGAGGGTAACTAACCTGGTACACCTGTTTTCTGTGTGGTACCAAGTAACAATTTCAACGGCAGCTGGATCAACCTCTATAAACCAGACTATCCCTAAATGTGCTTATTGCAACACAAAGCTTTTCACTGGGTCAAGGCTAGGCCTACATGTTTTTCCAAGGCATTCACAATGTAAAATGAGAGTCCTACTGCCTTTTTCACCACATTTACAAATCAATAACGCAAACCATTGGCTAAAATATGAATATACACATGACCATGCACTTTTTCTTAGAGAGACAGCAAACATTTTAGACAGTCCAAAAGCATTAACATACAGCCTCCTTCTAGAAACACACAGCAAACAGTGTGCCTAGACCTAAAACTGGACTGCTGTACCAAACTTCTTCCTATTGCACTTGTCAGGGACGTCACCATATTAAACCTCCTATAATTGTATTTATTACATAGCTCAAAATGTAAGCCTCATACTATGGTTTTTGTCATGGCTTCAAACATATAAAACATCTACCTATTGTAGTTGAAAGAGGGTTCACAATATAGAGCCCTTGCTGTTGTTATTGTCAGATAGTTTACAATATAAAAACTCCTTCCTATCCTATTTGACAATTACGGTTTAGGTGATCCCAGGTCAGTAAAAAGTTATTAGTGCTAATTGTCACTAAAGGGAGTCTTTCACCTTTGGTACCCTGGGGCCCCTGTGAGGACCAAGTGCCCCTTTTAACACTTGCTTCTAAGGCTAACAAGGTAGTGCAATCCAAGGCTACAGTGAGGAGCTATGGCTAGAAACCCCGAGCACAGCAATGTACAATACTAATACTCAATACATCAGTGTTCAACTAGTGCGTTTTCTTTAAAATAGAACAGTTATTTCATGCACACACAACTAAATACTATAATCAAAATGAAAAATATTTCAGATGGAATTATAATTTGGACCTCACCCCTTATAAGTCCTTTGAGATTGACCAGGGTGACAATCACAGAAATATCCTTGTAAGCAACTGACTCTGTAAATGAATTATACTCCCATGCAATTCTATGTGAAAATGTGTGCACAAGCCGGCTCCAATTGCAAAAAAACCCTAATCATCCTACATGGACCTATTGTAAAACATGAAGCGTTTCACTATTAGAAAGGTTAAGTCTAAAAACTTTGTAAAGCTGTTCACAATGTAAAATGAGAGGCACACTACCTTTATCACCACATTTAAAAATCAGTATTAAAAGCCTAATTTCTTTAATATTAACATAAGCATCACCATGTGGTATTCGTCTCTAGCAGTGGCGGCTCCTCCTCTAAGACAGAGGAGCATCGCCCAATAGAGCAGGTCGAAAAAGAAAAAAATTAAATGATAAACCTCAAGGTATTATCATTTTATTTGTACCCTTCCTCAGCTGGGTTGGGGCAGGGCTGCTCTGCTCACAGAACAGCGCAAGGGAGGAGTGCTTTGCCCACTCCAAGTACGCATGAGGCTTTGGCCTGCCGCCTCAGGCCGGCCAAACCGCCAAGCGCACTTTACATGTTCTCCATGCAGGCTGCATTACAGCCTGCATGGAGAACATGCCCAGCCTCCCATTCTCTGCCCGAACACCGATCCACAGTGCTCAGACCAATCACAATGCAGCATTGCAGAGTTATGATTGTCTATCTGGAGGCTTGGAGCCGGGTGCTCCCTGCTGCTTCCTGCCCTGGAAGCGGGCAGAAGAGGACCCAGAAGAGGCGGCTGCGACAGCGGGGGCTAGACAGGTAAGGTAGTATTTTAATTTTTTATTAGTTACCCCCCGCAACCCGTAATTAAATTTTTAATTCATCCCCCCGCACCGCGACTCGCCGCCGCTCTGTCAAATACCAGCCGCCACTGGTCTATGTCGGACTCACCGGGTGTTTCCGCAGAAGTGAGGTGGAAAAACCGATGCTGGATCCCAACTTCCCTCACTCACCAGATTAGCCAAACAAGGTCAAAGCCGATGAGGTGAATGTGGGGAAGAGAGTAAACAAAACAACAAAAGGGAGAAGGAGACGATCACGATTGTGACATCTGGCACATTGTCCATTGTAGGTTGATTGCATTCTCTCCCTAAGTGAAATAATCATACAATAAGCTATGTGGGTAACAGATAACAATAACTGAACACACATGTAGATATAGTGTACCTGATGAAAATCCCTCTTCTACTACAACCAAAGCAATAATATGCAGAAAACCAACTGAGACTGTTTGTGTCTATAAAGATAGAAAATACTACGCATTAACGTTAAGGCTGTGGATCCCGATACATAATCACAAAGAGAGTGTATGATACCAAACTTAATGAATGCTACCGTAATATACACCAGACCCAAAAATCATATGTATAGCCTGTTCTTTGGAAAAAAACAACATATATCCCTAGACAGGATAAAATAAGAAGGAAAAACGCTACACAAAAAGGTGCTGGGTCAGATTAGTAAATAGGCTAATCCACAAGACTCTGGAACTAACCTATACTGATTTCTCTGTAATTCCAGCTCAGGTAAAATGCAGTAAGAATCAAAGAAGAAACAGAAAACACGCTGCATGGATTCCCAAACGATCAGATAAGTATATGTCCATATTAACAATAAATATCACGATCCTACAGTAGATGTTAGAAGGCTAGAATACTTTAAAATATTTCTCTTTTTCTTCCTCTATTAGCATCTTGCCAGAGACAAGATGAAGCACCAACTGCCTAGGACCCACTCAACTGACAAGCGGGCTACCGGCGAGGGGACAACAGCGAAAGAGAGCAACTCGGAATAGGAATCGACGAGCCCGGAAGAGAAGAGTCCTCCAGTGGTCAAGGGAACACTTCGGAGAAGTCTCACGAACCTGACGGCTTCAGGCAAAATCAGGTAAGGAATGACCTGGAGAGGGGGGAGGCTAGGCAGCAACTGCGATAGAACGCGAAGCGCGCTCCTTTCACAGACCGCCCGTTTTATGTGTGTCCGGATCTGCCCGCCCGTCGACCGCGATCGGCGAACAGGGCACGCCCGACAATCTCTAGCAAGTCCTATCAAACAATTTAGTAAGACCAAGGTATACATTGGTGTGAACCTTCATTCTTATTCGAAAAATATCAAGCATGTACCGTCGGCAGACCTAAAATGGGATATAGGTACTTAACCCTTTTTTATTGCATTTGTCAGAGTTCACGAAGTAAAACCACTGTGTATGAGTTTTTTGGCAAGTAGTTCCATACGACCATTTGATGTAACATATACTTTTCACGATAAATAATTCAGGGCTATTGCCTTTCTCATATCTTTTAAAAAAAATAATAAACAGCTTAGACCTATGGCAATTGACATAAATTTCTCCAAAAGATCAATGGGGCCTACAGTCTTGATCACTGGATTGTCACTATAAACAACCCAGGCCTACTCTATTGAGCATCATTTGTGACATAAAAGCACACTTTTTCAGTGGAAGTACACCACGTCTACCCAATCAACTCCAGTATGGAGAAGGATCAACTTGGGAGTGGAGCCAAAGCCCCTTTTTCAGTATCTCTTCTTAAAGCTCTTTTCCTGTTGATCACAAAAGCCTGGCAACTGTTAAACTAGACCTAAAAAAGCGCCGAAAAGCTTGAATGTGTCTTCAAATGAATGGCTTTTGCATTAAAAATGTTCCCATTAATAGAGGATTCATCTGTGTTTCAATAAGTATTGAAAGGTCCTGTTGGTCATAGCGTCTCTGTTAGGTTCACCAATGGTCATGAAATCCAAAAGAGCTCAAAATATAACTGCTATAAGTTGAAAACAGCACTAAACTTTTCAAGTGCATCCTGATCAACACCCGCTCCGTCCACAGACACGCCGTGGAACTCTGGAACCTCCTCGACGCTACATCACCGGACGTCGCCTTCCTCACGGAAACCTGGATGAACGCCTCCTCTGCACCCGACATCGCCATCGCCATCCCGGACGGGTACAAGATCATCAGGAGGGACCGCATCAACCAGACCGGAGGTGGCATCGCCATCGTCCACAGGAACACCATCCGCATCATGACCGACGCCAACGACTCCTTCGCCGCAGCCGAACATCTCCACTTCCAGATTCACACCGACCCTAAGACGACCCTCAGAGGCACCCTCGTCTACAGACCCCTGGGACCACGCACACAATTCAGCGAAGACATCACAGACTTCATCAGCCCGCACGCCCTCCCCTCCACCGACTACATCCTCCTCGGGGACCTCAACTTCCACCTGGAGAACAACAAGGACTGCAACACCACCGCCCTGCTGGAAAACCTCGCCAACCTCGGACTCAAGCAACTGGTCAACACCCCCACCCACTACGCCGGCCACACGCTTGATCCCGTCTTCTCTTCCAGCAAGTACATCACCTTAAGCCACGCCACCGGACTCCACTGGACCGACCACAGCTGCGTCCACTTCAGCTTCAAAAGATCCACGACCCACCACCACCCGCAACAGGTACCTCACAGGAATTGGAGCAAGATCACCGCAGACCAGCTCACCACCTCCCTCAGCCAGAACCCACCCGCCAACACAACGGACCCCAACGAAGCAGCCCGCAACTTCACACAGTGGCTGACCGCCTGTGCCGACGACCTTGCGCCACTAAAGAACCCTCCCAGCAGACCCAGAAGCAAGAAGGCATCATGGTTCACCGACGACCTCAAGGACTCCAAGAAGACCTGCGGCACCCTTGAGAAAGCCTGGCTCCTCGACCGGACCACCGACAACATGACCGCCCTCAAACACGCTACCCGCAAGCACCACCAGCTCATCCGCACCACCAAGAAGAAATCCCTGCAGGAACAACTGGACAACAACGCCCACGACAGCAAAGAGCTCTTCACTATCGTCAAGGAGTTCTCCAACCCCAGCACCGGCACCAACGACATCACTCCGTCACAAGACCTCTGCGACTCCCTCGCCTCGTTCTTCCACCGCAAGATCGCCGACATCCACAACAGCTTCGGCGCCCCACCCACGCACCCAACCGTCGAACCAACGCCCCCCACCGCCACCCTTCGCACCTGGACCACGGTGACCACCGAAGACACAGCCCGCACGATGAACACCATCCACTCCGGATCACCGACCGACCCCTGCCCACACCACGTCTTCAACAAGGCCGACTCCACCATCGCACCCCAACTCCGGAACATCATCAACGCCTCCTTCAACACCGCCACCTTCCCGGAGAGCTGGAAGCACGCCGAGATCAGCGCCCTCCTGAAGAAACCTACAGCGGACCCCACCGATCTCAAAAACTTCCGCCCCATCTCGCTCCTCCCTTTTCCTGCTAAAGTCATCAAGAAGATCGTCAACAGACAGCTGACCGCCTTCCTCGAGACGAACGGATCCCTCGACTCCTCGCAGTCCGGCTTCAGAGCCAACCACAGCACCGAGACCGCCCTCATCGCAGCCACCGACGACATCCGGACCCTGCTCGACAAGGGGGAAACAGTGGCCCTCATCCTCCTGGACCTCTCCGCTGCGTTCGACACGGTCTGCCACCGCACCCTAGTCCAGCGCCTCAGCAACATCGGTATCCAAGAGAAGGCACTCGAGTGGATCATCTCGTTCCTCGCCGGAAGAACACAAAGAGTCCGCCTCCCCCCGTTTCGCTCCGAGGCCACCGAAGTCATCTGCGGCGTCCCGCAAGGATCTTCACTCAGCCCCACCCTCTTCAACATCTACATGAAACCTCTCGCAGCCATCGCACGCCAGCACAACCTCAACATCATCTCTTATGCCGATGACACCCAGCTGATCCTCTCCCTCACCAGAGACCCCAACACCGCCAGAACCTGCCTACACGAAGGGATGAAAGACGTCGCCGAGTGGATGAAGGACAGCCGCCTGAAACTGAACTCGGACAAGACGGAAGTCCTCATCCTGGGATCCTCCGCCTGGGACGACTCCTGGTGGCCCCCAGCCCTGGGCACCGCACCCAAGCCAACCGACCACCGACCACGCACGCAACCTGGGCTTCATCCTGGACCCCTCCCTCTCGATGACCAGACAAGTCAACGCCGTCTGCTCATCGTGCTTCAACACCCTGCGTATGCTTCGCAAGATCTTCCGCTGGATCCCGACCGAGACCAGGAAGACTGTCACCCAGGCACTCGTCACCAGCCGACTGGACTACGGAAACGCCCTCTACGCCGGAACCACAGCCAAGCTACAGAAAAGACTCCAGTGCATCCAGAACGCCTCCGCCCGACTCATCCTGGATGTCCCCCGACGCAGCCACATCTCCAGCCACCTGAGGAACCTGCACTGGCTCCCCGTCAACAAGAGGATCACGTTCCGGCTCCTCACTCACGCACACAAGTCTCTCCACGACCTGGGCCCCAAGTACCTCAACGACCGCCTGACCTTCTACACGGCCACCCGCCAGCTACGGTCCACCAGCCTCGCCCTCGCAGCCGTACCACGCATCCGAAGAGCCACCGCCGGAGGAAGATCCTTCTCTTACCTGGCTGCCAAGACTTGGAACTCCCTCCCCATCCACCTTCGGCTGACCCAGGACCATCTCGCCTTCAGGAAACAACTCAAGACCTGGCTGTTCGAGCAGTAGCAAACCCCTCCCCCCAAGCGCCTTGAGACCCTCCCGGGTGAGTAGTGCGCTATACAAATGGCATGATTGATTGATTGATTGAAGTTATAATGGGCTTAGTTATAACAATTCAGGTCAAAAGTTATATAGCAGCATTCACGTCTGGGGGAAAAAAACTTCGGCTAACCCTAACAAGCCAAAACTGAGCACCCTGAAGGAAAAGCCTTCCTGGTCATAATGAAAAGTCTGCGGAAGATATTTACTAACTTTTCGAGAAAGAGCTTTCATGGCGTAATGTATTGCAGAGTGCTGCAAGGCATTGTGTCAATTTAATTACCATTAAAAAGGCCTGTGAGTGCATCACAGTGCGAGCGCCTGCACAACCCTTATTAAATCAAAATTGTCACATGATAAAAATAGTAAAAGAAATATATCAGGAACTTAGAACACAACCAGTAATCACTGGCAGACACTATACTCAGCGTCAACCGGTAACATAAATCATAACAGACACAGTGTCACATATGGCGAGAAATCTATTCTGCGAAAACCTCGTAAGTCTGAATGAAGTAGACCACAATCTCCTAGACATACCTTGTATTAGAAAATGAGCTTAATAACATAACCTGAAATAGGGAATAAATCAAACCTAGAACACAGTAGGGAATCACGATAAGACCTAAGACAGTAGGTAAAACATAGCAAGCATTAAAAGCACATCTATAAGCATCAATCAAGGTGCGTAACACATACTATAAACATCACATTTCATAGCACCTATAAAAAGTACACTAGGGCCTTGCACCCTACAAACTTAATAGTCCCCTGGCCAACTGGCCATCTATAAGGGGCTCAAATGCCCTCTGTCCAAATTCAGGGCGCGCTGCCAATGCAGCGACAGTCACGGGGGCGCATTTGGCGCAAACCTAAACGTGGCAGCTTCCCACTACTTGCTGGGCAGCTGGGAGACTGAAATGAAGGGCCTAAACGTTGCAGCTGGCACTAAGTGCTGCGCAGCTGTGCAGGCCAAGGTAGGGGGGAAGTAGCACGTCTCACTCCTAGTTTAGAAACATGTCCCCTAAAATAAAAGACCTAAACGGTGCAGCTGCCCACTACTTGCTGAGCAGCTGTAAGGTAAAAATGCGGCATGGGCTCTCAGAGGCCCTTTAAATGAATTGGGCCAAAGGTTGGAGCCATCTGGCTCTAAAAATAAACATGTCTCAGGGAGCACACTGGCTCCTTAAATAATAGGGCCACCATCAGGAAAAAGGACTTGCCCCCAAAGCGTGGAGAGCACCGTGGAGCATGCTGGTGCTGTAAATAAATATGTACATGGTGGAGCCATCACGGGCCCTAAATGAAGTATGTCCCAAGCCCCTCATAGGGACTCTAAAATAAATGGGGGCCTTGTTGGAGCCATCTGGCCCTAAAAAACAAAGCATGCCCACTGGTGGAGCCACTTCGGCTCTTGAAACAAAGGTGCAGGCACGGGCAATGTGCCTCGCGCCCCCTCTGCAGGAAGCATGCGTTTGGCGTCTCTCTCTCCCCACAGGTTTACCGGGGCTCCCAACAGCTCACGGGAGCCCCGAGCGGCATCCGGCCATGCTCGGCCGGCTTCTTCCACTGCGAGGCTTCCCTTCCGGCCCAGAAGCCCAGCCCCCAAAGGCACAGACTTGCCTGCCTTCCGGGTCGTACTGGGCAGCGGCCCGGGAGGGATTTGATGTGCGGCTCGGGTTGCGGCGGTGAGTCTCGAGGCAAACGAGGGGTAGGCTCCCTCTAATTCAAAATATAAAGCGGAGTAGGCACCCGCGATAATTTAAATAAAAGCCCCATAAAGCGGAGTAGGCTCCCGCTATTAGAAACAAAAGCACCAGCGGGCTGGGCACCCGCAAAAGGGCACCACAATACGGTGTGGGCACCCGCGCCTCTCCGTCTCTGAAAGGGAGGGAATCCCCATGCTGGGATTACTTCCGGGAAGCATTGCAGCACAGCACTGGGGAGGTTAATTAAAATAAAGCGCTCGCAATGAGCTGGGACAGGCAAAAAGGTCATCAAAGGTAAAAAGGGGATCCTGGGGCAGAGCAGGAGGGTCCCAAAGGAATAAAGTCTCCAAGTCATCCAGGGGCAGGGCAGAGCCCAGGGAGGCAAGCCTTCCCCTGGGCCCCAGCAGCAGCACGACCCTGGTAGATTCAAGTCCAGAACAAAAACCTCTTCATGGGGTGCCCCTCCTTTTTTACAGCTAAATCCTTTGTTCCCAAAGGTGCATGCAAGGAGAGAACCAGCTACAACTGGTTATGGAGCACTTTGTTTTGCTCAGCTCCCCTCTCTATTCACAAGACAGGCCAGGGACATCAGACACACCACAGGGGGTGGAGATAAAATTGTGGAGGGAAGGCACAGCCCTATTCAGGTCCCAGGTGCAACTCCTCCCTCCCATCTACATGCAGATCTCCCTATTCACCACCAGGCAGACTCATTCTGGGTCCTGGAGCCAACCACACCAGCCAGCCCCTGTCACTCACAAGCCAGACAGGCAATTCACATCTCACAGCGCACAGAAATGCCCACTTCTAAAAGTGGCACTTCTCCACTAGGCACAATAAATCTGCGCACACCATCGTGTAGCATTTATCCTCACGAGTTTGCACATACCAAACTCGTCCCTGCGCTCCCCACATATCAGGAACTACCATGGACACACATATCCCCCATGCATTCCTATGGGAGGGCAGGCCACTCTCAGCACACGCACTCAGAGTGAGCACTTACTTTACACTGGGCCACAGTGCTAAAGTGCGCAGAGGCCTAAAATCACTACCACCAAGCCAGAGGCTAAAGGCAAAAAGTCTGGGGGTAAACCTGCGAAAAAGGCCTAAGTCCAACATATATCCTCTCACACTCCCTGCTAAATGCAAAGAGATGGCAAGAGGTAGGTGTTGAAGGCATTTCACTTCTGGGACAACCAGAAAGAGAGAAAACCTCAAACATCATAGGAAGTAAGATGGTGCATAAAAACGTTAGACAGACTCACTCTAAGACCTTAATTATGAGTTTGGTGGTAAAAACCACCAATCTTGCACATAGAGTAAAAAGGTTTCTAAAAGATTCGGTAAATATCACACATGTTAAAAAAACACTGATCATGAGTTTTTACTGTATAGCAAGGAATCAGCATTTACTCCATGTGTTAAATAGTGAATGTGTGTTACCGCATGTGGTAAATACCACACCTGATAAACAGCACAAGCACAAAACATCAGAAGGTGCCCATTTTCAGGCATTGGAATGTCCTGAAGTGATGGAAATAATTACAATCAACAAACAATTATTTAAGGGTTCAAGGGAAGTATTTAGAGACCCGGGCACAGTTATAACCCCCCACACAAGTACTAAGAAACAACAAATAACTGTGGGTCTAATGATACGTTCAAGACATGCTATGCGTTGCTGGCTATGTGTCTGCTGCTACTGTTTAAATAGAAGACAGACTGGACAGTCAACCACTGTGAAAAATGTCCATCAGTTACTCATTTTCGGGCTCCCAGTACATCATCTGGTCTACTCCACAGTAGTATGACCACCACTGACTGACTGTTTGAAGTACCGACGGAGAGAGCGGGGCTTCATTTTCCTGAGCTGTTTGCCAGGTGAGGTGAGGCAATTCCCCTTACAATTTAAGGAGGAAAATGGAAGTGTACAGGTGACACTTTTTTCTGTTCACAAATGTCCTGTTGTTTTTTCACATATTATCACGTTATGCAGTAGCAATTAAGTTTATGGGTCCTGAGGAAGCGGTTGGTATAATATATGACCATTACCCGCAGAAACATGTCGACCAGATAGCCCAGTCAGAAGGTATTTGTTTGAACCACCTGACTTTTTTGCACTATTGTTGTTTTTAATATTGGAGGTGCATGACCTTAGAATAAAGTGATTATTGTATGCACTATCCAATCTTACACTTATATTTTTCCCTTTGCACTTATTTTTTATGCACTGCTTTCCGTTACTCACAAATGAACAAAACTTACCAGACATTCATCCACCACTATATTTCTCCAATATATATCTATGGGGATAGAGTGGTGGTCATACTACTGTGGAGTAGACCAGATGATGTACTGGGAGCCCGAAAATGAGTAACTGATGGACATTTTTCACAGTGGTTGACTGTCCAGTCTGTCTTCTATTTAAACAGTAGCAGCAGACACATAGCCAGCAACGCATAGCATGTCTTGAACGTATCATTAGACCCACAGTGATGGAAATAATGCCTAGAGAACAAAATCAGCCACACCAACAGAAGGACCTCAGAACACCCCAAAAGTACACCAATAACTCTTTCCTTCGAGGGAGTATGTAGGCATTCATTTTGTGGGGACTGAGCACAAAACAAGACAAATTGAATCCACTGCCATCATCTGATATCACTTAGTCACCACAAGCACAAACCTGCTAAAGTCTTCCATCATGTATCCAGGCAGGGACAGGAAGCAGAAGTTCACAGATCTTGAGCTGGAAGTCCTAGCTAAGGGGGCGGTAAGACACCATGAGCATTTAATGTGCTGTCTCATACTGAAGATGCCTCCAAAAGCAAACAAAAACTCACATGTGAAAGGAGATTGTGGACAAAATACATTACTACTATTAATATTCACATAATGTTGAGAACATTAAAAACAGGTTCCACCCCTTGCAATGCTAGGTACTTAAGCGAGTTGCCAAGCACAATCATTAATGGCAACTGATGATAGTTCTCCACTTCAGCTCTACTTCTAGCCGTGGGAAGAAAAAATTATGATAATCGTCAATGTGTCTGGAGTAGAAGACATAAAAAAAGTCGCGAGATTGGAAGTATTCAAGGTAAGAGACATGAGAGTTGTAATTGGAGTACATTTGGTTGTTAAAAAGTTGACTTCGGGGGTGTGGCCAGGCAAGATGGCCGGGTGGACGAATTTACTCCAGCTCCGGAGACCTGCACTGAACGCAGAGCGCAACCACAGCGCTGGCGATCTAAAAATTACCAGATTTGGTTCAGGATGACTGCGGGAGGTAGCGGAGAGACCGGCGACGCGAGGACTCTGCTGCAAAAGTTAAGATTTGCCGGTGTTCAGACTCCGGCTTGGAGGCAGCCATGAAGCCGAGGGCTCGTTGCAGCGTCCGGAGGGTAGGCAGAGCACCGACGATCCCACAGGAGGTGAGAAGCAGCGGAGAAGGTGAGCCTGGCGGGGGGGCCCCTCCCCGGCGGCACTGCGCATGATCGGCAGCGGCTACTCCGGGCCTTGAAGCGGGGCCAGGGTCGAGGAGGCTCCCATTTGTCCCCCCCGAAGCAGTGGAGAAAGGCGGGGTGCAGAATGCTGTTTCTGCAGGGAGCACAGACTATACCCCCTCACCCCCCAGTAGATTTGCTGACAGTGGGGCATGAATTAATGGAGCCCACAAGGGGGTTGAGAGGGCCTGCCTGACCCTAAGAGGGAAAACACAAAATGACGGCCTAACAGCAGTGGGGGCAAGGAGATGCTGAATAGGGGACATGATTGCTTGACCAGGGTATGAGGGAGCCACGCTGCGTCTCTGCCCTCAAAAATTGTAAGCAAGGGCTGCGGTGAAGTAACCACAAAGTGACACCATTTGCCTGACTCCAAGATGGTGGCTGAAAATTAATATTGGGAAACAATGGAGGCCCTGACCTTATGGTAAGAGACACAGCATCGTACTGGGAGAGGTAGCCGAAACACGCTGACTTTATAATGTCCTTAACATAAGCGCTATCCTTTGGATGGGTGATCGCACTGCCTTCTCGTGTGCATGACAGTACGACGGATGACGCAGACTGCAGTCAGAACAAGACCCTCCCGCCCGGTCTCCCACTCAAGAGTAGGTCAGCAATTGAAAGTAACTCCGCACACAGAAGCCATACTTTGAGAGGAATTGACCTGTGCTGGCAGGGAGAGCTCTCCGAGGTGTCCATATACCACCAAAAAAGGCAACGAACAAGGTCTTCACGTATTTCGCAGTTTCAGAAAAAAGTCAAGAACACAAATTAAGTGGACAAACAAGCACAATCCACTCACCAGTGAGGACTTGCTGGCCTCTCTCAAAGATTTCAAATCAGAACTGTGCGTAGAAATCAAACAAGACCTGCGGGCCTCAATGGAACAACTGAAGACAGACCTCTCCGAACGCATGTCTACCCTCCAGCAGGATATGGGCGCTGTGGGATCCCGGGTTCTTGAAATTGAGGAACATACACAAGACCTGGACACCCGCTCTAACAGGATACATGAAAAACCACTTGAGTTCCATGCGCAGCTCCTACAAGCCATCCTGAAGGTGGAGGGCCTAGAAAACAGGTCTCGGAGGAAGAATATTCGTACAAGAGACCTGGAGGAGGGTGAGGAAGGCCCAGACCTGGAGGCCTTTATGGAAGGGCTCTTTGCAGAAATTGTGAGTCCACGTCAGCTGAAGATTAAAATAGATAGGGTTCACAGAGTTGGGAATCTGAAGTCAGGGGAATGGCACCGCACAAGGGATGTCCCCGTTAAGCTCCATTCTTTTGAAATAAACAAAACAATACTACAAACCGCAAGGAAAAATGAAGAGACCGCGTTCCAGGGGTACAAGTGCCTATTATTTCAGGGTCTGAGGCCCTCCACTCTGGCACGCAGGCAACAACTAAGGCTGATCACCACCAACCTCAGTGAAGACAATATACGCTACAGATGGACATTCTCATTTGGTCTAGCCTTTGAACTCAACAACAAATCCCACCTGGTCTTAGGTCTAGAAGAAGGCTTGCCTATTTTGGGCCTCCTTGTCCCTGAAGATGGCAACAGCCAAGGCACCTCAAAAGACACAAACGCGACGTCAAGGCGAAGACAACAATGGCACACCTTCACAAAAGGCAAACCAAGTAGCAAATGACGTGCCAAGACCAATCCCTCACCGGTCAGGAGACAATCCATGCCTTGTTCTTGGGGACGGAGCTACGAGTACAGGAGAGAAGAACACAGGTGTAAAGATGTTTAATAGAACTGGCGCACCTTCGTAAGGGTAAACGGTCTGAACTGGACCCTAATACTAAAGATTTCTTTACAGATGGAACGCTAAGATGAAATCATCCATTGGTTGGGACTCTGGGCTCTGGGCACTGCCTGTGTCTCCGGTTATTAGACCAGTTTCTATCATTGCTGAACTGGCTGGAAGCCCGTTGGCTGTCGGGCGAAAGGTTGATGAGAAGTTTGATTTTCTTTGTCTTTTTACACAGGGGAGGGTATCTGTTGGTGGGATCAAAGAATGAATAGACAACTGTTACAAATGGGGATTGCTGGATCACTATTCACTGCTAAAAGAGGTAATTGTAAACAACAACCAGGGATGGTTAAAGGAGGAGCGGGGATATGTAGGGAGGGAAGAAGGAGGACCAGTGTTCAAAAATGGCAATATGGTTTTAATAGTGTCATGGAACATAAAAGGTATGAATTCGCCCCTTAAAAGGGAAAAAGTCTGGAAATAGTTCACAGACCACCAGTTTGAAGTGGTAGCGTTGCAGGAAACGCATCTTAAAAAAACAGAAGAGATGCGGCTCCGCCATAAAAGCTACCCATTAATCTATAGATCGTCCGACAAATCCATACAAAAGGAGGTTGCCCTGCTGTTCCACAGCTCTACAAAATTCCAGACTGAGGCTATTAAGTCTGATCAGGAGGGCAGAATAATCATGGTGAAGGGGAGACCGAGAGGCAGACTTTGCACATTTAACTCCGTATACGTCCCCAATACAGAGCAAACTGAGTTCCTGACCTCACTCCTAGACCAGATTGGGGAATTTGCAGAGGGCCTAATGACACTCATGGGTGACTTTAATCTGACATGGCAAGCAGAGATGGATAGTACACACTCTCAGAGGGTAGCCACAAACATATTTTATAAGGGAAACAAGCAGAAAATACAAGCTTTGGGCTGACGAGATGGGTGGCAGACGCTCTACCCGACCACCAAAGATTAAACCTACTTTTCACATGTCCACTCGACATATTCTAGGTTAGATTACATTTTTATAAGGCAATCTCTCCTAGGTTCTTTAGAAGATGCAAAGATACTCCCGCTTACGATCTCAGATCACAGTTTGGTAACTATCAGTCTGTCTTGGGGGCACAAGGGGGCAAGCACTCTTAAATGGTATTTTCCAGTTCCAGTGACCAGGGAGAGACTTTTGAGAGAGGAGTTGTGGAAATCCATCTCTGACTTCTTTGAGCTTAATCGCCCCCAGACCACCTCAGTCCAGAATAATTGGGATGCATTTAAAGCAATCCTCAGGGGTAAGTGCATAGAGCTGAGCTCCACCCTAAACAAGCGGAGGGCTAAGGAAAGAGTAGCACTGGATGAGGAACTGGCGAAAGGAGAGAGGGACCATAAGACAGCACCGTCACATATATTGAAGAGGCAACTCACAGCACTGAGGGGGGAAATCAAAGCAATTTATGCTAACAGGGTGGAATACACACTCTTGAGACTCCGGAAAATCTCGGATGTGCACGGAAGCAAAGAGGGGGCCCATTTAGCAAGGCAGTTGCGCGAAAAGAGGGAATGTGAATACATAGGGGGCATACAGGACAGGGATGGCACTATAGCCCATAAAGAGTACATTAAAGCACACATTTTCAGCGTTTTTTTTTTAGATCTCTACACAGGTACAGATACTAATCTATAGCAGCAATACGTGGACTCAGTATTGCTACACCAGATCTCGCCTGCAGAGAACGATCGGCTGAATGGACCGATAACGGAGGATGAGGTGATGACAGCAATTTCGAAACTCAAACTACACAAATACCCAGGGCCTGACGGGCTTACAGCTCAATTTTATAAAATATATGCGTCGAAACTCACACTACACCTCACCTTGTTTTTTAATGCGATAGCAGAAGAATCTCATGTTTCAAACTCTATGGCTGAGGCTGTGGTCACGGTGATTCCCAAACCAGGGAAGAATCCGCATAACTGTGCATCTTATCGACCCATTGCACTGTTGAACTTGGTTGCCAAACTCTTCTCTGCCATAGTTGCCGCGCGACTAGATATCTTAATGCCCTTACTAATCCACCCTGATCAATCGGGCTGCATAAAAGGCAGATAAACTCACAATAACATTCGAAGAACTATTTATTTGATTGAGAAAGTGGCCAAATTCAAGATTTGGCACTATTGGTGGGCCTAAACACGGAGAAGGCCTTTGACAGGGTGGATTGGTCTTTCCATTTTCTGACTGTGCTAAAATCTGGATTTGGGCAAGGCTACATTAACATGGTCTGGGCTAACTATAGGTATCCACAGTCAAGAGTACAAGTTAACGGGTCGTAATACCCACCATTCTCCCTGAGTAGGGGCACAAGACAGGGGGGCCCACTGTCCCCCCCTGCTGTTCGCTCTTAGCATTGAGCTCCTGGTGGTCCAGTTCAGAGCTAACACAGATATTAGAGGCATACAATTCAGGGGCACAGAACATAAGACCTCGCTTTTCGCTGATGACATTTTAATGACGCTTACAGACCCGGGAACCTTCCTACAAGCATTACAGACAGAATTAAATAAATTTGAAGCCGTAGCGGGTTTCAAGGTAAATACTTCGAAATCCTTCCTATTGAATCTTACAGACCCAGAAGAGGAAGCCTAACCACCTTTCAATGGACCAAAAGCTCCATTAAGTATTTAGGGATCAAACTCACTCCTAGAGTAGAAGACCTCTATAAGGCCAACTATCCCCCAATGCTGCCCCAAATACAAAAGGGCCTCAAACGGTGGGAACCATTGTACATCTCCTAGCTAGGACGGATCAATGCTGTCAAAATGACATTGCTTCCGAAGCTACGCTATCTGTTCCAGGCTCTCCTGATTGATTTAGAACGTGAGCTGCTGCCCAAGTTACGCTCCTTAATTACTAAATTCATATGGAAAGGGGGAAGAGCACGCCTACCATTCCATGTCTTAAGACGGCCAAAGAAGGAGAGGGTGTAGCGTTACCAGACTTCTCAGTCTATTTCAAGGCTGCCCAATTGAGGGTACTGGAGGAGTGGTCCATGAGAGAATCCGATAAGCATTGGCTACACATGGACAGGGCAATGATGGGCAGGACGATTTGGGATATCCTCTGGAGATCGAAAAAAGAGAGGCCAGCAAATGCATACATTTTCACTCCGACAAGCACCACGTTCAAGGTATGGGATGAGGTAACTAGGGAGGGGGGGCTGACATCCTTTCCTTCACCGTACACACCCATCCATTTCAACCCCGATTTCTCACCAACCTTGCGAGATGGCCCATGAGACACTTGGCGGGAAGGTGGCTGTCTGATGGTTTCAGGCATGTTTCACAACTTTGACGTACAGACATTCGAAAGATGCCAAAGAGAATTCCAGGTCCCGAGCAGTGAACATTTTCACTGTCTCCAACTCAAACATTGAGCCTCTCAGCCTATGGTAAGAGAAGCCACCACCAGAGAACGCACAATGATAGAAAAATGGGTTCAGAAGGTGAGCACCATGAGGGGAGTGATCTCTTTTCTCTATGGACTACTATTGTCGGCAAGACACGCCCCACGGGCCTGGTACATGTCTCTCTGGGAACAGATCATTGGGAGAGATATCTCAGGGGAAGTGTGGAAACATCTGTGGTCGGATATAACAAAGAGTAATCACACAGTGAGTCTAAGAGAGGCCCATTCCAAGACTCTTTATGATTGGTACCTCTACCCTACTAAACTTAAATAGATCTTTCCTTACTCTTCTGATTTCTGCTGGCGCGAATGCGGTCTTCTTGGGGACTTTCCCCACATATGGTGGGATTGCCCGACTATTCACCCTTTCTTGGAGGAGATTCACACTCATATTAAGGGAATGCCAGGTTATCCCATACCGACCTCCATCGAGGAAGTACTTTTAGGCATTAGAGCACCAGAAAAAAGCAGACACAGTGATTTTATGGGCATGCTTAGGATCGGCCAAAACAACAATAGGGCCAGCCTGGAAAAAGAACAAGGCTCTAGTGCTGTCTCTCTGGCACTCACAACTCTGGAAAATACTCTCGATGGAAAGAGTTGCAGATATTTTTAGAGATGATTATAAAAATGATGAGTATCGGTGTGGTCCATTGGTTTCCCTTCCCTCGAGTGGCCTTCCATCAGCGGCATGTGCACCTTCAATATGAGCATTACAACTTTTCCACCTTATTTCTAGATACAAGTCTCATCCCTCCTGTCCTTGCAAGCCTTACATTGGACACGGCTCCCTACTCTGATACAAGTCCAACTATTCAATGACATTTAGACAGTTGATGAACCACGACCACCAGCGCAGGGGAGGCGGGAGAAGGGGGGGTCGGGGGTTTGTTTGCAACAATGTTGAGGCGGGATTCTTTTTGGTTAGGTCTGTTGTGGTAAAAGAGTCATGACTCGAAGCGTGAGAGGGAGGTAGAAGGACATCACAGAAACAGAAAATGAACAATGATTAGATGTATTTGAAAGAACAATGTCCTATGTTTCTTCAGGCTCTCACCTAAATGTAATTTGTCTGTGACAGTCATGCTGATTAAATAAAGCTTTGAAAAAAAGTTGACTTGGCTGAGAATAATTATCATTTTGAAGAGTGATCAATGAAATTTCTTACGCTTATGTACACTGATTCACATTTATCCACGTATTTGATGTCATAGGGGCTAACATCTCTCTAATGGTACAAGTAACATCTATTGAGATTGAACTACGGCAAGCATACAGCATTGTAGTTTTGATGATGAAGGTTGATAGTGATGTTACCACAGTATGTTATGTTATGTTATGTTAAAAAGTTTTTGTATAGCGCAAATCACCACTGGTCTCTAAGCGCTCACACAGAAAAGGTACATAACCTGATGCCTCCTGAATCACTCCGCCCTCGGCCCAGATTAGGGCGTGGATGTTAACTTTTTAAACAGATAGGTCTTCAAGTTCTTCCTAAAAGACAGTAGTTGCGAGTCTTCCTTCAGGCTGGCTGGTAACTTGTTCCAGATTTGCGGGAGAAGTACGGACAGAGCTCTGCCCCCTTTGGATTTTAGCTTAAATCTGGATTGAAACAAATTGGAGGCTTTACTCGAGCGCAAGGCTCTACCTGGAATGTACTTCCTCAAACGCTGTTTAATATATTCCGGGGCTTTACCAAAAATGGCTTCATGAACTGCACTCTGAATTTAACGGGCAGCCAGTGCAGCTTCCGGAGCAAGGGGGTTGCATGCGAATTTCTAGGTAGTGAGTAGATCAGCCTGGCTGCGTCGTTCTGTACAACCTGCAGTTTCCTCAAAAGCTTCTGCGGAAGGCCTAAGTACAAGGCATTCCCATAGTCCAGCCGCGAGATGACTGTGGCTGACACTATGGATTGTAGTGTGGGGGCCGATAGAATGGGTACTAACTTCCGGAGTTGCCTAAGCACCCCAGTACAAGACCCAACCACTGCCGAGACTTGGGGAGCCATAGAAAGGTCTGCATCAGTCTTCAACCCCAGGCTTTTGACCACCCTTCCAGGAATAGGTGTAGTCCCTAATTCAGGGGGCCAAAACAAATGTTGTTGGTCATCCAATTTACAGTGAATCTAAGCAGATTCCTTACCGATTCCTGCGCTTCCCTTGAATCCTCCAGCTGAACCAGTAGCTGGGTATCGTCGGCATAGTTAAAGATTTGGCAGTTGCTATGCATTAACTCCTCCACAAGAGGTTGAAGGTAGATGTTGAAAAGCAGGGGGGATAGTGCGGACCCCTGGGGTACACCCCAGGCCACAGCATCTGCCTCCGATAACTGGTCTCCCAACTGCACTCTCTGGGTCCGACCCGTAAGAAAAGATTCAAGCCATTTGAATGCTTGCCCTGTTATTCCCAGCTTCCTGATACGGTCCAGCAAGATGGTGTGGCTGACCGTATCAAACGCCGCAGACAAGTCCAATAGAATCAGGGCACAAGGCTGTTTATTGTCTGCCCGGACTCTCAGCTCGTCAGCAACTGTGGCCATTACCAGTTCTGTGCTATGTTGAGGCCGAAAGCCTGCCTGCCTTGAGTGGAGTAAACCATGTTCCTCCAGGTAGCCGGCCAGCGTGTTCAGGACATGCTTCTCCAGGATCTTGCTCAGAAATGGCAGTTGAGAGATGGGCCTGTAATTCTTTAAAGCCTTGGTGTCCGCTCCTGCTTTCTTCAGGAGTGGAGTGACCCTAGCTTCCTTCAAATTTGACGGGAGATAGCCCGTTTCTAATGACTCATTTAATAGGCTCAACAGCTGACTTTGAATGCCGGGCAAGGCCATTTGAAAAATTCTCGGAGGGCATGGATCCGTGCTAGATCCTGATTTTATTTGGCATGCGATGACCGCCAAGCTCTCTTCATCTAAACATGGGATACTGTTCAGCAACCCTGTCAGCTCCTGGCAAGCAGGGCGAGATGGCAGAAGAGGATCCGCTGGGATCTCCCTAATATCCCTGATAATATCTTGCACTTTCCGGTTGATCGGTTGCAGGAATTCTCCCCTCCAGCTGCGTTAGTTCCCTGAGGATTGCAAATGTCTCCCTTTGTTTGTTCACAGCCCCTCTAATTCTGTCCTCATAGAAGGCTGCCTTCCTCGCCAGGATGTCCGCCTTGTATTTTGACAGAAGTATTTTATAGGTTTCCGACTCAGCTGGACTGTAGCTGAGTCTCCACCTTCTCTCCGCCTTGCGAAGAACTTGTTTCTTTTCCCTGAGCGAGGCGTCAAACCACGGTACTCCCTTTCCTATGGCACTGGTCTTCTCCAACCGCTCAGGAGCTAGCATGTCCAGAGCAGTGCAGATCCAGACCATAAGGGCTGTGGTGTCAGAGTCTAAGCTTTTCTCACTCCTCTCAGGTGGTGAGATGGAAAGAAGCGTAGAGATTAAAGGGTCTGCCTCCACCTTCTTCCATGGTCGAACCTTTCTCCGCAACGGATTAGACGTTACTATGAATAATGCTGTTTTTTTGCAGCATCATGGCATTGTGATTTGATCAAGAGTACCTAACACAGAAGTTCAGTATACACAGATCCACACCAAACAGCATTTGCATATAAATAGTGTGCTCGATTTTACGGATTCAGCACACTCTCTTCTGTCTACCAGGTGTACATGAGTGTAGTCAATTGACACAAGTTTGTCATGGAATCCTGCTGTACCGTAGATGATTGCTTTGCTGACATTAGCAGTGTGAGTGTGCAAGAGCTACTATATATGCTGTTCACTCACTCTCTCCAAGCATCCATCACTAAGCAGAGTATTTTACTAAACATTGACTGACAAACATCGAGCACCAATCCTGCTGTGTGGCACCTGCGGCAAAGCATTTTAGCACAGCTAGCATTTCCAAGAAGGGAGGATGGCAGTGGAGCCCCATGCTGGGCTCCAGAGTATCCATAGTAATGAAAATATCATTGCTATGGTGCTCATTACAATCCAGTATATCCTCTGAATCTCAAGCTGACTCTTGCTTATGGGTGCCAACCTTGCTCTGTCAATTCTGGCTCTCATCCTGTGTTGCCAGCACATTTGAGGTCACTGATTGGTGGCATGGTTTCCATCCTTATGCGGTATGGTGTATTGCAGCAGAACATGGATTTGGCTTAGCGTGACATAACAGCTTAGCATTGCTGCATCCATGGTGGAGTTCTGCAGAATGAAAGTGAGAGGTGCTGCAATCAGCCTGTGAGAGCTTCACCTGTCCATGGATGTTTATGTAGGTATGGCTCTCTGTGCAGGTGTATGTGATTTTATTTTATAGCTTTTCTTTAATTTCCTATACTGACAGGGATTTTAACTCCGGCTTTTGACTGGAGGTATTTTAAGGTGATATTTTCCACTAGTTTTCAATGATCTCTTATACTTGTAATGGGGTGTATTTGCCACATGCTTTATTTTTCGCATGAGGTGAGAATCACAAGTTAAAAAACACGTGTTAAATAGCACATGTGCACCACAGACGTTCAGTAGTTAGCACATATGCTAAATATCACCTGCATTTTTTCATTTCATGATCAGGAGAGTCTGCAAATTCATGCACTGTTTACAGTAGAAATGTGGTAATTACTGTTACGCCTAACTCATAATTAGGGCCTAAGTGTCAGAGAGAGCCAGAAAAGAACCACCAAAAGACTAAAGGCCTGATTACGAGTGCTATTTATTGCACCTCATAAATAGCAATATCCGGAGTACATTATTTATTGTGTGTGATAAGTAGAGCCTATCACATGTTTTCGGGGAATAACATAAGGATAATGGTGTTTAACACATGAAAAATCCCCATGGGGTATGTAAAATATGTTCACTATAACACAAAAGAAGGCCTGAGGAGATTTAAAGACTTTTTCAGAAACCAATACCACAAAAATGCTCCTAGGTCTATGAGAAGTGGAGGAGTGATTTGGGTGTTTCCCTTTTCAAGGGCGGTTTCCCTTACCCACCCTAGGGTGGCATGCTACATCATAGGGTAACCTCCCAGTATTATGAATCTAGTCATAATGCAGGCTACAACCCCCTCGCTGAGAGGGAGGAGCTCAGGGCTGTTTTCTGGGTTAGAAAGAGGAATACTAAAACCTGTGAGTGAGCAGAGTGTGGTGAGGAGTGAAAATAAGAGATATTAGGGTAAAACTAACTCTATGGTACGCTATCAACTTTATGGGGACGTCCCTGGGCCAGGATTAAAATCAGACTACGACAGGAGGGTATTCAACCTATCATAGAACTGTGCAGGTGATAAAATGTTTCAACTCTATACTCTCCTTAGAGGTGTGGCGGCTTTCTTCAGGACCTATGTGTGTAGTATGTCTCTTGGAGAAATTATATTAAATCAAAAATAAATATGATGGTATCCAAACCGGTGGTTGGAGTGGAGAACCGCTCTATCAGAGGGAACCATATGTAGCCAAATAAATTGTAAATATCCATTCATCACACCACTCAGAATTTAAAGCCATAGTATGTATGTGCTCTTCCTTGCCCATAAAGTCAGGTAATAGGCATCCATTTTACCCTGGCGCAAACTCTAGAAGGCATCAAAGTCCTATAATTAGAAGGACAGGTGGGGTCTCAAAATGATATAAATAATAATTACAAATAATAACTAAAAATTGAAAATAAAACAGTGGACTCAAATGCAAATTTTTACAATTGTCCTCAAACTGTGTTAATGGTGGACAACATCCTGTTACTCCTCCAAATGGAGAGCATCGACATGTGGATGACCCCGCTGGATATGTGTTGCAAGTAGTTGCAAATATTTGTATATTGCACACACAGGTGGTGATTGTTACAGTAGACAGATGTATTTTTTAATATGAAGATTACAATATGGTGTTCAGTAATTAAGGTCATGGTGAGTGTGTGATGGTTATTCCCCTAACTGGTCAATCAACCGCCAGTCCGGCAGGATATGCCGCGACAAGCTCAGTATAGGCTGATCGTGGCTTGCCGACATATTAACAGGACAGCCTATTGTTGAAAGGGGTGGGGGGAGGGAATGGTAATCGTCAGGTATATCTGACCGATAGTGCCAAAAGGTGTAGGTCGTTGCAATGTGAAATCGCCCAGGCCCAAATCTAAACCAGCCTCGGGGAGACTAAGGGAACACAGACGGGATAAACCCGGGTCGGAAAGCCGTCCGCGCGGCGCCCAATCTGCATTCCTTACCCAAGCCGGCATGCAAGCGTGAATAGAAGCAGCACCGTACCTTCTAGTGAAGATGTAGATGGCACAAATTGCGCCTCGGAAGCATCACTGGATCGCTATGACGGGGGTGTCAAACCTCTGTTGTAGTGTAGTTCCTATATCCCTGATAGGCTCTGCGCATTGGAATAATATACACTATAGTTTTGACATAGGAGTGAGGGCAGTATGTCTCTATCGAGTACATTAAACTTAATTACTTGTGTGTGCCAGCTAACTCAGAGGTCACTAGAAACTTCTCGAATGAACAAGAAGGGATTCGTTTCTGACAACCACATAAACATGACAACTTTGTTTCCCTTAGAATCGGAACAATCTCCGAATCGTGGAAACAATAGATAACCGTTTCACTCAGTCAATCATGCATGCTTCGTTTCTACAGAGTTTACACAGAAATATGTAGATGGATGTTTCAATAAAAAGGGTTTATTGAACAGTCTTATTTCTCATGCAAGGGATATGAACTGCTACAATCGTAAGACAGAATGCGAAGGATACTACGTACAGTGTTAGCAGTAAGATGAAATAATACTGCAATATAATGGCTTGTAGCTATGACATATACTCATAAAAATACATACCTTGCCCAGCTGACGTGCGGTCCTGCGCCACGCTGGTAGCGCTGTTTTAATTTTTTTCTATCTCGCTTCTGCCTCATTTTTAATTAGTCGCATTGTGCTGTGGCTACTATTGTGCTCTTTCTTGAGACTCTCCCTACCTTGCTAGCACTGGCTTCAAAACGACCTGGTCCACCGCAGCTTCCTGTGGCTGTTTGCTATGGAGGGTGAGTTGCAACCTGACCGCGGGAACTCCCCACTTCCGGTCGGCCACTTCTAGACTCCATCTTGGTTGTCGGTCAAGTTGTCTGGGCTCCCTGACTCCACCGGTATTTAACCGGGAGTTTGCGTGAGAGTTCAACTGATTGCCCAGCTGACGTTTAGTCCTGCACCACGTTGGTAGCGCTGTTGTTTTAATTTTTTTCTATCTCGCTTCTGCCTCATTTTTAATTACTCGCATTGTACTGTGGCTACTATTGTGCTCTTTCTTGAGACTCTCCCTACCTTGCTAGCATTGGCTTCAAAACGCCACGGTCCACCGCAGCCTCCCTTGGCTGTTTGCTGTGGAGGGCGAGTTGAAACCTGACCGCCGGAACTCCCCCCTTCCGGTCGGCCACTTCTAGATGCCATCTTGGTTGGCGGTCTAGTTGTCTGGGCTCCCTGACTCCACCAGTATTTAACCAGAGATGGCGCGGGAGTGCAGCGGGCACGCCAAAGGCAAGCCCATCTGCCCCCGTCTGCGCCGGTACGTCGCCTCTCGCCAGGAATGATGGCCGGGTTTCCTTAGGATTGCGCACCTATTCTAGGGAAGAATAACTAGCATTCAGTTCCGCTGCTAAGGTATGCAGTGCGCCTCCATTAATTCCTCTGGAGGGGCCTTTTTGTTGTTCGAGCTGTAGATATGTCTCCCTTCGCTATTGCCTCTTCTACCCTCACCTAACCTCTCAGCCCAGGCTGTAGCTGAAAATTCTCCATCTAAATATTAGGACATTGGCTAAGCACTATCTAGAAATTTATGATTTGGTAACGGAGGAATCTCCGGATGTGTTTTTTCTGACTAAGACTTGGCTTAACAACGATATGGTGGCTGAACCGAATTTAGCACTGCCTTCTGGGTACACTATTTGTATGGTTAATAGAGTCCAGGGGCGGTAGATTTTTAAATCTTATTACTCATGCCTTTTTATTAAAGAGGTAATTAAGGGCTGTGAATGTGCTTTTTTCAGTATTACAGTGTGTACTCATCTGACCTTATCAGGACTTTTAGTTTATCACCCACCGGGGCCCGCCACAAAATTTAAAGCTGACCTATTGACGGCTATTTGCATGCTTGTTATGGGTACATCTAACTTTAGCATTTTGGGCGATTTTAATTTGCACTTTGACTTGGTGCAAGACACTGAAATCTGTAGTCTGCTTGCAGATCTGGCTGAGTGCCAACTAAACCAATTGGTCCCTGGCCCCACCCTCTTATCTGGCCATCTGTTACACCCTATCTTTTCTAATGTTCTTTCCACTACAGTGGAAACTCCTAAACCCATTGGGTGAACCGACCATTCTTTGGTAGTAATGTCCTTCCCTGCCACTGAGCCCCTTAATAAGGCCACCAAACTGCCTGTTTTTAGATGCCCTTGACGGAAACTGAGGTTGGAGGACTTTTATGCGTTCCTCGTCACGAATCCCCTGAGACCTTTTAACGATGCAGACAAGGCTATAGATCATTTTGCAACTGGATCATCCAAGAGATGGATTCTCTTATTCCAGCTAAATGGTCGAAAGGCCGTACTTCTGATGCAAGCCCATGGTATAACGACTCGCTGATCACTCTACGGAAGGCCTGTAAGAAATCAAACCAGGAAATCGCGGCTGCCGACTGATCCGGCCCCCTGGTTCCAGGATCCCAGCGCGACGCGGCGCTCCCGGTATTGCCCGGCTTACAAGGTACATGTGGATTCAAGACTTCTTAACCTCCGGACCCTCAAGCTAGCGTATTTGATCCATGGATGACACGACCCAGTGGATAATATCTCCCGTTTTGGGCCTTCTCAGCGCGAGCTCTTAATTCAATAACCTATAATCTGTAGCATTGGTAAGGCGCTTCTAGTTTATGGTAAATTACCTTGCTAGATGTTTGGCCACAGCCCTAAAACGCCAATCCCTCCCTTCATCTAGATATACCAGTTCTAGCGGATTACCACTTTTAATTAAAGGGATCCCGGGTCTAACTGAGCTCCAGTACCTTTACCCCTCTGGCAAAAGAGGCTTTTTAAACTCAAAAGGCAACCATTGCTTTGTCCTGATGATGGACCCCATCATTTAGCAAGGGGTCCGAAACGTCGTCGACCTAGTGTGTACCATATACCTGTGATACTATTAGTTACAAAAAATGTGTAATGGTACCTATAAGATATTCTCTGTCTAAATTTCAACTTTTCAGAGGTTGTTGATTTTGCCTTACAAGCCCTTTCTGTATGTTGTTCGTGTAATGTTGCGGCTGGGTACAGGTTGTGCCCCACGCACGTGAATTGTTGAAGGTGTTATTGTGTTTTGAAAACATTTTCTGATTTAAATACATATTTTGAGGACCTCTGCCCGGCTGGGCATGTCTTCTACAATATAGAACTGACTGAGTCTATATTTATTTGTAATTAATTGTCTTGTTGTCAGGGACCACTGTTGTTTTCCATATAAGAAATCAGAGCGTGAGTGGAGAAAGGACAACGGCCCAATGAAAAAAACATGCTATTTGGCCGCGATTAAACACTATCATAGAACTATCTGTACCGTTTGAACGGCCTACTATGCCAACGAAATAAAGCTTTGCCTTAACCCGGCCAAATGTATTTTCAAGATCCTTCAAGAGCTTAGGGTTAGAAAAAATGTGGCATCTGTTATCTCATCTGAGCAGCAGTGTGAGGAGCTGGCCACTTTCTTTGTTGAGAAAGTCCATACCACCTATTGGTCCTTCCCACAAGGGTGTTCTTCTCCTCCTATAGCTCTTTGTGGATCCCCGCCACTGCACCCTCTGACGGCTATCCCCAGTATTTCACAGAATTAGTTTATTCGGCTGAGTAGAAAAGTTAAATCTGGCTCTCCGGCCGATCCTTTAAAGCCTGTCCAGTTCAGGGATTCAACCTCTCTTTGCCTGGCCCCGCTGTGTCAGATACTTAACACGTCTTTTTCCACAGCGGCGGTCCCGGTGCTGTGGAAACAGGCGTGGGTATCTCCTATTCTTAAAAAAATATCACTTGACCCGGCAAAACTGGAAAATTTTCAACCAATATCTCTCCTCCCCTGGGTGGCTAAGATAGCAGAGGCGCATGTCAACATTATACTAATGAGCTCCCTGAGCACCAATAACATCTTGGATCCGTCTCAAAATGGCTTCCGCCCCGGTCACAGCACAGATACTGCTCTCCTGGCTGTGACAGAACATCTGCGGACCATTATTGATTCCGATCACTGATCTTGCTTGATCTGAGTGCCGCCTTTGATACGGTCTCGCATGGGATTCTGTTACAGCGGCTAGAAGAAGCTGGGGTGGTTGGTCTGGCTCTGGAATGGTTCAGATAATTTCTGACCGAAAGATCCTTCATAGTTTCGGCCCCCTTGTTTCTTTCTCAGGCGCATCCCATTGACCAGGGTGTGCCTCATGGCTCTGCACTAAGCCCTATATTGTTTAACTTGTGTGTTCAGCCTCTTGTAGCGGTCGCCAGGCACTGGTGCCTCACCATGGTCTCGTATGCAGATGATACGCAGCTGGTGGTGACCCTGGCAGATGGCTTCTCATCAGATGCCTCTAGGTTTAGAAGTGGCCTGGCTGCAGTTGCAGAATGGATGACAATAAATTGCTTCCAGCTGAACGCTAGCAAAACAGAAGTTCTGTTAGTGGGGAAGAACTCGAGCTTGTGGAATGAGCAATGGTGGCCGAACATTCTTGGTAGTATCCCCACTCTAAAGTCACTGGTTAAGAACTTGGGGGTATGGATGGACTCCTTCCTTAGTTTTCAAGACCATACTAAAAAAGTTGCTGGTACCTGCTTTGGCCTCCTTCGGGGTCTTAAGCCCCTTCTGAAGTTCTTTGATCCACCTACGCACTAGCTGATTGTTCAGTCTGCTATTCTATCCAGACTAGACTATGCTATTTCTCTCTTGCTGGGGGCTAATCAGGCTGAAGTTCTGCAGTTGCAGCGTGTTCAGAACGCTGCCGCCAGAGCCTTGCTGGGCCGTCTGCGGACATGCCCCTCTACTAGCGCTATCCGGAGACTTCACTGGCTACCTATGGCTAAGCGCATTCAATTTAAGACGCTGTGTCTATTCTTTAAGATCTTGAAGCTTGCCCCGCCCAGTCTGCTAACTAATTTGCTTACTTCGTATGTTCCTACACGCCAGATGCGCTCTTTGGGGCAGCTCCTGGTTAGTGTTCCCCTGTGTGAAACGTCTTCTGTCCGGGGGTCGTTCTTTCCGCTGCTTTGCAGCCGAGTTATGGAATTCCTTGCCTCTCTCAGATTCGCAGGATGGAACATCTGCTGGACTTTAGGAAAGCAATTAAAACCTTCCTCTTTCCTTTAGCCTAATCTTTTCGGTCTTCTTTCCTGTTCTTGGCGTTTTACTGTTTTGGTTCCTAGGTCTGTTATTCTGATGCTGGCAGCGCCGGGACGCCTCATCGCTGGGGCAGCTGTGCACTATACAAATCCAGGTAACATAATATAAACAACGCAGGCTAAAATACTCATCTGGTGCTTCTAAAATAATCCTACCCCAGTGTACCTAACCTAAGTGTAGTACGAGGGAAGTAGGCGCTGTTTAGCTATAGTCTTAGTTTAGCTATAGTTGCCAAGATTTGCCAAAAGTCCCTCTAGGTTCTAGTAAGCTCCATACCTTAGAATGAGTGAGGTTGGAATCTCTTTCCGGGTCTCGATCTCTAACACCCCACAAGGAGAGTCAGAAACACTGGAGCTGGATTCTCTGCAAGGAGGATGACAGTGTCTGGTCAGTGTGTCAGTTGGGGACTTGACTTCCTTCTGAACTTGCCGTGACAAGCCGCGTCGTGCAAGTAGGCAGCCGAACCGTGGACCGTGATTCGCCATGGCAAGTGAAGGTATATTTATACCTTGAAAGTGTTTAGGAATGCCAGTATTGACGTAAAAGTCATGAATGAACCCCTAAGGAATAGATGTTGATGCATAATAAATGAGTTCTTGGAGAAATCAATATCCAAGCAAGGGGAAGTCCTTAAGGCTTAAGAGTCTGGTTTTCCAAGAACTCGTTGTGACATAGATGAACGGATGTAGGTGGCCATGCCTAAATAAGGGCTGGATTTCTATGCCTAAATAAGGGCAATGTGAATTGTACCTATATAAGGGCATAAATCTGGAAATCTATATACGAAATCTAAATCGACACACAACACCCACTCCACTTTCGTATGAACGACGTTACTAAATCCTAAACATGTTAAACATATCTAAAAATAGAGTATCGCATGATGTGCTAAAAACATGTCCAAAAACATATTTCAAAAAAATGCATTTAAAAGTGTTGCTATGCGCATTAAAGCAATGCTTCATTCTAAGCGTATGCAGACGTTTGAATGCTACATGAATGAATCATAAACATATATACATGATGAAATGGCTCGTAAATACAGAAGAAAAAAGGCCGAAACCATTTCATGGCAAGTTCCCATAAATCAATTGTTATTGACAAGGTCACATATTGTCTCTGAAAGTGTTTCAAAGAATTCTGTTCTCTATGAATAGTTCTACTATAAGCAGATTACTTTGCCCAAAAAAGAAAAATACTAATTTGGGAACAAAAATTAATCATAGGAAAAAGTTTCAAGGTTTCAGTCTTTGTTTTGAAAAATGAAGGCCAAATTCAGAGTCTTTCCGGAACACTGTGTGCCTGAATCAAAAGTCAGTGTTTGGGGATGGAGAAAACATGAAATCTTCTAATTCTGTAGGCAAAATGTCGTCTACCATTGTAGGTGAAAGTTGGATTACCTCGTTTAGAAGACTAACCGCACATAGATGAGAAGCACCGCCGTCAGCATTGGTCACATCAGCAATGTTCGTATCGGATGTTACCTGCGCGCCTGTTGTTTCCTCTCGTACCTCAGCAGTAGCAATTTGCGTCTGTGAGATCTCAATGAATGCCGTCATCAGTATTGGTAGCCGCTGGGGACAACACAGAGCATGGGCCATCACCGGGTCCAGCAGAGTAGCGATATCTGTGGGCATGATTGATGGGAGTGTAAGACAGATGTCTAGCACGCATTCTTCACCGCAAACAGGCAGCGTAGAACAGGTAAAATGCAATCTTGTCAGATTGGTCTGAATGACAAAAACATGTGGTATTTAATTCTCGTAGACGAGGTAAACCTAAAATTTGGACGATGCGCTCACAACACTTCATCTCCAATAGAGCGCTCTCTATGGTGCTTGGAGTGACGTTGGTGAACTGCTTGAAAAGGTGTTAACAGTCCTGAACACACGGTTAAATACATGTACAATGCTGTTTGCATCAGACATGTTTAAGATACGTTCCAACATTTCTGAGAAATGTATAGGGCAGTTTGTATTCAAAAGGGCATGTATCTCGCAGAAGTCCTTGCAACTTGTAGATCATAGGTCTCTTTGGCCGAGGTCAGTGGCACAGTTTGTTGTAAAAGAATGGCTTTCATTCTGCTTAAAGTATCAATTCGTATAGAAGAGAAGTTCAGTGAAGGCCATAAAGGCGACTCCCTGGCTGTCTTGGTTTGTGGAAAAAATACTTGCATACAGCATGTGACCCTGGATGAAACAGTCACTAGATATGGGATACCTGGCAACATGACACAGCAGCTGTGATCATTCAACATAAGGTAACTTCCATAAGAAAGTAGTCCAAAAATTGCATTATTCACTGCAGCTGGTGAGCCTTGCAGGTGACAGGATAAGTTTGTAGTGGAACCATCGCAGCCCCCATGTAAATTAATACCCCAACAAAGCAGAGAGCCGCTTAGTGCGTTTTCACAGTTTGTACCGGTAAAAAAAACCTCACGCCCCCCACTCCAACATCTGTGTGTGTATGGTAAATCCCAGGATGTCTTGATGTATTCTTTACCTAAACTTTCATATTTGCCTGCTGGTATACTTGTTAGGTAATACTGAAAATGGAAAAATGTAACAGGCAGAGTAATTTTACTATGTATGATCCACTCAGTAGCTGGTTTTTCTGCCAATGTGAATGGTAATTTTTCTGGTTTTTCAAAGCTCAGCACCGTATAGTCTACTCCACTTTATGCCAGTTTGATCTGTTTATCTCTGAGATTGAATTCTGAAAACAGTGCCGTAGTGTTGATTAAATGCCAAGGCACATAGCCTGCACACAAGCTTTGTAGCGTCCAGCTTAATAGCATGATAGAACGTAATTGAGACTGACAATGTTGCAGCATGTAATAATCAATTTGGAGGAAATAAAAATCTGTGATCCATTTGGTTCCAATGGTTAGTTCAAGAAAATCAAGGAGGGGGGAGAATGGATCACTTGTCCTGTAAAATCAGGGTCTTAGTCATATTGGAACCGTATACAAACCCTCATAAACGTTCACAGGCAATTGGCGGTATATCTTGATTCTCCGCCTAGGTATACTGTTGAAGCATCATCATAGGGTTTTTAGATAGTATATATGCTATCCTCCACCTGGAGGTAGACCAACTAATTTGCCAGTAGTGTCCAGAGACTAAAAAGAGGGCGTGTGTGTGCTCAAGTGCAGTGAAGTTAAAATTACATACATCACTTTAAAACAAAAAAATGTATTTAGAAAAACGGTGATGGGAGAAATTAAAAATAATGAGGTGGTGCGTCTGTAGACCCAGTTACTAGTCTACCTCACTAGTAGGTCAACATGTTTCAGCCTTCTTGTATAATCCTGAGGCTTTCGTCAGGACCAAGTGTGCTTAAGAGCTCATTGCGGCTCCTAATAAAGTGGGTAACTTGCCACACTTGTTTTTTTTTAAATCAGATCTGAAACTTATTGATGCCGTTTTCTGGCTTCCTCAGGGTGCCGGGAGAGTGGTGAAAGAACCTTGTTCGATTCTCACAAGTCAGTGACTTGTTCTGTCTCTATGTGCGGCGCCCCATGTTGCAGCTTGACCAAGTCTTGTTCCATGTCGTCTATGGCAGAAGACACAATGCTGTCCAATGAATATATCCTGGACGACAGAGTCATTAACCCATTGTCTACTACAGGGAGAGATTTTTCTAAATTAATGCGATCAGTTTGTCGTATTCGTTCTGCAGTCTCTGCTTGGGTAATCTTCCATATTTCATAATAAGCAGCATAGATACCGGGAAATATGAAATGTTTTTGACGCGGTTTTCATGGTCCTAGCAAGAATTCCCTAAGGTCTGCGCCATCTTTACGTAAAGGTAAGTGTTGTTTTACATCCTCAAGTGTAGATTTCGTTAGCCAATCAATGTATAGCTTCCCTACATTGTATGTTGTTACTACCCCAGGATGCTGTCTTTGAACATATCTTGGGTCTGGCCTATTGATAGTAAAACCCTGTGTTTTGTTCAGGAATCGGTTCTGACAGTTGTTTGTGTCTGTGGGCCAGAGCAACCATTTTTTCCATTCTGAATCTGATCTGTTGTGATGCAAAATGTTATGTACACCGACCTCCCCCAGTGTAGTGCTATTACTTGTAGGTATTGGTATGGTCGGTGTGTTCATTTCTTTGATCTTGGCTAACCCAAGGCAAGACGTTTGTTGGACAGTGTCATTCAAAAACATAATTTGCTCCTGGATGATACAGGCTCTATGCAAAGCTTCTACCCTCTGCACTTGCCAATCTTTTATACCCCAGACAGTTTTTGTCTCAATTTTGTCTTTCCAAAAGTCAAAACCCTGTCTAGACAGTTGGGCAATAAAGGCTGCAGAATAAATCTGTTTTGTATTGGTTAACATATTTTTTGTTCCTGTCTAGTTCACATTTTTAAAATAAAATGATTCAGCATTGGATATATTGAACCCGGAAAAATATGGAAATTTCATTGCAAATGTTTTTGAGCTACCCTTTGGAGGTATAGGACAATGTTCCCATTGGTTATACACATATATATTTCTAGGCATTGAAGTTTTGTGCAAAAAATGATGACCATAATGGTTATAACAATACATTTGTTTATAGTCTGATGAACCCTCTAAATATTCATGATTTGTGAATACTGCAGACATTTCTAGATCAGACATCATGTTATTAACAGTCTCGAAGTCCTAATCATCAGAAAAGGTACTAGAGGTAATAAAGTCACTTAATAAAATCTTGAACAAGTGTGGAATCTTCAAAAGCTCTGACGGGCCAAAAATGTCATAATCAGTTCTGCCCCAAACTATACCCTCTGGTATAGGAACGGGTGTGATATTCACTGCTGACAAGTCTCTTTGTTCACGATGGGATGATTTGTGTGACTGGAGAAGTTAGTTAACTTTTTTACTTGCTGTGTCCATTTGAACATATCTTCCATTTATCAGCATACCCAGAGTTATTACCAGAGCTAACCAAATTAGAAAGATGAATATTCTTAAAACAATCCATAGTTCAATCCATGGTGAAACCAGATAAGTATTTTTCACGAAATGAAAAAAGTCTATTGCTTGTTCTTTGAAAGTTCTTTGTGCTGGTGTTTTTTCTGTTTCGCTGGGATCCTCAGAAAACGTATCAAAGTTAATGAAATAGCCAGAGGCAGTTCTGTCAATGGTTGGAATTGCATCCGGATTTGTTGAAATCGCTGGAACCACTTGATCACTTGTTACTTCGTTGTAGACAGGTGTATCAGGAAGAACTGTTATTTGGGTTTTAAGAGGAACGAGTTCCATAGCATTATTGCATAGTCCTTATTTTCTCACTGTAGAATCTTCAAAGGTGATGAGTCTCTCATTTTTAACCTCTTGGATTGTAGCTAGAGGAGAGTGTCTGTTACTTTGTTGGAGTCCACTTGGCCTACTGCTTAGTATCGGCCACATAGTGTGGTTTGATCAGGTCGATGGACACAAATCTTTCCTCCTTTTTACTAGCAAGGGGCGGCAGTAGTACTGTTCTTGATCTGTAGATTGCTAGGACAGGTACTGGTTGTCTGTAAGAAGGCCCAAATTCCTTCTTGTCCGCAATCTTTTCTCTGACTAGATCTCCAAGCTTTGGGATCCAGACAGGCCTTGCTGGGACGGTCGGTTTTTCCCCAGTGGTGGTAGGCTTCAGGAGCACGTTGCTTTGTTTCGATCTTAGTACATTTAAGTCCTGTAAAACAGCCAAACAATCTTTGATATCAAATTTCTTATTTTCCACCACTGTTCCATGACAATCAGGGTCAGGAACCAACATGCTTGTCCCAAATAGGACCTCATATGGAGAGACACCCTCTAGAGAACTTCTTGGCAAATTGTTTAATGCGCGTTGGACCCCATAAAGATGTTTGACCCACCCATCACCCAAACCTAATACCCTAGCTGTTATAGACTGCTTTATGTCCTGGTTTTTTCTTTCCACAACAGAATTTCCCTCAGGATGGAATGGAGAAGAATACCGCAAAGCTACGCCCAAACTGGCCATGGCTTCTTTGAAAGCTCGAGAGCTAAACGTAGGGCCCTGGTCAGAGTGTAGTATGCCAATTGGGTATGTGCCGATAAAGACTCACAATTTTTTTATAACAGTTCGAGTGTCAGTCGAGCGCTGAGGCCACATACAAAGGAACCTTGACTTAGTGTATGTGGGATTGCATTTGTCCAAAAGGACGCCTGCATGTAGATACTTTAATGCTGTCTAACAATTGTGTCTGTACTGGGCTGGCTACATTGTAGACAAGTGCCTGGAGGCGTTCCATACTGCGATCTCTAGTGCAGTCTATGCAGTTATTGATGAAAATGTGAATCAGTGTATTCATTCCTGGCCACCAGTACATCTCTTTTAATGTTAATATTGTTTTAGAGATACCCCAGTGTGTCAGACCTTCTCACAGATGTGCTTCATAAATCAGAGCTGCTCTTCGTTCCATGTTTGGTGTCACCCTATCCCCCACTCCAGGGATTTGAGCAAACGGAACACTTTTCGCATAAATTGTATATGAGTATTTGAGTGGAAACTTTATAGGTAACGCTGCACCATTGCCTTTGCTTGAAGCATTGACAGCCAGTATTATTTCACTGTATATTTTCATTTTTGAACGAGTGATTGCAGCTACGGAAGCCGTTTGCACAGCCCCCTTCGCTGCTTCATCAGCCAATGAATTCCCTTTAACGTGAACACCATCATGTTGATGACTCAACATGTGTATCACGTGAGTGTTTTGTAGTCCGTCTTGCACTGAACTACTTGTACCCAAAGCGTTTTGTGCTTGATTGTGCCACCTTTTGCACCTTTGAAACCATTTTGAAGCTAATTCTGTAAATATTAATTGTAAGATTGAACACAGTAAAAAGAACTCTATGAATGTGGGGAATGCATAATCCGTATTCTCAAGTGCCATTATGAATGCTAGTAGTTCAGCTCGATGAGCTGTAAATCTCCTAGGGGCCCGATTCACAGAACTAACTAACTTAAGACAAAATCCTAAACTTACTACTATTTTGGTATTCACAGAAGGCACTTACTCATTTTGGTATTCACAGAAGGCACTTACTCATTTCGGTATTCACAGAAGTTAGGAGTCCTAACTTTAAGACTCCTAAATGCCTTCTGTGCATACCGAAAGTCTTAAAGTTAGGATTTTTTCTCAGTTTAGGAGTAGTAAAGTAAAGACAAAATCCTAAACTTACTACCATTATGGTATTCACAGAAGGCACTTACTCATTTTGGTATTCACAGAAGGCACTTACTCATTTCGGTATTCACAGAAGTTAGGAGTCCTAACTTTAAGACTCCTAAATGCCTTCTGTGAATACCGAAAGTCTTAAAGTTAGGATGTTTTCAGTTTAGGAGTCCTAAAGTTAGGAGTCCTAACTTTACTACTCCTAAACTGAGAAAAATCCTAGCTGTCTGTGACGATATCTTAAAGGTACAAGAGGAATATGTATCATCAGTATCTTGATACCTGTCATGTTTTCTCAAATTATCCCTATTCCTGAGGTTATACCTCCTTTCAGAGGGCTCCTTTTGAGGAGACCAACCTCAGGATTGAGAATCTTTCTCTTTTGATTGTTGTTTGCTATTTTCCCACTTCTTTTTAGAAGCGGTGGGATTGTTTATAATAGAATCCTTCTCAGGACCTCAGGACAGCTGTGGTTTAACTGCACAGTTCTATTAACTTTTGTATGTTATTAAGTAATTTGTTGTCCGACATTGATTCCATGTTGGGGTCAGGTGTGTAGCCGGCTAAAATTGGCCATGTTGCTCCTCGTCTACCAAGTGAATGTGGTAATGTAATTGTAATGTTTAAGGGCGCCTTTAAACCAGAGTTTATGCTCCTGGTATGTGAGTGGAATTTCAACATCCTCAAAAGGAATATATTCCTCGGGTGGTTCATCTTCTTTGTAGAAGTGAAACATTCTTATTACTGGATTTGATTCTGGGAATACTATCCATGAGCAGAATACCTGTCTGGTGAGATTCATGTGCCTTTATCACAAAAACTGCTCTACCACCTCTAGGTGTTAGGCCATGTTTTATAAGTTTTAGAGTGATGGCTTTCCTTAAATTTGGATGGATGTGTATAACATCCTCATTGGTTTCATTAAAACCTGTTTGATTAAAAGCTGTTACGACTGGGAGAGCCGCAACTCCACCGGTTACGGTATTATTATCCCCGTTTAGGGACATTGTTTAATGAAAATTTGCAGAGCAAGTTTCAAGGGAACAAAGATTAGGTGCACAATATTTTGGAACACTGAATCCTTCAACGTTGAACAAACCAAACAGCTAATATATAGGGTTTTCGTCCTACTCAGCTATGGCGGATATTATCCCTACCCACTCCAGACGTCTTATGGAGTATTATGGGTACGGGTCTCTGAGAAAAGCACGGCTGAGTTACTTCATTATCTAGCGTTTAATTAGTGCCTTACCAAACCGTTGGGCGCCATGTTGTGTAGTTCCTATATCCCTGATAGGCTCTGCATATTGGAATAATATACACTATAGTTTTGACATAGGACTGAGGTCAGTATGTCTCTATCGAGTACATTACACCTGATTACTTGTGTGTGCCAGCTAACTCAGAGGTCACTAGAAACTTCTCGAATGACAAGAAGGGATTAGATTCTGACAACCGCATAAACATGACAACTTTCTTTCCCTTACAATCGGGACACTCTCAGAAATGTGGAAAAAATGCATAATCCGTTCACTCAGTCAATCGTGCATGCTTCGTTTCTACAGAGTTTAAACAGAAATATGTAGACGGGCATTTAAATAAAAAGGGTTTATTAAACAGTCTTATTTCTCATTCAAGAGATATGAACTGCTACAATCGTGAGACAGAATGCAAAGTATAATACGTACAGCGTTAGCAGTAAGATGAAATAATACTGCAATTGCATGGTTTGTCGCTATGATATATATTCATAAAAATACATACATAAATAACAGAGGCTAAAATACTCATCTGGTGCTTCTAAAATAATCCTACCCCAGTGTACCTAACCTAGGTGTAGTATGAGGGAAGAAGTAGGTGCTGATTAGCTATAGTCTTAGTTTAGGTATAGTTGCCAAGAATTGCCAAAAGTCCCTCAAGGTTCGAGTCCGCTCCATACCTTTGAATGAGTGAGGTTGGAATCTCTTTCCGGGTCTCGATCTCTAACACCCCGCAAGGGGAGTCAGAAACACTGGAGCTGGATTCTCTACGAGGAAGATGACAGCATCTGGTCAGTGTGTCAGTTGGGGACTTGACTTCCTTCTGAACTTGCCGCGGCGAGCCGCGTCGTGCAAGTAGGCAGCCGAACCGTGGACCATGATTCGCCATGGCAAGTGAAAGTATATTTATAACTTGAAGGTGTTTAGGAATGCCAGTATTTACGTTAAAGTCGGGCATAAGAACATCATGAATGAACCCCTAAGGAATAGATGTTAATGCATAATAAATTAGTTCCTGGAGAAATCAATATCCAAGCAAGGGGAAGTCCTAAAGGCTTCAGAGTCTGGTTTTCCAAGAACTCGTTTTGACGTAGATGAACAGATGTAGGTGGCCATGCCTGTATATGGTTAGCAAGGAGAATGCCTAAATCAGGGCATACATCGGGAAATCTATATCCAGAATCTAAATCGACACACAACACCTTCATGCCAATTACCTTTGTATGACCAATTAATGCACCGTCCCTTCAGAACTACAATGCTGTTGGGATATGTAATTCCTTAAGGTGCCCTAAATGACGACGCTTTCACTGATCACCTTCTGGAAATCATGACAACAAAGATTTCCTCCAATGCCACAGAGGTCTTCCTGGGTGATTTCAACCTGCATTGGAATGATGCTAAAGATCCCTACGTCAATGCCATTAAAGACCTTCTAACTGACCAAGCCCAGACCCAAGCCTGCTCTATGCCAACCCACTCAAAAGGAGCCATCCTTGACTGGATCATTTCTAAGGAGTCCGCTGTCAAGCTTATCTCCATAGACCTCTGTGACTGGTCTGACCATCACTCCATATCCTTCATTTTACCCGGGACCCGCAAGACAAAGTCGTCTCAACCGGTGATTACCAAACGCTGGACCAGAGACACTAAGAACCTAGACTTTATGAAACTTGAGGCTTGCTGCAAATCTGACCTACTCCCCCCCTTGCACATAACCAAGGTTAGCGATCTCATCTCAATGAGCACTACTCATCGTCCATTTCAAACATTCTGGACGACCTTGCCTCTCTAAAACTAAAAAGAACACAAATCAATGACAGAAACCCTTGGTTCACTGGCTCCCTCAACATGGAGAGGAGATCCCTACGTCATTCTGAAAGAAACTGGAGACAACACCCACCCCTCCTTGCCTAAAACAACTACATCATCAATTGCAAAAAAAGAATACTTCAGATCGGAATTGGGGAACGCCAAGAATAGACCCCAAAAGCCCTTTGAACTGGTCAAATTCCAATCTAATAAACTGGCTAAAACACCGAAAGAATCCCCCAATTCGCTAATATCGTCAGATGAATTCTCCTCCTTCTTCGCTGATAAAATCACAGCATTAGGAATTGAACTCAGTACCCTCACCTGCCCCCAACCCCCTCCTGCTCTGCCACACTCTTCCGCTCCTACCATCCTGGCCTCTCCTAAAAACCAAGCCCGCTGAACTGACTTTGAATACTACAATGAAGACTCCATCTCAAAAATCCTCTCTACCTTAAAACCAAACAACCATTTCAATGACCCGCTACCTTCCAACTGCCTCGCCGCTGCCTCCCAATCCATCATTCCTTGCTGGACTACAATTATCAATGCCTGTCTCACGCAGGGCTTGATCCCGGACCCTTTGAAAGCTGGCCAAGTCCTCCCCATCTTGAAAAAGCCTTCACTGGACCCAGCTTCCCCTGACAATTTCAGACCTATCTCCAAAATCCAGCTACTAGCCAAAGTATTGGAGAAGTGTGTTCAACAGCAACTAGGCCAGCACATCAACAACTTCCACCTACTTGATGACTTCCAATCTGGGATCAGACCAGGGCACAGCACCAAAACTGCTATGCTCCACATCGTGGACGATGCCCTCCAAGCCCTAGACCAAGGCAAAACCTGCCTTCTAATCCTCCTTGATCTATCCTCCGCCTTCGATACGGTCAACCATGAAAAACTACTTGAACGCCTCAGACTCAGGATGGGTCTGGATGGCGTGGTACTAGCATGGTTCAGGTCCTTCCTCCACAACCGCTCTCAGAGATTCCTCATCAACAGCAAACTATCAGTTCCCACCCCGGTCACAGTCGGAGTCCCCCAAGGTTCAACCCTCTCCCCCACCCTCTTTAACCTTTACCTAGAGCCACTCACCGAAGTTCTCCGTTCCGCCAACATCTCCTACCATATGTATGCGGACGACACCTAAATATACATCAACATCTCTTCGCTCAATGAGATCCTCTCCCTGAACGAGACCCTGAAACTAACTGTCCAATGGCTAGCCAATAACCAACTCAAACTGAATGCAAAGAAAACGGAATTTCTCCTAATCTCCCCATCAAAAGCCAACCCGGAGATTCAGATGTGGATTAAGGCCATCACAGCCCTGAACTGCCCACCGACCATTGTGGACTCTGTCAAATCCCTGGGCATAATCCTCGACAGTAACCTCAAAATGAGAGACCACATAACTCAATGGCCAAAGCAGCCAGATTCCACTTGAGCTACCTTTGGAAGCTGAAACCTTTCATCGATGCACCAGACTTAAAAATGGAAGTTCAAGCACTTGTCATCTCCAGACTGGAATACGGCTGTTCCACCCTCACAGGAGTACCTAAGACCTCCCTAGCGCCTCTAAAAGCCTGCCTCAATGCGGCTGCCAGACTACTCACAGGTACCAGGAAGTTTGACCACATCTCTCCACACATGAAAGCGCTGAACTGGCTCCCCCTGGAGGCCAGAATTCAGCTTAAATTGGCATGCACTATACACAAGACTCTATACACAAACTCCCCTGCTTATACGGCACAGAAATTAGTGATATCCGGTGGAAGCAGGAATTCCAGGTCCGCCAGAAACCTCCTACTCCAACCTGCCTCCTTTTAAAAAAAAGAACCTACAACAGGGCGTTCAAGAATTTGGAACTCTCTACCACCTTCCATCAGGAAAATCCCTCTTCTAGCACGCTTCAAAAATGAGACCAAAACCTTCCTCATGGGTAAATTCCTCGCCTAAGGCCTGCCTGCAACCACCTCACTGAGCGGGACTACTCTATGACTACCGCTTTCCCATATCACCAACTGCCCACGACAAAAACATATGGAACCTTTGTTTTTGCTTCTGACTCTGACGATGATTGTAACCATACATGTTGATCTTGTTTGTCTGTGCACTTAAAACATTTTGCTTGTTCAACAATGTATACCGTGTAAAGCGCTCTGATACCCTCACGGGTCATGTTCGCGCTCTATAAAACACAAAAATAAAGTGCACCTGAAGACGGGTTGTGTCACTAAGTGGATCAACCACGGTAGATGGAGATAGTGGTTTATGTAACCACACTGTTTACTGCTTAGTATGTTGCTGTGGAAAACAATATATGGGGAGTACTATCCATCCCACTTAGAAACGTATACTAGAACTTCTAAGAGCGATTAATAAAAGGGACCATAACTGTCCTATAGCTCGACATTTCGAGGCAGAACATCAGCGCAATAGCAGTCTCCTTACATTCTTCTGTTTAGATCAGATTGAGAAGAGGGAAAGAGGAGGGGATACAGTCAGGAGGTTATGCACATTGGAGTCAAGATATATTATCAAATTACAAACCAAAGCACCGAGAGGCTCAAATAACGAAGAAGAGATGTGGATTCATGTAGGTTAAATAGGCATACATAGTGATAGTTGAGGAAGTAAGGTTCCCATATGCAAAATGAGATAGAGACCAATGAGGCACTTGGTGTTCCAAACTTTGCTGAATACAAACTGTCATAGCAGACACAATAAGCCCATAGAGGGCATGATCTCTGTTAGACCTGGCATCTTTGGCGTGGTTTCCCCCTATATTTTTACCTCTACCTCCTGTATTTTTGATGCTGTGCTGGATTTCGTTTTTGCTGGTTTAGATGCTTTGGACACTCTTCCACTGCTGATCAGTGCCAGAGTGTAAGTGCTCCCTAGGTAAACTGATGTTGTGATTGGATGTACCTGATTGGCATATTTGTATCACCATGAAGTCCCTAGTAAAGTGCACTGGGTGTGCCAGGGGTGGTGATGACAAATGCTACTAGTGGGCCTGCAGCACTGATTGGGCCACCCACATGAATAGCCCTAAAATGGTGTCTCAGGCCTGCCACTACAGTGCCTGTGTGCAGTCTAGGAACTGCCATGTCCTCCTGGTCAGTGTCCCCACTGACCAGGCCAAACCCTTCCCTTTTTGTGCACACTAGTCACCCCTATGGAAGGCCCAAGGTACCCCCATGGGCAGGGTGCAGTGTATGTGAAAGGTAGAGCATGTACTGGTGCAGGTGACATGCTCTGGTAGTGAATGGCAGCCATTTTCGTTTTTCCCTATAGTAAGGCTATCTTGCTCCATAGATTAACATGGGGGATGCTGGCTACAGTGGCTACCAGCATTTCTTCTCATAGGAACAAGATAGGACATAAGAGTCTAGTATCCCTGAACTCAGAATTTAATAACACATCTTTTAGGAAAGGTTGTTTTTAAATCCTGTGTTTGAGAACAGCACTTTTAGAAAGTTGCTATTCTCTTGTCTGACCCTTCTGTGTGCCTTGGCCTGTTTGTGTATTGACTGTCTGGTTTGAGAGTGACATGGGGCTGGGGATTCCCCAGGAGGCTGGCTGAGTCAGCCCTAGGCTGAATGACTGCATTTGCAACTTGAGTGGTGGGAGGAAATAGCACCTGGGCCTGCCTTCCACAATGCTGGCTCCACCTCCTGCTGGGCGGCTGACGACCCTGCCCCTCACTCTGAAAGGAAAGGAGAAGCAAGGTAAACAAAGTGCTCAAGCACTACACAGAACTGGTTCAGACCGGGCTCAGGACCCACTTGCACAAAGAGAACAAAGACTTTTAAGGGTATAAGTACAGGACCCCTGACAACAGAAAATTAGATCATCCTGGAATCAAGAAGGAACCTCTGCCAAGGAGAAAGCTGAAACTGAAGAAGGAAGACTGTCCTGCTGTTGGTCTGCTGGACTGACCTGTTGCTTTGCTGCCAAGGAGAGGGGAAGGACTTTGCTGTTGTGCTGTGTCCCCTGTCTTGAAGGAATCTCCAAGGGCCTGAGAAGGGCTGGCTCCCTGTTCTGAAGTCCCAGGAACAAAAGGATTTCACCCCCAACTTCCCTGAACTCTGCTGAGAGAGTTCTGTCCTTCCTAGAGGGCTTGATCCAGTTGTGGGACCTCTGGAAGTTGTACCTGTGCTGGGAAGCTTGAAACTAAGCTTGAAAGACTTTTGCAATTGAAAAGTTATCGCATCGCTCGCAAATCCCCGACAAGGAAATTCCCGTCGCTACGAAGGCCGAGATTGTCACAGCGCCAGTTGCCGCTGCCAGAGCCACCGCATCCTTCGTTTGTGGGATGCACCAGGCCGGTGCGGGAAAGTCTAACATCGCTGCGAGTGTCATCGCAGAGCCTGTCGTCGCTGGGTGAGATCGCCGCACCGCTTGCTTGCGGACCGCATCACGTCGCTGCGAGTGTCATCGCAGAAACCATCGCGTCGAGGAGCTGCGAGAGAGAAGATCACCGCTGGTCCACGCATCGTTGCCCCGGAGATCGTCGCAACTCCAAAGATCGTCGCATCGTGCGTTTGCGAGAACAAACTTCCTACGGAACTTCCGCATCGGAATCCATACAAGTGGCCTTCCTCCCCATACAGACCGGATTCGTCGCAACACGCCCGCTGCTGCAGCGGGGCTGTCGCAAACGCCTCCCCGGGGTCTGAGGAGCAACGCATCGCTTGTTTTCCACCACACCAGCTTCTGCTTTTGGAACTTTGTCGCAACTAAAAGGTACTGTGAGTAAACGTGACGCAACTGTGAACTTTTCACGCATCTGTGGATTATTTTATCGCAACCTGAAGAATTTTATCGCAAACCTTAAGAACTCTTTTGAAACCATATTCTTGAACTGTGTATGTTGGATTTTTGTCATTTTGGTCTTGTGTAGTTTAGATTAAATACCTTTAATTTTCTAAACTGTTGTGGAGTCAGTTTGTGGTGTTTTCACTGTGTTACTGTGAGTGTTGGTACAAATACTTTACACATTGCCTCTGGTTAGCCTAGACTGCTCGTGCCAAGCTACCTAGAGGATGAGAAGGGGTTATCTAGGAGGGTTTCCTCCTTACTCTGACTAGAAGCAAGGGTCCCTATTTGGACAGTGGTACCTACCACTGCCAACTAGAGACCCCCAGTTCTAACATTGTTGGTCAGCGGTGGGAAATTAAACTTGTATTTGTACTAGACCCACAGTGATTGGTGTACATCACTAGTGAGTGCAGATGACTATGCCATCGCATACTACTTGTTTTTGATTTTTGATTCTATTTTTGAGTAACTCTTCCAAGCATCATGTCTGAGAATGGAAAGGCACCCAGTAAAGAGGCAGAAGCAGAGTTGGAATTTGTCATTGAGGATTTGTATTCCTACAAAGTTGAGGAACTTAGGAAATTCTGCCACTAGTTTGAGTGCCCCATAAAAAGCGGCTACAGGAAGGATGAGCTGCAGAGAATCTTGAAGGCCCATTGGGAGGCACAAGAGGGAAATGATGATGTGGATACAGGGAATGGTTTCCAAATCACAGATCTGCCCGTGGGCAGAGGAGGCTCAGGGGCTGGCAGTAACCATTCCGGTAGGGGCTTCACCCAAGAAGAGTTGGAGGAGAATCAAAGAGTGAGGGAACATGACTTAGAAGTCCTGCAGTTAAAAATGAAGCAGTTGTAAATGGAGAAAGAAAGGGCAGCGGAAGACAAACAAAATGCCCGTGCCCTGGAGGAAAAGAAATTGATTTTGGCTCATTAGTTGAGCATGAGAGAACTGGATCTTAAAGCCAAGGAGGTGGATGCCAGTTCAAATGGTGGCAGTGCACAGCCAGTGCATGGGGATGAAGGACCTGGTGCAGAATTACCATAGGAGTGAGGATATTTATGCCTGGTTTACTTCGTATGAGATTGTATTGAGAATGAATGGTGTGCCTGAACAGCATTGGGGGGCGGGCCTGTGGAAACATTTTGAGGCTTCTGGGAGGAGTGCTCTAGAGCCCTTAGAGATGGCAGGTGCCATGACCTACCCCAATATGAAGGATGCCTTATGTCTCAGGTATGGCCTTACTCCAGAGCAGTATAGACTGCAGTTTAGAAACTCTAAGACGAGAGTGTCTGAGACTTGGATGGAGTGTGTGAATTTGTACTCACGTGCACTGGAAGGTTGCATGAAGGGCAAAAAAGTAACTGATTTTAAGGGGTTGTTGCATTTAATCAGTTGGGAGCACTTGAGCAGTCTTTGTGTTCCAGAGCTGCGCCAGCATCTTTTAGCCAGCAAGCTGACAGACCCCATTGAGCTTGCTAAAGAGCCGGACCGCTGGACCAGTACCAGGGTCCACAGAGGAATTGTGGGTGCCAAAGGTGGGCAGGGTCCCAGGCAGAGGAGTGGGGAGGACAAGGGTAACCAAAAGGAGTTCTCACAAGGGCCCCAAAATAGTTCCCAGGGAAAGGAATCCCAACCCCCCAAGTCTAGACAGCCATGGCCCCCTAAGGGCAGGCGGGACAAGAGAGATAACAGAGACATCCGGGCTCCGCCTACTTGCTATCACTGCAATGAGGTGGGTCACATAGCTCCTAACTGTCCTAAAAAGAATCCAGCACCCACTGGTGCTCCAATCCCAGGGTTAGCGAGTGTAGCTTTGGGCGGGGATTTGATTTCCAGTGGGGAGGAGGGCTTAGCAGTTATGTCCCTTATCTCACTAGGAGACCAAGAGATGGTCCAGGAAACCTTACTGCCCCTGAACACTAAGAAGTATGGGCAGAAGGTGACCATCAATGGGAGGGAGATAGAGGCTCTGAGAGACACAGGAGCCAGCGTGACATCCGTAAGGTGTCAGTGGGTGTCTGAAGAGCAAATCATCCCTGATGTACTCCGCCCGGTAGTGGCAGCTGACAGCTCAGTGCGCCTCTGCAAGTTGGCGCGTGTTCCCTTTGAATGGGGGGGGGGAGTCTCTGGTCTTTTGGAGGTTGTTGTCAGTGATGCCTTGCCTGTAGACTGTCTGTTAGGTACGACCTGGAGAGTTCTCCATGGAAGGATGTAGAACACAGAACTCACTTGGAGATGTTGGGTTTGCCTGCGTGGATCTGTGTGACCACACGTGCTATGGCAGCCAGTAAGGGTGACTCAGCAGAACTGGAGCCTGAAACAGTGGCCCAGAGACCTGCCAGGAGAGGAAGAGGCAGGGGGCGCGGGAAACCCGCCCCAGCAGTTTCCAGGGTCCAGGAAGGAGCAGAACCTGAGGGGGATGCCTTGGAACCTACAGGGGAACAGGTGGCGGAACTAGGGGACCTCCCCGAGCTGACCCATTGGCAGCAGGAAGGTGGTCCCTCCAGGGAGGAATTTTGCCAGGCGCAGAAGGAATGCCCTTCCCTCTTTGGTCTGCGGCAACAGGCTGCAGACCAGGCAGCAGGTGGAGCAGCCAGAGATCACTTTATCTACTGGGAAGATGACTTGTTGTATAGTGAGCCTAAGTTTGCTGAGCCCGGTGTAGCCCGTGTGCTGGTGGTACCCGAGCGCTTCAGAAACTTCCTAATGGGTCTGGCTCATGACGTGCCTCTCGCAGGACATCTGGGGCAAGACAAGACCCTAAACAGGCTTGTCGCTCACTTCCACAGGCCCCAGATGAAGAAGCACGTTGGTTCCTTTTGTAATGTCTTGTCAACCTTGTTTACCAAACAGGTTTTCCCCATTGAAGGGCATGTCCAAGAACTTTGATTGAATTTCAGGGCGGAAGGACGTCGCCCTCTGCCAGCCCTACCAACGGAGAACAGTGGCTCCTGCCATCTGCCTGAAAGCAATTGAGGACAGATTCATAGCCAAATCAATTACTTTAGAAGAAGCCCTAGCATCTTCCTGCAGGAGGTCTTTTGCTTTCTTCTTTTTATCCTCTGTAAGGAGTTCAAGAACAGGTGCAAGATACGACCACAATTGGTGCTCATATGCCTCAAAATCGCTAAGGCATTGGAAGTAGCTGCCATAGTAGCAAAGCATCTGCTGATACTGTCGAGCCGCTTACCTTTTCTGTCTGGAGGCACCGAACAAGGCGATGCCGGATTCTTGGAGCGCCTCTGCGCAGCCTATATTATTACTCAATCCGGTCGAGCATGCCCAACTAAGCACGCGGGAGCCGAATCGGGCGCTTTGTATTTTTTTCCATCTTCTGTAATACAGCCAGAACAGAGGGCGGATTCATCATAAGCTTCAAACCTACTTCCCATATTTAGTCCACTATTGGTATGGATCGTACCATTTTTCTAACAGGATCCTTAAAATCATAGAGGAAGCATTCGGTCTGTACTACGGGTAAAGGCAACTTAAATCTTTAAGAAGCCCTTTCCAGTAACTCATGGCAGCCTCCAATATCTCCCGGAGGCGTACTCGTTGGAGGGGGGGAGGCGACGGCGAAGATGGAGCGACATAATAATTCCATTCTGGACCAACCAAGTTTGGAGCTTGAATGAGCTCACCCTGCTCAGGCTGGTCCTCTGCTTCACTCTCGATGTAATCATCACATATTGTAATGCTCCGAGGAGCTGGTCTCTCTTCCTGAGAAGCAGGCGGTGGAGTAACCACTGGTGGTGGTGATTGAACCTGAATACCCGGTCCCCCGGGCATTACAGGGACTGGAGCATGAGAGTCCGGAAATCGCCTATAGTAATCATAGAGCATGTGCCTAAGGTTGGTGACCAGGGAAGTTGGCACCAACATGGTATCTCTTTGTACCTCCTGTTGCTCCTCATAAGCCTCATATGGATAGTGCGCCTGAAAGAGTTGTATCGTTGCACCCGAGGACGGGCCGTGAAAGAGTATTCCCCTTCCATAAACTCTGACGTCTCCTGCATATATGCCTCATCTTCCTAATCCGTGTCCTAGTATTTACCCCTGAGCTGTGATGGGCTGTAAGCTGGACTGAACAAACTCACATCTCCTGATTCCTCCATATCTAGGACACCTGGAGACTTTTGGACTAATTGAAGTCTTTTAGTGTCCTGTTTATGTTCCGTCTACGACGCGTTCATGAAGGGAAGCGTCTGACAGTGATTGTCGTCGACACCGGCAGTCTAGAAGGAGACTTAAAGACCGCCGTCGACAGGGCCGTAGACAATGTCGTTGACGGTGTTACCGTCATCGGAGCCGTAGACATAGCCATTGATGAGGTGATCGTTGTCACAGTGTATTGTAGTTCCTATATTCCCAATAGGCTCTGCGCATTGGAATAACATATCCTATAGATGTGACGTAGGACTGAGGTCTACTAGGTCTCTATCGAATATATTAGACTTAATTGTGAGTGCCAGCTAGCTCAGAGGTCACTAGAAACTTTCTCGAATGAACAAGAAGGGATTTGTTTCTGACAACCGCATAAACATGACAACTTTGTTTCCCCAAGATAAAACTGATCATCAGAGTCGTGGAAACAATAGATAGATATTTTACTCAATCAATCGTGCATGCTTCGTTTCACCAGAGGTGCAGAGAAATAGAGAGGCAGGCGTTTTCAATAAAAGTATTTATTGAACAGTCTAATTTCTCAAGCATAAGAAATGAACTGCTACAATCGTAAAACTGGTTGCAAAATAAAATGCAAATAGTATAAAGAGTAGAATAAAATATTACTGTAAGAGCATTGTATGGTGCCTACACCATAGATAAATACATACATAAATAACAGAGGCTAAAGGTACTCAACTGGTGCTTCTAAAATATGCCTACCCCAATGTACCTAACCTAAGCTTGGTACAAGGGAAGAAGTAAGTGAGGTGTAGCATAAATGTAGTATTCTTTTGCCAAGAATCTGTCCAAGATTTCTCTTAGGGTCTAATCAGCTCCGTACCTAAGCTTGGAACGAGGAAGGTCAGGCTCAGGACTCGATTTCCCAACAACCCGTAAGGGTAGCTTGGAAACACTGGAGCTGGATTTCTCGGCAGGAGAAAAGACAGCGTCTCTCTCAGTGCATCTGCTGGAGGGTCGGCTTCCTTCGGCACTTGCAGTAGCAGGGCGCGTCGGGCAAGTAGATAGTCGAACTGCTCCAAACCACCGTGTGTTTGCTAAGGCAAGTGTGGGCATATTTATACCTTGAAGTTGCCGAGTTTGACGTAAAGGTAGACATAATAACGTCATTAAAGACTCTCAGTTCTTTGAAAACTCCATGAGTTCTTGGACAAGTCAGTTCTCGAGCAAGGGAAAGTCCCTTGCTGCTGAAGCCGAGTTTTCCAAGAAATCGTTGTAGATTTTCAGAACTAGTGGAAGTAACCCTGCCGTATTTGTACTGCATGAGCTATGACTAAATATGGTTATGATTCTTATGCCTATATAAGGACATAGTGATTTATACCTATATAAGGGCATGAATCGGGAAATTTACAATAGTGTCCTAAAATGGTTCACAACACCCACTCCACGTTATCATGTTCATCGATCATTAAGTACTAAACATAAAAGCTAGAGCATTAGTTTGTACAATCCCATCCTAAAAGTACATAAAATGAATTAATGGTCAAACACAAAATGAGCATTTGTACAATATGCATCTAAGGGCAACGATTTCATTGTAAGCATATGATATGATATTAGCAATGCTAACCAAATGAATCACAAAATTTACATTTATGAAATGGCTCTAGATACATAAAAAAGGTCGAGACCATCTCATAGCAGAATATACAAGTTAGTTCTATTTGTGCATTAGGTCAATATTGTTTCTAGGAAGTAGTCAAAGAATTCTTGTTCTCTAAGAATAGTTCTACTTTAAGCAGATTGCTTTGTGCCAAAGTTCAGTCTGTTTTGGAAAAAGTCAAATTCAATTGTAGTGAAATAGAGTTCCAAACTTGGAAGTTTTTGTTTTGAAAAAAGTGAAGGTCAAATTTCAGAGTTCGAAAGAACGCTGTGTGCTAATTTCAAAAGTTATTCTTGGTGTCAGGAGAAAACATTCAATTGTCAAGGCTGGCAAAGAAATCGTCTACCACAGTAGATGAAAGTTCAACTACTTCATTAAGAAGGTCAATTGTACATAGATGTGAAGCATCGCCGTCAGCGTCAGCCGCATTAGCAATGTTCATAGCAGATGGTACATGTGTGCCTGTTGGTCCGCGTATCTCACCTCCAGTTGGATTTGCCGGTGAGATCTCAATGAATGGGGTCATCAGGATTGGAAGCCGTTGGGGGCAACACAACACATGAGCCGTTACCGGACCCAGTAATGCGTCAACATCCGTTGGCATAGCCGATGGTAGTGTTAGACAGATATCTAACACGCATTCCTCTCCACAAAGCAGGCATTGTAGAACAGGTAATATGCAATATTGCCAGATTGGTCTGAATGACAGGAACCATGTGGTATTCAGATCTCTCAAACGAGCCAAGCCAAGGATCTGTGTTATTCTGCCACGATACCTCATGGCCTGGAGCACATTCTCCATGCTGACTTGGGTATCGCTGGTGGCCGGATTTGCCATAACGGAGCAGGAGGAATACAAATAAGATCCCGGCTACGAGTCCGGAAATAAGAGGCAGGCCGCTGAACACAGAGTGTATGAGTTCAAAGGGTGCTAACAGTCCCGAAAAAATCATAATAAATATATGTGCAATACCGCTGGTATCAAACATGTTAAAGATACGACCTAACATTTCTGCGAAATTTATTGGGCAATTTGTTGATAATAATGCATGTATCTCTGCAGAGGACCTTGCAACATGCAGATCATATGTCTCTCTGGACGAGGTCAGTGGCACAGTTTTTTGCAAAAGAATGGCTTTCATTCTGCTTAAAGTATCAATTCGTATAGAAGAGATGTTCAGTGAAGGCCATAACGGCGACTCCCCGTCTGTCTTGCTTTTAGGAAACAATACTTGCATATAACAAGTGACCCTGGCTGACACACTAACCAGATAGCCTATTACTGGCATCATTCAACAACAGCTGTGATCATTTAACATAATGTAGCTACCATTGGAAAGCTGCTAAAAATTGGATCTATCACCGCTCTGGGCGAACCTCGCAGGTGGCAAGAAAGGTTTTTGGAAGAACCCTCGCAGGCTCCGTGTAAATTAATACCTTGACATAACAGTGTACCGCTTAGTGAGTTTTTATAATTTTTACTACTAAGAAATACCTCCTTTCCCCCACTCCAACATTTGTGTGTGTATGGTAAATCCCAGGTCGACTTAATGTATTCTTTACCCAACCTTTCATACAGGCCTCCTGGTATGTGTTTCAAGCAATACTGAAACTGGAAAATCGTCACTGGTATCGTGATGGTGCCATGTATTATCCATTCAACCAATGGTTTCTCAGAAAGGGTCAAAGGTAATCTCTCCAGTTTTTCAATGCTCAGCACCATATAGTCTGCTCCCCTCTGTGCCAACGAGATTTGGTTATCTGTAAGGTTAAACACAGTAAACAATGACGTAGTGTTGATTAAACTCCAAGGCACATAGCCAGAACGAAGTTTTTGCAACATCCAGCCTAACAGCATTATAGAACGTAATTGAGACTGGCCATGTTGTAACATTAGCAAGTCCTGTTCCATTATGTCAATGGCAGCAGATACAATGCTGTCCAAAGAATATATTCTGGACGACAGAGTTGTTAACCCATTGTCAACTACAGAGAGTGATTTCTCTAAATTAATACTATCAATTTCTCGTATTCTTTGAGCTGTTTCTATTTGCGTGACTTTCAATGCTTCATTGTATGCAGCGTATATACCGGCATATATGAAACGTTTATGACGTGGATTACTAGGTTCCAGTAAGGATTCTCGTAAATCAACACCATCTTTAAGCAAAGATAAGTGTTGTTTTATTTCTGGAAGTGTGGATCTCTGTAGCCACTCAAGGCACAGTTTTCCTACACTATAATTTGTTATTATCCCTGGATGTTGTCTTTGGATATATCTTGGATCTGGCCGAGTTACTGTGAACCCTTGTGTCTTGTTCAGGAATCTATCTTGACAGTTATTCATGTCTGTGGGCCAGATTAACCATTTTTTCCATTCAGGATGTGTTCTGTTTTGTAGAAAAATATAATTTACGTCTACCTCCTCATCTGTAGTTAAATTACTATCAGGTGTGGGTTTAGGTATGGACGGTTTGTTTAAATCTTTTATCTTAGCCAGGCCAAGACAAGAGGCCTGTTGAACAGTTTCATTTAAGAACAGTATTTGTTCTGGGATGATGCAGGCTCTGAACAATGCTTCTAAACCTTGTACCTGCCAGTCATTGGCGCCCCAGACAGTTTTTGTCTCAATGTTGTCTTTCCAAAAGTCAGAGCCTAAGGTGGACAATTGAATAAATTTGTTTAGTATTTATCAACATACTTTTCATGCCTGTCTTATTAACATTTTTAAAGTAAAATCTTTCCGGGTTTGGTACATTAAAACCTATAAAATATGGAAATTTTCTTTAAAATGTTTTAGAAGTACCTTTTGGAGGTGTTGGACAATGTTCCCATTGATTATAAGTTAAAACATTTCTAGGGTTTGCAGATTTGTGCAAGTAATGATGACCAAAATGATTAAAACAATACATTTCTTCATAATTTGACGAACCTTCTAAGTATTTATGTTTTGCAAATTTAGCTGACATTTCTAAGTCTGCCATCATGTTATTAAGAGTTTCAAAGTCCCAATCATCAGAAAATGTGCTGGGTGAAAATGAAATCACTCAAGGAAACCTTAAATTGGTGTGGAATTTTCAGCAGCTCGACAGGGCCATAAATGTCATAATCAGTTGTATCCCAAGCTATTCCACCAGGTAGAGGAACCGCTGTGATGTTCACTGATGACAGGTCTCATTGTTCATGATGAGATGATTTGTGTGGCATCAGAAGCAAGGTGATGTTTTACTTGCTGTGTCCATTTTAATGTGTTTTCCATCTATCAGCTTTCCCAAACTTAAAACAGGAATGAGCCATAGCAGGAGATAAAATACACCTAATCCAATCCAAAATTCAACCCATGGTGAAACCAGATATGTTTTTGCAAGATCTTGGCCAAGTTCCGTTAATTGTTTCTTGAAAGTTTTATTTGCTGGCGTAGTTTCAGGTTGCATCCGGATTCTTTGAAATCGCTGGAGTTGCTTGTTCCCTTGACATGTTTGTATAGTCAGATACTACTTCATTGTAGACAGGAGTTTCTTGACAAACTGTTTGGGTTTCAAGAGGCACAAGGTCCATGCCTTTGTTGCATAGTCCTTCTTTTCTTACTTTGGAATCTTCAAAGGTGATGAGTCTTTCAGTTTGAACATCTTGGATAGTAGCAAGATTTGGTTGTCTGCTACATCTTGGGTGCCCACTGGGCCTACTACTTATTATCAGCCACATGGTGTGGTTTTACCAGGTCAATTGATACAGACCGGTACTCCTTTCTTTCAGCAAGGGGCGGCAGTAGCACTGTACTTGATCCGTGGATTGCTATTACAGGTACTGGTTTTCTGTAAGAAGGCCCAAAATCCTTCTATTTTCTGCTATTTTCTCCCTGACCAGATCCCCAATCTTTGGAATCCAGACAGGTCTTGCTGGGACAGGTGGTTTTTCTTCAGTGGTCGTTGGCTTTTCACTGGTGTTGCTTAGACTTCTCCTTGTTTCATTTAAGTCCTGCAAAACAGCCAAACGATCTTTGATATCAAATGATTTTTGTTCCACCATCGAAGTGTGACGATCGAGGTCTTCAACCAACATTCTAATACCAAAAAGGATTTCATATGGAGTGATTGCACCCAGAGAATTTCTTGGCAGGTTACTAAGACTACGTTGGACATTGATTAGATGTTTGACCCACCAATCACCCGAACCTAATACCCTAGCTGTTATCGATTGCTTTATGTCACGTTTTTTTCTCTCCACAACCGAATTTCCCTCAGGATGGAATGGACTCGAAAATCGCAATGCAACGCCCAAGCTGGCCATGGCCTCCTTGTAAGCCCTAGAGCTAAATGCAGGACCCTGGTCAGAATGTAGCGTGCCGATTGCGTATGTGCCTATAGAGACTCGCAAATCTTTTATAACAGTTTGGGCATCAGCGGAGGGCTGAGGCCTCATCCAAAAGAATCTTGTCCTAGTATTTGTGGGACCGCTTTTTCCATTGTGACGTTTGAGCATGGATAGTCTAATGCTATCTAACAATGGTGTCTGTACTGGGCTGCCTACACTGTAGTCAGGAATCTGGTGGTGTTCAAAGCTGTGGTATTTGTAACAGTCATCGCAATTAATTCCGAATTCGTATACGTGAGCTTTCATCCCTGGACACCAGTACATCTCTTCTAATTCTAATAGAGATTTAGATCTCCCATATGTGCTTCATGAATCAGAGCACCTCTCCGGTTCCTGTTTGGAATTACCCTATCCCTCACTCCAGGGATTCGAGCAAAAGGAACAGAGTTTGCATCAATTATGTATGTATATTTGAGTGGATAATTTTGAGGTAACGCGGCTCCACTGCCTTTGCTTGTTGCACTGACAGCGAGCATGGTTTCACCGTCTATTTTTGTTTTCGAACGAGTAATTGTAGCTACGGAAGCCGTTTGCACAGCTGCCTTCGCGGCTTCATCAACCAATGAATTCCCTTCAATGTGAACGCCATCACGCTGATGACTCAGTGTATGGATCACGTGAGTCTTTTGTAGTTCTTTCTGTAATAGAACTACTTGTTCCCAAAGCATTTTATGCTTGATTGTGCCACCTTTTGCGTCTTTCAAACCATTTTGAACCCAGTTCTGCAGATATTCATTGTAAGACTGGACGCAGTAATACGAATAGCACACTATAAGTGTGGGGAATCTGCGATCGGTATTTTCAAGCGCCATCTTGAAAAGCCTGTAGTTCAGCTCGCTGAGCTGTACAGTCTCCTAGAAATTGAGTTTTTGTGACCATGTGTCGGAATTTTCCATCGCGCCAGCGACCTATAACAATCGCGCATGCTGCACTATAAGCTTGTTTACCCCCGATTGCGGTTTGGGCTGATCCGTCTGTATATATTATACAGCCGTAATGTTCTAGAGGTAGAATTTCAGTAGGCAGAGGACATTCTTGTTCGTACTGGAGAAATTCTTGTGTTTTCAAGTAAGGGTCAAAAACGTATTCAACGTCTGTTGCAGCAAGAGAATTAACCCATTCTATCCATCTTGGATGTAGAGCTTTTGCATTTGGAGTGTTTGCCTTCGTAACTGCTTCTGAGGTGGGTACAGGTGTAACGACTTTAATGCGTTTACCCTGTGCGAGGGCTCTCTCCTTTGCTACTGCAGTTTGAACCGCTGTCCGAATTTTTTCTGTTGAAGTGAATTTCATTTCAGCTTGTGTGTACAAATGTGATTTGTAAGCTATTGGTACCTTTTCACCTTCATTAAAGGTTAGGTATGTGAATCCGCATCTCGCTGGGATGATTCGGATTACAAGGTTGCATACATTGTTGCGTGTTTGTAAGTTTGTTGTTGCCAACATGTCTGTTTGTACTGAACGCAAATTTTCTGTGTGTTTTTGAGTCCAATTTGTATGTTTTAAATCAGGTTTGATTAGTTCGTAGAGAGGTTTAACCGTTTCTGCGTAATTCAGAATGTAAGAATCCTAGAATTGACTGTAAGTTTTTCAGCGTTTTTGGAGGTTGGAGCAGCACACATTTTTCTAAAAAGTTGGCTGCTAGGCTTTTGCCTTCACTTGAAAGTTTGTATCCCAAGAATAGGACGTTGAGGTGGGCAATTCTTGATTTTTTAAAGTTGAATTTATACCCTTCAGAGGCGAATCTAAGTATTATGGTGTTCACCCTGTTCAAGTGCCTGTCCAAATCATCATCTGTAAGATAGATGTCTTTGACATAAGATAATGCCTCATCATCATACGTTTGTAGTAACTCTGTTACTCAGGCTGAAAATAACCCTGGATTATTCTTGAATCCTTGGGGGAGATGGCAAAAGTAACGCTGTGTCCCCATTATTGAGAAAGCGGTCAAATACCTGCTTTCTGGTGCTATATTTTGACAGAAGAATCCATTTGAAATGTCTAATGTAATTTTGTATTTTTTGCAAACTAAGTTATTCATCAGTGCTGCACTGTGTGCATTTTGGACTGCAAAAGTTTTGCAACAAGAGTTTAAATGTCTGTAATCCAAAACTAGACAATATGATTCGTCTGGTTTAGAGACAGGTAACAAAGGATTGTTCATGGACGAGGTGCATGTTTCAATCACCCCCTTGTATTCAAGTCGATCTAATATCTCCCTGGCTTGTTTTTTAGCTTCCGGCTTTACTCGGCACTGCCTCTGAGCAGTAGGTTGAGTTTTTAACTGGATTTTATGGTGAGGAGAGTCTTCATTCCATTCCACATGATTATTATATAATGCTGGAGCCTGGGCCACAGCCCATATTCTGGCATAGGGGTATTTTTTATGAATCTGAATATGATTTGAGAAGGCTGGCATAGTGATCTCTTCGCCATGTGGGCACTCCCTGACAAATTCAGGTGGCCAGTCTTTTTCCAGCCAGAAGGATGCCATAACCCTTAGATAGGTTTTCCCAAAAGAGTGCTTTTCTTTTACTAGTTATTTCCCCCTCTATCCGGAGTGTTAATTCATATAACTTATGTGGTACACTAACTCTGGTGTCGGCAGTTTCAACCTGAATGCATTCATTCAGATCCACCTCCTCCAGATGATCTTTCAGGATCCAGCGAGCTATGGTGAACTCTGCTGCGCTGTCCAGCATTGTCTGGGCCCACTCCCCGTTCTTGAGTTGTGTCCTCAAGATCCTCGGCATGTCTGATTTTTATACTTGCTACCTTCTTTTTGGAGAATCGAGTTTTCTTACTTTTTGGAACATGCTGATCGTCTTTGGACTTCATGCGTTCTTCTTTGTGTTTTGATCGTCCTCTTCTTTCGGATTTCTGCGAGGAAGTCTGAAAGGTACGAGAGGATCGTGTATCAGTATTTTGATATCTATCAGGTTTTCCCAAAAGAGTGCTTTTCTTTTACTAGTTATTTCCCCCTCTATCCGGAGTGTTACTTCATATAACTTATGTGGTACACTAACTCTGGTGTCGGCAGTTTCAACCTGAATGCATTCATTCAGATCCACTGCCTCCAGATGATCTTTCAGGATCCAGCGAGCTATGGTGAACTCTGCTGCGCTGTCCAGCATTGTCTGGGCCCACTCCCCGTTCTTGAGTTGTGTCCTCAAGATCCTCGGCATGTCTGATTTTTATACTTGCTACCTTCTTTTTGGAGAATCGAGTTTTCTTACTTTTTGGAACATGCTGATCGTCTTTGGACTTCATGCGTTCTTCTTTGTGTTTTGATCGTCCTCTTCTTTCGGATTTCTGCGAGGAAGTCTGAAAGGTACGAGAGGATCGTGTATCAGTATTTTGATATCTATCAGGTTTTCTTAAATTATCCCTATTTCTAAGATTATACCTCTTTTCAGAGTGCTCTTTTTGAGGAGATCTACCTCTGACTGAGAGCGCTTCTCTTTAGGAAGTGACTGTCTACTATTTTCCCATTTCTTTTTAGGAGCAGTTAGATTGTTTTTGATAAAAACTTTTTCCGGATTTTCTGTTAATTCGGACTTTACAGGTTTCCCTCCCAAACTATCTCTTCCAAGTTCTTCATAGGATTTTTCAATAATTCCGGCAAGTTCATACGGTTGCTCTAGTTCTTTTAATTTTTGGCGGATTGCCACCGATGCTGCTTCACCTTTAATGTTAGCTAATAAAATAGCCGAGTCCTGTTTGAAATCTTTCAGTAATTTCAGACCAAGATTCAAAGCTGGTTCTGGACTGTATTCATTTTTAATCTGCCTCAGAACGTCTGGTATCACCGCCATAGACGGGATACCATGTGTTTTTGTGTAGATTGAAGCAAAGACTGTACCCCAAGTGTCACAGTCCTCCACATGTGGTGCAATTACCATTGGTAAACAGATTGTTAGAATCCTGTCTTTCTCATGAGGTGTACTATCGGGAAATACTGCCTCTATTTGAGTAATTTTCTGGGCTAACCGGAATGGAATTTGTTCCCTTTTTGCAGGCAACATACCGATGACTGACTGTATAGTCTGTGGTGTGATTTTGTTTATGTACCCCTGATGAGGGGTGTGCTGTGGAATTCTTATAGCAGGTTGGACTGTTAAAGTCTGCAAGTAGATAGTCGAACTGCTCCAAACCACTGTGTGTTTGCTAAGGCAAGTGTGGGCATATTTATACCTTGAAGTTGCCGAGTTTGACGTAAAGGTGGACATAATAACGCCATTAAAGACTCTCAGTTCTTTGAAAACTCCATGAGTTCTTGGACAAGTCAGTTCTCGAGCAAGGGAAAGTACCTAGCTGCTGAAGCCGAGTTTTCCAAGAAATCGTTGTATATTTTCGGAACTAGTGGAAGTAACCCTGCCGTATTTGGACTGCATGAGCTATGACTAAATATGGTTATGATCCTTATGCCTATATAAGGACATAGTGATTTATACCTATATAAGTGCATGAATTGGGAAATTTACAATAGTGTCCTAAAATGGTTCACAACAACAGTAGTCGTCGACGGGGCTGTTACCACTGCCATCATCAAATCGGTCGTAGCCACAAACGTTGATGGTGATTTTGGCCCCGTTCTCGACGACGGGTCTGTCGACTGAGCTTTTTTGTCAACTAAGCCTGCTTTAGCAGTGTGACAGGCAGAAAAGCAGCTAAAGACTTTTTCTGATCAGAGTCTCTATGTTTCAAGGCTGTTTTTTGGCAGTGGAAGGTTTATCAGCCTTCATTTCCTTTGGATCAGCCTTTAATGATTTAGAGCCCTCATTTTTACGTTTCCTCTCAGCTGAGGATGGCCCAGGACTTTCTTCAACATCAGATCCAAAATCCAATCTGGATTGTATCTTCTGGAGCCATAATAACAATCTGGCCACCCTGTCTTTCAGGGTTTTGGCCAAAAAGGTTCTGCAGTATTTACAGTCCTTAGCAGTATGCTTGGGATAAAGGCAATAGAGACAGTCTTAACAGGGGTCCTCAGAGAAAAGGTTTGGCTTCCCACAAGACCTGCAAGGTCTAAAAAGCCTTTTCTTAGATCCCTCTGACATTTTGGTAGCAAAGTAGAAAGAAGACCAATACCTTGAGGTGAATTCAGCAGGGTCAAAAGTTTGCTCACTGAATAAACTGAGCAGACCTCAGGGAGACTCCCTTATACACGATGTGCAGTTAAAAATCTGAGGTATGGGGGCGTGGCTAGCAGCCGATCATGGCGGCCGCATAGAAGGGGAGCTCCGAGAGTGAGGCGACTCCAAATCACTAATCCGTACACTGATCCCCACTATTAATATCTCAGAAGGCAGCCTCTGTGTTTTGGGACCGAGCGGCGCTGATCGGCATAATTCCGGTAAAAATTGGAGCCCGGGCAGCAGAGAACGGAAGTGTTATCTGGCACGAGCCTACACAGCGACCCTGGGACCCGACCTGGAGTGAGGACCCAGGGCGGAGCGGAAGTGCAGGCGATCCGGCGGCGAGAGACCGGAAGTAGGCCGCGCAGGCTTGCGGCGGAGCCTGGACGGCGGCGGCGCCGTTGCAGAGTGCTGCCAACGCAGAAGCGGCGGCTGGGGCACATATCACCAAGGGAAAATCCAACAAGCAGCCAACACGAGTGGAATAGCCCCAGCAGTGATCATTGCCACTGGGGCGTGTCGTCACTCAACTGGAAGAGTCCGGATCCCTGGCAGACGCTCATATCCCCCAGCCCTACCGGAGCATCGAACAACGCAGAGGAGCCTTGCACGCTACGTGTCCCCCTTGTAGCGAGTGCACAACTCGCGCACGGGAGAGAGGCGGTTGGTGAGCCCGAGGAGGGGAAGAGACGAGACGACCCCTCACCTCGCTATCTGGGGTGAGTCGGGGTGCCTGAGCGGGCTGCGGGAGGAAGTTGTAAATACCGGCCTGGCTCCAAGAAGGAGAGGGGCAGTGAGACAGCCGCAGCTCACTTTCAAGCTACCACATTTCCCACTCGGATATCATTGTGGGCGGACCGGTGCTGGAGCTCCTGTCATGGCGTCGCCGCGATTCCCTGGTGCGGGTCACTGCTGCGCTGCTCCCCGTGAGGCTAGACGTAGAGAGCCACGAGTCTGACCAGCTACAGAAAGACCGCTAATCAGCGCAATGACGGGCAAAGGCTCGAGGAACAACGCGACACAGGGGAGATTGGACAAATTTGCCTACGACAAACGCAACCCCCCTCAAACAGATCCACGCACGCCCACAGGAAAATCGCCAGAAGGAGATGGAACTACAAAGATCATGTTGGAAGACATCATTAAAGCATTGTCCCAGGTGCAGGTCACGGTAGGATCAATCTCCACGGACGTGGCCCTGCTACGTGCGGACCTCCATAAAATGACTGACCGAGTGAAAGAGGTAGAGATTGTCATGAAATCTCTGGTCGCGGATGTGTCTGAACTACAATCCGCAGTGGAATGCATGGAGGCTGACAACAAACTCCTTAAAGAGAAACTGGACGACCAGGAAGGGTGCTCCAGAAGAAATAACGTTCAAATTCTTGGGGTTCCAGAGACAGAGGGCATCAGAGCAATGGATCTCTACGTAGAGGAGCTAATTAACACAAGACTACAGCCCAAAGGATTGTCGCACTTCTTCTCGGTGGAAAGGGCGCATAGGGTTCCTGGCGGAAAACCTAAACCAGGCTTACCCCCCAGACCAATTCTGGCCAGACTGTCCAATTTTTAGAGACCGGGACGCTATCCTACAGGCGGCGAGGGTCTCACCACCGATCAAAGTCCAGAACTCCACAATCACCTTCTTCCCAGACTACACGGCCGAAGTTTCCCGTCGTAGGAGAACATTCTTAGAAGTCAAGAAAGTACTGAGATCGAAAGGTATGCCATACTCGATGCTATTCCCGGCTAAGCTGCGAGTAGTGGCTGACAATAAAACCTGGTTCTTTGATACGCCAGAAGCTGCGCAAGACTGGTTGGAAGGGTGGCGACAAGTTGGACCACCCCGCCGCACAAACAAAAATCAGCGGAACAGACAAGAGGAGGGCCAAGACGGATTCCAAGCCACGGGGGGGGGGGGAAACTCTGGAACACTTATCAGGGCCTGAGACGCGAGAGGATGACCACGAATCAGGTTCATGAACACCAGGTGCTGCACTAATAGCAGCATTTCGGCGCTACAGATCGTGCTGCCTGACGGAACTGAACTAGGGGAGGCCAAAGAGGGTCAATGGAGCCGCCTCCTCCACGGGACCTTTCGCCCCAACAAGCAAGTACAATGTTTTTGGGAATGGGTAAGCACTCTGCTAAGTTGGGGAGGCGGGCGGTTCAATGTCCGGTAAGCAGGGAGGCAGGGGGGGAGGGAGGAGTTAGTTTTTGTTTTCCAAGTTAAAAACGTCTTAACGGCACACAACGGCGACCACACCAGACATACACAACTACGGGGTAGACCCAGGATACCAGAAGGGAAGTTACCCTTCTACAACCTTAGACACCTTTACAATGGCACACAGTTCACACCTTACCGACAATGATAGAGTAGCGTAGATAATACCAGTGGGCCCCATGGGCTTGATGTCCTGGAATGTGAGGGGTCTGGAAGACAAAATCAAGAGGGGATTAGTACTATAGGCGATAAAAAGACAGAGACCGGCACTGGTCTTATTGCAGGAAACCCATCTTACTGGGAAGGCGTGCCTGGCGCTAGATAGAAGAGGATATCAAATGGCAGTGCACTTTGAATTCACGTCAGGCTCTAGAGGAACAGTTTATTGTTCAAGGTACTGATGCCAATTGGAGTGATAGGTATCCTAATCTTTCTCATATTTGTCTGTTGCAAATGTCGCAAACACACAAAGAAATACACTGTGAATAGAAGAGGTGTGAAACGGAGTGTGGATGAGCTTGAATTGGAAGAAATGAATAATCAGATTTACAAAAAGGTGAAAAATTCTCACCCTGATAAAGATGTGAAAGAGAAATTGAATCGCTTGTTGGAAGAGATTGAGATGCATAAGGTGTGAGAAAAGTTGGCATCTGGTTCCATTTTTATTTGTGATGATAGTAAATATCATCAAAGAGGGGATTGATAGAGCAAGATTTCGCATATTTCGCGACTTGCTTGAGTCATGAACCTCGAATCTGTTATAACCCGGTAACAAAATTGTATGTTGTACTAATTTTCCTTTATTTCTTGAATGCGCGTGTATCTTAGTGATGCTTGCCTATCTGTTTTACTAATACGATTAATCTGTGTCCTTAAAAATGGCCGCCGTTTGGAATATTGCTTCTGCGCATGCGTTAGTCACACTCACGTGACGTGACGTAGTTGTGATTCTGGAGGGAAAGGGTGCGCATGCGTAATAGCCACAAGATGGCTGCTTATGTATTAACTTGGTGAAGCTCGTGCAGATGCTCTCGCGTTATTGTGTATTGCACTAATATAAAACTGCATAGTATATTTTTATAGTGATAAACCATAAGTATACAATCATGATGTGTAGTATATTCATTTATTTCTATGTTTTAATTTGTTTTCGCTTACTTTTCATGTACCACGATAACTGGGGGGTCTGACTGTGACGAGAACCATTCTGACGGTCCCTTCTGCGCATGTCAACGCAGCCAGGGAGAAATGTCCTTGAGCAGTGGAACTCAGCCAGCTGGCAGCCACAGTCAAGATGCTCCTGCGAAAGCCACCTCTGACCTAGGAGGATGGAGCAGAATTTGTTCTTCGTTTGTAACAAATGTAATTCTTCATTGTATTCTGTGATACTTTTCGTGGGAACCCCAATCCTGCTAGGCGGATCCCTAGAATGTAAATTTGGGCTTACAATAGTCTGTTCTGATTGGTGTGTTAACCTAGCCTACTTTGGGACCAATCGAAATTGTGGATTGTGACACTTTGCAACATTGGGGGGTGGTACACTGACCCCAAAACAGTATATCTAGCCTAGGTTCAGCTAGAGAAATTGTCCGACTTGTCTGAATAGCTGACCTGTCACTGACCCAACGCACTCAATAGGTGACTGAATACAGAGCGCTGCGGAGCACTCTGTCCGAATTTGACCTTAGACTTTAAAGGTTTTACTAAACCTTAAGTGCTGGCGGAGCACTTTGCTGGGGAGTTCGCTAACCCAATCGGGGTTCTGACTGATAGCTGCAGAGAGGGTGGAGCGCAGGCGTTGCTTCCAAACTGCGGGTGCTGGTCGTGCCTTGGTGGTCCTGTCCTTATCCTAATCTGGGTTTCCTGTCCTGTCCTGGGGTGTCCATTCTGCACCTGCTGTCCCATTGATGACTGCTATTCCTTGGGGTATTTCCTGTCCTTGACTGATCCGTGGCCAGGGTTGGTTTTCACACCATTCTAGGTAAATATATAGATAGGGCTGAGAACTCTATACTGCACCTCTCTATTTTCTGCCGTTGCTTCAATAAAGACATACCTTTGCACATGTTATAATTTCCATGTTTTTCGCAATCTGAATGATCATTGCATTTTTCATAGCATGTTCCTATGTTACCCTACCTTTTAGAGCACAATTCTCTCCATACTGTTTATGAATTTAGATGTGGTTCATAGTTTCTCCTGAATTCTATTCTTGAAGTAATAATAATAATTGAATTATAGTGTGTTCTACTTCTCACCCTTTTGATATTCAAATTTTCCACTCATTTTCATAAAGTACGTCCCAATAATAAAATTCTAGTACATGCAATAAGTTTGCTCATTTATAGATGTCTATTCTTGAGTTTCAGTTTAAGTCTACTTAGCGTGTTCCCTGTCGCACTATTTACAACTTAAATGATTGCCCGTACACTTTTCTTGTATGGTTATGTTCTTTTCGTTATCTTGATTATCGATTGCCTTTTAACTGTAAGCCTAATGCTCTCAGAAACTGTTTTCTAGATAAAACCTTTAAAACTTCTCAGTTGTCCGTGGTCATTTAATGAATATCAAAGTTATTTAAAGTTGGGTTTGTATTTTGCCTGCCTTTCTTTTACAGCTATCTCCCTGATCTATCGTGGTCATTAGGTACCCGTGACGGTGGATGGTAAGTCGGGTACATCAGAATACAATAGGAAAGAATTAGGGTTGCTGATGGTAGGTTGTTGAGGTCACCTGATTAATGTATATGGTGATTTGAAATCTATGGGCCCGAAACCTATATGGTGAAATTGTTGGTCGGGTGACCCACGATCTCTATCAGTAATTTTCTGGTAGCAAAGAGGATGGTTAGGGACTAGTTAAAGTCAGGTAGGACTAGTTAAGCTAGATAAGTTGGATGCTGCTAAAAGGGTTTATTTTATTTTTTTTCTGTGTTTATGCTGCTACGAAAAAGGTGAAGCAGTTCATGCGAATTGATCACTCGCGTGAAATGTTTTTCTTTGAAAATTATGAAATGTTTTAAATTGATTTTTCTATTATTGTACTGATATATGTATTAATAATAATAATAATAATAATAGGGTATCTTGTAGAGCGCATGGTGACGCACAACGGCGTGTCCCCGCGCTGAGATGCGAGCATGGCCAGAGAGTGTGCTGAGGGGAAGGCCAGCTATCTGGCATAAAGAAATGTTTTCAGCTTGGCTCTGAAGATAGACTCTGCTGGTTCCAAACGCAGCGCTACCGGAAGTTTGTTCCAGCTGGATGCGTCAAGGTACCTGAAGGATCTGCCACCCATCCTTGCTCTGGACACCTTAGGAATGGTCAAGCGCCCTGAGCCAGAGGATCTAAGCACACTGGAAGGCTCGTATTGTGTCAGGAGACCCTGAAGTGGGAGGGGTGCCCTGCCGTTAATGATCCGATGACAGGTGCAGAGGGCCTTGAATTCTACCCTGCTCCTGACCGGAAGCCAGTGCAAGGCCTGGAGCGCGGCTTTGGAGGCTGATCTTCTAGGTAGTCTGAGAACTAGCCGGGCAGCGGCGTTTTGCAAGACCTGTAGGCGGCTCAGATTCTTCTCGAGGGTTCCTAAATAGAGCAGGTTGCCATAGTCCATCTTGGACGTGACTAAAGCGTGCACTAGTGTTCGGCGGGGTAACACATTTGTAAGTTAAGCGTTATTTGTTGTCTGGAATCCCCGGGGAATTGAATAGCAAGTGGTGAAGAGAATCCACTTGCTTTGAGGTCACTGGCTCTAAGGAAGTTGGTGCAGGTTAGGTAGAACTGGAAGCACTAACTAGGGTTTCTAAATGTATGTTTGAATAAATGTTAGCAACGAGGTTCATTGACAAAATTCTTATTGTGGCATAACCTAGTGAGGGTCACACCGGAAAAGTAGCAGGTTCATCGGAGCTTGAGTGAAAGCAAAAGGGGCTCGCTGGTGAAACTTTAGACTTGGATATATCCCGGAAAGGTGGATGAGTCTAGGGAAGTAGCAGGTTCTCCAATGCTTGTGTGAAGGGTAGGCAGAAGAGAGCTATCCGTAGTGTGTGAAAAGTAGACGGAAGGAGTTTACTTGCAGTGAAACAAATCTTTCCTGTCTAGACACTTGAGTACAGTGGCGAATGTGTATTCGTTGTTAAATAACCAAGCACTAGCACTTTAGAAAGAAATAAAGTTTCTGTTACCTTGTGAAGGAGGGAGTCAGTCGCGAAGCTGCTCTGATGTCACTCCGTGCCGCGCTGGGATTGGTAGACGCAGCGGGTGTGTAGCGGAGCTGGAATTGTAAAGGAGGGGTGAGGGCCGAAGCGTGAGAACTGTCTCACGAAAGGCCGCGCACCCATTGGTCGAGATTATTTGAACCCGTGCACTCTATTGGTTGCACGAAAATAAAAGACGCATTTGGATTGGAAGTGATTTTGTAAACAAAGTCACTCGCAGAAATCGTATGTGGCATTCGTATAGACCGCATACTAGACCTGATCCACGACATTTGGGGTTTGAGAACGATCAGTGGAAAGGTGTCAAAAACGACATTATGTACGGAAACAAAAGAAAATTGTCCCTTGTAAATAAGGTAAAGAATTACTTCAAAAAGGACAAACCAATTAGAACCAGAGAAGGTGTTGTCATTCCGCCACCGAATACTCCCGCATCTTTCATGATGTTCTATAAAGGGTACCACTCGTGTGTATGGTTGGAAAATTGGGTGGAGTACACGAAAGATGACGGAGTATTGGCTTTTCCGTTAGAGGGTACATTTAACGGCAGAATTCTATTCAATTTGAGAACCCGAATGAATGATTTACATCCCAGACCTAGATTAACGCAGTACGAAGCTTTAGAAGAATGGGAGATCGAGGCTTTCGAAAGAGATAAGCCCCGAATGGATAAAGGGCTTACAAAATGTTATCCGAAATTGAAGCAAGAGACTCGAGACAAAAAGATGAAACAATGGAGACAGAATATGATTGTAGAAGGACTGTTTCCAATGATGCCGGTGGGTGGTCCTCCTGGGGGGGAAAAGAAGACAGAAAAGTGCAAACATTGGGTACCTATTGGAGAGTCGGATGATGAATTATTAGATGACCTGTTTATGAGAAGTCCGCCTCCTTACAATGAAAGAAATAGACCTTCCAGTGAGGGGGATAATTCTCGAAGACCTCCTCTCCAGGAAGAGGCCAGATCTGCCAGTGTGGAAGGGGGTTGCTTCATACCTCCCTATACCGAGAGTTTAGGTCCCGTAGATGCCAGGGATATTTATCCAAGAATGCCAGCTAATGGGGACGCAAGATACTCCCGTGAAAGAGACTTTTGCTCTAGATCTCCCTACGAAGGTGAGGCAAGATCATCCAGTTCAAGGATGCCGTTCCTAAACCCTCCATATGAGGAAGAACCAAGATTCCTAGGCACAGGTACTTTGCCCCCAAGACCTAGTAATAACGAAGGACCCAGAGAGACACTTCCCACTGCCCCGAGTTGTGCTCCAACTTTAACCCCACAAGTATTACATGACAATTCAGTCGAAAGGATATTGGAGGACAGAGAACGAGAGGCACTAGCTAAGCAGAGAGCTGAAATAATCCAGAGGATTTCTCAGTTAAATGCAAGTCCTGAGTCTTTAACAATCCCGGTTACTATTGGACCAGTGGTTCCATTGTATGGGGATCGACAGGGAAGTCCAAGAACTCCAGTTATTACCGCGGTTGTAGCCCAACTGAGATCAGAGCCCTTAATTGTAGATGACTTAACAAGTGAATGTGAGTCTGAAGTGTCGCTAATGGATCTGCCCATTAGGGAACCAGAAAAAAGGATGCAGAAAAGACATAATCCTTTCAATGCGAGGGAGATTCAAATGGAATCAACTTCGGGTACTAAGAGTGTCACGGTAGTAACTCCTGAAGAAATTGAGAGATGGAGTCGAGAATTAGAAAAACAAACTCTTCAGTCGAAACCTCTAGATCTCTACAAACTGAGAGTAGAAATAGAAGAACTGATGGCAGGAAATGTAGGATTAGATCGATTAAATACCTACTCAGAAGAAGAGCTGTTGTTCATCTGCAAGAGCCTTACTCGAAATGCCAGGGTACTCCATGAAAAACTAACTGACACTGCAGCTAGTATGGGAATAGATATCTCGAAATCAAAACCTTTGCAAAAACCGTACAGAGCAGATTTCTCAGACAAGGATCTGGAAAACCTGAATATGTCAGGGAAAAAGGCACAGGTCAAAGAGTTATTGACAGTATTACAGAAATGGGGAGATGTGGACAGGTGGAAAGCCAGGTGGGCCAAAAAGAAAGAGGAGGCTAGATCTAAACAAGTGACTCCTCAATTCGTTCTAAAGGAAGCTGATAAACCAGAACAGTTATGTCCTATGCGTGAAGTGCCAGGTGGAAAATACGTACATGTTCCATGGTCCAGACAGGACATTGTGTCCTTTACAAATGATTTCCCAAAGTTACGAGAGAAGCCTGTGGACTGGTACAGGCAGGTGGAAAGGTTTGTAAAGGTTCAAAAATGCCTGTGGAAAGATTTGGATGGGTTCTTTGATATTGTGGTTCCGGTAGACTTATGGACCGAGTGTAAAATAGCCATAGCTTGGCCTAGTGAGGAGTACCCGAGGGACTCTAGAACAGGGGAACCCTCTAAAGAAGTGATGAGAAAATATGAACAAGTAATCCAACATCTGAAGCTAAAAGTGCCCGCAAAGGAAACTGATTGGACAAAAATAGATAGAACCACGCAGGAAAGGGACGAGACTGTGCACTCCTTTTATGAAAGACTGTTACAGGTGTTTAAAACATACAGTGGCATAGATAACATCGAGATGAAGGATATGACTCACTTCATTTACAGGTTTGTAAACGGTTTAAGACCTGAAATTTGTCAGTGGATCAAAGATAATAAAATTTGTTGGCAGTCCAAGAAAATAGTTGAGGTCCTACGGTATACAAAATACTGTGAGGACGAGATGGCAGATAAGAAAAAAGCACTCAAGGAAAAGGTGATGTGGGCACAAGTAAAGCTCGCAGAACAACAGGAAAAGCAATTAAGTAAATTGAGTAAGAGTACCCAAAATCAAGGCCCTGGGGGTGGGGGAAAGCCCAAAGTAAAAATGAGCAGAGAAGAAGCTAAAAAGAAATTTCCCTGCCACCAGTGCGGGGAAATTGGACATTGGCGAGACGAGTGTCCGTATTTACAGCATGATAATACCCAAACCCCTGATTTAATTCCACAGACGCAGAATGAAAAACCAAGAAAGACCCAGCAGCAGGTAAAAACAATCCAAGTGCCCCGAGCGCCAAAACCTAATTTTAAGGGAAAATCACCGCAGGGTGACGACATAGAGATCTGGGGAGGCAATGAGAACAGAAATGTAGCAACTTCGCAGTATTTGTTAAATGACACTTTTCTCTGTGACGACCAGTACTGACGGGGCCTGAGAGGGGAGGACAAGGAGTGTGTACTTGGCGCCTCCTTGCCGGTAGACCAGTCAGGACCATACATTGAAGGAAAGGTTGATGGAAATGATGTCACCTTTCTGTTGGACACTGGTGCTACCCGTTCTACTGTGAGAACAGCGGACGTTCCAAACCTACCCCTCTCGGGAGAAGCAATCCAGGTAGTAGGTGTATCTAACCAATTGATTAGTACCCCAGTTACTGAGCCCATGGAGATTACAATAGGGAACTTTAAAGAAATGCATAGATTTGTCGTTTGTGACACTAGTCCAGTAAACTTACTGGGACGTGATTTGTTGTGCAAAATGAACTGTACTATCTTTTGCACACCAAAGGGCGTCGAAATTCAGACCCCAGACGAAGATGGCATCTACAAGTTAATGTTAATCAGACCTGACTCAGAAATTAAACGAATGACTATACAAGACTTACCTGAAGAACTTCAACAGACAGTGAAACCAGAAGTATGGGACTTTACTGGAAAGGATGTAGGACTAATGGCAAATGTAGATCCCATACAAATAGCCATGAAAGAAAATGCAGTTTACCCCAATACCAAGCCTTACAGAATGAGTGCCGAAGTGAGAGCAGGAGTTGCCATTGAAATACAGAAATTGCTAGAAGCATACATCATACAAGAAGTGATGAGCAGCCCGTGTAATTCCCCCATAATTGGAATCAAGAAACCTAGTGGCAAGTACAGAGTAGTGCAGGACCTGAGAAAGGTAAACAAGATTGTTGTCCACTGCTGTCCTATTGTCCCGAACCCCGCAGTGATCCTGTATCAGATTCCTTGGGATGCTGAGTGGTTCACTGTGATAGACCTGTGTCACGCATTTTTTTCGATCCCATTGCATCCAGACAGCAAATTTCTTTTCTCATTTGCTTCCAATAGTCACGTGTACGTTTGGAATAGGGTCCCCCAAGGGTACACCGAAAGTCCCTCTATCTTTAATCAGATCCTGAAAAAGTGCCTTGAATCCTTAGTCTTACCTGGAAAGTCTGTTTTGGTGCAGTATATTGACGACCTCTTGGTGGCGTCTAAAAGTCATAGGGACTGTGTGATTGACACCATTGCCTTGCTGAATCACCTAGGTGAAAAGGGACATAAAGTGGCCCCTGAAAAATTGCAGTTCTGTTCAAAGTCAGTGAAATATCTGGGGCACCAGATAGAAAAAGGCATCAGAAAAGTCACTTCAGAGAGAGTTAGAATAATTCAAAAGATGCAGTTACCCCGTACTCAGAAAGAGATCAGAATGTTCCTTGGGGTTGTAGGCTATTGCAGGCAGTGGATTGTAGGATTCGCAGTCCTAGCAAAGCCTTTGATAAAAATGACAACGAAAGGAGCAAAAGACCCAGTTGAATGGGATGATGAAAGCTTAACAGCATTTACCAAATTACGAGATTGTTTATTTACAGCCCCTGCTTTAGGCATGCCTGACTATTCTAAGGAGTTTGCCCTGTTCTGTGACACACGAGACAATTGTGCATTGTCAGTCTTAACCCAGGAGCATTGCTTGACTAGACGCCCAGTGGCATATTTTTCTGCCACTTTGGATCCAGTGTGTTACTAAAGGACAAGGGAACCCACTAAGTAAGCAAGGACCTGGGGTGTCAGTTAAGCAAAGGACAATGGTCCTTGACAGGGAAGAATAGTGCTTACAATGATTATAGGCCACAATATGCACTATAATGAACAGATAGTCCAGCCGGACTATAGAATTTATTCAATAGTAAAATACTTTAAATCCAACAAACAACAATAAGGCAGTAGGACACAGTCCTGTATCCACAGTGCTGCACAAACAGTACAAAAGACACTTAACTAGGGTATTTCAGGCATTAACAGAAACAGGAGCAAAAAGGTGACTTAATAGTATAATTGCTTCACATATGTGGAAAACACATGATTTTGGCACATCCCGCCGGGATGTTCCTGCGCGTTCCATTGTGAACCTTAGGAGCTTGACTACAGCTATCGCGCACCATAGCGAAGGGCTCGGATCCCTCGAGTCCCTAGATATTCACCCGGAATTACGATTTTAACCGCATGTCATATCGATCATCGCAATTTCAGCGGCAGCGCCCTGTGCCTACACTTCCTGCTCTTACTAATATTGCGAGGTGTCACCGCAGTTTGAGGTTAATCACAGCCTCCCTATCATCCGCTTACGCTGTGGACTAATTGTCTCAGGCTATGCGCACACTTAGAATATAAGGCACTATACGACTACCCTCCGGCCAGCCACACCTTCCTGTTTATTCGACTCTCCCTGGTTCCTCAACTGTGAATCAGACAACGTTCGTATCTGAAGTGCCTCCATGCCTATGCTTTTTAATTCAGGCAATCAACCAAATGTCCTGATGATGATCCATTACTAAAGATTGGATCGAAACGCCGCCGACTAAATATGTGTTTAAACACCAGTTCACTATGACGTGCCAAAATCATGTGTTTTCCACATATGTGAAGCAATTATACTATTAAGTCACCTTTTTGCTCCTGTTTCTGTTAATGCCTGAAATACCCTAGTTAAGTGTATTTTGTACTATTTGTGCAGCACTGTGGATACAGGACTGTGTCCTACTGCCTTATTGTTGTTTGTTGGATTTAAAGTATTTTACTATTGAATAAATTCTATAGTCCGGCTGGACTATCTGTTCATTATAGTGCATATTGTGGCCTATAATCATTGTAAGCACTATTCTTCCCTGTCAAGGACCATTGTCTTTAACTTTGGATCCAGTGGCTGCTGGATTACCTGGGTGTCTGAAAGCGGTAGCTGCCACTTGCACGAGCTTAGAGCAGAGTGAATCCATTGTGATGGGACATCCTGTAACTGTGTATGTTCCACATGCAGTTGTAATTTTACTGACCCGAACCAAGACTCAGTATCTCAACCCTAGTCGGCTGACTAAATACGAGAGGATTCTCGTGGGTGCTGCAAATGTAGTTATTACTCGGTGTAATATCCTGAACCCAGCCACCCTACTCCCTGACTCAATGATTGTAGAAGATGAAGGAGAGAACGAGCATGACTGCATTGACCTGACAGAATTCAGTACTAAACCCCGCCCGGACATTAAGGAAACACCTTTGCCTGTACATGATGAGGAGTTCTTTGTGGATGGCTCATGTATGAGACACAAACTTGTAGGCCTAAGCGCTGCTTATGCTGTAGTCTCTTTAGAGAGCATTAAAGAAGCATCATGTTTATTTGGAGTAAAGTCTGCACAAGTAGCCGAATTGGTAGCATTGATAAGAGCTTGCAAATTGGGAAAAGACAAAAGAATAACAGTGTATACTGACAGTCAGTACTGTTATGGGGTTGTGCATGACTTTGGCCAATTATGGCTACAAAGAGAATTCCTGACTTCATCAGTTACCCCCATTCGGAATGGGAGGGTTGTACAAAATCTACTGGAAGCAATCCAATTACCAAAGGAATTAGCAGTGGTTGCCCATAAAAAAGGCCTTGACGCTGTATCTTTGGGAAATGATTTTGCTGATCAAGTGGCAAAACAGTGTGCTAATGTGATGTATTCTTATAGGTTCTGTATCGATCCCCCTATTCCTGACCCTGTTCTGGTTAACAAGTTAACTAGCAGCCATCCCATGATGCAGAAACCGTTATCTGATTAAGCCACACTACGGCACAGGAACGTGTTATCTGATTAGGTCATAACGCTTGCCATCTAATTAGACAAGCGATATTCCTCCAGCCCCTGATAAGGCATACGGAGTTCTCAAAACAAATCAAACCTATGACAACCTGGGAAAAACCCTGCGGCCATTGTTTTGATTTCATCGAGAACTTCAGCAAAAGAATGTGCTAACGACCAAGTCGTATGACATCCTTATTGACGTATCTATGTCCATCCTTACGTCAATCTCGGCACCTTACAGGTATAAATATTACCGGTATTGCCTTAAGCAAACACACGCGGTGGTGACGAGATCGGAGCAGCCAGACTTGCCGAAGCCCAGAGCAGAGCAGACCCCGCTGGCGCAGCCCCGCCTTCCTGACGCACTGAGAACGAGACGCTGCTTTCTCCTGGCGAGAAATCCAGCTCCGGCGCTTCCGGGCAGCCCTCGCAGGCAGCCTGGAATATCGAGACCGGAGACGAGAGATACCATCCCTCATTCATCCTAGATTCAAGGTACAGAACTGAATAACCCCTTGCAGAGAATTCTTGAGTCAGTCACTTGGCAAAACAAACTTAACTTAAACTGCTACTTTCTATTCCCGCCCACGTATTAGGCTTAGGTCAGGTACACCGGGGTAGGCGTAGTTAGAAACACCAGTTGAGTACGATTAGTCAAATGTATATGTGTATGTATCTATTTTATCCATTTTAAACCACCTTATGGCTTAGAAACCATATAAATGTTTTTACAGTATTATTTTATACTTCTGCTTTTATTGTATGCACTTTACTTAACCATAAGTATTGCGATAATATCGATCCATTTCTCTTGTATGAGAAAAGAGACTGATCAATAAATAACATCTTTTATTGAACACGCCCGTCTCTTCCTTTTCTCTACAATCTGGTGAGACTAAGAATGCACGTACTGACTGAGTAAAATAAGTTGTCTTTTGTTTTCACACGACTCTAGAGATACACTCTTGATTAGGGGAGAGCAAAGTTGTCATGTTCTATGGTTGTCAGAAACTAAATCCCTTCTTGTCTATCCAGGGAGGTTCAACTCCTCCTTGCCTATTCAAGAAAGTTTCTAGTGAACTCTGAGCTAGCTGGCAAACCCAAAACTTTAAGTCTAATATCGACAATAGAAGACCTAGTTAACGTCTGGTCTAGGCCTATACTATTGAAGGTATTATTCCAATGCGCAGAGCCTATTGGGATAATAGGAACTACACTACATGGCGCCCAAACGTTTGGAAAGGCGATAAAACTAATGCAAGACATTAGAGTAACTCAGTCGTGCTTTTTCACTCAGACCCCTTTTTACCCATAATACTCCAAAGACGTCTGGAGTGGGTGAAAGGTCATATCCGCCAAACCTCGCAGGAAGAAACTCCTATGTATGGTTCTTGGTTTAGTCAACGTTGAAGGATACACTGTTCCAAAATATTGTGCATCTAATCTTTGTTTCCAAAGAAACCTGATCTGCAAACAAACAAAATAACCTTCCTGACAGTAGAATGTCAGACACTGAAGAAGAAAGAGAGATAGCTAGAGTAGCAGCTGAACTCGTAACAGCTGATAATACTATGCAAGAAGCAGACCCGGATATAATACTCATCCCGGTCAACAAAAGGAAATCTATAACTTTAAAACTTATAGAAAATGGACTGACACCTAGAGGTGGCACAGTCATATTCGTAATAGAGGCACACGAATATCGGCAGACAGAGGTATTCTATTCATGGATACACTTTCCAGCAGCAAATGCTGTAACAAAGGTCTTCCACTATTACAAAACAGAGGAACCTCCTGATGAATACACTCCTTTTGAGGAGGTGGAAGTACCACTTAAATTTCAAGAGCACGCGCTCTTGTTTAATGGCGCCCTAAAACACAACAATCACATCACCAGGCTCGGTCCATTAGGTAGACCAGGAGCAACGTGGCCGGTCCTAGCCGGATACACACCACATCCAGACATCGAAAGAATGTCTGCAGCAGATCTTCTAATACAACTAAAACAATTAATAAAAGTACATAGACAATTAGTCCAATATGTAATGCGGACTTCAACAATCCAACCAGCAATTAAAATTCCACAGCTGACCCCTCATCAGGGGAACACAAATAAAATTACACCACAGAACATACAGTCCTGCCTAGGTAAAGTACCAGCTAAAAGGGAACAAATACCATTCTGTTTAGCACAAAAAATCACCCAAATAGAGGCGGTGTTTCCAGACACCACCCCTGTGGATAAACACAGGATTCTGACTATCTGTCTTCCAATGGGAATCGCACCACACGTGGAGGACTGTGACACTTGGGGTACAGTCTTTGCTTCCATCTACACAAAAACGCATGGTGTTCCATCCATTTCGGTAATACCAGATGTGCTAAAACAAATTCAAGACGAATACGGTCCAGAACCCGCTTTAACTCTTGGTATGAAATTACTGAAAGACTTCAAGCAGGTCTCGGCTATATTACTAGCCAATATAAAGGGAGAAGCAGCAAACGTGGCGATCCGCCAAAGGTTAAAAGAAACAGATATAGCAGACCAACCAGCTGAAATTGCCAGAATTATAGAAAAATCCTATGAGGAACTAGGTAGAGATAGTTTAGGTGGAATACCAATAAAACCCCAACTGATTGAAAGTCCTGAAAAAATATTTATTAAAAATCATCTAAACAGTCAAAAGAAGAACTGGGATGGAAAGAAACAATCCAATCCAAAAGAAAAGAGATTCCAGTCCAGAGGAAGGTCTCCTCGGCGGAGAGAAAGATCTCCGGACCAAGGACCCAAGTCTCCCCAAAGTGAGCCCTCTGTGAAAAAATACAACCTTAGAAATAGGGATAATATAAAGAAACCGGATAGATATCAAGATTTTGATACACGTCCCTCTCAATCTTTTCAGACTTCCTCGCAGAAATCGGAAAGAAGAGGACGATCGGAACCCAGGGAAGGGCACGTCAAGTCCAAAGACAAGGAACCTGCTCATCCAAATAAGAAATTACAATTTCCAAAAAAGAAGGTAGCCAGTATTAAAGTAGTTAACAATGCCGAGAATACTGAGGACACAACTGAAAAACGGAGAATGGGCTCAGACAATGCTAGACAGCGCTGCAGAAGTGAGCATAGCTCGCAAAGTCCTTATGAATCACCTGGAGACAGTGGACACGAATGAATATCTTCAAGTGGAAACTGCAGACACCAGAGTTAGCAAACCTCACAAAATATATGAAATAACTTTACGTATAGAAGGGGATAAGACTAGAAAAATAAGGGGACTATTTTGGGATAATCTCTCCAAGGGCTATGACATCCTTCTAGCTGAAAAAGACTGGCCACCAGAGTTTGTCAGGGACTGCCCTCATGGCGAAGAAATAATTATGCCTGCCTTCTCAAATCATATCCCAATTCATAAAAAATACACACTTGCTAGAAAGTGGGCAGTAGCTCAAGCTCCTGCTTTATATAAAAATCACGTAGGATGGGATGAGGACTCTCCTCCTCACAAAATCCAGTTAAAATCACAACCTACTGCACAAAGACAGTACCCAATTAAGCAAGAAGCTAAAAAACAGGTAAAAGAAATACTAGACCAATTAGAATACCAGGGGGTGATTGAAACTTGCACCTCACAAATGAACAACCCTTTGTTTCCTGTCTCCAAACCAGACAATTCATATCGTCTAGTTTTGGATTACAGACACCTTAACTCATGTTGCAAGACTTTTGCAGTGCAAAACTCGCATAGTGCAGCGCTAATGAATAACATAGTGCGCAAAAAATACAAAACAACATTAGACATCTCTAATGGATTCTTTTGTCAAAATATAGCACCAGAGAGCAGATATTTGTCCGCGTTCTCAATAAATGGCGCTAAAAAACAATTCTGTCGGTTACCCCAAGGGTTCAAGAACAGCCCAGGATTATTCTCAGCGAGAGTAACAGAGTTACTACAAACATATGATGATGAAGCATTATCTTATGTCGACGACATATACCTAACAGATGATGACTTGGATACTCACTTGAAGAGAGTGAACACCATAATACTTGGGTTCGCAGCAGAGGGTTACAAATTCAACTTTAAAAAATCTCGAATTGCCCATCTAACAGTCCTGTTCTTAGGATATGAATTATCAAGTGAAGGCAAAAGCCTGGCTGACAATTTCCTAGAGAAATGTGCCGTACTCCAAGCACCTAGAACACTAAAAAACCTACAGTCAATTCTAGGCTTCCTAAATTTCGGAAGAACATACATTGCAAATTACGCAGAAAGGGTCAAGCCCCTTTATGATCTAATAAAACCAGATTTTAAAAGAACCAATTGGACTCAAACACACACAGAAATTTTGAGATCCTTACAAACAGACATGTTAATTAAAACAAAATTAGAAACACGTGATAACACACGCAATCTTGTGATTCGAGTCATCCCAGGAAGATGCGGATTCACATACCTGACCTCTAACGAGGGAGAAAAGGTACCAATTGCATTCAAATCACACTTGTACACAGAAGCTGAAAAGAAATTCAGCATTAAAGAAAACATTGTTCATGCAGTTCAAACCGCAATAGCTAGAGAAAAAGATAAAGCTGACGGTAGACACATCACAGTCAGAACAGCAGAATCAGCCTTTGAGGCATTAACAACACCGTGTAATTTACCAACAACAGCATTGAATCCGGAATGGATACAATGGGTGAATTCAATTACAACCGACAAAGTAAAATACTACTTTGATCCAGAATTAAAAGAATTGAAAAATCTAGAATATGAAAGAACATTCCCTCTGCCAATCGACATTCTGCCCTTACGACAGTACGCTTGTGTAATCTATGCCGCTGGCCGCGCGACGCGAAGGGGAGCTAAGCGAAGACAGCATCTTAGTCCCACATTCCGCGCGCACGCCAGCTCTGGCCCGCCCCCTTCCATGCTTGTCCTATGGGCGCGGGTCACCAGGTGCGAGGGGCGGCCCCTAAGGGGTTTAAATCTAGCGCGGCAGCGAGGCTCGGCCTTTCCTGCCGTCGCGTTCCTGGCTGCTCTGCGCTGTTCGCCGGTCGTCTGGTCGTCGTGGTACTTGGTATGTGCTGCCGTCTTGCCTCTCCCCGGCCTCGTCCCTGGACATGACCAGGTTGTACGGGGCCCAGTGGTATCGGCCACGGGGGGGGTTAGTGGTGGCGGGGCGATGTGCTGAGCTTATGGTAGCGGTGTGTGGGGAGGGGCGGAGAGAGCTAGCAGTGCCGCACGGGTCGCGTTGGACCTTTAAACCGTGGCGTGATGGAGCGGGTTAGCCTGCACGGGAAAGTCCCGAGGGTCGCTCATCGAGGTAGCCGCTGCCGGGTTGGCGCCGAATTTTGGCAATGGCGGCACGAAATAATGACAAAAAATGGCGCGAAACCAAAGCCTTGCAAGGTTCGCCCATGAAATGTGCGATGTGGTTGCTCCTGATACATGAATTAACACTTTGCACATGCCGTCGGTGCGCAGCAGACGCCTCCGCGCGTCGACCAAGCGAGAGTCTCTGACAAAAAAGTATTCACCTTCGATAAATCGCGAGTATTCGGCTCGGTACTAGCGCCTCGAGCCGTTGTAACTGCCAGGGTTAGGCTTTATACAGAACGTTGATGTTGTTTTCGTGCAGTCCAAGCAGCGTTAGCGCGCCGGTGTTTTTAAGCAGGTCTTTACCCACCCACTGAATAACACTGCTAGACGTAGCATGTAATTAGGAGTCATTCAACCTTGACTTGTTTCTTGAGATCAACAAGCCAGAGGAGTGCCGGTGTTTTAAGACGCATTTGCTAGCTCACTGAAGCACAAGCCGAGCATGATCTGAAAAGGCGATGAGATCAGGTTGATTTACCTCACACAAGGTTGTGCTGCACTGTGCTAAGAGTACCACCTTGTACAGCGCATGCTATTTTATGGCAAAGCTATTCAAGAACATACAGCGGAGAATAACAGTTAAAATATAGTTAGCACAACAGACAAGTATATCGATGTTTTCTCAAGAGTGCGTGAGTCACGATGTCTGGAAATTATAAGTAGTGGACAAGAGAGGGGAAGCCAGCGCCGCGAAAGCTATGCCACCTGCGCAGGCATTGCCTTTAATCGCAACTAGCAGATCACCCGCGCGAGGCGATGACTACCCTGGTAGCATGTGAGGTGCGCGTTGAGCTGAGCCGACCTCTAGTGTGGGTGCTTTCGGAAAACTTGCCCCACGCGCACCTCCAGCCTCACTCAACGCTGCTAGCAATGTCCTTATTACATTGATAATAATTAATTATATGTAATAGAAACAGCGCAGAGAGTCCATCGGGGCGGGGAGAGCGGTCTACAAGTAAAGTAGAACCACTACAGAGGACACTCAGCGACAGGATAGTAAAGGTACAGACAACGAATGATCAGTTAAAACAGAGAAGGAAAATGCAAGTTGGCAAAGTAATATGAACATGGAAAATGGGAACTAACTAGCGAACCGGAGCGATGAACAGCTAACGAGAGAAATGAGTATGGTGGAAGAGTTTAACGGGCTGTAAGGATGTCTCGTGCAAGTTACACTAGATTTCAAGATAACTGGCATAGGCCACGTGCGTATCAGTACTCATGGCCCATCGTTTATGATGTATATATGAAAAGTCTGAGCCACAAATAGAATGGTGAAGATAAAAGCGCCTTGAATGAATAAAGCAACGCCTCTGAGTCTTTGGCCCAATTAAGAAACCCTCGACGGGGCCAGAGGCAGAGAAGACAAAATACAGAGATTCAAAATTATTGCAAGAAAACCTACTTTTTATTATGAATTATTCGCACTGCCTAGTGACAGGTTAGCCCAAGAACGCATGAAACTGCGGTGTGTACGTGTTTACAATCATTTGGGTATTTACGAGAATCACGGTTCTCCCACCAAAATGTACTGTGATTTATTGCCGAGCTTTGGCTTCACCTACTGTCTTAGCTAATATTATTGCCGAGCTTTGGCTTCACCTACTGTCTTAGCTAATATAATTGGCTTACAGCAGATAGACATTTGACAAATGTCTTAAACAGACTGTTTTGCAATTGAAATATTTAGGCTTGGGGAGGGCAAAGTTGCATATCGTATCTTTTGGGGAATGCAATTCCTGATTCTTTATGTCGACTAAAGAGAGACTTATGCGGCTAGGACTATTTTCTGCAGCCAGCCCCACTGGTAACCCTGTAGGGGAACATTTACACAATATTGTACCAGGGAAAGATTTAACCTGACAAGTGCCCTCTTGTGCGTCTTGATGTTTATACAAACCCGTGCAATGCGCTCGGGTATTAGTGGTTTTTACTTTGTCGTTGTATGGCATGTATAACGACTGAAGAGACCATGTCGTTCGCCTTGCTCCTCGCCTGTCCCATTGCCCACAGTTCAACATAGTGAATGTCTAAGACCCTCACGAGTTGTTTTCCCTCACGAGTGGTTTGCCGTACTGACTCATCGGTGATTTATTATAAGCAATTTATGTGATGATGGGAAAGTTCGGTTCCCATTGCGTCACCCCCCTTTTTGCAGATCGAATCACCATTTCCCCTTGTGGTTTGATCTGTCCGAGGGTAAATAATCACCCGGAAAGCGGGGCTGCGTGGTCCCTGCCCACCCTATCTTTTGAGTTTTCAATCCGTCGGAGAGGTGAGTTTCCTGATTCTATGCTAGCCCCTGATGATTCGTATTTAGGAACATTAGGAATTGATCGCGTTTGTGATGTGTCAGTCCGTTGACAAAAAAGGGAAGTTTAAGCAGCTGTCTAGCAATTGTACTTAAGAGCTAGCCACTTAGCTACTGGATACAATTATATTACCTTCAAGGCAGTGCACCTACCATAATGCATAGCGATGCTCGTTGGAGCAATACATTTACAATCATGCACGTGGGTCATGTGAACATCCACTGCATCCCACTTGCGACAATTATTAAGTCTCAGACTAATGGCCCAAACGCTCCGCTATTTTAACATAACTTGAGTGAGGTGGAATGAGCCAGCTGGATACAGCCAAATTTACCACAGGTACAGAAACTCAGATCTCAGTTACCGTGAGTCTGCAGGGCAGCGCCTAGTGCCGATAATTAAAGACCAGTAAACATCAGTCCATAACAAGGTACGAAATATAGGGTGCAGTGCCGGAATGTGGTGAAGCAGGAACTGAGCCACAGGTGTGTAAGGCGTGGAGCATTGGGTGTTTTTCATACAGCGAGCAGGAGGTGGGGGCGCTGCGGGCTCATTCAAACTGGCCCGACTTCATGCTCGGATGTGTAGCACCACATTTCTAAAACCACCTCCAGCTCAGGCCCCCACTCTCACGTAATAAAGTGCGGGAAAGTCGTAAAGCAGGAGATGCTCCACACGCTTGGCATTCTGCACCAGTGCGGCGTGGGGGACACCGTAGGACAGGGAAAAGACCTTCTACTATCGACAGTTATAGCGCCGCTCATGTATTGCCATGTCGGGAGCTGGGGCTACTTTCTTTTCTCTTTGTGGCTGACTCCATAATTTTGAAACTTGACTTATACGTGTAACATACATACATTCACTAGCACGGTGTTGAACAATCTCCACCCGCGTGCTTCAGTTGCATTGTTTATACTTTTCACGCTTAGCAATTTCGGAAACATACTTTGGAAAATCACTTTATGTAAATCATTTAATGATTTATGTATTCTGTAGCCCCCTTTGTCATCCTTTTACCCTGCTGGATACCGCATACTTTGGAGAATCACTGTATGGTAATCATTTAATGATTTATTTATTCTGTAAGCCCCTTTGCCATTCCTTCACCCTGCTGCATATCACATTGACCCCTGAACTGCAGCGGTTTATCACCCCTGACCTGCAGCGGTTTATCCATGCACTTGTTAACCAGTAGTGTTTGACGAGATTAACCAAGGTTGGTTGGCACCGTACAGAATCAAATGTGCAGCTTTGATGGAAGGAGCACCCCGGCTCCCAAAAGTCTACCAAGCATTTCTCGTGGACAGCGTTTAATTGCCCACAAATGTGTTGTTGCATAAGTAACCACCGTTTGAAAACCGTTTTTCACTGGGTTTCGAACCATGGTGAACCATAAATCAAAGTCTAAAACCAGTTAAACATAAGCGAACAGTGAGATCATTGTCACGGTTCATAAAATCTAATAGGCTTGAAAGCATCACAAGTAAGGGGGTGCACAGTGAAGCTAATTGTCACGGTCATAAATTCTAATAGGCTTTAAAGCATCACAAGTAAGGGGGTGCATAGCACAGGCTTGTAGTCATAGACTAGGAGATAATGCAGTTAATTGGGAAGTGGGATTCTTCGCACCAGGCATGCCTACCACTGCACTGTTCAGTGATTCAACAGTTGAGCAGAATGCGGGCAGTAGAATTGCGGTCAGTAGTACAAAAGCTGTTATGCCTCCTCTCTGTACGCCCAAGGTCATTTCACGATTTGCGACTTCATAGTGTAATAGGGATGGGGGATGTTATTATCAATTTGTTTTAAGTAGTGCGTTTCCCCCACGAAATATATGTAACAGTTATTCATGGGCTAGGGAATGACAACAATTGGCTAATCGAAGAGTGATACTCTCACGGTTAAAAGAGAGTTGGGAGTTGCTCCGTGTAAACAATCTCTGGAATGATTGTCACGGGTGATCGTGGTCAGGCGCTCCATGCGCCAGGAAGCCCATGGTGAGCGAGTATTCTATAACTGCCAATAACATGCTATGGCATAATACTCGCGTTTCCCATCTTTGAAAAGTTGGATTAGGCCCTCGTGGAGTGCGCATTTCCTATGTATGAATATGATATTCGTCACCACTATCTCAGAGTAAGTGAGTAGTAAAGCAGCAATGGCAGAATGAACTTGGTCCATCTAAATTTGGAAACATATTCAGAAACCTGTAGCACTGGTTGCAGAATTGCATTACTCTTTTCATAGCGCTCATTGTAATATAGGCAGAACCACTAGAAACAGATTGTTCAGTGGGTCAGCTGTTATGGTGTACAATATGTGACATTAAATTACCGAGCTTGCAAGAGGTTTCACAATTTTGTTGTACAGTTGCGCTGCTCTGTGCTGCCTAACCTGCAAACAACGGGCCTCAGTCTTTCAAAGAGAATCCCTGGGCAGCCACCATTGGTTGTGTGTCACCATCGTGTAAACTATCTCATTCGCAGCTGGGCTTGGCAAAACAACCAAGAGGCAGAGGCGCGTGATGCTTTCTGCCCCTGTCGCAACGCCCGCTACCCGCCCTCTGTCTTCAGCTAGGGATAACAGCACCCACACGCTTGTGAGGGTCTGTATTTAGAGCAGTAACCTGAGATTTACCACTCTCCCGGGATTCCCATAGGTAAGAAGTATCTGCAGCGGAGTTAATGAAACGCACATTCCCATGGGCGAGTTGGAAGTTATGGAATCCTGAAATAATGCGGACGCAAAGCCATTCCCACCCTCGTTGGAATAGTACTAACAAAATGTATATCCTGCAATCATTGTTTAGTCTGCACCGTTCAAGTTATATAGCCTGAATCTGGGCGAGTGGCAAATGCAAATGGTCAAAAAACATGGTAAGAGACTAGTGATGGCCAAGCTGTTCACCACAGGGATCATGTTAAATGAGAATGTTTACCATAGCAGGTTTCATCATTATTCAGACTAACCCTGTAGGCACAGGACAGCCCCTTACAGAGAAGGAAATTGCGTTAGCGCGCATATGTTCAAATGATGATTAGTTGTTTGGCGCACATGTGTTTCAGCTAGGACAGTCAGTTTTGAGCCTGAACACCAAGTGCTCTAGCAGGAGTCACAGCCACTTCTTGGCCCTCACTGTAAAATGAATTATGCTATGCAGGACGGTGAACACGCCATCCCGAGTGGGGCATTCCTTCATTTGCTGAGGTCAACTTTATTCATTTATTTTATTCATGCGTTTTATATAGCGCGGACTTCGCCCGGGGGCGTGCGAGCGCTACACATTAGGAACAGTAGATGACAGGAAAAACTTGCAAAAGCAGACGTTAAGTACATGTGGTAAAAGTGCTAACGAAATACATGAGGTAGCAAACAGTGCATGACAGGGGAAAAAATGACAAGCGTGCAGGTTACAAGAGAAACAGCATACAATTAAGTTGAAATACGGCAATATATGATAGACAGTCCGGCACATGAACAAACGTTATGGAAGCAATGGTAGCACTTGTGCAAGTAGCAAAGGCAAACAACAGTTGCGAGGTAGCGAACAGTGTGTTACAGAGAAAAGTGACGGTGCAAGTTACGTAAGAGTACCAAACACAGGTACAAGGAATCCAATCCCCCATATACTAATTCCAGATGAAAACAGCGAACGCATTGCTCATTAAGCAAATAAATATAAGAAAGGCGAATAAATATGACATGTTCATAAACAGCTAAGTCACAGAGCGAGGAAAAGTTAGTATTTAGACCTCAGGCAGACAAGCAAACGACTTTGGAATGAGACAGAAAGCGATTTTCTGTACATCAAAACTTGGAAAGGCCTTTAGCAATTTACCTTATGTACAACATAAAACTGGAAGGACGATTGACTGTAACTCCATTGTCTATTTACTTCTGATGCTGGGCCCCACAGCAAGAAAACGTTCAGCGGTAGGGAACTTTCTCATTCCCATCACTTTTGCTTCCTGGTACCAATATCACTGGTTTCCACTGGCAACAAATAAAATTATGCAAATAATCACTAACCAAGCCCTTGTATCCCATCTACGAAGGAAAACAGCTACCTTATTGCATAGTAAGCGAAACCAGGAAATGGGACAAATAGGTTAATTTGAAGCAACCCCCTTTTCATGTTCACAGAGTGAGAAAGAGTCAAGTAACTAGACTTCAGGCGAGCAAAGAAATGACTTCTGGTAAATTGTCTTGCCTCTTTGCAGCGACTGTTGCGTGTGGGTGATGGGCCAATCATACGTTCCCAGGCTGGAACGATGGGCGACTTCCAAAAGATGGAATTTGGCTTTTGCTAGGACATACATTCGGTGGTTGGGTTTCCTGGTATGAGATGGGGCCAGCTGGAAAATAAGCTTGAACAACGTTTGTAGTGCAGGCCGGTCCTTCCAATATTCTCATTATACACTTAGGAGGGAACGACCTGGTCCCTGATTCGGGCCATGCAGAAGGGCGTGGCCGCCAGAAGGGCGTGGCCGCATAACGAAAAGGCTAGGAGCTACTGAGCTATTAGAACAGCCCCGCAGGAGGGTCAACAGGTCCATGCAGAAGTTCATGGAGAAAAGGGGACTTATTAGGCACGCACTCATGCAAGAAAGAACTGATGGTTATTACGAGAGCGACGGGGTGCCTGGTCTGGGTTGGGTATGGATTTATTTATTTATTTATTTTTTTTTTTTTTTTTTTCCTCCTAGACGTACAAGAAGCTTTGTCAGCGGCAGGTTGTAAGTAGCATGTGGTAGGGCCATGCAGAAATTCATGGAAAGGAGAGGCCGGGGGTTTATCAGGCATGCATTGATTCAGGAAAGGACTGTGGGTTATTACGAAAAGGACGGGGTGCACTTGTCTGGGCTGGGCATGGATGTCTTCCTCTTGGACTTGGAAGAGTGCCTAACAGCAGCAGGGTGCCAGTGACCTGGCTGACAGGTACCAATGCAGCAAGGCACAGTAAGATACAAGTGATGAAAACAGTAGGAAAAGTAAAAGGTGGTGGGGGGGCTCTGTCATCGACGGGGGCCTCCTCCAGAGCTGTGGCGGAGTACAGGGCGATCTGGAGGCAGATGGACAGTAGGGGTACCTCTGCGGCAGAAGGACACAGTCAATACCTCTGCCTGGCACAGTAGGGGTGCCTGAGCCAAGAACCTGGAGCCGAGGGGGTTCCAGCGAACAGCGTCGGCGCCCCGTTAGTCCTTCGGGCGGTCGGGGGGCCTGAACCGACCGGGGGTGTGCCTCATCGCTCCGCCCTGACAGGGGGGGCGGGAGTGAACGAAAGAAAGTGATAAGGGACTGCACCGTCAGAGCATCGACTCGCCGTGCAAGAATGGCTCATTAGGCATGCGGGACAGCGAGGGGCTGCCGCATTGGATCGCCCGTAAGATGACCCACCTTATTTCCACTTGTTGTGCAAAATAAACCTGCACCACTGCTTTCCCACTAATTTGTCTCATGGTTTCCTTGGTATGTGAGTTTATGGGGCGCAGAGGGGAGTAAGCGCTGGGAGTGTGGGCACTATGCCGCTGGCCGCGCGACGCGAAGGGGAGCTAAGCGAAGACAGCATCTTAGTCCCACATTCCGCGCGCACGCCAGCTCTGGCCCGCCCCCTTCCATGCTTGTCCTATGGGCGCGGGTCACCAGGTGCGAGGGGCGGCCCCTAAGGGGTTTAAATCTAGCGCGGCAGCGAGGCTCGGCCTTTCCTGCCGTCGCGTTCCTGGCTGCTCTGCGCTGTTCCCTCCCTGACCCAGACCCAGCGGCAGAGCGGCAGGCAGGCATGTTTGGAACTGTTAACGGTCTAATTTTGTGTTGCAGGCGGAGTCACAGGGCGATCTGGAGGCAGATGGACAGTAGGGGTACCTCTGCGGCAGAAGGACACAGTCAATACCTCTGCCTGGCACAGTAGGGGTGCCTGAGCCAAGAACCTGGAGCCGAGGGGGTTCCAGCGAACAGCGTCGGCGCCCCGTTAGTCCTTCGGGCGGTCGGGGGGCCTGAACCGACCGGGGGTGTGCCTCATCGCTCCGCCCTGACAGGGGGGGCGGGAGTGAACGAAAGAAAGTGATAAGGGACTGCACCGTCAGAGCATCGACTCGCCGTGCAAGAATGGCTCATTAGGCATGCGGGACAGCGAGGGGCTGCCGCATTGGATCGCCCGTAAGATGACCCACCTTATTTCCACTTGTTGTGCAAAATAAACCTGCACCACTGCTTTCCCACTAATTTGTCTCATGGTTTCCTTGGTATGTGAGTTTATGGGGCGCAGAGGGGAGTAAGCGCTGGGAGTGTGGGCACTATACAAACGGACATGCTCAACCCTCCGTTTGGGGAGAACAAGCATACAACCCCACATGTGAGATTACAAAAGAAGTGTGGCGCGGAGGTAAACTAAGACCTCTATTAACAAAAACACACTCAGTAGAAACTAATTCAGAACAACAGACTGAAATAATAGCATTGAAAATGGCGCTAGATAATGCAGATCGCGAATTCCCGACACTCATAGTGTCCGATTCATATTACTGCGTCAAATCATATAACAACGATTTGCAGACATGGATTCAAAACGGTTACAAAGATGACACAGGTACAACAATAAAGCAAAAACTGCTTTGGGAACAAATAGTTCTGTTACAAAAAGAACTACCAAAGACTCACGTGATACATACACTGAGTCATCAACGTGATGGCGTTCACGTTGCAGGGAATTCATTGGCTGAGACAGCCACAGCGGTAGCAACTAAATCGGCTTCCGTAGCTAGAAAAAAGCGTACAGTGAAATACATTGACGGTGAAACAATGCTGGCGGTGAAAACGTCATCAAAAGGCGACTGCTCAGCGCTACCGATCAACTATCCACTCAATTATACATACATAATCGATGCAAACTCCGTCCCTTTTGCTCGAATCCCTGGAGTGGGGGATAGGGTAATTCCAAACAAGGACAGGAGAACGTTGTTAATAGCAGACGCACATATGGGCGAGGGTCTCAGACACCTCAAACTAAAAGATTCTCTGGAAGAATTACAATCAGTGTACTGGTGGCCAGGCATGAGCCTGCAGCATCACATTTTTGTAAAAAAAATGCCAGAACTGCAACAGAGATCGCAGTGGCGAGAGAAACGGTATACTCCCATGGCGTTTCACTCCAGAAAGGATCAGCAGTAAAAAGCAAAGCGTCCGATTAACATATACAGGCTAGTTTCCACTTATAATGTAGATCCCCAGCACTCGGCTGACGTCTGGACTGTTATACAAAGATTTGCAAGTCTAAATGGCATATACGCTAGGAGCATGCTACGTTTGACCAATGTTTTCACTTTAGCCCTCAAGCTTGTGGGGAAGCACGGCCAAATGAGCATAGCGATGCGGGATTCTTCTCACTTCCTTCCTGAGGGATACGGGATGGTGTAAAGAAAAAACCAAGGCATAAAGCTATCTATAACAGGAAGGATATTAGGTTCGGGAGCTGGGTGGGTCAAACATCTAATAAGTGTCAAACGTAGTCTAAATAACCTGCCAAGAAATTCTCTGAAGGGATTCAGTCCGTACGAATTATTGTTTGGAACTAGGATGTTAGTCTTAGATCTTGACAGTCAGACTTCAGTGGTAAAGGAAAAAAGCTTTGATATCAAAGATCGTTTGGCTATTTTGCAGGACTTAAACAAAACAAGAAAAGACCTGAGCAACATAAAGTTGAAACAGCAGCCAACAACCACTGAAGAACCACCACCTGTCCCAGCAAGACCTGTCTGGATTCCAAAAGTCGGGGATCTAGTCAGAGAAAAGATCGCGGTAAAGAAGGAATTTGGGCCTTCTTACAGAAAAGCAGTTCCTGTCTTGTCTATCAACGGGACAAGATCAGTTGTACTACCGCCGCTTGCTGGTAAAAAGGAGAACCGAGTTGTATCCATCGACCTGGTAAAACCACAATCATGTGGCCGATAACAAACAGTAGGCCAAGTGGACTCCCGATAAGTAGTAGAACACCAAGATTTGCTACCAATACAGAGGTCCAAACTAAGAGGCTAATCACATTCGAAACGCCTACAGAAGAACAACAAGGACTATGCAACAATGCATTGGAACTTAAACCTCTGAAAACCCAAATAAAAACATTTAGTAGAGACACACCAACCTACAATGAAGTAACAAACGAACATGCAAGAAACAGTAATCCTGAAGCAATTGGAACAATTGACAGAACTGCATCCGGCTACTTCATAAACTTCGATGATTCCTCTGAAGACCTAAGTGAATCAAAAACACAGCCATCAACAAAAACCTTTAAAGATAAAGCTAAAGAACGTTTGAAACAGCTGAAAGAAACATATCTGATTTCTCCATGGATTGAATTTTGGGTGGGCTTTGGTGCATTTATCCTCATACTTTGGCTCATCATGGTACTAACTTTGGGACGCTTCATTGAGGGAAAATATGCTAAAATGGACACAGCAAGTCAGAAAATCAACTTGATCCTCAAGCCACACACATCTTCACACGTCGAGAAAAGAGAACTTTCTTCAGTCAACTTCACAGCCAATCCTATACCGGGTGGGGTAGCATGGGACAATACTGACTACGAAATTTATGGTCCGGTTGAGATCCTGAAATATCCACACCAAATTAAGATCTCGTTGAGTGACATTGTAAAAACAAGCTCATTTGCTGATGATTGGGACTTTGAAAGTATAAATAATATGATGTCTGACTTAGTGATGTCTGCTAAATTTACCAAACATGATTATTTGCAGGGTTCGACTAATTATGATAGTATGTACTGTTACAACCACTATGGTAACCATTTTCTACATAAATCTGCACAACCTAGAAATGTTTTAAATTATAATCAATGGGAACATTGTGCAACCCCTCCAAAAGGAAGCTCAAGAACCTTTTACGACAAATATTCATACTTTTCAGGGTTCAACACAAGTAATGCTGAAACATTTTATTTCAAATTGTCAAATAAGACAGGGACAAAGACCATGCTAACAAACATGAAATTGATATATTCAGACTCATTTTTTGAACAAATGAATACTTTTGGTTTTGATTATTGGGACAAAAATGTTGAAGTTAAAAGTGTTTGGGGTACAAAAGAATGGCAAGTACAAGGTATAGAATCATTGTTTAGAGCCTGCATGATCCCAGAACAAATTATATTTTTAAATGACACTGTTCAACAAACTACCTGTCTTGGCCTAGCCAAAATCAAAGACTTAAATAAACCGTCTATTCCAAAGCCAACAATGAACAGCAATAGCTCTACAGATGAAGAGATAGACGTAAACTATATATTAAACCAAAACAGAACACATCCTGATTGGAAACAGTGGTTGATCTGCCCACAGATACTAATAACTGTCAAGACAGATTCCTGAACAAAAAACAGGTGTTCAAATTGACCAGGCCAGACCCTAGATATTCCCAAAGACAACACCCAGGGATAATAACCACCTACAGTGTGGGCAAATTATGCCTTCAATGGCTACAAACTTCCACACTGACAGAAATTAAGCAACACCTAACTTTACTTACTGATGGTGCTGACTTGCGTGATTTCATTATGGGACCGCGCAAACAGCGTCAAAAACGCTTCATAGCAGCCTCTGTATATGCAGCTTACAATGAGGCCTGGAAGGTAACTCAAATTGAGACAGCAGAAAGTATACGGGAAATTGACCGTATTAATTTGGAAAAATCACTTTCTGTAGTGGACAATGGGTTAATGACTCTGTCCTCCAGAATTTTTTCTTTGGACAGCATTGTGTCTTCAGCAATCGACATAATATCGCAAGACTTACTGTTGTTACAACACGGTCAGTCTCAATTGCGTTCTATTGTACAGCTTGGCTGGACGTTACAAAATCTGCGTTCAGGCTATGTGCCTTGGCGTTTAATCAACACAACGTCACTATTCAATATCTTTAACCTTACTGATAAACAAATCAGTATGGCACAGAAGGGTGCTGATTATACAATCCTGAGCATTGAGAAACTCGAGAGATTACCAGTGACAATGTCAGAACGACCTGTCAGTGAATGGATAATACATGGGATAATTAATATTCCAATATCAACCTTCAGGTTTCAATACTGCCAAAAATATATACAGGCTGGCATGTACGAAAAATTGGGAAAAGGGTACATTAAGACAACATGGAACTTGCCCTATTCACATGCATGTGTCATTAATAAAGGACAGAAAGTGTTTCTTAGTGGCAATAATTGTGCGATGTCACTAAGCGGTACACTTCTGTGTAATGGAATTAGTTTGCATGGAGCCTGTGAAGGGAACTCAAATAACCTTTCATGTCCCAGCTAGGCGCACCTGCAACAGAGATAGAACCATTCCTTAAAAGACTCTATAACGGGAGTTACATTCTAATTGTGGATCGCAGATGTTGTAGTCTTATGCCCGGGACTCCTTATCACATAACTACGACTGCGAAGGTCATGTGCTGTGGACACTCATTGTTCCCCAGCTCCTTTCCAGACAGGGAGGCAAGGGCATGGCCTAACTTGAAAATTACTTCTATTCGAATAGATACTTTAAGCAGAATGAAAACAGTGCTTCTTCAGACGCCGACCAGACTCACGTCATCAAAAGAAACGTATGATCTCCTAGTCGCAAGGACGACTGCAGAGATTCACTCATTGTTATCAACTAATTCCCCCATACATTTCGCGGAAATCCTGAATGAAATCTTAAATATTTCTGATACCAGTGGAGTCTCAAAAGTATTTAAGACAGTATTTTCGATGGCATTAACACCATTCAAAGCCATACTGGGTATTTTTCCAGATTTCGTCCATTCGATTTTTGACGGACTTCCCCTCATTTTGGGACTAATTGCAGGAATCCTATTCTTGGTCCTAATATTTCGTTATGGCAAACCATGTCACAGACAAAACACCTGCGACAAGGGAAGAAACAATCCGAGCCATTGGATACCGGGACCGGATATCAAAAATCCTGGGACTATCCTGGCTTAGAGACCTGAACATGACTTGGTTTCTTTCATTTCGACCAATGTGGCATCGATGTGTTTTACCTGTATTAAGGTGCCTGCTGTGCGGAGAAGAATGCGTGTTGGACACCTGTCTGACGCTACAATCGGATGCGCCTATGGATGCAGAAACATTGTTGGGTCCGATAAAGGCTCATGCTTTGTGCTGCCCTCAACGGCTGCCAATCCTGATGACGGCATTCGTGGAAACTTCACCACTACGATTTAGGGGTAGTGAAGTTCAAGATGAAAGCAGCATCGATCAGGTACGACCTTCTGTCAGCAATACTAATCAAAACATCAATGGAGACAATCATGCGCACGAATGCATGGTTACACCTTTTTCCGAGTTAGTGGAACTCTCCCAGGAAGCTGTTGACAGCTTTTTCGACAGTCTAAATGATATGATGTTCTCACCAGAGCAGAAATAGAGACTTTTGAGCAAGCTAGCACACGGCGTTCCAAACACCCTGAATTTGGCCTTCAACTTTAATGATGAAATTACATGAACAATTTTCCCTCCAGTTCACGGACAGCAAATTTTTTGGCAGCCCCAAAATATTTTTACGATTTTTTCGGGACACTAATCATCTGCTTAAAGTAAGAACTATTCTTAGAGAACTAAAATTTCTATTTTTAGAAACTTTATATACATTAGCTGCCCGCTGGTATGTTCATAATTATGTTTATTCTGTGATGAAATGGTCTCGAACTTTTTTTCTGTATTAAGAGCCATTTCATGTGTAAATTCTCATATACAACTTAGCAATAGTGTATACATATGCGTGATTACTTTAGCATTATTCTACAGCTTGAGTGCATATAGTACATGTGAATATTTTTTTCCGTATATTACATTATTCGAAATGCATTATATGTATTTTGGGGTGGTAAGGTATACACGATACTCTACAGTATGTTTTACTATGCCTAGATTCGTAAACATGGCCACAGTTAGCGTGGAGTGGGTGTGATGTATTCTTATAGGTTCTGTATCGATCCCCCTATTCCTGACCCTGTTCTGGTTAACAAGTTAACTAGCAGCCATCCCATGATGCAGAAACCGTTATCTGATTAAGCCACACTACGGCACAGGAACGTGTTATCTGATTAGGTCATAACGCTTGCCATCTAATTAGACAAGCGATATTCCTCCAGCCCCTGATAAGGCATACGGAGTTCTCAAAACAAATCAAACCTATGACAACCTGGGAAAAACCCTGCGGCCATTGTTTTGATTTCATCGAGAACTTCAGCAAAAGAATGTGCTAACGACCAAGTCGTATGACATCCTTATTGACGTATCTATGTCCATCCTTACGTCAATCTCGGCACATTACAGGTATAAATATTACCGGTATTGCCTTAAGCAAACACACGCGGTGGTGACGAGATCGGAGCAGCCAGACTTGCCGAAGCCCAGAGCAGAGCAGACCCCGCTGGCGCAGCCCCGCCTTCCTGACGCGCTGAGAACGAGACGCTGCTTTCTCCTGCCGAGAAATCCAGCTCCGGCGCTTCCGGGCAGCCCTCGCAGGCAGCCTGGAATATCGAGACCGGAGACGAGAGATACCATCCCTCATTCATCCTAGATTCAAGGTACAGAACTGAATAACCCCTTGCAGAGAATTCTTGAGTCAGTCACTTGGCAAAACAAACTTAACTTAAACTGCTACTTTCTATTCCCGCCCACGTATTAGGCTTAGGTCAGGTACACCGGGGTAGGCGTAGTTAGAAACACCAGTTGAGTACGATTAGTCAAATGTATATGTGTATGTATCTATTTTATCCATTTTAAACCACCTTATGGCTTAGAAACCATATAAATGTTTTTACAGTATTATTTTATACTTCTGCTTTTATTGTATGCACTTTACTTAACCATAAGTATTGCGATAATATCGATCCATTTCTCTTGTATGAGAAAAGAGACTGATCAATAAATAACATCTTTTATTGAACACGCCCGTCTCTTCCTTTTCTCTACAATCTGGTGAGACTAAGAATGCACGTACTGACTGAGTAAAATAAGTTGTCTTTTGTTTTCACACGACTCTAGAGATACACTCTTGATTAGGGGAGAGCAAAGTTGTCATGTTCTATGGTTGTCAGAAACTAAATCCCTTCTTGTCTATCCAGGGAGGTTCAACTCCTCCTTGCCTATTCGAGAAAGTTTCTAGTGAACTCTGAGCTAGCTGGCAAACCCAAAACTTTAAGTCTAATATCGACAATAGAAGACCTAGTTAACGTCTGGTCTAGGCCTATACTATTGAAGGTATTATTCCAATGCGCAGAGCCTATTGGGATAATAGGAACTACACTACACTAAAGATCGGATGTCCATAAATATCAAACTGGGAGGGACTGGAAACAGCTGCCAACTTAGGGTGTTTGAAGAAGTGCCTACCTGGGATGAGGTGAGAGATTGGCAGCATGCTACACCATTGAAAGAGCAAGAAAGGTGGAGAAAACTTGGTTGTCGACCAAGAAGTGAGGATGGTGTCATTGTGGCCCAAATGGTATGCCTGTGTTACCTAGACACCTGCTTGCCTCTATGGCCAGATTGATACATGGAAATTCACACACTGGTAGGGATGCCATGGTTCTGGTGTTTCAGCAGACCTGGTATAATCCGAAGTTCAGGAAGGTAGCGGAATCACTCTGCCAGAGGTGCTTAACATGTCAGCAGTTCAACCCTGGTAAAAGAACAGTAGTTGAACTGGGGAAAATTGGAAAATCAGGGGGTCCCTTTGTGAGAATACAGATTGACTTCATTACCATGCCTCGTTGTGAGGGAAAAAGGTATGTCCTTGTCATTGTCTGCCTGTTTTCAAAATGGGTGGAAGCTTACCCTGCCACACAGAATGATGCCATAACCGTAGCCAAAATGTTACTACGAGAACTAATACCTAGGTTCGGGGTTCCAATCACTATTGAATCAGATAGAGGAAAACATTTTCAGAATGAGGTAATCGATCAGCTCTGTAAAGCATTTGGAATCACACAAAAGCTGCACTGTGCATATCGTCCAGAGGCTTCTGGAGTAGTAAAGCAAATACATGGCACTATAAAATCGAGATTAGCGAAAATGTGTGACTCTACTGGCATGAACTGGATAACTGCCTTGCCTCTTGTACTGAATTGACTCAGAAGTATTCCAGACCGAAAAACAGGCTTGAGCCCCCATGAGATCCTGATGGGAAGAGTGATGAGACAAGCATGGGTACCAGGATACAAACTGTTAAGCATTACTGATGATTTGGTACTTGAGTACTGCAAGCAACTGGGTGACCAAGTGCGTTCTATCTCTCGCCAGATTGGGGAAGACGCCGTCGCCAACCCGACAACTCCAGTCCACAAGTTGGTTCCTGGTGACTGGGTTAGAATCAAGAAGCATACTCGTTCGAGTTGCCTTGCACCGAGGTGGGGAGAAAAGCGCCAAATAATACTGGTGACCACGACAGCAGTGAAGTGTGCAGGCGTTCCCAAGTGGATCCATGCCAGCCATACACAGAAAGTGATTCCAGACAAGGAACCTGGAGCTGAAGGTTGTCCAGCTGAGGGGTCTGCAGACGTTGGTCCTGACGTAGCTGATGACGAACAACCGAGCACCAGTCCGGATGATTGGATACCCTTAATCGACTTGAACGAAGACCCAATCAGAACAAGAGAGCGAACCCAGGAAGATAGAGAGTGGAATAGAGAGGAAGAGATAGGCACAGGCGAAGACCCTCAGATTATTGAGATTCACGTCAAATCTGAGGAAGAAGAGGAAGGTCAGACAGGGACAGAACAGGTGATTGACACACCTCCACAAACTCCGGACACTGAAAAGGGACAGAATAGAACTAGTACAAAAGTTCGAGTGGAAGAAAATCAAGAGATCGAAGTGCTTGAACAGGATCAGATAGAATTAGAAGAACGTGTTCAGGACTCAGAAACAGAGACACTCGAAAGCCAAACCCAAAATTCACCTGAACCAGTCCAGCTTTGTAACCAGGCAGAAGAAACAGATATAAGACATGGAACTAGTCAGACAGGAAGGGAAGAAAAGGAGATAGAAGTGCCACAAACAAACGAAAATAAAAGAGTATTAGAAGAAAGCCAAATCATAGTGCCAGCTAAAAGACTCAAGAAAAAGAAAAATATTGAACCAGGATATATTAAGAAACTGAGACTGAGAAGAAAAACAGTAGAAGAAAAACTTGCAGAAAGAAGGAAAAGTCCTCAACTTGCAGAACAAACTGGAGAAAGCTCCAAAAGAAGGAGTGATCGAATAAAAAGACTGAACGAAAAATACCAAGATCCTGAATGGACATTTTTAATTTCGGAGGATTTTGAGGATCTTGATATAACTGACGAAAGTGACGGAGAACCGATTGCTGATCAGTCTACAGAAGAGGAAGACGAATTAACCTGAATTTGCACGAGTAAGCTATCTGTGCAGAGTTACAAAGAGGGGTTGAGAAATCTTCTTCTGAACGAAAATGTCTGATTCAAACGTGAATGGAAGGCCTAGACGCAGTTGTTGCAAAACATAACTGCAGAGTATGTATATGTAGCATAGTTATAGTGATAATAATTTGGATAGGACTAACAGTTTTCATTCCTCATATGGTAAGCAAAAATACTAACATTGACCCTACTCCGACTGTGACTACTGACACTGAAGAACTGACAACACGAAGTGTAGAAAGACGTGAAAAGGCACTCAGACAAACAAAACGCGACTTAGAAGCATCAGATGAGGAAGGACTACATTATCATGGAGTTAGAAACCAGACACAGTTAAATGTTTTCTCTAATCTTTTAGTGCACTATGTAGAAACTATGGAAATAGAAGACTGCTATGTCTGCATGAAGCTACCTACTTCTGTAGCTGAAGGCGTGACTTATCATCACCTACCTTTGACCTATGGGATTTCCTGTAGCATTTTAGCTAGTTTATTTTACAAAAGAGGACCGTTACAGTATTACTATTCTAATTCAGACGTAATATTTTCTGAACTTCCTATACGTGGAAATCTGAATCCTGTACATACTAAAAGTGATGTTACACGTTATATGGGAGAATACTTTCTGACAATAGGTACTATAGACTTAAATGAAGCACACAGAGATAACTTGACCTGTTCATTACATGAACAAGAAAACATATTTTTAAACATGGCAGAGAAAAGAAGGGAGAGTTTCGAAAGAAAGGCAAATGATAAGAGACAGAAAACTCCTAAATGGGCTGAAAACATGGAAGGCACCTCAAATGGTGGGAGTGGTCCTGCTTTGTTGCTGGATTTCGAAAGGAAAGGGAAACTCTGTCTTCACCGCGAGAAGACTAGTTATTTTAATAACATTTTCATTGGTTCCAGTCAATGTGAACACAATTACAAGGTAATTGGAGGTTGGGGTTTCAAAAATGGGTCAGGACCTGTGTTTCCCAGAATTTATTATATATGTGGAACCAAGGCTTATTTCAAATTACCGGATCACTGGTATGGAAGCTGCTACTTTGGCATTGTTTTCCCGAAAATATACCATGTGAAAGAAATTGCTGGAAGCAATGAAAACACTAATGGCTTAGTGCGTAGTAGAAGAGAAATCGTAGGTGAAATAATGGGTAGTATTTTTAGTGCACTGATACCTGGAGTGGGAGTGGTTCTGAACACACACAGAATTTGCAAATTATCCACCATAGTGGATGTGTTGTCTACTGACACAGCTCATGGATTTCTGCTGGTCAATACCGAAATGGTTGCGATCAGATCAATGGTTTTGCAGAACAGACTTGCGCTAGACACCTTATTAGCAAAAGAGGGCCGAGTCTGCCGGATGCTGAAGGCGCAACATTGTTGCACTTACATACCGGACAAAAGTGTACAGATCAAAAGATATGTGAAAAACATTACTAATTTGGAAAAGGAACTCAAACCACTGGTCGTTGACAGTGCCTGGAAGAGACTTGTTGATGGTCTCTCCAATGTAGGTCATTGGTTTGCTAATTTAGGTAGAAGTTTATTGTTCAAGGTACTGATGCCAATTGGAGTGATAGGTATCCTAATCTTTCTCATATTTGTCTGTTGCAAATGTCGCAAACACACAAAGAAATACACTGTGAATAGAAGAGGTGTGAAACGGAGTGTGGATGAGCTTGAATTGGAAGAAATGAATAATCAGATTTACAAAAAGGTGAAAAATTCTCACCCTGATAAAGATGTGAAAGAGAAATTGAATCGCTTGTTGGAAGAGATTGAGATGCATAAGGTGTGAGAAAAGTTGGCATCTGGTTCCATTTTTATTTGTGATGATAGTAAATATCATCAAAGAGGGGGTTGATAGAGGAAGATTTCGCATATTTCGCGACTTGCTTGAGTCATGAACCTCGAATCTGTTATAACCCGGTAACAAAATTGTATGTTGTACTAATTTTCCTTTATTTCTTGAATGCGCGTGTATCTTAGTGATGCTTGCCTATGTGTTTTGCTAATACGATTAATCTGTGTCCTTAAAAATGGCCGCCGTTTGGAATATTGCTCCTGCGCATGCGTTAGTCACACTCACGTGACGTGACGTAGTTGTGATTCTGGAGGGAAAGGGTGCGCATGCGTAATAGCCACAAGATGGCTGCTTATGTATTAACTTGGTGAAGCTCGTGCAGATGCTCTCGTGTTATTGTGTATTGCACTAATATAAAACCGCATAGTATATTTTTATAGTGATAAACCATAAGTATACAATCATGATGTGTAGTATATTCATTTATTTCTATGTTTTAATTTGTTTTCGCTTACTTTTCATGTACCACGATAACTGGGGGGTCTGACTGTGACGAGAACCATTCTGACGGTCCCTTCTGCGCATGTCAACGCAGCCAGGGAGAAATGTCCTTGAGCAGTGGAACTCAGCCAGCTGGCAGCCACAGTCAAGATGCTCCTGCGAAAGCCATCACTGACCTAGGAGGATGGAGCAGAATTTGTTCTTCATTTGTAACAAATGTAATTCTTCATTGTATTCTGTGATACTTTTCGTGGGAACCCCAATCCTGCTAGGCGGATCCCTAGAATGTAAATTTGGGCTTACAATAGTCTGTTCTGATTGGTGTGTTAACCTAGCCTACTTTGGGACCAATCGAAATTGTGGATTGTGACACTTTGCAACATTGGGGGGTGGTACACTGACCCCAAAACAGTATATCTAGCCTAGGTTCAGCTAGAGAAATTGTCCGACTTGTCTGAATAGCTGACCTGTCACTGACCCAACGCACTCAATAGGTGACTGAATACAGAGCGCTGCGGAGCACTCTGTCCGAATTTGACCTTAGACTTTAAAGGTTTTACTAAACCTTAAGTGCTGGCGGAGCACTTTGCTGGGGAGTTCGCTAACCCAATCGGGGTTCTGACTGATAGCTGCAGAGAGGGTGGAGCGCAGGCGTTGCTTCCAAACTGCGGGTGCTGGTCGTGCCTTGGTGGTCCTGTCCTGATCCTAATCTGGGTTTCCTGTCCTGTCCTGGGGTGTCCATTCTGCACCTGCTGTCCCATTGATGACTGCTATTCCTTGGGGTATTTCCTGTCCTTGACTGATCCGTGGCCAGGGTTGGTTTTCACACCATTCTAGGTAAATATATAGATAGGGCTGAGATCTCTATACTGCACCTCTCTATTTTCTGCCTTTGCTTCATTAAAGACATACCTTTGCACATGTTATAATTTCCATGTTTTTCGCAATCTGAATGATCATTGCATTTTTCATAGCATGTTCCTATGTTACCCTACCTTTTAGAGCACAATTCTCTCCATACTGTTTATGAATTTAGATGTGGTTCATAGTTTCTCCTGAATTCTATTCTTGAAGTAATAATAATAATTGAATTATAGTGTGTTCCACTTCTCACCCTTTTGATATTCAAATTTTCCACTCATTTTCATAAAGTACGTCCCAATAATAAAATTCTAGTACATGCAATAAGTTTGCTCATTTATAGATGTCTATTCTTGAGTTTCAGTTTAAGTCTACTTAGCGTGTTCCCTGTCGCACTATTTACAACTTAAATGATTGCCCTTACACTTTTCTTGTATGGTTATGTTCTTTCGTTATCTTGATTATCGATTGCCTTTTAACTGTAAGCCTAATGCTCTCAGAAACTGATTTCTAGATAAAACCTTTAAAACTTCTCAGTTGTCCGTGGTCATTTAATGAATATCAAAGTTATTTAAAGTTGGGTTTGTATTTTGCCTGCCTTTCTTTTACAGCTAGCTCCCTGATCTATCGTGGTCATTAGGTACCCGTGACGGTGGATGGTAAGTCGGGTACATCAGAATACAATAGAAAAGAATTAGGGTTGCTGATGGTAGGTTGTTGAGGTCACCTGATTAATGTATATGGTGATTTGAAATCTATGGGCCCGAAACCTATAGGTGAAATTGTTGGTCGGGTGACCCACGATCTCTATCACTAGTAAAAAAGTCCTCCCCGTTCATTATCAGGCACACGAAGGTGGATAAGCAGGGCTGCTTTGCGGCAATTCAGGGACAGTGGGAAGGTAGACTGCTGAATGTGATTTCTGTCTATATACCTCCGACACTCCACTCGGTCATGCTGTCAGCGTTGGGGGAATTCCTCCTGGAACTGCCTGAAGGGGATATTATTATAGGGGGAGACTTTAACACGATTGTAGACGCCACAGTTGATCGTTTCCCGGCCCGACCCCACCCGCCGGACCCTCCCGTTTCTGAGGCTTCCTTGAGGCACTGGGCTGGTAGATGTCTGGAGACACATGCACCCCACTACAAATCAATATACATATTACTCCACGGTTCACAACAGCCTATCGCGCATAGACTATTTCCTATTGTTGGGTAACGGACTCCAGCACATTGACAAAATAGACGTACAACCCAGGGGGATTTCTGATCACTCCCCGATTACTTTACTTCTATCCACCCAAGAGAAATCACGACAGAGAATATTTCCCATCTATGCAAATTATCTCAAAATACCGAAGATTACAAAAGACCTCAAAAACACGACTAAACACTATTTTGCCGAAAACACGACATCAGTCGTCTCTCCAACCATACTATGGGAAGCATATAAAACAGTTCTTAGAGGTCAGGCGATAACCTCAATCATTGGCTACAAACGTACATGACAGCAGGAATTGTCAGAGCTAGAACTAGCGCTACACACGGCGAATGCAGCGCACGCGGCAGACCCAACTCCTGACACCGCGCACACCCTGAAAATACATCAACAGCGATATCGAGATCATCTGACACAACAGACAATATAACACATTGAAACCACCAAACATAGAATTTACGACATGGGGGACAAAGCAGGAAAAATGCTGGTCTGGTTGGACAAAAAAGGGGGAAGTACGCGTGGAATACAACAAATGTATAACAAGGACGCGATTACTCAGACACGTCCTGAGGAGATAGTCTGCATACTGGCGGACCACTTCCAAATGGTCTACACCCCAGATAGAATTGTAACAGAGGAGGAGGCACAAGACTCCCTCAGACACACTGAGATTCTTACATTGACATCGGAAGCGGTTGACGAACTGGAGGCCGACATCTCTCTTGAGGAAATACACCGGGCCATACACGCGATGCAATCCGGGAAGGCTCTGGGACCCAACGGGATCTCTATAGAGTGGTATAAAATTATGTCTGACACAATTAGCGGGCCCCTATTAGCGATGTACCTCGAATGTTCCTCTACAGCCGACCTCCCACCAGACCAGCGGACTGCAATGATAGTGGCAATTCCGAAACCCGGCAAGCCGCCGGCGGAATGCACCTCCTACCGCCCAATATCCCTTCTAAACGCAGAAGCAAAAATCTTAGCGAAACTTCTAGCAAACATACTGATATCCCACCTCCCGAATCTGATCCACCCCGATCAATCCGGCTTCATGCCTCACAGAAACACTGCACTTAATCTCAGGCGGGTCCACGGAGTGTTGGCGCGAGCCACGCTATTGTCGTCGCCAGCGGTGATACTTTCGCTGGACGCAAAGATGGCGTTCGACATAGTGGAATGGCAATACCTAATTGCAGTACTGTCACGAATGGGGTTTGGTCCAAAATTCATGGCATGGATAATACTCCTGTACACTAACCCAATGGATCAAATTACAGCTAACGGACACATCTCCCACACAATACAACTGGCAAGAGGAACACATCAGGGTTGTCCATTGTCGCCTTTGTTGTTTGCGATTACACTAGAACCCTTGGCAACACTGATCAGAAAGACACCGTTACTGAAAGGCATTAGTTGGCGGGAGGGATGGGAAGACTGTCTCTCGTTGTACGCAGATGATATGCTAGTATACCTAACGGAACCGGAACAAAGTATACCGACACTGCTGACACTGTGTGACACGCATGGGAAGATCTCAGGGTACACAATAAACTGGGCAAAATCAGTGTTATTTGTCGTACGAGGCCCTACTGCCTCACTTCACGATGATTGCCCCCTCAGACTTACAGACGAGTCCTTCAAATACCTAGGCATCCACATTACAAGGAGCCCCTCCGACTTCTTTGATAAAAACTTAAAGCCACCGCTAGAACGTCTGCGACACGATGTAAAACACTGGGCGACACTGCCCCTGACTCTCCTAGGCAGGGCGGCCCTATATAAAATGATGGCCTTGCCGAGATTTCTATATGCCCTAGACAATACCCCATTTCCGGTGCCGCCGAGATATTTCTGGCAGGTAACAGCACTGGTGTCCACCTTGCTATGGAACAATCGTCCGGCACGAATAGCACACACCAAATTGAACAGAAGCTGGTATGAGGGGGGATTGCGCTGCCAAATTTACAGGCGTACTACTGGGCGACACACCTTAAAACCATTAATCAATGGCTACACACACCCCAAGACGACCCAGCATACAAGGCAGATAGGGAACAGATGAACTCGGACAATATGCTTGCGATGCTCTATGACAAAAGACTGGCAGTGAAACTAGTGGGACCCACAAAACACACGACCACACTATGGCACAAGGCTTAAGCGAAATTGGGGTGGAAAGACAAAATCACTAAACTAACCCCATTATGGGACACCAGGGTGTTCGGACACCTGAGACGCTGCAAGGGCTTTACACAGTGGGACAACATCAGTATTTCAACAGTGGGCGATTTATTGGATAAGGGAACAGTGATTCCATTCACCCAACTCCAGCAACAGTATGAGTTGGGAGCGACTGAGACCTATAGATACATACAAATTCGTCATGCGTTACTGACGGCGATACCGACAGACACAGAAGTCCTGGAGGCCTCTCCACTAGAGGACCGACTGCTTACAGACTACATGCAATGCAGCGCCACCTCACTAACGTATCGGAAACTGATAAACAACTTACCAGACCCTTCACTAAAACTAAGAGAAACATGGGTGGAAGAATTAGGTGACATGGACGACTCAGAATGGAACGAAGCATTGGCGTCCCCAAGAGAAGTGGGTATCTCGGCCAGATTCTGCTTAGTGCAACTTAAAATCCTGCACAGGGTATATTACACCAGAACCACACTTCATAAAATACATCGGGCGCAATCCCCCTATTGCCTCCGCCGCTGTGGGGAGGAGGGCACATTTCTACACACTATATGGGACTGCCCACTTATAGCTGACCACTGGAGACAAATCATGCGTACTATCTCACAGACACTGGATGCATCTCTAGTACCCGAGCCGCGCAAATGTCTACTGAATATATGGGACCCCAACGACTTGTCCAGACATGGGTTGAAATGGGTCACGGTAGGTATGATAATAGCAAAGAGAGATATCACACAGAAATGGGGGCGGCAGAAACCCCCACTCTAGCACAATGGTGCAGAAATATGGACATGGTAATGATCACTGAACGCGTAGTATACACAGCTAGGGCCAGTCCACGTAGGTGGAATAAGATATGGACTCCATGGAATGTGTCCAGGGGGAGATCTGTGACCCTCTGCCGGAGGACGAGATTATAGACTCAGAGGATGAATATGATGGAGATGTATAGGGGGAAGATAGGAGATCTCTTTGGTCACCGTAGATAGATGAAGAGGTGCCTACATAAGTACCTGAAAACACTGGATCTACACTACCTACATAACTGATCTGTTGCTTTGTTCACGCTGCTATGGCTGCCTACAGAAGTGCCCACCATATATATATTTTATTTAATATAGTTGATGCATATGGGTGTCAAGTTCTAAGACTAACACAAAAAACTTTAGAACTGGTATTTATCCGGGACACACACTGATTGTATGATATGCATTTTTATCAAACCACGCCACCGGGCCCCAGGGTTGTCGGCTGAAAGGCTGTGTTAAATTGAACATTATTTGACAGACATTATCCGTGACGTGGCCGGCCCTTGGGGTTGTAGGCTATACGATGTGTACTGATAAATTTGTGTAATAAAGGTCTTAAAAAAAAAAAAATAATAATCTGAGGTATGGTGGCTCTGCTGGGGAGTTGAGGTTCTAGGGCTCTTCTCTGATTGGTTAAAGTTTAGACCTACAGAAAGATGTGGATGGATTGTTAAAGTTTTCCTTTCCATTTGAAGGTTTCTTATGTACTTTTATAGTACAGCTTTTCTAACTACCGCAAGACTCCCACCATGATGACGGGGAACATTTAAGCATGTCAATCTATGGTAGATTCAGTACTGGAGAATGCCTGAGACAGCTAGATATCAGGAGTGCATATCGTCCATTGAAAATGGACCCCACCAAGAGGCTTCTAGGAATCATCACCACCATGGTAGGAGATGCTAAAGTCATTGGCTGGCTGACCTCAAAAGAGGCAGACTTTCTCATCAACACAGATTTCATTCCTCCTTATTTTTATGTTTTACTTAAAATTCATACGAATCAAAGGCCAGCGCCCAGACATCCAATCGTCTCAGGAATTGGGTCTTTATTAGATCCCCTCTCTCAATTTGCGGATTTCTTCCTGAGACCACTAGTACGAGGGATGCCAACGTATACACAGGACACCAAAGATATGCTATGTGTACTGGCAGATATGGAGTTCTACATCAAGACTGACTTCCTGGTGTGTTTTGATGTAGAGTCCCTCTACGCCTGCATCCTGAAGGACCTAACTTTGTCTACAATAGAAGCCTTATTAAGGTCTAAGGAGCTGGACACTCTGACTCCTGTGTCATTCATCATGCAATGTTTGACACTAGCCATGAAAGAAAACGTATTTCAATATGTAGCCAATCTACAAGGGACTTCGATGGGCAGTATCTTTAACCCCAGTTGAGTAAACCTCTTCATGTACTCCTTTGAGACAGAAGTGGTCTTTACCTCCATTAACCCCCTCCAATCCAATCACATTCTACTTTGGAAGCGGTATATCGATGATAATTTTGTCATATGGCAAGTCACTGCAGAAGCTATAGTCTCATTCCACCACTGACACAATGTTTGTAATATTTTCTTGAAATTTACCTGTGAATACAGTCAGAAACACCTTTCATTCTTAGATATGTTGATACACCCTTCTGATGAGATCCTATGAACAGACCTGTACAGAAACCCCCTGGCCAGAAAAGCCCAGCTTGCTTATTTGAGTTAACATCCCAAGTCTCTTAGGGATAACCTGCCATTTGGTCATTTCTTAAGGGTATAGCACAACTGCTCTGATTTATTGTTTGATCTGTTTATTAAAGATTTTGTTGTTTGTGAACATGAATATAAAAGATACAGCATCATATAAAACACCGTTCAGAGCCAATAGGCAAAAATCAAGTGCAAGTAATATATCAACAACACGCCAGCATTGTTACATAGTGAACGTAGATATACCCAGTAATAACTTTGTTGTACAACCCAACTATTAGGATACCTCTTCCCGTCACCAAGAGTACTGTACAAACACATTGTGGTGCAACATGGCTTCTACTATGCAACATACAACAAATTATATAATTATGTTTCTTATGGCTTCACTCACCATATCACATGAATCTGTTTCTGGAGTCAAACATAATATAAGAACAACAAACGTGGGAAAACTATCGGGAAATGGGGTGGGAAGGATAGCGAGAGCTGCAGAGAGGGAGGAAGGAAAAAATGGATCTCTAATGTAACACCCTAGTGTCCCGCTGATCACTCTATGGGTGGCCTGACGGACCACTAAAAGAGGTGACCACTCAGCAAAGGAGACAGGGGTCTCAGTCCACATAGCAATTCGCAACTCGGGACAAGAGTCTACCCCAGTCGAACACTTTAGTCAGCTTGAATGGGAACATCCATTGAATCATCCAGCACCAGCAATTCCTGTAGCGCACACATCATAACTTTCCCTTCAGCAGAGATGGGGAATTTACGTAAACCCAACATATCCTCTCATATCAGGGAAACCGCTTTAGTCTTCACCCAGTTCAGCATGGAAAGAAGCCAAGCTTTCATCGGTGGGAATTGCTCCGACTTCCACCTGCTGGTAATTAATCGCTTGACCACAATAAAGCCCAAGTCCAAAAGAGTGGTGGAGTTTGGGTTTTTTTATCCCTAGGGAACACACCAAGGATGCTCATCCCCCATGTCAGCAGTATCTCCCTATCCGTACAAGTGGCTAATGCCTCTAGCACCTTATCCCAATAAGTCTTTAGGGCAGGGTAGGACCAGAGCATATGTAACAGATCTGCATTCGCCAGCTTGCAGCGCGCATCCTGCCTATGAAAATACCAATTTATTTTGGGATAAGATAAGCCCTATGGACAATGTAATATTGGATTAACCTAAAGCAGGCATTTCTGGGGACCTGCTTGGGGCTTTCGAGTACCATCGACCATTCCCTCTCCGAGAAGGGCGTCCCTCGATCTGCCTATCACTTAACTCGCAACGGCGTTAAGTCTACTAGGGTATGTTCTCTAATCGATTCCACGAACCACTTCACCAAGTGACGGCCGGTGTCCATAATGTGCACGTATTGCACTAAGAGATGCGTTCGGGGTTCTTGCATTATGTCTCCTCCACCGTCTCATTGCTGCTGTCCAGGAGGCATGGTTCAGAAATTGGCCTGGGGGACACCATCCTCATTTGTGATATCGAGGAACTGCTGCAATGCTCCCTCTTAGTTTAAGGCTCCTAAGGTGGATATACCAGCATCCACCCAGAAAGTAAGGTCCGCACTCTGAACACATCCTCGCATGGTCGACATACCTAATATAGGCACACCAGGTGCATTTGGTATGACATGTTTGGTGAGACGAAGGACCCTATGGAAACATTTCTGCGCTATCCGTACCAGCAAAGGAAGAGGTTCTTTCAATTTATTACCAGGATTGAATAGGTAATGGATCTTGTCTGGAGAGTACGGTGGTCATGCTCCATCGAGTCCAGTAAGTGTAATTCCTGTACCCATAAGATTTGGGAGGCCAATAAATATTGCTCCAGATTGGGCAAAGCTAGCCCCCCTTCGAGCAAGGGAGGTATAATTTCATCAGTGCCACCCGGCATCACAAGTTATTCCAGATAAAGTGCCGGACAATCCTCTCCAGAGAGCAGAAGTAGGACATGGGTAGGTAGAGTGGTAAATTAGCAAAATAATAAAGAAGGCGTGGCAGCATGACCATTATGATTAACTCCACCCGACCCATAACCAAAAGGTTTAGTGTCTTCCAAAATTCAATCTGAGACTTAAGTTCTGTAACCGCCTACATAATGTTACCATCCATAAGATCTTGACTGTTGTGGTGGATACCCAGGTATCTAAACGCCACTGGCTGCCATTTAACTACCATCCCGTCCACCTCCCAACCTGGATCTTCTGTACTAGTAGTAGTAGTAGTAAATTCCTTTATTGGGCATAATTTACAACACTATAAAAAGTACATATGTTTTTTTAAAAAAAACAAAGAAGGAAAACACGTTAATAATTCATTACAGAGTCAATGAATATGACAATCAATAGCTAAAAACACAGCAGCAGAAATATTCATTATAATTCAATTGGGGTGAGGTAGTCCTGTTTCCTGGCTCCCTCTACTATCCAGTGAGCCTCTTGTCTCTCCTAATTTCAGTGCTAACCGTAAAAAACTAGTGATGGCAAGCAGGGTAAGAGGGTCCTGCGCTAGTTGTAAATATAAAAGGGCAACCCTAGCGTGTCGGAATTTCATTTTCTTTAACCAATTTTTTAAATACAAACGCCTTGGCAATTGATAGTATGGGCAAAGTAATACAAAATGAAGGGTGTCCTGTGGAGATCTATGATCGCAGCCGCAGGGCACCTTTGGCTCTCCAAAATTTATAAAACCTGCTGGATCAGCTAATAAATAATGTAAAATGTTGAGCCTAAAACGTGTTATTAAAAATCTATCCTGAGGGTTATATATGAGTGCCAAGTATGGTTCCATTCCTTCACAAGACCTGACCAAACTATAAGCGCTCACTGACTGTTTCCCCCATTCCTTCTCCTCTCTGGTGGCTGTCTTGTAGGTGAAGAACTTCTTCTTCACACTAGCCTTATCCCGGACTATTCCCCTAGCTGGGTCGGGAAAGAGGTCCTTACAATCAATTTTCCCAAAGGCTGCCTTAATCGACTTTAGCCAGGGTAGTCCATAATAATTTGCCCTGTCAAGTCAGCCTCCGGGTTTTCCCAAATCTTGAGCCATGCTAACAGTGGTCTAACTTGTATCCTATCTTCTAAAAAGGGGGCCCCCAATTCTTCATGAGCAATATAAGCAGGCGCGCCCTCGGGGACCCGCAGGAGCCTTCTCATAAACTTATTCTCCTCAACCTGCAACTTATCCAGCTCGGAGAACCCCCAGAGCTCCGCTCCATACGCCACTTTAGAGTAGCAGATGGATTTGTACAGCGTCATCATTTGCTCTGGAGACCACCTACCCAGTCTACGGCCAAAGTTCATTATGGCCCCTGTACTTGACAACAACTTTGTGCAGCGTTCCTCAAGTAAGACTTTAAAATTTAAACGCCCATCAAACAATATTCCCAAGTAAGAAAAGGATTGCACCTTCTTAATTCTACATTCTCCACTACTATAATTAAAACAGACCCTCTGTTTCTTCCCCACTTCCATAACATAGGACTTGGATAAGTTCGCCAACAAGTCTAGGTTGCCCATAAAGGTCACAAATCCATCTATCAGGGTCTGAAGACCCCACGGAGTGCGGGCCAACAAAACCGCGTCATCCGCGTAAAGTACCTCTGGGATTGCTCTTCTGCCTATACTTGGGGAATCCACCTGTAATTGTAGTAGCGCTTTCTCCAGACCATTTATATATACAGAGAAAAGAAAGGGCGCCAGAATACATCCTTGCCGCACGCCACTTTTGCAGGCAAAGGAATCTGTGCATCCCCCCTCCATATTATATCTTACATTGGCCGAGGTGTTCCAGTGCAGGGCTTTTAAAATACATATGAGATTCTGGTCTGCGCCTAGGCTATCTAGAAGGTCCCACAGCTTATCAGTCTAACGCTGCCGTGAGGTCCATAAAGGCCAAGTGGACCGTTTCTGTGCCTGCAATTACATACTTGGACACCAATAAGTAAAGATTCAGGCACTGGTCTGGAGTTGATCTATTGGCTCTAAATCCGTACTGGACGTCAGAGATGATATGATGGTCTTCCGCCCAGGTCATCAGGCGATTAAGGACTACTCGACCCAGGATTTTGCCGTGACATCTATAAGAGAAATCGGGCGGTAGCATTGGGGGTTATCTTTATTGCCCTTTTTGAAAATCGGCACAATTGTAGCCGACGACCATGACCGAGGTAGCCCTGTGGCTATTGCGGCATTCAATGTTCTAGTTAAAATTGGGGCCCACAGATCTACTTTACTTAGAAAGAGATCCAGTGGAATCCCGTCCGGGCCTGGCGCCTTATGTTTTGTAAGACCCCCGATACCCGCAGTGACCTCCTTCAATGAAAACTCTAGCACTACATTCCATTGCCCATCACCTTCACCCCTATTTCGATGCCCCTTATGGCTCCTATTGTAGAGGCCAGAGAAGTGTTCTACCCAGTGCTCCGGTAAAATGTTAGAGCCAATTTCTGGGCTGTTAGTCCTATTGAAACGGGGATTATTAATTATGCTCCAGAAGGCAGCCAGATCCTTCCTTTCTGCGGCGCCTCTTAAGTCCTCCCAAACTTGCGTTTGGAGCGACTTTTTCCGTCTGCTCAATTCCTTTTTATAACGTGTTCTACATAACGTGACCCTGAGTCTGTCCCTAGGGTTAGACCTCAGAGCAGCCCTCAGCTTCCTTTGTGCAAGTGAGCAGGCATTATCAAACCATCTGGGATCCCTTCTGGGCCTTCCCTGTCCTTTTGTTCTGAGGAGGGCATCAATTATCCGGCCCATTTCCTCAAAAGCCGCCACTAATTCGTGTCCTTCTACCGAGAGATCCAAACATTTATCAATAACCCCTCCACCTTTAGTTGCCAGGGACCTATAAAAACTTTCCCCATCGATTCTTGCCCATTTCAGCCACCTACCCTGGTCGATTAACCTTTCCTTATTAAGGCCCTCCCCTTTATTTCCGTTCCTCATTGCATTTGATACTTGCAAGACCAATGTTAGGGGATTATGGTCGCTGAAGCCACTTGCTTCTATAGAGAAACCCTCAATCTTTTGCCTCAGGAGGCAAGATGGCCGCTGACTGATTAAAGCGGACAGTCGCAGCAAACTCACTCTCCTCCCAAAAGTGAAAATCTGGCCTCTGAGATGCAGTAACAATGGTCTAACGGAATGATTGGAATAATAGTGCTCCCTTACCTTACTCAGAAGTCAGGACTGCTTCGTTGGCTTAGGGATCGGCTTCAGCATCTTCAGCGCTGGAGGCTTCATCACTTCAGGGATAGCAGACCGATTGCACCGATGGCACCGAAGGCCGTAAGGCAGCAGAAAGATGCGGACTCTCTGAAACGCCCAGCGCCACTGAATGGAGACAAGGATGCCTTACCAGCAGCTGCAATACGGACATCTGCCCAACAGCGGAGACTTCTTGGAAGGCAATCTGAGTCTCGTGGCAATGGCGGCGGAGGCAGCGCCGCCGAGCAGCATATCACGAAGGAAAAGATGGGGGCTCCGCCAAGGTTAGCAGTAATGATGGCGCCTCAGCAAAACAGACGGCGAGAATCCCCAAAGATCCGAGAGATCCAGCACTGTGCCAATCAACTTTGGTAGAATCGTTCTCCTTGAAACCCCTGGAGGCTCTGGCAGAACGCGAGGCATCTCCGGCTGGAGACGCCAGAAAAGCGGTTACCGGGCAACAGCTATGACAGGAGCAGAGACTGGACAAGCAGGCTACCGGGATGCCAGCTCAAGCAGCGGTGGCTCCAACAGTGGAAATACACGAGACAGTGGGGATCGTAAATCAGCAAAATTCAAGTAAGGAGGCTGAGGTTACAATGAGCGGGTGTCAAACTCAGGCAAATCGCTCTAAGGGGGAAGCTGCTGACCTCTTGGAAGAATTTCAAAATAACAAAGGTCCTAAACTTATATCAATGAGATTGAAGGCGATAACCATAGACTTCAATAAGAACTATGTATTTTTGTTCCAATGTCCAGCCCGACAAAGGAATATTTATTTTATGAAATAAAGAGAAAATTAAAAAATACGTAAGGCAGAAAACAATTCATAAACCGGGCACAATCCTGTACCAAGTAAGAAAGGGAAAAGGACAATACACAAGAAAAATAACAGGCAAACCGAGTGGAGCGATAGGTGGCTTACAATGCAATGCAATCTTGTGTAAGCACAAGACAACAGTGACCGCAATACATAGTATACAAATGGAAGTTGCAGTACTGTTACAACAGTCGACGTTTCAATCCCTATCTTCAATAATAAAATGGGATCATCTTCAGGACTACATAAAATGCTTTTGCCTGAATTGTTTATGGAAGGCCTGTGGAAATAAACAGGAAGCAAAAAGGGAAGAGACAGATTTTTTTTTTTTAACTCAGGGAGAGGTTACAAAACCAGCATGTCAAACATTTCGAAAATCTGTGACAAGTGTTCAAATTACATCAGTGCAAGGTGCAGAGAAAATTGATGTGAAACGGTGTCTATTGTGCACAAGGGGAGTGATAGACAATAGAATTGACTACTGGAAAGGGCATTGGAGTAATTGTGATCATATTTCTAGTAGTTTTTGGTATCTACAATGCAAGTGTGATTCGCACAAGATTTGGGAGCTATCGACGGTTGGTGGTGCGACCTGGTGCCGTAAAAATTATTATTCACAACGGCGACGCCTGGTCTGGTGACCCGTTGGGGTGTGGGGCGAGTCGTGTCTTACTGTGCAATTGCCGTTTTAGCGCAGTGAACGATGGGCGGCGATAGTGGTGTTGGTGCAGAGGGGCCATACTGACCTGTTGAACAGGCAGTGGAGAGCCGTCGGCGTCTTTATCTGGGGCCTCGAGGTTGGTGCTATACACCTAAGGGCAACAGATAGCCAATTAGCAACTTAGGGAAAATCACGGGTACTGGTAAGGATAGGAGCCATGATCGCGGACAGGGGAATTACCTGATATGATATAAGGGAGAACCTGATGAGGCTTGGGTGAAAGATGGCAGGATGTCAGAGACGCGTTCCTGACCCAGTGTGGATGACCTGCAGAAAAATGGATTGCTTAGTTGGGGGTGCCATTGTTCAGAGTAAAAAAAGGGAGTAACATGCAGGGAAGTATAATACCTATCAAGACTGGCGACGTAGCCAGGCAGCGGGATTTTAATAGGAAGCTGCTGGGTGTTGCAGTCCGTGTTCTGCAAAGCCTGTAAAGTTAAAATTAAATAAGGGGATCAGGTCCATTGTCGTGCTGGGATTGGGGTTCCAAGCGCACGGGTGAAGTGAAATCAATAACCGGCATACGGCAGGTTAGGTTACCTGTCAGCACTGGCGTTAAGCCAGGCAGTGGGAGTTCAATAGTGTGGGTCTGGAGAGCTGGCGGCGGGATAGGCGGCTGCTGAGTATTGCAGTCCGTATCCGGTTGATCCTGTAGAAATAATCATTATGGGGATCAGGTCTATGTACAAGCTGATTGCAGAATAACAAAGCGGACTGAGTTGTCACGCTAGAAGCAAGGTCTAATAGCGGACAATAGCGGGCATAGAGCAGTCTTACCTCAATGGGATTCAGAGGGTGGGCTGCACAGAGTCCCGTCCAGTGCAGCGAAAATGCTGAGTGCGAATCGCTCTGTTGGGTCGAGGGAATTGTCATGCACTGTGAGACGGTGGACATAGACAAGGGACTAACCCAGCCAGAACCGCGGGGGCCATTTTGGAATGGTGTGAGGATGAATCATCCGGCGGACATGTTACAGTGGGTGAAAAAAGTGCTTAAAGTGAATATATATACAACAATTACAACAAACTTCCAAGAACAAGGTACTTCAATTGTCTATACCATATGATCGAAGTGACAATTGATCCCATGAATGTACACTCAGACCTGTCCAAAAGTTTTTATCAGAGTGAGTTTTGAGAAACAACAAGTGACAGGTAGACTTGATGGAAAATTAGAGCAGATTGGTCCAGTCTTCAGCTCTGTTGAGTCCATCCTGTATGGAATTGAATTAAATGATTGATTTCAGTTCCTCTTTGTTCAACAATTTTCCCATGTCACCACCTCTGGGAGGTAGCTTCAGTACTTTGAGGACTGTCCACTTCAAGTCATTTTCAGTATGTTTGCACATTGCATAGTGGTCGACCAGAGGGGCGTTCACAGTGCCGCATCGAATACGGCTCCTATGTTGTCCAATTCGGGTCTTGACCTTTTGTGTCGTTTGCCCTATGTATACTTTCAGACATGGGCATTGGATCAAATATATCACGTTTGGTGTGTTACAATTTGAAAAAGCACGACTTTGCACAGTCACATTGTTAAATGTAAAACTTCTTCCTTCTATTGTCAAGATACAGTTGTTACAACCCCCACACTTCGAATGACCAACAATGGGGGACAGACCCCATACAGTGTCGAGAGTAGATGCAGGTGGTGTGAAAGGTAAGGCTGCCCTCACGAGATGGACTTTTAGATTTTTGTTCTTTTTAAAGGCAAACAGAGGTTTATCAATGTCAAGGACACCTGAATTAATGATTGGCCATTGTTTTAATATAGTTTTCCTCAATTTGTGTGAGATGGGCGAAAACGTGGTCACGCATGCAATTCGTTTCAAATCGCTTTTAGGTTTGGGGGTGAGCAGAACCTCTCTAGGGCAGTACCATGCTCTTTTGGAACCATTTTTTACGATTTTTCTTGGGTACCCACGTTCTTTGAGTTTAGATGCTAGAACTGCAGCTTCAAGGAAATAATCACTTTTGCATGAACAGTTGCGCCTGATTCGTAAACATTGGGAATATGGCAAAGAATCCCTTAAGGCTCTAGGGTGGTTACTGCTGTAGGCCAACAGGGTGTTCTTCTCAGTGGGTTTGCGGTAGAGACGTAAGAGAAGGTGCCCCTCATTGTGGGAAATTGTCAGGTCCAAGAACGCAACAGATTCATTGTTAGTGGTGACTGTAAATGACAACCCTGAACAGTTGTTGTTCAACCAATGGAGGAATTGGCGCAGGCAATCGACATCCTGTTTCCAAATAATGAAAATGTCGTCGATATACCTACGCCAAAAGCCAATCCCTTTGAAGAAAGGATTAGAGGGGGTAAGGATGATGTTAGTCTCAAGCTGGTCCATGAATTGCACCGCCAGATTCGGGGCAAAAATAGCTCCCATTGAGGTGCCCTTGATTTGTTCAAAGAAATTGTTGTTGAACAAAAAGAAACAATGGCCAATCATTAATTCAGGTGTCCTTGACATTGATAAACCTCTGTTTGCCTTTAAAAAGAACAAATCTAAAAGACCATCTCGTGAGGGCAGCCTTACCTTTCACACCACCTGCATCTACTCTCGACACTGTATGGGGTCTGTCCCCCATTGTTGGTCATTCGAAGTGTGGGGGTTGTAACAACTGTATCTTGACAATAGAAGGAAGAAGTTTTACATTTAACAATGTAACTGTGCAAAGTCATGCTTTTTCAAATTGTAACACACCAAACGTGATATATTTGATCCAATGCCCATGTCTGAAAGTATACATAGGGCAAATGACACAAAAGGTCAAGACCCGAATTGGACAACATAGGAGCCGTATTCGATGCGGCACTGTGAACGCCCCTCTGGTCGACCACTATGCAATGTGCAAACATACTGAAAATGACTTGAAGTGGACAGTCCTCAAAGTACTGAAGCTACCTCCCAGAGGTGGTGACATGGGAAAATTGTTGAACAAAGAGGAACTGAAATCAATCATTCAATTCAATTCCATACAGGATGGACTCAACAGAGCTGAAGACTGGACCAATCTGCTCTAATTTTCCATCAAGTCTACCTGTCACTTGTTGTTTCTCAAAACTCACTCTGATAAAAAACTTTTGGACAGGTCTGAATGTACATTCAATACGATGGATCCTAACTGAGCCATAATGGGATCAATTGTCACTTCGATCATATGGTATAGACAATTGAAGTACCTTGTTCTTGGAAGTTTGTTGTAATTGTTGTATATATATTCACTTTAAGCACTTTTTTCACCCACTGTAACATGTCCGCCGTTCGTATTCACCCTCACACCATTCCAAAATGCCCCCCGCGGTTCTGGCTGGGTAAGTCCCTTGTCTATGTCCACCGTCTCACAGTGCATTACAATTCCCTCGACCAAACAGAGCGATTCGCACTCAGCATTTTCGCTGCACTGGACGGGACTCTGTGCAGCCCGCCCTCTGAATCCCATTGAGGTAAGACTGCTCTATGCCCGCTATTGTCCGCTATTAGACCTTGCTTCTAGCGTGACAACTCAGTCCGCTTTGTTATTCTGCAATCAGCTTGTACATGGACCTGATCCCCGTAATGATTATTTTTACAGGATCAACCGGATACGGACTTCAATACTCAGCAGCCGCCTATCCCGCTGCCAGCTCTCCAGACCCACACTATTGAACTCCCACTGCCTGGCTTACCGCCAGTGCTGACCGGTAACCTAACCTGCCGTATGCCGGTTATTGATTTCACCTCACCCGTGCGCTTGGAACCCGGTTCCCAGCACGACAATGGACCTGATTCCCTTATTTAATTTTAACTTTACAGGCTTTGCAGAACACGGACTGCAACACCCAGCAGCTTCCCATTATAATCCCGCTGCCTGGCTACGTCGCCAGTCTTGATAGGTATTATACTTCGCTGCATGTTACTCCCTTTTTTCACTCTGAACGATGGCACCCCCAACTAAGCAATCCATTTTTCTGCAGGTCATCCACACTGGGTCAGGAACGCTTCTCTGACACCCTGCCATCTTTCACCCAAGCCTCATCAGGTTCTCCCTTATATCATATCAGGTAACTCCCCTGTCCGCGATCATGGCTCCTATCCTTACCAGTACTCGTGACTTTCCCTAAGTTGCTAATTGGCTATCTGTTGCCCTTAGGTGTATAGCACCATCCTCGAGGCCCCAGATAAAGATGCCGACGGCTCTCCACTGCCTGTTCAACAGGTCAGTATGGCCCCTCTGCACCAACACCACTATCGCCGCCCATCGTTCACTGCGCTATAACGGCAATTGCACAGTAAGACACGACTCGCCCCACACCCCAACGGGTTACCAGACCAGGTGTCGCCGTTGTGAATAATAATTTTTACCGCACCAGGTCGCACCACCAACCGTCGATAGCTCCCAAATCTTGTGCGAATCACACTTGCATTGTAGATACGAAAAACTACTAGAAATATGAGCACAATTACTCCAATGCCCTTTCCAGTAGTCAATGCTATTGTCTATCACTCCCCTTGTGCACAATAGACACCGTTTCACATCAATTTTCTCTGCACCTTGCATTGATGTTGTTTGAACACTTGTCACAGATTTTTGAAATGTTTGACATGCTGGTTTTTTAACCTTGTACTCTCCCTGAGTTAAAAAATTCTGTCTCTTCCCTTTTTGCTTCCTGTTTATTTCCACAGGCCTTCCATAAACAATTCAGGCAAAAGCAATTTATGTAGTCCTGAAAATGATCCCATTTTATTATTGGAGATAGGGATCGAAACGTCGACTGTTGTAACAGTACTGCAACTTCCATTTGTATACTATGTATTGCGGTCACTGTTGGCTTGTGCTTACAAAAGATTGCATTGCATTATAAGCCACCTTTCGCTCCACTCTGTTTGCCTGTTATTTTTCTTGTGTATTGTCCTTTTCCCTTTCTTACTTGGTACAGGCTTGTGCCCGGTTTATGAATTGTTTTGTGCCTTACGTATTTTTGAATTTTCTCTTTATTTCATAAAATAAATATTCCTTTGCCCGGCTGGACATTGGAACAAAAAGACATAGTTCTTATTGAAGTCTATGGTTATCGCCTTCAATCTCATTGATATAAGTTTAGGACCTTTGTTGTTTTGAAATTCCAGTAACTACCTGAGGTCCTCAACTACCTACACGGGTTCCCTTGTTGTTTATACTGCTGACCTCTCGGAAGAAGCATACTTGGTGAATAGCGAACAGGCAATTAAAGGGGCTACTGGCGGGATTATTTCAGAGGAGGGGGATGGCAAAGCCCTAGTAGTAGGCAGAGGGGGGCTCCCAGGAATCCCTGGCACCCCTGAAGGTGACTGCTTTTTTTCCTTAAATGAAGATTCTGACTCTTATCTCTCAAGTGAGGAGGGAGATGAGAGTTTGTCTTTAAGCACAGACTCTGAATCTGAACCCGTAAGGAAATCATCGGTTCAGAAAGCCCCACCAGGCCATAAGAACTTACAGAAAATACATAAAAAAACTAAAACCAAATGCCCTCAAATAGTCCATCAGTACAAACCTCAAATACGAATTTATGCTGGGACTATTCAGCAACCTCTCTTCTACACCACGAAGGACACGGTGAGGGTCTGCAAACGGAGGGCGAGAAAGGGCGGAGTCCGCCTCAGCTACTTCACTGGACCTTGTATATGCGACCATAAAACAGATGCAATCTGAAGCTCGATCAGAGAGTAGGCGGGCCAAGCTGACCGCTAAAAAATTACAGAGCTCCATGAGGAGGATGAACAAGCTATACGAAGAGATGGCAGACAGGGTGTCCCACGTGGAAGAGCGGACTGGTAGACTAGAAGACGATGTTACCAGGTGGCAGGAATTTAAAGCATCACAAGAATAACTATCATTGGACATACAATGGAAACTCAAAGATTTTGAAAATCGCCAGAGGCATAATAACATAAGGCTCTTGGAGATTGCGGAGGGGTTGCAAGGCCAGGACGCAAGGGCATATGTGATCAAGCTGCTAAAGGGGGCATTTCCCGACATTACATTTTGGGTCTGGGATCCGAAGTACAGAGGGCACACCGTTTCCCGTTGGTTCAGAGGCAGAATTACGGTCCAGCACGAGATTCAAAACCCAGAGCAATTCTGGTATATATCGGTAACGTCTTGGCTAGGCAGGACATCATGGACAAGGTGAGACCAGAGGCAAGACATACATTTGAAGGAGTTAACTTCTTTGAGCGTCCAGATTTTTGCCACGCCACAGTGGAAAGGAGGTGGAGGCTTAGACAGTTGATCTCACCCCTACAAAATTTGGGCCATGAAGCATATCTACTGTACCCAGCAAGGCTCAAACCTATTGTGAGGGGAAATGTCAGGATTTTTACCTCTGAGTTAGCAGTACAGCAATACATTAAGGATCTGGGAGATAAAAAGGGCGGTTAACCTGAGTATGGTTTAGTTGTATGGTCACTGGGTTTGTCATACTTTGTCATACTTTAAGTAAGGCCAGGGGAAGAAACGTTTACTGGTGGGTAAAAAAAATGAGAGGAGGGGGGGGGGCTGCGGCTACTGCACTCAACAGCCGTCACACATAGGTCATGTGTGACCTATTTGCCAGTAGGAGTGGTGGTGGGACGGGAGGCTGGGTCATGGGAGGGGGAGAGAGAGGGGAGCCGAAGGGAGGGGGGGAGGTGGGAAGGGGGAGCACGCACGGTTTGCAGTATGCACATCGCAGAATAATTGTCTTTTTTTCTCGTTCTATTCTGTTTAATGAGCTGTTTCTACTGGTAGGCAAAGCATTTGATGTATTCTAATGACATGCAGAATTGCTTCAATTACCATTTGTGGACTTAATGAGGTGCACAAAAAAGTTAGAGTTGCTGCACTACATAAAACACTTCGTCTAGACCTGGGCTGCTTTCAAGAAGCACACATAGAGGGAGCAAAGGGGTACCTTTTGGAGCAACTGGGGTTCTCACTACTGGCAAACACTAAGCAGGGGTCAAGAACGAGAGGAGTAGCAGTGTTGGGTAGAAGCAGGGACGTGGTCGTTATTAGGAAAAAAGAGGATCAATGGGGTAGGTGGGTGTTGCTGGAAATAACCTATAAAGGAGAGAGGCTCACTATTGCTACAATTTATGGATCCACTGAGGATGACCCCGATATCTTCCAATTTTTGGACACAGAGTTGGCTCAGTGGCCCGAACCAATTGTGTGCTGTGGCGACTTTAATATCCATGAACTTGTTAGCTCATTCAGACAAGTAGGGGGGCAGTACTCAGGGAGGAAGAGGAAAACGCATAGAGCATTGTCTGACATGGTGCAGCATAATTCTTTGGTAGACCCTTGGGTTAAGATACACTCGTATATAGACGGCAGTACATTCTTCTCGGCTCCCCACAAAGTTATGGTTAGGTTAGATTATTTTTTTACATCCTATTCTCTGGTTCCTGGCGCCCAGATAGAAAGACACCCCGGGTTATTTCAGACCATAGCCCATTAACTTAACGATTAAAATAGGTCGGCTACAAAGACGGGAAACGCAGTGGACTTTTGAAAGGGCATTGTTGAAGGATGAGGCATATTTTAAACATATGGAAATATGGATTAGGAACTTTTTGGAGATAAATAGAGGGTCAGCATCCCCAGGCATGGTGTGGGATGCTCTTAAAGCCCGGGATCAGGGGAGAGACACTGAGTTTCTCTTTACATAAGCACAAGAGGGAAAAAGCTAGGGCAGAGGAACTGAGTAAAAATCTGCTGAAGGCGGAAGAAGAGTTAACCAGAAATATCCAGAAACAACTCCCGCTGGAGAAACACTTGTGGCGCTCAAAGCAGAAGCTTCGGAATGCATTGCCAATAAAGCTGCAGAGCACTATCTTATCAAAAAAGAAACTGCTTATGAGTTAAGCGAGAGGGTGGGCCACATATTAGCCTTCCGTACCAGACAGAGACTAGCCTCATCTGATATTAAGGAGATTACTGATGGGCAGGGCAACTATGTCTCTGAACCAGATATGGTGAGGGAAGTGTTCAGACAATTCTACACGGACCTATATACCCCAGATAATGAAATGGGATCATTTGATATAGTAAGGTTCCTTAGAGACATCCAACCGCCGAGTCTGCCTGAGGAAGAAAAGATCGCTTTAGACTTACCATTCCAGTTAGAGGAGCTCACCGCAGCTGTGGGCAGCCTCCCCTCGGGTAAGGCTGCCGGCCCGGACCAGATCCCGATAGAATTTTATAAAGTATTCCAAGGAGTATTGGTTGCTGATATGTTTAATATTATGTTACAGGCACAGCAAGGGGATTTGATTCCGAACTCATGGGGCGGGCGGACATCATAGTAATATTAAAGAAAGGGAAACCCCCATTAGCACCAGGGTCATATAGGCCAATCACATTAATGAACGCTGACGCGAAAATCTTTTCTAAAATGTTAGCAAAACTACTTGCTAGGATCAACAAGAGTTTGGTAAGCCATTCACAGCATGGTTTTATCCCTGGCAAAGGCACTACACAGCATGTCAGACAGGTAGTCACAATGTTTGATGCGGCGTGTGTCCCAGGAGACCCTATGGCAGCCTTGTTCCTTGACGCGGAAAAGACGTTTGATAGGGTCTCTTGGGACTTTCTGTGGGCATCAAGGAGGTGGTGTGGTATTGGAGAGGGCTACATAAAGGCTATTCAGACCTTATACAGAGAACCAACAGCTAGGATTAGGGTTAATAGAGGGTATTCAATGGCGGTCAGGATTCAGAGAGGGACTAGACAAGGCTGTCCCTCCTCCCCCTGCTGTTCACTCTATACCTGGATCCTTTGCTGCGTAGCCTAGAAACTAATCCTGCAATTCCACCAATAAGGATAAATGGCAGGGAGGTAAAAACATTGGCTTAGGCTGATGATGTGGCCAGTTTAACATCTAACCCGACCGTAGCCATCAGGGAGGTGGAAGCTGAAGCTCAGTATTTTGGTGAGGTCTCAGGCTATAAGCTCAACAGAACTAAGACCCAGATAGTTAAAAATACATACACATGCTGCAGTGATATACGGGTCACTAGCTCCACAATATATCTGGGGGTTGAGATCTCGGCAGATTTGGATAAGATGGTCGAGAGCAATATGACTCCGTTAATTGCTAGAGTAAGGGCAGATTTAGAGAGATTTAACAATTTACATCTATCCCTTGTGGGCTGTACCAACGTTATTAAGATGTTGGTTCTGCCTAAATTTCTTTATTTTTTTAGAGCCATTCCTTTATATTTTGAGGCTAAATGGTTTAATGCCTTAGAATTAATTCTCAATAGATTTATCTGGGCCCATGGCAAAACACGGCGGGCATATAGGTTCATTTACCTCCCCAGAGATAGAGGTGGGTGGGGCGCCCCGGATTTTAGGCTATATTATTGGGCGGCGGCTCTACAATATATGCAGGGGTTGATCGGTGGGGGTGGTATAGATCAAAGGATCACTAATAATTCCACAGAGGTATATGCAGCGGTTTTTGGGGTGGAGGTGGAGAATTGCTTTTTAAATTTCACTGATTTTGTATATTATAAGAGGACGAGGTTTAAGACGGTTAGTGCCGCTATCAGAATCTGGACTGCCTTTTTGAAAAAATGTGGTTTAGGCAGATATAGTAGATACAGGAGACTGTATAAAAATAGATCATTCCCAGAGGCGATCTTCGCGGATTCAACCATGGCAGGCTGGGCTGATAAGGGCTGATAATGGGATAGTACAGATTGGTGATATTATGGACTTGGACGGGATGGTGCAGTTCACTGAACTAAAAGATAAATATGGCATAGACACTAGGAGTTTTTTTAAATACCTGCAGGTTAGGAGCTTCTTGAACGCTAAACAGGGTGGCCCTGCAGGGTTTGGTAGGAATGGAATCCTGGATAAAATAGGGAAAGGGGGCGACTGTACGATCCGTAGCTTCTATGCAATTTTAGCAAAAGGGAAACCAGATGATATAGATAAATAAAGTATTAAATGGGCTGAGAAATTGAGCGTCGAAATACACTGGTTTCAGGAGTCGCTGGATTTGGGGCGTACAATCCTTTGTTCAGCACCTTTGCAGGCGCAGCATTACAAAACATTATATTCTCTTTATTTTACCCCAGCAAGGATAACAAAGTGGGGCGGTACCTCAGGGATTTCCTGCCCCCGCTGCACTCTTCTAGAAGCAGATATCGTACACATTTTTGCTACTTGCCCCAAATTACACACCCTTATCAGAGATATAGAGCTACTCTTAGCTAGATCAATAGGCATCCAGATAACACTTACACCAACCTGGATATTATTGGGTATTAGCCCAGATGTTGACATTTCACAGCAGGACTTTACGTTTGTAGCTATGGCAGTCTACAGATTAGGCATAGCCAGGGCCTGGTTGGATAAAAGCCCCCCGGTACTACAAACTTGGTTGGCAAACCTCTTGGCTGCATATAACTTGGAAAAATCAATCTATGCACGGAAAGGTAGGAGAGGGAGGCAGCTTGGGCTGAGAATATGGGATCCTATTAGGAGATGGAAAGAGGGATTGGAGCTGCCCTAAGTGAAGGAATAATTGAACTAATTGGTATTTTTCATCCTTTTCCTGTTTTTCTTGCATTTATAAAATATAGTAAATGTATTCCCAGGCTGGAGTGCTTGATCTCTTTTGGATGAACATAGATAACTTATATCATCGTAGTATAATGCAATGAAGCTCAATTGCAATATGTATTTACTGTATATAAGTATTGACGGTTTAGATATACTGTATAAAGCTGTGCTTTGATGTAAAAGTTTTGGAGTATAAATGTGAAAAACTTTTAATAAAAAATATTTAAAAACAAAAAAAAAGAGAAACCCTCAATCTTTTTTTATCAAATGCGACACTAAGATAAAATCAATAAAGGGAATAGAGCCCCGACCTTTAAAGGTAGGCGTAATCTGCCTGTCTGGTGGGATCCTGACTAGATCAATGGTATGAGCCAGAGTATATTTGCACATTAGCCTACTCAGGCCCTTACCCTCCAATGTGTGCTCGAAGTGTGGCCCTTCCTCCAAATTACAGGAGTTCCACTCTTCTGTAATAGGAAGCAAATTGGGGCACAGGTGGCAGTTGAAATCCCCCACCACGACTAACATTGGTACCATGGATTTCTGATTTTGCTTCAACTGACTAAGCCTCTCATTGAGCTCTCTCACTCCGGAGCCTTTTGAATTATAAAAATTCACCAGGGTTATATTATATTCCCTATTCCTAAACTCCAGTGCAAGAAGGTCTTCCGAGTTCCATCTTAAGTCACCCCAGGTCCCACCTAGTGAGACATCTACAAATGTTAAGAGCCCCCCCTTGCTCTGCCGGCCATTGATTTTTTTGACGGTATCCAAAAGGATTTGTACCCCACTAAGTGGAACTTTGTACGATCAACCTCCCAGGTTTCCTGAAAGCACATAATTTGGAATTTACTAATAAATTCCAGCCACTCCTTATTCCGGAATTTTGAGGCCAGACCTGCCACGTTCCAGCAAACCAAATTAATAGTGTTCCCTATTTTACTAATAATAGGGCTTGATTCCCTGCTTAGTTCCTCAATATTTGGGGCTACCACCACTGGCCTTTTTTCCTCCCGAGCCTGACAGACCATACTGGTCCTAAGTACCCTGCCTTGATCACTCTGAATGGGCTTTGATGGTCGGGGGGGGGGAGGTGATTGACGTGTTCCCTCCTGTGTGACCCACACCCTGTAGTCAGTCCACCTCCCTAAGATGTCTGCCCCCCTGAAGTGGTGCATACCTATTATACAAGGATAGGCCTGGTCCTGCCCCCTCCCAATCTCTCCCTCTATGGGAGATGCTTTGGCTTCCCACCCCTGATGGATCAGCCACGAGGTCACTCCTCCTCCCTCTCTCACCCCCTCTTTCTCTACTCTCACTTTCAGGTCTACCCCGATGAGCATAGTGACGTTCCAGAGCCTGTTTACATGTCGGTCGGCTATAAAAATATCTTAGGTTCTGGGCTTGCACGGACGGTGTTGTAGAATTTGTCCACGGTCCCCAGCAAACATGTTCCACCACTCTAGGGTCATTAAAATTTATGTAAATGTAAATGTAGGTGTACTTATATAGCGCAAACCTGTCACCCAAAGGGCATCCTGGCACTTGCTTAGGGAACCCGTCCTGGTATTCCCCTGTGAGAAACCCCGGCAGGGTGTCCACAAGGTGAAAGCCAGGCATCCCGCCGCGAGGGGCCGTAGTGGAGATTAAGCAAGCTATTGCCCAGAGTTGCAGAGTGTGACCCCGTGATTCGAGTAGGCACCGGAGCGAGAATTGTCGAGTCCGTGGAATTTTTGAGCCCGAGACCCGCCGAGGCGGGGAATCGAACCCTGGTCCCTGGTCGATCTCAGCTTCTGGGTCTGCCGCCTCTAACCACTGAGCCACGCTTCTCCATTAAAATTTATGACAATGCAATCTCCTGCTATGGTTTTCCACTTGTTCCCCACCCAATTTACTCTTCGTACTGAAAGAATTTTACACCTTACATCATTGGGGAGTGGTCTTTTTGCATTTAGCCAATGTGTGGTCTTGTTTTTTAATTAGTCGTGGGATTCAGTTTTGCCCTCCCCCATTCTGGGACACCAGTCAAAATGACCACGTACGGAGTGCATTCTGGTGGCAGGTTCAAATGAGAGTGTGGATTCTTCATCACCGGCTCTGCTCTAACAGGGCCATCGCCCCTCTGCGAACCTTGAGCCTTTGGTTTAAATGCAAGTTCTTCCCTTACTGGTCCCCCCCTTGGGTTATTAAAGCCCGAGGGACGTTCAGTTTGCCCCGATACAGTTGGTGTTCCAGATCTGGGTCCAGGCCTTCAAAAGGGACCTCAAAGTTCTCCTCCTCCAGAGACACCCCCAAAAGTAATTCACGTCCTCTTGTTATTTGGAGGAAGACTTCCCACTACTGATAATTTCTACTTTCCATGACCATGGAAGTGCCTTCCCAGTGTATTCCTGTGGTTGGAGTGTCTGCCTTTTTGCAGTATTTTCCATGTACTTGTGTTTGGTGCCCTTTTGTAACATGCACACACCACTTTGCCCTTGTAACACACGGTTTGCTACCTCTCACATGTTTTTACATTTGATACTTGCACAAGTGCCACCTTTGCCTACGTAACGCTTGTTCTTGTGCCTGAGTGTCTAGCACTTATTGCAGTATTATACCTCAAATTATACTTTGTTTTCTCTTGTAACTGCACACTTGTCACTTTTTCCTCTTGTGCACTTTTTACTACCTCATGTATTTTTGGTTGCTCACAATTTTTACTACCTCATGTATTTTGTTTGCTCACAATTGTCACTATTACCTTTACTACCTCATGTATTTCTGGTTGCTCACAATTTTTACTACCTCATGTAATTTGTTAGCTCACAATTGTCACTATTACCTTATGTAACGTAACGTATGCTTTTGTAATCTGTTCTTTTGTAATGTTTCTCATTATGTTTCATTTCTGTTCCTATTGTGAAGCGCTCTGACGCCTTCGGGTAAAGTCCGCGCTATATAAAAATGCATAAATAAATAAATAAAATAAATAAATAAAGGGTGGGCAACAGGGTCACCTTCCCCCCGTTCCTCCCTAGCCCATTCCCCCCCCCATCCCAACCCCCCCCCTTCTATGCATCTTATCTTAGGGGTTATTTTTTCCTCCAATTTCTCCAAACAACTTTGGATGTATAACAGTTTATCCATTAGGGGCTGTAAAAGTGATGCTACTAAGACACTCAGTTTCTGCATATGTTCTTCGTCTCTAACCGCCAAGTCCGTTGTGTTATCTTCCCCCCTAGGGCATGTTCCATTAGGGGTTGGGGACTGTGGCAGTTCAATAATAGAGTCATCCGTAACCAGTGATGGCACCCATTTACTCTGCTTGATGGTCTTGGCTTTCTTGCCCTTCTGCTGGCTATTACCCCGTATTCCACCTCTTTTGCGCTTACCCCCTGCCCCCTGATTTACAGCAGCAGAGTCAGTGGGGTTAGGTTGTTCTTGATGCACTTCAGCCACGCAAACTACCGTGCTCCTGGCTTGAATTGGCACTGACCTTGATGGCTGTTCACGGGTGCTTATGGGTTCTTTTTCCATATCAGATACAGGAGCAATCAAAACCTGTCTTTCAGCATCCCCTTCCCTCACCACTCCGCCTATGGGGGCATGCTGAACGGGAAACTAAGGTGAACGGGCATTGGCCATAGCCCCTAAGGAGGAGCGTTTCAGGTAAGCCGGTTCCAGCGAAAGGCGACGCCCCGTGATAGCAATTTCATGAGCTAACACGGATGAAGCCCTGACGATAAACTGGTCCAAAGTCCCAGCCACATACCCTACACCCATGCCCTTCCTCCCTCTAGCCTCCCTAGATGTCATGATCAGGAGGTGCGCCTGTTGGTGCTAATTGGTGGATGAGGAGCCCTTGATAAATAAAGGTACAAATCAGTGCCGTTCACCTACTAGGATGATGTTCCTCCGCCGTTAGGATTCCAGGTCTTGGAGGGGTGACCCAGCCCAGCCTCAGCGCGAAGCGGGAGGCGCGAGGTGTTCAAATAGTGCTGTCAGGTGCTGGGGGCGTTAGCTTCCTTGCTTAATTAGCCCACTGCTCTTCTGGGACGTGTAGTTTAGATGTTGGCAAGGTACCGGTCAGCTCCACTAGGATTAAAGAGGTAGAGACAAGATTTGCCCCTGTACACCCACAGCCCAGACAAGGCTGCAAAAGATTTCAACATGGCGGGGATGGTTTGTGGAATCGCCAGTACATCCTGCATGTACAGCAAAATGTTGTCTGCATAAAGCGAAATAGCATGCACGCCATCCCTGAGACGTATCCCCCAATTCGGCGCAGAGGTGCGTAGTGCCAACGCTAACGGTTCAATCACTAGGGAGAAGATCAGGGGGGAGAGAGGACACCCCTGACGAGTCCCTCATTCTATCGAGATTGGTTCAGAAAATAGAGACCGCAACCGAACCGTGGGAGGCCGTTCAGCAGCCTTATAAGGCTTAGAATATAGGGACCAAAACCGTAACGATGAAGCATAGCGTACATGAAGGGCCACTTAACTGTGTCGAAGGCCTTCTCCAAGTCTAGAACAACACCACCGGCCGTCGGCTAGATTGACGAAGCACAACGCATTACCCTGAACAGTCATCGTATATTAAGCAATGTATTGCGAGCCGGCACAACCCCATTCTGGTCTGGGAGAACCAGTTGGGGGATCAGCAGCGTCAGTCTCTTTGGCAGGGCACCCGCCAAAATCTTATAGTCCTCGTTTAAAAGTGCTAAGGGACTATACGCCCCCGAGGAAGTTGGGTCCCTACCTGGCTTGGGGAGCGTGATCAACGTGGCCTTTGTCATCGAGGCAGTGAGGGCCAGAGACTCAACCGCCTCTGCGTATACTTTGACAACTGGGGGCTCAGGGGATCTGCATATGCTTTATAAAATATGTGAGGAAGACCGTCGGGACCGTAAATCTTTCCAGAAGGCAAAGCCCTCATAGTACCCCGAACTTCCTCAAGTGTAAGCGGTGCATCTAATTCCGTCCATTGCTTTTGCGACAGGACTGGGAACGGGAATCCATTTAAGAACTGCTGAATCGTCTCCTCCGAGGCCTGTGGACCAGCTTTAACAGCGCAACTGCTCTGATGATAGACAGTACAGAACTCATGCAGCAAATCTATCATCACAACCTTCGGTTCGCCAATAACCTCAGCATCTGATATATAGATCTTCCAAAAGAGCGAGAAACAACAACTGTGAAGCTCTTTTAAAAGCATGACCGCCAAAAGAACCCTGAGAGAGGTTGGTATGCATAAACACCTTTAGCAACACATGGACCCCTCATTCAGAGATCTTTTAGCAAAAACTGGCCCATCCTTAACAAAGGGTCTAGCTCATTAGCACAACCAATGTTCACTTTCAAAAGGATTGCCGACCTGGGAGATAATTTGACTCACACGAGGCCAAGGACTCTGAACATGAATGAACAGAGTACCCTTTGGAGTTTTCCAACTTGTCAAAGGAAATTTCCCATGTGACTCTTGTGGTACATGTGCTCAAACCTCTCATTTCATCCATATCAACATAGGCATAAACAGACCCTGGGAACAAAGACAAGACACAAATTAGATTTCATAACGGTTGGTTTATTTGATTACATGCCCATGTGGACTAAAATACATGAGAATGATGACGCGGAAGGTCTAGACCCGAATAATGGAACACAAAAGTACTATTCAATGCAGCAAACAAGCCACCAAACTGAACACTCATTTTCTAGAGACGGTGTTGGATAAATCGGTCATTCCTCAGTCCATTATGAACATAATCCAATACCTTTATAGGAAAGAACAGAGATGGGTATTTAGGCTGTGAAGTGATAGCCAAGGTCTCAATGATGAAATACCCTGGTTCACTCTGTGACAGACCTGAACTCAGTCACAGACCTGAAATATAGCTTCTCAATCCCAAGCTGATGTTCTTTCCATTGATCACACTGTCATGGTATTCATTGTGATCGAATTTCAATTCTTTCACACACAGATGACTGATATTAAGCCATCCTCGGAACTCTCTTTGATGGCGTTCACCATATAACTTGGAGCACATATATATGCAGCTACCTGTCACATTAGATATAGCTGCTCTGCTAGAACTCCTTCTTTGCCCTCTATTTGATTCCATCATAAAGTGAAAAGGGATTCTGGCAACCAGTGTGACAGCTATGCTTCAGCACTCTCATAGATTACATCACATATTTTCCCATGGATGAATCCTAAGTAATGCACATCTGTAGACAAATACTACAGGAGAATAGCTGCTACACACCAAACTCCAATGAACATGATATCCCCCGCGACACTATCATCTTGTTCATCAGTGGTGTTATATTAATTACAACTTCCATCAATCTTGGTTGTTTTTATAATGATGCCACCCATTTCACTGTCATACTAAACTTTGCACTATCCCCATCTACCGTGGTTCATACTCTTAATGACACAATCTGTCTTCAGGTGCACTTACAATTTGAATTCACAATGCCACCACTGCACACCTACATGTACGGCGCCTTAATGAACTATATATCCCAAATGCATTGTACTTCTGAAGGGACGATGCATTAATAGGTCGGACAATGGTAGTGGGCGTGGCAGAAGCTTGACGCCCCCAGGCAGGCGTCGTAGCTATCGAACCAAATCATCGCTCTTACGGCGACCCAGTAATCCTTCTGAGGCGCAATCCACGCCATCTGCATATTCACTCCAAGGTACAGTACTGCCTCTATACCAGTGGTCGAAGTGGGGAAAAAAAAGTAGGGGAACTGTGGGCGGAGAATCAGAGGGCGGGAATAACCTGAGGATTGGATCAGTGGGCGGAGTTAGAGGTGTGGCCAGGATGCGCAAAACTTCCCAATCTTTAGTATTTGTGTGGCATTTCACTGACCAGTTACAGATTATTATGTTATGTAATTCAACCAATGGATACACATGTTTATTTAACGATTAATATGAGCTATTGACATTAGAAACATATTCCACTTTGTGAATTTATTTTAATCACAGAATGTCCCAAAAACGCTTAAAGTGGAAGCACGAGCCATTTGTTTCCGAGCTATGGAGTTTCTGTCGTCAGCAATATACACAGAGACAATCAATTTTACATGTGTAAATGATTGTATAGGAAATGTTACATAAGACAAAGGACTACAAGGTGTAGGAGTCACATGATAACCATACTAGTAGACAGCATAGTTTAATAGTGATTGGCCTGGAGAAACACAAACTCAGAATTTAAAACTTAATACCATGATTGGGGGTTCTCTTTAAAAATTATTATTGATTTGTATCAAAAATAACACTTTTTGCAACATTAGGATAATCAAAGGCTTAGGGAAAAAGCCATAACGCTCTAGTTTATACCTTGCAGTTTCTATGCAGCTCTTAGATGAAAGCTAATAGCTCACTGTTCTTTGTTAGGATTTTAACTTATAAACTGCAAGTAGCAAAAGTATCTCACTGACAAAAGCAGTAACCCACTGACCTATTTACAAAATGTGCACTTTGTGATGGGCCTGGTACATTTTCTTTGCAGCAGGCACATTAACCCTCTGCGCTATCTTTCCATGAGTCAAAACTTCCACTAGACAAATCTCTGATCTTGCTCTAAGTAGAAGTTTATTCATCAGAGTTATCATGACATTTTATTATTGCCGAAAATAGCTGGCGGCCAGGAAGGAAGCAGCAAGTGCTTTTAAAACCATAATATACAATGCCCCCACTCAAAGTCAGCGCCCGTTGCGGTCACACCAGTCGCACCACCCTAGAGCCAGCTCTTCTCAGGGGTCCTGTGACCTCAGTGACAGAGTCACTGTTGCTCTAGGGTCTGCTACTACGTAGGTGGGCAAGCCTTCAAGGTTAACCCACACTTGCCACTGCTAGGGTCCCCCTGCTGGTGCTAACACACCAGGGCTTTTCTGGTGCCTTCTGGTGCCTTCTAAGGTCTGGCATGGGAATGTGCTCCCTCAGGAGAGTGGTCTCGGGGACTGTTCATGAAGGCTGAACCTGGTTCCCCAGTTCTAAATTGAGCAGCTCTGCCCCCAGTGCTAAATCTGCTCCCTCACTGAATACCATACTGCCCCACTGAGAGAAACTCCTACTGCCTTCAGCTACAATCCAATTTGACCTGCTATAAATAACTGGATGTGACTCAATCCAAATTACACACTAGGCAAGAGCAATATGCTGCCTAAAAGAAAAGGTAACAACATCCTGGAAATAGCAAACACTCATAAGGAATTAAAGATTTAATAAAGCATGTAAAATGTAAGCAGGAATATGGTGAGCTTTTACAGTCATTATTCAGAAATCAACAAGTATTTTTGCCTGAAAAGTTAAGGACATAACTACAGGGCCCAGAAAGGACCCATTTCAATGTCCACTGCCTATATGCTTACAAAACGTAAGCAGTATGGTTTCAAAAGACCACATTTGTGAACACAAAGCCGCCGTACACATTTCGTTTTCCAATCCATCCCGTCTGTGTGCCCTTAGTCTCCCTGGGGCCGGTTTAGATTCGGGCCCTGGGCGATTTTACGTTCCAACTACCTACACCTTTTGGCACTGCCAGTCAGATATACTGGACGATTTCCCTTACCCCTTTCCCCTCCTTTCAATGAAAGGCTGTCCTGTTAACATGTTGTTAAACAAAGATCGGCCTCTACTGAGCTGGCCACCGCATAACCTGATGGTCTGGCAGTCGGTTCACCAATTAGGGGAATACCCAACACACACCCGCCATGACCTTAATTATTGAACACAGTATTGTCATCTTCATGATAGATAATACCTCTCTCTACTGTAACTATCAGCACCTTTGCTATATACAAATGTTTGCAACTACATTGCAACATATATCCAGCTGGGAGGTGTATCAGGATGCTGCCCACCATTAATACAGAATGAAAACAATTATATGAATATACATTTGAGTCAACTGTTTAATTTTCAATTTTTAATGACTATTTATATCATTTTGAGACCCCACATGTCCTTCTAATTATAGGACTTTGATGCCACCTTGGGTTTGGGCCACGGTAAGGCTGATGCCTATTACCTGTCTTTATGGTAGGGTAAGATAGAGCACATACATACTATGATGAATTGATATTTACAAATTAGTTGGTTAAATATGGTTCCCTTAGCTTTATTGTGAGCCTTTGGAGTGAATGCACTGTTTAACTATGAGTATGCTACTTTTGAAACAACTTATCTCTTTCAGTGGAACTCTGATAGAGTGGCACTCCACTCGAACTACTGGTTTTGTATAGCATCACATTGATTTATGATTTAGAATGTTTTCTCCAAGACCCATTCTACAAATTTTTTCACATAGGTCCTGAAAAAAGCTGCCACACCTCTAAGGAGGGTGTAAGACAGAAACATGTAGATCCACACAGTTCTATGACAGGCTGAATACCCTCCTGTTGTAGTCTGATTTCAATCCTGGCCCAGGGACATCCAAATAAAGTTGACAGTGTACCCTGGAGTTAGTTTTACCTCACATGCCTCTTTCTTCTTTTCACTCCTCACCACACCCTGCTTGCTCACAGGCCTTAGTGTTATGTTATGTTAAAATTTGGTAGAGCGCAAACAGCTGCCCCAGCAAAGGGGCGTCCCGGCGCTGGTGAACCACAGAACATTCAAGAGGGCAGAGACTAGGCAGGACCTAGAGGGGAGGAAATAAGTGGGTTTTCACGGCTCTCCGGAAGGCATACAGATTGTCCAGTGAGCGGATGCTAAGAGGCAGGTCGAGCCAACTTTGTGAAAGGGACCATCAGAAGTTGTTGCCCTAGTGAGCGCAGATTGCGCTGTGGCACATAAGGTGTAAGGAGAGGCCGGAGGAGTTCTGGGCGTCCAGTCTTAAGGATTTTAAAGATCATGACGAGAGCTTTAAACTTGATTCGGGACTCGATAGGCAGCCAATGCAGTTTTCGGATTGTGGTTTTGGCCGAGCATCTGCGGGGAAGTCCGACTAAGGTTCTTGCCGCGGTATTCTGTACGCGCTGTAGACGCGCTATCTCTGCTTTATTGGCGCCCAAAAGTAAGACGTTAGTGTAGTCTAAGCGGGACAGAATTGTGGCTTGGATGATTGTTTGGCGGACCTTGGGCTCAAAGAAGCCGAGTATGGGATTGAGGCTCCTCATCAGACCCACACAGGTGGCCGCTTCTCTTTTTGTGTGGGTCTGGAAGTTGAGTGATGAGTCCATACACACACCCAAGTTTTTGACCAAGGATTTGGGGGGTGGGATGGTGCCCAGCGACGATGGACACCAGTGTTGGTTACAGTGACTGGTGTTCTTTCCGAGGAGCAGCACCTCCGTCTTGCCTGCATTGAGCTGTAGGCAATTGTCTGTCATCCATTGGGCTACCGCTGCCAGCCCATCCCTGAACCTTGCTGCAGAGGTGGAGGGACCCTCGGTAAGAGTGATAGCCAGCTGAGTGTCATCAGCATATGACACCAGCGAGAGGTCCCATTCTCTGGCTACAGCCGCAAGAGGTTGTACATATAGGTTGAAGAGGGATGGGCTGAGTGCAGAGCCTTGAGGGACTCCCTGTCCGATGGTGTGGGACTGGGAGAGGAATGGAGGGGCCGAAACCCTGAATGACCTGTCCTCCAGAAAGGAGCGGAACCATTCTAGAGCACGGTCCGCGATATCAGCGGTAGCCAGACGATTCAACAGGATGTTATGGGATACCGTGTCAAAGGCCGCGCTGAGATCTAATAGGATCAGCGCAGCACTTTGGCCGGTATCGAGAATCGTCCGGAGATGTTCTGACGTAGCTAGGAGGGCAGACTCGGTGCTGTGGCCTGGCCTGAAACCGTTTTGAGATGGATCTAAGGTGTTGTTTAGATCCATATGTTTGGACAGGGCGATGTTAACGTGGGCCTCTGCGAGCTTGGATATCCAAGGGAGCAATGAAATGGGTCTGAAGTTCTCCAGTTTGGAGGGATCGAGAGTCGGTTTTTTAATGATGGGAGAGACCCATGCTTGCTTCCAGGCAGTCGGTACCGTGGCCGAGGAAAAGGATAGGTTCAGTATAAATGCTAGGGAGGGAAGTAGGAATTCCAGAGATTCCATGAAGTGGGCCGGTCTCATGGGGTCTGCTGGGGAACCACATTTGACTTTCTTGCAGAGTACCTTCAGGTCTTCCTGGGAGATTTCAGGTATATGCTCCAGCTTGGTGCCTTTATTGGTGGGTAGGGGGGGAGTTGAGAGATGCGGCTGAGTGGTGCGGGAAGGATTTATAGATGTTTTATACTTTGTCGACAAAGAAGGATGCAAGGTCCTCACATTGCTGTGCTGACATGGTATGAGAAGAGGGAGATCTCTTACTCTGCAGCTCATCCACAAGTTTGAACACCACTTTGGAGGGGTTAGGGCTAGAGTTAATCTCTTCAGCGTAAAAGGAGGCCCTAGCGGAGCAAATTGCTTTGTGATAAAGCTTTTGTTTGAAACGATAGGCAGATTTGTCTTTGTTGCTGTATTCACGTCTCCATGCTCTTTCGGCTGTCTTACAGTCCTTCCGCATGACTTTCAGGGTGTTATTATACCAAGGGTTGGAGGGGGAGTTGCGTCCCTTAGTCCATTTGAGCGGTATAAGGGTGTCTAACCCTTGAGTGATCCAATTATGAAAAGCAGCATATGTAGTGTCTATGTTTTTATGCGCTTCTTGGTGGAATTCTCCTAAGGTGGCGTGCAGGTCACTGGGTGAGAGTTCATGCCATGCTCTTTTGAGGTGACGGGAGGATTCAGCTCCAGTGAACGCTTCCTTAATCAGTATAGTGAATTTGATTAAGTGATGGTCCGTCCAGTCCATGGGTTTGGGCACCTCTGTTAGAGTCTCCGGAGGTTAGTGAAAACAGGGTCTAGGATGTGACCGGCCGAGTGGGTGGCATCCTGAATCAGGGGGCAGGGTTGTAGGGCTGACAGGTCGGCCAGAAGATTTTTAATAGTAGGGTCTTGGTTCCGGTCGAAATGGAGGTTTAAATCTCCTAGTATAGTGAAATTAGCCGAGCTCACCACTAGGGAGTTTGCTACTTCAAGGAGAGCTTCTATGAACTCAGATGAAGGCCCGGGGGGACGATAAATATAGAGGCCGGACAGTGAGAACTGAGGTCCTGCAGTGATCTTAAAGCGAGCGCTTTCACAGTTCGAGATAGTTTCTTTAGTGAACAAGCACAGAAATTGCTTTCTGTATATGACAGCGATGCCGCCACCTCTAGTGTCTCTATTTATCAAGTTCATGTGATAGCTCTCGGGTAGCGCGAGATTGATAATACTGGTCATGTCGTCGTGTAACCAGGTTTCGCAAATGAAGAGGATGTCAGGGTTTTCTTCCATTATCAGGGTGTTAACCTCTTGGTGGTGCGTACCGAGCGACCTCACATTGAGTTGTAGGATGGTGAGGGGGGTAGGTTTGTGCATAGCTGACAGGTGTTTAGGCAGACAAGGGTTGGGTGTGGAGACATGACAAGACTTACAGTGGAGGTAGGTCTGTCCGAGATATCCCGATGTCATCTTGCAGTTCCTTCTAGGGTTCAGTGCCATAAGGGAGTCTCTGTCATAGCGGATGGGTTCCCGGGTAGATTGGCCAGGGGGACAGGCGAGAGGCGATGTCTTGGCGATGACGGGCGTAGACGGGCTTGCCTTAGGCGCGCCTTCGGCGCGCAAACGGCGCGCCCGCTGCGCCCGTCCGCTGCGCGTACGGTAAATGCACATGTTGATAAGGGGATGGGAAGGGCGGGGGGCGTGGCCTCAGAGTGGGCGTGGCCTCGCGGCTCGCCGGTGATAGCGGCGGGAAAATTTTGTTTGCAAGGGTCCGCGACCAGCGTGTACTCGGCTGTGCGGTGCGCTAGGGGACAGAGTCCTGAAGTCCTAAACAGAGTGAGTGCTTTTAAAATCAGCAATGATGTGACATATAAGTTTTGAAATAAATACAACAAAAGAACTCCCGGCTTCCGTCTCAGGAGGATTCGTGCTTCCAACTGTGGCGCTGAAGGTCGGCGCTTTTAAGCAGAACAGGGCGGGGGGCGTGGCCTCAGAGTGGGCGTGGCCTCGCGGCTCGCCGGTGATGGCGGCGGGAAAATTTTGTTTGCAAGGGTCCGCGACCAGCGTGTACTCGGCTGTGCGGTGCGCTAGAGGACAGAGTCCTGAAGTCCTAAACAGAGTGAGTGCTTTTAAAATCAGCAATGATGTGACATATAAGTTTTAAAATAAATACAACAAAAGAACTCCCGGCTTCCGCCTCAGGAGGATTCGTCCTGAAGTCCTAAACAGAGTGAGTGCTTTTAAAATCAGCAATGATGTGGCATATAAGTTTTAAAATAAATACAACAAAAGAACTCCCGGTTTCCGCCTCAGGAGGATTCGTGCTTCTAACTGTGGCGCTGAAGGTCGGCGCTTTTAAGCAGAACAGGGTTGGGGCGTGGCCTCAGAGTGGGCGTGGCCTTGCGGCTCACCGGTGATGGCGGCGGGAAAATTTTGTTTGCAAGGGTCCGCGACCAGCGTGTACTCGGCTGTGCGGTGCGCTAGAGGACAGAGTCCTGAAGTCCTAAACAGAGTGAGTGCTTTTAAAATCAGCAATGATGTGACATATAAGTTTTAAAATAAATACAACAAAAGAACTCCCGGCTTCCGCCTCAGGAGGATTCGTGCTTCTAACTGTGGCGCTGAAGGTCGGCGCTTTTAAGCAGAACAGGGCGGGGGGCGTGGCCTCAGAGTGGGCGTGGCCTCGCGGCTCGCCGGTGATGGCGGCGGGAAAATTTTGTTTGCAAGGGTCCGCGACCAGCGTGTACTCGGCTGTCAGTGCGCTAGAGGACAGAGTCCTGAAGTCCTAAACAGAGTGAGTGCTTTTAAAATCAGCAATGATGTGACATATAAGTTTCAAAATAAATACAACAAAAGAACTCCCGGCTTCCGCCTCAGGAGGATTCGTGCTTCTGAGTGTACCTCTTACTAACTCAGTAAATATCCCTGAGCTCCTCCCTCTCAGAGAGGGGGTTAGAGCCTGCATTATGACTAAAGTTCCTAATATGTGGAGGTTACCCTATGATGAAGCACCCTCGGTGGGTGAGGGAAACCGTCCTTTAAAAGGGACACCCCAATACACTCCTCCACATCTCGTAGACCAAGTGGCCTTTTCATGCTATTTGTACGGTAAGTACTGTCCACATTTCCTCTGTTAAATTTCAGCAGGTTTGACCTGCTGAAATTTAATGAAGGTTATGCTATTTAACGCATCCGATATTTACCTGAAGCATAAATACCTAACAACTTATAATTCTGACCATGCACAAACAGGAATACACAAGGGTCTGAATACATTGACCCATTGGTAAGCCCTGAGCAGTACTAATGACATTGCTATCTTTGTTCAGCGGAATGCTTCCCAACATGTCTGCACCTTATGGTCTGAACCAAACATGCCACTTACAAGCCAACTTTCATTCTGCACAGGTAATGATTGTATGGGTGTTCATAGAAAAATAAATTAACCATATACCATTACAGAGAAACCATTTCATCGAAACTGTTTAATGGAAATTTTCAGAATGAATGGTATTTCACTTTTTGTAAAAATCAGTTCATAGAATTTTTGCACACTTATTTTTGAGGTGTAAATGGTTGCAGATCTTACTTTCAGAAACCGTTTTGTCAGAGGTATTCATTTCAGTGCTTTGCTTCATGAGACATTACTTTTTTATATCTTTTACACTGTCAAACAATTACATCAGATGCCTCTAGTTTGCTCACCCCTAACCACCGCTAAATACCCCTCACAATCCCTCACAATCCCTAAACACCATCAATCCCTGCCCCCTAAAAGCCCCTCACCACACCTAGACTACACCGATCCCTGATCCCTTAAAGCTCTTTCTATCTCAAACCTCAACCCATCCCAGAAACCTAAAGGCTCTCAATACACCTAAACTACACCCATCCCTGACCCCTACACTCCACCTATCCCTGAACCCTAAAAATACTTTCTACCCCTATGCTCCAATGATCCCTGAACCGTAAAACCATCACTTCCTATAAAGTCCACCCATTACTGCACCCTGAAAGCCCCTTCTATGTCCAAACACCTCCCATTCCCGACCCTTTAAAACCCTTTACCACACCCAAACTCCACCCATCCCTGAACACTAAAAAAACACTCACTGCACTTAAACTACACCCTTCCATGACCAATAAAAAACACTCACCACCCCATACCTCTTACCCATCCCTGAACCCTAAAAACCCCTTCTTACATCTAAATACTACCCATCTTGGAATCCTTAAAACTACTCACCGCCCTAAACTCCACCCAATCCTGAACTCTAAAACTCTAAAAACTGTTGACCACCACTAACCTCTACCAATCACTGAACTTAAAAACACTACCGAGCCCTAAACTCTGCGCATCCATGAACCCGAAAACCCCACCACATCCCTACACTCCAACCAATCCCTGCACCCTGAAAACAACTCATACCCCTAAACCCACTCTGCTGGCCACAGGCTCGACCCCGTCCTCTCCTCCAGCCCACACGTCTCCGTCAGACACACCGCCGAACTCCTGTGGACCGACCACCGCTGCATCCACTTCGCCTTCCAGAAACCCACCACACACCACCGCACCCAACAGATCCCTTGCCCCTGCTGGAGCAAAATCACTGAAGACCAAGTACATGCAAACCGCGCTCTCAGCCCACCCACCAAACCCTCCAACACCGACGACCCTGCCCACAGCCTCAGACGCTGGATCGAGGACTGCACCAAAACCCTCGCCCGCTGAAGAAACGCCCCCACAGAGACACCAGCAAAGGGCCAGTTGGTTCACCCCAGAACTCTTTGCCTCCAAGCAAGCCTGCCGGAAACTAGAGATGGAATGGCACAGTGAACAAACTCCGGACAGCCACGCAGCACACAAGGACGCCATCCGCAACCACCACCACCTCATCAGGGCGGCCAAGAGGACCTCCTTCAACAATGCACACAACAATGCACATAACAGCAAGGAGCTCTTCAACATCGTGAAGGAACTCTCCAACCCCAGCTCCAACCCTGTCGACATCCTGTCGTCGCAAGCCCTGTGCGACTCCCTCACCACCTTCTTCCACCACAAGATAGCAGACATCCACGACAGCTTCAACACCCAGACAGCCCCAACAGACAAGTACACACAACAGATCCTCCGCACACCATCAACCACGACCCCCTGCTAGCTTGGTCCAGCATGAGCGTCGCACCATCAAGACCAGGATCACTGACAGAATATCGACAGTCACAATATCGAGACGACAAAATATCGAGGTCAAAATATCGACTACAAAATATGGACTTCCTATCTTTAAACAGGTAAGTACAAAAATATCGACTCCAAAATATCGAGTGTAAAAAATATAGACTGTCAAAATATCGAATTTTTTAAATGTCTTAAAAGTCATTTAAAAGTAATATAATAATAAATAAAATTATTTTTAACTCATTTAAAATACTTAAATAAACATAACATTAAAAAATAATTAATATAACTTTAAAAAACAAATGTAATGCATATATATATATATATATATATATATATATATATATATATATATATATATATATATATATATATAAATATATATATTCAAGTCTCACAAGTTGCCCAAAAGCGGAGTGCACTCCCTGTTAGCACTCTCCAGTTTAGGGAAGAAGCAAATGCAGTCGGCGCCCGCAGAGCCTGACGCGTTTCGAGTTCACCACCCTTCTTCATAGGCATATCAGCATATTGTTGGACTGCAAGCAAACAACAACCAGTTTCATAAGTCCCTCTTTTATTGCTGTTACAATCTGAATGACCTGAGTATTCCCAAAGTTCCATCTCAGGTGAACAATTTAAAGCGATGTACGCTGGGACTGGAAGTCCAATCATATATCACCCATGTGGGCTGCTTGCAGTTCTCACAATAAAATAATTCCACTTTCACGAAAGCACTTGCATAGCACTTCCCCGGTCAAGTTTTGTGCAAACCAGGTCCGCTACGCCGATTCAGGAACCAGCAGCGGAACCGCTCCGTTGTGCAGCTGTGCTCTCCCCGGCCGGGTCGGCCGCAAATATTCAAGTCTCACAAGTTGCCCAAAAGCGGAGTGCACTCCCTGTTAGCACTCTCCAGTTTAGGGAAGAAGCAAATGCAGTCGGCGCCCGCAGAGCCTGACGCGTTTCGAGTTCACCACCCTTCTTCATAGGCATATCTGCATATTGTTAGACTGCAAGCAAACAACAACCAGTTTCATTAGTCCCTCTTTTATTGCTGTTACAATCTGAATCACCTGAGTATTCCCAAAGTTCCATCTCAGGTGAACAATTTAAAGCGATGTACGCTGGGACTGGAAGTCCAATCATATATCACCCATGTGGGCTGCTTGCAGTTCTCACAATAAAATAATTCCACTTTCATGAAAGCATTTGCATAGCACTTCCCCGGTCAAGTTTTGTGCAAACCAGGTCCGCTATGCCGATTCAGGAACCAGCAGCGGAACCGCTCCGTTGTGCAGCGGTGCTCTCCCTGGCCGGGTCGGCCGCAAATATTCAAGTCTCACAAGTTGCCCAAAAGCGGAGTGCACTCCCTGATAGCACTCTCCAGTTTAGGGAAGAAGCAAATGCAGTCGGCGCCCGCAGAGCCTGACGCGTTTCGAGTTCACCACCCTTCTTCATAGGCATATCTGCAAATTGTTAGACTGCAAGCAAACAACAACCAGTTTCATAAGTCCCTCTTTTATTGCTGTTACAATCTGAATCACCTGAATATTCCCAAAGTTCCATCTCAGGTGAACAATTTAAAGCGATGTATGCTGGGACTGGAAGTCCAGAGAGTGCAACAGTAGGGAAAGCATTGGATAGCGTAGGGGAAAAAATTACTATTCCCACTCCAGAGAGTGCAATAGTAGGGAAAGCGTTGGATAGCGTAGGGGTAAAAATTACTATTCCCACTCCAGAGAGTGCAACAGTAGGGAAAGCGTTGGATAGCGTAGTGGTAAAAATTACTATTCCCACTCCAGAGAGTGCAACAGTAGGGAAAGCGTTGGATAGCGTAGGGGTTAAAATTACTATTCCAACTCCAGAGAGTCCAACAGTAGGGAAAGCGTTGGATAGCGTAGGGATTAAAGTTACTATTCCCACTCCAGAGAGTACAACAGTAGGGAAAGAGTTGGATAGCGTAGGGGTTAAAATTACTATTCCAACTCCAGAGAGTGCAACAGTAGGGAAAGAGTTGGATAGCGTAGGGGTAAAAATTACTATTCCCACTCCAGAGAGTGCAACAGTAGGGAAAGCGTTGGATAGCGTAGGGATTAAAGTTACTATTCCCACTCCAGAGAGTACAACAGTAGGGAAAGAGTTGAATAGCGTAGGGGTAAAAATTACTATTCCCACTCCAGCGAGTGCAACAGTAGGGAAAGCGTTGGATAGCGTAGGGGTAAAAATTACTATTCCCACTCCAGAGAGTGCAAGAGTATGGAAAGCGTTGGATAGCGTAGGGGTAAAAAATACTATTCCCACTCCAGAGAGTGCAAAAGTAGGGAAAGCGTTGGATAGCGTAGGGATTAAAGTTACTATTCCCACTCCAGAGAGTACAACAGTAGGGAAAGAGTTGGATAGCGTAGGGGTAAAAATTACTATTCCCACTCCAGCGAGTGCAACAGTAGGGAAAGCGTTGGATAGCGTAGGGGTAAAAATTACTATTCCCACTCCAGAGAGTGCAAGAGTATTTAAAGCGTTGGATAGCGTAGGGGTAAAAAATACTATTCCCACTCCAGAGAGTGCAACAGTAGGGAAAACGTTGGATAGCGTAGGGGTAAAAATTACTATTCCCACTCCAGAGAGTGCAAAAGTAGGGAAAGCATAGGATAGCGTAGGGGTAAAAATTACTAGTCCCACTCCAGAGAGTGCAACAGTAGGGAAACCGTTGGATGGCGTAGGGGTTAAAATTACTATTCCATCTTCAGAGAGTGCAACAGTAGGGAAAGAGTTGGATAGCGTAGGGATAAAAATTACTATTCCCACTCCAGCGAGTGCAACAGTAGGGAAAGCGTTGGATAGCGTAGAGGTTAAAGTTACTATTCCCACTCCAGAGAGTGCAACAGTAGGGAAAGAGTTGGATAGCGTAGAGATTAAAGTCACTATTCCCACTCCAGAGAGTGCAACAGTAGGGAAAGAGTTGGATAGCGTAGGGGTAAAAATTACTATTCACACTCCAGAGAGTGCAACAGTAGGGAAAGCATTGGATAGCGTAGGGGAAAAAATTACTATTCCCACTCCAGAGAGTGCAATAGTAGGGAAAGCGTTGGATAGCGTAGGGGTAAAAATTACTATTCCCACTCCAGAGAGTGCAAAAGTAGGGAAAGCATAGGATAGCGTAGGGGTAAAAATTACTAGTCCCACTCCAGAGAGTGCAACAGTAGGGAAACCGTTGGATGGCGTAGGGGTTAAAATTACTATTCCATCTTCAGAGAGTGCAACAGTAGGGAAAGAGTTGGATAGCGTAGGGATAAAAATTACTATTCCCACTCCAGCGAGTGCAACAGTAGGGAAAGCGTTGGATAGCGTAGAGGTTAAAGTTACTATTCCCACTCCAGAGAGTGCAACAGTAGGGAAAGAGTTGGATAGCGTAGAGATTAAAGTTACTATTCCCTCTCCAGAGAGTGCAACAGTAGGGAAAGAGTTGGATAGCGTAGGGGTAAAAATTACTATTCCCAGTCCAGAGAGTGCAACAGTAGGGAAAGCATTGGATAGCGTAGGGGAAAAAATTACTATTCCCACTCCAGAGAGTGCAATAGTAGGGAAAGCGTTGGGTAGCGTAGGGGTAAAAATTACTATTCCCACTCCAGAGAGTGCAACAGTAGGGAAAGCGTTGGATAGCGTAGTGGTAAAAATTACTATTCCCACTCCAGAGAGTGCAACAGTAGGGAAAGCGTTGGATAGCGTAGGGGTTAAAATTACTATTCCAACTCCAGAGAGTCCAACAGTAGGGAAAGAGTTGGATAGCGTTGGGGTTAAAATTACTATTCCAACTCCAGAGAGTGCAACAGTAGGGAAAGTGTTGGATAGTGTAGGGGTAAACATTACTATTCCAACTCCAGTGAGTGCAATAGTAGGGAAAGTAAATACTTCATATATAAATATAAATAACATAAATAGTAATACCAATTACAAAATAATTAAAATATTTAACAATTGTATAAAATATATTAAATAATTATTTATAAATACAAATTAAAATTATTTAATTATAAAAAATTACCTACTAATACTAATTAATTACCTATTAACAATAAATTAATTTTCAATTTAAAAATTAATCAATTAATTTGAATTACCAATTATATTTTAATTAATTACCTATTAAAAATTAATTAACAATTAATTCAAAATAATTAACAATAAATAAATTAACATATTTAATTAATTATAATTATATTACTTCCCGCCCTATTCCCCTATAAACCCACAACCCGCTACAGAAAATAATTTAATAAAATTAACATATTTATCAATTAATCAATTATAATTAATTACCAATTATATTTTAATTAATTACCAATTAATAATTAATTAACCATTAATTCTAAATAAATATCAATAAATAAATTAACATATTTAATTAATTATAATTAAATTACTTCCCACCCTATTCCCCTATAAACCCACAACCCGCTACAGAAAATAAATTACTAAAATTAAAATATTTATCTATTAATCAATTATAATTAATTACCAATTATATTTTAATTAATTACCAATTAATAATTAATTAACCATTAATTCTAAATAAATATCAATAAATAAATTAACATATTTAATTAATTATAATTAAATTACTTCCCACCCTATTCCCCTATAAACCCACAACCCGCTACAGAATTATATTACACAAAAAACAAAAAATAATATTAACTTACCTTAAATTCGATATTTTTGTTGTCTATATTATGTCTTCTATATTTTTGATTCGATATTATGTCCATTCTATTCGATATTAATTTTTTCTAGTCGATATTTTTGTTGTCTGTATTATGTCTAGTCGATATTCTGTCCATTCTATATTTTTTACTCGATATTCTGTCCAGTTGAAATAAAAAACTTGATATTATGACTGGATACCCAAGAACATGAGCACAATCCACTCCGGCTGTCCGTCAGACCCATTCCTGCACCACGTCTTCAACAAAGCAAGCAGCTCCATCGCACCCCACCTGCACAACATCATCAATCTCTCCCTTGAGACTGCAACCTTCTCAGAGATCTGGAAACACGCCGAGCTCAACGCCCTACTCAAAACACCTAAGGCAGACCCAAGAGACCTCAAGAACTTTCGGCCTATCTCTCCGGCCAAGGTAATCGAGAAAATCGTCAACAGACAGCTAACCCGATACCTCGAAGAAAACAGAATCCTGGACCCTTCACATTCAGGGTTCCGCAGCAACCACAGCACCAAGACTGCCCTCATCGCCGCCACCGATGACATCAGGACCCTGCTGGACAATGGTGAGACTGCAGTACTCATCCTCCTAGACCACTCCGCCGCCTTCGACACTGTCTGCCACCGCACTCTACGCGCATGCCCCAGGGATCCGAGACAAGGCTCTGGAATGGACCACCTCCTTCCTCTACGGCAGAACCCAGAGCGTCCGCCTCCCCCCATTCCATTTCAAAGCCTCTGAGTTCATCTGCGGGTTACCCCAGGGATCCTCCCTCAGCCTGACACAGTTCAACATTTACATAGCCCCGCTCGCACACGTCACCCGACAGCACGACCTCAACATAATCTGCGACGACACTCAACTGATCCTCTCCCTCACCAAAGACCCCATCACCGACAAAGCCAACCTTCACAAAGGAATGAAGGCCGTCGCCGACTGGATGAAGATCAGCCGTCTGAAGCTGAACTCAGTCAAGACAGAGGTCCTCATCGTCGACTCCAACCCTTCAGCCTGGGACAACTCCTGGTGGCCGACGGCACTGGGGGCAGCCCCCACACCCACCGACCACGCACGCTACCTGGGAATCATCCTCGACCCAACGCTCTCAATGACCAAGCAAGTCAACGCCGTCTCCTCCTCCTGCCAGTCACCCAGGCCCTCATCAGCAGCAGACTCAACAACGGAAACCCCCTCTACGCGAGAGCCCCGACCAAGCTCATCAAACTACTACAACGCATCCAAAATGCCTCAGCACGATTGATCCTCGACGAACCACGACACGGCCACATCACCCCTCACTTGAGAAACCTGCACTGGCTCCCCGTCAACAAGAGGATATCCTTCAAGCTCCTCATCCACGCACACAAAGCACTCCACAAGACCAGCCCAGCCTAGCTCAACAGATGGCTCTCCTTCTACATCCCCAACTGCCAGCTACGCTACACCGACCTCTCACTCACCACCGTCCCGTGCATCCGAAGAACAACCACAGGTGGGAGATCCTTCTCCCACCTCGCCGCCAAGACATGGAACACCCTCCCACTGAGCCTACGACAGACCCAAGACCTGCTGACCTTCAGGAGGATACTCAAGACCTGGCTGTTCGATCAGTAGCGGCCCCCTCCCCTCTCCTCAGCGCCTTGAGACCCTCACGGGCATGTAGTGCGCTTTACAAATGATTGATTGATCTGTAAACCCAAAAACCCTCTCACCACCGATAAACTCCACCCATTCCTGAAACCTAAAAAAACCCTCACAACCCCTAAATTTCACTACACATGGAACCTGAAACTTCTTTCTAAGCTTTAACTCCACCCATTCCTGACCACTAAAAAGCCCTAAACATTATCCATCCGGAACCTAAAAATCCACACTAGTCTTAAACTTCACCCAAGTGTCACATCATTTTTGATTTTTCCTTTAAAGTTATATTTCCATTAAAATATTCCATTAATTTTGGATTTATTTGAATTTCCTTAAAATTGTCTTTCTTTAAAATTGGTTTTCCATGATTTGTTGTCTTCCAATGTGGTTTCTCCGTTTTGGTTTTTCCATTGATTCACATACATCACGGGTAACCCACAAATTAGTGCTAACTGACTGCATACTGTCCTGCAATGACTTGAATATAGTGCGGATTTTCCTCTTTTTAGCACTGAGACTCAAGTAAGCTGCTTCCTCCTGTGGTGTACTGTTTCTTGTCAACTAGTGGCAATCATGTAGGACGCGTTGCGAACATGAAACAGCCCTCAACATCCTCTGGGGACATTTTGGCCAACCTGTTGCTGACCGTGCCCACTACTGTTCCCTGTCAACAGTCAATCTCTGTGTCACAACCCGTGTCCAGGTCTGCTGTGGCCTCTGCCTATGCATTTACACTACTCCTACAAAGGGGTCTGAGTTTATGCTGTGTCCTACTCAATGTCAGGGTTGGACTGGCCTATAGGCCAATCAAGCAGTGCCAGATGGGCTGGTCTGGTAGGTCAATGTGTAGACTGTTTTTTTGGCGAATTTGTGGGCCTTAGTTGTGGTCTGCTGGGCTGGTTTTTACAGTGGATTTCTATGATGTTAAAAGAAACATTGCCTGCAGTAAGCTCAAATCCATGCAGTCTTCCATACCTTGAAAACACTCATACTGCATGCTTTACATGTTCCAAACTGCCCCAATTTGCAAACATGAACCACTTTTTAAAGTATCTAATTCACTAATGAGGGATACTTTTATTTTGGTACAAGGGCCTATTTTCTGTTCCAGAACGATTTTGACGCCAGCCCACACCCCAGACTCTATGACTTAGCAATGAACATTATTCCTACTGGTATCCTTGCCAGTGACACAACAAAAGTCAATACCTTCACAAATCTCACCTCCAATACCCCAGAAGGAGTATTTAATTCCTCCTATATGGCCTTCTGCCTTTAAAACAAAAGAGCGGCTCCGGTCGTTCTTCTCCAAGAGAAACAATTTATGCACATCTCCTACTTGGCTTTGATGATGGTTTGGGTTGGCAAGCATTTCGTTCACTCTGCGGAAAAAAGAGATGGTGTAACATTAATGTCTAGAAATTACCATTTTCTGATTCAAAAAGATTTCTGAAGCTGGACATGGAATGTTTATTATTATAAGAGGGGACTTAATCTTGTTTAAATTGATTTAAACCTATTTATTCCCCATATGCAATGTTAAATTACAGACCTCGTGATTAATTTGAAAGATCATAGGATTGGCCTTTGCAGCGTTTTTTTTTTATAAGCAATCAGATGTTTAACAACCAAAAAGGAAAACATTCTGTCTAGTGATGTTTGCAATAATGTACTTGGATTTCTTTCCAAGTGATAGTTGGCAGGTACAACTTCCTTTTTTCTTCAAATATACACAGAGGACCATATTCAGAAATCAACAGTCGCACATCTGCGCGGGTCCTCAGAGGCGTGGCTGCGGGCTCCCAACACAGAGGTCCTGTGCCTAGAAACGGAACCTATGTAGTGCAGGGAGCTGCGTAGTCATGCTTTCTTTGCAAAAGAACATATTAAGCATACACCCAAGGCATGATTCATGAAAAATATAAACCTACTTTCTGTAGATTTCTACTTATACTTGAAGCATATTTACGATCTGGGGTGGCGCTAGAGTTTTTGTTGCCCTAGGCAAAAATGTCCAAGCTCACCCCGTAACACCTCCCCCCTTTCCAGGCAAAGTGCACAAACCCAATAGTGGATAGATGCGCATACACAAGAACAATCAGCTCGTTATTTATGTACATATATCTTTTCACCCTGAAGTAGGGCCTTAACACAAAAAAATGCAAGGTATATGCTGACGTCCCAGTACTTTTCATGTAAATATACCCCATTTCCCTCTCAAACGTTAACTTTTAGTGATATTTTCAATGATAATATAAACTCATTATTTTGATGTCATAGATTCATTAAGTCCATATGCGATGTGCTATGTTACATATGTGTGACTGCTGGAGTACTGCATGAAAGCAAGAAATATAAATTGTAGCAAACATATACATGTAGACATACCTGTCATGTTCAGCTTCTCGAAGATTGCTAGTGTGTGTGGTATGGTGAAACTGAGCGCTTGAAGGCGTTTGAAACCGCCCTTACTATTTGTCATCTGCCTTTTTAAAAATTGTTATTTGCACAGAATTTTTTACTGCACTCGTAAAAATCGTCATTTTTAAAAATTACACAGTGTCCTGAGGCGGAAAGCCGGGACCTGTACTCAAACATTGTTGGCAATTCTTAAAACTGTACCAGGGTTTTAAAGGCACTTGCACTTTGTTTTGACCCGATTGTAGCCGAGTAGGGGCTGCTCGGGGCCGCCATTTTGGGTGAGGAGAAGGTGGAGGACTAGCATACTAGCGCTAAGCCCCTCCCGCCCTCCCGCCCTTGACAGGATAAAAACCACGGAGAAACCATTCCCCCACGGATTGCTAGTGTGTGTGGTATGGTGAAACTGAGCGCTTGAAGGCGTTTGAAACCGCCCTTACTATTTGTCATCTGCCTTTTTAAAAATTGTTATTTGCACAGAAATTTTTACTGCACTCGTAAAAATCGTCATTTTTAAAAATTACACAGGTTCCTGAGGCGGAAAGCCGGGACCTGTACTCAAATATTGTTGGCAATTCTTAAAACTGTACCAGAGTTTTAAAGGCACTTGCCCTTTGTTTTGACCCGATTGTAGCCGAGTAGGGGCTGCTCGGGGCCGCCATTTTGGGTGAGGAGAAGGTGGAGGGCTACCATACTAGCGCTAAGCCCCTCCCGCCCTCCCGCCCTTGACAGGATAAAAACCACAGAGAAACCATTCCCCCACTGATTGCTAGTGTATGTGGTATGGTGAAACTGAGCGCTTGAAGGCGTTTGAAACCGCCCTTACTATTTGTCATCTGCCTTTTTAAAAATTGTTATTTGCACAGAATTTTTTACTGCACTCGTAAAAATCGTCATTTTTAAAAATTACACAGTGTCCTGAGGCGGAAAGCCGGGACCTGTACTCAAACATTGTTGCCAATTCTTAAAACTGTACCAGGGTTTTAAAGGCACTTGCACTTTGTTTTGACCCGATTGTAGCCGAGTAGGGGCTGCTCGGGGCCGCCATTTTGGGTGAGGAGAAGGTGGAGGGCTAGCATACTAGCGCTAAGCCCCTCCCGCCCTTGACAGGATAAAATGGCACCCTCATACAGGAGGCGCAGCGGACGGGCGCTGCGGGGGCGCCGGCGGGGCACCGAAGGCACGCCAAAGGCAAGCCCGTCTGCGCCCGTCCGCGACAGGCCGGGACCAGGGGCCACACCCCCTGTCCAATTACCTTCAGGGGGTATTAGCCGCATTATCTCGTACTCCAGCAGTGAGTTTAGAAGTCTCAACTACTTAGGGGTAAGAAAGATCACACATTGTGCTCGATTGGGACCACATGATACTATTGGCCCTTTCTGTTGTCGGAACTGCCGATGGGGAAGTGACATAGGGACAGAAGTCTGTCTAACAGACACCCCAAATCTGGCCCTTAAATGCATTTACCTCAATGCTAGATCCCTACCCAAGCACGCGACGGAGCTATGGGACTTAATGACCGACTCCAAACCTGATTTGGTTTTTATAACTGAGACCTGGCTTGATACTCATAGTACCCCAGATATCGCGACAGCCCTTCCAGCGGAGTACAAAATACTTAACTTGAATAGAGTGAAGAAAAGAGGCGGAGGGGTGGCCTTGCTATTTAGGGAATCCTTCACCTGTAGACAAGAAGCGATCACACAGTCCAACAGCCATGAAGCAATGGCGTTCTCAGTATCTATAAACACCAACATTCTATTTGGTGGAGTGATAGTTTATAACCCCCCAGCTAGCACATTAGACTTCAGTGCCCAACTCTTTACTCAAATTTTGCCGGTCTGTCTTAAGAACAAGAATATTTTAGTGATAGGGGATTTTAATGTACATTTTGATAGCAGTAACAACCCATTAACTAAACAGCTAGTGGAGGACATGGAAATTCTACAGCTGACACAGAGAATTAATCAGCCAACGCATAGTGCAGGACACATTTTAGATCTCTTGTTTTCTAATATAGGAGCCATTGACATTAATGTGATTAAACCAATGATATGGACTGACCATTCTATGATTGTGTTCACTATTAATGTACCTACTAAACATTCCAAACCTTTGGCTTCAGCAGCAGCATCAACAAGGAGCTGGAAAACAAATTCTGTAGAAAATACCAGCATTATTTTACACATGTATCCACAGGAAACACTAATATTAATGGTGACATAGAAGAGCTCCAGAATAATATCAGGAGTGCGCTGGAACACTGCTCAGCTCCACATTCTATACACAAACGTAGAGGCACAGTCTCAGAGAAATGGTATGGACCTGAATTAAAATCTTTAAAAAGGAAATGTTCATCTTGTGAACACAAATGGAGACTTAATAAAACCTTAGAAACGAGAGCCACATATAAAAGGGAACTTGCGCTCTACAATAAAGCTATTAGGAAAGCAAAAAAAGATTATTTCTCACGGAGGATAACAGAAAGCAAAAATTCATCGAAAGAACTATTTAAAATAGTCAAAGACCTATGCAGCCCTGCCAATCTTTCACTGGATCTTACTCCCTCGCAAGAAGGCTGTAACGAAATTAATGAATACTTCTGCGAAAAGATCGATACGATCTATGCCTCCTTTTCCAACACCGAATTGAAGCAACTACTACCCCGTGTATCATCCCCAGCTCTGGCTAGCTGTCCTAGATTCGGCCCTTTCTCAGAGGAGGAAGTGGGCAATGCTATCTTGGAAGTAAAATCAGGCTCTCCATTGGACCCATGCCCGCATCATATTTTCTCACAGCTAACACCAATAATTTGCCCAGTTGTAACCAAAGTTTTTAATCTTTCGTTGAATTCTGCTGAATTCCCGAAGACTTGGAAAAACGCCATAGTCACTCCCTTACTAAAGAAAGCAGGGTCTGATATTCACAATCCGGCAAACTACCGGCCTATTTCTCAACTACCTTATTTGTCTAAGGTGATGGAGAAATTAGTCAACAGGCAGCTTTCCAATTTCTTAGAAACCAACGATTTATTAGATAGTTCCCAAACAGGGTTCCGGGCCAATAACTGCACCGAGACAACACTCTTGGCAGTGATGGACAATATTAGAACCAAGGTAGATCAGGGAAAAACAGTCGCCCTGATTTTATTGGACCTCTCGGCGGCATTTGACACCGTCCCACACTACCGACTCCTGGAAATCATTGCAGCCAAGGGTATCCGGGAAGAGGCATTAAGGTGGCTGCAGTCTTTGCTGCAAGACAGAACACAGTCAGTACGGATGGGTGATTTTGTTTCCCCTCCCCGGAACATCAAGTATGGGATCCCACAAGGGGCCTCATTGAGTCCAACCCTATTTAATGTGTTTGTCTCATCACTAGCCGAAATAGGGAGAAAGTGGGGTGTCGGAATCTGCTCCTACGCAGACGACACCCAACTGATGATTTCATTAGATGAAGAAGATGACCCTAAGGATAGGTTATTGAACTGTTTGACTGAACTAGCCAACTGGATGCACAACCATTGCCTTAGGCTAAACGCAGACAAATCTGAGGTACTGCTGTTTGGTAGACATACACAACTATGGGACAGCAGCTGGTGGCCCACAACTTTGGGCACCGCTCCCAGTCCAGCATCAACGGCCAAGAACCTAGGTGTGATTTTAGACAATACCTTGAGCATGAAAACCCATGTATCTATAATCTGTGGCAAAGGCTTTGCACTACTTAAGATGCTTCGGTGAGTTTTCCCATGGATCCCTATTGAGTGTAGGAAAATACTGGTCCAGTCCTTATTAATGAGTAGGCTGGATTATGGAAACTCTTTGTTCGTGGGAATGGCTGACTATCTTTTTGCCAAACTACAAGTCGTACAGAACCCTGCGGCGAAGGCAATTTGTAATAAAAGAAAGTACGACCCAGCCAAAAGCTGCCTGCGAGAGCTTCATTGGCTACCAATGAGGCAGAGAGCCACTTTTAAGCTACTGTGCATAACGCATAGAGCATTGCACAATACGGGTCCTCGCTTCCTAAAAAATAAAATCAGATTATATGCTCCTTCTAGGAACCTGCGCTTCCGTACGGCAGCTGGAGCAAGAAACACTCGTGTGAAAACAGCTAGGATGGGTGGACGGGCGTTCTCCCACCTGGCGGCAAACAATTGGAATAAGCTGCCGATGGAACTCAGACTAACAGACTGTTATTTGTCCTTTAGGAAGCAATTAAAAACTTTTCTTTTCCCTAAATCTGATTAAATATAATCTTGACTCTGTTATCTGTCAATCACTCACTACTGTCATGATAGCGCCGTGATATCCTATTCGGGATGATTGTTTGCGCTTTATAAATACCATTGACATTGACATTGACATTGACATTGACATATATACCTCCCAATTATACTTATAATTGAGTTAAGAACTGAATTAGAGCTGAAAATTGACCTGCTGCCCAGATAGGTATAATTAAGCAAATAATAATATTGCAAATGGTATTACAGTGTAGGAAAGTAGGATCGGCTTCTTACAGTTACCCCCACTTTTTGCTAAATGTGAAACTGTTTTTGACTAGTCTGACCGGGATCCTGCTAATCAGGACCCCACTCTATCTGCTTTCTCCCTAAACTGTTATGTTATGTACCTAGGTACACTCCATTGGATACTAGGGTACCCTTGTCAGTCCCTAGTTTAATGTACCCATGTACCCAGGGCATGGGTACCCCAGAGGCCTCCCATGGATTTCTCCCCTGCCATCCGCGGGAGCTATTTTAGAAGCCCTGAATCTTTTTTAAAATACTTGCTCTGAAACAGCGCTCGCCTCGCGCTTTTTATCTTAACTCACCCTGCATTCAGGGACCTCTCCCTTACCTCACAGTTCCCGTGCAGCCCAGGCAGACGCTGCAGCGGCCCCAGGATCCCTCGCTCGCCGCCTCCAGCGAGCCGCTCCCCCTAGCCACGCCCACTCTTCCTGGCCACGTCCACTTTGGGCTCAAAAAGAGGAGCTGAATACGAGCTCTCCAGTTGGATTTCTCCCCTGCCTTCCGCGGGAGCTACTTTAGAAGCCCTGAATCTTTTTAAAATACTTGCTCTGATCCCTCGCTCGCCGCCTCCAGCGAGCCGCTCCCCCTAGCCACGCCCACTCTTCCTGGCCACGCCCACTCTGGGCTCAAAAAGAGGAGCTGAATACGAGCTCACCAGTTGGATTTCTCCCCTGCCTTCCGCGGGAGCTACTTTAGAAGCCCTGAATCTTTTTTAAAATACTTGCTCTGAAACAGCGCTCGCCTCGCGCTTTTTATCTTAACTCACCCTGCATTCAGGGACCTCTCCCTTACCTCACAGTTCCCGCGCTGCCCAGGCAGATGCTGCAGCGGCCCCAGGATCCCTCGCTCGCCGCCTCCAGCGAGCCGCTCCCCCTAGCCACGCCCACTCTTCCTGGCCACGCCCACTTGGGCTCAAAAAGAGGAGCTGAATACGAGCTTTCCAGTTGGATTTCTCCCCTGCCTTCCGCGGGAGCTACTTTAGAAGCCCTGAATCTTTTTAAAATACTTGCTCTGATCCCTCGCTCGCCGCCTCCAGCGAGCCGCTCCCCCTAGCCACGCCCACTCTTCCTGGCCACGCCCACTCTGGGCTCTAAAAGAGGAGCTGAATACGAGCTCACCAGTTGGATTTCTCCCCTGCCTTCCGCGGGAGCTACTTTAGAAGCCCTGAATCTTTTTTAAAATACTTGCTCTGAAACAGCGCTCGCCTCGCGCTTTTTATCTTAACTCACCCTGCATTCAGGGACCTCTCCCTTACCTCACAGTTCCCGCGCAGCCCAGGCAGACGCTGCAGCGGCCCCAGGATCCCTCGCTCGCCGCCTCCAGCGAGCAGCTCCCCCTAGCCACGCCCACTCTTCCTGGCCACGCCCACTTTGGGCTCAAAAAGAGGAGCTGAATACGAGCTCTCCAGTTGGATTTCTCCCCTGCCTTCCGCGGGAGCTACTTTAGAAGCCCTGAATCTTTTTAAAATACTTGCTCTGATCCCTCGCTCGCCACCTCCAGCGAGCCGCTCCCCCTAGCCACGCCCACTCTTCCTGGCCACGCCCACTCTGGGCTCTAAAAGAGGAGCTGAATACGAGCTCACCAGTTGGATTTCTCCCCTGCCTTCCGCGGGAGCTACTTTAGAAGCCCTGAATCTTTTTTAAAATACTTGCTCTGAAACAGCGCTCGCCTCGCGCTTTTTATCTTAACTCACCCTGCATTCAGGGACCTCTCCCTTACCTCACAGTTCCCGCGCAGCCCAGGCAGACGCTGCAGCAGCCCCAGGATCCCTCGCTCGCCGCCTCCAGCGAGCCGCTCCCCCTAGCCACGCCCACTCTTCCTGGCCACGCCCTTAACGGTCCTATAAGTCATGTGCTTCCCCCGTACGTGCAGCGGACGGGCACAGCGGGCGCGCCGTTTGCGTGCCGAAGGCGCGCCTAAGGCAAGCCCGTCTGCGCCTGTCCGCGACCGGCCGGGACCAGGGGCCACATACCCTGCTCAACTTGTGTCATACACCTCTGCACAATTATCCGCACTTATGGCTCCTACTCCCCTCCCTCCTTCGTTGGCTTTACGCCTTGATTCACTTGGTGTTCTTGCGCCTTTTCATCCTTGCCTACCCCCCCCTCCCTCCCTCCCACTTCCTCCCCTGCGGCTTATCAGGCAGCCCCTCCCTCCAAACCATCATTCTCCGCTGCCTCCGCTCTTCTGCTTAACACCCGGTCGGCAGTCAAGCACCAAATTGAACTCTTCAACCTTTTATCCTCAGATTGCCCCGACTTTCTTTTCCTCACGGAAACCTGGTTTTCTACAGATTCACTTCCTGACCTCCTAGCTATTCTTCCGGATACACATTATGCCCTCCGCATGGACCGCCCGGCCGGAAAAGCGGGTGGCGGCGTGGCAATGATTATTCGATCCACGCTGAGATTTCAGCTTCTCGATCATCCTCCAATAGCCAACGTGGATTTTCTGGTCGCTCGGTCCACTAATCTTATTGACCCCCTCACTTTCGTCCTTGTCTATCGGCCCCCTCTGCCTATGCCTCAGTTTGTTCCCCTACTACAAGACATCCTGGCCACCTTGGCAGTAAACAACTCGTCAGTTGTCCTACTAGGGGACTTTAATTATTGGCCCGACGATCCTAGAGAAAGTCCAGCTTCTAAAGACTTCTCTGCAACCCTCCAGTCACTAAACTTCATTCCTCACATTTCCTCCCCAACTCACGTTAAGGGTCACACCTTGTTTGGTCACTGCGTCGCCCCGTTTCTGCCCCTTCTATCCTTCCATGCATTTGGTCGGATCACTTTTTGATCTCTTTCAATATTCCCCTCCCCCTTCCTGTAAAAACCCCCCTTTCAAAGAATCTGATAGCCCGCTGCTGGAACCATACGGATCTCTCTCTTCTCTCCTCTTCCCTGGCCTCAACAGTGCCCGACATGACGGATCTCCCTCTTGAAGCTCAAGCCGACGCTGTTCATACCTGGCTTTCTTCCTCCTGTGACCTCGCCGCCCCCCTCAAGAACATCAAATCTGTTCGGCCCCATGAGGCCCACAGATGGTTCACTAGTGAACTTAAAGAGCTCAAACTTAACCTTAGGCGTTCGGAGCATCACTGGCGGCGCAACTACTGTCCTCTACTCCGAACTAAATACAAATCATTGCTCAACAGCTATAAAAAAGCTATTTTATTGGCCAAAACTGAATATTTTTCTGAAAAAGTTGCCCGTTCCGCAAATAAACCTCGAGAGATCTTTTCACTTGTCAAGCAACTTGCCACATCCGACCGCACCAATATTAGTTCTGCTCCATCTCAATTGTTTTGTCTTTCACTTAATAATTTCTTTATTGATAAGATTGCTACCATTAAAGCCAATATTCCCGCTGCCCCTCCTACCCAGGATATCCCCCCTCTCCCACCGCCGCCCTTTTTGCTTGATCGCTTCCCCCCCATCTCTGTTGCACAATTTCTTTCCTTGCTTGCTAAGATCAAGTCTGGCTCTCCAGATGACTGCGCTCCGGCCCGGATTCTTCAAACTCTTTTTGCTCACTGCCCTGGGCCCCCTCTCACACTGCTCAATTCGTCCTTGGCTCACTGATCTGTTCCTTCCTCCTTTAAAGCCGCAACAGTTCTCCCTATTATAAAAAAACCTGGCTTGGACCCCTCTTCCCCCTCCAACTTTAGGCCCATTTCCCTTCTTCCCTATTTGGGGAAGATTGTGGAAAGCTATGTTACATCTTGCCTGTCTTCCCATATTGAGGAGCATGGCCTCTTAGCTTCCCACCAGGCGGGTTTCCGCCCGGGCCACTCCACCGAGACTGTTGTCACCGCTGTCTTGGATGAGCTTAAGGGAAAGGCTGATTCCAACCTCCCCGAGGCGCTGGTGCTCCTCGACTTGTCGGCTGCGTTTGACACGGTCGACCATGCCATTCTTCTCGACCGTGTCAGCGCAGCCGGCATTAGGGGAGTGGCACTTTCCTGGCTGACTTCCTTTCTCCAGGGCAGGTCCCAGGCAGTCCAGCTCACTGGATTCTCTGCTCCCCCCGCCCTCTTGTGTGTGGGGTCCCCCAAGGTTCCTCCCTTTCCCCTCTTCTTTTTAATCTCTATATTTACCTTCTTATTTTTTCCCTCCGTGAGCTGGGGGTCTCCGTGTACAATTACGCTGATGACCTCCAGCTCATCTTTGATCTCTCCACTCCTGTTTCTTCTCTTTTTTTCAGTTCCACTTTAGTCTTTATTTTGGACTGTATGATCACGAACCACCTTAAGTTGAATCCTGACAAGACGGAGCTTGTCCTCACAGGTGGCCCCTCTAACCCCTGGTCCCCGACCCACTGGCCCCTCTCTCTCGGAACCCCCCCTCTTCCAGTCCCCTCCGTTCGCACTCTAGGCATTAAGGTCAGCAATGACCTCTCTATGCATACTCAAGTTAGCTCTGTTATCTCATCTTGTTTTCTATCCCTCCGCCTCATCCGTAAAATCTCCCGGTTCTTTTCCATCGACGCCCTCAAATCCATCATTATGGCCCTCATTACCTCCCGTCTCGATTACGGGAATGGCCTCTATGCTGGCATCCCCGCCTTCGAAATGCGCCGGCTACAGGCCATTCAAAATCAGGCCGCCCGGCTCATCTTTCACCTCCCCAAATTCTCTCACATTACGCCCGTCCTCAAGTCCCTTCACTGGCTTCCGGTTTACTTTCGTTCCTTTTTTAAATTAGCTTGCTTAGCCTTCCTAGCCTACACTCATTCTGCCCCACTCTTTATTGTTTCTCTGATCACTCCTTATATCCCAGTTCGCACTCTTCGCTCGTCATCTCTACTCCTTCTTCAAGTCCCCCGTTATCGTAAAGCCCGAATTGGTGGCACCCGTTTTTCGGTCTTGGCCCCCCAGTTCTGGAACAGTCTTCCATTATCCATCCGCTCTATCCCTACTTACTCTTCCTTCCGGAAAGCTTTAAAAACTTTTCTCTTTCTCCAGGCCTTCCCTGGTTAGTTCCCCTGGTTGCTGTGTAGAATCCGATTATCCCCCCCAGCGCCAGGAAGCCGCTTGGCCACAGTGCGCTTTAGCAAGTTTCTTTTTCATTTCATTTCATTTCATGGGCTGAAGCATGTTTTAGCGCCGGGAAACCTCCGGGTAGCTGTGCGCTTAATCAAGTGTAATTATAAATAAAATAAATAAATGCCACCCATGAGAGGCCATGCAAAATGGAACTACATGCCTGCCATTGCAGCCTGTGTAAGTTGGTGCATGCACCACTTACTTAAGATATAGGTTTACTATATCTACGGGTCACTGCACATAAAACCTATAGGATCGTGCATGCCTTAACAATCCTGAAGGCATGGGCTTGGTGCCACTGCATGAGCACCCCTGCAGCCTACGGAGTCCATTCTCCCGGGTTGTCAGTGAGACAGATATTTACGCCATATAGAGTGGCATTATGCGATACTTGAATGGTGTGCGCAGGAATGCAAGAAATGTCCAGGAATTTGCTCTGAACTTTTTCAAAATCCTTTATTGATCAAATTTTATAATGGTTCACAGAAAAAAGGAGTTCAGCCAATGCGTTTCGTTCTCAGAGAGAACTTCGTCAGGGCTGAAAACAGACAAAGTAAATACATAAATATTCACATATGGGAAGATCAGACAAAAATCACATTTAAAATTTAAACATGGGAAAAGGGGAACAATAAAACTACACGACAACATTAATAAATGCATATGAAAATACATGACAACCACAAAAATATGAAAATACATAACACCAACAAAAAATATGTACATAAACAAGATTACAAGACTAATAACCTTAACACAAATTTTATAACAAAATCATTTCATCATACATTTATATATGGAGAGACAAGGAAACACCAAGAGAAAACAATAAAAGCACTCTCTCTGAGTATGAAACGCGTTGGCTGAACTCATTTTTTCTGTGAACCATTTATAAAATTTGATCAATAAAGGATTTTGAAAAATGTCAAAGCAAATTCCTGGACATTTCTTGCATTACAACGCACACCATTCAAGTATTGCTTAAGGATCTGGAAAAAAGTGACACCATAGGACAGTTGGTGTATGGGTTTGTTGCGCGGGACCAACACAGAGGATGAAACTGGCATAGAGGTGTAGAAAGGGAAGTCAACCGTCTTCTGTCTTGTAGAGTGGCATTATGCGTCCGCGTGATACCAACTCTAAAACAGCTGAAACAAACACTATCGTGTTTGGTGTCAAACATGTTGGAATCATATCCCTCTCATCGGTAACCGGTGTGGGAGGTATAATTCCACCCCTCGGAAGCGAGCTTTGTTGGGTCCCTGGTGTTCCCAGTACCAGCCTTCTAGTCCCAGGAAGCACAAAATGGCTGCTGCCGACCAGAGACACATTTCTGCCCTCCTGCTGCTGAGCCAAGCTCGAGCAGGGGAAGGCAGAACAATAGGCATCCTGTCACAGGAAGGCGTGACCACCTCCCAGACAGGATTTAGTGTATTAGGGCTACGTGGGAGCGCTTGCCAGTGACCGAAAGTCTGCATGAGGGGCACATTTGGTGTCCCTGTGCATAGTCCAGTTCAAACCAGTCCTGGCAGCCATTGGATCCTGCTCTGGCGTGAAACTGGACAAAGGACATGGTAGTAACCTCCCCACTGTCCAGACCCTCCCCTGGGAGGGTCCCCTAATTCTGTCCAACCATTTCCCGAGGGTACAAAAGGGCTTACCTGGATGTAGGACCTTAGATTTGACGTGGACAAGATTCTGAACCAGAAACCACTGAACTTCGACTGTCTGGACACTGGACTTCGCTGGACTTCTTTTGGGCCTGACTTCGTCTCCCTCTCAGTCTGAAGCATTGTATGTGCTTGTGCACTATACAGGATCTGTGCAGGACCTGTGGAGCATCAAAGACAACCAAAGATATCTCCCTTGGGGTGAAGGAGTCACTCCCCTGCATTCGCAGGCACCGTAACACTGCTGTCCGGTCTGCTGATTTTGAGCTCTTACGGACTCCGAAAGTTTCAGCAACACTGGAGGTGGGTTTCTAGGTCCCTTGAGGTCCGAGCTGCCCTCTCACCAAGTTTGAGGTCAGACTCCCTCGTGGGGGCTGCAATACCTGAACCCCTGGGCACCGCGTACATTTGCAAATGCATATGCTTGTTGGCGTTTCAGAACAAGTGCATTGGGCTCCGAATAGCCCCACCTCTGGCACCATTTCCTACCAAGAACTCGGGCCTCCTTGCACCGAGTGCTCTGTGGGCTGCTGTTTGGTGAAATTGCGCAAGGTCCCCCACAAGTCCTGTTCCTCCTGCCTGTTAGTCCACTTGAGGGTCAACTTTGCTTTTCTAGGGCTTCCCTGGTTGCTCCAGGGCTGCCCTGACTCCCCTTGCTGTTGTGAGTCTCCTGGACGTTGCCAAGGCTTGTTGGTGCTCCATCCGGACACCGACCCATCAGTACTCGACAACCTTTGCGGGACAGCTCGTATCCTGCTCGTCCTCAACATCTCCTGGTCCCCATAGCTGCAGAGTCATGAACCCCATCAATGCACCTGAAGCACCCGACATCGGTGGGCATTCGTCTTCCGAGCCCTGGTCACTCTTGCGTGACCCAGACTCTGTCCCCTCTGCTTTCAGGTACTCTTCGACAAGAATCCACCTTTGAATTCCAACTGACACTTTTCTTCCTTCCAGTAGCGGCTCTTCTTTGAAGTCCTCTATTGGGTTCGGCTGCGATTTCTGATGCCACTTCAAACCTATGCACCCGGCTTCCCTGGGAGAGTTAACTTGGGTACCTTGGTATCCACGAGTGAGCCTCCTAGCTTCCACGGGGCTTCTTTGAATTCCACTGGGAAGGGTCCTTAAACTCTAAAACTTGGATGAGGTTGTGTTCTCACACTGCACCCGTCCTCTGTGGGGTCCCTAATTACTCACCTTGGGTGGTTTCTTGGGGTTCCAGCGATTCTACATCCTCTCGACACAGTCCTGACTCCAGTCATGGTTCTTATACCTCTAATTTAGTATATGGTTTGGTCCCCCCCTGGGGCCCACTGTGTATTAGTGCCAATTACTATCATTTCTGTCCCTATGTATTGTGTGCTTTGTGATTATCTTCATGAAGGAGATACTGTGTCGTACTAGATAATGTTTTATTAATAATTACATATGTTTATAACTACTGTGCGGTTCTCCTTTCATTTTAACCAATACTATAAGGTTGCATTCTGGTAAAACAAGTTGCTTAACATTCCTTCAAGAATAAGCCTGAAGGCTGCTCCCCACAGATACCACTTGGATAGCTTTCTAAGGTTATCTTTGACTTCTTAAATCACCATAAGTGTTGTTTGGACTGATGCAAGGTGCCCAGTTTAATTAGTGAACCGCATATACCAGGCCACCGTCTCACATTGGTGTGCAGCAGTTGGGATTCAAGGCTGCATTGTTTTACTAGATAAATCTTTTTTATTGATTAACTGAAAAACCACTAGTACTAGGTACATATAATACTAGCTTAGAATAAGTAAGTTCTACTGAACTTAAGGTTGGGAAAGTCAAGGGTCTAGCACACCCTTTCTACAACCTCAGAGAGTTTAGCTCCCACTAGTTTAGGGAGGTACAATACCACACCACACCACACTTAAGCGTCTATTAGAATAGCGGGCAGATCGCCACCACCCATATGGCGGTGGCGATCCACCTGCCATTCCTCACCGCCCACCTACCATTTCCCCAGCCATATTATGATGGCGGGGGGGACCCCGATGGACAGAAAGATCCTCTGCCAGTTTTCCGCCCGTCGTCGAGTCGACCGGGCAGATAAGGGGCTCAATATGGTGGTGGTGTCTGCCCCCCCCTACATTGGCATGGACAAGGTGCATCTACAGCATTGTGGCAGGCGGTGCTGTGAGCACCGACCGCCACACTGTTGTGGATGGGGATGCCACTGTGGCGGTGGCATCCTCATTGCTGGTGCGGGACCGATGCACCACTGGCGGCCAATCCCAGCACCGCTAGGGTGGCGGGCGGACTAAAGTCTGCCCGCCATCCTAATAGATCCCTTAGTATGTCCACAAAAGGAGATGCCAGTGGCTCTCTGCCTTCTAGATACAGTGAGTTAGGTTTTATTCCAAGAATTGAAAGCCCTATGTGCCTCTAGAAAGTTGAAGACAGGCAGAAGTACCAACAATCAACGCCTGGTAAAGGTGGTACTGTTAGATGACCTAAGGAAGACACCTGGGTCAGATGAACAGGACAGAGTGGGTGGGACAGGAAATGAAGACTGGTCAGGAGGTGACACCTTTCATGGCCTAGACTCTAACCCTGACCAGGGAAAACCTGATGTTTCTCACCTAGATAACTCAGATCTTCAAGAGGCGATTGGAGGAGGCCATGAGGGCCATCTCTTTACTCCTCCTGGAAGAGTACAGCGTTTACCAAGGAGATATAGAACTCCCACTGCAGAGTCTAATCACTCAGGGCAGTCAGTAGGGACCTCGGTATCTAGCAAGAGTGGCCACTTTTATGATAGGGAATACCAATTTCTTGAACTTGAGAAAGCTAGGCTTAGGCACAGGCAAGAGCAATTTGCCCTTGATAAAGAGTCCCTAGAAGTCTGGAGAGCCAGAGAAAAAGTTGGGACTAGAGTCCCATGGTGGCAGCAACAGTGTCCCTAGAGTTAAGGGACATTCTTTGATAATAAGAACCTGAGCAAGATCGTGCCTCCCTACCATGTTGGGGATGACATCCACAAATAGATAACTTCTTTAGAGAGGGCCTGTAAAGTTCAGAGGGTCCCTCAAGAGCAGTAGGCAGCTATCTTGTGGCTCTCTTTTGCTGATAAAGGTAGAGATACGCTCCTCGCTGTTAGAGAAGAGGATGCTGACAGCTACTCAATCTTGAAGGGTGCTCCCATTGATAGGTTTGGCTTAACCACTGAATAGTATAGGATTAAGTCCAGAGACACCCAGAAGAGAGTGTCTCTGGAAGGCTGGTTGCTTGGCAGCAAAGTGAATGATTTCAAAGGATAGTACAATTTGATTATGAGGGAGCATCAATACCTGGTTGACTCTGATCTGACTTCTCCCCAAGAATTGGGAAATAAGGCAGATAAGTGGGTCAGAACCAGGGTGAACCAGAAAAAAACAGAACAATGGTGGTGACTAAAAGAAACAAGATCCTAAAACTCCAGATAAGAGGGGGGACAAGGGTAAAGATCAAAAACAGTCTGCACCAGGGCCCAAAAAACCTGCATCTGGGGGCGGGGGGGGTCACAATCCAACAAAGGGAAAGGCAAAGAGAAACCTTGGTGTTATCGCTGTAAACAGAAGATACATTGGACAAGACAATTGGGGGTGGGGTCGCACACTACTCACACACCAGCGGGATCGCCCCTAAGGACTGTGGTAAGTGTAGTTCATGTTCCGCGATGCATCTTCTTTCGGTCTTTCGATTCTCTGCTATCTTTGCTATCTTCGCCATCCCTGGACACTTGTTTCGGGGTATTTACCCCTCATCAGCAGGGATTAGGCCATGTTCTGGGGTTGCCGGTGGCTGCCAAATATTGCCAGGTTTAGTACCACTCAGGCGCGCAGGTGTGGGGTCCCAGGCTCGTCAGCCAACTGCTCATGGGAGCTTTAACATTACAATTGGGAGTGGGGTCGCACACTACTCACACACCAGCGGGATGGCCCCTAAGGACTATGGTAAGTATAGTTCGTGTTCCACGATGCATCTTCTTTTGATTCTCTGCTATCTTCGCTATCTTCGCCATCCCTGGACACGTGTTTCGGGGTATTTACCCCTCATCAGCAGGGATTAGGCCGTGTTCTGGGGTTGCCGGTGGCTGCCAAATATTGCCAGGTTTAGTACCACTCAGGCGCGCAGGTGCGGGGTCCCAGGCTAGTCAGCCAACTGCTCAAGGGAGCTTTAACATTACAATTGGGGGTGGGGTCGCACACTGCTAACACACCAGCGGGATCGCCCCTAAGGACTGTGGTAAGTGTAGTTCATGTTCCGCGATGCATCTTCTTTTGTTCTTTCGATTCTCTGCTATCTTTGCTATCTTTGCTATCTTTGCCATCCCTGGACACATGTTTCGGGGTATTCCTCATCAGCAGGGATTAGGCCGTGTTCTGGGGTTGCCGGTGGCTGCCAAATATTGCCAGGTTTAGTACCACTCAGGCGCGCAGGTGCGGGGTCCCAGGCTCGTAAGCCAACTGCTCAAGGGAGCTTTAACATTACAATTGGGAGTGGGGTCGCACACTACTCACACACCAGCGGGATCGCCCCTAAGGACTGTGGTAAGTGTAGTTCGTGTTCCACGATGCATCTTCTTTCGATTCTCTGCTATCTTCGCTATCTTCGCCATCCCTGGACACGTGTTTCGGGGTATTTACCCCTCATCAGCAGGGATTAGGCCGTGTTCTGGGGTTGCCGGTGGCTGCCAAATATTGCCAGGTTTAGTACCACTCAGGCGCGCAGGTGCGGGGTCCCAGGCTCGTCAGCCAACTGCTCAAGGGAGCTTTAACATTACAATTGGGGGTGGGGTCGCACACTGCTCACACACCAGCGGGATCACCCCTAAGGACTGTGGTAAGTGTAGTTCGTGTTCCGCGATGCATCTTCTTTCGATTCTCTGCTATCTTCGCTATCTTCGCCATCCCTGGACACGTGTTTCGGGGTATTTACCCCTCATCAGCAGGGATTAGGCCATGTTCTGGTGCCAAATATTGCCAGGTTTAGTACCACTCAGGCGCGCAGGTGCGGGGTCCCAGGCTCGTCAGCCAACTGCTCAAGGGAGCTTTAACATTACAATTGGGGGTAGGGTCGCACACTACTCACACACCAGCGGGATCACCCCTAAGGACTGTGGTAAGTGTAGTTCGTGTTCTGCGATGTATCTTCTTTCGATTCTCTGCTATCTTCGCTATCTTCGCCATCCCTGGACACTTGTTTCGGGGTATTTACCCCTCATCAGCAGAGATAAGGCCGTGTTCTGGGGTTGCCGGTGGCTGCCAAATATTGCCAGGTTTAGTACCACTCAGGCGCGCAGGTGCAGGGTCCCAGGCTCGTCAGCCAACTGCTCAAGGGAGCTTTAACATTACAATTGGGGGTGGGGTCGCACACTGCTCACACACCAGCGGGATCGCCCCTAAGGACTGTGGTAAGTGTAGTTCGTGTTCCGCGATGCATCTTCTTTCGATTCTCTGCTATCTTCGCTATCTTCGCCATCCCTGGACACTTGTTTCGGGGTATTTACCCCTCATCAGCAGGGATTAGGCCGTTTTCTGGTGCCAAATATTGCCAGGTTTAGTACCACTCAGGCGTGCAGGTGCGGGGTCCCAGGCTCGTCAGCCAACTGCTCAAGGGAGCTTTAGCATTACAATTGGGGGTGGGATCGCACACTACTCACACACCAGCGGGATCGCCCCTAAGGACCGTGGTAAGTGTAGTTCGTGTTCCGCGATGCATCTTCTTTCGATTCTCTGCTATCTTCGCTATCTTTGCCATCCCTGGAGACGTGTTTCGGGGTATTTACCCCTCATCAGCAGGGATTAGGCTGTGTTCTGGGGTTGCCGGTGGCTGCCAAATATTGGCAGGTTTAGTACCACTCAGGCGCGCAGGTGCGGGGTCCCAGGCTCGTCAGCCAACTGCTCAAGGGAGCTTTAACATTACAATTGGGGGTGGGGTAGCACACTACTCACACACCAGCGGGATCGCCCCTAAGGACTGTGGTAAGTGTAGTTCGTGTTCCGCGATGCATCTTCTTTCGATTCTATGCTATCTTCGCTATCTTCGCCATCCCTGGACACGTGTTTCGGGGTATTTACCCCTCATCAGCAGGGATTAGGCCGTGTTCTGGGGTTGCCGGTGGCTGCCAAATATTGCCAGGTTTAGTACCACTCAGGCACGCAGGTGCGTTGTCCCAGGCTCGTCAGCCAACTGCTCAAGGGAGTCCTTAGGGGCAATCCCGCTGGTGTGTGAGTAGTGTGCGACCTCACCCCCAATTACATTGGACAAGAGATGCTGATTGTCCAAAAGACAAGGAAAATCTTCCTACCACCACTGCCCCTAAGGCAACTGCGCCCCCTAGCACAAGTACAAGTGGTGGTACAGGGAACAAGGGATTAGTAGGGTTAACCTTGGGCTCTGAGATAGGTTCTTGCCTAGCCAGAACTCCAGCTCAGGCTGTACTTGACGGTGATGGTTAATGTATATAGCAAGGACCCCCTGAACTATGATTAGTTCAATTCCTAGGTCAGGGAAATATTTATGAGAAAAAAACGACCTAGGCAATTGTATACTCTTGTCTATACAATGATAAATGGGAGAATTAACACATCCTAAATTTGAGTTCTGTCTTTATTGTTTTAAAATTTAGAATTTCTTTAAAAACACATTTTTATACAAGGTTCATTTAACAAAAAAATTGTATCGACATACAATATATAACAATTCCAAACACAATATTAATACAATTAATATCACAAATTACAAGAAAAAACATAAAACAAAAATATGTGGCACAATAGTTAATTCGACGCGCGTTTCGGCGAACCAGCGCCTTCTTCAGGAATAGCCACTAGTCACTAGAATGTTATCAATCCTATTTCGCCTCAATTCTCAATATTCAGTATTTGAAATGCTGTAGTACTATCGTGATGTCGATTGTAACAGACCAAAGGGGAAATTATTGTTCCATATTCCTTTTCCAGTTGCTTGTAACGTCGCGCGTAGCCTTCGAGTTCTTTAAAGATTTGATAAAAAACAAAGCTTAGATAGAGCTTTGTCGATACAAAATCAAAGGTAAGCGTGAAGTCACAGCGTCTAACGTTGTAGTTATACCGATAAAAAGACTAAGATATGGCTTGTTATTAGGTCTCGTACCAAGCAACTAATAACAGGATCCAGGTGCTCGAGACGTCGGACGTGACCCTTGGACTTCTTTAAAAATGATAGAGAACGAAGCTATGATAGAGCTTTGATAAAGCAAGCCGAAGGCGAGCAAGAAGTCACGGCGTCTGACGTCGTTGGTGGCGCGATGGCGGAAGGATATCCTGACGCTGATGGTGGCATATTGCCACCATATTTGTCAGTCCCAGTAATCTGTGCAAATACAGACAGCAGCCTTTAATCAATGGTAAGGAGGCCATGGCATACGGGGACACAGGTGCAAGTGTCACTATGGTGATAAAAGATCTTGTGGCCACTGAACAAATTCTACTTGAAGAAGTGACCAATGCAAACAATGTCAGCACTGACCATTCCTTGGCAGTTGGTAATTTCAGCTGGGGAGGGGTAACTCGCCCTGAGAAAGCTGTGGTTAGGTCAGACCTACCAGTAGAATGTTTGTTGTGCAATGATTTGGAGACTTCATCCTGGGCTGAGGTGGAACTTAGGACTCATGCAGCAATGCTGGGCATCTCTGCAGATGTGTTTGCTATGACCAGGTCACAGTCCAAACTGACAAACATGCTTGAAACCTTTTTCTTGCCTCCTACCTTCTACTGGTCCAAAGGGGACCACAACGCCACCATGTCCCGTTGCACTTGCTGCCACCAACGCCGGGATTGGGGAGGACCTCACTGACTAGCAGTCCCTCGGTGGCACTCGGCCACCACGTAAGCTGGAAGCGCCAGGAGGCGCTTCATAAGCGGACGCGGGCTCCCGCTCTACGGGATACACTTCAAACCTTTTCTTGCCGCCTACCTTCTTCCGGTCCAAAGGGGACCGCGACGCCACCATCTCCCGCTGCACTTGCTGCTACCAATGCCGGGATTGGGAAGGACTTCACTGACCAGCATTCCCTCAGTGGCGCTCGGCCACCACGTAAGCTGGAAGCTCCAGTAGGTGCTTCATAAGCGGAGGCGGGCTCCCGCAACTTGGGACGTGCGCGGGTGATGCCCGGGCCAAGGGCGGGCCCGTCTGCACCGGTCAGTGACCGGAGGAGGCCGGGCTGGGCCCCCCTCTCTGAGATCTGCTACAATTAAGGTATAGTGAACGGCTCCTCTACTACGAGCTATTTTAAGTCAACCTATTCCCCAGCATTTTCCTCCTGTTGATTTTAACTGCTGCTGGTTAGACTTATTATATATTAAAATGAACAAGCGCGAGGGGAAGGGGAAGGGCGTGCTGCCGAGCGGAAGCATTGCTGGGACCATTGACCAATTTTTGATCATGAAATAGTGAGGCCAGAGAGTCGCCTATCCCTGGAGCCACTTGCAAACAAAAGATCCTCACTGGGGGGCTTGGCTTCCTTTGCTACTCCGGACCACGGATCTAAAATTGACCAACTGAGTGAAATAGTATTGGTTGTAGCCCCAGAGACAGTCCCCAAACCTCCTACTGAACTGTCACACTGTGAGTCTACTCTAGAAGTAGAGCCCTATTGTACCAACTATAGAGCCACAACCAGGGCATTAGGGAAGACAAAGCCACCGAGTTTGGGCCCAACCCCAGATCCAGTGGTGAAGAGGAAGAGGGGCGGGGGACCACAGAGGCCCAAACCAGCAAAACTGCCTAAACAATCTAGAAGAGGGGGGGATGATTCATCTGACCACCCCAATGACCAAGGTACAAAAACTCAAAGTCTTACAAAAACACTGATCACCGCCACTTCCTAAGCATCATACTTGACTATGGATGAAGTCTCGTGGCAAAGATTGGAAACTTTGTTTTTTACTATTTTACACCCCCTCACAATGAGATTGGTCCAGATAGAAGATAAATTAAATGGTCTTGAATCATTGGCTAAGTCAAACTTTCACTCAACAGAGGCGTTACTCACTAAGATAGGGTCTTACGGAAGCTACTCATCGGAAAACTAGCAAGCGGACACTCCAGTTAAACTACCCACTTTACCTCTACCTATAAGGCCAAAGCCCATATCCCCAGCACCACCAAAGAATATTCAGCCAGTTAAAATTATGGAGGAACTTGACAAATGAACTGACTGCCTCGGCGAATTTGCACACACAACCACAAGCCTGTTGGCTGCTAAAATACCGGGCAGCATAGCTACTATAAGTATTTCATCAATGGCCACTAACGACCGTGAAGTCACTGGACAAGCCTTAACATCTATGGCCCAGGGAAGCCCAGGTGCCAATAGGAGGACTGAAAGACAGGCACGAAGGCCAATGAAACCAGAAAGCCAGTCCATAACCTTGCATCTCCCACCAGCGGATGCTCCACTGGTGGTGGTATTAGGTAACGAGCCTCTACTGCGGGAGGGTCAAGTTGAATCCACAGCTCAATTAATGACTAAAGTCTTGCACAAAAGTTGAGAGGGGCTGGGTGTGGGACATGAACATACAAAGCCAATTGATTATGGCTAGAAGAGCAACCTGGATAGGGCCATTAAGGAAAGAAAAGGAGGGGGATTGTGCAGTCTTAAATTTTAATAATCTTTCCATTGTAACATTTTTACTGGATATGATGTGCACCGATTTAGATATGAATCCGAATAATATCAGAGTTCTCCCTTTGGGATTTTTTTACAGACCACCCCACCTAATAACACCACAGATTCATCAACACAGTTTTGTGCGGGGGAGACATTCTAGGGCTGCCTTAGGAGGTTCAACAAATGAATATAACCTAATTTGTGAAAATAGATTTGCTCCTCTCTCAGACTTAGAAGCTTGCGACTGACTACAGGCCTCACTATTGCTTTACAATGAGAGTAATTTAAGCCAGTCTCCATCAATCTTGTTTAATGGGGTCAATATACAGGATCTAACCCCAATCCAACCAGAGAATAGCGGGAATCTTCCGTCTTCGGCATCTGTCGCTGTGGACATCTTACTGTCACCTATTGGTTTGCTGGGGTCTCACAACACGGTATACAACATAGACTCTAGGATGACTCTGGTAAATGACCCAAGACAATGTAATGGAAAAAGGTCAAATACACAGCAAAATAATGACTGTCTAGAGTCATTCCCCTCTCAACTATCTTCAGGGGCTGTAAGAGCAAATCAAACACCAGCTAACGAAACCCCAAGTATCCTGGGAAATACAAACCATGAGGGCACTGACCTCCAAAATGGCGACTTTGTAAGCCCAAGACTTTTAGGCATTGCATCGTGGAATATAGCTGGCTTACAAGCGAAGACTGCATCCTCTGATTGGTCTTCTTTTGTAGAGGGGTTTGATATTTGGGCTTCCCAAGAAACCTGGTCACAGAATCCCATTTTCCGTCAGGGATTCTTAAACTTTATAAAACCCGCCATCCCTAATCAAAAGGGGAGACTTTCTGGGGGATTAACAAAATGGGTAAGACAACACTTAGGTTATAGGATTGAAGAAATACAAACAGACAGCCCAGATATTTTAGCTATCATACTGAGATCAAAACACGATTTAAATATAATAGTGATTAATGTTTATGCAAGAGGTTTGGCGGGTGGAAAATTTTCACCCACAGTTGCCACATTAGATAACTTTATTAAGAATTTCAGGGGGAATAACTATATAGTTATTGCAGGCGATTTTAATTGTACATTTGAGCCCTTAGGCTACGAAGCTAGTGGTTTTAGTAGTGAAGAGGATTCACTTTGGTGTGTCCCGCTGACATGAGAACGGTAAAATGGCTGATGTTATTGGGAAATGCCCATAATAAGGAGCTGATGAAGAATGCATTGGAAGACACGATATTAATCATTTCAGCTCTAGATCTCAATGTAGATAGTAAACATGCATTTATAAAAGCTCATGAAGATCTCTTCGCTAAACGTAAAGGTTTTTTTGTTAAGACTAAAAAAACAAGGAACTGAGCCCCAAAAAATCAGCCAAGTGGTACAACAAGGAATGCAGAGTAGCGTATAGGAATCTGTCTCATGCAATAAGGGGGAAGGTAATAGAGAAGGTTAGAATTGCACGGACTGCTTACAAAAAAGCCCAACATATAGCCAAACAGGAGTTTGATGAACTAAGATGGAAAGAGGGGGCGTGGTTTAGGCATCACTGGGAATGGACGTGTGAGCTCCGTGCTCCGTGTCAGCCTCGGCATTTATCCTGTCTTGTGACTCCCCGCGGCGGTGTCGGAGCCCTCGACGGGGGCCTCCCGGGGAAGTGGGGTGCCTGCGTCCAGGTTGAGCCCCGATTCCGACGGCGAGGGCCGCCGGCGCAGCGTCTGTGGCTGCCGCCTTTGAAGTGGCCTGGCCATTTTGCCTATGGCCTGTCCAGGGCCTGGCATCTCCGGCCCGAGTGATCCTGTGCCCGCCGGTGGTGGACTGCGGCTTGGCGGGGACGCCGCAGCAGAGTGCGGGGATTGCAGCATCAAGACAGAGGGCGGCGCCTGGAAAAGCAGTGCTGTCGGAGCGGACCTGGGGCCACGTCGGCGACGGCAGGGGATCGGAGGTACGCCTGAACTCCCGCTCGGGCCCCGGGATGCATTTCTGAGGACGGTGCTGCCGTGGTGATACGGCGGGAGTTCCCTGCGACTGTAAGGGCGTCAGAGCCTTAACGTTGTGAAGTCCCCCCCCTTCCGGTGCTTGCTTCCCTGCACTTCGTCCTGGGGGAGAGCTGGCTTCATCGGCGGGCGACGGCTAGCACAGGTATTCATGCCGACTCCCTGCCTTGCAATTTGGTGGCCTGCCTGCGTGCCTAGAGGGTGATCGCAAGGACGACTCACTGGAGTGCCTGCTCCAGTCTCCTGATCGGCCTGCCGCGACGTCCCGGGTGCGGTATTCTACTGGGAGTACACACCGTGTGAGGAGGATGGTGATGTGCCTGGAGTGGCGGCTGGAGTCGTGGGGGCAGCGCCTGTAGGGGCCACATCCTCGTGGAGAGGAACGCCGCCGTGGAGAGAGGGGTGCCGGCGGGCGAGGCGGAGAGAGTCCATCTCCTGCCGGTTCTGGCGGTGGGGCCGGGTGGAGCCCTGTCCCGGACAGGCAGCTGCTGGTGCTTGACCCCTGATTGGAAACACAACAAAGATGGACAGAATGTGGATCAATATCACACATTCACCCCAGTCCAAAGATCTGGGCCCAAATCCATCGTTTTTCCACTCCACACCACCCTGGGTTAGACAATGGCGATATGCAAATCAGCGCTGACCCTGTGCCCCATGGGAACAGTCCAGTCCGAACTACAAAAGCCATGTCCTTCCCAGAACGGAAACAAGCATCCGAGGACCGGCCCGGTTTCGAGGTAACACCTCTCATCAGCCCGGCTAGCTTGATTCCAGTGGTGTGGAGTGCCTGGGACTCACGTCTGAGCATCCCCAGTACACTTAGAGCGGTAACTGCAAACACAACAATGATGGACAGAATGTGGATCAATGTCACGCATTCACCCGAGTCCAAAGATCTGGGCCCAAATCCATCGTTTTTCCACTCCACACCACCCTGGGTTAGACAATGGCGATATGCAAATCAGCGCTGACCCTGTGCCCCATGGGAACAGTCCAGTCCGAACTACAAAAGGCATGTCCTTCCCAGAACGGAAACAAGCATCCGAGGAACGGCCCGGTTTCGAGGTAACACCTCTCATCAGCCCGGCTAGCTTGATTCCAGTGGTGTGGAGTGCCTGGGACTCACGTCTGAGCATCCCCAGTACACTTAGAGCGGTAACTGCAAACACAACAATGATGGACAGAATGTGGATCAATGTCACACATTCACCCCAGTCCAAAGATCTGGGCCCAAATCCATAGTTTTTCCACTCCACACCACCCTGGGTTAGACAATGGCGATATGCAAATCAGCGCTGACCCTGTGCCCCATGGGAACAGTCCAGTCCGAACTACAAAAGCCATGTCCTTCCCAGAATGGAAACAAGCATCCGAGGACCGGCCCGGTTTCGAGGTAACAACTCTCATCAGCCCGGCTAGCTTGACTCCAGTGGTGTGGAGTGCCTGGGACTCACGTCTGAGCATCCCCAGTACACTTAGAGCGGTAACTGCAAACACAACAATGATGGACAGAATGTGGATCAATGTCACACATTCACCCCAGTCCAAAGATCTGGGCCCAAATCCATCGTTTTTCCACTCCACACCACCCTGGGTTAGACAATGGCGATATGCAAATCAGCGCTGACCCTGTGCCCCATGGGAACAGTCCAGTCCGAACTACAAAAGCCATGTCCTTCCCAGAACGGAAACAAGCATCCGAGGACCGGCCCGGTTTCGAGGTAACACCTCTCATCAGCCCGGCTAGCTTGACTCCATTGGTGTGGAGTGCCTGGGACTCACGTCTGAGCATCCCCAGTACACTTAGAGCGGTAACTGCAAACACAACAATGATGGACAGAATGTGGATCAATGTCACACATTCACCCCAGTCCAAAGATCTGGGCCCAAATCCATCGTCGGAGTGGAAAAACGATGGATTTGGGCCCAGATCTTTGGACTGGGGTGAATGTGTGACATTGATCCACATTCTGTCCATCATTGTTGTGTTTGCAGTTACCGCTCTAAGTGTACTGGGGATGCTCAGACGTGAGTCCCAGGCACTCCACACCACTGGAGTCAAGCTAGCCGGGCTGATGAGAGGTGTTACCTCGAAACCGGGCCGGTCCTCGGATGCTTGTTTCCGTTCCGGGAAGGACATGACTTTTGTAGTTCGGACTGGACTGTTCCCATGGGGCACAGGGTCAGCGCTGATTTGCATATCGCCATTGTCTAACCCAGGGTGGTGTGGAGTGGAAAAACGATGGATTTGGGCCCAGATCTTTGGACTGGGGTGAATGTGTGACATTGATCCACATTCTGTCCATCATTGTTGTGTTTGCAGGTACCGCTCTAAGTGTACTGGGGATGCTCAGACGTGAGTCCCAGGCACTCCACACCACTGGAGTCAAGCTAGCCGGGCTGATGAGAGGTGTTACCTCGAAACCGGGCCGGTCCTCGGATGCTTGTTTCCGTTCTGGGAAGGACATGGCTTTTGTAGTTCGGACTGGACTGTTCCCATGGGGCACAGGGTCAGCGCTGATTTGCATATCGCCATTGTCTAACCCAGGGTGGTGTGGAGTGGAAAAACGATGGATTTGGGCCCAGATCTTTGGACTGGGGTGAATGTGTGACATTGATCCACATTCTGTCCATCATTGTTGTGTTTGCAGTGACCCCTGATTGGTGCACGAAGCACAGAGGACTTCCATTGTGGTGAGGCTGGGCGACGTGGACCACGAGCATAGGGGAGACCCGCCGGCGCACACCCTAGCGCTTCTGGCGGTGCACGGTTGGGAGCACCTGGCCTGGGGGGTTTTTGCGTTGAGCCGCTGATATCGAGAGCGGATCATGGGGAAGCCGCGGCGCGTCCCGTAGGCGCTGCAGATTGACCCGGTTGACGACTCGCATGACCCTCATGACCAGAACCCGGCTGGGGGTCCGGCTGTGGGGTTACAGCAACAGCAAATGGACCAAATTCTTAAGGCCATAGCGGACACGAAAGAATCCTTGCACCACGATATAACGCAAGTCTCAACCAGCCTTGGACTGCTGCGGGCTGACCACGGCAAGTTGGCGGATCGCGTCAAGGGCACGGAAATTGCGCTTGCAACGTTGGAACCTGCGCAGAAGGCGACGAATGCGTCGCTGATTGACCTATTGCGTAGAATGCAATTGCTGGAAAGGAGGGCCGAAGACGCGGAAGGGCGTAACAGACGCAACAACATAAGGGTGGTGGGCCTTTCCAGAAAAATGCGAAGGGGGCAATATGGGTGACTTTCTGGAAAAGTGGCTGTGCGAGGTGGTCGCTCCTGAAGGCCTGTCGCTGTTCTATACACTGGAGAGGGCTCATCGTGTGCCGGCCCGGCCCCCGGCCCAGGGCCGTCCCCCCAGGCCAGTGGTCGCACGTCTGCTCCATTTCAAGGACCGCGATCTCATACTGCGGAATGCCCGGACGTCTGGTCCCTATAAAGTGGAAAATGCATCAGTCTCCCTCTACCCTGATTATTCCCAGGAGGTCCAACGCAGCCGTTTTTCCTTTATGACTGTCAAGAGGGCACTCCGCTCGGAGGGTATACAGTACGCTTTGTTCTTCCTCGCACGCCTGAAGGTGATGATAGATGGGACTGCGACCTTCTTTGATAATCCCGATGATGCTTGGCGCTGGCTCGAACATTATCGCGCGGGCAAGGATGGTCCGGGACAACGGGTATCGGAGGCCGAGATACAGCCAAGACCCCGAAGAAGCCGACGCGCCAGGAAACGTGGGGCGAATGGAAAATCGCCAACAAATTCCCAGACGGGACTGGAGCGGCAAGCGGCGCTACAGGCGGTGGCTATCATTTCCAGAGCGACGAATGCGTCGTCCCTGGCGGACACTACATCCCACCAGGGGTCGGAGGAGGTGGGGCCAGAGGGTTCTGAGGAGGACAATGACCATCTGCCTGAGGTTACTCCACGGACTGCTGACAGCCTGCTGGACGAGTGTTGATCCCGGACTCTGACCTGTGCACAGTAAGGGGGCACGTCCAGGAAGCAGGGCCGCCCCACTGGGAGGGGTGGACATGGTTCAGCGGAAGAGGTCGGGGGGCTGGATCTCTGATTTGAGCGGGGGGCGTCTTCTGGGGGGGGGAGATTTGCCTGGGGGGCCCCCTCGGGGCGGGGCACTGCTGGGAGGGGGGGAATATCATATCCGAGGCCTGAACATTAGAATGGACAAGTGAGGTGGCTGTCCGGCCCCTGCTGGTGTTGGACCACCCCCTCTACCTCACACTTACTGTGAGACTCTGGTTGCTACCAGGGTATTTCCCTTAGTTGGTTTGTGTTTGGATGGGTACCTACGGTTAGAGCCTGTTCTGGGGAAAGTTGGGGTGGGGGTTGTTGGGGAAGTTCTGATCAAGAGGGGATTATCAGTGTGCCCGTTAGACTGTGCTGGGTTGTGCTTTGTGTCTTCCTTTCCTATGGCGACCCGACTTGAATTAAAGTGTATCACGTGGAATGTGCGAGGGCTGAACTCCATGAGAAAACGTTATAAAGTACATGCATATTTAGTTCGCAGGGGGATCCAGGTGGCCTTTTTACAAGAAACACACATTGATCAGACAGAGGGGCGGGCATTACAAAAGAGATGGCAGGGACAGTTGTTTTATACCACTTACTCTGCCTTCGCCAGGGGGACTTTAGTCTGGGTGAGATCGGGGGTCCCCTTCCAACCTATGACCACTGGTATAGACCCAGAGGGGAGATACGTGCTGGTTTTGGGCCGCCTGGACGGCAGAGATGTGACCTTCAGCAGCGTCTATGCTCCAAAGTCTGACCATGCCGCATTCTTTGTGCGGCTCTCTGGGAAGTTGGTGTCATTCTTGGTTGGGACGCTGTTTATGGGGGGGGGACTTCAATTCAATCACTGACGTGGAACTTGACCGCTCTCACCCTCCGCTGGCTCAGTCGGCTGTACGACGAGTGGCCAAGGCACACAGGTAATGGCAGGAAGCGTGGGGTCTTGTGGATGCCTGGCGGGCGCAGCATCCCTCGGACAGGGACTATTCTTTTTACTCGGTGCCGCATGATTTACATGTGCGGCTCAATGGCATTTTATGTACTCCGGGGGCACTGGCGCTCACGTACCAGAGTGAGTACTTAGCGAGTACACTCTCAGACCACAACCCCTGCTTGATAGCCGTGCTCTGGTCGCGGCAGCGACAGGTGATCCCGACGTGGCGATTGAATCCGGCGACGCTGGAGGACTCCGTGTTTGCAGCGGAGCTAGGGGAGGGCATAGAGTGCTACTTCTTAGACAACACGGGGACGGCGTCGAGCAGAGCTCATGAATGGGACGCTTTTAAAACAGTGGTGAGAGGGACATGTATCTCATCAGTTGCTGGGATGCGTAAGGTACTGTTACAGGATATTGACCGGGCAGAGGCTAATCTGCGTCAAGCAGAAATAGATAGCCACGCAAATAGGAACGTCCCAGATGCGATGACGACGGCGCGCGAGGAAGTGGTTACGCAGGTCGAGCGTCTCCGCTGCTATGATTATAGGGAATATATAGTCCGCGCTCATGCTGAACGGGACAAGGTAGGGACATTGTTGGCCTGGTTGGCTAACCCGGCAGTCCGGGGCTCCCCTATAATGTCTCTGGCCACGCCTGCAGGGGACCTGGTCTTCTCACAAACGGAGGTGAACAACCAATTTTGGGAATATTACACGCTGCTATATCAGAGCAAGATGAGGGACCCCCCTGAGGATCTGGACGACTATCTAGAGGCCGCGGGGCTACCACATTTGGACCCGGAACAAGGCACAAAGCTGGGGGAGCCTATTTCGCCGGGAGAAATTAGGGCGGCCGTTAAACACATGGCTCGGAGAAAGACGCCGGGAGCCGATGGCCTCCCGGTGGAGTTCTACGCAGCGTATTTGGATATCCTGGTGCCACACTTGCAGTCGGTTTATCAGGAGGCATGGACCCTGGGCAGGCTGCCGCCCACCATGAGAGAAGCGATCATAGTGCCGCTGCTGAAGAAGGGTGGGGACCCCAAGTCGGGGGCCGCGTACCACCCACTCTCCATGTTCACAGTGGACTATTAGATCCTCAGTAAGATTTTGGCCACGCGCCTTTTAGATCACATGGGCACACTAGTACATCCAGAGCAATCGGGGTTTATCCCTGCTAGGAATACTGCGACATGTATTCGGCGATTGATCCGGATCATGGGGGATGGAGGACACGGCTCGGCGAGGGCAGCAGTGCTGTCGGTGGATATCGAAAAGGCGTTCGATAGTGTAGAGTGGTCGTATTTGTTTCGAGTGTTGAAGGGCTTTGGTCTGGGGGATCATTTCATACGTTGGACCAGCCTGTTATACAGTTCTGCCACGGGTTTGCATGGGACGTAGTGTCTCAGCGGCCTGCCAGGTGGAGAGAGGTACCCGTCAGAGCTGCTCTCTGTCCCCACTGCTTTTTGCGCTCGCAATTGAACCGCTAGCTGCCCATGCTCGTCAGGGACGATTGTACGAGGGGGTCTCGCTACGTGGGGAGCTTCATCACATATCGTTATATGTGGACTTTCTCCTTTTATATTTGGCTGACACAAGGGACGCCTTGCAGGTGCTAGGCACTTGCTCGGGGACTTCGGCTGCTTGTCCGGTTTACGGGTGAATTGGAACAAGACCTGTTTGTTCCCCCTCTCCCCTGAGGGTCGGCCGCCCCCCGGCACTGGATGGCCTGAGGTGGGAACATGCCTCCCTACCGTATTTGGATGTCCGCATATTTCACGCTCCAGCCTACCTCTTTGACGGGAATGTGGGTGGCGCGCTGAGAGGGCTCAGAGGCAGTATAGCGTTCTGGCGTACTCTCCCCATATCAGTAGCTGGGCGCATAGCACTCTTGAAGATGGTGGCTCTCCCACGGCTGCTCTATTTTATTCGTACTTTGCCGATCTGGATCCCTGCTTCCTTTTTTCGGACGCTCCGGGCGATGATGACAGGGTTTATTTGGGGATCAGGCAGAGGACGGATAGCGTTGGCCACCCTGATGAGACCGAGGAAGGAAGGGGGTCTGGCGGCTCCGGACTTCGAGTGGTACTATCTGGCGGCACAGCTACAGTGGCTTACACAGGCTGTGACACGAGAGTTCAGGGGGCCGGACGGTCCGCAGGGCAGGGTCATTCCTAGGCACGTACTGTCGTTCGTTATTCTCCGGTAGAAGCTTCAATTGGGCCAGCTCACCCTTGAAGAGCGCACCCTCCGGTCATGCTGGCTGCGAAGTCAGAGGCGCGCAGGGTTTGCGAGCCCCTATGACCCGGAAATCCCCTTGGGTATGTGCACAGCCCTCCCTCATGGCGGAGACTGGTCAGCATTGGCTGGCTGGGAGGAGCGCGGTCTCCACATGGTTGGGGATCTATATAGAGATGGTGTCTTGATGCCTTTCCCGGCGTTGCGGGAGGCCTTTGACCTACCAAGGGGGGACTACTTATTGCACGCTGCCCTAGAGGCGGGAATCCAGAAACACTGGAAAATGGGATTGTCGGAGCCCTCGACATCGATGGGGTGCCAATACATCACTATGGCGGCGGGTACGTTTAAGGCCGTCACCTGATTGTATCTGCGATTGTCCATGGAACACCTTTCCCCTCTGGACAACTTGAAGGGTAAATGGGAGCAAGATCTTGGTAGGCTTATTCCTGAGACGACGTGGCCACAGTTGTTGAGGCGCGCTTGGAAGGGCACCCGCAATGCCAGGTTTCAATTGGTCCAATTTTATACCCTCCACAGGGCCTATTTAACCCCGGTCAAGGTCCGGCAGCATTTTGGAGGGACCCAGTCGCTGTGCCCTCGGTGCCAGGCAGAAGACGCTGATTTTGGTCACATGTTTTGGTCCTGTACGGGATTAGGCTCTTATTGGAAGGATGTGATAGCATGCTGGAACTGAGTGACGGAGCGTGAGTTGGAAGCTGAGATGGGAACCTGCCTCCTGTTGTGGTTTACGCATACCCCTAACACTAAAGTGACAAGCAAATTTTATGATTTGGGTTTAATAATGGCAAAGAGGGAGCTTACCATGCACTGGAAGACTAGGACGGGCCCTAGCTTTGGGAGATGGAAGGCGAGCTTCCAGCACTGGGCAGGGAGCGAGGCGACACTTCGGCTCCAGCTGGCTAGACGTTCCTCTAATGACAAGGCGCTGGAAGTTGCAAGGGCCTGGGGAGCGTTAGTAACGGACCTTCAATCACCGGTTGAGCCGGATGGGGTTGACGAGGTACAGGCAGTGGTAGATCAGGGAGCGAGTACCAGAGCAGGGGACCCCGGGAATGCAGAGGGGAATGTTTTAGATGGGGACACCTGATCACATGTAGGGAGGAGCTAAGCACTACATGACACATCCAGAAATATTCACAGTTCAGGAGGGAGAGTCGGAGCGCACCTGGGCAACCGGACGAAATCTACTATCTACTATCTATTGAGAATCATGGGGATGTTAATTTACACTGATTTGTGTTCACAATGGTAGCAACCAGAATTATAGGCGCTGTGTAGCACGAAGACACTCGAGGGCACACTGACGGGGGGTGGGGGTGGTTGGGGAGGGGAAGGGAGTGTTAGGGGGGAAAAAAAACTGAGTCCTGGTTAATACTGTTTTTGACAATGAATATTGAATTGTACACAAGTCTTTACGGCATGCGATGGTAACCTGCTGATCTGACAATTGTTGACTCAATAAAAATACATTTAAATAAGATGGAAAGAGATGTTGCAAGCTAGCTCTGGGAAAGATATGCAGAAAATTTGGCATAATGTAAAATGGGGGAGTGGTGAAATTTTGCAAACCCCAGTCAACAATGTTGCACCGGGACAGTGGGTTTCTTATTTCGAGGTATAATTTTTTGCCCCGCCAAACATCTTAAACTCAAACCTCGTTTTAGTCCCAGAGACGACATTGATTTTTGAGATTGGGGAGGTTGAAATAGCCCTGGATGCAATCTAAGCTGGAAGGACACCTGGTCCGTATTGCATTCCCGCTGACCTATTTAAATTCGATAAAGCAAACTGGACCAAATACATACATCTATTAGCAAATGCTATAGCAAGAGAGGGAAACTTATCCCAGACGCTTGGCGCGCTGCTGAGAATATACCGATCTATAAAAAAGGGGATCGTACCAGCCAAAAAAACTATAGGCCAATAAGTCTAATAGACACGATGCAAAAGATTATGGCCCGGCTCGTGTTAAGCCGTATAAATGTTTGGATAGATGAATGTGAGATTTTATCAACACTACAGGTTGGCTTTCGTCCCCATGTTAGTACTATAGATCAAAGTTTTTAGATTTATGCTGATTTATTGGACCACTGTAATTCTGGCAGGGGGAACTATATATGCAGCTTTTATAGACCTAAAATCTGCATTTGATCTAGTCCCTCGAAATAAACTATGCGAATCCATAAGGAAGCAGGGATGCCTCTAGAACTTCTCTCTGTGATCATCAAATTGCATGAGTCTAATTATGCTCAGGTCCGCTGGGGGTCTCAGGGGAAGGTCACTGAACGATTCCCTGTATGCAAAGGGTACGACAAGGGTGTGTTTTGGCACCTACCCTTTATTCACTTTTTATTAATAGGGCTTTTACATATTTTTTATCATGAGCCAACAGACGCCGCTCCCTCACTAGCAGGCACTAAGGTACCACTGCTAATGTTTGCAGATGATACCTTAATCCTATCTAAGACACAAATGGGCCTGCAATGGGCACTGGATAGATTTACGGTATTTTGCAAAGACCATAATCGAGTGGTGAATGTAGATACAACGAAATTTATGGTTTTACACAGATATAAAGCAGTAAAAGGAAGAGTAGTAATGGATAATGCCACACTTGAACAAACAGATACATTAACTTATCTGGGTGTGACCTTGGGAAAAAGGCTAAATTGGAAACCACAGATTGATATATTGTCCCTAAGGCATGCCCAATTTGCAGGTGTCCTTTTAAATGAATTTCGGCTCTCACAAACTAAGCCGGTAGGCCCTGCTATAACGATTTACAATGCAAAGATCAGAGCCTCTATACTGTATGGTGCCGAATTATGGGGCTTCGAAAATATAACATCGCTAAGTATAGTCCAAAACAAGTTCTTGTGAGCATTGACAGGCCTTCCACAATCCACGCCACTCAAACCTCTTACCTTAGATTTGGGTTGTACCACACTGGAGGAGCTAGCACCATATAGACTTATAGCATACTGGAGAAGGCTCTGGGCTACGCCAGAGTTACTACCATATGCAAATGCATTGAAACATGTAAAGGAAATCGACTCGGCATGCAAAATTATATGTCTACAAATGTTAAAGAGCACATTGGCCGATATGGGTTTTAGCTACCTGTGGGAGGATCCGATGGGTAGTAGGTTCCCATCCAAAAAAGACTATAAGGAGCATATTGGAACATGATGAATAGTAAGTCGTTCTCACGAGTACAAAATACTTCCCTTACAGGTATTTTCCTGGAACACAAAATAGAACCGAGATCTGAAGCTTATTGGAATTTCATTACGAGACCGAGTGACAGGAAACTGTTCTATCAACTTAGAGTAGGCTGACTGCCCATAAAAACTTTTACTAGAAAATGGCAAAATGAAATAGATACCAAATGTCCCTCATGTCATTTGATGGACGAGTCTATAATGCATATTCAATCTGTATGCCCTGCATATAAACACCCGCGGGAAAACATAGCTATTGCAATGGCTAAGTTCTTGAGCTGGATGTGGGCCATTCACAGAAATAACATCAATATAACTTGTGGAACTCAAATAGGGTTTTATGGTATCTGAGGTTCTGTTCCTTAGCTGTATAGTTTGAGATAACCTTTACATTCATGCTGCTATATATACAGGTATTATATGTGCTTTGATATGAAATGTTAAAAAAAAAATTTTAAACATAGATTTTTTAACTCTTAAACTATTTTAATAACTTTATTAGATTTTTTACATTAATCGGATTATCAAATTTTGCTGCTAGTGGTGTATGAGGAATACTGTATTGTACTTTTTTTATTGTGTCTATGGTGATTGAAATTATCGAAATAAAGACTACTTTGACTTTGACAAACACTGAACAGGCCCTGGACCCTGAAACAATGGACCAAGGGTCTTCCAACAGAAGGAGCAGGAAGGGTGAGGCTGTGTCTTCCCCCCAGACTTAGAGTACGGATCAGTTTCTTAAGGGAGATGATCTTAGTCCCTGTGAAGGAACTGTCTCAGATGAACTTGAACCTGTTCAGGTTGAGTTCTTGGGGACAGGGGGCCCTTCGAGGGCAGAACTGAGTTTGGAGCAGCAAGCCTACCCCTCTCTTGAACCCCTCAGACAGCAAGCTGCTGCAGAGGCTGTTGGGAGTATCAGTGGATCCCACATGATCTATTGGGATGAGGGACTCCTTTACTCGGAGGGTGGAGACCCCAAGCCTGGTGCCTCCAGGAGGTTGGTCATACCTCTGAAGTTTAGGGGATTCCTACTCACCTTGGCATATGATATTCCCTTAGCAGGACACCTTGGCCAAAGCAAGACTTGGGAAAGGCGTGTCCCTCACTTTCACTGGCCTCCCATGTCTGAGGACACAAAGGAGTTTTGTCACTCCGGTACTACCTGTCAAGCCAGTGGTAAGTCAGGTGGTACCTCAAAGCCCCCCTCCTACCACTACCTGTGGTAGGGATTAACTTTGAGAGGGTTTGGGATTGATATCATTGGTCCCATGAACCCTCCAACAGCATCTGGCCACAGTTACATACTAGTAGTGGTGGACCATGCCACTAGGTATCCAGAAGCAATACCCTTTAGAACCACCACAGCCCCTGTGGTGCCCAGTGCCCTTCTGGGAATCTTTTCTATAGTGGGGTTTCCTAAGGAGGTACTAACTGACAGAGGTACCAACTTCATGTCAAGTTACATCACTGCAATGTGGAAGGAGTGTGGAGTGAACTATAATTTCACCACACCCTATTACCCACAATGCAATGGGTTAGTTGAAAGGTTCAACAAAACCCTCAAGGGCATGAACATAGGCCTCTCAGAAAAGCTTAGGTGAAAATGGGATGTCCTGTTGCCCTGCCTTCTCTTTGCCTACAGAGAGGTCCCACAGAAGGAGGGTTAACTACAGCCCTTTTGAACTTTCTGTTTGGGCATCCAGTTAGGGGTCCCCTGTGTAGGGTGAAGGAGGGAAGGGGGTTACCTCTCAAACCTCCTAAACAAGACATTGTGGACTGTGTACTTGGTCTCCCTTCCAGGATGGCCGAGTACATGAAGAAGGCCAGCTAAAACCCTGAGGCAAGTAAAGAATTACAGAAAGCTTGTCATGACCAAAAGGCTGTTTTGACTGTTTCCCAGCCAGGGCAGAAGGTATAAGTGTTGGAGCCTGTGACCCCAGCAGCTCGCCAAGACAAGTGGAGTGGACCCCATAATATAATTGAGCAGAAAGGTGAGGTCACCTACTTGGTGGACCTTAGCACTCCTATGAGCCCCCACAGGGTGCTCCATGTGAACAGGCTCAAACATTTTGTGGACAGGTTTGACATGAGCTTGCTCATGGCAAATGATGAGGGACAGGGAGAAGAGAGGGACCCTCTCCCTGATCCCCTGTCTCAGAACCCTATTGATGGGCCAGTTGATGGTATAGCCTTGGCAGGCGGCCTCACTGACCAACAGAAGATTGATTGCAGGAAAGTCCTCAATCAATATAAGCACATGTTCTCTCTGACTCCTAGTCAGACCACCTGGTGTACCCATGAAGTGGACACAGGTGAGTGTCTACTTGTTAAAAATAAGATTTATAGGCGGCGTGACCATGTCAGAGATTACATGAGGACTGAGGGCCAAAAGATGCTAGAGTTGGGAGTTATTGAGCCCTCAGATAGCCCTTGGGCTAGCCCAGTGGTCCTGGTACCAAAGCCTCACACAAGGGTGGTAAACGAGAGATGAGGTTTGTGTTGACTACAGGGGACTCAATGCAGTCACTAGGACTGATGCTCATTCAATTCCTAGGGCAGCTGAGCTTATTGACACTTTGGCCTCAGCCAAATTCTTGAGCACATTTGACCTCATTGCTGGCTATTGGCAAATCAGACTAGCTGAAGATGCCAAACCAAAAACTGCATTTTAAACCCCTAGTGGGTATTATCAATTTATTGTGATACCCTTTGGTTTGTAGAATGCACGTGCCACATCCCAATGGCTGGTGAACAAAGTCCTTACAGGCCTGGAAGCCTATAGTGCAGCATATCCCGATGATATAGCTGTCTTGAGCTCCACCTGGGAGGATCACCTGGTCCACCTGAAGAATGTTTTGGAGGCTCTGCAGAAAGCAGGCCTCACTATCAATGCTACTACATGCCAGATAGGGAAGAGCAAGGTTGTGTACCTGGGCCACCTTCTGGGTGGAGGCCAGGTCCAACCATTACAGAGCAAAATCCAGACCATAATGGACTGGGTTGCTCCAACTACCCAGACTCAAGTCAGAGCTTTCTTTGGCCTGACTGGGTATTACAGAAGATTTGTAAGAGCATATGGGCCCATAGTGATTCCCTTCAATGATCTTAGATCAAAAAGAATGCGCGAGAAGTTTCAGTGGACAGTTAGCTGTCAGAAGGCATTTGATGATCTCAAGCAGGCCATGTGCACCGCTCCCATTCTGCAGACTCCTGACTACTCCAAGCAATTTATTGTCCAAACAGATGCATCTAGGGGGGTGGCCAACAGCATGGCCAGGTAGCTGCGTTTTCCGCTAGCTCTGCCGGCACCGACTAAAATGTGGGAAGTATCCTGACCCTCGACACCTGAAAACTGCTCCAGTGACGATCGGAAGGTGGGCTGAAGCGGAGACGGGCTGCAAGAACGCGGCACAGTTTTTTTTTTGCGGTGCTACGAGCCCTTTCTGCATCGCCGCTGGTGTGCCAACTCTAAAGTTGGCGGCCTGCGGAGGCTTACAGCGGTGATTGGCGGACCCTGAGAGGGCCCTGGACTGCGAGGCGGAAGGGGAGCACACCAACGCACCGAAGAACGGAATTGCCGGTGAACCTCGTCCCCCCACCCCGAGCGGTTGCACCATAAACACAAAATGGTGGTCCACCTGAAACAGGCACTACATCGGACCGTATTGCCGAGGCGAGCGGACCAGAGAAGCCTTGCCAGAAGAAGTTGGTCCCCTGCCTCCCGGCACTGGAATCCATTGGCGGCCAGATCGACCACGACTCCTAGTGGTCACTTTTCCTTACCCTCGATGGCTGCTTCCTGAACAGAGTAGGACTCCGTGAGTCGGCCAGCCTGAGGCAGCGTGGCTTTGGATGTCCTTTTGTGGTGGAGGAGGGCGCATGGGTCGGCGGGCCCATGACTGTGCTGCTGCCTGGAGTTGCTCGCCCTGTTAGGAACTGCAACATTGGGCTGATATCCATGTGACCTGCCCGGCTGCGTGCAGTTGGGACAAACAGCGTTGTAGACCCTGGGGCAGGTTGCGCCGCCTAGGGCCGAAGGACAGTGGCTCCTCAGGCCCAGACACCCAGCATTGTGGACTGCGAAGCCGAGATGGTGGGATTGATCCACCGGGGTAAATGCCTTGAGATTACACAAGAGGCCCAGCGTCTTTTGGCCTTCAAGACAGGCAGGGAAGGTCACGGCTGAGACCACGCAGAGTGACCTGCTTGCACTGGAACTGCGCTGGAGGTTCTCATGTTAGCTGGCAACGTGGCGTCTGAGAGGAATGGGGCCTTGTCCCAAAAATCTGGTGGCACGTCGTAGAGCTACTTCAAGAGGTCTGCTGAGGGAGAAGAAGTGCTTTTCTCCCTTATCCTTCCCCTCATGTGGATTCCACTAAAGCGGCTATGGGTGGCTGAAGTGTGGGAGTGAGGCACCGTTGTGCCTGCAGGCCCAGGTGCAAACTCGAGCGACTGGCTTCTTGGAGACATAGTGTTCCAGTAGTATGGACAGATGAAATGGCCAAACACATCCCCTGTACAAAGGCCTGTAACCCGTGGAACACTCACCTCCCCACCTCGACGAGCTCCTACAGAGGAGCTGACAGGAGCTACACAGGAAAGAAGGACAGGATGCACCACCAGAAGGTATCCTTTTACAGCTGGCCTGGGAATTGCAGGGCACAACTGCGGGTGAATCTCTGGGAGACCAACAGTTGTGCGCCAAGGGTCGTGACTGTGGCAGAAAAGTTCTGCATATACCTTCACATCTGTCGGCCTGCAATGGCGAAAGATAAGGAACCGAAGACGTTGCATCAAGTTAAATTAGGCCCAAAAATGGGGTCCGCAGAAATAACCTTCGATTTATTAGTTTTCTGGAAAACTCTGAACGGACGGACCCGGGTCAGTTTCTCCTGATGTTTCTCAAAGCCACCATTTTAAATACCCAGTTTTCATCTTGCTTTGTCATAGTACAAGCGCACAGGATGCCGGCTGCTCGTCTGCCTCCAGGGCCCCCCCTCGAACCTTGATGGCCCGCTTTTTGAACTTCCAAGATAGAGACCTAATCCTATGTGAGGTAAGAAAGATGGGAGCAATTGAATATGAAAATTTGCGAGTTATGGTATTCCCTGACTACTCATGGGACTTGCAAAAATAAGAACAAACCATCGATCCGGTCAAGGCGAAACTTCGAACACTCAAAATTCAATACATGTTACTTTTCCCAGCTAAGCTTACAGTTACCTTCCAAGGCAACAAGTTGTTTTTTCGGACTCCAGAAGAGGCATGGATGTGGATTGAGGAACTGCCTCAATTCCGGCACGGATCACCTCAAGCTCCAAATCAGTTCACAGAAAAGAGACTGGGCTCAAGTCAGGAGCGACCCAAAGAAAATTGCAGGAGACAAGTGTTGAAAATCTGAGGAACACTGGTGTGGTCCTTGCAACCTAGAGAAAGTAGGTCCCAAATATCGGACCCGGATGACGATGTCGAGCAAGGCCATGTGTCACACACCTTGCTGAGACCGAGTGACAATACCCACACTGAACTGTCAGAAAGAGAAGATTCTGCGGATGCAGACAGTGAACTTCCGTTACTAGAGAGCATTCAACTGTTAGAAGCCTCGATACGGTTTTGCTCAACACAAGCGCGCAACAGCAACATCCGACGAGTAATGGTAAAGAGGACTAAGATGGGGCCGGACGGCTGCCTACAGACAGTAAGATAACCCTAAGGCCTGGTAGACATTACAAATCTTTGGCCTGATACAGTGAGGTACACTGAGTGTTGTCATTGTATTATAGTGTAGTTAATTGAAACAGGGAGTGAGGGGTACAGACCTCTTAGTGGATCACCTGTGCCAGAGTTGTCATGTTGATGAATTGGGGGAGGGTATGGGTACCTGAAGAGCGTAGGGTCGGGGGTGAGTTAGACATTGTCTTATGTTGGGTATTGAGACTGTCATGAGGGGGGCTGTTCTTTTTTTGTTCAATCAAATGAATGCAGAGAGTGAGCTTGGTTTGTGGGATGTGGGCAAACCTCTGGGAGGGGGCGAGGTGCATAAGGAGTCACGTATCCTATTGCCTTGACCAGGGATAGATTCACGGCATTGACATGGAATGTCAATGGGCTAGGAAACAAAATCAAGTGGGTCTTGTATCTCAATATCTCAAATGACTTAAACCTGACATAATCTTTTTACAGGAAATGCACCTAATGGGTTTGAGTTGTTCTTTCCTGGGAAGGGGACAATATACCACCATAGCACACCCAGGTTTCACCAAGGGGTCGAGAGGAATGGCAATTTTCATTAAAAAGTTGCCTCTCTTTCGTATTACTCAACAGTGGCTGTACTCTGACGTTACCTATGTTGCAGTCCAGGGGATTTGGAATCGCACAGCGTTCTTACTTATTAGTGCATATGCGCCCCGCGACTGCAGCAACGTGCGCTAGACAGGCTGATGGAGATCCTGTTGCACTCCGGACCCGCTCTACATATCATAGTAGGGGACTTCAATGATGTGGTCAATGATGTGGTAATCCACCCTCTCCGGTGGAGAGGGTGGATTACCTAGCTTGGGGCATCTCAGATCATTCACCGCTTTGTTAATGGTGAGCGGGAAGGGTGACTGTCAAGTAACGAACAGGAGACTGAGCCCATGGGTCTTGAAAGATGAGAGGGTGGCTGAAGAGATTAGGGTCGATTCTGAGCTTTATTTTAAGGAGAATGTAGGTTCAGTACAGTCATGAGTCACCCTATGGGAAGCATTCAAGACGGTGCTTAGAGATAGAGCGCAAAATATAATTGCCAATAAAAAGAGACGAGAAGCGCAGGAAATGGAGGCCTTAGACCACATGCTTTTGAATCTGGAGGGTAGTGGCGCCTCTACAATGACTGTTCAGACCCTTCGCCAACTTGAGATTACCAGAAGGGAGTATCAGGCACTGGCGACCAGGGATGTTAGGGCTCGCCAACTGACAGTCCAACATTGACTCTACAAAACGGGCGACAGGGCGGTGAAACTGCTAGCGTGGCTGGGCAGGAAGGACATGGAGTGGAGATGGGTAACGTCAAACACAGAACAAGGCACCACGCATACCACACCCACAGATATTGCAGGGGCCTTTGCACGGTACTATACGAACTTGTACGCAGCTGCATTGCAGGTGGACGTGGCGTAAATAATCCACTACTTGGACACAATTGAGCTTCCCTCGCTCTCTTGGGAGGAGAGGAACAGACTAGAGGAGGACCTCACTCTCGAGGAAGTAACAGAGGCCACCGGCTGCCAAAAGTCGGAGAAAACCCCGGGCCCAAACGGACTCCCTGGAGAAATATGTTCCTGACAGCAAAAGAGCAAGGGATGCTCCCACTAGATCTTCGGATGGCCATGGTAGTGGTAATTCACAAGACTGGGAAACCTCTGGAGGATTGTGGGTCATATCGACCCATATCTCTGCTTAACATCGAGACCAAAATTCTAGCAACCACTCTGCGACGCGTTTCCTGACTGTCATTACCTCCTTGATTCATAGGGACCAATCTGGTTTCATGCCTAAGCGAGCCAAGCGTTTAAACCTACGACGCTTGACCAATTGGATGGCCACGGTTCAGGGTCGGGAAAGTCCTCATCGGCTCCTGTAGTTAGACGCCGAGAAGGCATTTGATACCATTTATTGGCCCTTCATGAGATGTACACTGGAAAGGTTTGGCTTCGATACAATCTTTAGAGACTGGTTAGCACTCCTGTATAATGCTCCTGAGGCTAAAGTCCGAGTTAACAGGCGGTCTCGAAGAGTTGGTCGATTCAAAGAGGCACTAGGCAGGGTTGTCCCCTATCCCCCCCTATTATTTGCTCATATATTGGAGCCTTTGGCCTGTGTGGTGCAAACTCCTCAAGGTCTAGGGGGTTTTGTAGACGAGTCTTTGCTTTTTAAAAGAAGAACGTATATCATTGTACGCAGATAATATTTTATTATACATCACTGAACCAGTAGCGACACTCCCCAAACTACTACAAATTTTCTGAGAATATGGGCGACATGCCGGATATAGGATTAATTGGGGTAAATCTGTCCTATACCCTATAGCCGGAATGGTGGAGCTCCACACTTATCCGAGCTGCGTTCGGCTATCCACAGAGGGGTTCACCTACTCTATATTACCACTGAGGTGGCAGTCAACTTAGAGCGCAATATCGGGCGAATTCTCTCGAATTTCCATGTCGATGTCAAGAGATGGAGAAAACTCCCATTGACGATTATGGGAAGGGATGCAATGTACGAAATGACAATGCTCCAACAATTGCTATACATCTTGCAAAATACATATTGTAAAATCCCAGAGACCGTGTTTGCAACCCTCAATAGCGAGCTACGCTTATTGTTATGGGACGAGCTCATCTGCGAATAGCTTTAAAAACACTACAGCGAAACCCATACAACGGTGGTCTTGCCCTGCTGGATATCAGAGCCTACTACAGAGCAGCCCATCTCACTGTAATTAATGAATGGCGCCATGCTCCAGGAGACCATCCCACCTATAGGTTGGAAAGATTACAATTCAGAGAGCGTAAGCAATCACACTTTATCTATGGTGGCAAAGGTAGTACTCAACTCTTACCAGCAACCCAACGTGTGCTGGAGGCATGTAAATGGCTGAGAAGCAAATGAAATAGTGCAGGAACCCAACAAGGGAGACCCTGCTATGGGAGGGTTCTAGACGGGATGAAATTAGGAAACTAAGAGGTTTTAAACAGTGGGATTTAATAGGGATTTTAAAAGTAGGAGATGTACTGCAGGCAGGTACATTGGCCCCATTTGCCTGGTTGCAAGCCACATATCAACTACATGATAATCAAGCTTATGCCTATCTCAGACTAAACATGCTTGGCAGGCGGAGGGCCTGGACAGACAGACATTGCCAGCAAATGCCCCATTAGAAGGCAGACTTTTTCAGGAATATGCCTGACAAACTGTGCCCTCTTCGAAATAAATAGGAACTTACCACGGGTCCACTAGAGAATATAGCCTGGGAAGCAGCCCTTATGCACCCATGAGAAGTAGCGATTAAACTATGACTACAGCTCATTCAATATAAAATTCTGCAGAGGACATACTTTGACAGAGCACAACTCTATTCCATGGGGCGAGCATATAACCCAGATTGCCTCAGATGCCACACAAATCGGGGTACATTTATACACACCCTTTGGGAGTGGGGTAGGGCTCAAACTTATTGGAGCAGGATACTACAAAACTAAATAACATACTGGAGGCCCAACTTGAGTTAGACATAACATTCCTTATACTGGGGATCGCCACAGGAGTGGACCTGACAAGGCATAAACTCATGTTGGCTAATTTGGGGCTTGTGGTTGCCAAGAGGGACATAGATAGACATTGGGGTGATAACCGACTCCCTACACTCAAAGAATGGAGAGCATGCTTGGATCTATATATGGTTACAGTGAGAGTGACCTTTAAGGCGAGAGGCTTCCCCCAGAAGTCCCGAAAGGTATGGGCGCCGTGGATAAAATACTATGGGTTAGAACCGGGTGATGAAGAGGGGGACTAGCTCTTACCAATGGGTGGAGCGGGGATAGGGTCTTGAGGATTGTGAGACCGGACTTATCCTTGAAGACTGGGATTCAGTTAGATCTGACCCTTAGCGTATGTATATGAACTGTGTTGAAATCTAACCCCGTGCTCTCTTTCAGATGAAAAGTATTTTTGCCCTATGCCAACTGCGATTGCCCAACTGCCAGTCTGTATCGTGCATTCATGATTTTTCTGATTGTAAGTTTGAATTATTTAAAATAAATAAACATATTTATAAAAAAAATTAAAAACTGATGCATCTGATCTGGAGTTACGGGCTGTGTTGTCACAACTTAATGCAGAGAGTCAGGATCAACCAATAGCTTTCATCAGCAGAAGGTTGACCCTGAGAGAAACGTTGGTCAGCTACAGAGAGAGAAGCCTTTGCTGTGGCCTAGGCCATGAACCAGCTGAGTTCATACCTGTTTGGCACTCACTTCATTGTTCAGACAGACCATAAGCCCCTCCTACGGCTAAAACAGATGATGGGTGAAAACCCCAAACTTTTGAGTTGGTCCATTTCCCTACAGGGGATGTACTATAAAGTGGAACATAGACCTGGGAGTAACCGTGCCAATGCAGATGGACTCTCCAGATATTTCCACTTAGAAAATAAAGACTCAACTGGGCAAGGTTAGTCTGATCTCCTAACGTTTGGGGGGACGTTGTGTAGGAAAGTAGGATCTGCTTCTTATGGTTACCCCCACTTATTGCTAAATGTGATACTGTTTTTGACTAGTCTGCCTCGGATCCTGCTAATCAGAACCCCAGTCTATCTGCTTTCTCCCTAAACTGTTATGTTATGTACTTAGGTAAACTACAGATTGGATACTGGGGTACCCTTGTCAGTCTCTAGTACATGGTACCCATGTACCCAGGGCAAAGGTACCCCAGAGTCCTCCCATGGGCTAAAGCATGTATTATGCCACCCATGAGCGGCCATGCAAAATGGAACTACAGGCCTGCTATTGCAGCCTGTGTAAGGTGGTGCATGCACTACTTACTTAAGATATAGGTTTACTATATCTAAGGGTCACTGCACTGAAAACCTATAAGTCACCCCTATAGCAGGCCTTAACAATCCTGAAGGCAGTGGCTTGGTACCACTGCATGAGCAGAAAACCCCTGCAGACTACGGAGCCCACTCTCCCTGGTTGTCAGTGAGACAGCCATTTACGACATATAGAGTGGCATTATGCAACCGCGTGATGATCAACTATAAAATGGCTGAAACAAACCCTACTGTGTTTGGTGTCAAACATGTTAGAATCAGACCCCCACACCAGGTTATGAAGCATAACTTTAATGTAGTACGAACACACAGTTCCTGTGTTTTTGGAAACGCAGACTCTTTGAAAGAAGTTTGGGGAACCATTGCGAACATCGGAGAGCAAGTAATGTAATGTTCTTTGGCTTCACACTTATAGTCTTGCTACAGCTTAGCATGACAGCACAGCAGAGTGTCCTCCACAGTCTTATTCCACGTTAATTGTGGTGTTGTGTTACATAGCCCTAAATATTTATTACATTTGTCAAGCAATGCCCCCGAAAAGAGCACGTTTCTAAATGTGAGCTCAGAGGCCTAACGCAAAGGAGGAAATTAGATTTGGACCGAAGGAGGAATGTGGCCAAAAAGCAAGATGGGGGAATTGAGAATGAGGTGTAACCTGTCAAGAAATATACTTTACCTATATTTGGCAGACACACCATGGGTTATGAGAAATACTTTAGCAGTGTTGTAAACTTTCAAGTGGTTTTTAGGTGAGGTTTACTGGAACAACGATTTTGCCTTTGGTAGCAATGTTAGAATGGACAAGTCATTGGGACAGCAGTGATAGAGGCAGCATTAGGTAAACAAGCATTTGCAATGCAATTGGTCTCGCCTTTGGGACTTTATATGCATTTAGCTGTGCAGCACATTAGCCTGGGCGTTGAAACATCTACTGTTCTTTAACATGGAGGGAAAGTAAGCACCAAACTGTGTGACATGCCAGGTATGTGAACACATGAGGAGAAATATTGCCTTCCAACGGGAAATGGTATAGCCCAAAGCTCTGTTTTTAATATAAAATCAGGGTCTTCGGTGGTCATATTACTGAAAATATAAGATTTGAAAACAATATTATTGTCTACGGGTGCTCGAGGAAGACAATTTCTATGGTCTGGAACCTAGAGTATGCTAAAGTGATTCTGGTATTTTACTGACCTCTGCTGGGCGTTGTCCATCAACAAAGTTAAATATAGGCAGTTGCCAGAAAAATGTAAAAAAGAAAGTCTCTCAGCGGAAAGAAATTTTAGTGTTTTACTGACCTCTACTGGTTGTTTTCTATCAAGACAGTTAAATGGAGGCAGGTGAACAAGCAGAAAGCAAATCTAGTATTTTACTGACCTCTACTGGTCGTTTTCTATCAAGACAGTTAAATAGAGGCCTTTGAATCGAAAAGAAAAGTCCCTAAGCGGAACCAGACAAGTCCTAGGGCTGATCTCCAGAGCCCACAAAGTACATACACATATAAGTATATACTAACGTATATATAAAAGGTCTTGAATGCTCAACCTAAAAATGTTTGAGCTTTCAGAGGCAGCATGTCAAGAAGCAGTGTTTAGGCTGACCTAAGCAGGAAAGCCAAGTTTGGGACAGCAGAAGAAACACCCGCAAAAGACCATGATTGAGGAATTTGAGATAATACCAGTGGAGGTAAAAGACAAAGCTGCAAGCATTTGCCAAACCAATAGCTCTGGCTCATAAGGTCTCACTACAGACAGCCGAAGATGCCTGTTGTGAGAACCTTGCAATCATCAATCAATGTTTAAAAATTTGCCACATGGTTCCCAGCACAGGAGAGGCCAGATTGTTTAGAAATCCTGTGCTGAAGACTCAACATCACTGAACATTTCCTCCGCAGGAGGCAGTCCTTCTAGTACCTCCAGTATGATATCAAGGGAGCAGAGGTGGTCATCACTAGTTCCCTCGGCAGCCGTCGAGGAAGAATTTGATGCCTGTGTGCCTGAGACTGATGCTTGCACATCCGCGGTGGAGACGATTTCCATTCTAACAGGAGCTGAAGTGTCCCGTAAAGGTTCCAGGAACGCCATCATCAACATGGGAATACGCTGTGGACAACTTTGCACATGGACCCTCAAAGTCGCCAGGAGCATGTCTATGTCCGGCGGCGCAACCAATGGAAGTATCAGACAGAGGTCCATCACGCGTCCAAATCTGCAAAAGAGGCAGTGGAATACTGGCAGGATGTGGTCAAGCCAGACAGGTCTGAAAGACAGGAACCAATGCTCACTCAGCTCTCGTAGCCGAGGTATACCAACAAAGAACACCAACCGCTCATGACAACGTGCGGGGGGACAGGTGTTGGCCTAACGGCTAAGGCGCTCGATCTCGGACCTGGGGATCTGGGTTCGAGTCTCGGTAACGACGCCAAAAACCCCCTGTGATTCTGGGCAAATCACTTAATCTCCCCGTGCCTAAAAAAAAAAAAATGAAAGTGTGTCCTCATGTAACGTAACTGGTGCTATGTAAAGCGCTCTGATAACTGATTCGGTTCGGTTCTAGTTCGCGCTATATAAAACTCTGCAAAAAAAAAAAACAACAAAAAAAAAACGCCACTCCAGCAGTGTTCTCTCCATGTCTTCAGTGTTGTTAACATCCATTGCGAGGCAATAGAATTATCAGGATGCCCGCTTCTGAAAGCAAAGGAAGCCCTCCAAAAACGTACGTAGTGTATAAATGATGGAATCACTTCGAAAATGGTTTGAAAGGTGGTTAAGAGACCTGATCCAATGCTCTTAAATAAGTGTACTATCCCCCGCGTATTAGACATGTTAAAGATATGATGGACCATTTCTCCGAAATGGAGCTGGAAGTTCGTACAGACCAGAGCCTCTATCTCTTCCAAGGACTTTGACACTTGGAGATCAAAGTTCGCTCGGGCTGACGTTAAGGCCACATTATGCTGAAATAGCATAGCTTTCAGTCTGCTCAGAGAATCAAACCCTATGTTGGATACATTCAGTGAAGGCCCCAGAGGTGCATCCCTAACTGTGCGAGCTGGGGGAAACAATACTTGCTTACAACAAATAAGCCTAGAGTTGACGGTCACTAGATAAGCAATGCCGGACATCATAACACAGCAACCTTGGTCATTCAGGATCAAGTAACTCCCATTTGAAAGTAACTCAAAACCCGGATGAATCACAGTAGCTGGAAAACCCTTCAGGTAGCAGGACAAGTTCGCTATTGACGCATTACATTACATGCGCTGTGCAGCGAGACTTCCTTACACACTAAAGACCCACTTAAGGCCTTTTCGCAGTTTGAACAACTCAAGAAAACCTCCTTGTCCTTGTTCCTAAACCTATATGTGTATGGCAACTCTCAGATTTCTCATATGTACCCTTCGCCCAAAGCTTCATACCTGCCTACTGGGTAATATTTAACCCTGGGCAAAGCACTACGCTACGCTCGCGTAGTTTGCACTACTTCACACTACGCGAACTGAAGATAGCACAGTGCAAACACGCGTAGCGTAGTGCAGCGTTCATTTATTGCTTGCTAGCGGTCCTCAACGTCAAGTTGGCGACCACGAGCAAGCAAAATGACATCCCAGCGAGACTTTTTCCTTGTTCGCGATCAGCAACATCAAGTTGCCGATCGCGAGGGTGGAAAATAAACCTCCCGGCGAGATTCTCAACGCAGGGAGGTCAGGTTTCTCATTGCGAGTGGTCGCGTATGCTCGTGACCGCTCGCAATGAGAAACTACCAGTCCTCGTTGAGAAAGCTGCCGCTCGAGTAAAAATCTACTCGAGTGGCAGAAAACTACAGCTTGCACTGTGCAAGATACCGTTTTCAATGATTGCACAGTGCCAGATACTTGTCCGCACTGTGCAATCATAGAAAACGGCATCTTGCACAGTGCGAACAGGGTACTACGCAGTTCGCGTAGTGCTACACGTAGCTCACGTAGTGCGAAGTGCACTTTGCGTAGCTTCGCGTAACGCTACTTCGCAAACTACGCCCAGCCCTAGTAATATTTCAGGCAGTAATAGAATTGGAATGTTGTGATTTGCAGTGTGATAAAGCCATGGATTGACAATTCTGTAGATGATGACTGCTACAGTGAAAGGTAACTTCTGTAGTTTTTCAACGAGCAGCATGGTGTACTTCGCATCTCTGCGTGCCATGGTAAATTGCCTTTCAGTCAGATTGTAAGCCAAAAACAGATTTCTGTTTTTAATGTATCGCCATGAAACATGCCCAGAACGCAGTGATTAAAGTGTCCAGCTTAAAAGCCTAATAGCACGTAGCTGTGATTGCCAATGTTGTAGAATAGACAAATTATATTCCATTATGTCGATAGCTGAGGACAGTGAATAAATACGAGACGAGAGTGTTGTCATGCAGTTGTCTACCACAGCTAAGGCCTTTTCTAGGTTAATTCTATCTATTTTCCGAAGGCTCTCTACAGCTTCCTGTTGGGAGACTTTCCAAACCTCATCATAGATGGAATATACAAATCGTTTGCAATGTGGTTTTTTAGGACCTAACAAGAAATCCCTACGATCCATTTTGTCTGACAGAAGGGACAAGTGTTGTTTCACCTGGGATAGCGTTGAGGTCTTTAGCAAATCTTGGCAAAACTTCCAGACTCTATAGGAAGTCACTACCCCTGGGTCGTCTGTGTGTACATAGTGTGGGTCGGGCCTATGTATACTAAACCCTTTGATGGTTCCCTTGAATCTTGCATTACACATATTCGTGTCTTCAGGCTAAACCAACCAACCCTTCCAATTGGGAGATGATGAATTGTATGTACTTGTACCATGTGTCCTCTCATTTCTTAGTGTGTTCTTCGTGAAAACCTTATTAGGTGTGGGTGAAGGGATGCTTGGTGTTTTCAGGTCTTTGATTTTTGCAAACCCAAAATAGCTAGTCTGTTGCACTGTTCTGTTCAGGAAAATCATCTGTAATGGTATGAGGCAAGCCCTGTGGCCTCCTTCAAAGAGGTCGACACCTTCAACCCTGGATATTGACACACTTAATTATAGATAGATATGGGTTCGTATTTTTGCACTAATTGGAACTGTCAGCACAAGTGAAACCATAAGAGTCTGTGTAGTACCTGGTCACAAATTACAAAAAATATAACGTAGTAGCAAATAGATAATTAATAACCACAGCAAGTCATGTTTGAACTAGCATGTTGTAATTCTGTTTTATATATTAGATAGTAGCCGTCAGCAGGGAGGCAGGGGGGATAGTTCAAAATTTTAGAGTGTTGTTTAATGTTTTGGAGATATTGTCATTTTAACATTGTAACAGCAGGATCAACTGCGACTCACAACACAGGGAGAATGAGAGACAACTAAATACCGTCAGACTCAGATCCGAACAGGCAACTATAGAGATATTGTAAAGTGATAAAGCTAATGGTCTCATATGAAGTCATGTTTGTATATCTCTATGGAACTATTGCTTCTCTGTTGTATGTGCAGAAAAATGAATAAAGTTTGTTTAAAACTAACTGATACAAGCTCTGAATAAAGCATCAGTTCCCTGAACCTGCCACTTTCATGTCTCCACATAGATTTTGTGTCTATGCTGTCTCTCCAGTAGTCGAAACCCTGTATAAACAGTTGGGAGATAAAAGGTGCTGAATATATCAGCTTTATGTTTGTTAGCATAATTTTCTTCTTAGTCTTTGCAAGTTTGTAGTAAAACGATTGTGGTTGGATGTATTGAACTCCGAAAAGTATGCAAAGTTCTGTACGAATGTGGCAGAACTACCTTTTGGCAGTATCGGGCAATGTTCTCATTGATGGTACACATTAGCAGTGCGTAGTACACTTGCTCTATGCAAAAAATAATGCCCTTAATGCTGGTAACAAAACATGGTATCGTAGTCAGTTGTATCCTCATACAATTCCCTGTAAGAAAAGGCAGCAGATTGTTCTAAATCTGTGAGCAAAGTATTTACAGTCTCAATGTCATCAGATAGTGTACTGGGGTAAGGAAATCATTTTAAGAAATTTTAAACAAATGTAGAATTTTCTAATGTTTATCGTAAGAAACTTCATCCCAAACTATACCATCCAGTATTGGAATTGCTGTAATGTTCACCAGGGACAAGTCTCTTTGTTTAAGGTATGATGACGTATGTGGTTTCAGGACCAAGTTCACAGATTGTACTGTAGAACGTTCTGGGAGTTAATGTCCGTTCAGAAGAAGAAAAAAGACAGTCACTGTACCAATCCAAATTAACAGGTATACTGCCCCTATTGCGAACCAAATATGCAACCGAGGTGGCACTAAGTAAGTCTTTTTGAGCAAAAGATAGAATTGTCGAAATGTTTCTTTCTTTGAAGTGGGTGGCATTTGATCAGGTTCTCTTGGATCTGAAGAGAAATCATAGAAGTTGATGAAGTAGCCAGACGCAGTTCGATCTATCTTCGGTAGCTCAGCAGGTTTTGTAGAACTGGCAGATGTTTCTTTTGAGGGCACATTAATGTAGACATCATAGTTGGGCTGAATTGCAACTTGCATTGTTGTTTCTTCTTGATGTTTTTCAATTGCAGCTGGAATGATTTGTGCTCCATTATTCGTTACTCCTTCACATTGCGTAATGGAGTCTTGAAAGGTTATTTGTTTCTCCAAGTGAACTTCCTGTAAAGTAGCAAGAGAAGGTCTGCGGCTACTCAGGATCCGATGGTGCCTACTGTTGCGAATCGGCCACATGATGCGGTTTGATCATATCAATGGAGACAAATCTTTTTCTTTTTTGACGGCAAGAGGCCGAAGAAGTACTGTTCTTGTTCCCACTACCGCTAGGACAGGTACGGCTGTTCTGTAAGATGGCCCAAACTCTCTTCTGTCCACAATCTTTTCCATGACCAGGTTCCTAATCTTGCCTGGACTGGTTTCACTTCCACAGTGGCGGTGCATTTGACTTGCACATTGCTTTGTAACGCTCGGAAATCATTGAGTTCCTGTAAAACAGCCAAACGGTCATTCAGTTCAAATGGTTTTGCATCCACCACTGTGCTGGCACAATCGAGATCAGGTACCCACATTCTTGTCCCAAACAGGATTTCATAAGGGGTACAGCCTCCCAATGATTTTCTTGGCATTATATTTAGTGCCCTCTGTCTGGACCCCATATAGGTGATTGACCCAACTACTATCCTTGCCTAATACCATTGTTGTTAAGGATTGCTTTAGGTCCCAGTTTTTCCTCTCCACCACGATTTTCCCTCGGGATAGGAGGGGGAGGAGTACCGCAAGACCACTCCCATACTTTCTATGGCTTCCTTGTAAGCCCTAGAGCTAAACGCAGGGCCACGGTCAGAATGTAACGTGCCAATTGCGTATGTCCCAATGAAGACTTGCAAATCTTTTATAACAGTTCGAGCGTCAGCCAAGGGCTGGGGCCAAACTCATAGGAATCTAGAGCATGAATCCACTGAGACCAAGATGTACTTGAAAGCCCCATCTGACACATGCGAGAGGTCTGTCTGAAATCAGTAATGGTGTTAGTGGTGGCTTGTAAATGGTGAAACCCTTCATCTGCTGGCACATAAAGCACTTCAGGACATAGTCCTTTGTTTATTTTGTCAACCCCGACCACCAGTAATGCTGCTTCAATATTGAAATTGTTGCAGTGATTCCTGCGTATGCAGAGCCCAGATCCTCGTGTGCAGCTTGTAATAAACCTAATCTGCGATCTTTGTTTGGTATTATTCTATCCCCCACTCCTGGAATTTGAGCATACGGTGTGTTTTGCGCATCCAACTTGTAGGAGTACTTGAGTGGAAAGCCTTTTGGCAGGACGGTAGAGCCGTTCTTTGTGGCATTGATAGCTACTATTTTATCTCCATCTAGTCTCGTGAGTGAACGAGTGATTGCGGGAATGGCATTTTGCACTGTTGCCTTGTCGGCTTGATCAGCCAGTGAATTCCCTACAATGTGTATGCCAATACTTTGAAAACTCAAAGCGTGAATAACTTGAGCTCATTGCAGGCATGCTTTCAGCTTTGCCACTTGTTCCCATAACAATTTGTGTTTTATCGTGCAAACCTTGGAGTCTCTGAACCCATTCTGGCCCCAGTAGTGAAGATTTGTGTTGTAAGATTGCACACAGTAAAATGAATCGCACAAAATCAGTGTGGGCAATTCCCGATCCGTATACTGTAATGCTAGTATCAGGGCTTTCAGTTCTGCCAGCTGTGCTGTAAATCTCCCAGAGATTGTGTAGTCTTATTGCTGGGATGGGACTTGCTGTCCCGCATTCGACCTTTCACTATAGCACACGCTGCACTATATTGCTGTTTACTTCCAATAGCCGGTTGGGCAGAACCATCAGTGTAAATGATGTATTCATACTGATCAAGAGGCAAGATCTCATTCGGGACAGGGTATTCTTGTTCTTACTGCAGAAAGGCTTGTGTTTTCAGTGTAGGATCATATCTGTATTCTACACCTGTTACAGTGAGAAAATTAGCCCATTGTATCCACTGTGGAGGCAATGCTGGCTTTTGTTACCGATTCTAAAGTCGGTATCGGGGTCACAAGGATAATGTGTTTCCCATGTGCTAGTGCTCTTTCTCTCCCTACCGCAGTCTGTACTGCCGTCAGGATTTTTTCTGTTGCTGCAAATTGACTTTCTGCATTCGTGTACAAATTAGATTTGTACGTGATTTGAACTGTCTCACCTTCATTGAACGTGATGAAGGTATACCCTGATAACCTGGGGACGACCCGTATTACCAGGTTGCGGACGTTTACTCGTGTCTGTAAGTCTTTTGAAGCTATCACGTCAGCTTGAACTGAACGTAGAGTGTCTGTATGTTTTTGAGTCCACTTGTTTGATGTAAAATCAAGTCTGATTAAGTCATACAAAGGTTTTATTCTTTCCGTGTAGTCTTGAATGTATGTTCTGCATAATTTAGAAATCCTAAAATGGTTTGTAAACCCTTCAGAGTTTTTGGAGGCTGGATTAGCGCGCATTTTCATAGAAAATTTGTAGCCAGGCTTTTGCCTTCACTTGAAAGTTCATATCCCAAATATATCAGGCTGAGATGGGCTATTTTAGATTTTTTTAAGTTAAATTTGTAGCTCAAATTGGCAAAACCAACAATTATGTTGTCCACCCTGCTCAAGTGTTAAAGTAATTCATAGTTTGTCAGATAAATATCATCTACGTAGGACACTGCCACTTCATCACAAGTTTGTAATAGCTCTGACACTCCAAAAATAACCTGGGGCTGTTCCCTTTAGCCTTGGGTCAGGCGCCAAAACTGATGCTGAATGCAGAGGGCAAAAAACATTTTTGAATATCTGCTTTCAGGAGCGATATATATTGGCAGAAGAATCCATTTGAGACATCTAGCGTTGTTTTGTATTTCTTCCGCAGAATGTCATTATTGCAGCACTATGTGCGTTCTGAACTGCAAATGTTTTTGTGCATGTGTTCAAGTGTCTAATCTAAAACCAAACGATATGTGTTGTCGGGTTTCATGACGGGAAACAAAGGGTTGTTTATTGGCGAGGTGCAAGTTTCAATCACACCTTGGTATTCCAGTTGGTCTAAGATTTCTTTGATCTGTTTCTTTGCTCCATTTTTAACAGGGTACTGTCTCTGTGGAGTTGGAGTCGTTTTTAATGGGATTTTGTGGTGTTTGGACTCCTCGTCCCACCCTACATGGTTGCGGTATAATGCCATAGCTAGCGATTGTGCCCACTCTTGCACGTATGAGTGTTTTAAGGAAACAGAAACGAGGTTGGAAAAAGCAGGCAAAATTAGGCATTCAACTTTTGGGCAATCCATACAAATTCAGCCGGCCAATCTATTTTTGCTAACAGGATGTCGTATCCAAATATCAAATTTTCCCAAAAGAGACGTTTAATTGTTCTTGAGATGTCCCCCTCTATTTGGAGATTAATTGTTGTGTAGACGGTGTGGGACACTCACTCTTGTATCAGGTGTTTCCACTGTGATATATTCATTCAATACTTCTGTCACCAGAAATTTCTTCAGGCTCTGACGAGCTATTGTTACTTCTGCCATGCTGTCTAGCATCGTCAGACCTCTGACCCTTAGTCGAAGGCATACTCTCTCCCCAGCAGCTCCACGCTTATTTCACCGTCGTTGAGCCTTCAATCCTCCTCCTGGGAGGTTTTCGAGACCGCAGCCTGCCAGTTCTTCCTCCTGTTGCCTCTGCCTGACTCCGCCCCCTGGGTTTTGTAACTCCAGGTATTATCTTGTGTTTTAATTCCTGGTATTGTCGCGTGTTGTAATTCCTGGTATTATCTTGTGTTTTGTTTTTTTCCTTACACCTCAGTGCCCATTCTTCGCCGTTCCCCTTTCTCCCGCTTCCTGTTCCTGTCACTGCTCCCCCTGCATCCCTGCCCCCCTGTCCACATCCGATCCTGCCTCCCAGCTGCCTGTCCCTACCTCCTCCCCTACTTAATTGCAGCCGTTGGGCAGTCGCACCTCTGGCACGCCAAAGATGTGCCTAAAGCAAACTCATCTGCGCCTGTCTCCAACCCGACCGCGACCACCGACATACCCCTGGATCTGCAACCTCCCACTGCTACGAATCTGCCGCCCTCCTCTCACTCAACCCCGGAAGACCCAGAGACTGCCAACAGGCCTTGCTTGCCGAACACAACCCACGGCCAGTTCTCCTGCCTTCACTTCGCCAAACTTTTACCACCACCCCGGCCCCAACACCAGCACCAAAAATGCTTCCTCCTCAACGTGCATTCTGTACACAAACACTCCATGGAAATCTGGTACCTACTCGGGGCTCACTCGCCCGACATCACCTTCTTCACAGAGACCTAGACAAACACCGCCTCTGCCCCCTACATCAACACTGCCATCCCGGACAGATACAAGATCCCCACGGAAAGACTGCCCCAACCACCAGGGAGGAGGCATCGCCATCACCCACAAAAGCACCCTCCACCTCACCACATCCAGCGAAAACCCTTCCTTCACAGAACACCTGCATTTCCAGATTTACACCAGCACTAAGACCACACTCTGTGGAACACTCATCTACCGGCTCCCGGACACCCTTCACCACCACCATCACCGACTTCATCGTACCCCACGCCAATCGCATCAATGAACTACGTACTCATTGGAGACCTCAACTTCCACCTTGACAACCCCAGCAACCCCAACTCTACCATCCTACGTGCCAACCTCGCCAGCATCGGACTCAACTAACTTGTCACCACACCAACACACAGAGCAGGACTCACCCTCGACCCCATCTTCGCTGCAGGCAACAATGTTCCCTTCAGCCACACCACGTAACCACCATGGACCGACTACCACTGCGTTCTCTTCACCATCGATAAGCCCAAGGCACCAAAACCAGATCCCCACCAACCACGAAGAAACTGGAGCAAGGTCACGGACGAGCAACTAAACACCACCCTCACCGAGACAACCACACCTGCGCATCCGACACAAACAACACAGCAGGAGGACTCCACACCTGGTTCTCCAACTGCGCAGACGAGCTTGCCCGCTAGGCAACCCTGGCAAACAACACCCAAAAAAGCTACTTGTTTCACCACCGACCTCCAAGAAGCCAGGTGCACCTGCAGATGCCTTGAAAAGAACTGGAGGAACACCAAGAGAACCAATAACTACTCCACCTACATGGACGCCATGATGGACTACCACAACGAAATCAGAACAACCAAATGGAACTTTATCCACAACAAAATCCTCACCAACTCCACCAACTCAAAGGAACTCCTCAGTGTCATTCAGGAATTCACCAACCCACGCAGCGAAGCCACAGACGTCAACCCAGTCCCAAGATCTCTGCAACAAACTTGGAACCTACTTCCACTTCAAGATCAGAACACTCTATGACAACTTCATTGACCACCCACAAGAAGCCACAGCCAGCACCCCGCCTCCCCAAGACACTAGCAAGCCCACCATCTCCAATTGGACACCAATCACGAACGAAGACACTGCCATAACCATGAAAGGCATCCTCTCGGGGGCCCCGCACATCTACCACATCTACACCATCACACCTGAACTGCAATGCACCATCAACACCACCTTCAAAGCGGGCACCTTCCCAGATGACTGGAAGCGCGCTGAAGTCAGGCCCCATCTCATCAATCTCACAGCCGACCGCACCAACCTCAAAAACTACCGGCCCATCTCGCTTCTCCCTTTCGCAACCAAAGTGGCAGAGAAAACAGTCAACAGGAAACTGACACGATTCATCAAAGAGCACGCTGTCCTCGACCCGTCCCAATCCGAAGCAACCACTGCACCAAGACTGCCCTACTCGCCGCCACGGACGACACCCGCACCCTCCTGAACCAAGGCCACAGCGCAGCCCTCATCCTCCTTGACCTGTCTGCGGCCATCGACACAGTCTCCCATCGGACACTAGTCGCCAGACTACACAACGCTGGCGTACAAGGAACTGCCCTTGACTGGACTACCGCCCTTCCTCTCCGCCCCCACGGACATCACCTGCGGAGTCCCACAGGGTTAATCTTTGAGCCTAACCCTCTTCCAACATCTACATCGCTTATAAAGCCACAGGCAATACTGGACCTTTGTTCCTGAAGGAAGCTCTTGATGCCTACACCCCCAACAGATCTCTACGGTCATCTACAGCAAATTTGTTGAAGGTACCCCACCTTAAGACAGCTTAATGGGGTGATAGGCGGTTCACCGTCACCACAGGCAAATTGTGGAATTCTCTCCCCATCCACATCAAGTCCAGCCCGACCCTAATTGCCTTCAGGGAAATGATAAAAACATTGCTTTTTAGCCAATAGTCTATAGATCATGGTTCATGCTTGCTTTCCGAAGCGCCAAGACACCCACAGGTATTTGCGTGCTTTATAAATTGTATAAAATAAATAAATAAATGGCCCCTCGCAGCCACATTTCCACAACACGGCCTTAACATCTTGTCCTAGGCTGACGACACCCAGCTCATCCTCTCCCTCACCAAAGACCCTGCCACCGCAAAACTCAACTTCCAGAGAGGAATGCAAGAAGTCGCAGTCTGGATGACCAACAGCTGCCTAAAACTCAATGCAGAGAAGACAGAAGTCCTCATTCTCGGTACCACTCCTTCAGCATGGGACAACACCTGGTGGCCCACAGCCCTCGGAAGCCCTCCCACACCCTCAGACCCCGCCAAAAATTTTGGCATCATACTCAACTCATTGCTTGCCATGAACCGACAGATCAACGCCGTCTCCTCCAGCTGCATCAACACCCTCTGCATACTCCGCAAGACTTTCCAATGGATCTCCCCTGAGTGAAGAAAGATAGTTACCCATGCACTCATTACCAGCAGACTGGACTATGGCAATGCACTCTACACCGGCATCAACAAATCCCTACTCTGTAAGTTCCAAACATTACAGAACACCACAGCCAGACTTGTCCTGGGCATCCCCAGCACGAACACATCAGCCGACACCTCCGGAGACTCTACTGGCTTCCCGTGGAGAAAATAATCACCTACAAAATCCTCACGCACACCTACAAATGCCTACACAACAACGGACCCAAGTACCTCAACGACAGATTAAACTTCCACGTACCCAAAAGAAACCTGTGCTCGTCCAACCTCGCACTGGCTAAAACCCCATGCATTCACAAAGCCAGAGCAGGCAGAAGATCGTACGCTCACATCGCAGCCAAGACCTGGAACGAGCTACTGGCAGACATAAGACACGCCCTCTCCCTGAACACCTTCAGGAAGACTCTCAAGAACTGGCTCTTCAGCTGAACGGAGTCTTCTCTCCCACACCCCCCACCCTCAGCGCCTTGAGACCCTCTCGGGTGAGTAGTGCACTTTTAATTCGCTGATTGATTCCCCGTTCAGAAGCTGAGTACTCAGTAACCTGGGCATTTCTAATTTTTAAGCCAGCTACGTTCTTCTTTTTGAATTGGGGCTTTGCTTTAGGTTTCTTTTCTTGTTTGACAATGAAATCTGAAGTATGATGTCTTTCCCTTTTTCCCTTTGGTTGATCTTCAATACTTTCTGACCATCCTTCCCTCTCCAAACTTGTCGATGACCCCTGAAAGGAACGAAAGAAACTTGTATCAGAATACTGATACCTGTCAGGTTTCCTACTGTTATCACGATTCCTAAGGTTGTACCTCTTTTTAAAGGACTCTTGTTGGGAAGACCCACCCCTTGATCGTAAAGTGTTTCTGTTATTAATATTTTTAGATTGATTATTATCCCATTTCTTTTTAGAAGAAATGGGTGCTTACTTTGAGTTATCCTTATCAGAACTACTCACCACTTGTGGTGTCCCTGGTTTGGCTCCCAAGCTATCTCTACCTAGTGAAGCATAGGTTTCTTTGATAATTTTTGGTAATGCACGCTCCTTAAGCGTTGGCATACAGCATGGGTACTCACAAACTTTCTCTCGGGGGCCAAATTTACAGTGTGATTTGTGGCTGAGGGACGCACCGGTGGGGGCGGGGTCAGAGGGGGAGGGGGCCTGGCTAAAGCAAACAAAAATTGTGACCATGAGGTTGAACACAGGTCCCTGCAGCAGACACCTTCGTCCACTGAGCCACCAGACCCAGTATACACACATCTTTCTCTCTCTCCCTCCTTCTCTCCCATCTTCTCTCTCTCTCCCTCTCTCTCTCTCTCTCCCTCCCTCCCTCTCCCTCTGTGTCTCCCTCCCTCTCTCTCCCTTCCTCTCCATCCCTCTGTGTCTCCCTCCCTCCCTCCATGTCTCCCACTCTCACTCTGTGTCTCCCTCCCTGTCTCCCTCTCCCTCTGTGTCTCCCTTCCAGTCTCCCACTCTCCCTCTGTGTCTCCCTCCCAGTCTCCCACTCTCCCTCTGTGTCTCCCTCCCTCTCTCCCACTCTCCCTCTGTGTCTCCCTCCGGGTCTCCCACTCTCCCTCTGTGTCTACCTCCGTCTCCCACTCTCCCTCTGTGTCTCCCTCCCTGTCTCCCACTCTCCCTCTGTGTCTCCCTCCCTGTCTCCCACTCTCTGTTTTCCTCCCTCTGTGTCTCCCTTCCTCCCTCCCTCTGTGTCTCCCTCCCTCCGTGACTCCCTCCCTCCCACTGTGTCTCCCTCCCTGTCTCCTACTCTCTGTTTCCCTCCCTCCCTCCCTCTGTGTCTCCCTCCCTGTCTCCCACTCTCCCTCTGTGTCTCCCTCCCAGCCTCCCACTCTCCCTCTGTGTCTCCCTCCCAGTCTCCCCCTCCCTCTGTGTCTCCCTTCCAGTCTCCCACTCCTCCTCTGTGTCTCCCTCCCAGTCTCCCACTCTCCCTCTGTGTCTCCCTCCCTGTCTCCCACTCTCTGTTTCCCTCCCTCTGTGTCTCCCTCCCTCCCTCCCTCTGTGTCTCCCTCCCTGTCTCCCACTCTCTGTTTCCCTCCCTCCCTCTGTGTCTCCCTCCCTCCCTCTATTTCTCCCTCCCTTCCTCCCTCTGTGTCTCCCTCCCTCCCACTGTGTCTCCCTCCCTGTCTCCCACTCTCTGTTTCCCTCCCTCCCTCTGTGTCTCCCTCCTTCCTCCCTGTCTCCCTCCATCTCTCTGTGTCTCCCTCCCTCCCTCTGTCTCCCTCCCTCCCTCCCTCTTTGTCTCCCTCCCTGTCTCCCACTCTCTGTTTCCCTCCCTCCCTCTGTGTCTCCCTCCCTCCGTGTCTCCCTCCCTCCCTCTGTGTCTCCCTCCCTGTCTCCCACTCTCTGTTTCCCTCCCTCCCTCTGTGTCTCCCTCCCTGTCTCCCACTCTCTGTTTCCCTTTCTCCCTCCTGCCCTCTCTTTGTGTCTCCCTTCTCCCTCCCTCTGTGTCTCCCTCCCTCCCTCCCTCTGTGTCTCCCTTCCTCCCTTTCTGTCCTCTCACCTGTGTGTGTGTGTCAGCCCTCAGCCCGGGCTGAGACAGCTTCCCCGGCCGCGCGCACACAGCCGCACCAAGTACTTCATGGGTCTTTAAAAGACCATTTACATGTTAATTAAGCGTTGTTGAATTTCACCTTCTAGGCCCCTGCAGCTCCCCTCTGACAATCACTGGAACCCCCCGGACCTCCTCGGAGCAGAGTCTGAGTCTGTGCTGCTGCGGCTGTATTTGCGAACACTATTTAATTTATTTAATTTTAAACACAGGTGTCTGCAATGTCCGCCGGCCGCCCAGGAAGGCTTGCCGGGCCGCCACCGGCCCGCAGGCCATACTATGAGTACCCCTGGCATATAGGTACCACTGCTGCTTCCCCCTTGATGTTGCTCAGAATAATTGCCAAGACTTAGTCAAAATGACCCATCAGTTCCATCCACAAGTCCAGGGCAACTCCTGTCCTGTACTCATTCTGTATCTGTTTTAATACATCAGGAATAACTGATATGGTTGGGGTACTGTGTATTCCAACCATAGCAAAGATTGTTCCCCATGTGGGACAATCCTCCAGTGAGGGAACCATTCCCATTGGCAAGCAAATTGTTAACATTCTGTGTTTTTCCTGTGGACCTGTACCGGGAAATACTGCTTCTAACTGTGCTATCTTTTCAACGATCCAGAATGGTACTTGATCCCTTTTTGATGGGAACGCACCCATTATTGCTTTAGTGTTTGTGGACTAATTATTGATTGGGCTGGGTCTGAACTATTCCAGGTGGAGCAGCTCACACAGGTTTCCATGTGAGTGTTCGCGTGATGAAATGGACAATATGTCTGCCCTAAGTGCGCTGGGGATGCCCAGACGTGGGTCCCAGGCACTCCACACCACTTGGAGTCAAGCTAGCCGGGCTGAAGAGAGGTGTTACCTCGAAACCGGTCCGGTCCTCGGATGCTTGATTCCGGTCTGGGAAAGATATGGCTGTTGTAGTTCGGACTGGACTGTTCCCATGGGGCAACAGGGTCAGAGCTGATTTGCATAAAGCCATTATCTGACCCAGGGTGGTGTGGAGTGCAAAAAAACGATGGATTTGGGCCCAGATCTTTTGACTGGGGGAGTGTGTGACATTGATCCACATTCAGTCCATCACTTGTTGTTTTTTGCAATATGTCTGTATAGCCTTACTACTTCTTTGTAAAGTGTACGCACTTCCCCTTCTGGGAGTGTGTCTATCCCAGGATGCGGAGTGTAAGCCGCGAAGACCGGCCATGTCGCTCCTCCTATGCTGAGCGGACCACATCTTACAACCGAAGTTGTGTGATTTACGGCCTCTTTCAACCAGTTTTTATGTTGCTGGTAAGTTAACGGAACTTCAATGTCCTCGTATGGGATGTATCCTTCTGGTGGATCCACTTCAATATATTTGTAATATAATTGTGTCTGTTGATCTGCAGGTGGGAATTTTACCCAGGAATTAAATACCTCTGTTACGAACACCTTGTGTGCCTCAATCATGAAGGAAACATGGCCACCTGCTTCAGGTAATCCATGTTCTAACAATTTCAGAGTTACTGTCTGTCTGCATTTCTCTGTGATATTTAGAGCAGCATTTCCCACACTGTGGTCCGCGGACTACCCAGGGGTCCGTGGCACATTCCCAGGAGGTCCGCAGGACTGGAGTGCCTAATGTAAGAGGTGTGACAGCTATACAATCTGGCCCCCAGGCTCACAGCACATGAGAGGTGTGAATGTTGCTGGCACCGGGACGGCAAGACTGCAATGAAATTTGGCCAAACACCCTTCAGCTATAGGTGCAAGCTGAAGGGTGATTGCCCTTTTATTGTATTATTCACTTCTGCCCATCATCCGATGCCGAGATTGAAGAGCATTGGAGGCTGGAGCACGTTGAACAGGCAGGAGGGCTCTTCTTCTGGGACTGTATGTAAGTGTTTAATTTGTGTGTGCGTGTTTGTGTGTGTTTCCCTCGTTTTTTGTGCCCTTCTGCCCTCTGTTCCACTCGTTTTTTGTGCCCTTCTGCCGTCTGTGCCACTCATTTTTCCCTTGTTTTTTGTGCCTTTCTGCCCTCTGTTCCACTCGTTTTTTTGTGCCCTTCTGCCCTCTGTGCCACTCGTTTCCCTCATATTTTGTGCCTTTCTGCCCTCTGTTCCACTTGTTTCCCCCTCGTTTTTTGTGCCTTTCTGCCCTATGTTCCACTCGTTTTTTGTGCCCTTCTGCCCTCTGTTCCACTTGTTTTTTTGTGCCCTTCTGTCCACTGTGCCGCACTTTTTCCCCTCATTTTTTGTGCCTCTCTGCCCTCTGTGCCACTCGCTTTTCCCTCGTTTTTTGTGCCCTTCTGCCCTCTGTTCCACTCGTTTTTTGTTACCCTTCTGCACTCTGTGCCACTCGTTTTTCTCTTGTTTTTTGTTCCCTCTGTTCCACTTGTTTTTTGGTGCCCTTCTGCCCTCTATGCTACTCGCTTTTCTCTCGTTTTTTGTGCCCTCTGTTCCACTTGTTTTTTGGTGCCCTTCTGCCCTCTATGCTACTCGTTTTTCCCTCGTTTTTTGTGCCTTTCGGCACTCTGTTCCACTCGGTTTTTGTGCCCTTCTGCCCCCTGTGCCACTCGTTTTCCCCCTGTTTTTTGTGCCTTTCTGCCCTCTGTTCCACTCATTTTTCCCTCATTTTTTGTGCCCTTCTGCCCTCTTTTCCACTCTTTTTTGGGCTCTTCTGCCTTCTGTTTTTTCATTGTTTTTGTGCCCCTTTTTCCTTCTGTTCCACTCGTTTCCCCCGCCACTGTGCCCCCTGCGGCCCCGCCCCCCTTGACTGCCCACTGCTCATTCGCTGCCCCTTATCACGATAACTATAACTTATTATAGTTATCGCTGGGTTGTAGTTGTTGCACTTTTAGATCTTTTCTTCTCTAAAATTTTTTTTTAATTTAAAGTGTTATTCGTTTTAGAACATGGGTACTCACAAACTTTTTCTCGGGGGCCAAAATTACAGTTTGGTTTGTGGCCGAGGGACGCACAGATGGGCCTGTGAGATGGAGGTGGGGTCCGTGGGGAAGTGGGGTAAGTGGAGGCGGGGTTACTGGGTCATAAAAAAATCACCCATTTCCAAAACATTAGTAGACAATGCTGTATTTCGAAATGCAATATATGTGTGTATGTAGCCCTAATAATAACTGTCAATATTTTTATTTTTACTGGGATCTGTGTGTTTCTGACCATAGCTTTCCATCTTTGCCTTCTGACAAACACCCAGTTCCCTGTTCTTAGGCCCCCAGTTGCACAGAGCGGATCTACCACATGGTGATCAGCAATAAATCTTCTCGCTTACATTCACAAATTAACCTAATTGGTGCACGCCTGCTACCTAGGGGGGTTTTCTGTTTGGTAAATTCATGGCACTGGTGGAAATGTGAAAATTAGTAGTTTTGGTGAGAATGCGTAACCCAAATAATCAATACTATACCTTCCACCAGGGGACATATCATAATTGGGGAAAAACTGTGCATGCTATATACAAGGTCATATGTAAACGAGTACTATCTGAAGTTTGTTAGCCTTCTAATTATGGATGTTGCAAAGCCTTGCACAAGGGAAAATGCATTTCCACCTTTACCCCTACCACCTAGCAAGGGCAGTGCCTTAGGAAGTCTGTTCAGCCGGCCCACATCCTAGCAACGTCTTGTTTAGTGACCTTCCATTTCAGAGGATTTGAACAGTTTTGAGATATTTTTAGAGCTTCTCCTAGCTCAAAATGGTGTCATTTCCAATACTTACCTTTTCCCATTGACTTCATTGCTTTGGTTCGCTTGCAAGCAAGTGTCACTCTAAGTGGCATACATTTTTTTGTGAAACAGAACGTATATGTACACTGAAACCTTGACAATGGCACACATATGTCATCTGAAAACCTGCCAGCTATGTCCTCATTGGCATTACATCAATGACCACAAGTTATATCCTTCACGTGGATTTAAAAAAAAGACCAAATCAACATTCACCTTAGTTGCATCATAAGTTGCATGAATCAGGAGAAACCTGCCAAGGAAAACCACTATGCTTTGGCAGAGCTGCCAAGTTTTCAGTTAGCTTATGTGTGACATTTCCATACTTGAGGACTGCTTATGTGTGACGCTGTTACATCTTATGTGTAGCATTTTGAGTGACACTTATCACTTCCATCTACTAAATGTTCTTGGATACACTCTTCATTTGTCGCTCAGTAGAAGACACAACTCCTACTCCGATACCTCTTAAAATTGCTCTGAACAACCCCTTAATGGCCCTGTTGAGAGTTTACAGTACTAAGCCCCAAGATCATCATGCAAAATTCAGTGGTGAAAATGCAAAGTAAATTGATAGAGGTAGGATTCCTTTCCTCTGTCCAGTCTGCGGTACAAACACCAGCTCATAAAACTTACCACATGTATCTAACCTAGCAATTAAAGCATAACTGACAGCAGGCTGCCATATTCGTAATGGACTTAGAAAGTACTTGCAAAAATACAGTAGAGGCATTGTAGTGTCATCTCCAAAAGTATCATCATCGCAGGTAGGTGCATGTCATTTCATAATAATGCATGTATCAAGCAGCACGTCTACTACTATTCTTCCCTGAGCCCTACACTCAATGACTCTGCTCATGGGGTCTGCTGTGAGCCTAGGCTTTCACTCTGACCCTGTGCTCTAACTCTGACCCTACTGTTTCAGGGTCCCAGGGTTCCATGCTTGCTATATTCCTCTACTTTAACTCCATCCTACCTCTACCCACCACTTGGGCTTAATAATTCACATTTTTCCTGGCCCATCCCACAGCCTGGCACTCTGTCACAACTTTTTTCTTCTACTGTTGTTTTGCCCTCAGTGTTCACCACTCATGAGCAAGTGATGTCAGAGAGGTAGATGAGACGCTGATTGTCTACTCATGCTCCTTTCATGCTTTTCCAGGCGAATGCGGCCCCCTCAGGAATCACAGCAAGCAGAAATGGCATAGATTCCATGACTGCTGTTGTTTTCCATGGGGGCCGCAAGTGGCCCGTGTGCTGTACTTTGAGTACCGCCGTCCATTAGGAATGATTTCAGCCAGGGGCATAACGCAGGCCCCTGCAGTCCCTGGGTGGGCGGAGGGGGCAGCAGTTCAAGGGGAGCCCCACCATTTAGTCAAAGGCCAATGAATATCAGTGATATAGGGAGATTCTGGGGTCCCTCGTCACATTCTGCAGGGGGGCCCCCATCATTTTGCGTTATGCTACTGAGTTCAGCAGTGAGCGCCATCAACTTACCCAAAAAGTAGAAAAACCCATTCGTCTGACTCAAGTGCCTTTGCTCCTGAGGCTCACATCAGAGAATCATGGCCAGACCGTTGTACCTTTATTTTGTTGTGAGTTATTAATCCATTGTATAAAGGGGTGGCTGTTTGTGACTGCATGTGTTTCTGGTCCTCATTACGAGTTGGCCATTGCATTTTTGATTTATCAAGTAACATCATGACCAAAAAACAACACCAAGGTAAAGAGCACAATTATAATGGGCTCATCCTGAGTGTAATGGTAATTGTAAAATCTGGCACAATCACGGTTGGCACCTGTTTTTAGGTCTCGCGAACTATCGATGCGCGCATGCGCATCGAGCGGAGCGAGAATTCAAGTCGGCAAAATCTTCATGAAACCACCAGCTTTTTGCCTGGCGTTTTCATGAAGTTCATGTGAACCACGTGTTCAAACATGAACGCGCATCAGCCTCCCTCCATTTGCCGCACAGCACATCAAAGGGCTTCGCCCAGCGTGCGCTCTGCGGCTTCTCGGCTTCTCCTCCCCTAATTACGCCGCACAAAGCCTTCCTTGCATTTCTGCTCCCCCTCCCCAGCCAGCTTCCCCCAGGCCGTGTTCCCTCATCCCTCGCACCCCCTCCTCCTTCAGGCCCCCACCATTTGCTTCCATTTGCTTCCATTTGCTTTTGCTTTTGCCCGTAGTTGGTCTCCACAGGCAGTCTTGTTTCGTCATTGCTGGTCTTTCGCTGCCCCCTCTTTCCACTGACACAGATGTATCTTTCTATCTCTTCTTTCCACTGCTCGTGTCATTTGTTCCCTCTCTCCTTCCGTTCCTCTCCATCACTCTCTCTCTCTCGAGGTTAGCGTTTCACCCCTTCTGTCTCATCTAGATCGCAATCTTTCTCTCACACGCAATCCCCACACACTTGCACTTCTGTTTTCTTTCGCGTCTCTCTCCCCACCCCCTTCCTCGATCTCTCTCCGATCCCATCTCTTCCTCCTACTTCTCCCCCCCCTCCTTCTCATCCTCTCTCCCCCTCGTGCTCATCCTCTCTCCTCCCATCTCGGTCCTCTTCCCTTCTTGTCATTACTTTCCTTCCTTTCCGCCTCACACCAGTTCCGTGTCCTCTCTGCGCATCTCTTCTTCCACACCAGCGTCCAATACAGTAGTTTTTGCTCACACTAACTCGCTATCTCACAGTCATCAACACACAACATAGCCTGTTCCTGGTATCTTATCTCCTTTGTTTCGGAACTCATCTGAGATTTTTGTAATTCTGCTTTTTGTTTGCCGCTTTCTTTATCTGTACATCAATGCGGTGCTCTAGTTGAGAATGCCAATTGCTAGGTGCGCTGATGTTCCCCTCACGAGAACGCGATAACACAAAACAAGCCCCAGAGAATTTAAGCTTGACTCGACCATGAAGAGGAGATGAAAAAGAAAACAAGCATTGGCATAGCCAATAGGTCTCGCTTGTGGGACCTTATAAGTATTTTGTTTTGCAGCACAATATCCTTGTTGCATAATCGGATATTGTGCTGCAAAACTAAATACTTATAAGGTCCCACAAGCGAGACCTATTGGCAATGCCAATGCTTGTTTCAATCATTGGTTTTGTGCAAATTTAGCTTATTTGCTGTGTTTTGCATCTGTAATTGCTTTCAATTAATATCTGGCGAAAATTACTTTGGAAAAACACAGTATCATAACGAGGATAGAGTACGGTAAAAGTTAAAACCAGTTTCAAAGACCATTTCCTCGAATGAGGCTGCAAGTTGTGTGCAAAGTTTTTTTCTATCATGTCTTGTTTTTCATAGTACAAATATTATTTTCAGTACCTCGTGTGTTTGCTCTGTGTATGCAAAGTCTTACTTTACAACTTGTGGAAGGGCGAGATTTTGATCGATACCTTATCACTATTGATCCAAACCTCGATCTGGTCGACTGAACCTTTATTGCCTGTCTTTGAGGAAGAAAGTGCACCTCTCTGCAAGTTAGTTCACCCAATAAAGGACTCTGCTCCCAAAGATCACAAACAACTTCTAGCTTTCAAAAGTTTATTGTAAAGATATGATAAGCTGCAAATACAAGCATCTCAGAATGAGATTCACGAGATACACAGGTCCAACTACATACATGTGCTCTCTGAAAGCCCTCAGACGAGCAACGGAAATCACTAACACAAGTTCTAAGAATAATAAAGCTATCAGCATTGACGCATATCTCTCCTTCATTTAAGTTGGAGGAAAACGCACAGGTTAGGCTGTCCCTACCCTGCTCTAGATGGTATCCCTACTTAACCAAATCCCAACCTAACGAAGGTGTCAGCAGTGAATGACCCCCAAGGGAAGTCACTCACTCTAAGTCTCTTGGTGAAAACCTATAGTTCTCCAGTCATGACCCCTCTCTGCCTACCCATCCGCTCTCTAAAGGGTCCTCAGGTATCTGCTCTAACTCCACCCAGGGGTGCTGTCCCTAATACAAAACAGTCAACAACATTTGAGACGCCCCTCGTGAGAAGCCTCTCACGTGGTGTAGCTTCTGGCTTTTTCCATGCTGCTTTGTATTGGGCCTCGTACGTTGGAGTTGACCTTGCTTCTCAGACTCTTCTCCGGCCCGCTGATACCCCTTAAACATTCCGGAACCCTCCTCCATGTCTGGGCCGTCTACTGAACAGACCTCTATTCATTCATTTATAATTGGATCCCCCCTTTTCCTTGCAGACAGATATCTGCAGCCAAGAACCCAACTCTCATAGACTTCCAAAAAGGCTTGCAACATTTCTCAGCCCAGACATGTACGTATAAATCAATGTTTAAAATAATTCAGGCCCACAGCATTTCTCATAATGATTATAGCATTCAACTTCTTCATTAATTAAAGCATGTTAATACTCTTATTCTATTATTCAGTAAACACATCTATAAATCATGGCCCATTAATGCAATGGCCAAAACATTATTTCAATCTATGTCGTGAAAAGAAACACCTTCTAGCTTTGGCCCTGAGGCCTACCACATTCTGCGTTTTACCACATGCCATCTTACATTTTAGCAGCTACACGACATGAATTCAGGAATAATCACATCTAATAAAATCATATAGTGTCACACATTTCTGTATTAGTTCCACTTCTACTTAAATCTCTACATTAGCTATACATTCAGAATATAATTTCAGATACTATTAGCACTCATGGCATTTCTCCTCATGATTTATGCTTACTACAGGTAAGTGTGATGCACTCATACATTTAGGTCAGTTTGCGCTCTCTCAGTTCCCCCCTTTGATGACCTCTCGGGGTCATCACTAACATTTAAACTGCAGTTATTGCTGGCATAATTTGTCTCTGCGCTTCCAGAGCCCTCAGACTCCTGTACTGATTATCTTGTATGGCAGCCAATCTCTGCAGCTGTTCTCTTTGGGCCCTTTCTGACCTTCTTGCTCTGTACCATTTGAATACCCTCACCAATCCCCACAATATAATCCCACAGATCAATATTATGATGATAGGTTTTAGTATATACCACACAAAGCTTTTGCCTATGGTGGAAATCCACCCTCCAACTTCACTCATTCCGTGGCCCACCTTTTCCCAGACATTTTCTCTACTCAAGTCTTCGATCTCCTTGTGAATACTAGTTATGTTCCTAATAACTTTCTCAAGGGGCTTTGAATTGTCTGGAATGTAAGTACAACATTCCTGGACCTTCAAAGCCTTACAGACTCCGCCCTCTTTTGCTAGTAGGACATCTAACGCAAGACGGTTCTGAAGAACCATAGCCCTTATCGATTGCATCTCTCCTTCTACCAGCATTAAGGACTGAGCAGTGCTGGCAGACAACCTGTCGACAACTGTTGCCAGTCGTCTAATTTTAACATCATTAAGGATTACTCCCAAAAGAGGGAACATAGCTCCAAAGACATCTCCAACCATTTCTGCATCTCCTACATCTCTCTTTCCCCTTGATGATGTCTTGCCCTCGATGATCACTAAGTCTTGTGCATGATATATTTTGGGGAAGACAATTGCTAGGTAACATGATCCATACCAGTTGTCAGGTAGTCGCACGTAAGCATTTCTTCCACATACAAAATACACATTTGGAATCACTTGCATTCCCTTCAGGAAATCCTTAGTATAGTACTCTATATTGAAAGCATGTTCACAGTCGACTTCTCCCACGTATACATTTTCATAATACGTTTTGGCTCGGTGAAGACATAGCTTTCCTCTCTGCGTCTTATCTAAAGCTATTGGACCACTACTACCCTTTCTCTTGTGTGCCTTCTCTTCCTCGGTCCAATCTGTTTTCCATTGTCCTGATTTTTTCAAAATCTTTTGTCTCCTGTAACGATCATCCACCTGCCCTATGAACTTCTTCTCGACTTCTGACACCTTGCATGTCAGGTTATTTCTACGGGCATGTGAAGTATCTAAGGTAATCCAAGGAATGAAGAATTTGGCCAATCTGTCTTCACTCTTCCAGTAGTCCCATTTGTTCATCTGCTTATAATTTGGGACTTCTGGCAACACTGAATCATAGTTGGAGAAATAGTATTCAAAACTATCTCTCTCATAAAATATACTAAGCAATAAGCTACATGTAATTCCATATGTCAGCGGGAGGTGATGGTATCTAATGCCTTCATCTACAGACGCCGGCAACTGCATGCAGACATAACAGTCCTTAACCTCCATGGCATCCACGTATTCATATAAGAGTTTAGCATAAGCATTTGACCTAAAGTCTCCTTGGGACTCATCTACGTGTAACCTGCGGGCTTCTGCAGCTAATAACGCTTTCTCTTGAATGTTTTCCCTTTTCTCACCAGCAACAGTGGGTGTAAGCGTTTCTACAGATTTCACATCAGTTACCTTCGCCTCTTCCTCATGTCCCTTTACATAAGAAATTGTTACCACTAAAGCTATTAATATTATCACTCCTACTATTAGTGTACCTATTATACATTTAGCTCTGCGGTTCTGGGTGCCGGCCTCCATTTCGTCAGACAATATGGCTCTCTCTTATCTTAGCAAAAAGTTCTTTTCCTCTCGTTCCTTTACAGTCTCTTTTTTTCCTTTTTGTCTTTAGAATCCACACAACTGGAAGCTGACAACCTTTTTCGCAAAAGTCCTTTAACAGTTCAATAAAGACAACCCTAGCCCTTCTCCATCAACTCAAGGGAAGTTCCCTAAAATTCTCTGCTTCCTGGGCGCTAGGTAATCTTCTTTTTTCTGTTCACTTTATTTACAAAGTCCTTTAACAGTCTACTATCAAGCCTGTGCCTGCAGCTTCGATAGCAAAGTTCAGTATTTCCAAACGAAGATTGTGCTCTTCATGTGCTGTTATCGTTGTACCAAAGTCGGGGAATTGCAATTCTGAAAGAAACATGTGTTTTAACTTGCTGAGGCGGGGAGGTCTGGGGAGCATGAATGTTAGTGACCCTTCTTGTTCGACTCCGGGTACCAACAGTCGTATTTCCACGGTGACGATGGGCTCAGAACTGGACACCACCACCGCTCGAATCCTCCCTGTCTCCTGTTTCACAGACATTTGTCGCCAGATATGTCCACTCAGGAGTGGAGTATCTTCTGTTAGGCACACGCACTCTTTTTGACCTTCTTCGGTCCGGTGCTTCAGCGCCCTGAGCACCTTCTTCCGGGTCTGAGTCTTCTGATATCGGAGGAAGGGTTACCTCTGGAGTTGACCTCAGGCTAGAACTCCTTCTTTGCGGCCAATTAGCTTCTCCACGTGCCCTTCTACTCCTTCTCCTTCTTGTCTGTTCTCGCTCTCTGTCAGACTTGTCAGTGTCTGACTCGTACTCCCAGCTACTTTCTCCTTCTGTAGCGTCGTCTGTTTCGCTGTTGTACTGACCGTCCTCAGCTTGGTCAGACTCGTTCCCTGCTTCCGCTGGCACCTCTTCAGCTTGGCTAGCCCCCTCTATGGCTTCTCGGTCCTCTGCTGGACGTCTATCCGAGAGAGGAGCTGTTTCTTCCCGAGGTGCTGGAACCCTTCGCGTATGTGACGCGTGGATCCAATTGGGCAGGCCTCCCACCTTCACAGCCGTATTCGCAATCAAGATGATCTGGAAGGGCCCACGCCAACGAACATCCAAGCAGCTTCTTCTCACATGTTTTTTCACCAGGACCCAGTCCCCAGGATACAGGTCATGGCACGGGCCCTGGCACGATGGAACCTCGGCAGCCTGCACCTGAAGGGACACAGAACGAATGGCGTCAGACAGCCCCTTACAATAGTCCAGGATCATATCATCTGTGATATTTAACAGTGCAGTAGTTGGGACAGATGGCAGCCTCATTGCTCTCCCCATTAACACCTCATGGGGTGACAACCCCGTTCTTCTGTCTGGGGTACTACGAAGGCTCATGAGAACCAATGGCAGGGCGTCAGGCCAACTCAGGGTCGTTGAGGAGCACACTTTGGCAATTCGGGCTTTGATCGTGCCATTGATCTGCTCCACAATTCCTGAGGCTTCTGGTCGGTAACTACAATGCAACTTCTGATCGATATTTAGAGCTGCACAAATCATCTTCACAAGCTCGCTATTGAAATGCGTTCCCCTATCTGATTCCAAAGAGGCCGGCACCCCGAAGCGCGGAATGAGTTCCCTAAGCAGTAACTTGGCCACTGTGAGGGTGTCGCACCTACGTGTAGGGTATGCCTCAACCCATCTGGAGAACACACAAACAACCACCAGGACATAGCGGAGGCGGTTGCATCTCGGCATTTCAATGAAATCTATCTGCATTCGATTGAATGGACCTCCAGACCTTCCTATGTGACTCAGTGCAACTGGTGTTCTTTTCCCTACGTTCAGCTGCTGACAGGTCACACAACGCTGACACACTGCTTCTGCTGCTATTCGAAACTTAGGATTGTACCAAGTCTGTCTAAACACTCTCAGCATAGCATCTCTCCCTAAGTGTACGGGACCATGTATGAGTCTGGCCATTGGACTCACCATCTCATTGGGCAACACTGCTCTGCCGTCTGCTGAGACCCAAAAATGGGACTCACCCATTACACATCCTGCCTTTTCCCATGTTTCTTTTTCAAAATCAGGAGCATTTTCTTGCATGTTTGACAGTTCATCCCAAGTATCAACAGTTTCCAATATCATGGCTAATTCAGTTCTTACATTTATTCCACCCACTTCCACCTCTGTGAAAGAGTACCCTTGTTCTGCGCAATACCGCGCAACTTCATCAGCATATCTATTGCCTTTCGAAACGAAGTCCTCATTTCTGGTATGTGCGGTGCACTTTACAACTGCGATACCTGCTGGGCATTGCAACGCCTCTAACAACAGGCGCACAAACTCTCCATTGCGAATGGGAGAGCCTGAAGAGGTCATGAACCCTCTTTGAGACCATAACTGCCCGTAATCATGAACCACCCCATAACCATATTGGCTGTCGGTGTATATGGTGACTCGAATTTGATTGCTTGCCAAGCAAGCACGTGTCAAGGCAATAATCTCGGCTACCTGAGCGGAGTGTACTCCTTCCAGGCACCCAGCTTCCACAACTCCAGTAATTGTACAAACAGCATAAGCTGCTCTCAACTGCCCAACTTCGTCTCTTACACATGAGCCATCGACAAAGAAAATTTCATCTGGGTCAGTCAGTGGCTCATCTACGATGTCGGGTCTGGGTTTGGTGCATAGTTCAGTCACATCGAGGCAGTCATGGTCTGTACATTCATCATCATCCTCGATATCATTTGGGAGTGGCATCAAGGTGGCAGGGTTCAAAACAGAGCATCTCTTGAGGGTCACATTCTCTGCAGCAAGAATAACTTGCTCATAGCGCGTGAGCCTGCTGTTGGTCAGATGCTGTGTTTTGGTCCTGGTCATCAACAGTTCAACAGAATGGGGCACGCACACCTCTAACGGGTGCCCCATGACGATATTTTCACATCTCTCAATGCTGACACCCGTTGCAGCAACGGATTTGAGACATCCGGGCAACGCTGCGGCTACTGGGTCTAAAGTAGCCGAGAAATAAGCAACTGGTCTACGGGCATTCCCATGGATTTGGACTAACACAGACAACGCGCAACCTTCTCTCTCACAACAGTAAAGAAAAAATGGTTTATTGTAATCAGGCATTCCCAATGCCGGAGCACGACACAGGTCCTCTCGCAGCTGTAGGAATGCCATCAAACAGTCTTTGTCCCATGGTACCGGATCGCTCACCTCCTTATGCGTCAGTTTTTGCAAGGGCTTTGCTTTCAGTGAAAAGTTCGCGATCCACTGTCGGCAATAACCCACCATCCCTAGGAACATCCTGACCTCTCTCTGTGTCTTAGGCGCATTCATTTTCATGATCGCCTCTATCCTGTCTGGTGACACCTTTCGTTTGCCTTTCTCTATTCGGTGTCCCAAGTACTGCACCTCTGTCAGGCAGTACTGCAACTTTCCCGGGGACACCTTGTGCCCATTGGCAGCTAGGTGATTTAACAAAGCAATGGAGTCCTCCCTGCAAGCTTCTTCTGTTTCTGACGCCACAAGGAGGTCGTCTATGTACTGGACCAGAACTGACTTCTGGGGCAGCACTAGACTTTCAAGATTTTTCTTCAAAAGCTGGTTAAAGATCGATGGGCTCTCTGTATACCCCTGAGGGATACGACACCATGTTAGGACGCGATTTTCCAGCTTAAATGCGAAAAGAAAATGGCTTTCTTCGTCCAGAGGGATCGAAAAGAAAGCCTGACAAAGATCAATCACAGTGAACCACTCAGCTTGGAATGGAATCTGAAACAGTATCACTGATGGATTCGGTACCACTGGACAACATGAAACGACTATGTTATTAATCTTTCGAAGGTCCTGTACTATCCGAAATTTCCCATTTGGTTTCTGCAGACCCATAATCGGGGAGTTGCATGGACTACCCACGATTTCTTTCAGTATTCCCTGTTTAATCATGGACTCGATCACGGGCTTTATGCCTGCAATCGTTTCTGGAGTCAATTTATATTGGGGTGTTCTTGGGAACTCAGCATGCGGTTTCACTACAATTTTCACTGGGTCCACCCCTTTGACCAATCCTATCTCTTCCCCAGTGAAATCCCATACTTCTGGTGCCACTGTCTCTCTCAAGTCCCAGGGGAGCTCATCTACTGTTAAAGTAGGGTACAGCTCCACGCATATTCTTGAGTTTGCAACTTTGAAGTCTGCATCATCATCATTGGTCAATACCTCCACTCCCTGAGGTGTACAGTATATAGTACAATTCAATTTACACAACAGGTCTCTTCCTAGCAGACACACAGGACTTGAATCGCAAACCACAAACTGGTGCTCATCGCTGTACTTCCCTATTTTCACCTGTACCGGTTCTGTCAATTGGCTGGTTATTCTCCTGTTTGCGACCCCTACCACTTGTACGGTCTCTCCAGACATGGGCAGGTCTGGAACTGCAGCTGATCTGATCGTGGACCTAGTGGCTCCTGTGTCCACCAGAAATGTCGTGGGGCACCCTGCTACTTCTGCTTCAACATAGGGTCCCCTCTGATCCACTTCCAAGGCTGCCCCGAGGGTGCAGTCTTCTCTTTCCACTCTCTGTCCGGTTAATGGGTCCACATAATAGCACTCTTCTCCTTCTACAAACAGGGGCATCTGTCTATAGGTCTTACCCATGGTCCCTACTCGAGGAGGTTGCGGGAACTGGGCTCGGGGAGGAGCCCCCCCCCCTTTGAGCACCTTTCCTTGGTATGGCGTCACCCCTCTTGTAGGCGCGTTCTGGACCTCTTCCTCCTCTATCTCTTGTTCTCCTATCTCTACATTGTAGGGACACTCGCGTTTCCAATGCCCCACCTCGTTACACTGGTGGCACCTAGTCGTTTTCTTCAAGGCAGCTATGTCTAATCTGGGTCTAAAGGTGGAACTCTCCTCATTGCCCTTGTTCTGACTGTACTGCTTCTTTCCTCCTGTACCTGTTCCTTGCTGCTGTTGCTGCTGTCCCCCCTTTCCTGCTGCCTGCATCTGTACCACCATCAACTTTTCTTTTAGTTTCTTAGCCTTGGAGTCTATCTCATCACAGCAGTACCTGGCATACCTCAGTATTTCGTCTAGGGGTTTACTTTGCCAACAAATCGAGTGTTGCTGAATCATTAAACTAATATCCGGTCTCAGTCCCAGGACGAACTTGGACACGAATTGCCCTATGTCTTTTGGATCCATTACATCCAGGCCGCTATACTGTTTAAACGCCTTCAGTAATCTCTCGTAATATTCGTGGACGGTCTCTTTGGGTTCCTGTCTGGTTCGGTCTATTCTGACCCAATCTATGTCTTGCATTGGCACTTTCTCTTTCAGCCAATTCATCACTCTCTCGAATTTTGCCATCACAATCTCGGACGGCCCATTAGTCTTAGCATCTCTCTCTGGCTCCGTTGTGGGCCACTCAGCGCTAACCTTGCATGCTGTCCACAGATCTCCTGGTACTACAATGTCAAACAGCGTGTTCAGATCTATCCATAGGACCTTTGAGATTTTTACAAATCTCTCAACTTGCTTGTACCACTCCACCGGGTTTTCCCGCAATTTGGGGAAGGAGGTGGTAAAAGCAGCTAAATCTCCCCTACTCCAAGGGACATGCACATAGTTCCCATTGGCGACTTCACGCAAAGGGTATGCTTCTATTCCCTGCAGCCTTCCTGGTGTCGTCCCAAGCGTGCTTCTCCTACCGGTCCCTTTCTTGGACCACCTTTCTTCCCACTTATCTAGTGCCCTCCATGTCCTTATTCCAGTGATCAGTTCCCTTATATGCGTTTTCAGCCCAATCGTTCTCCTCTCATCTAGGTCTCGATCTGTGTAATGTAGCCTGTGGTTACCCTGTAATGCTTTGGTTCTTGACAGATCCACCATATATTTGCCTGCTAGTTCGACTAACTTCTCATGGATTGCTCTCGCCTTTCGAGTGATATCCTTTGCCATATACAGTATTTCATCCTGCTCATACATTTCCATTCTTTCTAAAGGCAGGGTACCATCTATCATGTCATCCAGGTCTGACTTTAAGCTGGCGACATCGAGTCTCTTAGCTTTTATCTCAGCTCGCAATATGTCTTTCGAAGGGGGCTCACTGGTCTCCCTACCATCCCAACTTCGAGCTCTACGTTTGGGCTCGGGAGAGTTAATGGGTACTCTCCCTTGCTCCCATCTCTCCAGGTCCCATGCTCGGCCATCCGATCTTGGAAGGTGATGGAACACGGGCCTGTTACCCCCACTCTTACTCTGCCCACTCTCTTCTGCTTCTCTCCTTTCACCGTACGCCTCTCTGTTATTTTCCCTCTGGTCGCTACTCTCCCTTTGCCTAGTATCGCTCAGTATCCGATACGATCCTTCCTGGTTCCCCATATTCCCTGGGCTGCGCTCATTTCCGTCATCACAGGGACTATGGTGCGACCTCTCACAACTCCCATTCTGTTCTCTATTGCCGGGCACACAGTGTGGACACTTAAAGCTGTTTCTGTACTCTTGCGCTCTCCTCTCCCCTTCACTGAGTATTGGGCACGCCACCCCTCCACTCCCGGGGCCCCCGTTTTCCAGATCTGTTCTATTCCCACTCCGGGCCCAATGGGTGACTCCCCTACTATCCCTCTCTCTACAGTCCCACTCCGGGCTGCTCTCCCCAGCCCCGCAGTGAGTCCGAGCTCTGCTGTCCTGACTTTCCCTTTCAGCTTCTGCAGCTATGATGCTCTTGTGAGCCTCCACTGCCTCATCCCACTTCTTCATGTACTCGTTTAGCTCTTGAAAGGATTTTCGTCCAGATCCCCTCAGATCCACTGGCCATCTAGGGCCCCCAGGATCCCCTCCTGGGTCCCCTGCTGTGTGCATCGGGGTGCTCCACTCTCTCGGTATCGGCATCTGACTTGGGGAATTGATCGTATCGTTCCTCCTTGCCTTCTCTGCTCTTTCTCTGTCCTTCCGTACCCGTTCTTCCCCTCTTGCTCTTTCTTGGTCATATATCGATATTATAGGACCTATGGTAACAGGTACCTGTAGTGCATCTGGTAATCTGTAGGATGTGGCGCACTCCGTTTCCGGCGCTCTTTGTACCACAAACCTCCCAACTACCTGTTGCACCTGACTAGGCTGGGACAGCTCTTTCTTTGCCTCAGGATCCCACTCTGAACTGGGAAGCGGTCTATGCTCTCCTGCATTGCCCCCCTTTTCTCCTTCAGTATGCTCGACCTCTCCCCCTGCTCTATTATACGGGGGTGGCCTGTCTGTCAATAATCTGTTTATCAGGCTGTCCTCTGTTTCGCTCTCATCATCTTCTTCTAAGGGGCTTTTATTACCGGGCACCTCTAACACTGGGTACAATTTATTTACTTCCATGTTATGCACTCTCCATCTTTTAGCATCCGCATCCCACCTGGCATCCTGCACTGCCCTTACCGATCGTTTCACCCTTTCTTGTCGTCTGTTCATATTCTTTTCATGCGCTGCCCTAATCCATGCATCAAGGGCTTCAAACTGGGTCGGTCTAGGCAAGGGTCTCATTGAGGTCATGACTGATTTTAATCGATGTAACACCTCTAATCTGAACGTCCCGTACTTCGGGAACGTCAGTTCCTCATTTCCTTCAGTAATCTTACTCCACTCTGATATCCAAAGGATCGTATGCAGCCCAACATTCACTGCCATGTAACGAGCTGGCGTACCCTCCGGCGGGGCTTCTTCCCCCTCATACGATCCCCGCTTCTCTTTTTTAAACACCGCTCTCAGCCATTTAAAACACTTCATAATTATGCGCACAATATCCAGCCTCGCTACTCTGTTTACTTCCTGATGACAATCCACCAATCCTGTCGCGGCTTTGCTAGCTTGGCCTATCGCAGCGCGGTCTTTCTCCGGTCGGCCAATCACGTCGCGACACTTTCTGACGTCTTTTCTAGCTGGCCTATCACGGCGCGGTCTTTCTTCGGTCAGCCAATCACTGCGCGACACTACCTGACGTCACTTTTCTCCGCTTCGCAGCAGCACCCCTCCTTTCTCAACTCGTCTCCCGGTCATGCATGCGTCCCATTCATACACCGAAAAATGACTACTTCCGACCAAGCGGTCACTTCCCTCGACTGTACGTCCACAGTCTATATGTAATTGTCAACACAACTGACGAAATGTCTATCGTCTCTCTGATAGGTTGCTTACACACACAGTAACCTCCGACCAGCGTCCGTTACTCACGCACTCACTCTTACGTTCCCCCTATCTCGGTCTTTCGGGTGATCAATGGTACCTCATGACCCCCTTCACACTATTTGACAATTACTCTGGGTGTCCGATACACCCGAACCACTTAAGCTCTCCTTGAACTTAAGATTTCCACCGGTTGCGCGCGCTCACAACCTGTTCCACAGTCACTCTACAGACATTCAACTCCGCCAGACATTACAACATAGATACAATACAAAAACACCGCAATCTAACACGCATGACCCTTTATACTCACTCTCGACCGATACTGCTGCTTTTTCTGTCTCACGTCATCCGGATCTTCTTCGGCGGGCGGTTCTTCCGATCATCGATTTCTAGGGGCCTTGGGGTAAGCTAACCTGGCCTAGGTCACCGTCCTCAAGAAGGCAACCATCCTCTATAGCTACCAACTGGAAGGGCGAGATTTTGATCGATACCTTATCACTATTGATCCAAACCTCGATCTGGTCGACTGAACCTTTATTGCCTGTCTTTGAGGAAGAAAGTGCACCTCTCTGCAAGTTAGTTCACCCAATAAAGGACTCTGCTCCCAAAGATCACAAACAACTTCTAGCTTTCAAAAGTTTATTGTAAAGATATGATAAGCTGCAAATACAAGCATCTCAGAATGAGATTCACGAGATACACAGGTCCAACTACATACATGTGCTCTCTGAAAGCCCTCAGACGAGCAACGGAAATCACTAACACAAGTTCTAAGAATAATAAAGCTATCAGCATTGACGCATATCTCTCCTTCATTTAAGTTGGAGGAAAACGCACAGGTTAGGCTGTCCCTACCCTGCTCTAGATGGTATCCCTACTTAACCAAATCCCAACCTAACGAAGGTGTCAGCAGTGAATGACCCCCAAGGGAAGTCACTCACTCTAAGTCTCTTGGTGAAAACCTATAGTTCTCCAGTCATGACCCCTCTCTGCCTACCCATCCGCTCTCTAAAGGGTCCTCAGGTATCTGCTCTAACTCCACCCAGGGGTGCTGTCCCTAATACAAAACAGTCAACAACATTTGAGACGCCCCTCGTGAGACGCCTCTCACGTGGTGTAGCTTCTGGCTTTTTCCATGCTGCTTTGTATTGGGCCTCGTACGTTGGAGTTGACCTTGCTTCTCAGACTCTTCTCCGGCCCGCTGATACCCCTTAAACATTCCGGAACCCTCCTCCATGTCTGGGCCGTCTACTGAACAGACCTCTATTCATTCATTTATAATTGGATCCCCCCTTTTCCTTGCAGACAGATATCTGCAGCCAAGAACCCAACTCTCATAGACTTCCAAAAAGGCTTGCAACATTTCTCAGCCCAGACATGTACGTATAAATCAATGTTTAAAATAATTCAGGCCCACAGCATTTCTCATAATGATTATAGCATTCAACTTCTTCATTAATTAAAGCATGTTAATACTCTTATTCTATTATTCAGTAAACACATCTATAAATCATGGCCCATTAATGCAATGGCCAAAACATTATTTCAATCTATGTCGTGAAAAGAAACACCTTCTAGCTTTGGCCCTGAGGCCTACCACATTCTGCGTTTTACCACATGCCATCTTACATTTTAGCAGCTACACGACATGAATTCAGGAATAATCACATCTAATAAAATCATATAGTGTCACACATTTCTGTATTAGTTCCACTTCTACTTAAATCTCTACATTAGCTATACATTCAGAATATAATTTCAGATACTATTAGCACTCATGGCATTTCTCCTCATGATTTATGCTTACTACAGGTAAGTGTGATGCACTCATACATTTAGGTCAGTTTGCGCTCTCTCACTTGTATGTGCTATAAATTTAAAATACAGAAAAAAGAGGGTATACAATCTTTACTTTCAGAAAATATCATGTCTTCCTGTAAGAGTTAAGCATGTTATTTCTGACAGAGACTCAGGTCAGACAGCCTTCACCGCACTCACAAGGTTGGCACACCGAGGCTTCGCACAGTTGATGCACGGATTAAGGAAACAAGCACACCCCTGATGTCCGAATTGTTCAATGAGGCTGATTTTGGCGTCATCGATAATCTTTGCCAGTTGCCAGACCACAAACACAAACCCCCTGCATACGGGCCAAACGTACTTTAAAAATGTTTTTCTGTCATTTATTTTTGTAAAATGGAAATCGAGTACAGCCCAGCAACATCAGAGGACAATTCAAATATGTATCATTTCTCATGTTTATTCACATACTTGTCCGGAGCAATATGTGGCAAGAAGGAACATCTATTTACAATCATTAAACCACCGCATCAAAGCAAACTAATCAAGGGGGCTTTTCAATGTGGCAGTTAGAAAGTGAAAAACAACACCAACAACATGACAGCAGTTTCTCCAAAAAAAGATGCAGAGGCATAACTAGAGCCACATTTCGGTGGGGGGGGAACTAAACATTTTGGTGGGGGGTTGATTCTTCCAGCAATTGGCAGAGTGGGGCTCCAAGAAGGGGTGAAAAACAACAAAGCCTCGTTAACACGTAAATGGTCTTTTAAAGACCAGTGAAGTACTCGGGTGCGGCTGTAGTAATACGAGCCCCAGACGACCAGCCAGCCTACCAAAAACTGTGTGTGTGTGCCTGGGATGCTGTCTCACCTGGACTGACACAGATGACGATGGGGGGAGGGGGTGGGCGAAGCCCTTTGATCCCAATGAGCGTTGTGCGCCTGAACAGATATATCAAGTTTGTTTCTAATTGGAATCTGCAGGAGGATGACCTTTTGTGGGTGAGCTTGTCAGACACAGATTCTGCCCTTGCTTCTTTCATGCTTTTCCCAGTGAATGCGGTCCCCGAGGAATCACAACAGGCGGAATTGCAGTTGATTCCGATCCGTCTGTTGTTTTACACAGGGCCGCATGTAAAGGCCTGGCTGGCCGCAATTGGCCCGCGGGCCGTACTTTGAGTATCGCTGTTTTAGAATAACAAATTCCCCCTGTCAAACTATACTAACAAGTAAATTCAACTTCTGAAAGTGTTCCCTTCCCAATGTGCACAGCCTTTGGCCAGCCGGGCCCTCTGCCTAACCCACAATTAAGCCTGGGTGAAGTTTGTTTCTGCCACTTCTTTATTATAACTTTCCAGCATGCTGCAGACTTCTGTACAGCACAGCTTAAATACATAGGCAAAGTCAATATCTCTGGCTAAACACTTATACGGTCCCAAAGGCGAGACCTATTGGCTATGCCAATGCTTGTTCTTTCAGTCCCACCTCTCCCCTGCTTCTAAATTGAAAGAGGACTGTAATGGAAAAATTCATCTGATAGACTCATGGAAGTGAGGACTGTACCACTGACCCTCCCGGGGGAGACTGAGCTGGAATTCATAAATGTGTTTTGCTTCGACAAAAGAATCAATTACATATCACTGATCACCAGGTTGTCAAAGTAATATATTTCTGCTTGGGGATTCGTTTGCACACAAACAAAGACCTACTCCCCTGCTGACTTTGAACAGGGCCGTCCTGTCATGCGAGGTCAACCTCGAAGCGGGTGAACCAGGTTTGAGTCTCAGCAGGGACGCGCAACATCCTGTGATTCTGGGCAAATCACTTAATCTCCCAGTACAAAAATTAATGTGTCCATCTGTAACGAAACTGGTGGTCATGTGAAGTGCTCTGATACCTGATATCCTCGGTTCTAGTTTGCCCTATATATAACTCTTTAAAAAAAACTGTATGAAGGTTCACAGGTCTAAACCTGTAGGAACCAGTCGATAGGGTCTTCGGGGAGCTACGAGTTGCCCCTGTGTAAAAATACTATTTGTGTATGCCTGAACGGTTGTGGAATATGCTCCCTTATCAGGACCACTTAATAGACACTGTGTAGCCTTTGTGGTTTGTTGTTGGCAGGGGAAGGAGGCAGTGGGTACCTTAACAGGAAAGGGTCTCGTCAGGTGCCATGTGAGGCCTCTCTAAAATATGACTTAACTGCACTGCTCACCCATTGGTGGTAAAATGTTGTTCTACTGTCTGTGACTAAAGATTATGCCTAATAGGTGTTTATGGTAATTGGAATAACATTGTTCCATGATCTTGCAGAAACAATATGCCTCCTGTGCAGATACCATACTGCCATCTCTTGCACTTCCATGAGGAACTCCTAATAAAGGGCTTAAATTGCTCTATACACTGGACTCATCGATTTGTGTACTATCTTGTTAGAATTTTCACATTGGTTGCTTCTTGGTTACTTCCCATTAAAATTAAACTGAGCAAGTGGAATTTTCTTGAAGCAGTGCACATAAGATTCTCATATCCATGCATATGATTTGCTGGTGTCCTGTCTTTTCAAGAAGTGCTGATACAGTATTAAAATCTTCTTACAGGTGCTGCTTCATCTCTAAACGTCAAAGCATATATAGTCCAAAAACATCTGATGAGGACAAACTGTAGTAGGTAAAGTAGTGAAGGTCTACTACGTGCCTCACCAAAAAGCTTTGATGGAAATGGATTCAATAACCGGTTGTGAAATAGACTTGTCATTTGTATCCCAAACATAAGGAAGATGGATCGCTGGCTTAACCTTAAGCGGAAAGCCACTGAAGAAATCAATGATGGGCCATCATGGTCAAAATAAAGGGATTTAAGTGAAAAGAAAAGGAAGTGTCGCAGATACGATGGTAAATATTTACTAATGGGTTTCACATGTTCAGGTTCAGAACATGAACTGCAACCACAATGCGTGCTATGTTTTGAAATGTTGTCAAGTGAGGCCATGAAACCTTCTAAATTACAAAGATACTTGGAAACTGAGCATAAAGAACATGCAACTAAATCCATAGAATTCTTCAAGAATAAAGAGCAAGAGCTCCTAAAAAGTAGAAAAATAATTAAGAAAACTGCAACAAGATCTGTTAATAAAAATGCTCTGAAAGCTTCATATGAAGTGTCCATGCTCATAGCAAAAGCTGGAAAACCTCATACAATTGCTGAAGAACTAATAGTACCTCCTGCTAAAACCATGGTGACAGCAATGGTTGGAGAAAAAGCAGCAAAAGATTTACATTTGGTGGAAGACATTCTTGGAATCTGCTGATGATGAATTATCGAACAAAGTCTTGGAAATTTTTATCCAGCATATCCAAGATATGCGGTGTAGTTTTCGTATGTACTTTCTACTTCCAGTTGAAAGCAAAAACTGGATTAAAGATCCTGTTAATGTTGATATTGACAATTTAATGGGGCTGACCGCATCTGAAGAAAACGATTTGATTGAAATCTCTACAGATAGTGCACTTAAACTTCAATTCAAGGAAAAGTCTCTGAGTCTGACAAATATTTGGCTGCATGTACGAACAGATGACCCTGACTTATCGTACAAGGCACTTAAGGTTTTACTTCCTTTCCCCACCACATATTTATGTGAGAAGGCTTTCTCAAATCTTATGTACCTTAAAAATAAGTGCAGAAATCGCTTGCAAAATGTTGAATCTGACCTAAGGGTTCAACTTTCTGAAATAAAACCAAACATTGAAAAGTTAGTATCCTTCCCATTAAAATGTTTTGATTTTTGCATATTTTTTAATATAAAATAATAAAAGCTTTAGTAATGCAAGTATTTGTTTGGTGTGTACTTATTTGTGTATATTTTGCGAATTACTGTTTTAATTTGTTGAAATTGAAACTGTACAAATTGCTTGGGGGTCCCCGGCTTCCAGTAGTGATTCAGTGGGGGTCCTTAGGAGTCAAAAGTTTGGGAACCACTGATTTAGAGCATTAGCAAATTCATCTTCTTTCACTGCTACTCACAGGTTCAGTCATTTTGAAAGAAGTAGAAAGTAAAGGTTCCGGAGGTAAGGTTTAGCACAATATGGGAACCTTCAATCCTTACAAGCTTGTTTAAAACCTTCAGTTGAGGCGGATTAACCTTCCCACTTCAGACTTCTCTGGAAAATTTGAGTAGGATTGTATGAGAAAGCACGACTGAACTACTTAGATTTTGCTGTTAATATAAGAACCAAACTAAAGTTGGCGGCGCCATGTTGTGTAGTTCCTAGGACCCCAGGACCTGTGTGTTTTGGATGACCTAAACTGAGGGCTGGGTGTGCAAACAGACTCTGGACACCCCACAGGATGAGTCAGACCAGTTAGCTCTAAGGTGCCACTACCACCCCCTCTATTCTACAGTATTATATGTAACCCTGGGCAAAGCACTATGCTACGCTCGCGTAGTTTGCGTAGTTTGCGCTACTTCACACTACGCGAACTGCAGTAGCACAGTGCAAACACGCATAGCATAGCGCATCTGTAATTATTTGCTTGCTCGCAGTCCTCAACGTCAAGTTGCCGACCACGAGCAAGCACAATGACATCCCGGTGAGACTTTTTCCTCGTTCTCGATCAGCAACATCAAGTTGCCAATCGCGAGCGTGGAAAATAAACCTCCTGGCGAGATTCTCAACGTGGGGAGGTCAGGTTTTCTCATTGCGAGTGGTCGCGTATGATCGCGACCGCTCGCGATGAGAAACTACCAGTTTGTGTTGAGAAAGCTGCCGCTCGAGTAAAAATCTACTCGAGCGGCAGAAAACTACAGCTTGCACTGTGCAAGATGCCGTTTTCAATGATTGCACAGTGCCAGTTGCTTGTCTGCACTGTGCAATCATTGAAAATGGCATCTTGCACAGTGCGAACAGGGTAATTCGCAGTTCGTGTAGTGCCACGCGTAGCTTCCCGTAGCGCTACTTCGCAAACTACGCCCAGCCCTAATTTTATGTAGTTTCTGGCAACCACTGAACATGACAACCCTGACTCCTCAGGGATCGTGGAAACAATACGGTATCTTTCGTTTAGTCACTCGTGCTTTCTTTGCTCAGAATACACATGGAAATGACAATTGAAAAGGTTTCAATAATTATTTATTGGTCAAGTGTCAGTCTAGTGTGAAACATATTAGCTGTGACGATCAAAAGACAGGAGCAGACAATTGTAATCGCTAGTACCAATATCGTAAAAAGTAGATACATTTCTACCATAGTGCTAATAAGATGAATAAAAACATTATATAAAACAATAGAATTGACGTACTCCTACTGGCGTACGGTGGTAACAGAGGACTTCGGGTGGGACATGTCCAGGGGCTACCACTGGCGCCACACCTCACTCGAATTGGAACCAAAAAAAATTATCTACGACTTTTTGGGATTACACTTTAATTGGTTCCCTCTATGCCAGGAAAACACCTCTGTTAGGCAAGTGTTTATCTTACTGCCTCTGAACACGGTACCCTTCTCGCAGATGAACAGAAGTTGCGTGTCATCGGCGTAAAATACGATTTTAGCACTGTATTCCTCAGCAAAGAGTGCGAGGGGGCCATATACACATTAAACAAGGCTAGACTTAAAATAGAGCCCTGGGGAACTCCAACTTTCATGGAGGTGATAGGGGCTGAGAAAGGAGGTGACCATACTGTTTGCTGGCGGCCACTTAAAAAGGAAGTGTACCATTTAAGAACCTTGCCACCAATACCGCAGTCCTGAAGTCTTTCTAGGAGTCCGTCATGGGGCACAGTATCAAGGCAGCAGACAGTTCCTAAAGCACCATGACCACCTTGCCCTCCCTATCCAAGGTAGTTTTGAAAGTTTCAGAGACTTTTAGTAAGGCCGTATCAGTGCTGAAATTTGCTCTGAACCCTGACTGACTGACTCGGATGTAATATGTTATTGGCCTCCACATATTCCATAGTAACTATGTTTACATATTTCTCCAAAACTTTGGAAAAGAAAGGCAACAGTGAAATTGGCCTATACTTACTCTCTATCAGTGGGCCTGCTGTAGATTTTTTTAACAGTGGGTGGATTCTTGTGTGTTTCCAGCTCTCAGGCATTATTCCCTCCGACAAGGAGGAGTTCAGAACCCGGTTAACCGCTGGGTTAATCGCTTCAGCTATTGACACCAGTACTTTCCCAGGACAAGGGTCCATGGGGGCACCGGATTTCAGAGCCTTCATTGCCTCGAGGGATTTATCCAGTAGGATAGGCGGAAGCTGTGAAAGAGACGGACCTAAAGTAGAATTAACTCTTGGAGTAGCAGCTGTATTATGCCCCTTTACCCATGGCAGCTCCTTAAAAGAATCTTGGCTGATTTTAATCTTCGCAAAGAAATAATGCACTAAACTGTTAGTCCATGCGCTGGTTGGGGTAAATAGGCTGTCCATAGCATTCGGGGATATCTTTGACGATTTTAAACAGTTCCTTACTCTTGTTCTCAGCTTGTTCAACTTTGGTGGTTAGGAAGAGTGTCTTTTCTTCATTGACCTTGGAGTAAAGAACTTTCAAGGCCTGTTTATAAGTGACTTTGTCAGAGGGACTAAAATTCTTCCGCCGAGGGGCGTGGCTTGCGACCGGCGAAGATGGCCGCGGCCTAGGAGGGCTCCAGAGACCACTGAGCATGCACCAACAATCCTGGCACTTATCCTGCAATCTGCACCACCGAAAATAGAAGGCGGAGGTGTTGCAGCACCTCCGAGGGCCACTGCCTGAGTTTGAAAGAAAAAGCGTGCAGTCGGACCTGCCGGAGACCGAGAGGCGGAGCTGTAGCTTACACTCAGCGGTGAAGCCGAGGACTAAAGTGACTACTGCAGCCGCCTGCCACGGGACCGAAGTCGGCAACGTGTGCGTCGGTCCAGGGCGAAATATAGATGCATAACCCAGACGGCACCAAGATCAAAGGCGGAACCCTCCGGCCCACCAAAGAGCAGGGGTGAGATGCGGGCGTGGGCCCAAGTCAATAAAGGCCTGTGAAAAGTATTGTGGGGTAGAAGAATCGTGGGAGTGCCCGGAGTGGGCCTACCCTCCTCCAACGAAGAGGCGCATAGCGGGAAAGGGCCGAGGGCAGCAGCCCCATATAGCTCACACTCCAAGTGGGGGTGACGACTGGCGGTGACTAAAGTGATCCTTGCAGCTGCCCACCGCAAGAACATACTCGGCGGCTTGGGGGCGCCGATCCAGGGGGAAACATACACGCTTAATTCAGACGGCATCAGGATCAAAAGAGAGACCGACCGGACAGCAAACAGACCGAAGATGAGACGCAGGCGGGGGCCTAAGTCACTACAGGCCTGTGACAAGAACTGAGGTGCAGCAACATCGCAGGGGTGCCCTGAGAGGGCCTACCTTCCTGCCATAAAGCGGTGCATAGCAGAGAATAGCGAAGGGTGGCTGCCTCGTATAGCTCACACTCCACGCGAGGTAGACGGCCTTCAGAGATCACGCTGTCCGGGGGAAATTAATGTATCGTGCAGCTGAGGCGCCGCATAGGTGCAGAAATGGAATGGAAGCGGAAGAGTGACAAGACGGAGACGCGGCGTAGACACACTGGAGATGCGGCGTAGAGCCCTGGATATGCGGCAGCCGCCTAAGAAGCAGTGGTGGGGCCAGCAGTGGCCTCAAAAGACGATCACAGGCGGTTAGTGACAACCGCCTGGCTAGGAAGAAATCTGAGGTAGAGCCACGGAGACACTGTGACGCCACCAGGAAAAGCTACTCAATGCCGACCCGCCTAACACTAATAACACTCCTTTGGCCCCTGCGGACGGCTCCCCTGCAAGAAAGAAGTAAACCCTGGACTGTGGACCACTAAGCTATATAGCCGCAATGCCAAATCCCACTTATCCAGGACCACAGTCAGATACCCATGACCAGGAGCTACAGGCACCTACCCCCAATACTGGTCCAGTACTAACTCTCTGTGGCCGGCGCCGCCTGCCCTACACCGTCTAAACAGGATCCACTCTCCTCAACCTCAAAGAGCCATGAGCGGCAGGGGACCAAGGTCGGTGCAAAGCAATCACATAGACAAATATGCAATCACTAAAGAACAACATGATGCGCCCAACACGACGCCCACGCTGCCACCAGTCAACAGGCAGAACAACCAAAAGAGATCACCCTACATGATGTAATGACTACTCTGCAGCAAATGCAAACTTCCATTGGTACTATCTCTTGTGACATAACGCTACTCAGAGCGGACATTCCCAAAATGAGCACGAGGATGGCGGAGGTTGAAGCCACCATGACAGACCTCTCAACAGACACGGCGACCCTGCAGCGGCTGGTACGCCACTTAGAACTTACGACCAAGCAGATGGCAGAGAAACTGGATGATCAAGCAGGGCGCTCAAGGCGCAACAACATCCGCTTGGTGGGTGTGCCAGAAAGTGTGAAGGGGCCAGCACTAGACCTCTTTGTGTTAGAGCTAGTTCAAGCAGAATTACAACCCCGTGTACTCTCCGAATTCTTTTCAGTGAAAAGAGACCACCGAGTGCGGGGCAGATGACCCAAACCTGGGGATCCCCCCGCGGCCAATCCTGGCACGAATATTTAACTGTAGAGATAGAGACGCAATCCTAAAAGCGGCACGAGTCGGACCACCCCTCCGGATTGACAACAGTGAGGTAACCCTATACCCGGACTACACAGCGGCAGTCACTAAACAACGGCGGAATTTTACAGAGGTCAAATGAGAGCTCCGCAACAGAGAACTTAAATATGCAATGCTTTATCCTGCAAAGTTAAGAGTCGAAGCAGAAGGCAGAAGCTGGTTTACTTTTCGCGTCGCCGGAAGAGGCGCAGGATTGGTTGGCGCCCAGCTAAAGGTAGCAATAGGCAGCAGGAGGTGAGACGACGGCGACAACCATCGCAACTGCCCAACAAGCGGGGATGCATGAAACGCCAGGACTGAACGCTGATACAGGAAACGGGAGTGACGCAGAATAACAATGTGAAAGAATTACCTCAAGACCCTGAGACGTGACCTGTGCAATGTTGCCCGTTATGGAGAACCGGGCCTTATAGGCCAAGGGGCGCAGAGCACGCCTAATATCTCCGGGTTCACCTGCCTTGTCGAACAGAGACACAAGACACTCTGTTGGGCGTAGAAAATCAGATTTATTAGCTGCAGCTAAGCACAGTGGTCCTAGAAGTTACAGAAAGTAGATTATCAGGAGACTGCCACTTAATTCTGTGGCGCACAATCTATTATAGTACACAGAATTACAATGCCCACTCCCAAACTTACAAAACTGACGAATAGGAATAGTTCGAAAACAAGCTATCGAATGTCCAAAACACACCCTTCCTTCAGACCCTGTGTGCTCTCCTCCCCTCAAGTTAATCAACACTAGTGCCCGTAATTCAATTTGCAGGTGGTAGAACATGTTTGAATACTTCAAAGGACAGTTTATGTAAAAAGAGAATACACGAAGAGAATAGCGAAGGCCAGTCAAATAAGATAAAGTCAGGAAGAATAGTGAGAGCCAAACAGTCAGTCGAGACAGGGATCAATCAGCCTAGACATGGATTAGTGGACTCGGCCAGACCCTGACATCGGTTTCGTAAACAAGGGCAGGGGGTTTACTTGACACGAGAGACACGTAGGCAGCTGAAAATACAAAAACACTGTGTTCGCTGCGCTGCCTGAGTGAGGCAACACTAAATGGCGGCAAAGCACAAAATGGCGGCTAGATACGAAGCGGAGTCAAAAACTTTGTAACCTCAGTTAGGATACACCCCGGCATCATATCAAGGCTCAATTACTGACCTAAAGACAGACTATTAATGCGGTGAAAGGGTCGCCGTGCCTACAGGCTACAAGACGAAGACTGCAATAGACTATGTGAGACGATATATTAACACTGCGCCCCAGACGGGGAGGAAGTTGGATGCAGATCATGCATAACAGACTGCAAAGACTGTTTCGGGGGTGCGCGGGGGTCAAGGAGCGACTCACCCCCTCACGCAAGTACACAGTTATGGGACTTAAGCACTCTGCTGAGTTGGGGAGGCGGGTAGTTTTAAATCCGCTAGGCAGGAAGGCAGGGAGGAGGGTTGTGGGATGGGCTCAGTTAATGATGGGTTTCTTAGTTCTGAATGAAGCCATTTTTCGCAAAGCTACAGCGAGGTACAAAATAGACCACTGCACGTCAGACAGATTCAGAATAGACCAGGGCAGATTGACCAGTACAGATAACTATGACAGACACAGACCAAGTCGATAAGACTAATGTCTTACAGTCACAGGACACCCAGCGGCAAGGTTCCCCACTGACTGTGATCTCGTGGAACGTGAACGGGTTTTGGGGACAAATTTAAACGTGGGTTGGTGTTGAAGTATCTTGGACGGAAAAATCCGGCGTGGCGCTCCTTCAAGAGTCACACATATAGAGGGCAACTGTTAAAGCCCTAGACCGCTGGGGCTTACGAATGGTGGTCCACTCCGAATTCACCTCCGGGTCCAAAGGAGTCGGGATCCTCATAAACAAGCGCTTTCCTTTGATAGTGTCCAGAACACACCAAGACCATCAGGGGAGATTTGCGGCAATCACAGGCCAATGGGATGGCAGACTATACAATATAGTGTTGGTGTACATACCTCCGACGTTACATCAGAGCGCCTTTTGAGACCATGGGAAATTCCTATTCGTACTCCCCAGTGGAGAGCTAATTATTGTTGGCGACTTCAATGCCACCATGAATACAGCTGTCGACCGACAGCCCTCTTGAGATTTTGGTGGACCTACCCATAGGTCGCAGGAATTTGTAGATGCGCTTGGACTTCTAGATGTGTGGAGGACCAGATATCCGGAGGAAAGACAATAGACATTCCATTCTGGGGTACATAATAGCCTCTCCAGGCTCGACTACATGTTTACCTTAGCCACAGGAATGCTAGGCATGACAGAGGTTAGACATCTGCCCAGAGGTATATCGGACCACTCCCCAGTCCTCGTTGCTTATGCACCGTTCACCCCGCAAAACTGCAGGTTGTTCCCAATCCGACCAGGGTATCTTAGGGATCGCAAAATAAGGAAAGACCTAGTTAAAATGCTATTTCGAAGAAAATAAACACTCAATTCCCTCTCCAATAACCCTCTGGGAGGCATATAAGACAGTACTCCATGGGCACGCCATCTCCCTCATTGGGGGACAGAAGAGGGAACGCTAAAAACATATTGACGGATTAGAATTAGAGGTTGCATTAGCGGAGGCTGCCCAGGCCGCTGACACCACTGAAGAGACGACACACAGACTACACTTGACACAGCAGGAATATAGAGCATTCACGCATGAAGAGGCATCTAGTAGACTGACCAAGACACAACACATAATATATGAACAGGGAAGGGAGATAAAGCAGGCAGATTATTGGCCTGGTTGGGAAAGAAATAACGAGCAAATAATTGGATAACTCAGATAAGGTCACACGACGGAGTCTTAGTCACTACACCGCAGCAAATCACTGAAGTTCTTGCGCATCACTACGAGGCAATTTATACACCAGTTGCCGCTGCAACGGTGGAAGAGACCTTGCATTCATACACGACATATGCATGCCTACACTTGGTGAGGATGCCATAGCAGCCCTAGATGAGGTCATTACACCAGAGGAACTTACTCAAGCAATTAGGGCACTGCACATGGGAAAGGTGTTAGGGCTCAATGGGATTCCGGTCAAATTCTATAAACAAGCAACCCCACAACTAGTACCACACCTCTTCCCCATGTACACCGAGAGCCTTGACATAGGGATCCTACCTACAGACCAACGTCTCACCACCATAGTTGCTGGTAAGCCGACACAAGAATGTACATCCTACAGACCGATCTCCCTACTAAATGCGGAGACAAGAATACTTGCCAAGACGCTAGCAACTAGGCTGCAACCACACTTATCAACGGTGATCCATCCAGATTAGTCCGGATTTATGCCCTACCACAACACAGCACTTAATCTCAGAAGACTGCATGGGGTAATGGAGCGTAGATCGACTATAGCAGAGGAAGCAGCCATACTCTCGCTAGATGCGCGAAGGGCGTTTGACTTAGTAGAGTGGCCTTTCCTTTTTCCCAATCCTCAAACACATGAGGTTTGGGCCAAAATTCTGCGAATGGATTCAACTGCTGGGTACTCGACCACTGGCGCAGGTAATAGTAAACGGCCATTTATCGGCTGAGTTCCCGTTGGGTAGAGGAACATGACAAGGCTGTCCATTATCGCCACTTCTGTTTGCCATAGTCCTTGAGCCTCTTCCGGCATGGATTAGGCAAGACCTTATGATACGGGGGATGAGATGGACCGGGGGCTGGGAGGATCGTATTTTGCTTTACGCGGATTCAATTTTATTATATTTAACATCGCCAGCACGATCCATCAAGTGCCTCTTAGATATTTGTATGGCCTATGGAAGGGTGTCAGGATACACCATCAACTCTGTGTCCTACATGGCCCCCCACCGTGGCTACAGCATGGGTGCACACTTCAAATAGTCACGGCTGGATTTAAGTACCTTCGGATATTTGTAACACATGATCATTCACAATTCACTGAAAAGAACCTGACCCAACCCCTGACAAGATTAAAAAAGACGTTAAATATTGGCGCACACTACCTTTAATGCTCCTGGGAAGAGCTGTTGAGGTGCCGGGTTTTTAAGAACCCGGTGGTGTCAGGGAATAACACCCGAAGACTTCTGAGTTCTCCCTGTTCCGGACCACAGAAACACAGAGTCTTCTAGTCGAGTCAGAGATCAAGTTTTATTGATAGCTACCAAGTAACAGGTGTCCTAGAAGCACGACAAACACGCGTCATGTGTTCTCAGGAGACTGTTCGTTTTTACAGAACCAGCCTTCTCCTTATATACAAAAATAATAGCTGCAGGCAAGAATTCTTGAGTTTATGATATGGCTATACACATATTTCTACAATAATACAAAAGAGCGAAGTCATGTAGGCAAGCCCGTATTTTAGATGTCCAATTCGTGATAGATTACCTAGCCAGACCCGGAACTCCCATCAGATATCGGTGAAACCCCAATAAAAGAAGGCACCTCCTAGTCATAAAACTGGCCATAAACAGGGAGCGTGGACAGGTGTGTATGTGTGTAGAAAACATGATCTGTAAGAGGTAAATGGTTTGTGGTATGTTGTGCATTGATGCTATCGTGTTTGGCCACTGGGCGAGGAGCTGCCCAAACAGGTTTGGCTGGAGGCAAGGGAGTCAGTTGGGACAGGTCAGGGGGAATTCAGGGAAGGTGGACGTGTCCTTTTAGATCAAGCTCGACCTTTAATTGACTTATCATGAGGGCAAGACACAAGATGGATACTGTTTACAAAATGGAGTCTGAGGGGTTGGGACGGAAACTACGATTCGGGGGTGTTAGCATGTCTCGATCATGATGCAAATGCATAGGAATGATGTCCTAATCATTATCGGTTCGTCGATACCAAATTCGTCATGGTACGTTGATGTTTCGGGATACGGGTATCGGACCTCGATACCGGGACAACAGTAGGGTCCAAAATTTCAGAACCACAGACCCTCCTTTTGCCCTCATATAAGGCAATAATTCGTGTTAATCCGAGTCTAAGTCTGTATGAAGGAATTCGTGGAGATGCTGCTGTAGCATCATTCTGTTGCTCAGTTCGTCCCTTGACACAGGCTTCCGTACACATGAGGTAGCACAGAGGCCACATAGTGCAGGAGCGCACTGTACACACAGGCAGAACATAAACAGAAGTGCTAAGATCATCCCAATGAAGATCAGTGTTTTCCATCCCCATGTAGCGATCAGTTCCCAGAACCACCCTAGTAAGGACCAGTCCCCTTTTTCTACGTGAAGGGAACCAGATATCTCGTGTAGCTTAGAGATGGCCTGGTACACTGTCGGTGCGTTATCAGGGATGAAAATGCAACAACTGGATTGGATCACTCTACACACACCACCACGATCGGCGAGTATGATATCTAGGGCAACTCGGTTCTGAAGGGTCATAAGTCGATCCGACTGAAGTTCGGTCGTCAAATTGCCAAGGGCTCCGGCCGTTGTAATCACGGCGGATTCAACTATCCTCGATAACTGGCGAATATTCCTGCTGTTCACCATAGGCCCCCAAAATGGCAGAAAACCCTTTGCGAAGTCAGCGAATTCCTGACCCGCGGTGTCGTCTTTACTCACGACACCTCTAGCTGTCCTTGTCCGATGGTAATCTGCTCTGGCCGTGTAGGTGGGAGGCAGCAGAAATGCGATAAAGCATGTACCTGAGAAGTCAGGGGGCAACCAGGTGTAAGCTTGGTCATGGCAGACGAAATACGTGCCTTTGGCTGCTAATAGTATAGGGGAAGTTCGGGAAGCGAACACATAGGTTTCCGTGCATATACTCTTTCCTAATTGTGCTTTGGGATCCCTGCCGATACCTTGTAAACATAAGTGACCTCGGTTGGGTACTATCCAAACTAGGCGGGATTTCTTTGCTGTCTGGCTCTTACTCAGGTAAACCCCATATTTAGTTACGTTCCAACGAGTGTACAGAGTGAGTTCATCTTTGGGAATCGTAAGATAGGTGTCGAACTCTCTACTCATATTTCTTATCCCTGCTATTAGTGCCTTGTTACTGGAATCACTTTCAGTAGAACGGGTCGGGTATGGTTCTAGGGCGAATAGGAACATGGTCTGGAAAGCCCACAGAGAACCATAATAACTGAATGGCAGGATGAAGTATGGGATACCCTTATCCATTGTGTGTGGCATGAGTGCCACATATCCAACAGTTCGACGTGTTCATTATGGACTGGTGTTGGTGTAGAAGTTGAATGAATGAGTTATTTACAAATTCGAGTCTTCTGGCAGACTCGTGTTCAGGTAGAGGGTGAAAGTAGTGTGGAGAGATAGTAGGAGGAGGCTGTGGCCGGGTGTCATTTGAAAAAGTAACTTGGAATACGAATAGAGTATAACCAGTTAAAAACATCGTTATGCTACACAACATTAAAATACATGTTATCAAAAACCTTCTTTTGGCCAGTACAGTGCATAATTGTCTTTCAATGTTCGGGAGTCTGGTAGGTCTCTTTACCCTAGGAAACTCCATCCTCTAGTTGCTGCCCGCGGTGGTAGGTTGGTTCTGCCAGGGAGTGCGCTCTGTTCAGTCTGGGGTAACTCCCTTGGACCAACCAGAACCGTTGACCTAGACGTCCCCAGTTGCACTCCCCAGCCTTCAACCGCGACCCTAGCAGCAGAACCGGATGGCGGTTCGAAAATCAAAAATGAGCAAGTTTCCTGAGAGTGAGAGAGAGCTGAAAAATCAAAAATAGTTCTTGGGGGAAGGGAAAATCACATTTTTTTGTTTTTTTTATTAGTCTCTTTGTCTTGACCTTAGATTATATTGTTCTTTCCCAGGTACGGTGTGGTCTTCAAACAATGTCTCAGGTTCGGTAGTGTCCAACTGCATAGACGGTGGCACAAGTCCTTGTAAAATATGATCACTCTCCTTTTCGGTACCAGTTTCTTTTAAACGTGCATCGCTGAAAGGGATGAAGCGAGGTATGGATTCTGTCTCGGAGTCGGCAATTCCTTCGTTGACCCACCGGTCGTATGGAAGGGGCAGAGGGACCCGTTTACAATGGGTCCCGTGCACCCAGTTCTTTTTGCCTTCCACCCGAACCGCTGATCTCGTGGAAAGAAGTACCAGGTAAGGTCCGGTCCACCTCGGCTGTCCGTTGTTTGTGCGCTGGAAATTCCGCACCAAGACCCACGTGCCGGGTGTGATGGAGTGACCTGGATCGTCAGAGGCTGGTGGAGAGGAACTGTGAACCTGTTGGTGTAAAACACGCAATTTAGTTGTCAATTCGCACAAATAGTCAAGCAGTACGGGGTGCTCTATTTCGCTGAGTTTGTTTGGTCTTGGCACGCCCCAGACGTTGGCTGGGCGGCCAAACACTATATCATGGGGGCTAAGTCCTAACCTGGAATGGACTGTCATTCTGGTTGACAAGAGTGCCAGAGGCAAGGCGTCAGGCCATTTAAGACCTGTACAGGCTTGGATCTTGGCTAATTTGAGCTTTAAAGTGCCATTGTAGCACTCTACCAATCCAGCTGATTGGGGGTGATCCGCAGAGTGGAATTTTTGTTGTATGCCTAAACATTCACACACTCTCTTCATCACGCGTCCTACGAATTCACTTCCATTATCACTCCAGACGATTCTAGGCATGCCGAATCTCGGGAAGAACTCTTTGACAAGAGCTTTGGCAGTTGACAAGGCAGTATTGTCCTTAAGGGGATATGCTTCCACCCACCTGGAGAAAGCGCAAACAACAATGAGCACATACTTCAGATTGTTGCATCTCTCCATGTGAATGAAATCGAGCTGCAAAACCTCGAACGGATACGTTGGAGGCGCAAAATGACCAGCTGGAGTTGGGGTTCCCCTACCGGGATTGTACTTCAAACATACCATAAAGTTTCTGACCACATTCTCTGCATATTTCGGGATATTGCTGTTTTGCCATACTGGGGCCAATACTTTACAGATTCCTTTCGAACTGATGTGCGCAAATCCATAAGCCATTGTTACTACTGCAAGTACATATGCGTTAGGTAATAGCCATCGCTGGTGTTCTGACAATTCGACCCAACAACCATTCGCATCTAACCTACCCTTACTTTCTCTCCATTCATTCACCTCTTTCTCAGTTGCCTCGGCTTGTATAGATTTCACGCTTTCGATGGTGTCCTCACACATTCCAACATCAGTAATCCATCTAGCGGGACCTACAACATACATCCGACTCATTGTGTTCCTTGCAGTCTCTTTCGCAACCTCGTCTGCAAATGCATTCCCGCGGCCAACATCATCCTGAATCTTTTTGTGTGCACTGCATTTTACAATGGCAACTTGTAGTGGCAAGGTCAGTGACTGGAGGAGCTCATTAACTAGCTGACCATGTTGTATCTTTGCACCATGTGACGTAAGAAACCCACGTTCACACCACAATCTCCCAAAACTGTGAGCCACACCAAAGGCGTATTGGCTGTCAGTGTACACATTCACTCGCTTTCCTTTCGCTAACACACATGCTCTGGTAAGCGCAATTAGCTCTGCAGCTTGTGCAGAATTATGGGAAATGCGCGCGGTCTCTATAATGGTGTGTAATGTCGTTACGGCATATGCGGCAGTCGTATCACCATTCGACAGCTTGAAACATGAACCATCAACCCATAAAGTATCATTGCATTCAGGAAGGGGAGTGTCCTGTAAGTCTACTCTCCCTTTTGTCTCTTCTTCTGTCCTAAAACAGCAGTCATGGTTATCAATCTTGTCTGTTTCTGTCGGAATGGGTAATAACGTTGCGGGATTCAGTGTATCGCACCTCTTTATGTGGATGTGACTTGCTAGCAGTGTAAGTTCGTAACTGGATAGTCGAGCGCTAGTAAGGTGTTGTGTCTTCGTCCTGTTTAGTAAAATGTCTACTGCATGCGGAACCATAACGATCAGAGTATTATTCATGACTAATCCAGCGGATTGTCGAATGCAGACAGCTGCTGCGGCGGTAGCCCTCAGACAACTTGGTAGGGCTTTAGCCACAGGGTCTAGAGTTGCCGAAAAATACGCGCATGGGCGCTGTCTGTTCCCAAAATGTTGTGTTAAAACTGATAATGCACAACCTTCCTTCTCATGGACATATAATATAAAAGGCTTACTGTAGTTGGGGTTTCCCAACACAGGAGCCGAACACAATGCATCACGCAACTCGTGGAAACTCGTCTGGCAATCTTCAGACCAAGGCATAGGATTTGGCGTGTCTTTACAGAGTAGTGCCAGCAAGGGTTTAGCTAGTAGTGAGAAATTCGGTATCCATTGTCTACAGTACGATGTAATGCCCAAGAAGGCTCGAACCTCTCTCTGTGTCCTTGGGGCACTCAGTTCTGCAATTGCCTGTATTCTCTCTGGTGTCAGTCTCCTTCCCTCCTTCGACAAGATGTGACCTAGGTAGGTTACTTCTTGTCGGCAAAATTGTAGTTTGGAAAGAGAGACTTTGTGCTTCATGTCACATAAGTGATGCAATAATGATAACGTAGCTTTCTTGCAAATCTCTTCAGTGTCTGCAGCGATCAGCAGATCGTCTACGTACTGAATCAGAGTTGAACCATTCGGTAGAACAATCGTGTCTAGTTGTGTTTTCAGGGCCTGACTGAATATTGATGGGCTTTCGCAGTAGCCTTGAGGAGCGCACTTGAAGCGGAAGCTTCGTCCTCCTAAATTAAATCCGAAAATATCTCTACTCTCCTCAGCAATCGGGATGCTGAAGAAAGCGTTCTTCAGGTCAATCACCGAGAACCAATTTGCTGAAACTGGCACCATCGTCAATAAAGCAGTAATGTCGGGGACAACTGGAAACTGTGGGATAACTATCTTGTTCACTTCTCTGAGGTCGATCACGAACCTATACACAGGGGGCTGTGAAGGATCCGTACGCTTTAAAACCGGTAAGACTGGACTGTTACAAACATTTCCTGTCGTTTCTTCAATGACGTCCTTATCAATCAGGTCATAAACAATCGTCAATAACGCCTTTTCACATTCGCTAGAAATTTTGTATTGGGGAATGCGTGGCTACCTAACGTTGGCTTTCAATGTTATGACATACGGTGCTATCTCCAAAGGACCTACATCATTAGAGCCATTAGCCCAAAGTATATCAGGAAGTGATGACAATTCAGTTGCAATATTTTCTTTTGACACATACATTGGAGAAATGACTTTCTTACCTAAAGTAAGTTGTACTCCCAAGGGTGAACAGTACAAAGTCGCATATAACCTTTTTAGCAAATCCAAGCCTAACAAATTTTCACCGCAACCTGTTGTCAAAATGAGGGGTGCTTCTAATTCGCATGGGCCAATAGAAAGAGATACAGGACTGGAGATCGGGTTTCTAACAGGGGCGCCAGAGAAACCTACTGAAACATTCATTTCGCCAGACAAAGGTGCACCAGGAAGTTTCGAGTGCATGATAGAACTTTTTGTAGCACCAGTATCCAGCAGAAATGGCTCTGACACTCCCGACGTAATTACCTTGACATAAGGTCCATTCTGATCTACTGTCCATGGCTGTCCTAGCAATCGTTACCCTCATTTTCGTGTTCGGTGTAATAGTCGTCAGTATAGTACTGAGCTGACCTGGATGACGCATTATTCTGTTGGTCAAAGCTGTTCATCGAATTCTGAGGCGGAAAAGAAGTTGTATTTTGGGTGAAATTTCCACGGCCCCTACCTCTAGGGGCATGTTGAACACCTCTTCCCCTTACACCTGAAGCACCGCTCAAACGTCGTGCAAGAGCCGGACAATTACCTTTAAAGTGACCCTCTTCCTTGCAATACGCACATTGATTCGGGCCATAAGCAATACGCTGATGGGAAAACTCATTTCCTTGCGCGTTTCTCGAATACTGCTGTTGTTGTTGATAATTGGGCTGACTAGCCGTACGAGGCGGATAGGCTCGCTGGAGAAGAACTTTAGTTTTTAAATCTTTTGTCTTTTTGTCGACTTTATCTAGCTCGTCTTTGCGCCTATTTTCATAGTACTGGGCTGTAGCTAAAATTTGAGCTGACGTAGAGACAGCCCAAGCACTCTCCGAATCTTTCAGTTTATTACACAGTTCAGGAATTAAATTATGTACGAATTTGTCTACAAACAATCTTTGGCCACCCTCGGTAGCCATATCCTGACCACTATGATCGGTGAAAGTCTCCTCAAATCTTGTGAAAAAGTCAGACACATTCTCATCTTTCTTCTGCTTGCACGCAGATAACTTGTCCCAGTTTACGCGTACTTCAGGCATTATCGTTTTCATGTACGCGATAATTCTACCAGGAAGTTCAGCTATTAACGGCTCAGGTTTAGAACCACCAATTTGTCTAGCATCTATAGCGGCAATGTTCACCCATGAGTCACCTAGTTCTTGGTCATGGTTCGTATGACGTATTTTGCTCCATAGAGGATGTGGAACAACGTTCCCAAACAGCATGTCTATATCCGCTAAATTCATTATACATGAGCTTGCAGTTTGCGATAACTCCTTATAATACCCAGTCGGGTTTTTACGAGGATCAGGCAGTGTCTGCTTGAGTGAGTGCTAAGACATCGGATCTTTTCCAGGGGACATGTACCCATACACTCTGGAAATGAGGCAGAATCGGTGGATTCGCATTCGCATCACCTTCCCTCCAAACCGGAGGAACCTCTCTCATGGGGTACTGTTTTGCTCTTTTCCCGCCTGATACATCGTCTTCGTGACATGATCTAGAGACGTTTCCCTTACTCCTATAAGAGAGCAATAACTCTATTGCTTTCTCAACATCTGCACCTATAATCATACCTTCATAGAACTTAAAGCGTGTACGCCATAGTTAGTTCATTGTGTATGTGGGATCATTTGTTTTCACATCTTCGCCCAGATATACACACATTTCTTCGAATACGTATCTCTGAGTGGGTGCATTCCATTGACGGAAAACTTCCATAACAGACTGAACATCATATCTAACAGTATCCGTAATCCATTTACGGGCTAGTTCATTCAGCACTTTTCTTTCCTCGTAATCAGGCAGTTGACTACGTAACTGTCTATCTTCTGTTTTAGGGGTCGTTTTAGGCGACCCGAAGAAAGGTGAAAGCAGACCAGTGACGGTACCTGTCACTCTTTGTCTAATAGAAGGAGAACCTTTAGATCAGTTAAAAGGCCGGAGAGCTCATGTTTTTTTTAACGACCGAATGTTTAGCAGGATAGCCTTCAGGTGATTTCCTTCCCCTGAGGTCCGATCCAGGTGGGCGCCGTTATCGGATTTCTGTAAAGCCTCAGTGCCCTTGGCGCTGAGGAAAGAGGCAGTCCATCTGCAAAATTTGCAGGCAAGACAGTCAACATCGGCTGAAAGAGATAAGTGGGGGCGGCAGCTTGTGCCCTTTCTGATGGCTAATAACTTACATCTGCGATACCTAATGCCATGATTAAAATCCGGCGAGTACCCAGCAACATTTCCGGCGCCGGTCCCCTCAGGGACGCTGACGGGCACAGACGGGCTTGCCTTAGGTGCATCCGCTGTGCGCTCGCGCAGCTTCCTGTTTTATTTCCCTAGTTTAACAGCTAGACCGCACAAAGTCAAAATGGCGGTTACAATGTGTCTGGTCTAACGTCTGGTAGAGTGTCCCACTCAGGGTTCGAATACCACCACCCTCCTCAATTCAAATTCTAAGTTCAGTGTGATTATCTATTTTCTATTTAAAACAGATTAAAACACAACAAGGAGAAGCTATCAACAATGTAAAACAGAGTTAGTACTTAAAATTCTGTGCAAATTCACCATATAGCAGCTTAGACACAAGCATGCGAGAAGCTGACTGCTCTGTTACATGGTCTGCTGGCTAGAATGCATGGAAGTATCCCCCACCTGGGCAAAAATTGCACACAGTCTTACCATTGACTGATTGCTAATTGTTGCACTTCATGCATATGACCTTGGGTTACTATTTGCTAGTTTAGATGACCATAGGGAACACATAGGTTGTATGACACAACTACGCATGCATAAACCTTGCGATCCTTAACAATGAGGTCAGAACAACGAATGAGACTTAACCACTCATTCCTTACCACGCAAGTCTTTACAATTAATTTCCTTAGGTAAAGCGCTGGACTTTGGAATAGTAAAATGTACTATTCTAACTACAGTCCACACAACAGTAGGGAAAGCGTTGGACTTCAAAGATCAACGGCGCTTTACCTAAGGCATGTCGTTGTAACGACATGCGTTGTATAGGAATGCATGGTCAAGACACAATTGTTGTTCGTACCGCGTTGCAAAAGCAACACATGGTTAGACCTTTATAATTGCAGTTTCCCACCCATCACATAAACTATTTCACATGGACTGTGCAGATTTAACCCTGGGGAGATGAAACATAATTCCTTTAGATGTTAGGTAGTGTCTTTAGAATGAGCACATCCACCATGGTCTACACAGTCCAATCATGACCAGAAAATGGTTTTATTGACATGTGAACCAAGGAGCAAGTGGCAGTCCTTTTGACAACTACCCCAACATTGAGCCATTGGATGTCTTGACAGAGTCCATGGGGGATACATGCCAGGGCCATGTGGAGTAGAGGAGTGTTCTGGTGAGGAGGAGATCCAAGTTGTGGTTAGGGAAGATGGGCCACATAGACAGTCCACAAATAGATGAGATCAACAGGTGGGAAAGCAAAGCGGGGACAGTACCAGTTGTGAAGTGAACTGGCATGGCCATAAGCACAGGTAAATAGGGAAACTGGCCATATGGCACAGAGAAATGCTACAAGCCCGTTTTTCGGTGGAAAGAGGGAAACTCCACATCTTTGTTCACTGATGTGTGTGGATCCTTCTCTGAGAGGGGGATGTTGTTGGTGCCGGTGGCACTGAGGCACACACACATCAGGGGCTGAAGATGTGGATACTCTGTCCCCAGCAGTATTTCGTTGCACCAACAAATAAGCCAGCACAGCAGTAAGAAGGGCCTGCTGGTTTCCCAGCACAGCGACAGCGTTGTGGTGTAAGGCAGCCATTTCTGCTATGTTGGAGTCTGCTCCATGTACTCCCGGAGGATGTGGATCCCCCCCAGCTCGTTGGCAGCCTTGCTGGTGCTACTGCAGAAGGACAGTTGTTTGTGCCTCTTCCTCATGACACCAGCGATGTCAGCCAGGGACTGTTCCAAACCATGGAACGGAGGGCAGGTATCTCTTATCGCCTACGAGGTGTCCTTATTGGGACTGAGACATGTACGAACTCCCTCTAGGGTCCCTGCAACACTCTTCATCCCCACCCACACTTCATCTACCAGCTCCTGATGCACTCCTACTGCACGAAGTTTGAATCACCAGTGTAGGAGTCCAGGGCTGGGGGTGGGCTGGCTGGTGGTGATTGTTGGATGATAGGCAGATCCTCTAGAGTCAGTGCAACCATGTCGGCCCTTCTTACAACCGGAGATGATGTCCAAATGGCGTACTAGATTTCCTAGTTTCTTGGCCGAGGGTTGGCAGCCTGTTATTATCAGCAGGATCCTCATCCAGGACAAGCAACGGGTCAGGAGTTATTGGCACACCCTCTGCAATGAAATAGATATATGTTAGATGGTGACATGAGTAATCTGGTTGACATTCAGACTTCCTATTAATTCCCTGTCAGATCAACACTGATGCTTCTGACATCTGATCCCCATATGTTTAGAGGCCAAGTTGCAGTGTAGTTGCCTTTTAGATGGCAATATCTCTGCATTATTCACACATTACTGTATGACAGGGCTGACCTGTCATGTCATGGCGTGTTGCAACACAGTTGCACAGCTTGCTGGCCCTGCCATTTCTGCACATGTAATAGGAGGTACATTTCACCTCTGCCTTTGTGATTAGCTTCCTTTTTCAAGATGCCTAAACGGATTGAGTTTTGATGTATTGACACCACTACTGTGCACATTGCACCTAGTCCACAGGGTGCCTGCATTCCGTGAACAGTATTCAGCTCACAGCACCTGTGAAGATGAAGTGGTTTTACTCATAAATTAGTTATGCTCTTGTGGTCTGCCATTCACACAGTGCACTCTGCCTTTTTGTGCTTTCTTGCATGCAAATTGTGCTTTCATGTGGCTATGATTTTAGTTTTTCACACATATCCTGCACACCTCTACCCACCATCCAAATTTGCTACACTGCAGGAGTATATGAGGGCATGTACTAACCAGGGGTTTGTGTATACAAATGTGATTTCATAGCACACACAGTTGGCTCCATATTTGCGGATAGTGGGCACTGTGTAGCAACTCTGAGAGGATGGGCCCAGTCAAATTAGGTAGATTACTAACATTGACACTCAGCACATTTCATCATTGACAGAGAAGTTAATCTGCACAGTTTCACACATCTTTTTACTCAGACCCCCTCACTTGTACGGGTAAATGCCTCCACTGCCAAACCTGATTTGGGCCAGGTACTCAACTTACTGCCACAAACAGATGGAACCCAGCTAATACATTTGCCCTCATGTGCCTACACCACCAACAGTATGCATTACAATATCCAATGGACTGACATGACTTGCTATTTTTGAGAGATATGGGATGAGCTGTAGCGCACTTGGTAGTAGTGCTGGACTTGGTGACATGTTCCTAGCCAGGTTTGCCACACAACTGGGCTCACCCACCTCAGCCTCCAACCATCCCTGACTCCTGCCCTTTGAGGTAGCAGACTAGTTCATCCTAAACCTTGACAGATCCCTGTTTTACATCCTCTGACTTTGACATATGAGGGATGATGAGACGTTTTGCCTTCAGACTCCCTCCTGTGATGTGCTACATCTTCACCCAGGGCCACGTCACATGTAGGATGTGGTTCCACAACGGTCTCTTATCTGTCATCCCTTCCAAGCTGTGACACAAGTGGGACACTGTCAGACACAGCAGTGCATGTGTTTTGGTCAGGTTACCTTGCAGTGCACTAATCCCTTCTCTCCTCCTTGATATGCTATGTCTCCCAATTCAAACACAGTGGCAATTCAAGATGCTCAGGCAGAGTCTACAATGCATTCCTTTTCCAACGACCCACCAGACCCAAACATCATCTTTTGTTTCAACACACATGGTCCTCTGGTGTACATCACTTGCTTTCACCCCCACACCCTGTCCGATTTAGTTAATGACAGGAGTTTGGCAAGTCCCTACCATTGGAGCTGACACCTGTGTGCTCTCGCCCCGCATGTCAGGACAAGCTGTGTGAAATGCAGGTTACTATACATGTGACTCTTGGCATGTTCCTATGTTTATTATTCACATGACCCTCACCCCACCCCCCTCTCAGGTGTGCAATTTGTCCTCTGACAAGCCCATTCCATTTCTTTAAAGTCCATATTTGTGTACATGACACTGTGGAATCATAGTGCAAGGTGGCCTGCATCGTTAAAGTCAGGTTGGTCCGGGTTATTGTCTCCATGCATGATTTGTTGTTCCAGTACATGTTTTATGTTTTGTATTCTGGTACTTGTAGTTCTGGTGACTCATGTTTCCACTCTAAGTGCCAGTATACAAAGGTGAACCTGGACTGGTACTGCACTTCGCACATGGAAGGGAGAAACGCGAGGGAGCTGGACTGAGCAGTGCCACATGTAAATGGGCAGTGTGACTTATACTTGTGTGATGTTTAATGGTACATGCCCCAGATTCCTTCAAGGCATCCAGCTCCTCATGAGGCACCGGGCTTCAACCACAGGTTTTTGGGCAGTTTCTCCTTCGTCCTGCGCTTATAGTCAAGCCACCGTTTTTTGCAGTCGGTGACTGTCCTCTTGGCCTGTCCCACTCTGTTGATCTTGGCCACTATGGACTTTCTTTCCTAATGTCAATTTGGAGGTGACAAATAGCTGCTGTTGGTGCTCTGTCATCTCAGTCATCTCAGTGATCAAGATTTCATCCTCCATCTCACTGAAGTTGCACTTCATCTCCCTCTTCTCCCGAGAGTCTGTTTGGACATCCTGGCTGGTGCTAGGGGTGATGGGGTTATTTCCTGGCTGCGGAAGCGCGCAGCGGGAGAGCCGATTGAGCGCCGAAGGCGCGCCAAAGGTAAGCCTGTCTGCGCCCGTCCGCGCCTGGCCCGCGCCCAGCGCCAGGAACCCTGGCCCTCCCCGCCGAGGCAAGACGACCCGACTGACCTACGACGCCACCACTCTCAACGCACTCAATGCCGGCCGGACCCACGCCTGCTGCCGAGCCACCCCGAGACGCACCCACGGACCCTTTACCTGCTGCACCTGAAAGTTCACCTGCCTCCGAACCTGCCCCGCACCTGCCAAGACAAACACCAGCAGCAACCACCTCAAGTGCATCCTGATCAAAACCCGCTCCGTCCACAGACACGCCGTGGAACTCTGGAACCTCCTCAACGCTACATCACCGGACGTCGCCTTCCTCACGGAAACCTGGATGAACGCCTCCTCTGCACCCGACATCGCCATCGCCATCCCGGACGGGTACAAGATCATCAGGAGGGACCGTATCAACCAGACCGGAGGAGGCATCGCCACAACGAACCCCAACGAAGCAGCCCGCAACTTCACACAGTGGCTGACCGCCTGCGCCGACGACCTCGCGCCACTAAAGAACCCTCCCAGCAGACCCAGAAGCAAGAAGGCATCCTGGTTCACCGACGACCTCAAGGACTCCAAGAAGACCTGCCGCACCCTCGAGAAAGCCTGGCTCCTCGACCGGACCACCGACAACATGACCGCCCTCAAACACGCTACCCGCAAGCACCACCAGCTCATCCGCACCACCAAGAAGAAATCCCTGGAGAAACGACTGGACAACAACGCCCCCGACAGCAAAGAGCTCTTCACTATCGTCAAGGAGTTCTCCAACCCCAGCACCGGCACCAACAACATCACTCCGTCACAAGACCTCTGCGACTCCCTCGCCTCGTTCTTCCACCGCAAGATCGCCGACATCCACAACAGCTTCGGCGCCCCACCCACGCACCCAACCGTCGAACCAACGCCCCCCACCGCCACCCTTCACACCTGGACCACAGTGACCACCGAAGACACAGCCCGCACGATGAACACCATCCACTCCGGATCACCGACCGACCCCTGCCCACACCACGTCTTCAACAAGGCCGACTCCACCATCGCACCCCAACTCCGGAACATCATCAACGCCTCCTTCAACACCGCCACCTTCCCGGAGAGCTGGAAGCACGCCGAGATCAGCGCCCTCCTGAAGAAACCTACAGCGGACCCCACCGATCTCAAAAACTTCCGCCCCATCTCGCTCCTCCCTTTTCCTGCTAAAGTCATCGAGAAGATCGTCAACAGACAGCTGACCGCCTTCCTCGAGACAAACGGATCCCTCGACCCCTCGCAGTCCGGCTTCAGAGCCAACCACAGCACCGAGACCGCCCTCCTCGCAGCCACCGACGACATCCGGACCCTGCTCGACAAGGGGGAAACAGTGGCCCTCATCCTCCTGGACCTCTCCGCTGCGTTCGACACGGTCTGCCACCGCACCCTAGTCCAGCGCCTCAGCAACATCGGTATCCAAGAGAAGGCACTGGAGTGGATCATCTCGTTCCTCGCCGGTAGAACACAAAGAGTCCGCCTCCCCCCGTTTCGATCCGAGGCCACCGAAGTCATCTGCGGCGTCCCGCAAGGATCTTCACTCAGCCCCACCCTCTTCAACATCTACATGAAACCTCTCGCAGCCATCGCACGCCAGCACAACCTCAACATCATCTCTTACGCCGACGACACCCAGCTGATCCTCTCCCTCACCAGAGACCCCGACACCGCCAGAACCTGCCTACACGAAGGGATGAAAGACGTCGCCGAGTGGATGAAGGACAGCCGCCTGAAACTGAACTCGGACAAGACGGAAGTCCTCATCCTGGGATCTTCGCCCTCCGCCTGGGATGACTCCTGGTGGCCCCCAGCCCTGGGCACCGCACCCAAGCCAACCGACCATGCACGCAACCTGGGCTTCATCCTGGACCCCTCCCTCTCGATGATCAGACAAGTCAACGCCGTCTCCTCATCGTGCTTCAACACCCTGCGTATGCTTCGCAAGATCTTCCGCTGGATCCCGACCGAGACCAGGAAGACTGTCACCCAGGCACTCGTCACCAGCCGACTGGACTACGGAAACGCCCTCTATGCCGGAACCACAGCCAAGCTACAGAAAAGACTCCAGCGCATCCAGAACGCCTCCGCCCGACTCATCCTGGATGTCCCCCGACGCAGCCACATCTCCAGCCACCTGAGGAACTGGCTCCCCGTCGACAAGAGGATCACGTTCCGGCTCCTCACCCACGCACACAAGTCTCTCCACGACGTGGGCCCCAAGTACCTCAACGACCGCCTGACCTTCTACACGCCCAACCGCCAGCTACGGTCCACCAGCCTCGCCCTCGCAGCCGTACCACGCATCCGAAGAGCCACCGCCGGAGGAAGATCCTTCTCTTACCTGGCTGCCAAGACTTGGAACTCCCTCCCCATCCACCTTCGGCTGACCCAGGACCATCTCGCCTTCAGGAAACAACTCAAGACCTGGCTGTTCGAGCAGTAGCATACCCCTCACCCCAAGCGCCTTGAGACCCTCCCGGGTGAGTAGTGCGCTATACAAATGGCATGATTGATTGATTGATATTCTCCCCGCTCCATGGCTGGCTTCTGTAAAGTGTGCACATTTTTTTTCTTCCAAAGCGGTCATTTTTTATAGGTTTTTTGATGCTTCACACAATGAAAAGTGATGCAAGGGTGGCTAGTGTCGCCTTACGTGCCGCTAACCAGCCTTACGTCCATTTTTCTCCGATGTGTCATTTTCTGCTGTGACAACATGCCCGCAGCAGCGTAATTTTTTTTACACTGCCTGATCCTTACCCCATGGTGTATTGTACCATTTTGTGCAAATGAGTTATTTTACTCTGTTCAGCCTGTTGTTTTTATGTCTCGGTAAAAATATGTTATTCCGTTTTTCTGTCTTCAAATCATTAAAGACCCTTTCACTATGCCATTAAGATATGTATCCTAGTCAACCATTGTTTCTTCCAGCCCAGGAATCCAGGTAAAGGGAGACAGTTTAAGGGTGTTGCCTATTTGGGTCTGTTTGAGTCGGGAAGGGGTGAGAAACATTGCATCTACACCATAAGAATATCAAGCAAGCAAATACAGTAAGCAAGTAAACTATTCAATTACACGATTTTGATCAATTAATACTCCCTAAACGTCACCTATACCTAATGCAGACCCCTCATATACAATCACTGAGTTTCTTTACCTACTCATAAACCTCCCCATCAACCATCTAACTTTTGCAAAACAAAAACGACCAAAGCACCAACACCACACAACCTATCACAAAGAATACAAAAACACAATATCACTTGCCAGAAGGAAACTAAAAATCAAGCAAAGGCGTGAACATATGATCGCAAGATTTAATGATTGCACCTTCCCACCACAACTCCCCACACTACAATAATCACCAGACAACACAGCAGTTACAACACCAGGACACACCACATAAAGGCCCACCCCCACTCACACAGAAAGGGATCTTAAAGTTCTCACTTCTCTAACCAAACAATCTCCCTTCGACCTCCACCAAAGGCCACAAGCACAGTACACCCCCAAACTAACTACACCAAAATGCCCTGTTCTCCTCCACCACATATTTTTGGGCATGAAGCAGACAGAAACAAAGCAACTAAAATGCCTACTCTTCAGTGCAATATCCATGAACAAAAATCACTTTCACATCTTTGACCTTTGATCTGAGAAACTACACTAGACCTCACTTACATTACAGAAACATGAATATTCTGCACCCACATGCCATGAAGGCATCTCTCCTGATTATCACATCATTACCAAAAATCATATTGGCAAATTTGACAGAGGCCAACTGTCATTCATGAAAAAACACTACAAATACCCAATAATCGAAAACTTCCCATGGACAGCTGTGAATCTTTGATGATAAGATGTCACCCTCCAACTATTAAGTACGTGGGGAAAGGGATAAGTGCACAGCTTATGATTCCACAATTAAATTAAACCGTTTTGGGTGCTCCGTGGGTGGCGGCCAACGTCCCTGGGCGCCTGATTAGATCCACATTTTGTGTTTTTAATGGAACATTAAAGACATCCCCTTGGGCACACCTAGTTCTCCTCCTTAGAAAAAAGAGGATTCCACACTCTTTGTACCTTTGTTTCTGTATGTATTTTTATTTTTATCTTTGTTCCAATGATATTTTACGTATTTTTTATAAACATTCTAGTCATGTTCAGTCTTTCCTCATGTTCATATCAGCGACAAAATTACATTATTATCCAATGCATTTCGGGCGTATCCATAACGCCCTTCATCAGGGAATCAACACTGTAAACCAAAAATAAATACAATCATGAGTCGAAGTGTGTTGGATTGATATCGTGTTCAGCTATGCCTAATGTTCGCTACACCAATGTGTATTTAATTAACTTCACCTCATTCACCATATTCCCCCGTGCTACCTAGTTCAATCCTGACTTGAGTGAAGCCACTTACGTGTCGCTGTAATCAACCTTGCAATGAGTCACTGTAATATAAAAGATCCAAATAACAAAACATCAGTAAGGTCTCTAAGGAAAACGCTTGAGTTAGCGCTGTGTTCAACCGACAAAACTACCATAACTTCCTGGTTCTAAAACTGACCTGCTCCGTGCTATCTCGGCGTTCTAACTCATTCTTCACCCCGTCCGACATTCCTCCATTCCGACCGGTTGTTATGGTTACGAGCAATCTGCTCTCCTATAGGCTAGAGTTCCGGTCATGTGATCACGGAACTAGCCGATATACTTCGCTTAGACTCATATAACAGGTAACGTGTTAATCATCTCACAAGGATATAACCAATCCTTACAAAAAGTAAATAACGTGTATGAGCCCTACACAAACTAAATTATTATTAAATGTAAAAATAGCTTTACACTGCCAATCATAAAAATGCCTAAGCCGTATGGGTCGATAACAAAAGAACCGAACCCCTGACTTCTCAGCACTACATGTGTCTTCGGTTGAATCGGTGTGCTATAGTGTTAATGACGTGATACAAGTGAACAATGGTTACATAGCGAATGGTTGATCAACTCATGATTAAACATACCGATAAATAGTATACATTCAATTCGCAGGTTTCCCTTTCAGGACAAGGAAAACAACAGTCACCTCTTATAGTCTATTTACAAATAACATGATAATTCACTTCGCTCATTGAGCCCGTTCGGGCTCTGTGTACCCAGTTTATGTATCCAAAAGTTCTCTCGCTGCAGCATGAATTTGGTGTTGTCTCTTCCTTCTTTTGTTTCAAATGTCTCCAATACCATATACTTTAATTGCGAGATGTTGAGCTGCGCCTCCATGAAGTGGGTAGCTACTGAAGATTTTGTGTTTTTCGTCCGTATGTTGGACTTATGCTCTGTGAGTCTTGTCTTTATACTTCTTTCTGTTTTTCCAATATATAATTTACCGCATGGACATTTTAATGCGTATATTACATTTTTGGAGTTGCAAGTCGCATTTACTCTTACTTTGATCTCTTTTCCTTTCATTGGGTGGTTAATCACATTACCTCTGATGATGCTGTTGCAGTTTCCACAACTTAGACATGGTTTTGTGCCCTTATATTCTTTGGTGAGAGGTTGGTGATGTTTTAGTATTTCTCCCAAATTTCGTGCTCTAGTGTGAGCAAAGATAGGAATTTGATCAAAACATTTTTGAAAATCCGGTTCCAGTTTGAGCATTTTCCAATGTTTGATAATTATTCTCTTGAAATTGTGACTTTGTGTTGAATATTTAGATACCGCTACTATTCGAGCTTCCTCATGTTTTTTTACAGGTTTCAAGAGATCTTTCCTGTCTGTGGCATCCACTCTCTTTTTGGCGTTGTCTATAATTTCTTTGGGATAACCTCTGTTCATAAATCTCATTGACATTTCTTCCAATGTGGTGGCTACTTTGGTACTGTCCGATGTGATTCTTTTAGCCCTGGTCATCTGTGAGTAGGGTAAATGTTTTTTTAAACTTGGTTGATGAAAACTGGCAAAATGCAACATATTGTTTCTGTCTGTTTCTTTTCTATATATGTTTGTTTCAAATCCTTCATTTGTGATCGTTATCCTCACATCCAAAAAGGTTACTGTAGATTCTGAGATATCCCAAGTAAGTTGTATGCGACTGTCTATATTGTTGAACTCACTTAAAGCACGCCAAAAAGAGAGTGGATGCCACAGACAGGAAAGATCTCTTGAAACCTGTAAAAAAACATGAGGAAGCTCGAATAGTAGCGGTATCTAAATATTCAACACAAAGTCACAATTTCAAGAGAACAATTATCAAACATTGGAAAATGCTCAAACTGGAACCGGATTTTCAAAAATGTTTTGATCAAATTCCTATCTTTGCTCACACTAGAGCACGAAATTTGGGAGAAATACTAAAACATCACCAACCTCTCACCAAAGAATATAAGGGCACAAAACCATGTCTAAGTTGTGGAAACTGCAACAGCAACATCAGAGGTAATGTGATTAACCACCCAATGAAAGGAAAAGAGATCAAAGTGAGAGTAAATGCGACTTGCAACTCCAAAAATGTAATATACGCATTAAAATGTCCATGCGGTAAATTATATATTGGAAAAACAGAAAGAAGTATAAAGACAAGACTCACAGAGCATAAGTCCAACATACAGACGAAAAACACAAAATCTTCAGTAGCTACCCACTTCATGGAGGCGCAGCACAACATCTCGCAATTAAAGTATATGGTATTGGAGACAGTTGAAACAAAAGAAGGAAGAGACAACACCAAATTCATGCTGCAGCGAGAGAACTTTTGGATACATAAACTGGGTACACAGAGCCCGAATGGGCTCAATGAGCGAAGTGAATTATCATGTTATTTGTAAATAGACTATAAGAGGTGACTGTTGTTTTCCTTGTCCTGAAAGGGAAACCTGCGAATTGAATGTATACTATTTATCGGTATGTTTAATCATGAGTTGATCAACCATTCGCTATGTAACCATTGTTCACTTGTATCACGTCATTAACACTATAGCACACCGATTCAACCGAAGACACATGTAGTTCTGAGAAGTCAGGGGTTCGGTTCTTTTGTTATCAACCCATACGGCTTAGGCATTTTTATGATTGGCAGTGTAAAGCTATTTTTACATTTAATAATAATTTAGTTTGTGTAGGGCCCATACACGTTATTTACTTTTTGTAAGGATTGGTTATATCCTTGTGAGATGATTAACACGTTACCTGTTATATGAGTCTAAGCGAAGTATATCGGCTAGTTCCGTGATCACATGACCGGAACTCTAGCCTATAGGAGAGCAGATTGCTCGTAACCATAACAACCGGTCGGAATGGAGGAATGTCGGACGGGGTGAAGAATGAGTTAGAACGCCGAGATAGCACAGAGCAGGTCAGTTTTAGAACCAGGAAGTTATGGTAGTTTTGTCGGTTGAACACAGCGCTAACTCAAGCGTTTTCCTTAGAGACCTTACTGATGTTTTGTTATTTGGATCTTTTATATTACAGTGACTCATTGCAAGGTTGATTACAGCGACACGTAAGTGGCTTCACTCAAGTCAGGATTGAACTAGGTAGCACGGGGGAATATGGTGAATGAGGTGAAGTTAATTAAATACACATTGGTGTAGCGAACATTAGGCATAGCTGAACACGATATCAATCCAACACACTTCGACTCATGATTGTATTTATTTTTGGATTGCAGTGTTGATTCCCTGATGAAGGGCGTTATGGATACGCCCGAAATGCATTGGATAATAATGTAATTTTGTCGCTGATATGAACATGAGGAAAGACTGAACATGACTAGAATGTTTATAAAAAATACGTAAAATATCATTAGAACAAAGATAAAAATAAAAATACATACAGAAACAAAGGTACAAAGAGTGTGGAATCCTCTTTTTTCTAAGGAGGAGAACTAGGTGTGCCCAAGGGGATGTCTTTAATGTTCCATTAAAAACACAAAATGTGGATCTAATCAGGCGCTCCAACTATTACTCATTCCTTCCTCATAATATATAGACCACCATGCCGCAATGCCAACTTTGAAGATGTCCTACTTGATAAGTAACTAACACCCATCTGGACCAGACCAAACCTATGCATTCTACCAGACCTCGCCATATGGTTTGACAAAAAAGAATCCATCCACAACCAAGAAAATCACAACCAACCTTGAAGCCTTCATCCTACAACAAATCATTTCTGGCCCAACTCACTGTACAGGATGAAAGATAGATATTATATTTGTAACCTTAGGACGAGTCACAGTTAAATACAATTCCATGTAAGCTGGTGCGGTACTCAGACATAATATCGAACTTTTAATATCGAAGTGACATAATATCGAAGTTTAAATATCGATGATGAAAAATATCGGAATCACAAATATCGATTACAAAAATATCGTAATAAGTATGTGTGCTGAAATATCGATAACAAAAATATCTAAGTAAAAATATCGTTGTAAAGAAATATCGATAAATAGTAAAAATATCGAAATAAAATATATAGTAATAATTATGTAGTAATATGTGTTATTGTTGTGTAATAATTAATAATATTTACAATTTATTAATAGTAATGTGTACCTATAAAATATAATAAATAAAAAAATAAAACATATATAAATTTAGGAGCGGGATGTTGGGTTAATAGGGGATAAGGGTGGGGAGTGTATTAAAAATGTATATATTATAAATATTAAATTGCAGATTTTTTTTTTTATTTGGAAAATATATTAAAAAAAAATTTAAACATTCATTTTATATAAAAATGTATTAATAGATATATAAATTTAGGAGCGGGATGTTGGGTTTATAGGGGATAAGGGTGGGGAGTGTTTTAAAAAAAATTATAATTTTTTTTTATTTAATTGAAAAAATATAATAAATTTAAAAAAACATTTAAAAATTAAAAATTTATTATTTTTTAAAATAATTCAAAATTTTAAAAATATGTTTTCAAATATATTTTTTTATAAATTTGATATTTGAAATAGATGTTATTTTATAATATTTATTTTAAAATAATATAATATAAAAAATGTTTATAAATAAATATATTTAAATAAGAGAAAAAATTTAAAATAGTTAAATAATTCTACATAAAAAAAGTGTTTTAAATTTTAAATTTATTGGGAAAATTTAAAAAAAAGATATATATATTTTATAATTTAAAATTATATATTTTAAAATTTTTTGTTAAAATATGTCAAAACATTTATAAAACCAATATGTACATTAAATACAAATTTAAAATTTCGAATTTCGCAAAAATTTTAAAATAAATTGCGAAATTTTTTCTATAACATTTTACAATATTGTTCTACTTTAAAATATGTTTAACAATTTATTTTATATAAATAATCGGAATATTTTTTTACATTTATTTGATATTTACACATTCGGAATAAGTATATTTGTTTGTTGAGTGTATGGAGTGAGTAAAATTGTTAACAATCTATATTGCTGTACAGTTTTGTATATTATACTACATTTGAATAGTGAAAATAAAAATTATTAATTAGAAAAGATTATTTTTTAAACATTATTATTGTATATAGTGTTTAAGGCATGTATTTTTATTTAACTAAACATATATATACATGCATTTTATGTACCTTGGAGTGGGAATTTAAAAGTATATGTAAATAGTGTGCTAAAGTATTCCTAATTAATGTAGAATGGAGTAGGAATAGTAAATTATATATAATTAGTGTTCACCATCTATCTCTAATTAATGTAGACTGGAGTGAGAAAATGAAATTATATTTAATTAGTGTCCAGCACCTACCCCAAATTAATGGTGACTGGAGTGGGAATAGTAAATTATATTTAATTAGTGTCCAGCACCTACACCAAATTAATGTAGACTGGAGTGGGAATAGTAAAGTTATGTAGATTGAAATGTCATTAAATAAATATTTTAGTGAAGTAAAATATTAAATACTGTAGTGTTTTTTGGAACAAATTAAATTTTTTATTAACATGAGAAAGAACAACAATAAACATTAGTATAACATATACTTTTTACATTTATATTTATTAATATATTAGTGGAATTTGTGTAAATTTTATTAAACATTTCAAACAATATTGGTAATATTACTTAATTCAAAGAGTACATATTTAATAAACATAAGTATTGTTATAAGTAAATAAAATGGGACACAACCATTACAACGCAACTTTTACAACGCACTACCATTACAACGAAATTTTTACAACGCAAAAACTATTACAACGCATGTATTTACAACGCATTTTTTTACAACGCAGGTACCTTTACAACGCATACCCTTACAACATAAGTATTGGTAAGTATATAATTATATTTTACATTTTATATGTTTGGTTTTTTTTTAAGGGATATTTTTAAGGGTCAGTTTTCAGTTTTGGGGTAAAGGGGTATTTTTAGGGTTCAGGGTCAGTTTTGGTTTTTTGGGTAAAGGGGTATTTTTAGGGTTCAGGGTCAGTTTTCAGTTATTGGGTAAAGGGGTATTTTTAGTGTTCAGGGTCAGTTTTCAGTTTTTGGGTAAAGGGGTATTTTTAGGGTTCAGGGTCAGTTTGCAGTTTTTGGGTAAAAGGGTATTTTTAGGGTTCAGGGTCAGTTTTGGGTTTTTGGGTAAAGGGGTATTTTTAGGGTTCAGGGTTAGTTTGGGGTTTTTGGGTAAAGGGGTATTTTTAGGGTTCAGGGTCAGTTTTCAGTTTTTGGGTAAAGGGGTATTTTTAGGGTTCACGGTCAGTTTTCAGTTTTTGGGTAAAAGGGTATTTTTAGGGTTCAGGGTTAGTTTTGGGTTTTTGGGTAAAGGGGTATTTTTAGGGTTCAGGGTCAGTTTTCAGTTTTTGGGTAAAGGGGTATTTTTAGGGTTCAGGGTCAGTTTTCAGTTTTTGGGTAAAGGGGTATATTTAGGGTTCAGGGTCAGTTTTCAGTTTTTGGGTAAAGGGGTATTTTTAGGGTTCAGGGTCAGTTTTCAGTTTTTGGGTAAAGGGGTATTTTTAGGGTTCAGGGTCAGTTTTCAGTTTTTGGGTAAAAGGGTATTTTTCGGGTTCAGGGTCAGTTTTGGGTTTTTGGGTAAAGGGGTATTTTTAGGGTTCAGGGTCAGTTTTCAGTTTTTGGGTAAAGGGGTATTTTTAGGGTTCAGGGTCAGTTTTCAGTTTTTGGGTAAAGGGGTATTTTTTGGGTTCAGGGTCAGTTTTAGGTTTTTGGGTAAAGGGGTATTTTTAGGGTTCAGGGTCAGTTTTGGGTTTTTGGGTAAAGGGGTATTTTTAGGGTTCAGGGTCAGTTTTGGGTTTTTGGGTAAAAGGGTATTTTTAGGGTTCAGGGTCAGTTTTGGGTTTTTGGGGTACAGGGGTACAGGGTTAAAATAAATTTAAATTTAAATTAATTTAATTAAATGAAATTAAATTACATTAAATTAAATTAAATTATATATTATTTTTAATTATTAAAATTTAAATTAAATTAATTAAATGATATTAAATTACATTAAATTATATTACATTTAATTAAATTATATTATTTTCTATTAATTTAAATTAACAAAATTATTATATACTTACCAATACTTACGTTGTAATGATATGCGTTGTAAAGGTATCTGCGTTGTAAAAACATGCGTTGTAAATACATGCGTTGTAATAGTTTTTGCGTTGTAAAAATGTCGTTGTAATGGTATGCGTTCTAAACGTATGAGTTGTAACGTCATACATCCAAATAAAATATACTGTTTGAAAAATACATATACAATGTATATATTCAAATACATGTTGTTAGTAAACAATAGTTTAGTATTTATATTAATATAAATATATTAATATTACATTTTGTGACAAACATTTTAATTGAAGAAAATATTGTAGAATAGATTTATTTTTATACATTTTGTTAAACATTTTGTTAATTTTTTTTACACCATTTCAACATTTTTACAATTATAATAATAAATATTATGGGGGTCATTATGATGACGGGCGCACTTTGTCCGCCCGTCACCATAGTGGGAAACGGGACCGCCCGCCATAAGGGCGGGGGTCCCGTGGGGGGCATTAGGATGTGCCCGCCACAGTGGCGGGCACATCCTGTAGTTGTAGCATTGTGGCGGGCGGTGCACTCTGCACCGCCCGCCACGATGCTAAAAATGCTTTTTTGCATTTGCATATGCAAAGCGGCAGGCACCGCGCGGTGCCTGCCGTATTGCATATGCAAATGTGGGGGGGTACCATAGGTACCCCCCATGTGCCCCAAGACAGTGGTGTGAACCTGGGGGCCCTGCAGGGGGCCCCCGCAGCAATCCCCGCCTGCGGAAAAGCAGCTCCAGACAGGCACCCTAATATGGATGGCGGTGTCTGATAGACACCGCCACCATATGGTTCCATTACCGCCCCGGCCGCAATGCGACCGGGGCGGAAAAGCGGCGGACGGTGTTTTCGTCCGCCGCGGTCCCCCCCGCCATCCTAATATGGCGGGGGGAATTAGAATGCGGATGTCGGGCGGATTGCCCCCGCCAGGGTGGCGGTGGCTACCGCCACCCTGGCGGGGGCAATCCGCCCGACATCCTAATGGGCCCCTATGTATTTTATAATATTTTTTTTTATAATTTTACAAATTGTGTACATTTTTCTAAGTAATTTAATACAAATGAAAAATTACTATTTTTTCATAGTATTCCTTGGTTTATTAAATTAACAAATACTTTGCTTGCATTACATAGTAAGTGTGTAATTTCTATCATTTTCTTTAGTTTTGGGTCCTTTATTTTGTAACCGCTTTAGGTCGTTTTGTGTCATTTTGAGGAAGTTCAGCTAGCGGTTGGGAAACACTTCACGTCTCTGAAGGTAAGGTTTATTTAATATGTTTTAACTGTGTTTTGAATTAATTTTGAGAGTAGTTTGGTCGTATTTAGTGTTGTTAGAAGTAAATGTGTTGTATTGGCGATTATGATATGTTGTGTTTGCAGATGTACATTTAACGTACTTTTTAGTGTTGTATTGCCTTGTGTGTAGAGTTAGTGTTTCGATGTTTAAGTTTATTATTCGAAATATTATGTTGCTATTACTTTTAGTAGGAGTGTATGTGTTATTTTATGTGGGTGGGAATATTTCTTTTATGTCTTTCACTTGCAGGAGTTCCTGATGTCCGAAGGAAGCGTTTTTTTTTGGGGAGAAGTGTTCGTTAGTTTTATTAACTAATAGTTTGTAGACACTTCTTTAAATTTTTCGGCTTTTCTGGAGCGTTTTTTCTACATTTTTACAATTTTCGGGTTTTTTATGGTATTTCGAAAGAGCTTTGTGGAATGGATTTATCTATTTTGGGACAGTTGTATTTTTTCATTTTTTTTGGGTAACTGGTATTCGAAACTGGATTATTTTGGTGGAAATGGATTCTACATCATTTGGAATATCTTTGGTAAGTTTTTTTACATTTTTATAATTGTGGGTGGGTAATGTTTTAATGAATACCATATATAAATACCATAAATAGAAATAAATAGAAATATTGTTTAGTTTTATTTATTTCAAACATAATTAATGTGTGTATATATATTTAATTATATAATATATATTCCATACATTAATTGTTTTCGAGATAAATTATATGAATGTAATATTATTGTATTAGAACATTTTTCTATTGAGATTGTTTGTGGCTTAGAGTAGTTTACAGTAGTGTTTTGGCTATTATATTGAGGTATTCCATGCCTGTTGTGCTAGGGTACAGCTTTACTTGTTGCTCTAGGTATTTGTGCATTTGTTTTGTTTGTTTGGATGTTTTTGGAGTTAGTTCAGTAATGGATTGCTCCATTCTGAATTCCTGATAACTTTGCTCTTTTTGGAGGCATGTAATGAATTTTTCTAATGTTGGTTTAGTTCGGCCTGTTGATTGGAGGAAGGGATTGTGCCAACCTTCAACTGCGTTGTTTGTTTTAGATTCTCCATTTAAGGTGCTTCTGTAAACATTCCACCAGGGTATTAAGAATTTAGGATTTCTCCTGTGGCCAGATCTATGGAGTCTACCTATCCAAGTGTCCTCAAAGTAGTCTAAGAGAGGAGTTAACTTTGATTCATTTTGTTTGTAAAATTGGCTGTCTATTAAAAGGTTGTAGTGTTCGGCCACATCTGTTTCAGGGACGTAAGCTAGTGCTATCAGTTTTTTTATTTGATATGCAAAAGATGAGCTTGTAGCATATTCTATGCTTAGAGTAGTTTTTTGTAAATGCGTCCAAAGACACTGATTAAAATGATAATAGCAGCCTTGGATACAGGTATGGGGGTGTATTTTTAAAATAGCTGAGAGCATTGCTTGTTCAAAATCCAGTATAATTTTTTCAGGGGAATAGTCATTTGTTTTTTGTTTGATAATGTTTAATAAATCCATATATGTTGAATTAGTTTTATTTGGAAGCAGTGCATATAGTAGAGGTATGTTACAGTTTTGATATAAGCCATGTATTGTGTAAAGTTGGTAGAAAGGTCTGGGACAGATGTTAAAAGTACCGTCCATCATCCAAAATTGGCATTGTTGGAGTTTTATTAAATTTATGGCAGTACCAAAGATTATTATTCTTTTCTCATTGTTTTTATTGTCGTAAATTATAAAAGGTATTTTGTTTAAAGTTATAGTTTGGTCATGAGTTAAATTTATATCACTATATGTTTTAGGAGGTGGAGTGGTAGTAGTAGTTGCTTTTTTGGTACGTGATATTGTTCTTTTGAGAGAAATTATATTAGGCATTTGGGTAGTGGCTGTTTTTGGGATTTGTGGAATTTGTTCTTTTAAAATTAGGCTTGTAGGTTTTTGGGAACATGTACTAGCTTCTTTAATGTTTTCTAATGCTGTTCTGACTTCTATTTCTGTTACATTTGGAGGGTGGTTGTGTTCCCTGGTGTAAAGGACAGTTGCTTCTCTAGTTGTTGCTCTTCCATAACATTTGTTAGAGTAATATTTGCAACATTTCCAATTTACTTTCATCCCAAATTGTTTCTCTTGGGTATAAGTATAACCCATGTAGCAGAGTAATAGTTTCCCTTTTTGACTGGTAACAAATTCAGCTCCTTCTGTCATTTTCTCCTTTTTAAATCTATTAGAAATATATGGTATAGTTATTATAGTTATATGTATTTTAAGTGGGAATTATAAATATTTATATTGTGCATGCTTACCTTTGGTTGAAGTTTAGTCTGTGATTTTGATGTTCTTTACTCTTTTCCTTGTGGTCTGTCTTTTCTGGTGTTTCTTTGCTTGAAAAAAAAACATTTATTTGTGTTAATTGTTTAGTTATTTTTTTTGGGTAGCTTTTACATGTTTTGCTATAAGTTAAAGCTTTTACTTATTTTATCTTTTTGAAAAGTGTTTGGATATACTTACTTTGGTAGTTGTATCTTTGTTTGTTGAATTCTGTTCTTTGATATTTGTTGGTGTAAGGCAATCTGTTCAATTTTCAGTTGTGGCCTGTATTTTCTTTGATGTCTTTATCTGTAAAAAAAAAAAATATTCATTAAAATCCATATTTATAAACATATTTTTGGAAGCAGGTCTGTTTGCTGTTTTAATGTTAAAGCTTCAATTAATTAATGTTGTTCGATAAAAAATAAAAAATGATTACTTTGTTTGTAGTTTCGTAGTTTTCTTCTTAGTTTTTTCTGTTCTTTAGTAGTGAAGTTTTCTGTAGTGGTAGGAGATAATATACAATACATATGTATGAGTAATTTGTCCTTTTTACTAAATGTGTAATTTTAGCAGTTCCTTTAATTAAGTTACATTTTGTTACTTACTTTCAATCCTCTTAATGGTAGGTTGAATCTTAGTTTTCTTGTAGGCGTCGTCAAATGTATCCACAGTATTCTTTCCTGTCTTCTACTTTTCTCAGGTAATTTGTTTGTTGGATGTAATTGTTTATATAGTGTTTTGGAGTTAGTAATTAGTTAGCTATTGGTGAGTTTATGTTTGTACTGTTTTGATTCGTTGGTTTGTATTTTTGAAAAACTGTTGGTGTAATTAATTACCATATATGGTAAACGCTAATTAATGTTGAGCATACATACCTTTATATAATATGTTAAAGAAATAATTTATACATGTGTAAATCATTTATTTTTAAATGTGAAAATTTATGTATTTATAAATTGTTGTAAAATGTGAATTGTAGTGCTAATAGTATTTTTTTAATGTTTAAAAGTGTTATAGAATAATAATAAAATTGTTCGATATTGCTTAAATAACGATATTATTGTAGCCGATATTTTTACTCTCGATATTTTTAACGTACTGTTTATAAATTTTAATTATCGATATTTAAATATTGCGATATATATGGGGTCGATATAATTGATATCGATGTTTATGTATTGCGATATTTTAATTTCGATATTTGTGTATGTGATTAAATAAATATAGGATGACGATATATTTGATGTCGATATTTTTGTGTCGATAATTTTGTACTACGATAATGTGTGTTTCGATATTATGTCATAGATTCAGCTGGTGCAACTACATCATCACTTAAAGATTATACAGACCTGTCTATACCAACACTTCAAAGACAACAAAATCCTAGAACAACAAACGCTTGAACAGAAAGTGGAAGAAACTTGACATTCAGCAACTCAACACCCACCTTGAAAAAACTCCAATAAACATGCGGCCGAAAGACACACACAACTTCTACAACTTCATCTCCACCACTGGACAAACAGATACCTAAAAAAACCACATCCGGGGTTGACCACAAAAAGCACATCACATGGGTTAATCACAAAATCAAAAGAATGAATAGACAACTCAAACATTCTACAACACAAATTCAGTAAATCAGATGAAGCAGACAAAATCACGCTATGTCATAACAGAGCCAACAGAACCATATATAGATCCCAGGGCTCCTCCCGCATACTGAAGTAGACTGCCCTTCTGAAGGACTCCATGAATTCAAACAGAATTCATCAGTGCTTATTACCTAAACACAGAAGCACCATGATCGCAGAACTTCTATGACAAAATCTCTAATGAAATGCTCTAAAAAATTCTAAAGATTGAAAATTACCTTATGGAGAATACGGATAACACCACAACGCATGACCTAACCACCTGAGAAAGAGACATAGAGATAATCAATGCATACTTTCAAAACCTTGTAAAAAAAAATATTTTCCCAAAAATATTATGGCAGCTAGATCATCTGGATCTCCTTCAGACCAAGCACAACCAGACATCTTTAAAGATATCCTTCACTCAACCTGTGCAGGAGAGATAGGCAGATGCTTACACAACAAGTCCATATAATTAGGTTAATTTCCAAATAAACTGAAAATCTCCTACATTAGACCCCTCCTCAAAAACAAAAAAACTTGACTCATCTGACTCAACTGACTACTGGTCCATATCAAGTGGACCATTTTTAGGAATTATACCAAATGTTAGGGCTTACCGTCGGACCAACACTCTGTTTTCTGACCAGGCCGAGGCACAGTCAGGCATCATATCCATCAATTATTGTTCAAAACTCAAATTCTAAGAAACTGAGTAGCTGCCTTATTACTTCTAAATTTATCGGCTGCATTTGACACTGTCCACCATCACATGCTTCCTAAAAGTCACTACGAAATGCTCTAAATTAGATGGCTTATTATTGCACAGACTGACAAAGTCTAGTCTACCTACCCCTTTTTCACATCACCTCCTCATACACAACACAATGGGGTTCCTAATGGGTCCATCATAGCCACTCTATTATTCAACATCTACCTAAACCCTTTAGCATATCTTCTTATATCAAACAGCCTCGCCAGTTACAACTATGCAGAAAGCACCAACTCATTTTAAAAATGGATCTCCCCAAAGACTTCACAATTCGATGACTGTCTTCATGCCATAAACACATGGATGATGAATAACCATCTAAGGCTCAATTCCGCAAAGACATAGACAATGACATGCGGGCAATTGTATCATCCTAAAGTGATATGGCTTAAGGAACTTCAAGCCCCTCCAACAACATTAAGAGAAAAACCATGAATTAGGACCTATCCTTGACAGTGCATGCTAAGAATGCCTTCTAAACAATGAAAACACTATGTTGCATCATACCACATCTTGCACACCAGCATACACTCCAAGCCATTCTCAAACTCATAATCTCCAAACCCGACTATGCCAACAGACGCTACAACTCTACAATGGTGAAACAACTTTCATGACGTGCAAAATACAGCTTATCTAAAATGCTGCTGCAGGGCTTCCACTCTGCCGTCACCTAAGAGATTGCATGATTCCAGTCCTGCAATTACTCCCCAGGCTAACTATAGCTAGAAGGACATTGTTTAAGGCACTCTGCATTGTCCATAGACCCTCCCAAGTTAAAGGACCGCTATGCCTGTCAGTTAATTCTAGGCAATACAAACCAAGCAGAACAATGCACTCTAGGCTTACACCACATATCATCAGACCACCTTGCCATAAGAAATCCGTAGAAAGCACTGCTTTCTCAGTACAAGCCACCAAGCTCTGGAACTCACTACCAGCCAACATTATAGGCACCCCGAAGCATACACTTACAAAGACAGTTGCAAACATGGCTATTTCCTAAATAATTGTACCACACATATCCCAGCAACAGAGCCCAGAAAACAGTTGCACCCTAAAGCACAATCCTCAGCTGACAATCTACAAATTGCAAACAACTTAAGCAGCAAACTGCTTTGGATATGCAAGTAATCTAAGAGGGGCTGACCTTTGTTTTGCCATGGCATTCTATGCGTATGTGTTTGCATATATAACAGTATTGGCCCACAATAATACTAAAACCATAATACCCAGTGGTCAGCAGAAAATTATAACTTACACCTCTTAAATTCACATAAGACATATCTGCTGTGAGGGTTTTCTATCACCAACACTGTACAGTAAAAAATGTCCATCACCAAATGAACAGGTATGGAAATATTGAGGAGATCAGTCACACATGGCTAGACAATTTGGCAGACTTTAATATAGTTCACCACTGCAACTCCTAAAAATCTATACAATCTGACTGCTTTTTTCCATCTCACAAAGACACTCAGATATGGAATAATAATAAAAATGCCCATGCCGAAATATCTTTATACTTCTATCTCCCTCCAACCTTCCCAGCTCAGGATCCCAGCTTTACACAAAATCTCTGATTGGCCAACCCAGTGCATTAACCAGCTAAGCAGACTATAGCATAAGAAATACCATAAAGGGGCCAGCAGAGGTGTTCAAAGCTACAAGCATACTGAAAAATGTAAAACTGTGCGTCATCATCCAACACACTGCTACATGATGCATCCCATAATAACACAATAAATGCACCTCGGTGGTCATCAATCAATCATTCAATCAAACAGCATTTTATAGTGCAGCACTGTCACCCCTAGGGGTATCAAGGAGCTGGGGCTGTGGGGTCTCCATCGAAAAGCCAGCTCTTCAGTTTCCTTCTGAAGGCTGCCAGGGAGGCAGCTGTTCAAAGGTGGGGGGCATGTCGTTCCAGGTTCTGCCAGCGATGTAGGAGAAGGAGCGACCTCCGCTGCAACAGATTTGGGGATGTGTGCGCAAGGGCTAGTGAGGAGGAGCACATTTGTCTCGCGGTTGATGGAAGTTGAGTCAGTGGCTGATGTAGGTTGACCCTTGATCATGTAGGGCTTTGTAGGCATGCGTGAAGATCTTGAACTAGCATGTCTTCTGGATGGGAGCCAGTGGATGTTTCTGAGGTGGGGGGGGGATGATATGGCTCTGTTTGTGGAGTCTGGCAGCAGTGTTCTGTGTGGTCTGGGGTCCTCTGAGGAGCTGGCCGGAGATGATGACATAGAGTGCGTTGCTGTAATTGGGATGGCTGGTGAGGAGGGCCTCAGTGATGGTCTTTCTAGAGTTGACTGGGATCCATCTGAAAATTCTGCGGAGAGTGCCGAGGTTGTGGAAGTAGGAGGCAACTGCTTTGACTTGTTGTTTCATCACACACAACAAGGAAATTCTTCCCACATTGGTTCAAAACAAAGATAACATTCTTCCAATCACATACCCTACACCACAGTTCTTCAAACTGTGGGGCGCGCCACCTGGGGGGCGTGGATGGGTTCCCAGGGGGGAGAGAAGGCCTCTGCAAGCACATGTAAATGAAGACGCCTGGAAGTGCAGCGATGTTTATTTGCTGTATTTCCAGGTTATCTTCATTTACTCCAAAGCCCTCAGAGTTGCCGTGGGGCCAGAGGTCAGTGGGGGCTCGGTGGGCAGTGTCTGGAGTCTTATTAACACTCCAGCACAAATTTCACAGGTCTTTAAAGACCATTTAAATACCTTCAAGAACTGGTTACCGAAGCTTAGTTTTTTTTCTTTTTCCTGGGCCCCGACTCTGCCTATTCCTTACAATTGTAGTATAAATTTACTGATGTAGTGAGAAAATGCATTTCATGAAAAGGAGTACAAAAAAGGGTTGCCAATAGAAAAAATGCCAGCATTGTATGTTTAAAGAGCCTGCAAGGACCCTGCTTTGACACTAAATATGGTCTTAAATAAAAAAGTATGTATTCATTTGTAAAGTGACTTTCTGTCTGTTCCTTTTATTGTCAGTCATGAATCATTCAGGCAGCCCTAGAACACATTTTAAAGTGCTTTATATTTGCTTTTAAAAGTATGCACAGATAAGTGCTGAAAATAGGGCTTTAGGTTTCAGGCAGCCCTAGAACACATTTAAAAGTGCTTTATATTTGCTTTTAAAAGTACGCACAGATAAGTGTTGAAAATAGGGCTTTAGGTGAATGTTTATTTTTGTAATGTCTGCAACATCAAAATAATGAGCTGGCAACCCTAATCAGAAGACTGGAAATGTTGTGGGATCAGCACATTATTTCTTTCACCCTCGATTCCCTGATTAATTCCATAATAGCAATAGATTAATTTATATCTGAAACCCTACACCACATCAATAACATGCTGATTAACTTCAAGTGTCTGGGAATTCACCCTGCATTCAAACAACTCACTGCTCATTCTCACCCTTCACTATCACACTCACCCTGCACTCTCAGAACATAGTTAGGGTTTTCCCTCATTTGCCACATAATCCATCATCTGCAGCATAATTTGCAGATTTAAAAATGCAGCAACACATGTTACCTTGCAGTGGAAGGTCCTTCCTAAAGGTAGACTGGTCACCTTTCTGTTGCTTATTGCTATATGTGGGTGTTAAAGTGGTACTTATGCGGGGCAATAAAGGCCAGGACAATGTTAACAAGTGTAAAAATAGCAAAATAGTACAGTAATGCTATCACAAAATATGCAGCATAATTCGCCGCTGCTTGCTGCAGAATTGTCAACCATGCTGCATAATTTGGCCTTCTCCCCGTGTTACCATTTGAGGCCAGGAAAATCATGATCCAGGGACTTATCTTGTCTAGACTGGACTTCGGAAACGCTCTGTATCTGGGTGCCCCCCAGTCGACCCTGAACACATTGCAGATTGTGCAGAACTGTTTCCCGCACACTGCTCCAAATTCCCCGCCGAACATCAGTTAGGGATGAACTAAGGAGCCTACACTGGCTACCAATCAGACGAAGAATCCAATTCAAATCTCTATGCACCATCCACCGAGTAATATGGGAAACTGGCCCGCCCATCAATTGCTCCCTGGCAACTCCATATTCTCCCGCCAGGGAGCTCAGATCATCGAACTCATTTCTACTGACGGTCCCTAGGATCAAGAAAGCCAGATGCGGAGGCCGCGCCTTCTCGTACAATGCATCCAGGCTGTGGAACTCCCTCCCGCTCCACCTGTGTGCAGAATCTAACCTACTGGCTTTTCGTAAACTACTAAAGACCCTTCTTTTCTTAAAACTCAATTAGGTTTCCTGCCCACCCCTTCTGCTCACAGTGTCTGTTAGCGCTAGGACGCCTTAGGGTAACTATCGCGCTCTATAAATCGTCTTTCCATTCCATTCCATTCCTGCCGCATAATTCCAATGGCCCTGTTTATAGTGCTATGAGGTCCCAGACTGTAGCAGAAAGCACTGTGAATATGTAAGTCATTTTAAAACAGTATTTAAATACTCTAAGCTAGGCTGCTGCAAAATGATGCAGTGATTGAGATAAAACAAGTCCTTACAAAATATACTTTTAAGTAATAAGTAATCAAACTGTATCTAATGCAGACATTTTTGTAAGTGTCTCCACTATTCCAGATCCCAGCTGATAACTCCGTTACATTACATCTTAAAAAGGATAGATCTTTGCCACCATAAAGCTTTAAGCAGATCCACTGGAATTATTCAGCAGAAGAGGACAACATTATGTGGCAGGTTTGACTAAATTATGCGACAAGAAAAGGTAAATTATGTGGCACAATGTGCCACATTGTGTGGTTAGCATTACTTCATTATTTTGTCATTTTAACTCACGGTAATGCTGTCAGGGGAAATATTTCACCTCATTAGTACCAGTTTAACACCCAAATACAGCAGAAAGCAACTACAAGATTACCAGTCAATCTTTGCAAAGGGCCTTCCACTGCTCCGGAACATGTAGCAAATGCACTAAACTGATAATTATGTGGAAAAAGCTGTTGCTGCAGAAACTCATAATTCCAGTGGCCCTGGCTTTAAGTGACTCAATCAATTAATGGCTGGTAAGAAGGCCGGTTTCTTTTTTAACTTTCTGCACTATTGCCACACACTTCGTTTCAGGCACCGGCATCTCAAAGTCAGTACTAACCATTCAGGGGAAGTTTTTGTGTGCAAGCCGAGTCCCTAGGGTGGCAGGTAGAAGGCCAGCAGGGTTGCATTCAGATGCAGAGCCCTAATCCAATCAATCCTTGGGGCCTCACAGAAATGGTCTAGGAAAGTAGCAAGGTTCAAAGATATTGTCAAAGAGAAGGGCCAGAATAAGGAGCACTGTATGCAGACTCATTTTTATGTTTACAAATGGCCAGAGACCGCTTCTTCTGAGAGATACCCCAAAGAAGGTGACAATATAAGTGTTTTTAGTTTTTTTAAAGGGTCATTCATTAGTGACGCTGGTACTGCTGCCAAGTGTGTAAGTGGCCACTGCTGGTTATCATAAAGGAGCAGATGCAGCAGGACTGGGGGCCAGGTCTTTGGGGGGCCCACTGCATCACAAGTATGACTGTTTACCTTTAAAAAAAGGGCCATCAGAGCCTATTGTTCTTTCAAGCATTAGGACAGAGGTGATGATACATCATGGTGGGGATGAGTTAAAAGAGGCAGAGGAGATACCCTGCTACTCAGGACTGCAGTTATCATTAGTGCAGCGGGTATTGTTGCATTGGGGTCAAAGAGTATGAGGGGCTCACAACACCCCAATTATGGGGAGTACTTTGTTTAGGATATCTGTTTTTGTTTGATGCATTTGCTGTTTTATAAGTCTCATATTTGGTGTGGTTCATAAGCTATAGAAAAAGTATTCCTGAAATCATCTCATAAGCCCCGCTCCCTGCACACAGCCATGTCCCTCCCGCTCCCCCAATCATTCCCATAAAGTTTTGGAGGGGGGCCCAACCTCAAAACATTTTGCTTAGGGGGGGCTCAGAGTAAAAAAGTTTGAAGACCTCTGCCCTACACTGTGCAATCACTTCAGCGACCCCCATAGGGGTACTACACAAATACTACAATCCATTGCCAGTCAAGATTCGAAACATCCGCTAATAGTTCAGAAGAGAGGTGAAAACATGACTGTTCCAAGATAACAACGCCATCCGATAACCCTAAGATAGAACCCAGAACACTAAATACTCCTTGAAATACAGCTTACAGTCTAAAGTTCACAGTAATGGAACACCACAATCAGCACACAGTTTTCTAGGTAGAGGTAAGTTATGAAGAGCTGACCTTTTTCTAGCATGGCTACTATATTGTAATGTAAATTCATACATAACCCACCTGGCTCTCATTAATGCTAATAGCATAACACTCAGTGGGCGTGGGCCCAATTGCATTTCAAACATGCATAGTAAGTCCCTTATATTGCTTGACCCTGTTAGACTCAAATAAGGCAGAACTCCTGTGGGCCACGTCCATCACCCAGTCCTGTACCATTCAGAAGCAGTAAACCATCCATCACTAAGTGAACAGGCATGAAATAACTAAAGAGATCTGCAACATAGTGCAGGCCAACGGAGGACTTTAGCCCACTAACTACATTCTTTGACCATTCCTTGACATCTCACAATGACTATGATATAAGGTATGATTGTAATAAAGTCCACGCCAGGAGTCCTCCAGACCATCTTTCTATCCCAACCTATGCATGTTTGGGATCATAAACACAAACAAAGCTCCCATCATGGACAACTATGATGATCATTGAACGTGAGTCCCATGTAAAACACACGCTCTTACACTCACAAAATAATTGTAAACGGTTGTGTCACAGTTGTCTTACTGAAGCTGTTAACAATTTAAAAACGGAGGTGTCCTTTGATCAGGAAAGTTGTTTAAGGAAGCTGCTGGGTGGCAAGTTTCACTAATATACAGTTGCAGTTCAAAATTTGTTTTTTTTAACTGTGAAGCATTATTGTAAATAATATTTAATCAATTTATTAGAATAAACATGATTCACAAAACGAACTTGGGAAAAGAAAAGGAGATTATTGCATTCTAGACACAGAGACAACTGCATAAGTATTGAAAAACTGTGAACCTACTTATTACACATCAATGAGAGAATAATTATGTGAAAACGCTTAAGGGATGAATATGAGCATCTAACAAAAGAAAATCAGAGGAAAGAAAGGGGAGGAGGGGATTATAAGAACAGGAACTGAAAAATCACAATAATTCAGTGTATTTAAGGAAAAGCAGTGAGTGGCCATGAAATGGAAGCGGTGTAGACAATCCTGCATGAAAATATTCTTATAAAATATTAGTGTTTATCTACAGACAGAAATAATGAAAGTATAACAATTAAAGTGGTCTGTTAAGTTCTTCAGGAAAAATATGATTGCTCTTTGCTAGCAAACAAGAATATTTGGGATAAGTTGTAATAAAGAAAAACTTACAAAAAATAAGTTGTAACAGGATTTCACAAGGTTTCTCTTTTGACCGCCAGTGAACAAGGTGATACTATCCAGTCTATGGCTGAATCAGACAGCATACCACTAAGATTTAAATATGGCCTTTGCTGCACATTTTTCGATTCGAAGTTATGTGCTGGAAGGCAACCGCTAGCAATAAGTCAAGCAGTCTGAAGCTCTGGCAGTGGTTGATTCAGTTCTTCGATAGACCTGCCCAAGAATATGTTTGAGAGTTTGAATGGAACATTGACACAAAACAATTTATTCAGCTCCTTCCAGAATATATTCCAAAAGTAATTTAAGGTGCACATGTAAACAACATGTGTTTCAAATCACCTCTTTGTTCACTACAAGGCCAACATTTTGCATGAAACTCTTTGGTCAATTTCGCCAATTAGGTTGGTGTAATTAACAAACGGTTAACAATAAAGTACAGTATCTGGGTAGTGTTGGCTGCTCAGGATGACTTGTGTAATGTATATTTAATTCCAAGTATTTGTCGGCCAACATAGGTTAAGGTACTCCTCCCTGTTCAGTTCAATCTTTCACTTTATTCAAGCTGACCTTCTGCTCCCTGGCCCATGACTAAGAGTGAGTCTAGCCACTAAGAGAGACAGAACACAGCTCAACTCCCTTTTGGATTTATACATGAAATAAACAAAGTATCTCTCCAACCATAAACATTCAAAACCACCATAATAATGATACACACTCTTGCCACGTTGAGACAATCCGAGCAAATTTCACAACAGTGGCAGAGAACAGTATAAAAATCGTCCTCTATATGAAGACAGAGATGTACGGATGTGGTCACTTCATACTCATCAATAAACAGGTAATTTACAGGAGAATAACACCATAAAGTAGGTGAGAGAAACACATACATGTCACAAGGAACTTTAAATGAACATACTAAAAAAAACAAGCCAACTGATGCTAGCACCACTTACAAGCATTTACAAAGTTTGGGACTTCACACCACACTCTAGGTGTGACAGGTACATGCACCACATCACAGCCTATAACCACCCCTTCCAGTGGTACAAGAAACAAAATAGCAGCGCTCAAACACATTGGTATATGCAGCTATCCATCACCACTAACAAATCTGTCAAACCTGGGGGACCAGAGACACTTGGGGGCTTATTACGATATTGGTTGGAGTGTCTCCAAGCGACACCGTCTTGGACTCGGGACCAACCGACCTCAGGTCGGCGGTTCCGACTGCCTGATTACAATGCGACTGAACACTGATTGGTCTCATACTCACTTTTCTCTATGGGAGCTTGTGTCATGGCCGTAACCAGCCGTAATACAGGCTCCTATAGAGAAATGTGTGTGTGTGTAAAACCCTGCACCCGGTGGCAGAAACCTCATGGTCCCTGCCACACAGTGCAAAGTTTTACAGGCAGGCACCCTAGGTAGTACCTCAGCCACCAACCGTACACCGCGGAGGCAAGGGGGACCTGCTACGGGCACCCAAAGTTGCTTTCCGACAGGTCAGAACGGCCGGCACAGAAATGCTGTGGGAAACCGATATCATAAATCCAATGGCGGTAATGCCATCCATAGGGGAATACTGTGCGGTTCCGGCCAGCTGGTGGTGTCCGACACCCGGTCAAAACCGAGTCGGAATGACCATCTGGTTTACGTTCCAACCGACAATCAGGCGGTCAGACCGCAAACCAACCGTGTCAGTCGGAAAGCCTCAGACTAGCGTTCAGAGACTTTCCGACTGACATCCTAATCGGACCCTTGGTGTGGGAAAACACATGCCCGCCCAATACAGTATGCATTGTGTTGCTAGGCAAGCAGAACACAACTCACACTTAATGAAAACACAGATGCATGCAAGTCACCACCAGAAATGTGGGATCACTCCAGGAGTGCACACAGCTTTATAAAACAAAAACTGTACACATAGCAGTGGAATGCCAAACACGACCACAAAAGTGCATATAACTTCCACCAGGCAACCTAACTGCACACACAACCACCTGCTTCGATATGCAGCTTGTGAGTGCACTGAAAGGGAAGTCAAAGAATGTCCCAGAAGCGGAGACAAAGTCAAGTTTTATTAAACGCTTGGGCCAAACAGAGTTGTTCTTGCCAAGAAATTAAAGGATACAATTCACCAAACAAGGCATACAACTCAATTTTAGAAAGAACAAATAATATACAACAGCCATCAGTGTTGATGGAAAACGCCACATGTAATAGGAGAGGAGAAAGAGAACACGAGAATAAAGTTTGGAAGCCAGAGATAACACATCTTTAAGTTATTACAAATATCGTGTTACGAACAACGAACACTGTCTGAGGGGCGACCCATTAGCTAAGGGCGTGCAAGGAGAAGTTGTCTTGTTCGTAATGTGTTTTTGAGAAGAGGAAGAGGGGAGGGTTCCAAAAGAGGTTCCAATTTATAAGTTGTTTCTGTCGAGTTGTGAGCTTGCTGTAAAGATTTCAGAAGGGTTCACTTTCCACAACTCATGATGGTACTGTAGTCTGTTGACACCCACTCGTCTAGGACAGCTCTCTTCAGCATCTTCGGGTCACAACGACTGACCATTCCTGGGAGCACTGCCTGCTCTATCAAGAGGGTGAAGGAATTTTGACAGCCCTTCCAAGATTCATTATTTGAGAATCCGGGCACGTTTGGATTACAGAATTCTGCACATTTCTTTTAAAGCTCATAATTTTACCAAAGCCTCTTTGGAACTGGCTGGAATGCTTGACTCATCACGTTTCAGAGTTGAGTGCGCTTCATTTGAGGCATCAAAGCACTAGCAGCCTTCCAAACTCCTGTGCCAAATGCCTTTTCTTTCGTCTGAGTTGATGATTATAGACTGGTTGTTATTGTACGATTTATTGACAAGCCATCATTTACGCTGACCTCGTTCTGACTAGCTATGATGTAAAGGCCTCCACCAGCCTTTTCAAATACTCAAAGGAAAGTGACACACGTGTACACACACTCACACACACAAACCCTCCACCTATCCGCCCATCAGTCCCTCTTCTCAATCTCTGGTGGCTCGCGGCACCCCTGCAGGCGGTGCACCATCAGACTACGGACTAAGAAGCGTGGTTTGAGTGGGGTTAACTGGAGTGGGGTGGATTGGACCGGATTGGAGGGAGTTGGATTGAATTGGATTGGAATGGGGTGGGGTGGATTGGGGTGAGGTGGGTTGGAGTGTGATGGATTGGATTGGAGTGGGGTGAATTGGATTGGGGTGGAATGGAGTGAGGTGGGATTGAGGTGAGGTGGATTGGAGTGAGGTGGATTGGATTGGAGTGGGTTGGATTGGATTGGAGCAGGATGACTGCTTTGGAGTGGGGTGGATTGGACTAGAGTGGGCTGGGGTGGACTGGAGTGGATTGGGGTGGGGTGAGGTGGATTGGAGTGGGGTGGATTGGAGTGGGATGGGTTTGATTAGAGTGGTGTGGATTGTAGTGAGGTGAATTGGAGTGAATTGGACGGTAGGGGGGTGGATTGGGGTGGAGTGGATTGAATTGGAGTTGGGTTGATTGGATTGAGGTGGGGTAGATTGCAGTGGGGTGAAATGCCAACCAATTGCAGCACTTAAAGCTTCAGCACTGGCACAGCAATAGTGGAGAATTTGCTTTGTGTCTACCTGCATGCTCCTGTCACAATACTAGGTGCTTGGCATTAAATGATAAACTACTAGTATAGAGAGTAAGGGACATATGTATCAAGGCGAATTGCGATTGCGCTAATTTCAGCATTTACGATTGCAATTTGGCCTAGTGCTATGTATGAAAGCCCAACTGTCTCGCAAATTAAGGAATTAAGGTATAAGGCAAATTGCGATTCCTTAAATGGAATGTATGAAGCACCCAAGTTTTGCGAATAAGGCATAAGGAATCGCAAATGACCACCAACTTCAGGTTGGTGGTAATTTGCGATTTATTTCAAAAATGCACATTTTTGCATTTTACCAAGTGGCATGTGGTGCACACACATGCCCTTAGGGCATGTATGTGCACCACATGTGCACCCATGCTCATTTCAGGGGTGCAACAGGGTGTCCTTTTGACACCCTGGCACACTTGAAATTGCATTCTCATTTTGCGATTCTCTAATTGGAAATCGCAAATTGAGAATGTCTTCCCATTCATTCCTATGGGCCTGTTGGCCATAGGAATGAATGGGAAGGTATTCCTTAATTGCGAATTGCATTTTGCGATTTGCAATTTGGGAATATGTAGGATTCACAAAATGTATTGCAAATTCTACATACATAGCGTTTTGCGATTCTCAAATAGCGATTCTCAAAAATTCGCTATTTGAGAATCGCAAAACCTAACATTGATACATATGGCCCTAAGTCACTTGGAAGTGAGAGAAGGTGACTTGTACCAGGAAACGGGGCAGCTTTAATGCACTTTAATAATACTACACCAGGTGTCTGTTTCCACATATTATCCAAGCAGTAATAACCTCATGATGTGCAGCTAACAGGGGTGCCATCAGTTCACCAAATAAAACTTGTGACATCAGAGATTCAATTAAAGCCCTTTTGTCAGCAGAATCACAGCGCAGTAAAGTAGCAGACATATAAAGTGTGGAACCACAGCCAGCAGGTACCGGCTCTGGAAAGCCCGCTCATAAGTAACAGAGGGATATCTAACTGTAGCACTACAATACACTGCCATTTCGAGCTGGAGGTCTCAGCTTTTTACACTATACCCCTAACACAACTCTACATCTATCATTAGCACGTTCGGCAAGAACTGCCCATAGCTGTATTAGTTATGTTAAGTACACAAACCCAGCCACAATTGTGGCAGTGCTTGCGTAATGCTTTTGTGTATTGCAAATGGCAGAGAAATCAGCTACAAGGAACAAACAAAAACTGAACATTAAACTAAAACAAAACGTATTTTAAAGCAATTGTAGCAACACAAGAATAAATTGGGCCAGTCACCAGGCGACAGAGCTTAGCTCCTGAACCGTTATACACTGGTGGCACTCACTGTGCATATGCTTGAAAGATGGACTGGGTGAGGTTAAAGAAGTAGGACAGCGGGGGGAATCACAGGACAAGATAAATAATAGGGGGAGACGTGGAAGGCAGAGGATGTGGCTTTTGGCGCGGCCTGCCGACCTTGGAAGTGGAGACCCAGGTTTGAGTCCTGGCATTGGCCCAACAACTTGTGATTCTGGGCACATACTAAAAATAAAAAAATGAAGTTGACTGTGTGTAATGTGACAGATGGTGAATGTAAAGTACTCCATTGGCGCTGATTCCTGCTATAATTTGTTTTGAGTCCAATGTTCCTCAACATCCTGTGATTCTGCGTACATCCATACAAATGTATGTGACCTTGTGCAATGTAATTGCTCCTAAATATAAAGCACCTCAATGTCCCCTAGACTGGGTTCCCGCAATTATTAACAAGCAAGATCAGTTAAAGTAAAAAAGCACTATGGCGTGACCTGCATTAACCACACCATAACAATTAAAAAAAAAAAAGTTATGTAGCACAGCAGCCCTAGCTTTTCAATAGGATTAAAAACAAGCAGCAATGAGGGAGGGAGTATGAGAACTGGTCAAGCAGTGAAGCGGGAGTGGGTTAGGGGGACGGGCAAGTTAGCACCAGGACATTAACTAAAAAAATTCCTTTCAATCTGAAGTCAAATAAAGAAAAGTAAACACGCGCCATCGAAAACAACATCTGACATCTTACCTCGGTCTTTGAATGCGCAGAAAATGTGACAAGATAAGAGCAAGATTACAGGCCTGTTCACAGAAATGGAGCTTGGAGCAATTGAAAACACGAGGTCTCATGTGAAGTGCTCTCAGGAAGGGCTAAACACAAAAAGCGGCATGAGGCATACATGCCACGGACAAATGTGGAGAAAGAATATGAGAGAGATGATGGTGCCAGCAAATGGAAAACCTATGGGCGAGCTGAAGCCCACATATTGATTACAACCGTCTCCTCGAGACAGCACATGCGCTATCTAGTTGAGACCTAAATATGAAAATATCAAAAGGCCTTTTCCAGCTATGCACTCTGGATCTCGAACAATATCCCCGAATCCATCAAGGGCAGTACAAGGAAAAAGTGAATGATGCACCTTTTTCAACAACACTACTAATGATGCAATAACAGCCCACAAATCAGCTACCTCCCTATATCGACCCAGTGCCAAAAGCCTATAAACTTGTTGACTGTTTCCTTACCTTTGACACTGTACAGGGGCTGCCTTTCTGCAGGATTATGTGATACGAATACTATATTCATGCATTCATACATACGCATATACACACACTTACTTCAGTGTAACTGTGTGAGCGCACAGTACATTGGCCAACCAGCATGTGTCTTTGCATGAGCTTATGAGGATGTCGTCGTTTTTAGAAGAAACTGAACTACTGTCTATTGCATTAGCAGTGGAAGAGTAGCAGAGAATATTGTATGAACTTATGAAAGAGGAAGAGGCGCTGCAGCAACACTAAATGGATGAGTTAGTTTTCTTGGAAGGGTGATCTCTGCCAGGCTCAGTACAGCAGCATCAACGTTTGTCCCAGGCACAGAGAGAGCATGCATAAATGAAACAAGCATTGGCAAAGCCAATAGGTCTCCTATTTGGCACCTACGGGATTCACCGCATACCACAAGGATGGACTTTGTAACATCTAGGCATGTGCACCATTCATGTGTGCGCCTACTAAATCACTATTTTTTCTTTTTACTTAATGATTTGAGTTGGTTAAATAAATGAAAATAAAATAAATCAACTTGATTTTTTTTTTTTAGGTGGTGGAAGCAACATAGAGTGCTTGGGAGGGCAGAAGCATCTTGGAGGGTTTGAGAAAGTGGAAGGAATATGGAGGGTTGGAGGAGAAGTACATGACAGAGAGAGAGTGAGTAATGTAGAGCACGGGCGGAGAACATGGTGCTGGGGGAGAAGCACACGAACAAAAACAGAGCAGGGGGGAACATACATGGGCCAATGCATTGTGGAGGGGACGGGAGTGAAGCCCGTAGGTAAGAGAAAGCAACAAGGGTTAAGAGAAGTACAAATGGATCAGCTGAAAAACCCATGCACTCTCATGGACTGCTTAGCCAAAAATGAAAAAGTAGTGTTTGAAAAGTAAGTAGTGATAGGACAAGTAATGAGGCCATGTTCCAAGAGAGAGACAAACACAAAGAGAGGAAGGAAAGCCCACACAAGCTAACAAATAAAAAGCAAGTAAATGAGATCGATAATAAAGCCAAGACAGTAAGATGTTGTAAATAGGTAGCTTGTGCTCTCTGGTAGGGGAGACCTAAAAATGAATCCCTGGTTGGCATCTGAACAGAAGACACGATTATTACTGAATGGGGAGTCATACAATATGATGAGTAGTCCTATAACCAAAATTATTGACTTTGAATTATTTATTTATGAGAAATAGCAAAATATGTAATGTAATTCATTAGGAATCATTACTTTCCATAACCCAACATGTGCTGAGGCACTGGAGAGCACGGGTGTCACATTAAGGATTTTTGGGGCCCCGGGTATGACATATTATTGGGCCCTTGTTCAAACAATTTTGAATTACCAAGTTTTTCAAACTGAATCCCACACGTTGTCCAAAAATATAAAACGTATATATTTCAGAAATGGGTTCACTTAATCACTCCTGATATGTGTCTTGTCCAGGGCCCCAAACATCCTCAGGATGACTGTGGAGAGGCTCAGATAGAGAAATAGACAAAGGTGAGATAGAGACAGAGAGAGAAATATATCCTTCTCAAGGAACCTCTTCAAAGGTGAAGCCCTGGGCAACTGCCCACGCCTTAAAACCCCAGGCGAGAGCACTGTCTGATGTTTTGTACAGTGCTTCCATATTATAAATTTTCTGAACATTGATGTGGGAGTGAATGGGAACAAGGCACATATAGGTTTTGGTCAGTGGAGGGCCAACAAATCATGAGAGAGCAGGTATCAGAACGTTACATTGGCTGTGGCAGCAAAACAGGGCCTTGAAGGCAGCGATCAGAGGAGGGCCTTCATTCTGATGACCCTTTCATTTTATACGCATGGTCATTGGTGTCAACCTATTTCCTTTGTTCAAACAGCTCACCTGCTACTCACAGCTCCCTTAATTGGCTTGATTTCTCTTGGATACCTCTTTCTTAGAGCATTTGGCTGAAAATCTGATGAATCCCTTTTTAGGAGGAGCGAGTGGCATTTTAAAATAAAAGATCTGCTGCAATGGACTGTGCTAGATTGCAGAGTGGGCTTTAGAATATTTCAGGGGACCCGGCGGGGGTATTTGTGAGGGAGCTTGGAAGATATAAATTGTGTGGGACTATGTAGGATGCACAGTTTATTCCTGCAGGAAACTCCAGCATATAGTTCAAATATCAGACTCACTGCCACAATAGGCTCAACAAAGAAGCTACGTTCCACATAGATGTTTAGGCCGGTCTACCATCTCTCCTTCACTATCATCTTTGACCAAAATATGGGCACGCAGAGGTACATACGCAGTGACGTGTACAACATAAATTTTTAGGGTACATCATAAGTGCCAAAAACCTGCACAATGCCTTGCTTCCTACTGCCGATCTCTCTTCCTGTCTATGTGGCATGTGGCATCTCACCACAAACTGTCCTCATCAGTGCCACACCAGAACCCGCCCTAGCGTCTGGCACACCCTGTGCTGGACACTCCTTGTGGACTGGTTCATGGTGGACTGCTGCGCTCACAGGCTCCATACAGTTAAGTTCCAACACCACAGGAACATATGCAGGCTCAGAGTCTGAGAGAGTTTATACTTCCAAAAAGAAAAGAATTGAGACAGATATGTGGGAAATATAGAGATTGGTAACCAAGATTAAACATGGGTTCAAGACTTGCCGTGATAAAAGAGGGCGGTTTACATTGACCTGGTGTTCCTTATCTGCTTTCAAAGGTTGCATTTCTATGTGTCTCCAGGTGGTTTTACTTACATCTCACACTCCTATTGAGAAGGAACCATCAGAAAGTTGAGAAGATTAAGGGCTGGTTTAGGGTTAAAACAGGTTAGTCGCTAGAGAGGTGGCGTAGGCAATGGCAAAGCAGAGTGATGAGTTAGTTAGGCAGTCTGTCCTGAGGTGGATGAGATAACAAAGGGATTGCTCGAGCCAAATGTCTAGATCTGGTGGTCACATGGTTGGCATTTGAATTCCAGGCCAAGGAAGCAATGACACAGAACTCTAATAATCACCCATGGTGTGGACAGGTGGAAGCAGCGTGTGCATACACACAAGCACACATACAGAATAGGTACAGAATGTGTAGCAGGAGGACAGGATTTTTTCCAACATCTGAAGCCAGTAAAGGCAAAGAAAGCAGCTTTCTATGACCTCTAACATAGGCCTGACCAGCACAGGGGCATAACTGCTCATGCAGGTATACCCTCACAGGTAAAATTCAGCATCCTGCCTTAGAGCTGTTAGACCTGCTGTGGGGGTGACTTGCAAATATGACATACAGTGTTAGGGACGAGGCACCAAGGGATGTGTGACATATCAGGTTTTCACTTTTGTGTGCACCAAGACATGCAGCCTGCCATGGCGGTCTTGCATGTGCTTAGTGAGGGGTCCCTTAGCATAACACAATTTGTGCTGCAACCCATAAGGCTTTCTCTTTGTCACCTCAGGCCCTAGGTACCAGGGGTACCATTTACTAGGGACTTACAGAGGGTACTAAAGGTTTTGCCAATTGGGTAAACAATTGTACAGTTTTAGGGAAAGAATACTGGTACTGGGAACCTGGTTAACATGGATTCAGTACACTTCAGTCAAAGTTGCATCAAAACCCAAGCAAACCATGGGGTGGGGAGTACTGCAACAAAACCCAGTTTCCTACACATGCCATCTTGTTATCATGTTCATTTCATCAATCTAATATCTCTATTGAAGTGTAGGGCGTATCCTGAAATAGTTTTGTTTATCAAGGAAAGTAAGTCAAGTGTTATTAGATAAATATTGTTTTCTGCCTTCCTTACATTTACCTTTGCACTGGGGAGAACAAACAAGGAAGCATTTTTTTATTTTTACTTCTGTAGTTTTCTATCTTGTTTTATAAGTGTTGGGTTGATACACTATGTGATAAGTATAACTAGAAACTCACTTTTATTCAACACAATATAATAATTTACCTCTTGAAATATGATTATTCCAAGGTTATGGTCATTTTGTACCACACTAGAAACATGTTACAGAGTATGTGGCTGGGAGAACCCGTCCTGAAATCCCTATTTACCCATCTTGATATGTTTTCTAGATTTTCTAAAAACAGGATGAAACACAGAGATTTTCTGGGCCCTCTGGCACTAAAAATGAATCAATGTGTCAACTGAGACAGAAAACCAGTTGTATTACAACCACTGCATAACTCACTGAGCAACATTTGAGTGCAATGTGCTTCAGATAACGATCAATCCCTTGCGACATTACAGGGATCGTTAGTAGAACCCCAATCCCTAAGTCATTAGGAATAACATATTCAAGAACACTAGAATACGAAGGATACATTTGAAAGATGTATTTAAAATCTAAATCCTAGTCTAGTGCACACAACATGAATTGTAACTAAAATAAAGACAAATAAAATAGCAGCAGCAACGTTTACCAAAAGAGTGAATAAAGGGTAAAACTCCAATATTTTTGCTATTATGCATTTATAAAATGTCAACCCCCACGCTGCTACTTCTAAACAGACCTGTACTCTAGTGCAGCAGAATTAAACTCTATTTTGAGTATTAGATGGTTCACATCTGCATTGTGTTTGAACAATGGGGTTCAATAAAAAAAGCAGGGACATACGGCCACATGCATCAACCTATTTAGGAAGTGCAAACGGTGCGTATCGGTAAATTCGGCCCTTTGCGCTTCCTAAATAAGTTTTTGGGATGCAAGAAACAATTTTTGAAAATCCGCATTTTTTTGCAATTCCTAAAAATGCGAATACATTTAAGGAATCGCATTTGTGCGATTCCTTAAATGCAATGCATGAATTTGTAAACAAATGCGAATTTTGAAATAGGAAGTGCAAATTAACACGAGGTTGACCCTCGTGGTAATTTTGGAAATTCTTTAAAAAAGCACAAAAATGCATTTTGGAAAGTGTCATGTTACACACACACATGTCCTTTGGACATGTGTGTGTGAAACTTGCACTAAAACAAACATTTCAAGGGTGCAGGGGGGGGTCCTTTGGACCCCCCTCAGCACCCTTGCAATGCATCAACAAAATGTCATTGGCAAAAACAAAATTCGCAAAAAGGCATTGATTCCTATGGGCCTCTAGGCCCATAGGAATCAATGTAATGCCATTCCTTAATTGCGATTCGCAATTAAGGAATCGCAATTTCCGAAAATTCCTTAAATGCAATGCATGAATTTGTAAAAAAATGCGAATTTTGAAATAGGAAGTGCAAATTAACACGAGGTTGACCCTCGTGGTAATTTGCGAAATTCTTTAAAAAAGCACAAAAATGCATTTTGGAAAGTGTCATGTTACACACACACATGTCCTTTGGACATGTGTGTGTGAAACTTGCACTAAAACAAACATTTCAAGGGTGCAAAAAGGCATTGATTCCTATGGGCCTCTAGGCCCATAGGAATCAATGTAATGCCATTCCTTAATTGCGATTCGCAATTAAGGAATCGCAATTTCCGAAAATTAAGAAATCCTACAAAGTTTTAGGATTTCTTGATGCATAGGATTTTGTAATTCCTAAATTGCGATTCCTTAATTTTCACAATTTAGGAATTGCAAAATCCTACAATGATGCATGTGGCCGCTAGAGACCAGCTGCACTGACAAGTTCAGTGAGCAAAGTCTAAGACCCAGATGCATGAAAGGAAAATCTGGTCGCAAAATCTGCCCCTTTGCGACCTGTATTTTTGCATTTGGGATGCATCATCCCAAATGCAAAAATCGCAATTTAAGGAATCTCAAAATTGAGATTCCTTAAATTGCGATTGCACTTAAGGAATCCCAAATTGAGATTCCTTAAATGCAATGCAACAAATTAAAAAAATTAGCGATTTCGCTAATAGAGGGAGCAAATTGCCATGAAGTTGACCTTCATGGTAATTTGCAAAAACTTTGAAAAATGCACTTTTGTGCATTTTTCAAAGTTTCATGTTGCGCACACACATGTCCTGAGGGCATGTGTGTACGCAACATATGTGCACAGATTAATTTCAGGGGTGCAACAGGGTGTCCTTTGGACACCCCTGCACCCTTGAAATTGCATTCTCAATTTGCGATTAGCTAATTGCTAATCGCAAATTGAGAATGTCTTCCCACTCATTCCTATGGGCCTATAGGCCCATAGGAATGAATAGGGAGGTATTCCTTAATTGCGACTCGCAATTTGCGAGTCGCAATTAAGGAATATTAAGAAATCGTAATTTTTTTAGTGATTTTTTTATGCATAGCATTTTGCGATTCCTTATTAGCAAATCCTTATTTTTCGCTAATAAGGAATCTCAAAATGGATGCTTGATGCATCTGGGGGTAAGTGTCTCCGTTCTCAGTAGCCTTCAGTTAGAATCAGTGAAATTATTCTGCATGACTTGTCCTACTCATGCTTTGTGCGCAGCTTTGAATTGTTAAAACGTTCAGAATAGCCAAATTAACAGAGAGTAGCCCAATGCCCTTTCACTTATCTTCATTGTGCGAGCCTCTGTTCTTTTGAACAAAAACAATGAAAAAGATATGTAGTTATCAAACATGTAGAAACTACTCAGAAATCAATAACAAATATTGTGAAACAGAAGAGTCAGCGTTTACATTCAATACTGCAAATACATTCAAGCAAACCTGATTATCATGTTGCACAACAGAATAATATAAACGAATGTCCATTCCATGAATCACATGCATACACTCTTTATTGATTAATTAGCACATGTAACCAAAGAAGGGGAACACCCTTATTCATAGCAACTTGATAAAGTTGTGGGAAACTGCCCATGCCGTTTATTTCAGTGTGCAATGTAAAAAGAAAATAATCATTCATACCTTCTCAAATATAGTACATATTACTGCAAACACAATACAAATAACCAGTTATACAGTACCCACCAAAATGAAGTTGACTTTTGGTCCACACATGACGTCAGTTTTAGGGTATTCGGTCGTAAATCTTGCTACGGGAATGTTTAGGAATGGTGAATTTTAATAGATGTCACTCAATGCAGTATTATTATTATATAAATATATTAAAGTAAAACAATCGCAAATGTCAACAAATAACAAAATATTTCTGATTGATGCAGTCTTCACATATTTTACATGCCACCTCTTGCATGTCTCACTTGATGAATATTTTGATGGGTCGCTTTGTATTTTCCTAAAAGGACGCATCAACCCCTAGCTAGGCTCGCTTTTTGAATGGTTTGGCCTGTCCACCTTTACCATGAGGCTCACTCTGAAGAATCTGTGGAGGCTGCCACTGCTTTCACCAGACAAGTTTTTCTTTTGGAGATCTGCGGAGCTGGCACTTGGATTTCAGCACTTGCAATCCCAAGGGTTTGTGTGCATGTTGCTATGCTTACTCTTGCTAAGTGTAATAGAGTCCCATAGAATTTTTTCTGCCAGAAGCAGAGGTGCTCCCCACTCTGTTGCTCACTACCATTTGTGGAGATAGTATTTAAATCTCAAATGCATTCAGATGGTGAAAACATTCGAAATTATGCTACAGGGTTAAAGTAAGGACTGCAATATAGTATATATTATATTCAATTCCTTTTCTATACAGCGTCACCAACATGCCCTTCAAGAGTCAGCTCTCGTTAAATTGTTTGCTATCAAAAGTGAATATCAGATGGCATTTGAAACCAAGAAGTAAGAGGGTTTTTTGGGTTACGGTAGAGAAACCTGGGTCCTTCCATGTTCTAAAATGGTGAGTATCTAAGGTCCTTCCTGAAATTGAGGCATTATTAAATAGGCTGTGACCTGTGTGAGATATAAGATAAAACAATTGACTTGTAAAAATGCACATAGACATGTAGAAGAAAGGATAAACGTGATTGACAAATGAGCATCTTTACTATGAAAAGGTGGGGGTTGAGACTTTCCCTTAATTGCACCAACACATGAGCAAGTCTGCGATGCATGGGAGGTCATTTCAGAATCTCTCTCCACATGCTGGGAAAGACTGTTTGGAGTGCATGAGCATTTGGAATGTTCTGCCTGGCCAAAGGAGTGCCAGGCAGAAACACAACTACAGGGAATATAGGGAATTGTTTTGCCCAAAAGTGGCTACTCCTCACAGACGAATCCCTTATCATCTCACTTCCCAACTCACCTTTGGCACCATTCCCCTCAGCACCCGATGCATAGTCTCACTCCCATTTAATGTGACCCTCATTCCTCTCTTCAAAGTGATCACCTCTGTCAGCCACAACTGTTACAACTAAGCAGAGTATTTGCACTGATCCTAAAACTTGAACACCCAGCTTATATTGATAGCTGCATGTCTGAATATAGAATACATAAATATCGTGTTACAAATGTATTGCACCATTGTAAACACAGTAGTTCGCTATGAATTAATAGTCCAGTAAGTAATCAATATAAAAATATTGGAAAAATAATCCGAAACTGGTCTGGCATTGCTTGTGTTTCCACTCAGAGGGGAGCTGGCCTTACAGTTCACTGATAGATAGACAGAGAGGCAGGCAGGCAGGCAGAGAGAGGGATAGATAGATAGATAGATAGATAGATAGATAGATAGATAGATAGATAGATAGATAGATAGATAGATAGATAGATAGATAGATAGATAGATAGATAGATAGATAGATAGATAGATAGATAGATAGATAGATAGATAGATAGATGGATGGATGGATAGATGGATAGATGGATGGATGGATGGATGGATGGATGGATGAATGAATGGATGGATCACAAGTCCAGGTAAACCAAGTTACTGCCTAGGGTGAGTGTATTTTCAAGAATAACATTTCAAAACTGAGTGGGCAAGATAAGAAATGTATAGATAAACTGTATCATTTATGACAGAATGATAGGTCATCATCATTTTTATAAGATAATCAAACGTTTCAGACATAAAATTTTCGACAATATCATAAACATTTTCCAAAATTGTGATCTTTATAACATATAGATCACTTTGGCATCCACAGAAAAATACAGTCTGGTTAAATAAATTAAACTCAGGCAAAATTGAGGTATTGCTTTTTGGATCCAACATCTCCTTTTAGTCACCTATTTAGTGGCCTCAGGAAGTTGGTTCACTCCCTACTCCAGTAACAAAAGCAATAAACTTGGGAGCAATCATCGACACAGCTTTATCCTTTAAACACCAGGTAAATGCTATTGCCTCCTCCAATTTCTACACATTAAAAATGCTCAGGAAAATCTTTCCATTTATACCTCGAGAGCTCCAAAAAACAATTGTTTCTGCTCTGATCCTTTCTAAATTAGATTATTGGTATGCCGTCTTTGTCAGTCTACAGAAAGGTCTTCCTGGCAAGCTACTGGCATCCCCGGCCCAAAGCAAGTAAGAGCTGTGGGGTAAGGTTGTGGGCGGGGGGATTCGACAGACGACCACAAGGGAAAAATAAATAAATAAATCATTTCCCCTTGTCGTTGTCTGTCGAAATTCCCCCTACCCACCAACCTAGCCCCACCACCTCACCGCTCTTATGTCCATGGGCCGCAGCTGACTACAGGTTCTTCAGAAAGCGGCAGCCCAACTCCTGCTGGGGATTCCCAGGCATCAGTCAGCCAAACAAGCTCTTATCCCCCTTCATTGGGTCTCCATGAAGAAACGGATTCACTTTAACACCTTGCCTGCGGTGCCGATTCTCCCCCGGTGCTGAACATTCCAATCGCGGGTGTGGTCATGATGGAACGTTTCCGTCATGAACACAGCATGACCGATGCTCATGCCGGAACCGCTCCGTCATGAGCATTGAAGGGGTTAAAGCCTTCTGTATTGGCTCTAGGGCCTTAGACACAATTCCTGACCGAAATACTGAATACACCGGTTCCACTGGTATGTTCCACCAAGAAATCTCCGGTCTTCCACCCACAATCTGGTTGAGATCCCCAGATATCGGTTAGTTAACTGGAGTGGCAAAGGTTTTATTACTATCACATCTAAACGGTGGAACATCCTTCCCACCCATTTAAAACATTCCACAGAACTGCTTCTATTCAGGAAGGGCCTTAAGGCCTTGCTTTTTACCATGTTGCTTGTTCACAATAGGTTAGAGATTTATTTGCCTTCTCCTTTTCAAGTCTTCCCTTTATCAGGTTTAGCGCATTGATGCCTCTGGGCATTAGCACACGCTTTGTAAATATAAAATCAATATTAAATCAAAATCAGGAAAGATGGTGCGTCACAAGCGCTGCCAAGATGACCGCCGGGCTCTAGTTCTCTCAAGTGGCTGTGGCAAACTCTTGGATTAATGCTACTTCCCCGCTTCATTCCTTCTAAAACCACTAAATTCAGGGGTAGGAAGTGGCCACAAAATCCTGACATTTCTATTCAATGTAAACACAACTGCAGCATTCTGTCCTTCATGCTGAGCCACGTACGTCAGGAGGGCTGCCATTCCAGGCTTTTGAGGTGAATCAAACACTCTTACGTAGTGACTGGAGTTGTCTACCCTTACATCCTGTGCAATATTACTTCGATGTTTGGAGCAAAGTAAGAGGCTTTCTTGTTACTTTTGAAGAAATTACTGGCAATTCAGCATTTGTTTCAGCAGCTGTGTGTTACTGCATGGGAGTGCCTTTCTCGCGTCACCTTATTGCTGGTGCTGTTACATAGTCTGTTTTTCCATGCCACTTGTGGTCCTGCTATTATTTATCCTTGGCATGATATTCACAACAGGAGCGGCGTAGATCTCCTAAGGTACGCTGCACAACTGCTTTTGACACCTCAGTGGGTCCCATCCTTCTGGTGTGCCTGGAGGTATTTTCTCTACTCACAACTTGTTCTCCCTATTTTTTTTTTTTTATGAGTGTGGGAAAATCATACTCATTTATGGGTAGATCTCTGAAGTGGAGGGAAAAGGGCACATCTCTCTCATCCTCAGCCAAGCTTACTATGCGCCATGAAAATCATCAACTGGACCGCATCCCTAAGAATTTCTCAGTCCTAATGGATGGCACCAATCACTTCAGGATGGTTGGTTTTGCATTAGTCTTAATGCTAAACCACCTTCTATTTCAGTCAAAAGACCTAAGAAAGACTTGCAATCTCTCTCCAAATCATAATCCCCTCTCACATTAGAAGATGTTATGGAAGAAATCAAAGCCCTAAAACCTTTCTTTGTGTGGATACTAACGCTTCCGTTATATGTATTGAGGAGAAATGGCCCACTCATGACCAACGTATTACAGCTATAGCGCAGTATATTAGTGATGTTAAGGACTCCATCCCAGATGTATCTCAGTTGACATAAGAAATTGAACAACTCAAGTAGACCACTGAATACTTAGAAAACTGAAATCAGAGAAACAACTTGTCTTTATGGTATATCGAAGAACTCAAAAGGTTCCAAAAGTATCTCCACTTTTTGCAACAGGCAATCCCTTCCATTGTCCTTCTACAGGAGAACAACCCACCAAACATTCAAAGAGCTCACTGCCTGGGCCCCAAACCATCTGCTATGAATCCTCATTACAGACCTAGGGGCATAATTATTCTTATCTTGCAGCACACTGACTTAATGGGCATTCTTTCTGCAGCCAAACAAGTAGGGCACTTTCGGCAGTCTGGTCATAAGTTATATCTCTCACAGGATATCTCCAATGTCACAGCTGTCAGAAGGAATCGCTTTCTTGAACTCCGTCTTGCAACTAAAGTACATGAACATTAGATACTGTTTAGTCCACCCATGTTTCGTCAAGATCACTTACAAAGATATCCCTTACACTTTTGAACACCCATCTAAATTGGAGGACTTTCTCTGCCAATATCGTTATGAGGAAATAGAGATAGGTGCTACTGCCAAAACATGACTGTTGTAATTGCTAAGTTAGCTTGTTTATGATTAAATCACTGCTTTTTCATGTTTAAGTACTGTGATTTTGCTTCGGATCAATTTCCATTTTAACCTCTTTGATTTTCTCCCTTTGTATTTCAGTACCAGACTCTCATATGGAACATGCATCTGGCTTTTCCAGTGAATACTTTTACATTTACAACTACGACGTCTAGGTATTATTTTGATGTTAACGGATGACTTGTTCCAGAATGATGCTCAGAATAACAACATGGAACTTCAAAGGTTTGAAAAAATCCCATCAAACGCCAACATTATTTATCTCACTTGTCAAGACTAAAATTTTCAATTAGCATTACTTCAAGTAAGTCACTTTAATGATGCAGATATTAATAAACTTAAACAATGAGTGGGGAAACTTGGCTATTCTCCCTGTGTGGCATAAAAATAGAGTGGCAATATTGCATCATAAACGTTTAAACATTTCACTTGTGTCCCAGGAGAATGACGAGGAAGGTTGAGGGTTTTAGCCCAGCTTAAAATTGATGGCATCACTTTTACAATGATGAATGTTTATGGTCCTTAAAACCCTGGCCCAACCATTTGAAGTAATTCCTCTCAAAAGATAGCACAATGTACCGCTGTAACTTTCGTTTTGGACTGTGATTGCAATCAAATCCTTGAGCCCTTCCTCAACAGACATTCTATTGGAAGTTTCTCCCCACAAGTCCCACAATGCATTTAAACACACTCAATCACCCAATAGAGTATCCCGCGCTTGCTGCCCCCTGAGGCTTATTTGAAGTCAGGTCTTGAGAGCCATTTGGATTTCCGAAAGTGAGGTGAAGGTCTGGAGATGCATGGAGAGGTTGATTTTATATCCATTGGGGATCGTTGTGGCAATGTCTGGGGCAGGTGTGGGGTAGAGCCAGGTCTCAGAGAAGAAGATGATGTTGGGTGCAAGAGTGGCAATGAAGGTTCCATATCTCAGTGGAATGCTTGTATAGTGAGCGAGTGTTGATAAGGGGGCATGCAAGTTGGTGTTTTTGTTCAGGTAGTATCTGTGGTGTGTTTGGGGTGAGGCTGGTCAGTGAGCTGGTGTGTGTGCAATGGCAGGTGAAGTGGCAGTGGGTGCAATCTTTCCAAAGCTGCTTTTATATATGAAACATTGTAAAATATTCCAACAGACAGATACAAATCTAAAACCGAACTCGTCTGGGAATCAGATTTACAATCCAATTGGGCCAGCTCTCCCTCGTTATGCTACTCCAGAAGTGACTCGCATCCTTGGTTCGTCACCAGGTTCGTTCCCTCCCCCCACCCCCACATTTCTCTATCCTCCTGACCTGCTTCATCTTTTAGGCCCCTTGTAACAAATATTTCGTTCCTTTTAACCCATCTACTTCCTATTAACTTGCTTTATCTTTCAGGATCCTCTTTAACTTTCAGGCATTGTGTAATCTAATTTCTTTCTTCCTTTTAATCTGTTTTCCTTCCTATTTAGTTGCTTTATCTTTCAGGCTTCTTGTAACATGTTTTTCCTTCCTTTTAGCCCGTTTTCCTCACTCTTAACTTGCTTTAAATTTTAGGCTCTTTGCTCTTTGCAACTTGCTTCATCTTACTGTCTCCTTGTATCTCTTTTTTCCTTCCTTGTAACCAATTTGTCTCCCTCTTAACTTGCTTTATCTGTCAGGCTCCCTTTTAACTTGTTTTTCTTTCTTCAACTTGTTTTCCTCGTAATAACTTCAAACTAGCCCTCAACAGGTACCACTACCAAAAGAGAAACGCCCTGGTCTCCAGCCTGAATGCCTGTTTGAATAACAGCAAGGAACTATTCTGCATCATTAGAGAATTCTACAACCCCACTGCTACCGAGAATGTCGTCACCTTCTCTCAGGAGCTATGCAACACCTGTGCTGAGTTCTTGTACACAAAATCACCATCATCTACGAGAACTTCAACCCCCAACCACCACTAGCTGAACTCAACAGGCTTTTCAACAACACCGAACTCCACAAGTTGCAAGTAGCAACATCCCTCCACAAGAAGATTACTCTCAATCAACAGTCCTTTGACAAGGTATTAATAGAGAGCATGTTCCTCTATCAATCCCAGAATGTAAAAGTATGTGCTTTGCGGGCCCATAACTGTTAGAGTTCCAAGAACTGCAACTAGAGGAGTTGTTCAATTATCTCCTTTGCCTCAAATCAGGTTCCACAAAGAGGCCCGCCCTGTCAAACTAGTAGCTCCTTTAACCCCTATTATTAACCCTATAGTAAATAAGGTGTTGAACTTATTGTTTTCTAACAGTATTATCCCAAGGATCTGGAAGCAGGTAAAAATTCTACCTCTCTTAAAAAAACTGCCACAGACCAGATCGATTAGACCAACTACAGGCCCATCTCGCTCCTTCCGATCTTCTCGACGGTGTTAGGGAAACATGCTAACAAAGTTCTTTCAGAGTACATCGAAAATAGAAACCTGTTACATAGCTCACAATCAGGTTTAAGCTAAACTATAGTACAGAAGCAGCCCTTCTGGAAGTTACTGAATACATTAAGGATAAACTTGATTAGGGTGACAGGGCAGTCCTCGTGCTACTCAACCTCTCAGCAGCTTTCGATACCGTCCCGCATGAGAGACTGCTCAACAGGTTGCGGAATATAGGCGTTGGCGGGACCGCCCTGGCCTGGATGTCATCATTTTTTTAAAACAGATCGCAGTAAATGTGGACACCTCCCTTCTCATCTCCAATGCTAAATCTGAGCGCTGGAGTACCACAGGGCTCCATTCATAGCCCCACCCTCTTCAATATATATAACATCTTTGGTAGAGGAAGACGGGGGTAAGATTATCTCCTACGCCGAGGATATACAACTGATTTTTACGTGTGAAAAAGGAGCAGATTTGTCAGAGACAGCATTAGATCTTGCCTCACAAAGGTTTTCAACTGGCTCAAAATGAATCCGCTAAAAAGCTATCTGGACAAATCTGAGATTATCTTTTTTGAGCCAACCGGCAGTATGTAACTGGAGCACTTGGTGGCCAACGGAGTTGTCTCCCCCTCAGTCGGCCCAGGAAAAGGTTAAAAACTTGGGTGTGGTCATTGACAACGCCCTTTCCATGCACCCCTAGATTCAAACATGGGCTGTCTCCTGCTTTGGCATACTTTGCATGCTAAAACAATGTCTCCCTTTGTTGTCGGTAGACACTAGGAAGATTGTGGTTCAGGCTTTAGTGACATCAAAATTGGACTACGCTAACAGCCTGTACCTAGGCCTACCTGACTACCTCATTCAGCGTCTACAAGTAGTGCAGAACGCTGTGGCCAGCGCCATCCTCAGACCAAAGTCTAGATCTCATATGACCCCCATTCTCAAATCTCTGCACTGGCTCTGTATGAAAGAAAGAATTACATTTCAAGCCATGGTGATATTTTTTTAAGCACTCCATGGCCTAGACACTATGTACCTGAAGAAGCGTGTTATCCATTACATCCCAACCTGGACCTTAAGATCCTCTACTGCCGAACTTGTACGCATCCCCAAAATACACCTGGTGCACATAGGGGCAAGATCCTTTGGATTTCTGAGTGCACGAACATGGAACAGCCTACCCTCCTCACTGAGACCCTCAGCAGACTTGGCAACGTTCAGAAAACACCTTAAAACCTGGATTTTCAAGAATTGGTCTTGTTTAGTATTCTACCACTATCTCCACCAAAGTACCAATGTCCATCTTAGCGACAGGACACTCTAGCTGGAGTAGCTGTTGAGCTATAGAAAATTCTGTCATTTCATTTCAAAAGCTCACTAAGCGCATGGGAGCCTCTCTCTGTGAACACAACGGCCATAATCATGGGCTCCATCCACTCAGGAAACCCCCAATGATCCGTGCCTCACCATATGTTCAACCTAGGAAAAGAAGTGGGGTTGGAAGCGCACACCAATTAAAGGTACTCAAAAGGTAATCAAATATTGATAACAAATAAACAATCTTAACACAATTGGTGCAGCAGTGTAATCCTCGCTGTCTAACAGGGGTCTATAGACAAAAGTGGAAAAATGCTACCAAGACGGTCGCAACACTGCGCACTATCCACAAATGGTCACAAAGTGACCCTCTAGGTCATTGAATACAATTTAACAACCTGTGACGGGGTGGGTCCCCGGGGGCCCCAAGAGGGGGGTCAGACCACGGACTGGTGGTCGGACCCCGCTGTCTCACCTGACTCCGTCCCCTCTCCACAGCCGCCTGACCCTGACGTGGACGTGGATTGGAGGACCGGAGACCCGGAATACTGGTGGCCGACGTCGGACCGGAATGAAACCTATTCCTTTAAGGTGTTGGACCCTGCACGAGTAGTTTCGCCCCCAGAGGATGACGCGTCGGCGACAAAAGGAGCCCGGATCGAGGAAGCGAGGGACAGCGCGAGGAGTCGGAGGACAACAGCCCGAGGAAAGCGGAGGAGACGGAGAAGCCAGGAGGCCAACAGATCTGCGAGCCGCCCCGCCACTCTCCCACGGGAGGAGAGTGGCTACAACAGGTACGGGGTCGTATGGCAGGGTGGATGGGAAGACAAGTCCCGCCTGTTGTCGATTGACCTGTACAGCCAGTGTAAAGAGTCCCTGATACCCCCCCTCACGAGCACTACCTCACCTTATACGAGCTGTGTATAGACCACGTGGCACGAGTTTCCCTCACTCCCGGTCCCTCACCGTGTAGGTGCCTACCCGGTCCTGATACTCCTCTGTCTTCTTTTCTTTCATAAGGAGACCCCTGGTCCGGAGGACGTGTGGAACCATCTCCAGAGCCAAACTGGATCTACCCCGCACCCAGGCCTATGACCCTGCAGCGTTCGCTAGAGAGCGCATCACCAACCGAAGGAGAAAGACCTATACGCAAATAAAACCATCTTTGAGAAGTCTATATAAGTTCTCTGCCTCTCCTTCCATTGACTTGCCAGTTAGTGCAGTAGTGGATAGTTTAACTCCCGAGTCCCCAGGCACCCCGGGACACAACCCTGTATCAAAATTAAATCACAAGAATAGCAAATATACTTGTAAATGTAAATCTTTACAGGTAATTGTTCAAATCCCAATTTTTTTTTTACATTGATATCATTTTTTAGTTGCATTCACATAGAAATCAAAAGCATGAATTCCTTATAAATGTATCTTGAGAACATTTACAAAGAGAAAGATAATCAATTGTTTATGAATTTTTTTTAGACGTGGGCCCGATGCATTTAGGGACCTGAGAGTCCCTTCTTCAGGGGACAATCTACATAGAAAACAATGAGCATATATCACTTAACATAATTGTGTGAATACGCAGCGAGAGGAAAAAACAGCAGAAAGTTGCACGTGAGTACATAAAAGTCCGTGGTTAAATGATGGTATTGTGATCAGAAATTACCAATTCTATAAAACAGCCATGTGTAGAACATATAGAAGGAACCAATGTACTCCACATATCCAAAAACGTAATGATGATAAAAAATCATGATAGTAAAGGAACACGTGAAAAAAAGTGGATAGAACCCTTCACCTAAAGTCTGTGGGTTGGAGAAAACAACAAGTGTGGAAGTAAACCTTATAATAACTGCAAAGAGACCATTGTACTATGAAAATACCTGTCTGTCCTGTGGGGAGACCTTCTGTAACACAAATGGGGATACCATTCAATAAAGGAAACCAGTGAAATGTAGTGGCTAAACACTACTGCACACCTTTAATGTTATCTAATGGCTACACACCTGAATAACGTGGGATAAGGTAGACAGTGGAGTCTTCAAAATCTATAACGGATACCGGCAATTTTCAGGTGATGCTGTGGGGGGCATGAAATATATGGATCACCATAAAACTGAAGCTGTATTGCAAGATTAATAACCAATGGTTACTACTAGGGTCAAAATAAAACACTCACCAAGTGAGAAAAACACTAACACTCACCACTTTGATTCAAAGTCTTTTGTTGAAATCAGACTCCCTAAAAAAGGGAATAATAGTAATTATTAGGCCTTCAGTACTCGAAGGCTTTAATGTCGGGCTATGGTTTTAAAGGAGGGTTTACTAGGGGGCCAGTAAACTTACCGGTTCTAACCGTGAGAAGAAACAACAGTCTGGGGGTCTTCTGAAAGAGAAACGCTGCTGGTCTCCACCTTGCACAATACTTAACCAGCGTTCCGCACGGTGTTTGGAGATGGAAATAGGACTAGTGCCAAAAATGAGGCAGCGCCATCTTGGAATGGTGTTTGGAGATGGAACTAGGACTTGTGCCAAAAATGAGGCAGCGCCATCTTGGAATGGTGTGTAAACAGAGGAAAAAATTCTAAATAGGAAAAAGATACAGGGATGCAAAAGAGAAAGAAACCGCGTTTGCGGAAAGAACCAAATGCGCGGCGGACCTAAGGGAGCTGCTTAGGAGGATGATGAAGTAAACTGCAAGTCAATAAGGTGATTGTCAGTGCAAAACAGACCGGAAAAAAAGATATAACTAATGAAAAACGCGCAGATCAAAAATATAACATTGGGTGCCACATTAATATGAAATAAAAATGAGAAAAGAACCTATAGCAAAAAATAATGAAAAGGTGACATGCCTAGGAAAAAGCACCATCAGCAAACAACTCACCACAATCATCACCACATTCATCACATCAGCCTCCTTCCCTGAAGGATGGAAACAAGCAGAAATTAAACCGCTCATCAAAAAACAAACTGCAGACTCCAAAGACCTCATAAACTACCGCCCCATCTCACTACTAGCACTTCCAGCCATGGTGCTGAAGAAAGCTATAAACCTCTAACTCAATGCCCACCTGCACAAATCATACTCTGAGACAACGCTAATTGTGGCCACATACGATTTCAGAACTCTCCTAGACAGGAGAGTGATCACCGCCCTGATCCTCCTCTATATCTCTGCAGCATTCAACACCGTGTCCCACAACACCCTCCTGCCAGTCTCCACCACATGAAAAACGCTCGAATGGGTCTCGTCCTTCCTACCTGGACGAACCCAAAGTGTTCATCTACCACGTTTAACCTCAGGACCGAAAAACATAATTTGCAGCATCCCACAAGGTTCCTCTTTAAGCCCAACCCTTTTCAACACTTACATGGCACCTCTAGCCACCCTGGTCAGATCCAATGGCATGAACATAATCTCCTACGTGGATGATACTCCGCTCACCCTCTCACTCTCCTCAGACCCAACTAACACCAAATCTAACTTCCACAGGTGCGTGACAAGTGTGGCAAGCTGGATGCAAAACAGATCCCTCAAGCTCAACACAGACAAGACAGAAATACTCATCTTTGGGAACAACAACTCCCTGTGGAACGAATGATGGTTGCCAACGGAGCTCGGCCCCACACCCACAGAGCATGTAAGATACCTCAGATTAATACTCAACAGCAAGCTCTCCATGAGGAAGTAAATAAACTCGGTCTCATCCTCCTGCTTCCTCACCCTGCAATTGCTCAGAAAAATCTTCAAATGGCTCAACTTTGAAGTCAGACGCATAGTCACCCATGCCCAAATCACCAGCTGCCTAGACTACGGCAATTCCCTCTACATGGGAATCATCACACAACTACTAAACAGATTCCAGATCATCCAGAACGCAGCAGACAGACTCATCCTTGATCTCCTGAGGCGGACCCACATTTCTCCCCAACTCAAAGCTCTACACTGGCTTTCCATCAGCAAATGGTGCCATTTAAGCTGCTCATCCACCCGTACAAAGGCCTTCACAACAAGGGACCAGCCTACCTCAACCACAGGGTGATCTTCCATCAACCTACCAGCAAACTTTGCTCCTCGGTCTTCTCCTTGGCCCACACACTGCACATTCACAGAAGCAGGAGTGGCGGCCGTGCCTTCTCACACCTGGCAGCCAGGTCCTGGAACGACCTCCACCTCCACACAGCCCCACCCTGCAGGAGTGCAAGAAAGACCAGAAGACCTGGTTCTTTGACTAATTAATCTCAGCAGCAATTCACCCCCCCTCCTAGCGCATGGATACCCACACGGTTGATAAGCAGTGCTTCACAAATCCTGATTGATAGATTGATTGATATAACATTATGGGAGAAAATCCACACCACCGCACGCCCTGCTTACCTTACTCAAACCCTATACTATTTTTATAACAGGCTTTATTGTACACCAGCACATCTCTTCAAACTAAATGTGTTCAAAGAGATATTTGTTGGCATTGCAATACAAACTCTAGGACATACCTTTACATGTCTTTTTATGTGTCCCAGGCTTTCTCTATTCTGAGATATTGTGTGGACAGGAATACGTGACAGTATGGGAGTTAGTTCTCCATTCTCATTGACTGCTTTATTTCTAGGTGGTTTGATTAATCTTTGGTCTCGTAACAGATTGTGTGGCAAATTAGCAGACCTTGTGATCACAAATGGGTTACAGATAGTCACCTCCAACTGGGAGTCTACAGACTCTATCCACCAACAGTGCTGGAACTTGGTCTGTCATAACCACCGCTTGGATTGGCACAATTTACATTCTACTTTTTTATTTGCCAGAAGCGAACCATTGTGGGAACCACTTATCAGACACTTATCCCTACATGCAAGTAGTGAAGCCTAAATATGACATTGTAATGTTGGGAGATACATTGAAAACAATGGAGGGCCCTGGGCTGCTAATGGCCGTTAGAAGACCAGAAGTCCAACATTCTCATGTTATCCTTCACAGCTGTTGCTGTGAAAGAAGGCCTCAAGGAGCCTGAGATGATTACAATCCCCTCGGGCTCCATGAGGCCTTTGCTTTATTTTTTAGAACATTCTGCCCTCTAGTGGCGGAATGCTCTAATAGCCCTCCATATCTGGACTAAACTTGCATTAAAGTCCCGCTCCCTTGTTAAAGGCCCGAGCCAAAAGCAGGATTATGCCTTTAATGGCCAGTATATCCCGCTTCTGAAGGGTCTTAGGCTATAGTTATTGCCATGTTACAGTTTATGTTTTGTATATATTATTCTATATATTTGCCATGTTATTTTGTTTACATTTTCATTATCAAATAACACCCATATTGATCAGTTAGTGTTGACTATTGTCTACTTCTTTTTCTCTTTTCTTCTCTCTTTTCCCTCTTTTTGTCCTCTTCTTTCTCCTTTACTATCCTCTCTTTTCCTCTTATTCTACTTCTATATACTTCTGCACGTCATGCACGCTACACGCCGAGGAGCTCGCCAGGATGCAAGTTTCTGTGAGGCTGTGGGAGCCCTGCCCGAGGATGGAAAACATCGCTGTGGCCTCTTTGGCCTTCCTATATTGTCAAAGGCTCTTTGGCTGTCGTGGGCTCGTAGTTGAATGATGAAGCTGGTTTTTTTTGGCTTTTTTTTTTTACTCCTGCGCTTCCATACTTGGCCTCATTTTACTACCCCAGCTCCTCCCGTTCTGGTTACTTGGTGCTCCTGTTGCCCCGCCCAGCTGCTGGCTCCACTGCTGTTTCTGACTCCGTTTGCTGACACTGTGCCTGACTTGCTCGTGGAGATGGACAGGTACGGGTGTAAGGCAGGGCAGCAGGTGATTTCAGCGCTGCTGGTGCCTGGTTACTGACTGTTACAGGTTTTTGCTACAGGGGCAACTGAAAGTAAGCACCAAGTAGGATCCCCTTTACCATTTCACCACACCGGACACTTCATCAAGGAGCAGACTCTCAGGGCGCTGAGTTCCATGGAGCCTTCACTGAATTTGCAATGGTTGTGGGTGGAGGCGGCAGGTTTCAGCAAGTCTGGGGGAGGAGGTATGTGGCCGCTGTCTTACTGTCATTTTTGTTGCTGTTGCTCCTGTGCCCTTGCCTCTCTGAACTCTTGAGTTCCCTAGTCTGGGGTGGGACTTCATCCCCCAGATTCACATGACTCACATGAGGCAAGTGATGCAAAGGAAGGAAAAACGAGATTCCGACAGGCTTAAAAGCAAACTGAATAAGTAGGGCCCTCTTTCTTTCCTGTGGTGCCCTCACTGCTCTTAAGCGTTGCACAAAATCCGTTCCATGATGCAGGAGCCTGCTCCATATTTACGAGGCAGCACTAAGCCTTTTTTTTTAATTAATGCTGCCATGTAAATGCAGTGCAGCAGGAAGGCCTGCGGCGCTGCCCTATGGCAAAACTTCATAAATGTTGCCCAATGTTTTGGGTGCCAGTTCCTGGCACCCCTTGTGGACTTTTTGGCCATTTTCATTGGATGGTTTGTGCACGTGGAAATGGGGAAAAGGAAAATCCCTACAATGGTTGCTGCATTCCCCTTGGAGCAACGGCAAACATCAATTGACAATTTGTTTTGGTGCGGCCTGTAAATGTTATTTCTAATTAAATAAAACTGTCCTCGCCACCAATGCCTATGGCATCAACGTCTAGGCCGGCCTCCTCTGTCAATCCTTCTTCTATCAAGCCCCCATCAGCTGCTGTGGAAAGTCTAGGTAGGGAAGATTCAGTGGCGGTTCCTCCGCTAAGGTGGAGTAGAGTTGCCCCACCGCTTTTTAGCAGTGAAATAATAAAATGATAATAACTCGCATTATTTTCATTTTATTTTCTCCTACTTCTGCACCTTTGTGTGTGGGGGCTGGGGGGAGGGGCAGGAGAGGAGTGATAGCACCCTCATAAATGCACAATGACTGCTTGGCCGATCCACTAGGGAGCCCAAAACAAGCTTGCACACTTCGCATGTTCTCCATGCAGGCTGCATTATAGCCTGCATGGAGAACATGCCCAGGTTCCCAGTCAGTGTCTGAGTGCCGAAATACGGCGCTCAGATCAATCACAATGCTATGAAGGCAGCGTTGTGATTGGCTGACTGGGAGCCTGGGTGTGCTTCCTGTTGTTCAGGTCAGCGAGGGAGGACTAAGGAGGAGAGACTCCGCAAGGAAGCGGCGAGAAGGTACGTTTTTTGTTGTTGCTGCCTGCTTCCCCAGTGTCAACCCCCTCCTGCCCCTGCCCTGCTAACTTCCTACCCATTCTAGTTGCTTGTGGGGGAAATTTGAACTTGTTGAACACTGACCAGAGCCAAGGCTGGCAATGAAGCGTAGGAAAAGGAATCAAGAGGTTCTGAGGCAGTGTAGAGTTCCTTCTCCACCAGCACCAAATTTGGATATCTGGGCCAATAAAGGTGGGCTCTTCAATTACCTTTTGGAATTAAAACTACTCCGAGTGCTTGAGCGACTTAGAACCATTGAGGATGGTTTAAAAAATATAAAAATCGCCAGCAAAGTCCACCTGCAATCAGTGTTGCCTGATCAGATATTAGGGCGAGTGGGTGAAAGTGCACCAAGTTTGATTGTGCATTCAGCGATTACCTTGGCTCAAGCTGTAGAAAGAGGTGGAGTGGTAATCAGGTGGCAATGCAGCTCTGGGTTTAATCTCCAAACCCTCATGTCAGGGAAGCAGGCCTCAGCCCTCATTAACTCCTCCTACCATAACGTCCCCAACGGTAACTGATGATAAAGGCAATTTTAGAGCTGACCCTCTCACGGTTATTAATCTAACTCCTGCTGCCAGTCCCTAAATATTCATCTTGGCAAATATCCCCGTTTTACCAGTTGGCTCAGTTGAGTCAACAATGGCATCAAAAAATAAGGTGGCATACTGACTGAGTCACAATATTAGTGGTCACTGGAATTTATTCAGTGAGAACATTTTGTCTAACGTGTGAGGGGCAATGGACAACTTGAAAAACAATTTTCAGGTGACTTGGTCATTGTACATTTTAGAGCATGCGTGATAGTAGATGAGGTGACTCAGGACCACAACTGGACTTCAGGACAGGCATGTATTCATCAGTAGCGCTTTCACTTCCTTTTTTGAAGGACACTTTTGATGGAATCAGTCTCATTTCTGGAGGCAGGGAGTTCCAGATTCTTGGGCCAATTCCTGAGAAGAAACGGTTGTAGGTTTTTGTTTTTTTTAATTTGTTTGGTTTAAGCAAGTGGGTGCTGGAGCTTCTGGAGGTTTGGGCACCACCTGACAACTCAAGTTTTTTTGCAAGGTAGAGAAGCGTCATTGAAGTGAATGGCTTTGTGGGTCATCCAGGCAATTTTTAGGTGTATTCTTGCTTCGAAATGTAGCCAATTGAGAGATTTCAGGTCCAGGGCGATGTGATTGGACTTCTTGGAGCCTGTGATGAGCCTGGCTGCTGCATTTAATGAGACTCTGAAGGGGGGAGTCTGTACCTTAGAAGACCGCAGAGTGTTGCACTGCCATATTCCAGCTGTGAGATCACTAATGCTTATACTGCAGACTTGAGGTCATCAGGTGGAAGGAAAGGTTTTAGTTTCCTTAGGATGCTCAGTTCGAAGTTCGCTCCTTTGATAGAAGTGCTGATGTGATACTGCATGTTCAAGTTCCTATCCAACACTATACCCAGGGTTTCGTAGAGTCTATGATATGTGGTGTGCAGTTGAGAGCAGAAAGATTTTTCATATATTCCTCAATGATGGGTGCTTGCTTGGGCGGGGAAATAAGGAGGAATTCCGTTTTGAGGGCGTTTAGTGTGCGATGGTTGAAGGTAAGCCAGTTAAGGGTTTTGTGTAAGGTACCGTTCAGTGACTTAGTATCATCAGGTGAGGAGATTTTCATATACAGTTGGGTGTGATCTGCATACATGTGGTATTGGATGTTAGATGCTTTGAGGATTTCGGTGAGGGGTTCAATGAATAGGTTAAAAAGTGTGACCAAAAGTGAGGAGCCTTGGGGCACCCCTAGGGTGCAAGGACTTAGATGGGAGAGGGATTGGTTGGATTTAATTCTCTGTGTTCTAATATGGAGAAAGGAGGCAAACCATTTTAGCACTGCGCCAGAGAGTCTCATCCTATGTTCCAGAATGCTCATGAGGTTGTCATGTTTGACTGTATCGAAGGCTAATGAGAGGTCGAGTACAGGGTCGGACTGGGAACTGAAAGCAGCCCTGGCAAATTTTGGCAGACCAGCCCCCGTCCGGCACGTCACGAGCGCAACAAGCGAGCCTGATCACTAATAGTGGAGTTTGGGGGAGGGGGATTCTCCCCCAAGAAAATTTTGTAATAAGACAGACCTAAATGGTGTATTTTACAGCACATCTCAGAGCTCAGTTACCCCTCCAAGCACTCCATAGATTTACCTGTGACCATGGCCTTGTACAGAGCTGCGCTACTCGGTTTGTGCTATACAAACACCACATACACAGGTGCGTGCTGAAACATGGTCTTGTTCTTCTCGCTGCAAGGAACTAAGGGGCGGACTGACTGGTGCAGCCGCACCTGATGCTGACCTGGGGTGTGCTGTGTAAAGAAATAAATTATGGGTTTAATAGCACCTTCTGCAAAGTACCTTGTGTGTAATGTGACCAGCAGTTTTCAGGCAACAATAAAAATGCCAAGTTAACTCTGTTGGTTAATGTTCCTGCTGGAGAGAGATTAGAGTTTGGGCTAGTGACAGTTTTGACTCATCACAAAGTAGCACAAAGGATTAATATGTCTGCTGCAAAGAACATGTACCATGCAAATCACATAACTGTATGTTATGTGCATAGCTCAGTGGGTTACTGCTCTTGCCACAGAGATGTTTTTGTAACCAGCAGTTCCTAAATTACAATCCTAATATATGGCAATAACCAATAAACTGTCATCAAAGAGCAGCAGGCAAACTGCATGCTATAGGTTAGAACATTATGTTTTCCCCAGTTTATCATTATACAAATGCTGCTAAAAAAGGTTTGTTTGGGTAGAATATATTCTTAATAGTAAAGCCAACCTCAACCAGTGAGGTACATTTTAAATCCTGCATGTGTGCTTCTCCAGAACACACATTCTTAAAATTTGCTGCCTACCAGTATGGATGATATGTGAGACCTACACCCTGCAATTCACATTGTCTTATGTATTACTTCCTATAGACTTATTTACACACGTATAATTCATTGGCTCCATATATAATGTGTGTGTGTTGTAAAGTGTTCACACAACCAACACTGGTTTTGAGTAGCGCTATAAAACAAATGATGCTGTTGTTTTTATACTCTTGCATTCTTAAATATTTTATGTATTTTAATACTGATCTTTTTGACCTGTGCTTTTATGGATACAGTCTGCATCCGAATAAAGATTAATTGAATTGAATTTAAAAACAAATCAAATGCATGTGAGAGCAGCTATGCAGAGAAGAAGGGCACTGAACCTGACACCTCGGTGTACCTCTGTAGTGGATGCTCAAGGCCAGAGGCTACCTGCTGAGAGTGGCGCCTTTACACAAAGACCGTGTCTCAACAGCAGCCTGGCAAAGACATTTGAATGGAGAACCAACCTGAACAAGTTCTGCAGCACATACCATTTAGAAATATTTAGCACTGAGAATAAAAGATAATAAATGCCTTTAAGTTCAATGTGTGAAGGGTCATTCATGTCATGTTATATTCTGAGCGCATCTGATGTACATTAACGCAACCTCACACCAAGGACGGATAGTGCGGTCAGTGCAAGTTAAACTGCCACTATTATTCAATGGCAAACATATCTGCAGTTCCAGGTCTCCCTAACATTACCAAGTAAATATAATTCTAGAAACTATTTCTTTTTATTGCTAGACTACAGACACACTTAAAAACTCAGTCTTGCTAAAACTTAGTTAACAGCAAATGTATTTGGAAGGGAGGCAGCTTTCTCCATACCACAAAGACCATCCACAAAGCTGTGAAAATTTACTGATCGCAGCCCTCAAGTCGAAGCTGCTTGCAAAGCGTAGGCAGATGCCACTGCATTTCTTTTTTCAATACCCAGCATATCTATCAGTTAACCCATTCCTTAAGACATGGATTTCTGATCAGTATTGAAAGCAGGTCTTCGAACTATGTCATAGACGGAATTTCATTTAGTTTGCCCCCAGAGGACCAGCTGAGCCGACTAGCAGTACCCACCCACCTGGAGTCATAGCCAGGCCTAGACTAGAGCCAGGCTGAACCTGAGGCCAGCCACCACCTCGCTCCGCCCCTGTTCACAACAAAAGCCACTGCTCTGCGGTACCGGGCCGGGGCCTATTATGTCATCAGTGATGTCATCTATGAAGTAATTAGGGACATTTTACGAGTTGAAAACAATTACATTACTGATGGGTTTATTTGTGCCAAGATGCCTCAGTGAGTCAAATGCCACCTACAGAGTTCGATGTCTAGCTGTCAGTTAAGGAGGCAAATGCCAGCTGGGCTACCTTCGTCGTACACTATTCTGAGGTTGATAGGATGGGTAACATTTTATAATGTAACATTATCACCTGGTATTCAGCACCTAGAAACAGGAGGACGTCATCTTCGAGTGTAATATATGACAGAAATTATTATTATCTTCTCATTTAAGCAAGGACATTTTACAAAGACATGTTAGCATAATTATCTGAAATGTGGCATTTATTGACTTTTGATCTTCTGTATTTAAACATTTATGCCCCCCATCACTCGGCCTTATTACGCAGTTGTCTTTAGAAAAGATCTGCTAATCTGTCCATTTTCATTTCTATTTAGCGCAAACAAAAAACATTTTAAATCTCATGTTTGAAAAACGTATTGTAAAATAACGTCCAAAGTCTTGAAAATTCGTAGGCATCCTTGTGAATATCCAATTGCTAATAATAAACTGGTACTGGAAACACGATGTTTACTGCTCTTGTATGGATTCAAACATTCAGAAAACTGGCAATGCCTAAACATCTTCTGAGAGGTTCTATGTTTGAAAGGTGTACTAGATAGCAGCGCTTTCCTGGGTCAGAAGAAATACAAACTGACAAATTTAAGAAGAAGGTTCAGTTTTACAAAGCAAAGCACAAACGATCTACTTATGCTATGGACATTCTTTGGAACCAAATGCCTTTTCATCGGAGATCACAGGCAAACCTCACGATTTTAGAAAGCAGCTAGAAACCTGGCTGTTTTCATCGGCCCTGTAATCTACACGTGTATTGTCCTATGATCGTTTCTCCAGTAGGCAAGAAGTGCAGAGCTAGCGTCAAGACACTTTAGGGTATAATCTGCACTTTAAAAATATAAATTAAATCTAATCTATACCAAAGCTGCATTCAGGGGCATCACGAAGAAAGGCAACACAGACAGCCAAAGGTGGCTTTTCATGCGGCTTTTCAGTGCATGAATCGGTGCCACCCAGGGGAGTATCTATCAGTAGTGTAGGGGGTGGAGAGGTGCGGGCCTACTTAACCTGGATTATTGTTGGAATTTACTACCCAACTAGTTGTCAGAGGCCCATTTTGCTTGTTTTATCTAGGGCCCCCTTGCTCATCACTATGGCTTGTCGCCAAGCACCTTGCCATTTGTAAGGCCTGTGCCAGGGTAAGTTGAAAGGCGTCCTTTTTTATATTATTTTTTTTTATTTTATTGAGCAAATTTATATAGTGATCAACAGTACACCGATTGACTAATCACAGCGTCATATATAATGTACATCATTAATTAAGGCATTGGGCTTTTTCGACAAAGTTCAGACGTGCCAAAAAATACACCTATTCATATAATCCTAGCAACCATATTATTCGATATTTTTAGGATAGTGCAATACATTGATATTTTTTGGATATCAAAGGCCGCCTACTTGATAGTCGGTTCACAAGATGCCTGCCTCAGGGGACTATCCGTTGTGGTGTACGTATTTCTGCAGCAAAAAAAGAAAGCAATCCTGCTATGGGTTAGGGATTACAACATCATCACATGTGTGGACTGCCGCAGGGAAATGGTTTGGACAGGGCACACTTTAAACCTAACTACTTGGGGGATACATTGAACACTATTATATTAATATATGACTTAGTCATTTTGGGTGGGTCAGGTCAGGCTCCAGTCAAACTATTCCTTCATTTACGGGAGATCCAAGGGGAGCACTATAGATGTTATACTAATTTCCGCAGATTAAGTCCTCCTTGTTTCTGATCTTAAAACTATTTCTAACTGTCTTAGTGATCATAATCAGGTATGTTTCTCCCTAGATACAATTGCCAAGAAAAGCTCTGCAGACAAAGGGAGTAAACAGGTTTTTAACAAAAATAAAGGAATGAGGGTCAGGTAGGAAACAATCGATCCAATGTGCTTTACACAAAAAATAGTTCAGGAGAACTTGAAACACATAATAGCTTGTTTGGCAGATAACCTCTCTCCTCAAACCATATTGAGGCATTTTAATCTTTTATGTGAGGCAACATTTGGGTGCATGATGGTCAACAGACCAATAAAAGAGGCTCCTTTACATTGTTGGTAGAATGCTGCATGCACTGCTGCCCATAAGTGTTTAAAGCTTGCATTAAAATCGACCCCGTAGTATACCATGACGGTTCGTAGATTGAGAGGGGAATATAAGAATATTGTGGAGACTAGAAAAAAGGAAATAGGAACCAAAGCCTGAGAAGACTTGACAGCCGCTGCCTCCTTAAGGGACAGTGCAAAATTCTGGAAGGTAGTAAATCACCCTTTATTCTCAGATTCTGACACCCCCAAGATTACAGGCTCTGATTCCAGAAGTTAATTGACTATCACATTTAACACGAGTTTTTCATCCTAATCAGGAAGGTCGACGCCACACTGTTGTCCTACCCGGGCCTGCTGAATAGGAAGTAGTTCAGGCCCCTTTGCTACGGCTAATTGAGCTGGGCAAGGTAGTCTTGCCAATAAGTCGCTCAGCCCCTGGACCTGATGAGGTGCCAATTGATGTCTTTAAATCAAACATATACCTCTGGAGTCAGGTCTTAACAAACTTCATAAGGTGTGTAGTGGAAGGCCACATACCCATGTCATGGTGCTCTGCCACCTTAGTTCCCATTTTCAAAAAAGGAGACAAATCAGACCCGGACTCGTATAGCCCATTATCTCTGATTAACACTATTGCAAAAATCTCGGGGAGGGTATAATTGGCAGTGAGCAAATGAGAACAAGATCTTAACCCCCATTCAGTTTGGGTTCAGACCGGTTAAAGGCACTATAAAGCAATCGTTAAACCTGCACCTTATTACTAGCAAATATGTATCGGCAAATAAGGGGGGGCATTCATATTACTATTATAGATCTCAAGTGCATTCGATTTGGTCAGTAGGGTCAAACTTTGGGAATTAACGCAGACTATGGGGGTCAAACCTAATCTCATTACTTTAGTAAAACGTCTACACTACGACCTTAAAGCAGAAGTACACTGTGAACCACAGCAGGACTTAGCTTCCAAACGTCTTCCCTAAGAGGAGTAAGACAGGGCTGCATCTGAGCTCCTTTTCTGTTCTTACTATGTATAAATGTCATAACTGAACACCTTGCGCAGGCTGGGGCAGATATGCCCAAGATATGTCTCTCCCCATACTTCTTTACACAGATGACACAATACTAATTGCACGCATGCCAAATGGCCCTCAAAAAGCTGCTAAAATACTATATGGAGTATATATAAGGCCTTGGCTTAAAGGTTTAACAGGCAAAATCATATACCATGACATGTGGCTCTTTACAGACAAAAACAAAGTGCCTGAGAATGTGGTGGGTGCTCACATAAAAATACATAATTTGGGTTACTTAGGAATAACTTTTTAGCTCCACTCTAAGATAGAGGGCACATATCCAAACGAAATCCTTTCAAATAAATAGAAATACAGAAGCTATCTTCACATTTTCAAGGACTTTAAATCGCAAACCCCGGTCTGAGATGATTGCCCTGTTTAAATCCAAATGTATTTCAAGAGCTGTCAATGGGCTGGTGTGTGGGGGTTTAAAAACGTGGATAAACTGGAGCACATTGAAAATGGTTTTACCCGTAGATTGCTGGCAGTGCCAAAAAACACTTCACATTTTATTTGCCACAAGGAGCTGGGCATCCGGTTTATAGAGGACCAGATCACAATTGCCCCACTCTTGTTGTGGATAAAATGATGGCTGAATCCTGAGGATCAACTGGTAGGAGAGTGCATCTCTGACTGCCTAGCCTTACAAAATGTTAACAAAATCCAGTGGTCGGTGAATATTAAATAAATTTTTCTGAAATTGGGCTTTACTGATATGTTCACACATCCCCGGAACATAAGGCCAATCCAAAGGCCATTGTTAAATCACGCCATGCAGAGATTTGTGGAGGATTAAGATTATGAAGCGTGTTTAAAATGAAGTCCTTTGAGGTGTATGTCGTTGTATCAATGAGCACTAATATTGAACCTTACTTTATCTGGATTGATAATACATTTCACCGCTTGTTGTTAACATGTTTTAGACTAAAGGCCTGAATATGAGTACAGCTGTTCATATATATATATCTATATATATTTTTACTCCAATTCCCTCAATAGGGATCGGGTGCCAACACCAAGAAAACAACTTGTGTACAATTTTCCTTTTCTTGCACTTTATTTAATCCGCTGTAACGCGTTTCGGCATTTCTGCCTTGGTCTTATATATATATATATATATATATGGCAGCTCAAATCGTTTCTCCTTCCCCACAAACGATAACGCACTCGCGGGGGGTGTATGCAGCGAATATTTTAATCAGCCACGGACAGTCAAAACAGACGCGTTTCGGACCAGGTGTCCTTCGTCAGTGTTTACATTCCCGTGCCTATCTTGCACAATATATACAAATCACTTCCTGTCAGTTAAAATGAAAGACGGACATTTTTAGATTGACAATTGCGGCGGCCATTTCTTAACATTACAAATAATATAGGAAATGCCACAAACATAATGAAATGATCCCCTTGTCAGTATACCCAAAAACGATCTAGCTGTGTATCAGCCTTTACCGACAGTTATGTGCCACAATTCAATCATTTTACTTCATTGTGATCAATTCAATTGGCTTTTTGATTGTTACAAAATCATACTGCTATAATAACTTCCACAAAGGCGTGCAGTTTTAAATCAATTACATGGGATGACATATTAGTTTTTTCACTGATGTGATTGTGACCCATTGATGGGAATTGAACCCCTGTCGGTGAGAAAGAAAATAATCTTGCCGTGTATCGGCACCTCACCGACTAATGTAATGACAGAAAAACTGCAACATATTGCCTCATATATCCATAGCGCCCACACAATCAAAAATCTAGAGTCTCATAAATTGGTCCATAATGGCCCACCACGACTATAAATAGTCGCAAACCCCCTATCAGTTATCATTCTAATATAGGTCGATAATGCAGAAGGGGTTAGATGAGGCTACAAGAAAGAGATAAAGATGGTGAGTTTGTAGCAGGATATATGGTAAGCGAAAAAACAAGAAGAGAAAAGAGAAGAAAACGAGGGAAAGGGAAGGAGGAAGAGAAGAAGAGAGCAGAGACAATATAGATAGGGAGAGAAAGAAAGACTATTTACATACATATTTGTTTACATACAGTTCCAAAGCTCATTTCTCCAGTTTGTTCTACCTAATGTCCTCTTCCAGAGGTACACAATTAATCCCTATTAATCACAACTTTTTCAGCTTTTTCAACGTTTAGGATTCAGCAACCTACAAAGTCATAGCCTCATTTTTTCAGTTTTTCATTTTTTCATTTACCTAGATGCACAGTCAGTTCTTCCCCAATATTCAGCCCACCCGGCTGTTTAGTTTGCAAGTCTATTATGTAACGTGACTCCAGTCTACGGAGACATAATAGTCTGTCTCCCCCTCTTGGGTTAGGTGACACATGGTCTAAACCGAAATATTGGAGTAACTGGCGGTTACTGTGGTGTTCCTGCGCAAAATGTCTGGCTACGGGATAAGATGCGTCTTTATTCATTATAGCCCGTTGGTGTTCCAGCACTCGCATCTTAACGTTAATTGTGCTTCCCACATATTTGAGGCCGCAGGGACACACCAAACAGTATACCACATAAGGTGTTGTACATGTAATAAACTTTTTGATTTTCTTGGGTTGAGCTAGACCTGGAATCTGGTAGGAAAGGACCCTTTTGCTGTTTTCACATGCTCGACATTTTCCACATGGGAAAAAGCCTGCCATGTCCTTAACGGTACCCTGTGCTGGAGTTTTGTTCGAAGCTAAATGACTATGAACTATCATATCTTTTAGGGATCTTGATTTACGAAAGGTGATCAAGGGTCTCACAGGTACATCACAGCCAATAACTGGATCCGTGCGCAAGATATGCCAGCTTTTTGAAATCATGCCTCTAAGGGCACTGGCCCCCTCTGAGTATGTAGTGATCATCCTGAATTTATTGGTAATTTCAGGATCATTCTTCCTTTTCTGATCACAATCTAGTAATTCTCGTCTCGGGATTCTGGCCACTTTTTCCAAGGTTCTGTTCAATAGATCCAGATCATAGCCTCTCAACAGAAACCTCTGTATGCTCTTGTTGGCAGCTGACATAAAGTCGGTGTCACGTGAGCAGTTCCTACGTAATCTGAGTAGCTCACCATACGGTATACTCTCTATGAGGCTAGGTGGATGGCTGCTCTCGGCGTGGAGGATACTATTTCCCGCCGTAGATTTTCTATAAAGGGCGGTCTGTAGCTTACCATCACCGACAAATACTCTAAGGTCTAGGTAATGCACTTGTTCCCTGTTGATATCTGCTGTGAATTTTAAATGTAAGTCGTGGTTATTGAGGTCCAAAATGAAGTCATTGGCTTCAGTGGAGGAACCCCTCCACACTACGAACAAGTCGTCAATGTAACGACACCACACCACAATACGTCCTGCCCACTTTGCGTTATTCCCGGCAAGGGGCACCTGCTCCTCCCACCAGCCCACGAAAAGATTCGCGTAGCTGGGGGCGAAGCAGGTTCCCATCGCCGTCCCTGAGGTCTGTTTGTATAGGGTATCCTGAAATAAAAAAATATTATTCTGTAGACAGAACTCCAACATTTCAGTCAACATCAGACCATGTTCTCGATATTTGGCCGGTCTCTTGTCTAAAAAGTATTTCTACACACAAAGGAAAAGTGCTGAGGCCAATTTATGGAAAAACACAGTATTTATTCTCCAAGGGAAGAGTGGCTGCAGATTTTAAAAGTCTTTCATTTCCTTAGTCATAGGATTGAGGTATAAGCAGTGTCCAGACACAGGTGCTTTAATTCTCAATATCTTTGCCGGTTGATGAATCTTCGTGAAATTTTCAAAACTAGTGGTCCGCTCCGGGCAGCTCCTGTGTTGAAAGTTTCGGAGTGATTCGACAAGCAGGCCTGAGAAAAAAGGGGGGTCCCAAAACATGTTTTCCCCATGTAATGTTCCATAGGAAACTTTAGACTCAGCTACAACCCGTACTGCTGAACGGAATTACACCAAATTGGCCAAAAAGGTAGGTCTTGTTTCAGAAAGAGCCCTTTTTGTTAAATGGTGTAAATCTGTTTAGTAGTTCCTGAGAAATTTGAAAAAGAAAAGTTTCGATATCTAGGGACGCGGTGGAGTCGCGACCCCTCCTGAGCACGAGCTTCACTGTGATTGGCTGCCAACACTCCAAACCAGGAAGTGTTGGAAGCCATCTTGTGACTTGGTAGAATCGATGGTAACATCAATAGGATTCCATGGGGCACCTACACCTAGCCCACTTTCACAATCACTTGAATTCAGACTTCACATATTCACTGCAGCATGTACATTTTTTGCTTCTCCCTACCCCACCTGACCATATTGTGGGTATCAATATGCTTAAATATTTTCGTGCCACAATACGTCGTTCTCCGGAAAGTGTGCGTGTTATTTTAAATAACAATCATTCGATGGTTGAGAGATCCTGTCTTATCAATGAGGATGCCGCTCTGGTGTCCTTACCTAGTGTGAAGAAGGAACACTGTTATTAGTCTTATTTCTTGCCTCCCATCATCACAAAGTCTCTAGAAAGAAATTACAATTTTGTAGACAGCATGTTACCTATTTAGGTCACCTCCTGTCTAAGGGGGGACGTGCACTCACACCAGGCCGCATTCAGATCATTTTAGACACTCCTGTACCCCGCACTCAGAAAGATGTCTGTGCACTCATTGGCCTTACCTTTTTTTTGTAGGCAGTGGATCCCTAATTTTTCTGACATTATTAAACCTTTGCAGGCCCTTCTGACTAAAGACACTCCGATGCTTCTCCCATGGACCACTTAATGCCAGAATGCTTTTCAACAGTTATGTGACGCTCTTTGTTCTGTACCAGTATTAGGAACTCCAGACTACACTAAGGACGCCTTCGACATGGTACATAGCTTTGCCCAACTTTGAAAAGAAAGAGGCTTTCTCACTTCACATGGCACACAAATAGTGCATGGGAATTAGTACATAATCTCCTTAATGCCTTGACATATCCTAAGAAAGTGGCAATTGTTAAGTGTAGTGCACACAAGAAAGTGACTGACAAAATAGGAGCAGGCAAAGCCTTTGCAGACTACACAGCTCGTGAGACTGCATTACAACGAAGTACCACATCTATGTATGTAGTTAAATCACAGGCTGAAACTTGGCATGATGCCAGGCAAGAGGTCCTGGGCATGGAACAATCTGCCTCTGTTGATGAATTAGACCAATGGTCCAAGGTAGTAGCATTGGACAATGAGGGCTGCTTGAGGAATAAAGAAATGACAAAATGGAAGTTACTTGCACCCTATTTACACCCTATAATTCACATGGCACATGGGCCGGCACATGTTGGAGCACCCTCACCCTCAATAGCAAAGCTACTTATGCAAGTTTGGGATCATCCAGAGATTGTCGGTACAGCTAAGAAACACTGTCTGATTTGCCTCCAGTATAATCCTGGAAAGTTAACACAAACTCCATTAGGAGGGTTTGCAACATCAACTGCAGCTTTTGAGGTCCTGAAAATGGACAACGGACCTCATTTCATTGGGAAAGTTGTTGAGTATCTCATGAAAGGGTTAGGAATTAAGCAGAAGTTTCATGCTGCTTTTCACCCACACTCAGCAGGGCTAGTAGAATGCTACAACTCTACCTTAAAATTAAAACTGGCCAAAATAAAGGCTTCCACATCTTTGAAATGGCCTGATGCACTGCCCTTGGCATTGCTATCTATTAGATCGATACCACATACACGATCTGGCCTTACACCATATGAGTTGGTTTTTGGAAGGCCAATGAATATTTGGGGGATTCCTAAGCCACACCCTATACATGATGTACAAATGTAACGACTATTTGTCTCAGTTGACTGACAGTTTGTCTTCTATTTATCAACAGGTTTGGGAGACTCTTCCAAACAGGTGCAAGATGAGGGCCACTGCTTGCGCCCTGGTGACTTTGTTGTCACAAAGTCCTTCCAGAGAGCCCAGCTGCGTTGACAGATCACTGTGGCATTTTGGCTACAGGGAAAGGACAAGCTACGTCACCTGAAGGACCTGAGGAAGTCTTCCCAGACCACAAGATCCCTGGTACATCTAGATATCTGCTTCGATCCAGGAAGAAAGACCTTCTATTTTTGAAAAAGACTGTTTGAGCCACTGTCCTGGATGGTTAAAGACTGACTTCAAAGGGGGGGGGTAGACTTTTAGTGACTACTCGTCTCAATGTTAGTGAAGAAACCAACGCCTGCCCAGGACTTTAGGGCACCATCTGTTTTGTTGTTTGCCAATGAAAATGAGCTCGCCTAAGAAGAAGGAGATCGCTGTGACAATGTGCAACGGCTGTACAATCTGCATTCTTGGTCTAACTTTGACTGTTGCTATCATCGCTACTGTAATGTGGGTAGTGGAGGAAGTAACACCTGGAGCCTCCTTACCTAACATAACTGTTACATCACTTGGTGCAAAAGAGCATCATCATTTTGATTTGCCGCAACATGAACAGGCATACCGGCAACATCTGGGAAATAATTAATTTCTTCAAATGTTGCATCAGACACACCAGCTAAGCAATGCTACTAACTGTTGGGTTTGTGGCAAGATTCCTCCTCATCAGAACAATAAAAAGAATCCCGTTGTCACTGCTGCCATTCTCTCACAATGGCTCATGCCCAGCTTGGTTCAAACTTCTACATGCGTCTAATGAACAAAATCTGTTACCCCAACGAAGATGGGGGCCCACAAGCAAAAGGGACTGCTTTAGAAATGGAAGAATATAGTAAAAGAAGTGTAGCAACAAACCATGGGGCATATTAGCAAGAACCTCGTTAATATTATCACCATTTTAGCAGCAGGAAACTGCAGCTAAAATGGCGATAATGGGCTTGCTAATATGCATTATAGAATTCCAATAGAAGCCCAGGTTAGATGTCCTGCACATCTACCCTGGGCTTCTATTGGAATTCTATAACGCATATTAGCAAGCCCAATATCGCCGTTTTGGCGATAATTTTAACGAGGTTCTTGCTAATATGCCCCTATGTGTATTCAAATTCTAGGTTGGATAAAGGAAATGGACCCCTTGTTATCTCTGTTGCCATGACCATTGGCCCCCTTTGTGTTCCAAGAACAGGCGATGTACCAGTGGGCCACAGTAACTGTACTGCAGTGTTGCAGATGTCTACGAGAAGCCGAAATAGCTTCCTTGCATTACGTCACACTTATTTTTGTGGAACTAAGACATACTACTTCCTATATTCAGGCTGGTCTGGTACCTGTTACATAGTCTTCCTACTACCACCTGTGTTTTTAGCTCCCCCAACCTACCATCACGATTTGTAATTGTTCAATCATTATGCTGGTAGTAGGGGAAAACGTGCAATTGATGTCTCTGTAGTCGACCAGGCAGATGTGCCGGACAGGAGAGCCCTAGGAACTAATTTTTTAGACAGGGCACTATGAGTAGCTCCTGTATCAACCAGAAACTGATCAGTAGAGTCCAAGACATTTGCATTAACATAAGGACCTTTCTGCTCTACTGGCACCTCAACTGGTTCCTTACCCCATCCTAGGCATCCCTATGCATAATCGGAATCTGCAAGAGCATCAGCAGAATAATCAGACATTGGATATTGAGTTCGTCTATCAAAAGTATTAGAGTAATTTGGTCCTTGTTCAACTGCTTCAAATCTGAGGTGAGCTCCTGTACCTCCGCTGTTTCCTGAATTTCCTGGGCGTCTTCTCACACTACCCCTTCCCCGGTGGTACTGCTGACTTTGCAAAAAGGGCACTCAGAACGCCAATGCCCAGTCTCTTTACAATAGGCGCACAGGTCAGGGGACAAATTTGTTCAAGGGAGAGGGGGCACCGCAGGTGTATGCATTGCATGTCCGCCTCTTCCACCTCCCCTAAATGGTGGACCATATACTTGAGCCAACATAACTTTTATTTTCAACTCCTTAACCTTCTTATCCTCCCTGCATTTTGCTTCCAATTCCTGACGCTCATAATACTGGGCCATAGTCAAATGTGAGACTAGGGATGACGTAGTCCATGAACTCTCACTGGCCTTTAGGCAACTAGCTATTTCTGGCAACATGTTAGTGACAAATTTATCAACAAACAAGTGCTTACCCATATCATTTGCCAATGACTGACCACTAAAATCATGGACTGTCTCTTCAAATCTTGAAAATAAATCAGAAACTAACTCATCCTTTTTCTGTTTACAGGCTGCTAACGTGGTCCAATCTATTATCTTAGGGGGTATGGGAGTCTTCAACCTAGTTACAATAGCTTTGGGAAGATCTAATATAACCTGTTGCGGTTTCTGAGCAGGCTCTCTAGCCTCATCTATTTCCTCTAAATGCACCCAAGTATCACCATAAGTTGCAATATTGTCTACATTCCAAATTGTTCTCCATATATCAGGGGGCAAAATAAGTCCAAAAAACATATCAATATCTGGCAGGGTCATTGTGCTGGAGCTAATAGCTCCTTCCACTTCTTCATAAAAAGCGGCCGGATTTTTCCGCGGATCAGGTAAAGCAGCTTTAAGAGCCATAACATCTGCTCTACTCCAAGGGGTATAGACCCAATTATGAATAAAATATCCCTTGGAATCATCATACAAACAGAGGTGCTGCTTCACGCATTGGTTTCATAACAGCTTCACTACTACTAGGTTTGTTCGCATCTACAGAAACATCTACTACCTTTGTCTGAGATGGAGCTATTTCTACAATGTTATTTTTTCTAGCTAACTCTTTCTCTTTTCGTAAATGCAATGTTTCATCTGGGAATTTTACCACTCGCCTAATCATATCAGGTAAGTTTGAAAAAAGGAAAGTCCCATCTACTAACTGTTTATAATCAATGCTGATATCATCTGGCTCTGTTTCATTAGAATTATGCCACCAACCATATATTACCTCCCAAGAGAATTTTTCTAAAAAATATAACTGTTTGACATTTTCCCAAGTTTGAACTGTAACTGTGAGGACCGTCGCTGTAGTAGTCCGACGTGCTTCCTCTCTGGCAATGTCCGTAATTTATCTTTCTCTTCCTTGGTCAAATTAGAGAAGTTAGTCGCCCACCTTACTTATCTTTATCTTTTTCATCTGAAGACAAATGCTCCTCGTCAGGAACCTCATTCTCAGGGGCACTAGGGAATTTATATGAGGGTGGAGGTCCATCTATCAAGATGGAATCATCTTGAGGTTTATTAAGTATGGGATAAATAGGGCACCTAATAGGGTACTGGCCATTTACCTCTATTTGACGTTCCCTATCTTCTTTTTCTATTTTTTCCTTCTTTTCGTAATTCTTTTAATTTTAGCGTTTTTTATATCGTTTTTCGTTGTTTTTTGACTGCTATAACTTCTGCTCTTTTCACTCCCTCTCGTACTTCTTTCTCCCACATTCGTACACAATCAAACATATCCTGTCTATTTTTTTCTTAAAGAAACAGTGCTCTAAATATTAAATCTTTTTAGAGTCAAATGACCCATTTACAGGCCATCGTGAATCAGGATCCTTTTTCGTATATTTGTTCCACAGTGTACTATACATTATGGAAGAAATAGCGTATTTAATGTACATGTGCCTATTAGTTGTCCCCTCTGGGGGAGCCGGCTGACTTCTTTCTAAATCCATTTTGGTACCTCCAAGACAGCAACACACCCGACAAAGTGTGCTTGGAGCAGGCACGCTACTAAATTATAGTAAAATATTACTTATCCCAGATATATCAAAGAAGAGAAAAATCTCCACATAACCTGCCTTTAACTATTGCAATAGGTAAACAAACAAACAAAACCAGAATATTGGCCAAGCAAATCCAAAAGCAGGAGTGCCGCTTCAGCAACCTTACCAAACAAAAGTCTCCAACCTCCAACCGCCAATCTCTTGGTCGACCTAATGGTCACCTTAAAGCGTGCGCCAAAGGAAATCTCAGTCGGGACCGGCCACCACCTGGAGGGTCCGATCAAGAAAACACTTCGGTCTGCAAAGACAAGGGTCTCCTAATGCAGGACGTCTCATTAGCAAGATTCCATTCTTACATCAAGACCACTCCGTCAGGCGACCGCGAAGATGGTGAGCCCCACGAGTCGGGTGCCAAACTATGGAAATGTGCCTTTTTAGGGGCACACGGGTGCAGGGTCACCCTTATCTTTGTCCACAGGTCCTTAGACCAACGAAATAGAGATTGACACTGAAGCTGACATTCAAAAAAACAAGTTTATTCACTCATGAGTGAGACCACATCCATGCAACACCCTCAAGAGTTCTAGGAGTTAGTGGCTTGAATGTACAGACCATGGACCTTTTATACTGAGTATGTTGCAGTGTAAGCATGTAGACTCAAATAGTAGGTACAAGCATTCACAGGAGTTGCTACGACAAACATGGGCAGATGGATATCACTTAGTCAGCAGAGTGGGAGGGGAAACAGAAGTGATGTCATCAGTGACGTCACTGACCATGTCATGAATGATGTAATATGTGACGTCATGAGCAGTGCATTGCGGGTGCACGAGTCATAGTTAGCTGAACTAACTATAACGGTGGAATTTCTATTGTTTTGTAAGAGTGAAACGTCCAGCTAACTATAACGTCCCTGAAACCTATGGTTTTATCAGTGTATGTATGTATGTATGTATAGGCATTTATATAGCGCACTACTTACCCGGAGGGTCCCAAGGCGCTTCGACCGCTGCGAAACCCTTCCTGGCTTCCCTGAGAGATGGTCCCTTAATGGGTATCTCCAGGGTGAGACCAGGCATCCCCGGCGGTCTGGTGGGGCCGTTAGTGAAGATGAGGCAAGCTAATGCCCAGAGTTGCCGAGTGTGATCGCTGATCAGAGTGGGCACCGAGGCGAGAGAATTATCGAGTCCGCTGACCCTGGTCCAGAAACCTGCCGCGCCGGGATTCGAACCCTGGTCCCGGGGCGTCCTCTGCTCTCGGGTCTGCCGCCTCTAACCAGTGAGCCACACTAGTGAATATCTAAGGTTTTTTAAATGCTAATTCCTAACTATAACGTACCTGAAACCTATGTTTTTTTCAGTGAATATATATATATATATATATATATATATATATATATATATATACTGAAATAAACAAAGGCTACATTCACGTTATAGTTACCAAAGGCTACATGCACGTTATAGTTAGATTCTCGTTTTGCCCATACAAAACCATTGAAATGCTGTGGTTATAATTATACTTATATTAAGAAACTATAACTTGTAGCCTAAAGTTACTTAACAACACAAGTTATAGTTTCTTCACATAAGTATAACTATAAGTATAACTATTACTGCTGAATTTCTATGGTATTGTGTGGGTGAAATGTGAACCTAACTATAACGTCCCTGTAACCTTTAGTTTTTCAAAGGATTTTAAAGTCATATATAATTATACTACGTTGATACAAACACCTTTGCCTACGGCCTGCGCATGGCCTATGGCTGTGCATGGGCAGGTGTATGGTGTTAGTGTGGATGAGGTTTTCCTTCTTCCAATTAGGCTTTGGATTCACGGGTTCCTGCGGGTACATCCGATTCCTACAATATAGCCCCACAACAATTTATGGGTAATTTCTTGCCCATAAGCGGTCCCTCAAGGACACCTCCGTCTGCCCTATGGGTTCTGGATACATGTATCCCAACACCTTATCTATTTTCACACTTTATTTTTCCTTCTCCAGGCCAAGTAAAAAACAAAATGGCGGCTGTAACCAGATATATATGTCCGACACTCAAATGATTTGAATACCATGTAGTTGTCCCACAGACATACTACTTAGTTGTCAATGATTAACGCATTGGTTGTGATTCTGTTGTCGGAGCACATCTTCATGGATATCATGCTTACAACTACATGGTATTCAAATCATTTGAGTTTTGGACAAATATATCTGTAAAATACACATCTATGGCATAAACATGGTGGCTTATTTTGTTTTTATGTAACTTTAGTAACAAAAAACGTTGTTCAGCAAAGGATATAAAGGCCGCAGCCTCAATCAATCAATCAATCAGGGAATTTGTAAAGCGCACTGCTTACCCGCTAGCGTCTCAAGGCGCTGGGGGGGGGGAGCTGCAGCTAGTGGTCGAAGAGCCAGATCCTGAGCAGTCTTCTGAATGCCGGGAGGTCTGCGGTCTGTCGTAGGGGGAGGGGGAGGGCGTTCCAGGACTTGGCGGCGCGGTGGGAGAAGGATCTGCCCCCGGAGGTGGTTTTGTGGATGCGTGGGACGGCAGCCAGGGACAGGTCGGCGGAGCGGAGTTTCCTGTTGGGTACGTAGAAGGAGAGTCTGTGGTTGAGGTAGGCTGGGCCGGTGCTGTGGAGTGCCTTGTGTGCGAGGATCATGAGTTTGAATGTGATTCTTTTGTCGATGGGGAGCCAGTGCAGTTCTCTCAGGTGCGGGGTGATGTGGTCCCGGCGTGGGACGTTGAGAATCAGGCATGCGGAGGCGTTCTGGATTCTTTGGAGTCTGTTGATGAGTTTGGATGGGGCTCCGGCGTAGAGGGCGTTTCCGTAGTCAAGTCGGCTGCTGACGAGGGCAGCCTGACTCATTCTGTCTCTGCAGATTGGCAGCATAGCTGAGCAGACCAATGTCACAGAGTCTGAAGCCTGAAACTGGGGGTGCAACAATGAAATCAAGGCCTCCTGTGACTCCGTTGGTGAGGAACGTCTTGCCTGTAGGCAATCTCGATCTTCAGCCCTCAGCATCTGATGTCTCGCCGTCTTTGCCGGTGTCTCTCTTCTTTTTTTTTTTTTAGAGTTTTATATAGCGCGAACTAGAACCGAACCGAATCAGTTATCAGAGCGCTTTACATAGCACCAGTTACGTTACATGAGGACACACTTTCATTTTAGGCACGGGGAGATTAAGTGATTTGCCCAGAATGACAAGGTTTTTTTTGGCGTCGTTACCGAGACTCGAACCCAGATCCCCAGGTCCGAGGTCGAGCGCCTTAGCCGTTAGGCCAACCCCTCTCCCCTCTCTCTTCGCTTTGAAGCTCGGTTGGTGGTTGCAGCGCTTGAGTTTCACGAGCCGCTAACGCGCTGGCTGCGCAATCTCCTCAGGGCCCAGGTGATCACAGCAGCCCGAGCCGCTGCTCCCCGCACCTCACGGCCTTGGGGTTTCTTGTTTAAATGTCCTCTGAGTTCGCTGCACATGGAGCGCAGTCCTCTGCGCTATCTATGTCAATACAGTCCACCAGAGCCGGCAACCAGGAGAGGCTCGGGCACCCTAGTCTCACTCCGGGCCCCGGGCTCTGGCATACCTCAATGCGGACTGGGAGGCCGCCATCTTGCCCACGGCGCAGCCCTGATACAAACGCCTGTTTCGCGATTTCTGGGTCAGCGATCCGTCCGCAAATGCAATCAGCGTGTAGCCCTGTGTCTGTGAAGGAGATGCAGCAATTTTGGTGACTTTAATGGCACAGGAAACGCAGGATTGCTGAAAGATAATGTTGGTGGCCGGCAGAGCCGCATTACAAAGCGGACATCTTGCCTTGCGTCAAGCCACGCCCCCCCTTATGTAACTTATTCATGTTATTGTGTATGAAATTTGGGTAGTCTGCATGGGGAAGCATAGTCTTTTATTTATTTCTCTACTATGTAATTCATTAATGAATTCATTTGTGGCTAATCATGTGACCAACACCCGGACAGGGTTGAGATGCGTCCGTTTCTTTGCCATAGTAAACTGTATTGCACAGCATCACGACTGCTCGTAGTGGCTTGTTTGTACATACCAATGAACGTAAGGGAGGAAACTCATTTCGTCATTTGGCGTTGTTGAGATAACCTAGCACAAGCCCAGGCTCAGAGGTTGAGAGTCCCTATGTCTCAACTAGGCAACCGAAGTGATAGGGGAAGGGATGCCCGCCGGCTGCACGAAGAGATTGGAACAGAGGACGGAACAGTACACACAGGTTGAGTCCAGCATCGAAGAATGGTGGGGTTACCTGTGTTTGTAATTCTGTTTTTGATTACAATAGATTCTAGGCCGCCATAGCCTGCAAAGGAATTAACCTCATGCACACGATCAGCCACTGTAATTTGAATAAACAACACTGGCAGGGGCGCTTTTAAAAGTGCGGGAGGCATTGGCATTAATGATTCTCAAACCAAAAGCAGGTACTACAAATAACAGTGCTCACTAAGCCACTGGAGTCAAGCTATCCTGGCTGAAGACGGCTGATAGCCAGAAACATGTCCTAGGATGCTTGATTCCGGTCCAGAGAAGACATGGCTTGGCAGTTCGGGTTGAACTGTTCCCATGAGGCACAGGGTCAAGACTGATTTGCATATGGTCATGTCTGAACTGGGGTGGCTTGGTGAGCAAAATAACGATGGATTAAACCCAGATCTGAGACTGGGGGTGAATGTTTTGCCATTGTGCAACATTCCGTCCATCATCTTGTGTGTTTTACTACAAATAACAGTGCCAATTCAAGCCCCACACAGGGAGCCAGTCTAACAGCAAAACAGAAGGTATCGCTATGGGAGAAACTACGGAGGAAAGAAGTGAGCAGATGGGGGAAAGCAACATCACTGCAAAAGTACTTAGAGGTGGGACATGTCGCAAGAGGATTCTGAATCTTCTTGATCTTGACATTTTGTAAACCAAATCCTAATTTTTTGGATGAAAGGGCATAGACCTCAAACAAATGCTCACAGGGAATTTTATAAATGTTGATAAAATATGCATGGGGAAAGCATTTATTGGAGAAGATCCATAAACTACTGGAGAAATTAAAGAATGGATTGGATCCAAATTGGGTGACAAATGCATTGAAACTGGGTGAGGAATGCATTCAAATTGTTGAGAAACAGATAATCCAATGCAAACGAAGAAAATTTCAGAAGGATGAAAATGACTATGAATCAGGATGTATCTTAACTTTTGCAAAACCTTTTGATAAAGTTAGAATGCAGACAACCAAAGATAACCCCTTGGAATTGAGGGATAGTATGATGGAGGATACAGCTCTGGATGTGAGTTCTGAATTGGACTCTTATGATGAAACGAGTGTATTGCAAGGAAATAAATTGTCTTTTTCCGAGGAATTCAGACTATTTAGACAAGGCAATGAACAGTTAAATCAAACTTTTCAACAGAAAGGTCGAGGAAAAAGAGTAAAAACAAGAACCACTGAAAAATACAAGAAGAGCACTATGGAAACATGCGGGCGAGGAGACAGGAAAAAATAATGTACGAACAAAGTTGTGAAGTCAACTATTGGTGATTAATCTTTCCTCACAAAAATTAACTGATATAGGGACTAATGTTCTAAGCTTAGAATCATCTTTCTGTCCATACTGTTAAGCTGATTATGCTCAAATGGGGATTGATTTGTTCAAATGTTTACGTAAATCTAAACTTCATAAAGTACATGTAATGAAACAAATAAGAGTAAAAACCATTATGCTAACGACTATTGATGAATCAAATCTGACCATTGATTATATAGAACACTATATGAATTGAATCATATAACAGATATGCCTATAGCTGATGAAGAATGTGACCCTTTTGATCCCAATTATAGGGTGATGATACCTAATGAATTTGGCATTAAAACAGACCTAACTGTACAGACAATCTTCAAACCTATAGCTAAATATGTACCACAAATGCTGAAAGATAACATTGATGTATATCATGAACTGATTACCAAAGATCTTTTACAATAAATGAATCAAACAACCATGGTCCATCAGAATTTTAAATCAGGAAGAACATAATGCCATGACATCATTACAGTACCATCTGACAAAGGTGGAAATATGGAACTTATGTCTAAAGACAAACACTTTGAGGATGTATATAGGCAACTGAATAACAGTGAATATTATCAGAGGATAGACAAGCAATATTTTCTAGACCTACATAATAGATATCACTCTTGAGGAATGGTATAACAGTGGATTGATCGAATGGGATTTGATGAATGATCCACCCATGATACCAAATATATGTTTATTGCTTGTATGAAAACACTTTGATTTATGCTGACCATTTCTTATTTCCTTTTGTACAAAATTAAGCATCTCATGTAAAAGATACAAAGGATTTATTTGCCAAAATACAGAACATTAATTGGGAGTCATGTTCTGTCTTGGTCTCCTTGGTGTTGGAAGCTTGAACACAAGCATTTGACACACTGATGGATTTAAAGCGTGCAAATATGTTTTGAGGAAAAGCAGGATCAATTTTCTTGAACATTTCCACATTGCTGTTAGAGATAATAAATATTTGTCTAAGTGAAAATATGTTCATGATTAATAGTGAATACTTTTAACTTTGCTCTGTGTGCCTGCAGCCTGTCACCAAAATACATCGGGGTTGGGTGACAGCTAGGGGTTGGGTGACAGCTACACTTTGTGCATTCCCTCTAAAAAGCCACAAACACAGGAAGGGTGGGTGTGACATAGGAATCATCTGCATTCTAATAGCCTTCCTGGGGAGGAAGGGGGAGAAGGAGCTCACGCTTACATTTGAATACTCTGTGTCCTGTCCCCCACACAAAGGACTGATTACCTGCCACAGATAGCCTGGCAGACAGGGCTGGGATGAAAGGGGATCTGTTAACTTCAAGGATCTGCTTTGAAGTCACCCCCCACTTCAAAAGCATGTTTAGGTATATGTTTTGGGGCTCTGACGCTACCAAATCAGTACACTACTGGACTTGGGAAGAACTCTGCTTGAGTAAAGACTGCTGTGCTGTAAGGATTGCCACTTTGCCTTGACTGACTGTTCTGAGGAACTGTTCCGCTGCTTTGCTCATCTGCTATGCTGCCTGCTGAGGACAAGGACTGGTCCCATCTCACTTAAACCCAGAGTGACTCCAAGGGCTTGCTGGCTTGCCTCCTTTTTTCTGAAGTCTCAGGGACACAAAAGGCTTCCTTCAACCCTGCTGGTGCTGATGGATTCTGCCAACTGTGAGTCCTGTCCTTGGCGGCAATCCCCCTCCAGTCCCGGGCCTAAGAAGTGGGTTCTGCAGCTTTTTTACTACAAAACGGATGCATCGTCACCACTGCGCTGGTCGGTACAGACGCATCGCCCTTCGATGCTGATGCAGGGGCGGCTCAATGCCAGTGGTTCTACAGCCCACGCGGCCCAACGACAGGGCTCTGTGTGGCTCGTCGACGACACATTGCCTACATTTCAACGGAGCTTGACGACAATTCCTTTGGGAAAGGTTGATGCATCGTGCTCTCAGTATCAACACTTTGCTCCATCCAAGGTACAGTTTCAGCTGGACCTGCATGAGTCTCGGAGCCGGCCTGCCCTCCATCACGGTCGGCCTGAACTCGACAATATTCTTCACTGATTCTCCTCACCTATCCAAAAGATGCCGGTTCATTCACATGGGCACTTCTAGGTCCCAGGAGATACTGTAGGGTTTCATCTTGACCCGGTCAACTTCACCTTCTACATGGAGCCCCTTGAGACTTTGCTTACTGCGAACAGATTTAATATTCACCAGTACACTGAAGACAGTCATCTCTACTTGAAATTATCCTTCGCTCCAGACATCTAATGCCTCAAACTCTGACCAGACCTATATCTCCTGCATCTACGTGAAGCTCAAAACCACTGTAACAGAAGTCCTAATATTTGCTGAAAGACCAACAAACAAGTACCACAGCCCTGGCTCAACAACAGGAGCCTCGATGGAATTGAACTGCAACGTTCACACAATACCATGCATTTGGATTCACCCTTAAAACTGCCCTCATTCTTGGCACCCACATCACGAAAATAACAGAGATAGCCTGGCATCTGTTCTACAGTAAAGGAAGTGAAAAGGTTCCTTCCAGAATGTGACTTCAGAATTGCTGCTCTGTTCTTTGTGCTCTTTCAACTGGGAGGTGGTAACACCCTGCTTGAAGACTCCACCGACACCATACTGGACCACCCCTAAGGGCTTTCTACACACCTATCTGCATCATTCACAAAGCCACCATGAAAAGCACCCCTGCCTAACTGGCTGATGAGTTCAACACCTTTGTTTGCTGTCAGGCAACCCATGGCCAGAACCCCAGACTGGAGATGAATAATTGCAAAAATACAAGGAAAAAGGCCTTCTCTAGCTATGCACCCAGGATCCGGATTCAATAGCCATTTCCATCATTACCACCCCAGTCCTGCTCCAATTTAGGAAATAAATGTAGACACGCATCTGTAAACAACAGTAATGCACAAGGACGTAACAGTTCACTTCCACTATACCACCAATCACTTGATAGCTGCAAATCTGCCTTCAACCTTGCAAATGCTGCCCTGTTGTCCGGCTAGGTTCGCGCAATATATACAACTTGTATATACACATGCTCTCATACTGCACTGAGACAAAGTTGGGTTTATAACACAAACCAAAAAAAATAAAAGTGTAGGAATCCTTTGAATCCAATAGCTGTTTTTTGTAAACATCAAACATTCTTTGGAAACAACGTGGAGACACATTGTCTAGACGGTATGTAGCAGAGATCCTGAAATGAAGCAAGCTTTCGACCGGACTTAGGAGCCATGGCCCCCTCCTTTGCTGGCTTGGGGTGGGTATAGCTTGCACTTGATTCACGCAATAGGTTGACTACATAGTGATCCCCCTCTAGCCCTGATCGCAGGTGTTATATGCACAGGTCTCACGTCTCAGGGACTCCCGCCGGCACCGCCATGTGCAGTTTGTACCCCCTCGCCTTCCTCCCTCCTGCGCAAACACACTCATTCCCAGAGCTCTGTGCCTCGGTTTCTGCCGCTGGCCGGCATCCCGCTGCTTGGAATTACAAGTGTAAGACAAACACAATAAATCTTCATTGGTGACTCGCGCTCCGGGCCAGTGTTGCTGCTAAGGACATTCCTGCGCGCTCAGATCAGCGAGACCCCATGACTGACTAAAATTGGAACCCATTTTTAAACCACCCGGTCCATGTTACATGGGCCATGTACCCAGGAACGTTACGGGCATCTCTCACGCTACAGGCGGCCAGCCTGTCATGGCTCAGTCAACCGTCTCCTGGCCCACGCGGGGTGGGTGGGGGGGAATTAGAGAAGAGGGGGAGCATGCGCACTGCAGAGTTCGAATGCGCCACTACCTAGAAATAGGGTGTGAGAAATGCATAATGTGTTTAGGAACACCACTATACCACGTAGTCTCGGATTCTGCTTAGCAACAGATTTCATGCTTCTGCCTATAGCACAGAGATCAGACATGGGAAGTGAACACCGCAGGGTTCAAAGTCCATCTCTGCCACTTGGGAAGGGTCTAGTCTAAGTAGCCGGGCACAAGCGGGGGACTAACCTAGTTAGGCAGTATACAGTGACATAACGCGGAACATCACGGCACGCAAAAAAACAGTGCGCAACAAGACGGCGCATGACATCACGGCACACGACATCAGGGCGCATGACATCACACATGGCATCACAATAATTGACATCATAGAAAGTGGTATCACAAGCCACGACTTTACAGGAAATTGCATGACAAGAAGTGACATCAGATGTAAAGCCCTCACATATATGTTTGGCAGGTCTTTCATGTGTATGTTTGAGCGCATTGCGAGGATAATCGAAAAGTGAGCTATAGAAGATGATTCGTGACTTCTACACCTTGCCATTCCCCAGTTTTATGTAACACATCCTGTACATTCATTTACAAACATATATAATGTATTGTACATGTAATATGCATGTGTTGAAGTAAAGCACTCTGACACCCTGCATTGGAATGAGTAGGGCTATACAAGAAACAAGCATTACAATGCAACAGTCTCGCCTTTACCAAATTTAGAGCTATTGGCATTGTAAATGACGAAATTTGCATTTATGTGTTGGTTTTGAAAACAGATAAATAAATGGCATTGCCATTTACAATGTCAATAGCTGAATCTCTCACAAATGCGAGACCTATTGCATTTGCACCCACACACACACCCACACACACACACACACACACACAGAGCCCCACACATACACAGAGCCACACACACACAGGCAGAGTCCCCCCACACACACAGAGCCCCCCCCCACACACACACAGCCTCACACACACACAGAGCCCCCCCCACACACAGAGCCCACCACACACAGAGCCCAAACACACACACACACAGAGCCCAAACACACACACACAGCCCCACATACACACACAGAGCCACACACACACACAGAGCCACACACACACACAGAGCCACACACACCGAGCCACACACACAGAGCCACACACACAGTGCCACACACTCAAAGCCACACACACACACAGCCCCCCCCACACACAGAGCCCCCCTCACCCACACACACACAGAGCCCCACACACACATAGAGCCCCACACACACACAGAGCCCCCCACACACACGGAGAGCCCCCCCACACACACACGGAGCCCCACACACACACAGAGCCCCCCCACACACACACAGAGCCCCCCCCACACACACATACAGAGCCCCACACACACACACACAGAGCCCCCCCCACACACACACAGAGCCCCCCCACACACACAGAGCCACACACACACACACACAGAGCTACAGACACACACAGAGCTCCCCACACACACACAGCCCCCTGTTCTGAATAAATAATCCATGTTGTAGACCTACACACACACACAGAGAGCCCCCCCCACACACACACAGAGAGCCCCCCACACACACACAGAGCCACACACACAGAATTCACACACTCAGAGCCACACATACACACAGAGCTACACACACACAGAGCCACACACATGCACACACAGAGCCCCCCCACACACAGAGCCCTCCACACACACACAGAGACCCCCACACACAGAGAGCCCCACACACACACACACAGACCCCCCACACACACAGAGCCCCCCCCCACACACACAGAGCCACACACACACAGAGACACACACAGCGCCCCACACACACAGAGCCCCACACACACAGAGCCCCACACACACAGACACACACACATACAGACACACACACACACAGACACACTCACACACACAGAAACACACACACAGAGCCACACACACACAGAGACACACACAGCCCCACACACACAGATACACACACAGACACGCACACACACATACAGAGACACACACACAAACAGAGCCCCACACACATACACACAGAGCCACACACACACACACACACACACACACAGACACACACACACACACACACAGAGACACGCACACACACACACAGAGACACGCACACACACACACACAGAGCCCCACACACACACACACACAGAGCCACACACACACGCGCTCTAAGTTGCCTGCCGGTGCTGGCTCGCACTGCCTGCGGGAAACGGTGGCCTCGACCCTGTGAATGCTGTGGCTGCATAAGGAGGATCGTTGCTGTGCTTTGGGCACTGCTCATGCTGCGGGGATTGCCGTGGCTGCTGACGTAAACTCGGGGTGGATTTCAGACCTGCTGTGAGGTGCGGAACGTGAAGCAGCCCTGCTGCGGGATATCGCAGATGAGGAGAGTGAGTTTGAGATGACCCCACTGCCTGGGTGTGTGCAGCCTGGCGCCGGCGCTTGGGGATCCGAGGCCGCCGATGGGAGCGGTGTGAGCGCGGAGGCCCTGCTCTGTCTGTCTGAGCTACCACTGCGGGTAGGTGTCGGCTCACTGATGATACAACTTGACATCGTTACAAGCGGCACAGACAGGCGCACATTGACTGGGGATCCTCACGCAATAATTCAGCCCACCATTTTCTAATGCGGTCAGTGGGAAATGGCAGTGAATGCTTTCAGGTAAATGCGGACATCGGGACAGTAAGTTTCCTACATGGCTGACCAAAATACCATTGCCTGACGCCTTGGAAACATCCAGGAGGGTTAGAAAAGCAAGCACAACGAGGGAAGGGGGGGGCAGAAAAGCAAGCACAACGAGGGAACGGGGGGCAGAAAAGCAAGCACAACGAGGGAACAGGGGCAGAAAAGCAAGCACAACGAGGGAACGGGGGCAGAAAAGCAAACACAACGAGGGAACAGGGGGCAGAAAAGCAAACACAACGAGGGAACAGAGGCAAGAAGAGGCAAGAAAAGCGAGCACTCACCGGCTGGGGCGGAGGACTCAGCAGCTTCTCTACTTCTTACGCCGGCGGTCCAGCAGAAATGGCTCTCTGAAAATCCTCGACATTTTCAGACTGGGGGGGCGTGTTTTTCTTTCTCTCCTCTTCCCATTGGCTGGAATGTAAAATTCCAACCAATGGGAAGAGGAGAGAAAGAACCTGAAAAAACACGCCCCTCAATCCCAAAAACACGGGCCTAGAATGGACAGACGCCCCTCTCCTCCAATGGCTGGCCTCCGTTTAGGAAGCCAGCCAATGGAGAAGAGGGGCGGGTTCAAGCCCCCTACTCTAAGACATAGGATCTCGCCAGTGAGACTGCGCAATTGCAGCCTAGGCAGAGCCTTAGTTGGTTTCTCCTCAGCTTCATTTGCATGAGGTGTGAGGCTCCTGACTGCTCCCAGCCAAGAGACTTGAACAAAAAGAGGCCTGATGACCCCTCAAATTCGGCCTTTGTTAATGGCCCAGCAGGAATCTTAAATTGGAAAGCCCTGTCCCCGCCTGCACATTGTGGCTTGTTGCAGATGGAAAGCATACAACGGGCCGGCGCTGCTGAAAGTGTCCCAGTGTTTGGAAATTACACCAGGACGAGTTCAGCACAATATTCAGTGGGTCACACATTTTTAGCAGGGTGGATGGTGTTCACCCTGTGAAAAAAGTGGGTGGACGCTGTCCACCCGCGTGTACCCCCAACTCATGCCCTGCGAAGTACGTTGCAGTTGTCAAAACAGGTAAAAAACAAGCCTTTTGGGGTGTAAAGCTCCCGAAAATCTCAATATCAACTGAAATGCTGAAGAAAACAGATGGGAGTGAAGAGAAACCCATTGAACGCAGAGAAAGTTTAAGGCATGGGTAAAGTGAGCTATGGCCTAGGCCCCCCCCCTTTCAGCCCCCTGCTGATAGAGCCAGCTCAGTTGTGCAGAGTCTTGCCCTGCTGACTTTAAATCATTCTTAAACATATTGTTTTAAATAGCGTTTTACCTTAACAAAATGTATGTGGGTGAAGCGTGAGAGTCTATTACAGACATTTTGCAGATAAATGTTTTGTTTTGATTCATGCAACATTAAAAAAAAAATTCTTTTAGATCAAAACAGGACCCCACATATGAGAAATGGGAGGGTGTCGCAAAGATTATTTGCAGTAATATTGGTGAGCTGCTGCTGTATTACAATATTGAAAACACACGTGGTCTCTGAATAATAGATGTAAACACATTTAGAATTTGGACAAGTGTGCCTGTGCACTGTCAGTGACCTGGCCTGCATGAAAGAGCTGAAACTGGATCATAAATTGAATGCTGGTCCAAAAAGGGGCCACCAAACTTCGTTAGGCCCAGGGCACCCAAAATCCTTAAGCTGTCCCTGGGTGAGCGTGACTTAATGTGGCGTATTTAGTAACATGAGATAAAAAATACCCAGATGTTAGAAAGGGCTAGGCTCTTTTCCCAAGATCAATTTTCTTGCATACTGACACCCACTAGCAAGCCCATACGCTGCTCTCGTGCTGTTTACAGAGATTTTGCGTGCCAGTGCACATAAGCACGTGCACACCCATACTCGTCACACAGTGGCATGTTCAACCTCCGCTTTCACCGCTTAAGCGGGGTTGGTGTTGAGAAATATTGTTATTTATGACCCTGTCCTGGCAGCAGCTCTGCAGATAAAGCTATTACAAAATCAAAAAAAGTAAAGGAAAAATGGTTAACAACACAGTGATCAGGAGTGAACCACAGCAAAGAAATTAAGAGAAAAATAGAGGGAAAGAATGAGAGAGTGGGAGAGATGTTCAGAAGAAATAGCAAAAGGAAGGACAAAATATGGAAGGGACTGTGGATGAGAGAATGAATACAAGGATAAAATGACTGATGAAAGGAAGGGGAAACCAAGAATTACATGGGTGGGTGAAAGAAAGTGTCTGTAATGATGAAAGGCTGGGATAATAGAAGGCTGAAAAGATGAATTTGGGTGTAATTATAAAAGGAGGGTGAATGGATGAAAATGAATGGATGGATGGATGAACGGGTAAAAGTATGGAGGAATGGTTGGAAGTGTGAGGGGAAGGATGGATGCAAGACTGTAATAATGAGACGGTAGATGGATGGAATGGTGAAAGGATGTATGTATGGGTGGGCACATGAAAATAAGGATAGATGGAGGATGCGTGAAAGGCTTGAAGGATGGAAAAATAGATGGGCAGAAGGCTGGATTAAGGGACCTCATCTAGAGTGGCTAAAGTTTAATCGCTTTAGTCACCAAGTGGCATTCGAGGGATGGATCAAAGTGGCGAGTATTTTAATTTTTTGGCTGCTCCCTTGTTATCACATCACTCTCGCAAGACCTTCATTGGACAATGAACCAGTTGTTGTGCCTTTTCTGACCATTGGCTGACAGGTGAACAAGACATTGAGGACCAATGGAAATATCCTAAAGGTAACTTTATCCCACCCTTGCGTCCTGGATCTTTCACATCGTCATCTCGTGGGTAGACTGCTCACCTGTTGAGACAGAGGAATGTCAGAAGAAAAAGATGGCAGACTTGGACCGAAAAGGCATAGGGAAACAGGCAATTCTCTGATGCTCAGGCCTGAGTAACATTTGATAAAAACCTCCTGCCCAAACTTAGAGTCATTGCGAGAGGAAGCATTCAAAGTCCAGTGAAAGAATCTCTCTGCTGTAACCTAAGTAGCCATGCAGTGTATTTCTCTCACATGCAAATGCCTAGAAATGTCACTGGCGCTTCTTTACCCATCGTATGCAGGGACAGTACTGGATGTATAAACTACTGCAAAAGAATAACATGATGGATTTTTGGAGTGGAGCAAGACATGCAACAAGAGCGAATGAAACAAAAGACAGAAGGGAAGGTGGGAGGCACAGATGGAGGATGAATTGAGAAAAAAAGATGGACGAATGGATGGGTGAGTAGATAAATGACGAGATAGAAAGGTGGATGAAGAGAATGGAAGAATGAAGGATGGTTCGAGTTATTGATTGATTGATTTTAGGATTTCTAAAGCACACACATGCTCTTAAGCATCTTGACCCTAGCATTCACCAAGTTTCTAACTTGTAATCAACAGCTGGAGGAGAAATGGAAAACATGATAGGTAGGGATAACAACCAAGATTAAAATTTTCTTGGCGGGGTCATGGTTTACTGCCAAAGTAGATGGCTGCTTTATTTAGCGGCCCGGTCACATTATCTGGCACCCGGCGGCATTCCTCTACCGCTTAGTTAGAGTCTTCCGTGGTGCTGCCAGTGGTGTTAAACTTACGCTGGCTCTGAGCGATACCGGCCGAGTGGCGGAGCTTGGTGAACATGCTCATGCAGCGGCCTCAATTGGTTACCTTATGTGGCGGGGGCAGCAATTGCAGCAGCAGCGGTGGAGTAAAGGGGGTGCGTGCCCCCCGCAGCGCAAACTACACCAGCCGGACTCTTCCAGGGGTGGTGATGACCCCACCCGTCCAGAGTAACACCCCCACATCATGAGCGTACGGTGGAGTTCGGCCGTGTGGTCCGCAGCAGGATTGAGGAGAGGTGCATCCTCCTTGGGCGAGGCGAGGCGCACCTGCCTGATCGCACAATACTCACTCCACGCTGTTAAAATGCATTAAATTGCCTAGCACCACAATCACTTCAGCACATAAATCACATTAGGGCCTGGCGCCCTATAAAAGTAACCATCCCCCTGGCAAACTGGACATCTCCAAAGGGGCTCAAATGCCCTGTGTCCAGAATGTCAGGGCGCGCTGCCTAGGGAGCGCCAGTCAGGGGTGCACCGTCTGCGCAAACCTAAACGTTGCAGCTGCCCACTACTTGCTGGGCAGCTGAGAACAATAACAGGGCCTAAACGCTGCAGCTGGAACTAAGTGCTGCACAGCTGTGGAAGTCCTGGAACCCCTGTGCCACTTCTGTCCCTCTCATGGACTCTCTCAGGAATGAGGCCTAAACGGTCCAGCTGCCCACTACTTCGCGGGGCAGCTGTAAAAGTCATAAATATGGCATGGGTTCTCAGTAGCCCTTACAACAACTGTGCCAAAGGTTTGGATCCCGCAGTCTCAGAAACAAAACATGAGCCACGCTAGAGCCTCGGGGGCTCTGATGAAGTAGGAAAAACGGGCCCTGGCACGACTCTGTGGGAGACGGGGGATACGGATGTCGGTTTATTAAAAATTCCGCCTGTCTCTATCACACTAAAACCAAAAGCTTGCTTGCCTCGCATACCTCAGTACAAGATTTCACCGGCTGGTGAAAAGGCTCTGCTTGCTATCATCCAGGACCTGATTGACAAAGGTGTAGTAGAAGAAACAGCTGCAAATGTATGCAATAGCCCTATATTACCGATCTTAAAGAAGGCCCCTGTTGGAAATGAGTTTGACCATGTTGATACTTATCGGTTTGTAATTGACCTATGAGAAATTAACAAAATAGTGGTGCCGCAGTATCCGGTGGTTTCTGACATCACTACTATTCTTACCATGATTCCTCCCACTGCAAAGTATTTCTCGGTTATTGATCTGAAGAACGCTTTCTTCAGCATTCCGATCCATCCTGATAGCCGTCATATTTTCGGCTTCTCCTTATCTGGGCGCAGCTTTCGATTTTGCCGCGCACCCCACGGGTACACTGAGAGTCCTAGCATCTATAGTTAGGCTTTGAAAGCAGTATTAGATGAATTAACCCTATACCCTGACAACATGCTCCTCCAGTATGTTGATGATCTGTTGGTGGCTTCCGATACTGAGGAAGGCTGCAAGAAAGCCACGGTTAAATTATTATTTCATTTGGCAGCCAACGGTAACAAGGTATCCCTCTCCAAATTCCAATATTGTCGACAGGAGGTGACTTATCTTGGTCATCTACTGTCGAAAGAGGGGTGGAGACTAACTCCTGAATGTGTGACTACTATTTCTAACATGTCTGTACCGCGTACTCAGCGTGATGTTCGTGCATTTCTTGGCATAACCTCTTACTGTCGGCAATGGATTCCTAATTTTTCTCTTCTTACTAAACCCCTCCTGTATTTGACTACTAAAGATGTGCATGAACCCCCACCTTGGACCAATGAATGCCAGGAAGCTTTTGACTCTTTGAAATCTGTGCTTTGCTCTGCACCCGTCTTGGGTACTCCTGACTACCGAAAACCTTTAGTGCTTTATGTACGGGAGGTGGATGGTTGTTTGCTTTCAGTGTTAACACAAGGATTTGGTGGTAAGCAAAGACTTTGTGCTTATTTCTCGGCGGTGTTGGATAACGTCGCCAGAGCGCTTCAAAGCTGTCTGAGGGCTACTGCCACTGTTTTGGTGGCCATTCATCAGTCGGAGGTGCTCGTTCTGAATATTGACCTCACAGTAATGGTACCGCATGCTGTGGACACATTATTGAACAAAACAAAGACTCAGTTTGTGTTACAGGTTATGAATTGACCTTGTTTGCTCCCCATATTACAATTAATAGGTGTGCCACTCTGAGCCCTGCCACGTTGCTACCCCTCCCTTCGGATGAAAAAACTAATGACTTACATGATTGTATATTTCGGACCGAAGAAGAAACAAAGGGACGGGTAGACCTTACAGACATTCCTCTATATGACCCCCAAGGGGACTTGTATGTTGATGGCTCTTGTTTCATGTTACCAGATGGCACGACAACAGGTGCGAATGCGATTACCACCCTCCGCACTGTAGTTGAGGCTTCTCGAGTACCCTATCAGTCAGCAGAGGAAGCTGAGTTAGTGGCATTTCTTCGAGCTTGCGAGTTGAGTGAAGGATTGAGAGCAAAACATTTATACAGATAGCCAATACGCCTTTGGCGTGGCTCACAGTTTCGGCCGCCTATGGGCAGAGAGAGGTTTTCTCACTTCCCATGGTCAAAGAATACAACATGGTCCTTTGATTTACGATTACTAACAGCATTAACGTTACCAGAAAAAGTGGCTGTAGTTAAATGCAGCGCGCATAAAGCCGTAGTAGATGCAGTGGGTGAAGGAAATGCTTTTGCTGATCAGGTGGCAAAGGAAACTGCAAAATCTAAAATGTCATCTATGTTTTTGACTATCTCTGCTAGGAGGGTTGCAGAGACAGAAATGTTAGATAATACTATGGAAAGTGTTCGAGACATACAGAAAGAAGCTACACCCTCTGAATTGGCCCGTTGGGAAAAGGAAGTGGGAAGATTAGATGAAAACTATTGCTGGGTTGATATGACTGAAAAACAGAGATGGTTGCTACCTAACACATTGGTTAATGCTGTACTGACCATGGCACATGGCCCAGCACATATCGGGGCAAAAGGCATCTGTGCTCTATTGGACCCCAAGTGGAATAATCCTAATATTTCTAAGACTGCTGCCCATTTGGTCCAATATTGCATGGTTTGTTTGCGACACAACCCTGGGGGCAGGGAACCAGTTCTCAGTGGGAACTTTGCACCAACATCTTTGCCCTTTGAGGTGCTCCAAATGGATTATATCCAATTGGACTGTGTGAATAATCTGAAATATGTCTTGGTCGTGGTTTATAACTTCTTTAGCTGAGTTAGTAAGGGTATGTTGTGAGGGTGTTCTGTTTTCATCGAGTAGGCCGAATACTATATACAGACGCCATCTTTTCTTATTTGTGTTAGGCACGAACAGTGATCATGTGCTACCTTCCAATGGCTGACAGGCCCTAGCTTAGTTGATTTGCTGGACACAGTTGAATACACGCTATTCTTCTACTATCCTGGGACTCAAGGTCGCATCTGGCTTTGGATGCGATAAGCCCATTCCTGAAGGCGCCGTGCCTGCACTCCTGGGCACTGAGACAAAAGGGAGTCACCCCTCCTGTCCTCCCCAATAATAACTAAAGCAGAGCTTTGTACTAATCATGTGTGCCATATATGGTCCTTCCTCGAGGGCCAGGAGCTGAGTAGTGTTTTTCCATGTACGGTGACTTCATGTACCTGCCTGAAAGTATATTATTTTGAGTGTAGGCCAACAGTCTTCTCCACGCACCTAGATGGGTGAGGATGGGAGAGGCTCCTCTATAGAATATTCTGTATAATAAACGATTGAACTTTCTTCACTGCCAACTGATGGGAAACATCCTTTACAACGAAACTTTTACAACGCAGTGCTTTTACAACGCAGGTTTTACAACGAAAACCATTACAACGCATTGCGCTGGGGGCGCTCTAGGATAGGGAATAGATTTAATTTACTATCCAACACCTTCCCTAGTGTCCACGGGGACTGGAGTTGGAATAGCAAATTAAACTATTCACTATCCAGCACCCCAAAGTGCTATGCGTTGTAAAGGTTTGCGTTGTAAAAACTGCGTTGTAACAGCATGCGTGGTAAAAGCATGCGTTGTAACGTCATACATCCCCAACTGACTGGTTATTGGGTAATTGATATTGGGGCTATTGGTAATTACAGCTCCTTATGTTATTTTCTAAGGTACGTCAACACTACAAAAGGAACTCCATACAAGGTTATATAAAAATAGCCTTTGTATTCTTTGTATAAACACATAACCTACACTGTGCCAACTGGCATGGGCAATATTCAGAAGGGATTATTTACACAGGACAGGGCCACGTGGGCCACTGTCGGGTTCAACATTTAGCAGAAATTGGTACAAGTAAAAATAGATCATAAACCTACAACCAGTAGCCACTGGTAATCACTGTACTCTACCTCAACCTGTAACCTAACTTTACATTATGCACAGTCACATCAGGCGCGAATTACATCCTGCGCCAACCTCACCAGCATAAACACATTATGCAATCTCCACACTAGTCTAAACACATTAGACCCTACCTCCTAAGTATAACTCACATTAGGGGCGTAAATCACAGAGTGAAACATAATCTCACTTACACAAATAGGTAAAACAACCTCATAAGCCTAAACCATATCTAAAGGTATCAAACACAGGGTGCGTAAAACATACTAAATGCATTACATTGCCTAGCACCACAATCACTTTAGCACATAAATCACATTAGGGCCTGGCGCCCTATAAAAGTAACCATCCCCCTGGACACCTGGCCATCTCCAAAGGGGCTCAAATGCCATGTGTCCAAAATGTCAGGGCACGCTGCCTAGGCAGCGCCAGTCAGGGGTGCGCCATCTGCGCAAACCTAAATGTTGCAGCTGCCCACTACTTGCTGGGCATCTGAGAACAATAACAGGGCCTAAACGCTGCAGCTGGCACTAAGTGATGCGCAGCTGTGGAAGGCCTGGCACCCCTGTGCCACTTCTGTCCCTCTTATGGACTCTCTCAGGAATTACACCTAAACGGTGCAGCTGCCCACTACTTGCTGGCAGCTGTAAAAGTCATAAATATGGCATGAGCTCTCAGTAGCCCTTACAACAATTGAGCCAAAGGTTTGGAGCACACAGGCTCAGAAACAAAACATGAGCCACGCTGGAGCCTCGGGGGCTCTGATCAAGTAGGAAAACCAGGCCCTGGCACGGCTGTGCCCTAGGGGGCCTCATTGGGGCTTCTTAACAAAACTCCATGTTGGAGCCAAGCAGGCTCTAAGACTGAGGTAGGCTAAGCATTGGAACCCCGCAGGCTCTGTCCCCTAACACATGCCCCCTAATCGTTGGAGCCATCTTTGGCTCGGAAAACAATAAGGCCAATACATTTGAAAAGAACACTGTCCCCTCTTGTTAGAGCGCGCTTGCTATTCAAGCCAAAACATGACCCACAAAGAAACTGGTGTCCCAACGATGGAGCGGCCTGCTACGGCGGGACCGCTCAGGCCCCCACACTGTCCCCATCTTGAGGATCCACTCACCGGCTTCAGAAGCAGGATCCTGCGCTCCTCGCTGCTCTTCGGGACTGGCGCTGGGGATCCTCCCTACTTCGCTGATGTTCTGTGTGGTCTGTGCGGGGGTTCCCTGAGCTTCACGGGAGCCCCGCCAAACAGCTGACGCATCTCTCCCCACTTCACCCGGGCCCCTTCCTGGGACCAGGGACTTTGCTATAGAGCCCGTGAGGCTCTGCCGGCACTTCCTCTTTCCGACCGCACTCTCTTCACCCGGGCCCCCTCCTGGGACCCGGGGCTTCACTCCACTCCGGCCGCCACCTTCTCGACGTGATGGCACCCGCGGGGCTTTCCCTCAGCCATGGGAGCCCTGCACGGCAGGCGCCAGCGTCTTCACCCGGGCGCCTTCCCAGGCGGCAGCGGAGTGCGCGGGACTTCCTCCGATGACCTGGATGACCCGCCCGCCGCCAGGCACAATGCTGCCTGACTTCCGTTTTCATGAACGGGCCGCGGCGGTGAATTCTCTTGGGCATTTTGAGGGGTAGGCTCCCTCTACATTAAAGATATAAAGCGGGGTGGGCACCCGCTCCACCCATAAAACAAAGGCGCAGGGTGGGCACCCGCGCACTAATTAAAAAAATGCACATGACGACACAGGGTGGGAACCTGCTCATTTAAATAAAAATAAGCGGGGTGGGCACCCACATTGCTGGTGTCACGAGGGAATCCCTAATCTGGGGATTCCCTCTCAGCAGCACGACGCTGCACTGCCCCAGATTCTCTTGGGCAAGGGATTTACAGCGCTCACGAGGCGCTATGCCCAAAATGTCCAGGGCAAAGGATCCAGCAGGCAGAAAATGTCCTTGGGGAAAGGTAGCGCTCACCAGACGCTAGGTGCTACAAGAGCCCTGGAAGTCCCTAGGAATAAAGAGAATACAGAACAAAGTCCCAATAGTCCTTAGAGCATCCCGGGGCAATGCAGGGCCCAGGTAGGCAAGCCCTCCTGGCAGCCCCCCCCTGGGCCCCAGCAGCAGCACGCCCTGCAGGGTCAGGATCCAAAGCAGAACAGCTTCAGGGGGACACAGCCCGTATATTTATATGGCACTATCCTTTGTCTACAGGGTGCAGGCTATGGGAGAACCAGCTACAATTGGTTCAAGGGAACTCCTGAGCACTTTGTTTTGCTCAGCCCCTCTCTCCCTTTCACTGGACAGGCTAGGGACATCAGACGCATGACAGGGGGTGGAGCAGCATTGTGGAGGGGAGGCACATTCCTATTCAGGTCCCAGGTGCAACTCCTCCCTCCCATCTACATGCAGATCTCCCCATTCACCTCCAGGCAGACCCATCCTGACTCCTGGAGCCAAGCACACCAGCCAGCTCCTGACAACCTCAAGCCAAACAGTCAATTCACATTCACTGCACACAGAAATGCCAACTTCTAAAAGTGGCACTTCTCCACTAGACACATTAAATCTGCGCACACCATCGCGCAGCATTTTAATCTCACGAGTTCCCACATACCATACTCGCCCCTGCACTCCCCACACATCAGGAACTACCATGGACACACATATCCCCATGTATTCCTATGGGAGGGCAGGCCACTCTCACCACACATACAGAGAGAGCGCACAAACTTTACACTGGACCACAGTGAAAAAATGCACAGAGGCCTAAAATTTCCAACACCAGGTTACAGAAACAGGCTAGGAAAATGCAAGAAGTTTCGGGTGAACGTGCCAAAAGGGTCAAGTCCAACACAACCTCCTTCCAGCCAAAAACACAGGGGAGACCAATCACTCCCTTGATGGGCTTCCCTGCTTTGGACAATAGAACACAGACGCGGGCCCGCATGGCAGGGACACCCTCCAGTTCTACGCCACTCTGAACCCACATGGTTTCCTCTAAACAAGAACTCTCCGGCCCAACTGAATACCCCACTGGTACTCTCTAGTTGTCCACCACCCGGACCAGGCCCTAGGCCATCAAGAAGTCACAGGTCCTGGCCAATCCACAGAGTGGGGGGCAGTAACCCCTGGCACACAATAACCATTCTCCACTCTCCCTCGCAGTGTAGCTACAACTACCACTGATCCTTCAACCTAGGGTCGCACCCTCAGGCTGACCAGAGGTCACAGGCAAGAATGCCTCACACTACCTCTACTTCTGGGGTTCCGCACCCTCCCAGGGAAGCACCCTCCAGAACACAACTGTCCCACCAGTTCAGGACCTCTCTCCATCACTGGTCTACCCACTGGGATCTACATTCACCGGATGCACCGGGGTCAGAGGCGAGGACTCCCTCCCTCTGCACCCTCCCACTGTAGTGCAGGGTCCCTCTCCTTTAAGATGGGCCGCACCTGCTCTCAGGGTAGTACTATCATAGTCAGCCAGGGACCCTAAGGATCCCAGCGAGGCCTGCACCACCCCTTCTGGGAAACACAGGTTCCCTCTCCTTTCAGATGGGTCCTTCCTGTGTTCACAGGGGTACCTCTAGAAGGCAAGCCTGCCAGGGGAACTGATTACAGAGGCCCTGGCTTCCAGGTCAGGCAACAGCCAGAACCTGGCCTTCCCCTCCTCGGGGAACGATCTCCAGAGGCCCCACAAATGGTCAAGCACTCTGGGCGGTCAAATGCCCGGCGAACCAGGATTTCACGGGGAGCATGCATGCCCCCCTTGAGGGTGACACATCACTAATGTGTCGTGTGACAGTCTGCCTGTCTCTCAGAACAGAAGTGGGGTCACCATGGTCACTCACGGATGGCTCAGCCCTTTTGGCTGGCCCCTGACCCACTGGCTTTTCCACTGGGGTTGGTTGTCCCCTCTCACCCCTCATCCAGGACTTCTGCACCCTCCACTTAGGAGCGGTACTGCCCAACACCAGGACCGCCGGAGTTCTGGTTACAGACACTCCCCTTCCTCTAGACACAGGAAGATCCTCCTCAAATGACCTGCCAGTACAGCCTAGGCGCCCGACCTGGCGCTCCCTTAGGGAACCCTCCAGACCCTGAGACAGGGTTTCAGGCACATGGAGACACACGGTCCCTCCCACTCCTTCTCTTCAGAGACAGGACGTGGCCCCCTACACCCTTCCGATTCTACTGGGACCTAGCTGGGCTATACATGAACCTCTTCCCCACACAGGACCAGAAGATACACAAGCCACTCCTTTTGGAATCACTCCCCAATGCCTCTGCAAGACCTCTAGTACACCACCAGAGGTCCACCTTCTGTGCAAGCTTCTTATCACCAAAAGAACTCACACCAACTCCTCTAGTGAAACACATCACTCATCCACAAGCCCCCTCCAGACTGGTGAGACAGTTCCTCACTGCCCCTGGCTCTCAACCTGTACCCCTCTTACTGAGCACCAGACACCATACTCTGGGAACTGGGAATGGGACTTCACACACTGGACACACTTTTGCTGCCACCACTGGTTCCCACCATACTGGGGAATCCAGACACACACACACTACACTCAGGCGATAACCACCCTCCTGAGCTAGCCATTTCTCCTCCACACTCCCTCTCTCCTATCAACCCACACCTCTGTGGACAGGAACAGGGATTGGGCACGGGACCCAGCAAGGGACTCCCAATCTATGGAAACCTCCCCACCTACTGGCGTCCTGCCCTGTCATTTTCTCTCTTCTGCCACTAAACATACAGCACAGGAAACCCCATTTAAAAATTACACTCTTGAGGACAAACAAAATCAAAAACAATAATCCCCAACATGTGACTATCTAAAATGCAGAGTTTTGTAATGTAGCCAGTTGACGCTGTGGTACTGCGCAAACACAAGTCCTAATCCTCACCGCTGATCACCAATGTTAGAACTGGGATTTCTGGTTGGCTAAGCTTGCGCCAAGGCCAGGCAGAAACCACCACTCTAGTCAGGGCAAGGGAGTTACACGCCAAAGATAACCCCTGCTCACCCCCTTGGTAGCATGGCACGAGCAGTCAGGCTTATCCCAGAGGCAATGTGTAAAGCATTTGCGCACACACACAGCAACAACATCCCAGGCACACTACAAAAGGAACTCCACACATGGTTATATAAAAATAGCCTTTGTATTCTCATAACACATTAGAATGGTAAACACATAACCTACACTGTGCCAACTGGCACGGCCAATATTCACAAGGTATTTTTTACACAGGACAGGGCCACGTGGGCCACTGTCGGGATCAACATTTAGCAGAAATTGGTACAAGTAAAAATAGATCATAAACCTACAACCAGTAGCCACTGGTAATCACTGTACTCTACCTCAACCTGTAACCTAACTTTACATTATGCATAGTCACATCAGGCGCGAATTACATCCTGCGCCAACCTCACCAGCATAAACACATTATGCAATCTCCTCACTGGTCTAAACACATTAGGAGTAGTGTGGCTCACTGGTTAGAGGCAGCAGGCCTGAGAGCAGAAGTCAGCCCGGGACCAGGGTTCAATTCCCGACGCGGCAGGGTCGTGGACCTTGGTCAGCGGACTTGATAATTCTCGCTTCGGTGCTTACTCTAATCAGGGGTTCCACTCGGCAACTCTGGGCATTAGCTTGCCTAATCTCCACAACGGCCCCACCAATTCCGGGGATGCCTGGCTCCACCTTGGGGACTCCCAGCAAGGGACCATCCCACAGGGAAAGCCAGGACGGGTTCCCCAGAGTTATACAGCGCCGGGACGCCCCGTTGCTGGGGCAGCTGTGTGCTTTACAAGTATACTACATTTACATTTTACATTTACATTAGACCCTACCTCCTAAGTATAACTCACATTAGGGGCGTAAATCACAGAGTGAAACATAATCTTACTTACACAAACCTAAATCGGTAAAACAACCTCATAAGCCTAAACCATATCTAGAGGTATCAAACACAGGGTGCGTAAAACATACTAAATGCATTACATTGCCTAGCTCCACAATCACTTCAGTACATAAATCACATTAGGGCCTGGCCCCCTATAAAAGTAACCATCCCCCTGGCCAACTGGCCATCTCCAAAGGCGCTCAAATGCCCTGTGTCCAGAATGTCAGGGCATGCTGCCTAGGTAGCGCCAGTCAGGGGTGCGCCATCTGCGCAAACCTAAACGTTGCAGCTGCCCACTACTTGCTGGGCAACTGAGAACAATAACTGGGCCTAAACGCTGCAGCTGGCACTAAGTGCCGCGCAGCTGTGGAAGGCCTGGCACCCCTGTGCCACTTCTGTCCCTCTCAGGTACTCTCTCAGGAATGACGCCTAGACGGTGCAGCTACCCACTACTTGCTGGGCAGCTGTAAAAGTCAGAAATATGGCATGGGCTCTCAGTAGCCCTTACAACAACTGCGCCAAAGGTTTGGAGCCCGCAGGCTCAGAAACAAAACATGAGCCATGCTGGAGCCTCAGGGGCTCTGATCAAGTAGGAAAAACGGGTCCTGGCACGGCTGTGCCCTCGGGGGCCTCACTGGGGCTTATTAACAAAACTCTTCCCCCATTGCAGGTGTCACAGGGAATCCCTAATGTGGGATTCCCTCTTAGCAGCGTGACGCTGGACAGCCCCAGCTCCTCTTGGGCAAGGAAAATACAGCGTTCACGAGGTGCTATGCCCAAAATGTCCAGGGCAAAGGATCCAGCAGGCAGAAAATGTCCCTGGAGAAAGGTAGCGCTCACCAGATACTAGGAGCTACAAGGGGCCTGGAAGTCCCTAGGAATAAAGAGAATACAGCACAAAGTGCCAATAGTCCCTTGAGCATCCAGGGGCCATGCAGGGCCCAGGGAGGCAAGCCCTCATGGCAGCCCCCCTGGGCCCCAGCAGCAGCACGCCCTGCAGGGTCAGGATCCAAAGTAGAACAGCTTCAGGGGGACACAGCCCCTATATTTATATGGCACTTTCCTTTGTCTACAGGGTGCAGGCAATGGGAGAACCAGCTACAACTGGTTCAGGGGAACTCCTGAGCACTTTGTCTTGCTCAGCCCCTCTCTCCCTTTCACTGGACAGGATAGGGACATCAGACGCACCACAGAGGGTGGAGCCAGCATTGTGGAGGGGAGGCACATTCCTTTTCAGGTCCCAGGTGCAACTCCTCCCTCCCATCTACATGCAGATCTCCCCTTTCACCACCGGGCAGACCCATCCTGACTCCTGGAGCCAAGCACACCAGCCAGCTCCTGTCACCACATGCCAGACAGTCAATTCACATTGACTGAACACAGAAATGCCAACTTCTAAAAGTGGCACTTCTCCACTAGACACATTAAATCTGCGCACTCCATCGCGCGGCATTTAATCTCACAAGTTCGCACATACCAAACTCGCCCCTGCACTCCCCACACATCAGGAACTACCATGGACACACATATCCCCATGCATTCCTATGGGAGGGCAGGCCACTCTCACCACACATACACAGAGAGCGCACGCACTTTACACTAGACCACAGTGAAAAATTGCGCAGAGGACTAAAATCACCAACACCAGGTTACAGAAACAGGCTAGGAAAATGCAAAAAGTTTCGGGGTGAACCTGCCAAAAGGGCCAAGCCCAACAGCCTCCAAATCCCGTTGCATCAGATGTAGTAGGGACACTCCTGATTGCTTGACCAAGTCATTTCCCCCAAGTGGATAACAATCATGTCCAGGCAGCCCTGCTGAGCCACCTTTTTTGTCAGCCAGGTCAACAAAGCTCCCCAGCGCATCCCACTCTTACTCCACTAATGGACCTCATGGTGGTTGCTTCGCAGACCTAGGCTACGGCCGTACACCTGTCTGTCTGCATATTTTGAGGCCCAATGAACAAAAGTGTGTCCGACAATCCAGGTAACCGTCTTGGCTCCCGGACCCCCAACGCAACCTACGAAGGAAAAAGAGATTAGTACAGCTGACAAAATGTTCTACTGCTCCAGCATCCCTACCACCTACCCAACACACCATTCTCCATCATTTGCGCACATAGCGTTTGCAGCAGCGAGATCTCCAAAGCCCAATTCTCCTGATCTCCTCCCATGACCACCCCAACCTGGCTGCCGCCATCGCCGCACCTATCCGAAACAAATGCATCCCGTACCTAGCAGGGTCACTGCCTGCGTGCCGCAGCACCATCCACAACACCTCTAGCAACTGAAAAGCTGTCACTCGCTTCTGAGAAGCATGACAAAATATTTCTCCCACTGTCGTTTGTGCCTTGAGACAAAATTCTTTCCACTCTCGCACCGAGCACATCCCGGCACAGCCACTCTCACCCAGGAACACCCACTTGCTCCTTCCCACCTGGTCCGTTTTAGAACAACCCAACCAGATACCCAGACGCATCCCATCCAACCGCATATCTTCAAACACACTGCCGGGTTTGCCCCTTGTCCCCACTAACTCTGACACCCGAAAAGCCCCAAAAAACATCCAAATCATGCCCAAACGGAACAATGCCACCTCGTGGCCTTCGTAACAGCAATGCGACAACTCTGCCAACAAACTTTGCATCAAGTCAAAAGTGATCACCTCTCTAAGCGCTACCCCTCCACCCTTACCCCTCTCCCGACCCCAACCTTTCAATATTCTGCTCAGCAAGTCACTCCTAGCTGGATCAAAACCTAAGTACAACATGCTACAAAAGGAGATCCCTGCCAGTTTTCTTGAAATCGTCATCTGCGACAGTCCCCTATCCATGCAATTCAGGACATATTGAACAACTCCCAGCTCACAGTTGTGCCCGGGCATATACGACATGTCTCACTGTTCCAGCCAAGAAAGGCAGAGAATTCAGACCACGCCAACCTGTACGAGCGTCTCCTTGAGTCTGCTATAGATTTTCCACCAGGCCCACTACTCTCACTCCCCCCAGGCCCAGATACCCTCAGGCACCTTGGTCTTGTAAGCTTCCGTTCCCGGCGCCAGACTTCTGAAACGCTGCCACTGTGAACGAGACAATGCATCCGCAATGTCATTGCTTGCACCTGGGACATGTTTCACGCAAAAAAGAACATTAAATCACAAACATAGCAGAATAAAACTTTGCAGTAAGCGCAGCACTCGCAGGTCCCTCGCCCTCAGATTGTTCACCAAATCCACCTCTGTCCTGTTGTCCACATGAAACAAAACCGACCTGTTCTGAAGCTCCGGACCCCACACCTTCAGTGCAACAAGCAGTGGGAAAAATTCCAGAAAAGCAATGCTCCTGCCCTGCTTCAGCCACTGAGCTGGCCACTGTTCCGTGCACCACCTTCCGTTCAAGAAAAAATACCAAAACCAGCAGCGCCAGCAGCGTCGGAAAAGAGTTGCACCTGCCAAACCATCTTATCATTCACAAAATCCAGTGACACACAGTTGAAATCAGACAAGAAACTTTGCCACACCCCCAGATCCGACCGGACCCCCATCGTAACCCTGACTCTGTGATGAGGGGACACCTCCCCAGACATGGCCATGACGAGGCATCTGCAAAAAGTCCTCCCAGCCCGCACAACCCGGCACGTAAAGTTCAACAACCCCAGGAGACACTGCACCACCCTCAGATCAATCTTCCTTTACCCAATCACATGCAGCAGAAAAGCCTGCATCTCTGTCACCTTCTGGTCTGGTAAACGTGCCAACCATGCAACGGAATCCAGTTCAATACCCAAAAATGTCGAGCAACAACTGGGCCCAGCTGTCTTTTCAGTTGCCAAAGGAACTCCAAAATCCTGGGCCAAACTCTGGAACTGTGTAAGGGCCATCTCACACTCCCCAGTTTGCCCTCGCCCGACAAACAAAAAAATCATCTAGATAGTGAGACACCAGCCGATGCCCACTCCTGTCCATAAAGGCCCAATGCACAAATTAACTGAACATCTCAAACAAAGCGCAGGAAATCGCACAACCCACAGGCAAGACCGTCAAACTGCATCCCCAGCAGGGAGAAATCCGCATGATGAATGGGAAGGAGGCGAAACGCATATTTGATGTCACACTTTGTCAATTCCGCCCCCAACCACACACCCGCACCAAACCGATGGCATCGTCAACCGAAGCATACAACAACCTGGAATCTTCCTCCGCAATGAAATCATTCACTGATCTCCCCTCCGGCCAGGACAGATGATGAATCAGCCGAAACTCCTCCTGCTCTTTCTTGGGCACCACCCCCAAAGGTGAGATAATGTGGTCCGGGACCGGCCAAGTTTCAAACGGGCCCACAATCCTGCCTTCCAAAACTTCTTTCCGCAATTTTGCTGCCGCCACCCCTGCCAGTTCCTCCGCTGACCTCAAGTTCTCTGCCCATCTTTGCTCCCAGGGACCCTCATAACCAACCCAAAATCCCTCCGTAAACCCCCAGGGAATCTTCAACGCCGCCTCTATATCAGGGTACCAAGAAAGCCATGGACCATGGCCTCCACGTCAACCGGTGTAGGGGCCCTTTGGCCCAGCCTCCCCACGTCCTTTAGTAATCCGCCACTGCTCGGAGGGCGTAGCAAGAGTGAAACATTGCGTGACAGGGTAGCGTCCGCCACACTTGGAACACTCATGCTTGAATTTGCAAAGGTGTCGCGTGCAGAAACCTTTATTAAAGTTCCTGCAGGCCCCTGTAGTGGCCCCTGCGGGCTTGGGCGGCTGACCTGTTGCCCCAGTGTAAGTGGTCTGACTTCCCAATCGGTGGAAACTACCTGCCCTCCCGCCCCAGGCTGGGCGGGACTCAACTGAAATGTCCGGTACGAGACCGGGAGGCCGCTGCCCATATGCTTAGATGCCACCGACTGCATGGAGGACATCCACTGCACCCAGAGTTCCTGATCCACCAACCCCCAAGGCTTCTCTGGGTTAACGCTAATCCTAGCCCTGAACTCCTCATCATAACTGAGCCATGCAAACCCGCCAAAATGCATCTGGGCTTTCCTGATCATGTCCATATAGTTAAGCAGAGCTATCGTCCTATCCAGATGCTTCCTAGTCAACTCCCATTCTTCCTCCTTAAAACCCTCCTTGGCCTGTATCTCTCTGTACAACAGCTTGAACACGTCCATATACTCATGCTTCCAAATCCTAGACCTTGTCTTCTCCGATAAATGAGACCCAACCAGTATAGCCAGACCCATGTACGGCAACTTCTTACGATGCTTGTCCCCCGCGTCGTCCTTCCCACCTTGCTCCTCTGTTTTGTCAGCTCCCACCACTTGCTTCCCCCCAGTCGTTGCCACCTCCAACTCAGCCGGCGCCCCAGCATCCCTAACTGACCCATTCCCCATACCCACCGACCGGCAGGCCTTCCTACGCCCCCCCTTTGGGGCCGTCATCCCAATTATCCCACCAGGCACCCTCACCTGATAGTTTCACGGGCACCTCCCGGTCTTTTCTTCTGGCGTCCGCCGTCTTCTGACATGCCTTTTTGGCCCCACTGGTGCTGGCCTGTGGCGCCTGTAAACACCAAACTTTCCTGTTGTCGTCTTGCTTTTCCCCCAATTCACATCCTCACAGACTTCACCCTCTTCCAACTCCTCACTGTCCTCATCATAGTCCAATTGTTTCTCATCCACCACCTCTGCACTTCACTCACCAATCTCTTCGTACCTTTCCCTTTCACACCAGGCACAAACTCGCACTCAGGTACTGCTGTTGCCCGCTCCCTCAGTGGAGGACAGGCCTCCGCAGACCCCCTGCTGCATCGCCCCGGCATTTGGAGGCCGTCTTGCGCCCTGCACCGGTCCACCCTTGCCTCTGCCAGCCTCCACTGCTGGCTTGCACCCCCCAGGCCGTCTACGCCTGAGGTCTCTGCAACGTCAAGGCAGTCCCTGCCATCTCCGCCCACACCCGTTTGTCTTGTGACCCTGAGGTACCTGTAGCCTGTCCACTCACTAGCCCTATGTCGCGATAATGCGCCGGGGGCCCAACCCCCCAGGCGCACTCCCCCAGCCTGCCTCCCTGGCAGCACACAGTACCTGCCATCTCATTTCTGTTTCCTCGATGATGCGATGCTGGTCATGTATCCTCTCTTCAAGGGACATGCTGTCACACCTGTCTGACCATAACCACTGACCTAACAAACCTGGGGTCTGCCCCCGTAGCTGGGAAGGGGCAGGGGCACTCCTACCTGGAATCCCCCAGGGAACCTGTGGCCTGGAAACCTTCAAAGGCCCTTTTCCCTTACCACCTTGTGGCCTGCTCACACCCTTTCTCCTGCAAGATAGGTCCACTGGCTGCTCCCCCAGGCCCCTTCCTCCTCAACCGACTCACTGCCTGACAGTACCAAAACAAAGTCCTCCGCAGCAGGCCCCTCAGTAGAACTCTCTCCCTCCCCCCACCGGCCTCACTCGAATCGCAGGAAATGCCCCCCAGCCCTTGTCCAACTGTGATCGGGCTTGCAGCCCTCCGAGCACCGCGCCAACAGCCTCGGTCGCAGGCGCACCTATATCACTGAGGGCAGCCCCCCTCCCGCACCATCCGGCCTCTGAAGCAAGGCCGGGACATTCTGAAGTCGCGCGGGGTGGCTCTGATGCCTGCCCCCCGCGCTTGCTGCCGTCTGTCTGCCTCTTGCCACGCCCCCTCCCCGCTGTTCCTGCTTTGGACGGTGGTGGCTCCTCCTGGCATGCCACCACCACCGCGGCCATACCAGCAGATGCGGACCTAGGCGTACGGGTCATCCCGACCCACGCCTGGTCCAGCACGCCGGGCCGCAGGAGATCTGTTCTCCCGCCAAGGCCAAGCAAAATTAACATAGCGCAGATCGCTGCCACATCGGGATCCCCCATATGGCATCTTCTGCAGGTCAACCGTCCAACAACCTAATTCCAGACCCCTTCGCCACAGCCGACAACGCCCTATGTCGCACAGCACACAGGGACCCCAGTGGCTCACTCCCCCGCCCAGTCGACCAACTGGGAGATGCACCGCTACCTCTCCCTAATCTCAACTTTCCCTCAAAACTTTTTCTGGCCTATTCCCTGAGACGCTGGGGACAGGAAAAGGAAAAACTTCCTCCTCTGCTCACTTTTAACTGCTAGCCAAAAACCCCACCCCCTAAGCCCACCCCCTACACCACCTAACACCTTGTCCCGCTCGCGCGAACTCCCCAGGAGAAGACTGGTCTGCCAACCTCACTTACCCTGGGGGCCGCATTCTGTGACAGGGGTAGATAGCCGCGAGAGGATCCGGCGGACCCCCCCGTTCCCCTGAGAAGTTGCAATGCCACCTACGGTGGGGTGCCTCAGCTGAGGGAGAGCGTTTGAAACCGGCTGCCCGCCTGCACTTACGCAGCTGGGGCACATTGCTGTGGAGGGCCCAGATGCCCAGACTGTGGCAGTGGTGCGGATCAAGGCTGGAAGCAGTTCTCACGCTGGCTATCATGAGACATCTTCCATCCTTGGTGATTAGGGGGCCTGCGATGCTCTTGTGAATCTTGACTAGTGGGCTGCAAGAGATATCACTGCTGGCGGCGGCCTGTATGGAGGGAATGTTAACTTACACTCTTCAACATTGTGGGAGTGCTTAATACCTACAAACCACCAGATCTGTTTGGCTCGTAAAACTGGGGGAAAAACCAACAGGCTGTGTGGAGTGCGCAGTGATACCCACTGGAATTCGGCGGCGAGACCCCTGACGGGCCCAGACTTACCCCGCTTGTGACTCGTCCTCCTCTGCGTGCACTGTGACCACTGGCATGCGTTAGTGGGGCATTCACTAGATGAAATTGGATAAATATATGTTGCCTAAAGAGTCCATTATGCCCAGGGCACGAGTCGGGGGTCCACGCGGGTGGACGGCGTCCCCCCACTTCTTTCACAGGGTGGATGCCGTCCACCCTGCCAAGAAGTTGGGTCCCACTAAAAAAAAGATGCTGGATTCATCCCAGTGTAATTTCCAAACACTGGGACACATTCAGCAGCTCCTGCACGTTGTTGTCTGCTTTCGATCACAACAACTTGCAGGCAGGGAGGGGGCTCTCTTATTTCTGACTCCTGCTGGGATACTCGGCCATAACAAAAGCCGAATCTCAGGGGTCATCAAGCCTCCTTTTGTTGGAGTTTCCTGGCTGGCAGCAGCCAGGAGCCTCACACCTGATGCAAATGCAGCAGAGGCGAAACAAAGGCTTGCACCTTGTTAGCACTTTACACATACTTTTTCATTTTGTTCAGGCTCTGTTTAGATTTGCATGCACTGTTAGAACGTCAGATGTGTTGATCTTTCCCAGTATTTGCACAAAATAAATTGCATTTATATATACATGCCTAACCCTTCTCAGAGTTCCCCTCAGACTGCTTCCCTATTGTTGACTGTCTGACCACAACCCACAATGCACAATCGCTTGGCTGCGATTAATGGAATTCGTACAGCGCTGGAAAAGTGAATTGACTCCACCATGACGGAGGTCTCTTTTCTGCGGGCAGACCTTCGGAACATTAGCACAAGAGTTCAGGAGGTGGAGGGCTCCTCAACCACTTTGCACCATAAAACTTCAATCCTTAAGACCCAAGTAAGTGGGTTATTAACAGGCAATAAAATACTGGATGCTCGCCTGGAAGACTGCACTACGTGGAGAGGTAGATCACGCCGTAACAATGTGCGTATACTTGGAGTTCCTTGAGCAGGCTGAGGGACTTGCAGTGGACTTATTTGTCGAGGACCTCATTCTTAAGGGAATACAACCACGGGGTCTCTCCATATATTTCTCAGTCAAACAAGTTAAGTGTATTCTGGGCGGGCGCCACCCTATCATATCCTGTATATTTAACTTTCGAGACAGAGATGTTATCCTTCAGACTGCCCGGAGTGCCCTGCCAGTCGCATATGAAAATGCAATGAAAACCTTTTGTCCTGACTTCATGCAGCAGGTCCAGAGGCAACACCGTAGTTTCTTGGAGTTTAAAAAGGGCACTAAAGGACAACATTCCATTATATTTCTGGCAAAGCTTTGGGTGAGGTAGGAGGGGCAGACATGGCTCTTCTTGACCCTTGAAGTGGCATGGAACTGGAGTGAGGGGTGGCGAAAGGTCAACAGAACTAGGTCAAGGAATCGCCAAAAAGGGCACAGAAGACACCCTGAGGGCGCCAGCAGTGTGATGGCAAAAGAACAGAGTCAAGACAGACATGAGTCACCACAACACCAGGCACCTTGAAAGCCTGTGCTACCATACTTATACATAATGACTACTCCCCCAGGAACAAATAAACATATATGGGAGCGACAATATGGTGATCTATTTTCAGTTAAAATAAATCTGTTAGACCTGGCATCTTTGGCGTGGTTTCGCCTGACTGTTTGCCTCTACCGTTTGCCTCTAGCCCCTGTATTTTTTACGCTGTGCTGGATTTCGTTTTTGCTGGTTTAGATGCTTTTGGCACTTTGCCACTGCTGATCAGTGTCAAAGTGCAAGTGCTCCCTGAGTAAATTGTTATTGTAATTGGTTGTCCATGATTGGCATATTTGTAGTACCAAGAAGTCCCCTGAGTGTGCCAGGGCAGGTGATTAAAATGGTGTCTCAGTCCTGCCACCGCAGTGCCTGTGTGCAGCCTGTGGACTGCCATGTCCACTTGGCCAGTGTCCCCACTGACCAGGCCTAACCCTTCCTTTTCTGTACACATTGGACACCCCTATGGAAGGCCCAAGGTACCCCCCTGGGCAGGGTGCAGTGTATGTGAAAGGTAGAGCATGTACTAGTGTGGGTGACATGCTCTGGTAATGAATTACAGCCATTTTCGTTTTTCACTATTGTAAGGCTATCTTGACCATAGGCTATAATGGGGAATGCTGTGTACAGTGGTTACCTGCATATCTTCTCATCGGAGCAAGATAGGACATAAAAGTCGGGTTTCCCTGAACTCAGAATTTAATAACACATTTTTAGGAAAGATGGTTTTTAAATCCTGTGTTTGAAAACAGCACTTTTAGAAGGTGGCTGTTTTCTTGTCTGACCTTTCTGTGTGCCTTGGCCTGTTTGTAAATTGATTGTTACAGAACTGGGTGGCTCCCAGAGGCTGAGTGGCCCGTCCCTGGGATGAAGAGCTCCATCAGCATCTAGAGTGGTGGGAGGGAGTAGCTCCTGGACCTGAATAGGGCTGTGCCTACCTTCCACAATGCTGGCTCCACCTCCTGCTGGGCGGCTGATGACCCAGCCCCTCTCTCTGAAAGGAAAGGAGAAGCCAGGAAAACAAAGTGCTCAAGGAACACCCAGAACTGGTTCAGACCGGGCTCAGAGCCCTCCTACAGAAGGGGAACAAAGACTTTTTGGGGTATAAGTACAGGACCCCAGACTACAGAAAATTCGATCATCTTGGACTGTCCTTCTGTGTACTTGTGGGCCAACCTGCAGTTGCTTTGCTGCCAAGGAGAGGGTAAGGACTTTGCTTTGTGCTGTGTCCCCTTGCTTGAAGAGATATCCAAGGGCCTAAGTAGAGCTGACTCCCTGTTAAGAAGTCCCAGGAACAAAAGGACTTCACCCCCAGCTTCCCCCCTGAACTCTATTGAGAGAGTTCTGTCCTTCCTAGAGTGCTTGGTCCAGTCCTGGTGCCTCTGGAAGTTGTACCTGTTGTTTGGGAAGCTGGCCAAGGAGAAACTAAGACAATCTGCAAATTTTCTCGCATCACTCGCTTGCGGAGCGCATCCCCGATAGCGCAAGGAAATTCCCACCGCCCCGAAGATCGAGATCGCCGCAGAGCCTGTTGCCCCTGCAAGAACCGATGCATCCTTCGCTTGTGGAACGCATCGCTCCCGTGCGGGAAGACTACCATCGCTGTGAGTATCGTCGCAGAGCCTGTCGTCGCTAGGTGAGATCACCGCACCACTTGCTTGCGGACTGCATCATGTCACTGCGAGTATCGTCGCAGAGCCATCGCATTAAGGGGCTGCGAGAGGAGAAGATTGATGCTGCGTTGCGCATCGCACCTGAGATCGTCGCTGTCCCGAAGGTCATCGCATCGTACCTTTGCGAGACGCTTCCTACGAAACCTGCGTATCCGAATCCATACAAGGTATCGCCCCCTCCCCATACAGATCGGATTCGTTGCAACATGCCCGCTGCATCCAGCGGGGCTGTCGCATCGCCTACCCAGGGTCTCAGGAGTGACGCAACGCCTGTATTTCAATGCTGCAGCTTTTAGTTTGGAACTTTTGTCACATCTAAAGGTACTTTTGGCTAAACGTGACGCAACTGTGGATTATTTTGACACACACCCTCGAACTCTTTTAAAATCATATTCTTGAACTGTGCATGTTGGATTTTTGTCATTTTGGTCTTGTGTAGTTTAGATTAAATAACTTTATTTTTCTAAACTGGTGTGGAGTCCAATTGTGGTGTTTTCACTGTGTGACTGTGAGTGGTTATACAAATACTTTATACATTGCCTTTGATAAGCCTGTCTGCTTGTGCCAAGCTACCAAGGGGGTGAGCAGGGGTTATCTAAAGAGTGTATCCCCCTTACCCTGACTAGAAGCAAGGGTCCCTATTTGGACATTAGTACCTACCTCTGCCAACTAGAGACCCCCAGATCTAACAATATCCTTTTGCATGTGTTGCATCAGACAGGTGACTAGGGGTCACCATTCTGACTCAAAGTTAAAAGGTAATGATGCTTCTTCACCTGTGGCCTCTTTTGTAAGATTGGCCATAGGTAAGAAGATAATCTGTTGTGTTGGGGGTGCAGCTGGAGCTAACCCTGCAAAGCTTCGCTCTGTGGAATAGTAACGTTAAAGTTGAGGTGGGACAACAGGTGCTCTGCAGAGTTGGGGGACAGGCAGTGGTCCTAACTTTACTACTACTAAACTGAGAAAAATCACAATTTTAAGACTTACGGTATTCACAGAAGGCATATAGGAGTCCTAGAGTTAGGAGTCCTAACTTGTGTGAATACCGAAATGAGTAAGTGCCTTCTGTGAATACCAAAATGAGTAAGTGCCTTCTATGAATACCAGAATGGTAGTAAGTTTAGGATGTTGTCTTAAGTTAGTTCTGTGAATCGGGCCCGTTGTCTTTTAGTGACGTGTGTGTTGGGTGTAGTTCAAGGTTGTACCATGGATGGACTGGGTGTAGGGGTTCATCCTTGGTGGGCAGGAAGATGTAGCTTGTGCCATCTGTCTGTCGGGAGCTTCATAGAGTTGCTTGTGGCAAAGGGTTGTTAATGTGGAGGATGCTGAGTACAATGTTGGACCTGCTTACTGTATCTTTTATTAGATTGACAGTTGTGTTCTGTGTGTGGTGTGTTTCTGTTTTGCAGTTATGAGTGCATGGTGCCTATTGCGAAACCTTGCTACAGTCAATCTTGCAAGGAAGAGTTATAACCGGCATGGAAATACTTATGCTGTTCTAATGTTTTCCCCAATTATTTTTTTCACTTTCTGAAGACAAATGTTCCATAATCTTTCAACAGAAGATATTTAGAAATCCTGTCCAGCTATATAATTCCCCTTCAATTTAAAAATAATCTGCCTTCTCCACTCCAATAAAACCCATGGCATAGCTTGGTCCAGGGCGGCTCCTCCGCAATGGCGGAGAATTGTCGCCCCACTGGCTTAAAGCCAGCAGGTGAAAAATAAAACAATGTTCTATCATCATTTGCCAGTGTATGCAGGGAGGGATGGGACAGGGGCATGGAAGGGGGAGGAGGAGTGCTCTTCACACTTAAGTTTCAGCCTGATTGGAGAAACTGCACAGACTCCCTGGTCTGAGCGTATTGACTTTTCAGCCCGCTGAGGCCAATCCTCGTGCTGCTCTCATAGAATGAGCCCTGCGCAGGGATTGCACAGGGAGTCTGTGTCTGCTGAGAGCAGGAAGAGCACAGGAGGCACGACGTGGGAGAAGGCCAGCAGCTTAAGGTACGCTTTTTGTTGTTGTTGTCATTATTAATACCCCACAGCTTTACCCCCACCCTGCTCTCTCACTCCCGTGCTCCATCTACCCGGCCACCATACTTTGTTTGTGGCGTCTGCCACTGGCTTGGTCAGCCGAATTCGAGGGGTGTGAGCCTGAAATTTCCCAATACTCATCACAAAGGAGATATGGCCTAATGGCTAAAGCTGGTGATTTTGAAACCTGGAGACCCAGATTTGGCCTTGCCGCTTGGCTCAACATCATGTGATTCTGGGCACATCACTTAATTTTCCTGTGCCAAAAAATTTGAACCCCATTTGATGTAAACAATCTTGTAGATTGTCACCCAACACCCGTCTAATATACATCACTTAGTTGTTTCCTAGCTAGGTTTGTGCCATATAAACACTAATACATACACACTTTGAGGTACCCAACTAAGGTCCAGATTTACTATTATTTAGTGTGGGAGCTCACATAACAGCAGAATTCATCAAAATACATTTTGCACCAGAAACGTGATGCAGGAACAGCACAAAATTGATTTTTAACATAGAACCCCAGCCCAACATCATCTATGCAGAGAGATAGTAAGTGAGTGGGAATAGCGTAAACTTTGAATTTAAAAGAAAGCCAAATCTCCTAAATTAGTGTGATATGGCTTTGTATGAGGTCCTAGTGCCAAATAAAACCAAGTGCAAAACAGGGGCGCAAGGGGTATATTGCATGATATTCCCATGCATAACATGCAATTTCCGCAAAATAACCCAGTTTGTGCAACTTAACCTCAAACAGTGGCGATTGCGTAGAAATTTGGACTGGAATTTGTACATTAAGTACAAATTTCACACAAGAAACTCACAGCTCATTGTTTGGTATCTCTTAAAACCTTTTTTTTTAATGTAGACTCTCTGTAAGTGTGGCACTGCACTCTTTTTTTTCATTTGCACAATGTAGCGTTGAGATTTGACCTCAGTGCTGTTAGATTGAAGCTTACTAAATCTGGCCCGGAAGAGAGGATGCAATGAGCAGGGGAAGGGGCCTTAAGGAGTTGGGAAGAAGTCTGTGGAGCATTGGGGAGAAGTGACATTATAAAAGGTATAACAACACTCTAGAAGCATTTAAAATGTATCTAAATATTGAGGGGAATATTTATGAAAAGTAACACAAAGCAGAAAGTCACTTTGCTGTGCTGCGCTGCGCTGCGTTTTAGGTAGAGCAAAAGACACACAATTGATGGAAGGAATGCAGAACAAATCAAAACATTCACCCCCAGGGAGGCGCTAGGGGGCGCACAGCGGGATGGCTGCCTGACACAGCAGCTCCGCCGGGAAGATCATGCAACCGCGTTTAAAGGTTGTCAAACCTGCAAATCAGCCGACTTGAGCCATATGGTAGGATCTATAAACTTCAGGGGCACAATCGGCGCGACCCAGACGGTGGCTGCAAACACTCTCCTCGGCGCCACCAGCTCCGGTAGGGAACGGGAGCCCAAAGCTAACATGGCGCCCGGTCGCAGTCTCCGACAGTGACCCTTATGCTGCAACTGACTACGGAGCGCATACACGACCGGCGGCCCCGGCGATGCCCTACACAGGATGAATGAGCGGTAAGAGACGCCTGCGACGCAGCGAGCGCAGACCATCACTCTGGATTGTACCGTTTTCGTGACTCCATGGGACAGTCATAGCACGGTCCTACACACAAGATGGCGGCGCTGTGAGAGACGTAACGGAGAACATTAACGGTTGACGGCAGGAACAGAGATCCCGAGGGTGGATATGTGTCACGGGTCCTTTCCCCACTGTTAGCTGAACAACAGCGCGTTTCTTGCCTCAGAGCGTTCCCTACAGCTGAGTTTGTCACCTAATTACCAGCGGCACCCAGGCGAATACATGCAAGATGGCGGAGCCCTCTAAACGAGCAGCAAGTCGGGGATAGATGCGACCACTCCGGGTAATATGCACACCTTAGTATAGCCTTTGGAAAATCGTGCACTATCCCCACACCAGCAAGCTACCAACGCCGCTGATATCGCTCTGCCACCCACCCCCTCATGACAATAGAGGGAGTTAAAATACCGCGAAAACTGGAAAGTGACTCTGGGCGCCGACATCTGGGACCCGCCGCTCTCGCTGCCCGCCATGCTGCCATGTCTACTCTCGTAAGCGGGAAGCCCAGATCCATCCGCTTTCAGGGACCAGTTTTCAGTCCCCGGTGAGCCAGTACTTCTGAGTGAGCTACATTGCCGCCACCACACATCGACGTCCAACTGTTCACGGGGACGGAGAAGACCCGAATCAGCACGTTAACCGGTCACCCCTGTGGTCCGATTTGAGTTCTGATACACGGACGACGTGACGCACCTTGCAGTTAACCACATACTACGTCCTGCACCTACGTTCCTGATTAGGTGATCCCAGTGCGTCTCCATCCCGCCCGACTGGATCATTGCTTCTACACGGTCCCAAGTAAAGCCGGGAAGGGGACCGCCAACCACCCTTCCCACTAGACAAACTCGAACACCTGTCGCAGGTGATTTCCAGAATACACCGTCGCGACGACCTTCGTGTGTTGCACGTCCAAGCTCAACAATCATGGGCAAACCTGAAAGGCAACAATCCAAACTCAGCTTTGAAGCGCGAAAAACCCCGAAGGGTCCAGTGGAAACAGTGGACGAGGAGGCGACGAATGGCAATTTGGAAGGAACCAACATGGCAGACATTCTTGCGGCTATTAACAACAACCTCCAAGATATTAATGGTAAGCTTGATAGTCTGACTGGTCGCATGGATAGAATGCATGCACGGATGGAGCAACATGGGGAGCGGCTGGATGCCGCGGAAAAACGCATATCCACGGTGGAAGACGACGCTCATGCCACCACCACTAAATGTGCGGGTATGGAGAAGGTCCTGGCGGTAATCAAGGGGAAGGCGGAGGAATTGGAAGCAAGATCGCGTCGAAACAACATACGCATCGCAGGCCTTCCCGAGACAACCAACACGGGACGCATGGAGACTTATATCGAACAGCTGTGCAAAGATATCTTTGGTGAAAGTTCTATGTCCTCTGTGTTTATCGTCGAAAGGGCTCACAGGGCATTGGCGCCGAAACCACCGACTGGTGCAACGCCTCGTCCCATAATTGCTCGAATCCTAAACTACAGAGATCGAGATACCATACTACGGCTGGCAAGGGAGAAAGGCGCCATCACCCATCAAGGTAACAAACTGGACTTTTTTCCAGATCACACGTATGCAGTGCAACAAGCGAGAAAAGAATTCAGCACCGCCAAGGCCAAACTACGTGACCTGCAGATACCATATGCCATGCTGTATCCGGCGCGACTTAAAGTCACATGGGAGGAGAAAACGATCATCCTTATGACTCCTAAGGCGGCCACGGACTTCATAAAAACTGTGACGACAAAGGGTAAAAAGGTGAACCGCAAAGAGAACGCAACAGACACGGAGTAAGGTAAGATGGCGACATACTGCACTGGATAATGTGATGTACACTATATCTATCGCTGGATGCCTTACGGCATGACTTTCCCCCAGACTAACTCTGGCTGCCTACGAACCTCTGCACATCCAGGGGCCATGGACACATAGACAATGTCGTGCCAGTCGGGATCTGTGGGGCATGTTAACACGACACGCTGAACTAAAGGCACATGTACTCTTGACTACCACACTATGAGACATTGGATACATTACTCGCAGCAAGTAGTGGTAACGCTGATGTGACTTGGGAACACAGGCACACACTCTCTGTTGAGGGCTTAGTGATTACACTTATGCAGACGACTTCTCGTCCACTTGTGGCTGGATAGTTAGCTACAATTTCAACCTACACTATGCATTTTTGGATTATGATCTGACCCCATCCTTTGAGTAGGATGGTGACCGTGCGACCCCGGCGGACCTCCACATGGGAGTTCCCCAAAGTTATGGTTATTGGTGAAGTTTTTAAAGGGACATGGCTTCAGCGAATTTGGGTTGCTGATGTGGGTGGGTGTGGGACCAGTTTGGGTTTCGTTAAACTTGCAACACCAGTATGTTTGAGATGCATTGCTAATTCCCGAAAACAATTCCAAATTTGTACCATGGATCTTTGTCACTGTCTGATGGTGAGTTATGCACTTCCAACTCTTCAGCTGAAACATATGTGGTTATGTATCATTTCGCAGTTGAGTAATGGCTAACACTAATGGGCTGAAATTATTGACATGGAATGTACGGGGTATCGTTAATCCCAAAAAAACTAGACAGATATTTGCAAGTCTGGACAGGCACCACATTGACATTGCATTACTGCAAGAGACACATGTAGCCCCAACTATGTATAGAAAGATTGGGTCACGGTGGGCCGAATCGTGCTACTCATCCTCATATTCCTCCTACTCAAGAGGGGTTATGACACTGGTCAGGAAAGGTGTTAACTACAGAGTTGAAAGGTCCATATCAGACCCCAACGGTAGATACGTCATCGTGTCTGGCCTATTGCGAGGCCAACCCCTCACATTGGTGAATGTTTATGGACCTAATGTGGACTCACCCGAATTTTTTCAGGAACTATGGAATAGAATGGTGGAATTCACCAACACATGCATCATATGGGGGGGGGACCTTAATGTCGCATTGAATGACACCCTAGACCGCTCTGGCACTACCGTTGAACCACATAGACAAGCAAGGGCTAAGATTCAAGACATGATGTCCACTTTCCCCTTACGAGATATCTGGAGGGCCAAGAACCCAGATACGACTGCTGCCACCCACATTAATGCCATGCACAGCAGCTGGTCCAGGATAGACTACTGGCTGGGGTCAGATGGGGTCTTGCTGTGGACTGACAACATCTCTGTGCTTCCCAGGACTGTATCTGATCACAATCCCCTCAAGCTGCAGGTCCGGATTCCACAGTATACACCCCCGCCATTCAGTTGGCGCTTTAACGCCAAAGCACTTTTAGACCCCTTATACGCGGACAAAATAGCGACGGCTGTCGCAGAATACTTCCAATTTAATATGGCATCGGTCGAAGACCCAGGTATACTTTGGGAGGCCTTTAAGGTGACACTTAGAGGGGTTTGTATCAGTACCAGTGTGGGGATACTGCGAGACCTAAGAGATCAGATTAAGAAGTGTGAAATGAAGATAAGAACGCTTGAAATGGAATATGATAGGACGCAGGATGCTACTGTATTGGGGGAACTGAGGAAGGCACTTACTGAACATCAAACATATGCCACTGATGAGCTGAAGTATATCACCAAACGACCAGTAGCAAAACAATATGGAGAGGGTGGGAGACCAGGCCGCATACTTGCATCGAAAATTTGCGATGGGAAACCCCACCAAACCATAACACAGATCAGGGACTCCACGGGCATTCCACTGACACAACCCGAAGACATATTACGTACCTTTGTAGATAACTTTAGCACACTGTACACCTCCAAACCCACACCGCCCAAGGAAGAAACACTAGCCTATTTGAACGACACAGCCATTGCCTGGTTATCGGATAGGCAACGTGAATACCTAGCGATGCCAATTACAGTAGAAGAGGTTAAAGACGTAATTCGCTCCTTGCCTAATGGCAAAGCGCCCGGCCCTGACGGGTTCACCTGCGAATTTTATAAAACATACGCTGACACTTTGGCGCCATACCTCGTTGCCATGTATGGGAATGCATTTGATCAAGCCACACTCCCACCATCACTACGAGAAGCTGTACTCATAACCCTACTAAAACCCAACAAAGACCCAGAATGCTGCGACTCCTACCGACCCCTTTCACTACTAAACGTCGACTCAAAGATACTAGCCAAATTGCTGGCGGTCAGACTACAGCCCCTAATGACTAATTTGATACTACCGGACCAAGCAGGGTTCATACCTACCAGAGCGACCTCCCACAATACTAGGACCTTGTTCGCACTCTCCCACTATTTAACTCCTAACACTAAAGCGGTGGCGGTTATGCTAGATGCTGCCAAAGCGTTTGACTCAATTGAATGGCCGTACCTGATTGCAATACTCCAACGCATAGGCTTCCCGCCACGGTTTGTAACATGGGTAACGCTCCTGTACACGAACCCTGTAGCCAGGGTCCGGGTCAATGGTTATATTTCAAGCCCCTTCCCCATAAGCCGAGGAACACGGCAGGGTTGTCCTCTGTCCCCATTATTATTTGCTCTCGCGTTGGAACCACTAGCATGCATTATCAGACAATCATATAACCACTCCGCATTACACTTTCCGGGCCGTCCATTACACATTTCTCTGTATGCTGATGACATGCTGTTATACATTAGAGATCCCGAACAAAATATGAACCCCATATTACGCGAGTATATCAAATTTGGCGGGCACTCGGGTTTACAGATCAATTGGGACAAATCGGTAATTATCCCTCTTACAGACACCACGAAGCGACACCCCACTGATTTCCCACTAGATTGGCAAACAGACCCGGTTCGGTACTTGGGGATTTGGTACAGCAGGGACCCAGAAGAAGTTATTCGTACAAACTATGGCAGAGTACTGGATAAACTGAATAGGCAAATTGACCGATGGATACAACTCCCACTGTCACTAGCTGACCGTATAGCCATAACCAAAATGAATACCCTCCCCAAGCTCCTGTACCTGTTTAACAACATACCGATTACACCCCCGAAAGCAGTGTTCAAAAATATCACCTCGATGGTTCTCAGACTCATCTGGGCGGGTAAGCAGGCTCGCATAGATTTACGAACTTTGACTTTACCCTATGAAAGAGGTGGATTCTGTGTCCCTGACTTTTACCTGTACTACCTCTGTGCTCAAGCGCAGTATGTAACATACTGGTATCACACAGTCCCTTATCTTACACACACGGCGGTGGAGGAGGGGGACGCCTCTCCTACACCGCTGACAGCGATGATCACGCATAAACGACCGCCGTTGCACGCAGCGGATATTAACACAGTGGACACAACAATAGCTGCTTGGGGCGCAATTGGCCGCCTAACGCACAAAACACCACTCTACGCGCCAGCGCTGCCGTTACACTACCATCCCCAGATTTCTGTCACTAACGAACAAGTGGGTATGGGTCTTCTAAAACAAGTTGGTATTGCCACATTTGGAGATCTCTATCAGGATGGCGTATTCAGAAACATAGATGATTTGTCTTATATCAGCAATCAAACCGCCCTGTTCCGCTTCACGTATTATAGGCTACAAAGAGCAGTGCGTGATTTATACCCGAACTTCCCGGCAGAACCCCCCAGTCTAGACACACTGCAGTACGTACTCACCACCTCAAATGCGGCACACCTGGTTTCCCGCCTTTACAAGCTGGCCCAGAACGAGATCCCTTTCACATCTAACAGAGCCTGGGAGCGCTGGAATGAGTCCCTCTCAGACCCACTAACTGAGAAAGAATGGTACGCCACGTGCACACTGATCAAACTACTCACTCCGAATGGCAATTTACGCATTCTACACCTAAAGTACCTCCATCAATCATATCACACCCCATCACGGCTACACAAGTTTGGGCTACGGGACGATGCTAAATGTAAACGGTGTGGGGAACAGGACGCGGACTTCATTCACCTGGCATGGTCATGCCCGCAAATACAGGACTATTGGGGGCAAGTGATTGCAATTCTTCGGAACATGGTGGGAATAGAATTTGACTGCACTATAAAACTGTGTCTCCTGGGTCTACAAACTGGGGTCAAAGCAGGGAAACGTAAGTATTGTGCAATCTCCCTGCTGTTAGCTAAAAGGCAAATTTCACAATGTTGGGGTGGCACAAGAGTACCGACCACGAAACAGTGGCTAAAAGATCTAGCACACTGCAAGACTCAATTGCTAACTTATGAGGAAGAACTACCGGCAAGGTCTAGACCGAAAGACTACTGGTCTTATTTTACGAACTACTTGCAAAGTGTGGAATCCTTGGACACTCCGTGAAACCTAATGTTATCAGCACCATTTTATTTCAGGTCTACCTTGTGAAATTTGTGCACTAACTCAATTTTACCTAGTACTTGGTACAAATTATAACAATGTCTAATTTTATAAAATGTATGTTGGGATGACGGATGCGGGAATGTTCTGGTGTTTGTTGTATTACCATTTCTGATGGTTGTACTTACTTGTTTTGAAAATCAATAAACAGATTTAAAAAAAAAAAAACATTCACCCCCAGTCAAGAGATCTGGGTTAAATCCATCATTCTTTTGCTCACCATGCCACCCCAGTTTAGACCTTGCCATTTGCAAATCAGTCTTGACCCTGGGCCTCATGGGAACATTCCAGCCCGCGAGCCAAGCCAGGTCCTCCCTGGACCAGAAACAAGCATCCTCGGACAGGTTTCAGGGTTTCACCCCTCTTCAGCCAGGATAGTTTGATTTCAGTGGCACAGTGAGCCCAGGACCCACGTCTGGGCATACCTGGCACACTTGAGGCGAGAAAGCAAAAGACACACAATTGATGGACGGAATGCAGGACAAATCAAAACATTCACCCCCAGTCAAGAGATCTGGGTTAAATCCATCATTCTTTTGCTCACCATGCCACCCCAGTTTAGACCTGTCCATATGCAAATCAGTCTTGACCCTGTGCGTCATGGGAATAGTCTAGCCCGAACTGCCAAGCCAGGTCCTCCCTGGACCGGAAACAAGCATCCTAGGACCGGTTTTGGGGTTTCAGCCCTCTTCAGCCAGGATGGGCATACCTGGCTTGGCAGTTCGGGCTGGACTGTTCTCATGAGGCACAGGGTCAAGACTGATTTCCATATGGCTGGGTTCAAACTGGAATGCCGTGGTGAGCAAAAAAATTATGGATTTAGCCCCAAATCTTTGTACTGGGGTGAATGTATGACATTGTTCTGCATTCTGTCCATCAACTGTTGTTTTTTAATTTGTCACCCCGAGTGAGACTGGTATGCCCAGACGTGGGTCTTGTGCTCTCCATGCCACTGGAATCAAGCTCTCCTGGCTGAAGAGGGGTGAAACCCCGAAACCGGTCCTAGGATGCTTCTTTCCAGTCCAGGGAGGACCTGGCTTGCCAGTTCGGGCTGGACTGTTCCCATGAGGTACAGGGTCAAGACTGATTTGCATATGTCTGGGTCCAAACTGGAATGGCATGGTGAGCAAAAAAATGATGGATTTAGGCCCGATCTCTGTACTGGGGTGAATATATGACATTTTTCTGTATTCTGTCCATCAACTGTTGTTTTTGCATTATAGGCAAAGGACAGGAATACTCTGTATTCATCACAATATGGTGCATTCCAGCTATTACCCAGTGCTGGCGAACAATGGTCTGCCTAGCGCCAACACAGGCACCCTTACACCATGTTGCAAGTATGCCTGCGTTGCATGCAGGATTGTTTTTGTGCAGGAAGGGACACCTTCCTACTCAGAAAACAATCCCAAGAGACATATTGCACTTTCTATGTGTACTGCAGAATGCAGCAAACATAGAAAGAGGAAGTAACGAGGAGAAATAAAGATAAATCTAATTGTTATACCTCACCTGCAAAGGCGTTGCATTTTGGTGTATTTCCAAGTCTACCAGTAATGGTACATCTGGGAATGCAGCAAAATCCATGGGTGTTGCATGCGAACACCCATGCAACGCCGTAGGAACGCCTTCCCAGGGCAGAGTAACGCAACACAGCGATTTGTCCAGCGTTACTCCAAATTTATCAAGCTACCCAGGGCCCGCAAAGTGGCATTGCGTGGCTTGATAAATCGCATTTTGGAGTTATGTTGCACATGCACCATGTTGCGTGGTGCAAAAGTGATGCGACTCCTACATAATTATGGCCCTGGGTATAGAATTATATGTATGTTCTGCAAAAAAATAGGTTACTCACCACCAACTGCAACACAGAGACAGGAAAAGGCCCAAACAGACAGCAGAATCCTTGCTTCCACAACTGCAGCAAGTGTTTGTTGGAGAGCATTAAAAAGCCAAAAACGTACGTTTGATGGTGCTCAACATCTCCGTCCCACGCTGAAAAAAGTTGGAGATTTACTCTTTCAGTGGCAGGAGTAAATACCCTTGGAGGGTAGGATTGGCAAGAGAACATCAACAAATTGGTGGGGATTTATGGAAAGGGATGTGTTATAGAAGAAAATATATGCGCCGTAGAGAAAAAAGTAAATAAGTTCATTGTATGTGCAAAAATAGAATTGACAAAAAGTTTCCAGACGTGCACCTTGAAACCTAGAACTTGGGGAGGTGTCTAGAAATAAACTGGAAGCATTTTGTGAATTCATATAATGAGTAAATCTATATCTATGTGAGGTTGTAAATCACAGAGTATGGAATTTCTGTGAATCTGGCCCAGTGCGAGGAGCAGGCGGTAACCAGCATCATATTTGGAACATTAGAGGTATCGGGTATTAATCTGTTAATTTTTTTCTTTGTGTTCCCCTGTCCTGGTGTGTGTGTGTGTGTGTGTGTCTGCGCGCGTGCATGTGTGTGTGTGTGTTGTGAGTTTGGTCTATTGGTCTAAACCACGGGTACTGATAGTATGACCCTCGGGCCGCCAGCAGCCCGGCAAGCCTTCCTTGGCAGCCCGCGGACCTTGCAGACATCGTACCTGTGTTTAAAAAAAAAAATGTTTAATTGTGTCAGCAAATGCCCGGACTCTCAGAGACCGGGGGATTCCAGTGATTGTCAGATTGGAGATGCAGGGGCACTAAGAGGTGAAATACAACAAAGCGTAACTAACATGTAAATGGTCTTTTAAAAACCTATGAAGTACTCAGGTGTGGCTATATGTGTCTGCCAGGGAAGCTGTCTCAGCCCAGGCTGAGGGCTCACACACACAGGGGTGAGATAACAGAGGGAGGGAGAGGGAGGCAGAGGGAGAGGGAGAAAAGGAGAGGGAGGGAGGGAGGGAGACAGAGGGAGAGGAAGGGAAGGAGAGGGAGAGAGGGAAAGGGAGAGAGGGAGACAGAGTTTGACAGAGGGAGGGAGACAGAGAGGGAGACAGAGAGAGGCAGTCAGGGGGCGACAGAGGGAGGGAGCCAGGGAGAGGAGGGAGACAGAGGGTGACCGAGGGAGGGAGACAGAGGGTGACAGAGGGAGGGAGAGTAAGACAGACAGAGAGAGGCAGGCAGAGAGGGAGGCAGAGAGGGAGGGAGAGAGAGTGAGAGGAAGAGGGAGGGAGGGAGGCAGGGAGTGAGGGGGGAGTGGGAGACAGGGAGGGAGACAGAGGGAGAGAGAGGGAGGGAGACAGAGGTTGACAGAGGAAGACAGAGGGTGACAGAGAGAGGGAAGGGGACAGAGGGTGACAGAGAGAGGGAAGGGGACAGAGGGTGCCAGAGGGAGGGAGGGAGACAGAGGGTGGGAGAGGAAGGGGGGCAAAGAGAGACAGAGAGAGGGAGGCAGAGAGGGAGGCAGAGAGGGAGGCAGAGAGGGAGACAGGGAGGGAGGGTGAGGGAGACAGGGAGGGAGACAGAGGGAGGGAGACAGGGAAGGAGACAGGTGAGAGACAGAGGGAGGGAGAGGGAGGATGACAGGGGGAGAGAGAGACAGGGAGAAAGACAGGGAGAGAGACAGAGGGAGGGAGACAGAGGGAGGGAGACACAGAGGGAGGGAGACACAGAGGGAGGGAGACAGAGGGAGGGAAACAAAGGGAGGGAGAGGGAGACAGAGGGAGACAGATATAGGGAGGAGGGCAACAGAGGAGGGAGGGAGACAGTGGAGAGAGACAGAGGGAGACAGAGGGACGGAGACAGAGGGAGACTGAGAGAGGGAGACAGGGAGAGGGAGACAGGGAGAGGGAGACAGAGAGAGAGAGGGAGGAGGGTGTCAGAGGGAGGGCGACAGAGGGAGGGAGACAGGCTGAGGGAGACAGACTAAGGGAGAAAGACGGAGGGAGACAGATGGAGGGAGACAGACAGAGGGAGACAGATGGAGGGAGACAGAGGGAGATAGAGCAAGGGAGAGGGAGGGAGGGAGAGAGAGGAAGACAGAGAGCGGGAGAGAGTGAGGGGGAGGGGAGAGAGAGATAGAGAGAAGAGAGAGAGAGAGAGAGAGAGAGAGAGAGAGAGAGAGAGAGAGAGAGAGATGTGTGTATGCCGGGTCTGGTGTCTCAGTGGACGAAGGCGTCTGCTGCAGGGACCTGTGTTCAACCTTATGGTCAATTTTTTTTTTGCTTTAGCCACCCCCACCCCCCTGACCCCGCACCCACGGAGAAATCTAACACTGCCTTTCTGACTGGGAATCCTTAAACCAAATAACAAGTACATTATGCAATAACTGGGAGAGGTGGGTAACACCCCAAACACTACCCCTGAAACTACACATCTTCTGAAACCCCGCAAAAATCGCCATTCCACCAAACAACTCTTAAACACCAGTATAATTGTCATTCAGTGAATCCTTAGTCCAGACAAAGCTCCACTAAATTCCCTTTCATAAAATGCGACGGTTTCATTACAAATCTCATTCATTTCAAGCCCTGTCACACAAATCATTTCTTTGGGTAGCCAACTTCTCTCAAAGAGAACATTTCTAACCATTTTTGTCTCCAGTAGGCCTGCTTCTTACAGAAATCTTTCTTTCCATTAAACCTCCCCTCTCAAATTAGTACTATATTCCCACCACCCTCTTGTCTGAAGATTTCTGCTATATCCCAACAGCCAGGATACAGGTCAGAGATCCCCCTATCCCCCTTCCTGATTGCCCTTGCCATAGAGTTATTGGCATGCTGCTAAGGGTATCATTATCCGTGCATGCACAATTCCACCAGGCTTTACCTGATGGCCTTTGAGGGTAAGAGTGTAATATTACCACACTAGCCGAAATCCCAATTCGATTGCACTACGGTTTGCACCTGATCTGTGAGTACCAGCTCGTTTCGTTTAACGGCCTAAATTACTTCTTTTTTTGCAGACCCGTACATCACAAAACACCTCCTTACTTCTTTCTAACCCTCTCGTTCTACACGCGTCTCCAAGTTTTTTTCCAAACTTAACTTTTCCCTGTGAGTCAATCTGATATCCTTGTACTGACTATATGAGTGTCAATCAGCACTTTCAGGCCTTTGCGTGGACCAAGCAACCCCCCGATCCCCATCCTTCACCACAGTGCTGAAAGCAGAGACGAAAAACACAAGCGACGTCTGGACCTCGGCCAGACCCAATATCTTTCTTGGCCCTCTGTGTTCCTAACTGCAGTCAGCCAGGTATGCAAGTATTTCAACCATTTCTTGGCCAGAGAACAGAAACACATGTATGAATCATTTATCTGCTTTAGATAAGTAAAGAGGCCATGGCCAGAGGACAGACAGGGAAGATGAGGGTGAGAACATGGCAACCCTATATCTCAGGGAGACAGGTTAGAGATGCCACATTCAGACCCTCGAGGAGCACTTCCTTCCTCCAGCCGACAGGGGGCAGTGGTGCTGCATCGCTGCCCTGGACTTGGTCATTTCTCTTCTGTCCTAGACAGGGGAGACCTGAAACTCGCCTATCCCAGACTCTGTTATCCCTAAACGAGCAGACGAAGAGGTCAAAGGTTGCCAACACACAGACAGCACTTAAGGCACACAGTATCCCCTACTCTGGGCATTGTCTACCATATCTCAGAAGACAGATCTTACGGGCTCATATGTCAGCACAGAGAGCAGAAGGGAAGCCGCCATTTCAGGCTGGCCGGGCTGCCTCTCCCCGAGCAGACATCAGTGTCACAAAACGTATCAGGTAGTCTGGCAAAGGTGGCACCCTGCAAAGAGACACCACACCCACATGTCACGCTGCAGTATCTTTATTCCCCAAAGTAAAGCTATCATATTTCACCCAAGACGCACAGAGGAAAATGCTACACTGAGCTCGCAAGAAACGGACTTTTAACCACTAATATTAAAAAAGATGTACTATATGCCGCATCTAAAGAAAGAGGAGATGACAAAGCCGAAGTACAACTAATAAATGGCAGATATACAGACGGTATTCCCCCAGAAAGATCTGAAACACTTGTAGTTCAGCTCGTACAGGGCAGACATGAGGCACTGTCCTATCGACTCACTGCTCACATCCCATAAACTGGCCTGAGTCTGTCAAAACATACAAGACAGAGGTTCCATACCATAGTCAAGCACAGAAAGAGCTGATGCATCTGTAGCCTAGAAACTGCCCCTTGCCTCACAACACACAGAAGGCAGCGACGACACCCACATATCCCAGAAACTGGGGTTTGTCTTCCATAAGACAGATCACAGGGGTGATATCTTGATATCTCACAGGTTAGAATCATTGACGCCTATTGAGGTACCCAGGAGCAGCAGCTCACCTCAGGGATGCCTGTAATATGGCCATCCTGCAAGTACGAGTGACCATTGTCCTGATAGCACAAAGTGATGATGCTGGTGCAAATAGACAAGTCATGGCCAGACCGTCTTCCTACATCATTCTTCCTTAGAGGGGACCTGGCTGGAAGTACACTGGAAAACACCTCGAGACGCTGAATCTTCTTTACCAAGAGAACAGAGTTCCCACACTCGTAGTCAAGGTGGATCATCTCCAGAGGGCTGTCATTTCCAGAGCACACTGTCTACTTTAACCAAGGTAATTGACCTAAGCAAAGGCCTCCCCATAGCAATTAACAACTATGCAAGGGCCGACTTTATTCAGACTCCTTAGCAGACAATACCAGAAGACTGACCAGATGGTCTCTGCTGAGGCTGCACAGGGAGAGAGTGTATCTCTTTGGACCACCACAACAATTAAATCCGGCCAGTGTACCTGACAGAAACCCTTGTCAACCTTCTTGCATGCCAAGTTGGGCCATTGCTGTCTGCAGAGGAACAGTTGATGTGTAAAGGTCAGAGGACGTTTTGCCGCGCCACAATCGGGAGACTATAAAATGTTGATCTTTGTCCATTGAACTCATATACTCCACCTACCAGAGCTTGGTTTAGTCCATAGTTCGTCGACAGGATTGGAGGACCAGGGAATCAAAAGGAGCCCTGCCGAAAATGCTCAAACCAACCCCATTTCCCCCTTTCCCCTGTTCTAACTTTCCGTTTCCATCCATCCATTCCCTCTATGCCCTTTGGTCCTCTCGTCCTTCTCCCTCTCTGACCACCCTGCTCTCTCTTCAAGCCTGTCCCCCCTCTTTGGATTGGATTGGATTTGGTTTTTGTATAGCGCGGTAGCTACCCGCAGGCATCCTATAGCGCTTTTCTCTTTCTCAAGGCCCCTTGTATTTTCTGCAGTTAATAATCATGGGGAGCTGGGGAATGAAGTGACAAAGGCACCTCCAGTGGCCCTGGGCTTTCAAAACCGGCTTCCTATGGAAGCAGCCCATTGGGGAACTGCCCGATGGAATAAAAAATCAATCCAGCCCTTTTCCTCGAGGAAGACTATACACACTTCGCATTAGCAATGACAACTTATGTTCCTAGGGGATGTCCCCAGAAAGAAAGCATATACAGTGAAAAGTCTCTGTAGATGAATGTTCTCATCTGATGCATCAGATGTTTTCTGGAGGGCAGCCATAGATGACAACTTCTCAAAACTGTGATTAAGATTATTTGTGATTGAACCGTTAGTGACCGTCCCATGATATACCATTTCAGAGCTTCCAACTGCCTTCTGTCATATTTATTTCCAATGAGTTACCATCATGCTTTCCAATATCCCCACTACTTTTACACCTGTCTGTCCTAGGATGTTAAACTTTAAAGATCTGTTAAAAGCATTTCTTCATTTGTAAGTGTTTTGGTTTAGGATTGACAGTGTGCAATACAAAAACTAACCACATAAACCACATAAATAAACAAAATATCCACGTGCCTGGAATTTCTCCAGGACAAAATACACCGAGGTCCAAGAATTCTTCCATGAATCACGTTTCTCTGCAGAAAATCACTGCAAGTACAGCAGACGTGATGACTGACTCAGTCGTCGCGCTGTTAGTGCTAAGCCAACTACCACTCAGGCGTGCTCCCCCAACGGCGAGAATAGGTTCCAATTTCTTTTTAATTGCTCAATAATCCCTTATACCTCAGCGTCATGGACATATGTCACAGTGAAAAACCTTTGCCTACATAAGTGGAGAAGTGTGGCTCACTGGTTAGAGCAGGCAGACCCTGAAGCAGAGGTCAGACCCGGGACCAGGGTTCAATTCCCGACGCGGCAGGGTCTCGAGCTCAAATGTCCACGGACTCGATAATTCTCGCTTCGGTGCCTGACCTAATCATGGGTTCACACTCTGCAACTCTGGGCATTAAGCTTGCTTAATCTCCACAACGGCCCCCCGCGGCAGGATGCCTGGCTTTCACCTTGGGGATGCCCTGACAGGGCTATCTCACAGGGAAATGCCTGGCTTTCACCTTGGGGATGCCCTGTAGGGGCTATCTCACAGGGAAAAGCCAGGACGGGTTCCCAAGGCAAAGCGCTTAGAGACCCCTGGGTTATAAGCGCTATATAAATCCAAACATACATACATACACCTTTCAGTAATTTCCAGTGGTGAGTTGTGAGTGTACTGGAGTCAGAGATGAATTTCTTCATTATCAGCTGTTTGAAGTAGCAAAATGGCAGCTTTGGGTCTAAGGAGGACATCTTTGAGAATGGTGTCACGCTTGGAGTTTGAGGTTGCTCGACAGGTGTCCCTTTGTAATGATCTATTGACAAACTTGCAAATGAGAGAAACATGGGAGCCAATATATTCCTTGGTACGAAAGAATGGGTATAGGGCACCGAAAAAGGGGATAATGTATATTTCTAACTCTGTGTCTGCAATATATTAATATATTTTACGAAGGCGTTTGTTACAGTTGAAGGTACCGTTTTAGATAGCACATTCCGAAACAAGTAGATTACAAGATTGTGGTCCACTCTGGTAGCTGGATGGGAGCCACCCAAAAGCCTATAGAGTGACTAGCGCAGTGCGATCATGAAGCAGTTTTAAGCCCTACTGCTCAGGTTTTATTCTTTTGGGGCAGCACTGTTAAAGTACCACGCATCAGCGCTTACACTATCACATTTTAGTGCTGGTGATCACATCACCACACCAAAATGCATTAGTCACACATAAATGACAGTTCCACTGGACTTCATTTAGCACCGGGTTGTGGCTTTCCAATTAAACAAAAGCAACCAGTCTGTTTCTCGGATGCTGTGCTGCCTGCCCCTGACTGCTTTTTGCTACGGTCACTCACGGATGCTGTCGCTGTGGCTGAGACTGATGGTTTGTAGGTTTTAATTCATTTCCTGCAGGTGCAGCGTGGCTTGTTTTTTAAAAATATTGTATATCGCTAAGCCAGGCCTTGCAGGCCATGTCGATTGGGTGGTTCTGTTGCTTCTGCGACCACACATAACCTGATTGGCCGATGTGCAGCAACTCAGAGATTGTTTTTTTCCTGTGTGGACTGCGTGTGCCCCCTACAGTGAGAATGGGTGGTTTGAGCAATCCTATGGGTTCGAGACAGATTCAGAAAGGCTGGCTTCAAACTCCCCCACAAAACTATTGCCACCGCAACACCAATGGGTCACTTGAAACAGAGTCAGTCCAACAGTGGAAAGGGGAATGGGATAATGAGAGAGAGGCTTCAATTGTGGGTGTTCGAAGAACTGGAACTCTAGGTCGTGACTTCGTAGTTCCTTGTGCCACTGAAACGTGGAGGATAGTAAATCACTTGGACAGTAGAACACTTGGGGAACAGAACACTCAAGTGATATTCCCAGTGAAGATACTAACCACCTAACCACACTAGTGAAAAATAAATATACACCGCATACTGTGAATGTGTGCTTGAGGGTCTTCAAAACAATTCTCTTGAGACTCTGGAATACCGACACAAATGAATAATTCCACTTTGATTATGAATTGTCTATGCCTATCCAAATCACTGTTAATAGACCAGCTGTCTGTATAAAGGCAAAAAATGAATAGTGAATTGGTGATTCTCCGGATCCTCCTGTACTATTGTTGGTAATCTCATTACTTCAACATACACTGAGTGGTGCTTGAACAATTTTGAGAGTGGGAAGCTGCCATCAGTGATACATAACTGAACTCATAGGGATTGAGACGACTGAAAAATATCCAAGAGACACAAAGAACAAGTATAGCAAAAAAGAGCCATACCCATCCAGCAGGAGAGTAGTAGGTGTGTAGTATGTGTTAAGTGGTGCATTTTGGAGCACACTCCCACTAAAGTGTGGCAGAACACTGTCATTCACAGACAGCACTTTCTGCTTTGCTTTGTAATGGGAACTGATTTTGCATAGGATACAGTTTTACTGATAAAACTATATAGCGCATGAATGATAATAATATGTGAGAATCGTGTTTCATGAGTATTTGTCATATGCGTATCACCAAGTAAAGTGTTTTGATTAGGACCTATTAAAATCACTGTTTCAATTCAGACTAACAAAAAAGTGCTTACTTTGTGCTAGGCGAGCTGCTGATGTATTTTGAAATTACTGTACATTTCATTTACACATATTTAAATGTTGGTAATTGTTAGAGAAAATTACATCCGCCAGCCTTTCCCTTCACACCAGCAAGACAGTCACATAGCAAACTTTTCAAAGTTGTCTCACTTTGCAGTCCGAGAAAGAAGAGAAAACACCAATACCAAGTTCTTTTGACATAAGATATAGCCTGACATTTGACCTCTGCCACTGCACAGCAAATGTGTCAAGATAATAAACAAATCCAAGAATTAGTTCAGCAGATCACAAAGAGCCTATTAGTTATCAACGCACACAGCTTTGTTAGTTGATCTCTTCTCCCTTGGCACAAATATAATACTTTCAGATTGGAAATTAACGTCTGTTAGTGCCTTTGACAAGTGGTGGAACTTATTTTGTTCAATTAAGAGTGCGGATAACGCACTATACCCCAAAGACCAAGACGATTCTGGGTTAGAATCGACAATTTTATACAGGAACACAAACCCCCATAGGCCCTCCTCACCGTCACACCCCCAGTCAGGATCCTGCGCAGTGCCATACCAAGTTAATAGCCCACTGCGGTCCAGAAGAGCCACGCCACTTCTGCTTCTCTTTCTATCTCTTACTCTCTCCTTCCTCCACCTTCCTCTCTTTTTCTCCGACCAGTGGACTGTTGCATGCAGTACAATCCATCCCATAGGTTTATAAACTATAGGTCGGCAGTTGTACCTGAACTCTGATCATTCCATCAAATTACCCTTCCTAGGTAATTTACCCTATTCAGTAACCACTTTCTTGTTTTATTTAACCGAGCCACACAGACCGTAGAATATTTCCTCTACTCAATCCTACAGACTTTACCAAAACATTGCTACTTTTGATACTCTGCTGTGCGGATACTCGGAATTTACTGCCCTCTGTACTTCTTTTCTTTATTTCTAGTACTTTATATATTTGTTATTTCTCGGTTGCATGTTTATTTTATACTCTCTTTTCATAAAATAAAACTACCTGGAAAATCAAAAAGATAAACAATATTTTTAATGGTGTACTTCTTGCTCATTCACGTTCTGAACTCCAGCATGGTTATTTTGGGAGTGCTGTGGCAAACCCCCCCTACTTCCAGTGCACCTGTATGCATACACTTTTTCCCATGAGTAATTACTGGAACCCTGTAACGTCTGATATGTGTTGCTCCTGCATCCTTAGAAGTTGTTACACAGATTTGTTAGACTTTAGCCCCGGCTTCATTTCCAACCCTCACAAGTATTCATCACGATGATATAACTTTTTCCTTACTCAGGGGTTCGCAATACCCTTTCTCAACCTTCTCAGGTCAGGATTGGAAACCTTTTTTGAGGGTTCTTGTACGAGACGCAATTCTCCTGCCTGCATTTTTTCACAGAAAACAAATCACATGCTTACTCATAGCATTGTTTGCATCTACTCTTATATCACAAATTCCCCAAATCCTCAGCAATTCTCTGTCTTAACCAAGATTTCTTTTCTTCTCTTTCAGACTTAACTTCGCTAAAATTCCCATTCCTTGCTGGGTTTCAAGACTAAATTATGATAAGTGCACTTCCCCTTACTCGCTGCATGTGCACAAGTTATTTTATTGTTGCAGAATGGCTTTCTGTTGTTGATTTGTTGTTCTTTCTGGTTTTTCAAGTCGTCGTCAGACTGATGGTCACCAAGAAGTCTAAATGACACGGGATAAATCAGATGGCCAGAATGTAGGTCAGCCTCAACCGCCAATCCTAGATCCAGCAAGCTGATTCCATTAGGTGAGGTTAAAAAATAACAAGCAGTGAGTCGTTTTATGGGTGTGGCTTTTATAGGCAGCCGAACCACAAAATGGCCGCCGTCTTACAGGAACATGGTCATAACTTCTGAAGCTTCACCAAGATGAATGTACATGTGTTGCTCTCTCAGCTCGTAGAATAATGTTTTGAGCTGTTGCTTTCTCCTTGCCACCCTCCCAAGCTTTGACCACACTATGGTGGTACTTTGCCTACCTCACCACCTTTCGCATTATATTGTGTGTTTCCTTAAGCATCTTGGCACCATTGACTTTTGAGTGGACTATGTCTATCGCTGAGTGGGCGGCGGTGTAGGATGTTTTTCTGCTATGGGGAGTGGGGCCCCGGTGTCCAGTCCAATGGGCGACTGAGTGCACAGTCAAAGTTACAGCCCAGGCTTACCCACTTTGACAGCCAGAGCAGACACAGTGAGCACAGCTCAGCTAATTATCTGGACTGACAACAAACCAGTGCAAACACTATAAGCCTAGTGTGGCACCAGCCCTGCCAAGTACCAACAGGGCAGGATCACCGCCAGAGCAGTGCAGTAACCAGGCTAGCTAAGCCTCTGAGATGAGAGCTTCCAACCTAGTAACAATTAGCACTGACTGCCTGCAGCCCAATAACTAACCTCTCTGACGATGGGCAACTTTACTGTCTTTTGATTTATGTTTATCTTATGAAAGCGCAATAAGGTAATGCAACCACTGCAGATGGTGTGTGTGTAATCAAACACACAGTGGCAGCTGGCATCTCTGGGGAGTGGTGAGGCAGGCAAATGGGTGGTGGGTAAAAATAAAAAAACACTTACCTGCAACACGTCTGACTCCAACCCATTCCTCGCTGTACGTCTTCCTCCTGCTGCAGGAGCCCTTGAGAAGTGCCTTAACCAATCCTGGTGCTGCTATCATTCTGTAAGAGCAGCGCCCTGTTTGGAGGGAGCGGCCTCACATACCACTCCCAAGAACACTGGAGCCCTGCACTTACTCTAACCCAGCAGTCTTAAGATAGTTGGGTTAGAGGTTTCAAAGTGCGCATGTCAGCTGGCTGTAGCAAGATGGTCAGCCAAAAAGACATGCACACTTTGAAAAGTGCTGAGGCAGCTCATTCTCCTCCGTGCTGCTGTCACTCAGCAGTGGCGCCATCCCCGTCCTGACGCAAGTGTGAGAAAAATAAAATGGTAATTAACCAACTTTATTACCATTTTATTTTTTGATTCTAGGGATTTTAACCAGTGGGGCGATGCTCCTCCGCTCAAACGGCGGAGCTGCCCCTGCAAACACAAACCAAATTAAACCCTGGTTGGTACAGTGAGAAATAGTGGCCACTGTATTCATAGTGCTGCACGGTCTCAGCCTACGACTGAAAACACTGTGAATATGCAAGTCATTATTTTCAAAGCATATTGCTCACAGTATAAGATAGGCTGGAAAAATATGTGCTGAGATTTAGTGTTTTGTTTTATAATACAAGTATTGCAGCAGTGTCAAGATATTTGAGAGCTTCTCATTGCTCAAAAGAGCAAATTTTATGTTTTTCCTGGCACTCCACTACTAGGTTTTACTCCTGAGAATGTGTTAGGTTTGTGTCACAAATGTGGCAGTTGAATATCACGCATAAGTGCACCAAAACCATGGAAATGTCACACATAATGTTGGGGTAGAATGGCTCCTTTCCCCACAGGTCATCGGGGCATGATAGCGAAAGGTTGTGGACCCTCAGCATCAGGAGACTGGAAGCAGCTAAGATGTGCCCAGTCCTCCTGCACTTGCCATATGCAATTGAGTTGAATAAGATAGTTTGAGGCCAGTAGGCCTGCTGTGGACTTGCATGTACTTAGCGCCTGGTGCAGTGAAAGTTGACTCTTAATACCAACCTGAGGATTTGTTGCATGCGGATTATTGTGGGCCGTGTCTGGGAATCACCTCTAGTACCAAATGAAGAATAAGAAGACTCACTAGAAAGGACGGAGGGACTCAAGGATACCTCCCAGGATGATGCTGGCACGCTGACCTTAAGAGACTGTGGATGGAATTTTGTGTGTGCTCTATGCTTTGTGTGTTCACATTAAAATGCTTCTTATTGTTGTTACTTTGTGTACTTTGAGCCTGTATATGGCTCACACCTACCTCCCTCTTGAAAACCATTGGACTGCTTGACATGTGCTACTACTGAGAGTCAAGTGATAAAACAGGTTGTACTTGGCCCAGTTACTCAGGACCCATAGTAGGCTGGGCCCGAAACTTCAGGAGTAAAAGGACTTAACCTCCACAGTAGAGCCCAGTAGCTCCTGCTTTGCCGCGTGGCCCTCTGAAATGGGTTCTGACACAAGGAATCTGAAAACTTGACAACTATGTAGGGGCCAATTCTGAGATTCGCTTGTACGAAGAGGAGGGGATAGAAGGCAAGGAGTTACTATTTCTGGATAATACTTTCATGACTGTTACTGGCAAATATGTCTCTGTGTTGGTTCCAGCCCTATCTTGTGGGTAGACGGAAGGCTGTTGCCTTACCCCCCTTTCAATCAGACTTTACCAACAATGAGCACGGGGTCCCTCATTGGTCCTCAATCAGCCCGGTTTTATTCAATGTTTATATACGGCCGCTCATGGATGTCATCAAAGCCCACAATATTAGTGTGGTTAATTATGCTGATGACACCTAATTGATAGTATCCCTGGAAGGAGATCATGCGGATTCTCAAGAAGCGTTTCATAAGTGTATGCTGGATATGGTACTGTGGTTGAGAAACAATGCATTGCAATTAAATAATGATAAAACTGATATTTTGCACAGTGGGGTTGGCAGAGTGCCAACAGTTTTATGCTTTGACTTCTGGCCTATCCCTACAGATGCCCCTTTGGTTCCAGTGAGCACGGTACGTAACCTGGGGGTCAGCTTCAATGACAAGCTTAACCTAGAGTCGCATGTCAACAAAGTAGTCAATAACATCAAAGGATTCCGGAAGGCACTACCTTTGTTACCTCTTCAGGCCAGAGGCACAGTGGTCAGGAGTGTTGTCCTTACCCCGCCAGGATTACTGTAATGATTTGCTACTGGGGTCCCCGAAGTATCTGATCTCATGGCTCCAGAGTATCCAGGCGGCAGCAGCAAAGCAACTCGTGGATCATCAACCTCCCAGGCACTGGCTGAGCTGCATTGGCTTCCTGTGAGCCAAGGAATACAGTTCAAGTCCTTGTGTATCGCTTTTAAAGTGCTTCAAGGATCTGGACCCAAACCACTTCAGGGTAGGTTTGGTTGGTATGTCCCTGCGTGAAGTTTGCGCTCTTCGGCAGCCAGCCTGGCAATTGTCCCTAGGTTTAAGAGAACCACACTGGGGGGAAGAGCGTTTGGCGTGGCAGCCGCCCGGTTATGGAACAGTCTCCGCCTGGAATTGAGGCAAATACAGGATCTATTGATGTTTCAGAAGAAAGTTAAGACCTGGCTTTTCCCCAGAGTGTAACCGGTAGTTTTAGACCCTCGCAGCTTGCTTTTATCTTTTACCGTGTCTCAGCGCCAGGATGCCCGTAGGGTTACATTGCGCTTTATAAATACTAAATACATACATAAGGTGTGGATCTAGATGGGGAATAATCAGTAGCGGTCGGTGGTGGGAGTAGCTTCCGGGCGGTGACGTGGGAAGGGGGAGGGGCAGGGTGGGAGGTAGTAATCTATGGATTATGGAGGATTAAAGGTAAGTAAACATATACATAAATAAAATGAATTTCGTTGCGCACACTGCATCCCCAAATGCGATGCAGTGCACCCAACAAAATTCGTTTTATTTATTTATATGTTTACTTACCTGTAATCCTCCGTGATCCATAGATTACTACCCCTCCCACCCTGCCCCTCCCCCTCCCCATGTCACCGCCCGGCAGCTACTCCCACCACCGACCGCTACTGGGAATATCCTCCAGGGCTCAAAATTACTGGGCCCAATACTGCTCTAGGTTTCTGTCTCAGGCCTTTACAGCTCAAATTTTAGCTCTGCTTTCAGCAGGAGGAAATTTGATTTGGTTTTCCCGGGTTTTTCCCATACCCAGCACTGCCAAGTACCTTGCAGCACATGTCAAACTAATGCATTATGGAACATTCCCCGCATGACCACAGGGTTCTTAATAAGTCATACTATCAGCTGCTGTGTTCAGCTGATAGTGTGGTCTTAATTACAAAGATAGTTTTGTACTTTGACAATTAGCACCTTGCCTCCTGGATGTGTTCACCAATCCAATGAGGCATTTCAGATGCCACATAGAGGTGAGTTCATATTGACTGCCTGAGGTGCAGCGTGGTGTCCTGGTGCCGCTGTGCTTGTGAAGACCATCAAGATGGTCTCTCTTGCCAAGATTCTTAAAATTTATGGATTTAAAAAATCATCATATGCTGATGACACTCAGCTGGTTATTTCCTTTGATAAAGATCTAAATGAAGTTTAAAAAGTTTTTCTAAAGGCATGAAAGCATTTGCAGACTGGATTACAACAAACTGTTTACAATTAAACAGTGATAAAACAGAGATTATGTTGTTTGGTAAGGCCCAACAACTTTGGTCTCCTGAATGGTTGCCCTCGGAGCTATGTCATGTTCCCCATTCCCAGGCAGTCAGTTAGGAACCTTTGGTGTCAAAATGGATCAACCCTTAGCAATGAAAGAACATGTATCCATTAGCAGCACTTGTTTCAACATGATGGGACTGCTGGGGAAAGCATTTCCTTTTTTTCCTCTCTCTGCTAGGTAAACTCTAGTCCAGGCACTGGGTATCAGTATATTAGATTATGGAAATGCACTACTTGCATCAGCGAATGAGACTTTGATATCGAAAATGCAAGTATTCCAAAGCACGGCATCTTGGCTCGTTTGGAATCTTCCTTCCGGCTCTGAATATACACCTCTACTGAGAGCCTTACATTGGCTGCCTGCCAGTTAGAAAAATATCAGTTTTCAAACTCTGATGCCTTATGCACAAATCCTTAATGGGAAAAGGTCCTTGCTACTTTACATCAGAAGTTCAGTTATTATCGTCCAGTCAGGAAATTGAGATCTAAGGATAAAGCCTTACTTACCGTCCCCCGTATTTGATTGACAAGATGTGGAGGCAGGTCTTTCTCTTGTCTTGCCACTTCCTAATGAAATTATCTACCTTATCACATCTGCATCTGCACAGATCATGTCAAATTCAGGAAATGTCTTAAGACAGTTCTATTTTAACTTAGCGTACTAACTTATCTGTGTTTAACCTAAGTGCCAACATATTCCTTGGGTTGTGATTCATGTGCTATACTAAGTTAAAGTAATATAACAAGAGGAAGAGAGCAGTAGCGTTTTAATGATTAGCAGTGATTCCAGAGAACATAGTGTTGGTGAGATCCTATTTTCAGAGTTCCCCCATGTTGCTGCTTATTCCTGAGCTGTAGGCTGGCCTGTTGTCAAAGGAGGCATCTATTCCCACAGGTGACCACTATACTCAGCACTGCTCAACAGGTGCTGGCCTGCTCCAGTCTTTCACTGTTAGTGGCATTCCCACTGGTGCACAGAAGAGCTCAGATCAAAAAAATTGTGAGTTTTTGCTGCTTTTCAAAAGTTTAAAATTGCTGTGTGAAAAGTTCTTGCTTACAGAGCCTGATTCACAAAGGAAAACTTAGATGAAAGGTCTCACTTAGACTAAAGGTCTGACTTTACTACTTTTCGGTATGCACAAACAGACTTAGGAGTAGTATCTTTCTGCCTGTGAAGGTTCCGCACTCGAGTGGAGGTTCCACACAAATATTTATTGTAAGATAGGCTGATATTGTGTCACTTGTCTCATTCAAATGATACGTACATATCCAATGTGTACTAAATGCACACATATTCTCAACAGTGGCAAGTGTGTAATTTCCAATTTATATGTACCGGTACTGAGTAAGCACATATGAATTCCAGTGCAAAGCACAAACCAAGCAGTCTTGTAATGCAAAATGTGTCTCTTACCATGTACAGTGTCTGATGTTTCAAAGGAATATACAAAACCTTTGAATGACATCTTTGCAAAGGTTACCTCTAAGGCCTTGTTTGCATAGGTAGAACAAATTTAGCATCTATACTACACAACAGATGACAGTATATAGTAAGTATAAGATTGTTGAGGCTGCGCATTTGGGGCTAAGAACTCCACATGTAAAAGGATAAACCTGGATCCACTTTTAGGTGTGGAGACTGACTATGTACAATCTTCACTTGTAAAATTATATTGGAAGATTACAACGTGAAAATGTCGGGAACCTTTCATTGTACTAAACCTGAAAGTGAGGTTGATAAATATTGAAGATTATACTGACCTAAAATGAGAAAATGTTCACTGTTTAATTAATTTCTTGGCATCACAGTGACATCATACCTACTTTTGAATTCAAACCACATATTATTAGTTAGTGTGATCAAGGAATTACAATGTTAGCACTTGCTTTATGCTGTCTTTAACTTTATTAAAAATTGTAAACCAACTAAAAAATTGTTTGTTTTCATTTTCAGTGTACCGGGCTAGACAAGGACCATCTGGACTGGACCTGGGGTAGACCACTATGCCACTGGATTCAAGCTAGCCTGGCTGAAGAAGGGTGACATACCCTGAAACCGGTCCCAGGATGGGTGTTTCCGGTCCAGGGAGGACCTGGCCTGGCATTTCGGTCTGGGGTGTTCCCATGGGGCACAGGGTCAAGAATGATTTGCATGTGGCTGGGTCCAAACTGGGGTGGCATAGTGGTCAAAAGAACGATGGATTTAACCCAGATCTTTTGACTGGGGGAGAATGTTTGCATTGTCAGCATTCCGTCCATCATTTGTTTGCTGTAACACCTGGGGCAGACCAGGGCATCCTGGCTATCCGGCTGGCACATACTCTACATACTACCAGCGAGGAGAAGGAGCGGGACAAGGCAACTAGCAGCGGTAGTGCACCCACCCAGAGACATTGTCATCAACATCTACAGTCCGGGTGGAGGCTTAGGGGACTGAGTGGGGGACCACCAGCCAGGGGCTGTTGAATGTGGTCTTCTCCTGGCTGACAAGAACTAGAAATGGAGATGGTGTCGCCTGAGCAGGCCCTAACACAATCTGGGCCTGCTCCCAACCCCTCTCTTACTCTTGAGCCCCCATTACATCGGGACCTCCAGCTCCACCCCGTGCCACTCCTCCTTCCCCAAGTGCCTGCCAAGAAGATCTGAGGTGAGATCTGCTCCCAACACCCCACAGCCCTCATGTTCGACCAAAACACATTTGAGTGTGGTTGCTCCTGAGGCTGCACCCCAGTGAGTGAAGGGAGCAGTTGATGATGTCCAACTGTGTTCTCTCTGGGCTTACAAGAGGTCAGAGATGAGCTGCATTTGTTCCGAGAGTCACAGTCCAGACTTGTGAGAATATCATTGCCTCCATCACTTCCTTGGATGCAGACATTTTGTTTACGTTGTCCAAAAACCCACCCAGACCAGTGTTGTGTGCCCACGTTTTACAGGAACTCAATGAATTCTGGCCACTACAAAGCAACGTCCAAGTGAAAAGCACCATCACTGGGGAAGCTAAAGCTGTTCCGGCAAGACCTGCCTGGGTCCCAAAGATTGGGCATCTGGTCAGGGAAAAGATTGTGGACAAAAAAGAATTTGGGCCATCTAACAAAGCACCTGTACCTGTCCTGGCTGTAGAAGGAACAAGAACGGTACTTCTTCTGCTTCTTGCTGGAAAAAAAGAAAAGAGAGTTGTCTCCATTGATCTGATCAAACCACACTATGTGGCCGATACTGTATAGCAGGCCACGTGGGTTCCTGGATAGCCGCCAATCTCCTCTTGCTACCATACAGAAAGTTCAGACAGAAAGACTAATAATGTTTGAAGATTCTACATCACGAAGTAATGAAGTTGCCAACTATGGAATAGAACTCATACCAGTTGAAATTGAACAACAACAAAATACTAATGAAACGCAAATCTTAATTTGGCCCAATACCGACATTTATGTAAGTCATCTGCCAGTTCAACAAAACCGGCTGAGCTACCAAAGATAGATTGAACAGTGTCTGGCTACTTCATAGATTTCGATACCTTCTCACTGGATCTGAGTGAACCTGAGTCACCACCAGCTTCTGTTTCCCGCATAGACAAAATATATAATATCTACCGTTGGCTGAAAAAGACTTACTTTGTATCTCCCTGGCTACAGCTTTAGATTGCAAGTGGTCTACTTTTCCTAGTCCTTTGGATTAGTGACTGTCTTTTTCCTGCTCCTGAATGGACATTATCTCCCGGGACGCACTGCTGTACAACATGTGAACTTGGTCCTGAAACCACATACGTCATCTCATTGTGAATGAAGAGACCTGTCCTTTGTGAACATTACAGCAGTTCCGATTCCTGAAAGAATAGTTTGGGATAGGGTTTCATATGATGTATTTGGTCCCACTGAACTTTTGACAATACTGCATGTATTTAACATTTCTCTGAATGATATCATCACCTCCAGTACATTCTCTGATGATTGGGACTTTGAAACTGTGAATAGTATGCTGTCTGATTTAGAACAATCTGCTGCATTTTCTAAAAATAAATTGTATGATGATACATCTGATTTTGATACCATGTATTGCTATCAACCTTATGGTCATCATTTCTTGAACAAAGCGAGTATCCCACGTAACATGTTTACTTACCATCAATGGGAACATTGCCCAACACCACCAAAATGTTGTTCACAATCACTGGGTTTAATACTTTGGACCCAACCTCATATTATTACAAGGTTGCACCTACACATACAAAGAAAAATATGCTTACTAACACGAAAGAGATAAACTCTGCTTCCTTTATTTTCCAGCTATCTTTATAAGGGTTCGACTTTCGGAGGGACACCATAGACACAAATTCTGTCTGGGGGACTAAAAATTGGCAAGTACAGTGCAACAGAGTTTCTGTCTTGGACTAGCCAAGATCAAAGACTTGAACACACCTCAGATTCCCTCGCTTTCACACTTTGAGGGATGGTAAAATTATATACAGCCAAGTGAGGGTATGCTTGGTGATATTATACATGATGGTTCATACAATTATCAGACCCCAATTGGAAGGGATGGTTGGTTTGCCCTATAGATACCAATAGGTATCAGAAAATATTCAGGGGTACCACCAAAGGGTTTAGTAGTTATAGGCCTGACCTACGTTATATACAACAAGAACATCTGGGCGTGGTGACTTCCTATAGTGTTGAGAAGTTATGCCTAGATTGGCTAAATACCTCATCACCGTTCCAGGTAAAACAACACTTGTCCTTACTTTCAGATGACATGGATCTTAGGGATATTTTGCTAGGTCCCAGAGAACCACGTTGTAAACGCTTCTTATACACTATTTACAACGAAGTATGAAAAATCTCTCGACAGGAAGCTGTGGAGAGATTGCATGGAATTGATAGGGTTAACCTAGAAAAGGCACTGGCAGTGGTCGACAATGGCATGACCAAACTAATATCCAGAATGTATTCACTAGGCAACATTACGTCTTCTGCAACTTATATGATACAACAGGACCTGTCCATTCTTCAACATGGGCAATCGCAGTTATGATCCATCCTGTTATTAAGCTGGACGCTACAATTACTGCACTCTGGTCATGTCCCATGGCGATTAATCAACAGAATGTCTATGTTCTCTGCTTATCATTTAACAGAACTGCAAAAAACAATGACACAAAGAGATGTAAAATATACAATGTTGCACATTGAAATATTAGACCAATTACCTTTGACCGTGGCTGTGGAAACCGGAAAAGATCACCTTTGCTCCATTGACCTGTTAAAAGAGTTGTTAAAGGGACTGTCGTCTGTGAACGCAAGCAGTAGTGAAGTTGCGTCTCCCACACAGGACACATAAACATTTGGCTCTCCGTGAGCTGGGACAATATGGCCTGTTTAAAAAACAACCTGAATTGGAATTCAAAAACATCATTTTAGTTTTAGTTTTCCACTTTTGCTCTCCCTGAACACTACGGCTTTCGGCGTGCTCAGTTAGTCTAACAGTATATTGACTTATAGAGCTTTTTATGGTTTACATCATTTTTTAACACATACCATGTTTACAGATGCTTTTTATACTGTCATTTTTGCAACGTTGTTATGCTTTTAAACAGGCATATTTTAGCATTTATTACTTTATCGTCCAGTGGGATGAGGAGTGGGTGTTATGAAATCCAATATAGGCCTAGGTAGTTGCACAACCATTTACCTACATTTGTCCTATCATTGTTCTATATAACAGATTTGGTGCTGACCTTTTATCTACTTGGGCGCTGCATAAACATTGTGTGGTTTTCTCCGAAAACTAGCCTAATTTATTATGCATGAGGATTCTCAGGATCACAGCAGGATTACCATCTTCTTCATAATAACTCTGTATAAGGTTCATCACTTGGCCAACATGCCCACAGTACCATGACACATCTATGTAGAACCCCAGAGGGTACCTTTCAGGTATATAAGCACCACATCTTCACTGGGCAAACCAGAGGAGAAAGACTTCCATGCTGACACGAGACACTGAGGTCCCTGTACGCAGAAACTCCAGCACGTAGTGGTCTGACATCCCTTTCGGGGTGTCCATCCCATCTTGAGACAAAGGCAGGGTTCTTCGCTCTCCCACATCAGGTAATGGGTTTGCCCTATCCTAAGGGGATTCTTGGCTATACACCTACATACATGCAAGGTACAGTTAGATACATCTAGTTAGGGTTGGCATAGTCGGAGTACACATAATTACTGCCATGCATCTATATGCCTGCATATATTCATTGTTTTAGCACTATGATAGAATTCTACCTTTTCTTTACTCTGCTGGTGCTTATAACTGTATATATCTGTTTCTGTCTCATGGTTGTTGCACACACGTATTTTATACTAGAATTACGCTGGTTCAATAAATACTTATTGAAAAGATCCCCACCGTTTATTCTGTGTATATCTCAGAGACAAAGTGAGCACGAGTGACTGAGCGAAAAGTACTGTACTGTTTCCACGATCCCTGAGGGGTCAGGGTTGTCATGTTCAATAGTTTCCAGAAACAATTCGCTCCTTGGTAAGAGGGGCTCATAGTGGCACTGTGAGCTAGCTGGTCTACAGACTAACATATCCTCTGGGGGTGTCTGGAATCAGTCTGGACACCAATCCCTTAGTTTATGTGGTCTAAAATGCGCATATCCTATATAGATTTGTAGGCTTGTTGGCTGACTGCTGGGAACGGGCAATACTCAGAAGAGAATTGGGAGGCACAATGCTTGCTGGACCTACTGTTGCCTTCAGTCTTTTGGCCAGTGGGCCAACAATGCAGTCCCCCTCATGTATGTCCTTCTCTGTGACCAGCACCTGCTCATCTCCTTCCTCCTCATCCTTGTCTTGTTGAGCAGTGCTAGCCGCTGACATTGCTGCTAGGTGTAGGATCGGGTTGCCCACCTCCCTCCGCTGGTGGATGGTTCAGCTCCACCAAGCTACTCATTGTCCCCAGCACCTGAAAGACAGAGGTTGCAAAATATAAAGTACTTGCCATAGATATCATGTGCTACAACACAACCATTAAAACCATTTTTCTTTGGAACTATCTGAAGTCATCTGGTTTTTGTAAACCTACGTGTGACAGCTCACACTGTAGCATTGAGGGGTTCAATGAAGATGTGAAATACAAAATCACACTCACAGCTTCAGCCATAGATCTGTGTGGTATTGAGATCCCCAGGAATGTTAGCTGCTGAACCTGGCTTCTTGATTGTATGCCAGAAGACATGCTCCTCAATTCAGAAGCTTTATAAGGAAGTGACACCTTAGTTAATATTCAGCATGAATGATAAGTGAACATACAAAATAAACGCAGACATCACTGATTATGTTGGGAACATTTCACACACCAACATTAGAAGCTTAGGAAAAGTGGTGATATCTACAAAAGTGATTTCACAATGAATTGGTTATTGTGAACTCTTTGGAAAATAATAGTTTACGACACTATGTGGCAATTTACCTTGACGGACAGTTGGTAGTGGGACTGACTGCTGCAGCCAGAGGGTCTCCTGATTCCCTGGATGATGTACTCTGGATGACTGAAGTACTCCTGACAACAGCTGTAATAAAACAAACATATACATTTGTCCGTACAAAGAATGATGTGTATTATTATACATGTATGTGTCATTAGAATACACTTTCAACATAGTTAGTGCTACTCCTCTTTAGATGAGACAATATAAGCAATGAGGTTCATACTTATATCAATTTAAATGAAGAGTCATACTTTCATTAGCCAACATTAGTTATGAAGAAGTTTACTCTTATGAACCATATCTGAGCATATGAAGATGGGTGACAACAGGAATATTTTATGCACATCACATACTGCTAACATGTTAACCAATATATCAGACAATGAGCTTTATATAAAGTTATATGTAAGTGACCTTGCCAGGGTCTAACATCCGCCCAGTGTGTGGTGTCTGACCATTTATCACATCCGTACGTGGAGTAGAAGTCACTGTAATATGTGCTGTCCTGGCCAACGTCACAGGGCCTAAAAGGATATAAGTATAATTTCATTATCATTCTATTTGACACATGCTAAAAGCCTCATATATTAGTTAACTAGCAGCCCGTCCCGACGTTGTCCGGGAGCAACAAGCTTCCCCGCCCCCGCCCGCCCCGACATTGTCCAGCAGCCCGGCCCCCGCCTGGCCCGGGCCCCCCCTGCCCCGACCCCCGCCTGCCCCAACACCCGCCTGCCCCGACATGGGTCCCCTCTGCCCCGACATGGGTCCCCTTCCCTCAGCCGCCACTCCTCCCGCCTGTCCGCTGCTCGCACCACCGCTGGCCTGTCCGCTGCTCCTCATGTCAGCGCTTCTCCCCGTGCCATGTCCGCCGCTCCCTTACCTCAGCCGCCGCTCCTCCAGCCTGTCCACTGCTCGCACCGCCACTGGCCTGTCCGCTGCTCCTCACGTTACCGCTCCTCCCCCGCGCCATGTCCGCCATTCCTAGTCGTGCTCCTGGACGCCGCTCCTCCCCGCGCTCCTGACGTGAGCACGCACGTCGAGGCCGGTGCTACTTCGGAGGGACTACTTTTTTTTTACTGTAAATTTTTTAAATAATGTTTTTTTTTTTATTTATAGAGCCTATAACCATCTACACACCCGGCGTATCGGGTGTGTGGATTGGCGCTGTGGTTCCCGAGTTTACCCGCCTCAAAGGCTGAAAGTTCTTCCTTTATTATAGTAGTATAGATATCACATGGTTGAAACAAATACTGGAATTTAAGAAAATATCTATTGCTTGACTGATAATGCTTTTGTACATGGGACCCACTTCTAGGCATATTTCTGTACCAGATTGGGCCAGTGGTAGCTGTTGATCAGCCCCATGACATTGCTTTCCTGCAAGAGCAGGGACCTCTGCTCCAGTTTGTGGATCAATTATGGTTGTATGTGAAAAAAAAATGAAGAAGTCAAAAGACAAATGCAACAAATGATGATTATGTACAACTTTCCACGTAGTTAATTAAATGCAATTACAATGCAACTATGATATGAACTAATTTATGCACAATTAAATGTGCCAGTTACAAACCTTCATTAAAAATCACCAGCAGAGATGGTCAACTGTTTGTGAAGAAGTAAATGGGAGTTATGATTTGCAGTACTTAGGATTCTGGGACTTGTAGTGTGAAAATGAAACACATGAGAGTAGAATTCACCATGAATATTTGCACAAACTCGAAGTGACTTCCATAGTCACATCTGTTCTTCATATTAAACATTTTACTAATAAAGTAATTATCACATATTATCTGGCACCACAATAAGGTTGTCTGCAGAGCCAGACTGGGAACCAAAACCAGGGTGCAGCCAAGCTATTTGCCAGGGCCGATTTCGGCCGATTTTGTTACAGGGGCCGAAATTGCACTGTGCTGCAAAAAGGGCCCCCAGTGGCCCAAAACCGGCCCCCACCCTGGCGGCCCACCGGGGAGATGCCCGGTGCCCGCTGCAGCCAGTCCGGCCCTGGTTGTCTGTCACAGGTAACCCATGAAGCATGGTGGAGAGGACGTCCTTACAAGTGGTGTGAGATGGAGACAGGTTCCAGTTTTCCACCAGGGAGAGCTCTGGCCTCCTCTATCCTTGTGAACTTTTCCTTCACCCATCTCCGCTCACCCTGGGACTTCTTTTTGTTGTTGGTGATGGTCCAGACATCCTCTCCCAATGTGGTAACTGAATTAATGTCTCCAAGAAAGGGAGGTACCCCTGTTGTCTATATCAGGGATGGGGTATGTACAGTTTCAAAGAAAGGGAATCCCTGTTGTTATTGTAGCAGACTAGGATCGCTGGGATGAAAATAAAAAAAAGGGGGGTGAAGTTGTTTAAGCCAGAGTGGATCTAAGCTTTTTAATTAAAAAAAGGGATATAATAAGGATTATGACAACACGACCTTTTAACCTAGATTCAGGCACAACATTAAAGTACACAGAAGTAAATAGAAATACTCTCAAATTTATAAAAATAATGTACAGAATTTATTTATGGCCTCCCAAATGGGTTACAATCTAAAACATCACATTAAAAATACTACCAAAGATTGGTAACACAGTATAAAAAACAGTCAAAGTATAAAAAAGTCGACGCGGCGTTTCGGTGCTATTTTATCTTGACACCTTCATCAGGAGATTTGGAACATTTGACTCCGTATCACTTCAAATTGAAACGAAGGAGGAAGCACGGAGGAGCAGGGAGGCCGATTTTAAGTCAAAAGATATCGAACTTCCTGTCATTGTGAATGCTTGGGATGGTGGATGAAGCTCATCTATCTCAGCCATAACTAGAAGTCCTAAGTCATGATGATTTCCACACAAGAATAAACTAACGAAGCCATTTCTATTAACCACGGTGGCCCCTCCGTGCAGATACATAATATTGGTTCCTATCAACAAGAAACGTGTAAAGACGTAGGACAACCATCTGAAAAGTGTCCACACCGAGTTGAAAAGCAATTGATAAGCTATATCAACGCAAATACACAGATACGGAGTCAAATGTTCCAAATGTCCTGATGAAGGTGTCAAGATAAAATAGCACCGAAACGCCGCGTCGACTTTTTTATACTTTGACTGTTTTTTATACTGTGTTACCAATCTTTGGTAGTATTTTTAATGTGATGTTTTAGATTGTAACCCATTTGGGAGGCCATAAATAAATTCTGTACATTATTTTTATAAATTTGAGAGTATTTCTATTTACTTCTGTGTACTTTAATGTTGTGCCTGAATCTAGGTTAAAAGGTCGTGTTGTCATAATCCTTATTATATCCCTTTTTTTAATTAAAAAGCTTAGATCCACTCTGGCTTAAACAACTTCACCCCCCTTTTTTTATTTTCATCCCAGCGATCCTAGTCTGCTACAATAACAACAGGGATTCCCTTTCTTTGTAACTGAATTAATGTACTGCTGTCATAGGGCTGCCTTCTGTGTTGCACAGCTGAGGTATGGGGGAAGACCATGTCGTTTTTCATAGGTCTCCACTACAAATTTGACTATCATCTAGGTTTCCTCCTCTGTTCCTATTTTTTCTTCTTCCTGATGTTCAACATGCTGAGGCTTGACAAATGGCAAGGCACAAAGCTGCCAGGTGTTTGGAAAAAACAGCCTTGGATGTGTGTTGCTTTTATGTGGTTTTATTACACTTTCCCCGCCCAAATATGGAGCTATCGCCTCAAGTTCAGAGCTTCCGCCACAAGTGTGGAACTTCCCCCTGAGTACAGACCACCGCCCTGAGTGCGGAACCTGAGCAGGTACTACTCGTAAGTCCCTTTGTGAATACTGAAAAGTAGTAAAGTTAAACTTTTGGTCTAAATTTACCTTTGTGAATGGGATCCACAACTCTTCCACAACGAACACCACCGTTAGCCAAAGTGCATACACTATTTATTATACTTTGTACATCCTAATTATTGTTGCATAACGTGTTTACATTTGCCTACAACATATTTTTTGATTTTGTTATTGCTGGGTGACTTATTGTTATCAGATTACTCCAAGTCACCAGTGATGCAGTGCTCCACCCCTGAGTTTATTTTCACAGAGAAGTGCATTGTGTTAATTGCAGTCATAATACCCAGTAATTAAACCATTTGGACTAAGAGACCAGCTGAAAATGGTTTGTAAAAGGAAATCCCGGAAATGAAGCACTACTGAGTCCTGAGTGTCACTGTGTAGCTTAATAACCTCTGGGTCACTGCAAGTGGAGAAAGAGGATTCCCCCAAGCTCAAGTATATGACCCGGCTAAGCTTGTGCACCTTCCAGCGACAAGACAAGACCACTGTAGTCAATTTAATAAATGTTCATACCTCTGCAATGAGCTTTGCCTGTCAGCCCTCTTAATGCATCTTCTTAGCTGGGCTCACTTCTGCCTCTTGTCTTCTGATTTTTCTTTGGTTATTACTCTGATTCTCCTTCTTCTTAACCTGTTACTCTTTCTGGACTCCTCTTTCTTTCTTCACTACCCAACTCTAAAGGCCAGTGAAACACAAGCTCAATTTTTTCCCTTTTTGATTCCACACGGCAGCGTCGGCCTAATGCTAAGGGGGAGGAGCGTCGCCTCACTGCATTTTGAGCAGTGGAAAAAGTGAATATAAAATGATAATAACACTATGTTATTATCATTTTATTTTTCTGTTCCCAGGCAGGTTTATGGGGTGGGCGGGGCTTGGTCATCACAGCCAGCAAAGAGAGGATGGTGGGCACGTAAGTGGTCATGACAGTTTGGCCGACCATCTTGGGTCGTCCAAACAGTCTTGCACACTTTGCATGTTCCCCATCAGTCTGTGATATACAGCCTGGTGAGGAACATTTAGGGGATCCCACTTATTGTCTGAACGCCGAACCACAATGCTGCATTGCAGTGTTCTGTTTGGCTTAGGGGAGCCTGGGGTTGCTTCCTGCATCAAGTAGGAACAGAAGAGAACGATGCAAGGAGGCAGTCCACCAGCAAAGTAAGTAACTTTTTTCATTTATTTTTCTAACCCCTGCCCCATGGTTAATAAATGATACCCACGTTTCCCATTGTCAGGATGTACTCAGACAGTCTGGGATGCCTAAATCCTGGCTGTCAAGACGTGCTACTCTGATCTGCATCTCTGGTAGTTCCTTGTTTCTACTTTGATCAGCCACACCCAGGAGGATCCTATCAACCACACATGCATAAACCTGGATATTTTTGCAGGGGCAGTTAAGAGTACTTGGGACGACAGTAGTGACAGCAACCACTATGTAAATGCAAAGAAAAGGACAAGTCAGGTTGAGATGGGCAGAGAAAAGAGCATGGGCAGTGCAGTATTGCCTAAAGACTGCCAGTATGATTTGATGAAACCTTTGCTACGCAGGAGGCAGGTCGTTGTATCCTCTAGTTGTGATAAAACCATGGACTCACAGCTTGTATTTTAATAACCCTGGTATGGGCTAACTATACATACTAGAACGATGCTATGCTGCTTCAGAGCATTGTTAATATACTATCTTGCCTAAGTGCTCAGGTTCAACTGGCTAATAGGGCAGTCTGGTAGTGCCCAAAGGGCTTGGTGATAGATCAGTGTGTGGATCAGCTTTTTAGCTGCTTGTAGCTGCTTTTGCCTGTTTGTGGGCTGCACATGGTCTGGTTTGCCAGTCTTTGCTGTTCGTTTGCCTGTTATTAGCACAAATATTGCCTGCAGCAAACATAAATGCATGCACTCTCCAATACCTTGCAAAACACTTAGACAGAGTGTCTTTAAAAGTTTGAAACAGCCCTGATTTTCAAATGTGAGACCTTTTTAAACTGAACACACAAAGACACGAGGCCGGGGTATATGCCAACGCACTACTTCCGGTATTCTCAAAAACAGTAATAATAGGGTTTTCCTATATAGTCTCTCACAAGTGGCCCACCTCTAAAGACGAGCCACCATTATTGGTCTTAAATTTAATACATATACACGAAGGTAAGAGAGGCACATATAAAGAGACAAATTCACAACAATCCTTGGAAACAGTCCACAACACATGGACGAATGACGATGACAGGAACAGGTAAGGCTTGATGTAGTAAATCCTTTATTCGTAATTCATATACAACACAGCCAACGCATTTCACCCTTGTGGGCTTCTTCAGGGCAAAGAAGTGGTCCGACAAGTGTATATCACCCGGGTTGGGTGAAGGAAGCTATTGCAGAGTCCTAGAAACAGCTGTGTTTTAACTGCCCCTGATGAACAGCTGTTGTTTTGATTGTAGGCCACGGAGAGACAGGAATGTTGACTCAGCCAGGATTTTGTCAGTTAAACACAGGGTAAAATCCTGCATTTCAGACTGCTGTTTTAAAAAGTTACAAAAATCAGGTTCATTGTTTTGGATAACAGGAAAACATTTAAAGTAAGGATTTCCTTTTCTAAAGCCTTTTTACATAAGCATATCCGTGGTTCTAATTTTAAATAATGACTGTTCTTTTTAAAAAAGTGGCGCAAAATGTTTCATGTTTCAAGTTAGGCTTCTGTGCTTAGGCTTATGAATGAATGTGTCTATATATGATAGGCAAGGGATGCAGCTTGCTTTTCCTATGTGGAATAATTATTATGAAACAATTATTAAAAAATAAGTGCTTTTAAATTCGTTTTTTTATATTTATAAAGCTTAATACTCATACTGTGACCTCCTAGCATTAAAATTTAATTTAAGTTGTGTTGTACCGCATAATGAGGACATTTGCATATGAAATATAACTCCGCGCAGGCGTAAAAAACTAATTTTTATAACGGTATATATGATTATTTTTAATTTCCAACTCCTGGGCTATGTAGCGAACATTCTGGGGATGAATATTATGCAAAAATATTATAGGATATTCATTTTTAAGTGCCCCAAATATCAAAGTCGAAATTGGGCAAAATTCACTAATTTAAAAAGAAATTCTGCATTCAGAGCAGCTTTTAACTTGCCTTAGGCCTCAATTAATGCATACATTTAGGTATAATACAAACAGCTGACTTCAATATTGTCCGACAAGTATACTGCACACTGCTTACAATTGAAAATATGTATAAAAAACCAGCAGAAGTTATTAAACTGACAAACAGGGGAATGGGTCAGCTTTCTCTTTTTAGGGTGACTTTGAATAGGGAAAGCTGCATGGAAAATTTGCACACAGAATAGGACAGTCAGTTCTATATTTAGAAGCCTGGCAGGGCTACCAGAGCAAGGTCTGCTTTGACATTTTGACATCTGAAACTTTTTGAAAGACATGATGGCAGCGCAGGGAAAGAAGGAGGAGTTGTGCTTATTTTTTGTTGGCAAAAGCAAGTTTTTATGCACTCATATGATTATACCACAATACAATTGTATATGTGAGCTTGACCATATATACAGCACTAATGCTTTTAGTTTGGTGCTTACTAGGGCTGAGCCAATGGGATTTAGTTTGAATTCATTCGCCCTCATGTTTCACTTGTACATTTGCTAAAAGGGATTGTGGTTTGGGTATTCATGCGTTTTTTTAGTTCTCTCAAAGGTGCTATGTACCTCGTATAACTTTGTTTATGGAAAGTTGCTACAAATAGGGGTTGATAGTGTTGACAGAACTGAAATCTGTTTCAGGTTTCCTAGCGTCAAAATGGGGGAAGGAGGCTATCTCCTCTACAAATTAAGGCTAGGTAATATGTATGTTGCTCTCTCCTTTTCTCAATTCTTTTTAGCCTGTCTAAGCTGTCTGTGAAATAGCAATGAGACATTTAATTGGCTATTCAGTAATACTGTTTTAAACATTGTTAGCATTAATAAAATGAATTAATATATATGTTATGTTACTGCCCATCCTGTTTGATGAAATTATGACAGGATCAGTAGTCTAGATTGTTGTTCCATTATTTTGATCTTTAAGGGGAACTAGATGTGGGTAGTTTTTGTTCTAAAATTCATAGGTGATAACAGCACTATTGTATGTTATTCCATCCTACATAGTTATGTAATGGCATAGCTAGTTTTTTATTAGCTAGTCCGTGTAAATAAACTGACAGTCCTTATTAGAGCTGATGTTGCATATTTTGGATCATGAAAAGTAGAAAGCAGGGAAGATGCCCATGTGATCCTTAGCAAAAAAAATGTTTTGAAGAAAATGTTGTTTTATAGATAAGAAGCTCCTGTTAAATTAGCAGTTTTAGATTTTTCCTGCTGCTCCTATAACATGAGAGCATGGTCCTAAGCGCACATTGTAGGTGCTTTTATTAAGAAGAATCTTTTTAGAAGTGTCTGCAGTCCTGTACAAGTAATGTAAAGTTTATGAGCAAAAGTGTAGAACATTTCCTTTTTTTGAGGGTTTTCAGATTAGTACACAGGAATACACCAATGTAAGGATTTAGAGTATGTCTGTGTTGTTTTTCTCTTTTCCTCACAATTTAGTAAATGAATACAGACTTCCTTGGCTGCTTGTGTTTTAGTGATGTATTACTCTTATCAGTTCACCAAAGAGTTCATGGCACCCAGGATTTGGAACTCACTCCCTCCTGAAACTAGGCTCATCTCCTCTACCATACTTTTTAAGAAAGAAGTAAAAGCTATCCTCATGGCTAAATGTACTTGAATTACTACTGGGGATTAACTTCAAAGACTCGATACCGAGCTGTACCACTTGTGCGAACCCCTTGCATTTTTGTATGACGTGTGATATCGACTTACCTGTTTGTTTATGCTACCACTTATTTGTACTTTTATCATTATTGATGTATCTGTTTGTCTATGCTCCCTCATATACCACCCCCACCCCAATGGTTATTCACTCACATGCTCGTACCCCTCCTCTGTAAAGCGCTCTGATATCTGCAAAGATCTTGTTCGCGCTATATAAAACTTTCAAAATAAAAAAAATAAAAAAAAATACTTGCCAATAGGTCTAGGCTGTTGTTTTTTGTACTCTCTCATAGATATACGAAAGTGGTTCTTGGGTACCTTGCTAATATATGGGGCGGTCCAAGACTAGGAAGTATTTTGAGACTATCCTCTCTGTTGATAGAGTGTTTCTGTGCCTTGTTTCAAGACCTTTTGTTCTGTCCACCAATAGATATTTGCTGCCTTACAACCATTGCCAGAGGGGCCCGGACATCAGATTCAGCCTTGGGAGTCAGCGTCAGCACCAGTCCAGCTTGAAGCCAAAGTGAAGGTAACCAGCACAGGCATTGCTGGCAACTAGGACCTCAGTGAAGGCGGAAGCCCTGTGATCAAGTGTGTACCCCTGCCACTGTCTTGGGTGAAAGACGGGGTCACAAATCAGAAAGGAGAAATTATGGATCAAGTATTTAATGCCCAGCTGAGAGTCACAGACCGACCAGAATGGCGAGGAAGCTTTGCTTGAAGTGACCCCTTTTGAAACAAGGGTTGCTTCAGAGATCCTAGCATCAGGCCTCTGAATCCTGGTCCTAAAGTGAATGCATGTTTGCTCCTTTGTTTGTTGGTCAAGAGATACCTGGGTACACTGGATGCAATGTGTGGCCCCAACGAATGAGCAGTGCGCCAGCAGAGCAATACAGGAGTTAGGAAAGGACTTGAGTTTAGGGTACAGGTGCTGTGTCTCTGGTGCCTGTTAGATTGAAGTGAAGAAAACTGGTGCACTGCCTGAGACACTGGACAGGATCGCTAAGAGCATTTGCCCTGGTGGGTTACTACCTTATCCTGAAAGAAAATACTTTTTTCCTTGAAACTGTGCTGTGATTCTTGAGTTGCGAGTTGTGCAGCTCGACCATGGAAACAACAAGAACCTGCCTGTGAGGCTCAAACGGACACAGGGAGAAGACTTCCCTCTGGCTTGGTTGTACAGCGGCTTCAATTTCCCCAAGGACTTCTTTTTTTGTCAATAATGTACCCCTTTGGATGTCCCGTTTTTAAAGAGGAGTAGCCCTTTGCAGCTCTTCGTCCTAATTCCTATGGCCCTGTGTGGTCCTCCTGGTCCCAGATATGATTGATGTTCTAGCCCTCATAAAAGGAAAATGGACAAGTAGCCCTGAAAATGTTTAATAGATGGTTTTAGGATTTGCTTTTGCTTAGGACTAGAAAAATAATAATTCTGTTTGTAATAGTGGTCATTACTCTCTCCTACTGTCTGTATGTTAATTATGACCTATTGCTTTGTTCCCTTTGTATTCGTGCTTATACTTTATATATACCCGCTTAATGAAATGTTTCGAATGGAAAATGCCCACCTAGCAATGAATTAGGATATTGATAAATTTATGAAAATTAATGTGCAAATATTTTCTATGTTCCTACTGGATCATAGGAATGTCTTTAGCTCATGGTAAAAGGACCATCTGTAAAATATTGCAGGGATTTGTTAGCATGAGCTGAAAGCCATTTTGTATTTCTGGCTGCCATCGTGTTTGCCATGTGCTGCCACGTGCTCACCATGTACTCTGTCCTCCCTCAGTGTTGACTGCTCTTGTAATCTGCCTAGAAACTAATCATATTTAGCATTTTTCACCTTTGCACATGCTCAGAAGGGCCTAGCTAGTAGAATAAACCTGCTTCTCTAGTATAACTGTCAGGCTATTTTTGCTGCTGTATGGAGAAGTAACTCTCCTCCCACTTTGTTGAGCAAGCAGATCTTGCATGCCCATCTTAGGCATTTTGCATACTTACATGTGCCAGGACTGCCCCTTGGTCTTATGCTGACTATGTAACCCTAAGCATATATAATGCCCCTGTTTTCTGTACTCCTTAGACTGCCTCATTCAGTTGCTAAGGCTTCTGTATGACGTAGTCTCCCTCATCTGAGGTGAATAAATGCATTCTTTTTATATTTCAGCTTCAGTGCCAATTTCTTCTTTGTTGGTTTAAAAGGACAAAGTATCAGTGGGACCCCTGAGAAAGTTTCTATTTTCTACATCCCGGTCACATAATATTCGGTGGCATAGTGGTTTGTTGTGAATCTGCCTCTTTATATGTGCATCTCTTATCTTTGTGTATTTAAAACTATTTTATTTGCTAACGAGGGCCACTTTTATTTTGATGCCCTCGTTTTTTTTTGTGTCGGTTCCACCCTGTAAGGGCTTCATGATTGTTGCAACTGATTTGAAGTCCATTCTAGACTATTATATCGCACAAAAGGAAGTAGCTGACTTTTACACACGGACAGAGGCCCCAGGCCCTGCTAGCCATATAAATTGTGTGCACGCCATTAGTGGCATAAGATGCTTTCATCACTCTCTGAGCGAGTGACGCCGGAGGTCATAAGGGAGCACGTGTGTCCCTGGCTCCACAATAATTTCCCTGATCAGGCAAGGGAAGGAGGAAGAACACTCTACCTTCAATGTTTGTTGAGCATTGGTTGGCCTGGGTGGGCTTCGGATGACTATATACCTGTAATAGACTAATCAAGTGTTTGAATACTGTCAACAAGGCTAGCTGCTTCTTCAGTCTCCTAAGAAGGCAAAACACACTGTTCATTTGTCCTGATGAAGCCCCCTTTGGGATGATTTTCATATGCACACGGTTTTAGGGGTCTAAACGTCGATGTTCAAATATAAGCGTTGTTGCCCAACAAGACCCATGCAACTAAGAAGATGAATTATAGGTCTTGCTAAGGCTTTTGTCACTGTCAATACAACGCTATACAATGAAATATTTCTGTTCCATGTGCTATATTTGTTATGTAAAGTTTGTATTGTTGATACGTGTTAAAAAAATAAAGACTTCAGTCACTTTCTTTACTCTTTTTTTTCTCACCATTGTAGATAATCACTTATGTTTGTTGTGTATATTGGGTATGTGTCATGTTTTGTTTTATTTATTCTCTAAAATACATGATGATTTTTTTCAATATTTTAACACTATTCAAGTCAATTATTTTTCTGTTTGTACAATCAGTGCTGTGCTTTACTGAATCATTAATTGCAGTCCTTACCCTTTGGGGGATTAAGTATGAAATGTATTGATTCCTGGCTTAACATTATCGCAGCATGAGAGAAGCGTCCGGAGTGGTTAAGGGTGTGTAGGAAGTCCTTTTCCAGAAAATGAAGATGAATCTACAAGTTAGTAGTTTAAAGCTGAAAGCTTTTATTCCATTGCAGAGACCCACGACATATCAAGTTAAGCAGCAGGTACATAATGAAAAATGCACTATCAACATTCTAGATTTAAGAATACAGAAAACATTAAATTCTTTTAACCATTTAAAGGTGTATATCATATGCAAATCTAAAACCACTCTCTACACCCCCCATCCTATAACAAAACAGAAAAAACCCAAAATAAAACAAAATAAGATAAAAATAAATAAAACAGCATTAATAATAAACAAAATGAGAAGTTCTGATACGAGAACTGCACCTCACTTGTATACTATCCCAAGATCCTTTAACATTATTTGGAATATTTTCCACACATCCTGGAAGGAGAAGAAATATTATCAGCATCACCTTCCCCCCAATTCTCTAAGAATGAGAAGAACAAGTTGCGTCACCAAAATTATTATGCTTATGAGTGAGTACACCAAGATCAAACCAGAATCAGTTTGAGTTTTGAATCTTTTACAGATTATCTTAGCTTGTTCCTCTTGTTTTATTACAGCATTACGATTCCACCAACCTCGATTCTGTAACATCACAGCCATTTTAGATAACTTAACAATTCCGTCAGGCTCTGAAAATCTAGATTGTCCTTTGCAAACCTCAATGGGTTTCTTTATAAGAACCCAGTCACCTGGAGACGAAGAAGTTATTTTAACATGTTTTCTCATGTCATAATTTTCCTTACACATGCTTTGTTTTTCTTTCACATGTTCTCTAACGTTATGCAAATGAAAACCATGATGGACTAAACAGAGAAATAGGTTTTCTACCCCTCAACAACACATATGGAGAAACATCAGTGGTTGAATGGGGAGTTGTGTTGTAACTCCACACCTTTTCACTTACATACTTAAATACATCCAGACTGTTTGCTATAGCTGTTTGCACCCCTTCTTTTAACAACCTCTTTGCCTGAAGCTGGACTATACAAAGGTACTAAAATGTGCTTAACAGAAACCTCTCCCATAAAATGTTCAAACTCATTAGACACAAAATAAGAATCATTATCAGTCACAATTTGGGAAGGAAGACCTTCAATCAAAAATAGGCATTGTAAAAACATAATGACAGATTTAGAATCAGAATTCTTCACAAAAGAGAAATACAGCCACTTAGAAAAATAATCAATGATCACAATCAAAAACCTATTATCGCTCCCAAGCAGATTAAATGACCGGAAAAATCCAATCCTAACTTTTGCCAAGGACCTTTTGGCCATTCGACAGGACATAAAGTAGTCGTCGATGTGGCCAAAGTTTATCGGAACATAAACATTCAGGACAATTATCCACAAAAGCCTTAACCTGACAATCAATGCCTGGTAACCAATACATCTCTTTAATTTTCCAAACTGTACTAGACATTCCTAAATGTCCTTCATGGGCAAGGGAAATAATTTTACTCCTCACACCTTCAGGTGGTACCACTTTGTCTTCTCGAACTAGAACGTCATTAACAATAGACAATTCTGCACAACTTGCGAATAACATTTGTCTTGATTAGACAACCTTCTATCGCAAGGCCAACCTTGGACTAAAAACTTCTTCACCCTTCCAAGACAATGATCATTCCTATCGCATTCAATCCATTCTTCCTCAGACAACTTACTAAACTGTGTCAAATCATTAATGGTTAAAACAACATCACCAATATTGTCCTTAATAGGACTATCCATTTCTACACCATCCAAAGGAATACGTGACAAACAGTCTGCCCTGATGTTTTTACCACCTGGAATGTATTTAATATCAAAGTTAAATTCTTGTAGCGTAGCCAAAAGTCTGATCAATCATGAGGAAGCTTTGTTAGAGCAACTATCCCCAAGCATATAGATTAAAGGTTTGTGGTCTGTAAAAAGTAGGACTCTAGAACCCCAAATGTTCATTCTGAAATTTTCTACGGCCCAACAGCACACCAAAGCCTCCCTTTCAATTGTGCTACAATTAGCTTCTGCACCACTTAATGTTCTGGAAGCGAATGCTACCGTATACTCTTGACCATCAATTATTTGGCTCAACACTGCACCTAATCCTTTAGAGCTAGCATCTACATTCACAATACTGGTTTGACCATGAGTAAAAGCTCTAATAACTGGTGCTTCCAAAATTAATTTTTTTACTGAAACAAATGACTGTTGAGTTTCCTCAGACCAAATGTATTTGGAATTTTTATTAATAAGTCTCTGAGAGGCTGCACAATTATAGCGTAACTTTGTACAAAACAAGCATAATACTCGCTAAGTCCTAAAAATGCTCTTAAGGCATCTTTATCTTGAGGTCTGGGAGCATCCTTGATGGCATTGATTAAGGATAATTTAGGTTTTACGCTATTAACAGAAATATTGTGCCCTAAATAGTAGACATCTTGAGTGATAAATTTGCATTTGTTCTTGTTAGCAGTCATACCAACAGTCTCTAATTTTTGTAAAACTATATCAAGTAGGCTATAATGCGATTCTAATGTTGCTGTATGAATTAAGATATTGTCTTGGAACGCTTGGATATCATTGATATGTGTAAATAATTGGTCCATCAAGCGTTGAAAAACACTTGCAGCGGATGCTAATCCGAAGGGCTAACATTTGTACATATAGACCCCAAAAGGAGTAACAAATGTGGTTAATGGCTGGGATTCTTTAGAGAGTGAAATCTGGTGGTACGCTGATCCTAAATCTATTGTGGTAAAACACCTACTACCACCCAGATTAGACAACATTTCTTGAATTCTGGGTAAGGGATGCCAGTCTACCACGATATTGCGGTTAAGAGCTCTTAAATTCACACATAAACGAATCTCACCTGAACTTTTGCGAGCGACAACACTTGCAGAAACCCACTCAGAGGACTCTAAATGCGTTATAATGTCTTGTACACATAAATCATGAAGCATTTTCTTTAAATCCTCTCTGGCTGACAAAGGGATGGGTCTGCATTTTTGAATCACTGGAATTGCATTTTTTTTTAACTTTAATGTTGTGTTGGAAACCTTTAACCAAACCTACTTTGTCAGAAAACACACTAGCATATCTGGTGAATAAATGTGCTAAAACAGGATCCTCATAGGTTTGGACAGTATCTTGTGCAACTGATAAAATTGGCAAATCACCTAAGACAACAGGTTCTGGATGTTCCGGTTTTAAAATAATCCCTAAATTTGCTTGATCTTGCCAGCCTAAAATATCATGACCATTCACAGCCACGTAGATTTTAGTATAAATTTCTCTCCCTTTAAATTTGATGGAGTCTGAAAAATATCCACACATGATGATATTGAATTCCCCAAATGCCTTAGGGTTGACATTAGTGGGTCTAAGAAGAACCTTAGACCAGAATTTGTTGAAAGTCTTAACATCTAGTATCGTGATTGGAGACCCTGAATCAGCCATAACATTGATATCAATAAGTCCTACTAATACATTGCATAAAGGACCTTTACATCTTTTGGTATCTCCATGTAAGGTGTTAATTTCAATAGTAGACAACATATTACTCATGGCCTGAGACACAGTTCATCCTCATCAACATTGACAGAATTGACTTTGCTCTTATGTTTAACTGATCTACAAACAGTATTGAAATGGACAATTTTTTCACATGTATAGCACCTCCTACCTTGTGCAGGACAACCTAAATTATTGCCCATGTGATACTTAGAACCACATCTGTAGCAAGAACCTTTTTTTCCACATTTAAACTTAGTTTACATTTTGTAGATACAACATTTACAACAGGTTCATTACATTTAATATTGGAAGTGACTTGTGTCACTTCTAAGCTATTAGAAGATTTACTAGCAGAATCCTGGGTTAACATTTTTGATGAGATAACAGATTGCTCAGTGATTCCGGCAATATCCATTACTTCATCAAGGGAAGGATTTTTGCATGCTAAAATACGTTCTTGTATTTTTTTATTGTGACAATTGAAAACTAATTGATCACGCAAGGCTGTGTCCAAGTATGAAGCAAATTGACATTTAGCTGCCAAGACACGCAAAAACGCCAAATAATCTTCAATTGAGTCATCTTGTGTTTGTTTATGCTTAAAAAACACATGCCTCTCAACCATGACAGATGGTTCATCAACGTAATTTTTACCTAATCTAGCTAAAGCCTCAGAAAAGACATTCCATGTTTCGTCACCAGGTGGCGCTGGAATTACAGGTAAATTATCAAATACATCCTGACCTGCACTACCTAAGTGGTTGAATAAAAGTGCTTTTTTCCAGATGCAGAATATTTAGCAGCATCAATTGCTTCTAAATAATTATCAAAGATCCTATACCATTTAAGTAAGAATGGTGGAGGCTGATGACATTGTTAGAAGAAGAAGAAGAAGGCATTATGTAAAATGCAAAATCAGTTTAAGCATTATATAATAGTGTTCTAAAATAAAATGCAAGTAAAACAAGTAAAACGCCAACTGTAAAGAAGCAGAAATAAACTAAATTATCACCAGTGAATAATGAGTAACCAACACGAAATCAACAGCGCGTGCTTATCATAGAAGAAAAGCACCGGTGACATCCACGTCAGGAGAAGATTGCACGAAATACTTCCGACAGAAAGTCTTCAATCTATGTGTAAATGCCGGTAATGTGAAGCTAAGATGGCCGCCAGAGCGTGAATCATGTGATGACAGAGTGCGTGATGTGCGTCTTCAACGTGATGAGCGTCTTCAACGTGATGACAGAGAGCGTGATGAGCGTCTTCAACGTAATGATCCACTTGCATAATAATCTGTGATGTAGAGACTCAGCAGATCTCAGAATGAGCGCTTCAAATGGGAATCCTCGAGTCCATCAATGAGTCCAGGAATGGAGGCACTTTTGAAAGAAATCAATCGAGGAACGGTGGAGAGCAGAATCAACGGTAAACAGTAACGTTTAAGTTACATATCCAATGTACTACACTCTAGCGCGCACTAAGTAATGAACACAGTGCATGCGTCCGAATGTATAAAATACACTTTCGGTCTTTAAAAGAATCATAAAGGATCTGCACAGTACCTTTAATATATCGCAATGAGGAATTCAATTACTGGAAACCCACTTCAAACAATCGTAATTCTTTGGAAATATGATAATATTAAAGTTGAAGCAAAATTCTGAAATTTTCCTTAGTAAAATGTTTGTGAATAAAACTGGATAAAAATTTCAATAAATTCAATAGGTCGGTGTGTCTTCAGTCAAATCGTTGCCAATAAATGTAGGAAGTCCTTTTCCAGAAAATGAAGATGAAACTACAAGTTAGTAGTGTAAAGCTGAAAGCTTTTATTCCATTGCAGAGACCCACGTCATATCCAGTTAAGCAGCAGGTACATAATGAAAAATGCACTATCAACATTCTAGATTTGAGAATACAGAAAACATAAAATTATTTTAACCATTTAAAGGTGTATATCATATGCAAATCTAAAACCACTCACTACAGGGTGTTGGCTCTGAAACCACGTACTCTCCGACTGAAGAACACCGAGGTGGGCCGGAGGAGGCGAGTCAGGGGATAAGTACATATTTTATTTTATGGCCCACTGACAGGCACAGTGAGAAACACTCACCCCCTCCTGCCTCAACCCTAAAGCTCTCTCTCATGGTCCGTTATTAACACCGTTTATAACGAGCCATGATTGAAAGCTTTGCCGTTGACCCTAAAGGTATTTTCACTGTTTCACAATGCCTGGTAGGCGCGCAACAGCGATTGGACTCAAAGGGCTTCAGCCCCTCTCCCCCCCACCGTGTGTGGCAGCCCGGGATGAGACAGCTTCCCGGGCACACAGCAGCACCCGAGCACTTCACAGGTCTTTAAAAGACCATTTGCATGTTAATGAGGCCTTGCTGTTGTTTGACCCCTTCTAAGAGCTCCACTCTGCATGTTGCTTAAAGATTCAGCCCCCACTCGGAATGTTTTCTAAGCTCCCCCGAAATTTGGCTCTAGTTGGGCCTCTGATGCCTGGTAGTGGTTCAAAATGATTTATTGTTTGCCCTACCACTTAAGCATGTCACCAACCGCCACTAACCACTGTATGGGGTTCTGGTGTGCAGTGTCTGTTTTCCTGAATTAGTAGTCCCTGTAACAATTGTCTCTACAAATGTCCTTTGTGACCCTCCCAGCAAACGTTTACAGAGGAACAAATACACCAGACTGAGTGCCTCATCTTTTCTTCCTATGTTGCCTTTTCAGCACTGATGTCAGTTAATAAATAACATGATCTGTTTCTAATTTTACGAAAACAGGACTTAACTAGTTTTCATTAGAGAGGGTGGCCATTTCTTGTCAGCACATCAGGGAATTCGCTTGTCTTCAGTTTATTCCCCCATTTTCTCTTTAGCAGGCGCCATATTGCCAGCTCGCCAGCACATGCATTAATATTAGTTCCATCTGTAAATTATGGAGCACACTCTTAGAGCAAGAACACGCTTCAAGACAGTGTCTGCGCAGAACACGGCCATCATATCCAGCGCAGTGACATAATGCAAAATGATGGGGCCACCTTGCAAAATCTGAAGAGGGGCCACTTTGTCTCCCATATTACAGCTATTCATCGGCCTTGTGCTGATTAGGGGCGTATTGAAGAGTTGGGGGAGCCCTGAAAGGATGTGACCCACATTCCCCTCCCCCCCACCCACCCCACACACACACACCACAAGGGCTGCAGAGGCTTACGTTACTCCGATTCAACGATGATGGAATTTCATAGCTGTATCGATAATTCAATTGCTACTAGGTACTGTGTTGGACCCGGCCTCGTGGCGTGGTCCCACTTCTCCCGCATGGCGGGCCCTGGACTGCATCGACCCCTGTCCCCCGGCCTAAAGCTATCCCCTCCAACCTTCACGAAGCTATCCCCTCCAACCTTCACAAGAGCCGCCACCCCTGGCGACCCCCGGCTCTCTCCCTTAGGAGCCCGGCGACCCCTACTCGCCCCACTCTGCGGATCCGACCCCAATCCCGGGCCACCATTTCAGGCCCCGACTCCATCTTGGACCCTCCACGTCCGGACCACGTGACCTCGGCCCGACCTCGGCCACAGCCCCCGCGAAGCCCCAACATCGAGGCACCAAGATCCAACCAGGTGGTAAAGCGGCCACTTGACGGATCAGCCGTCCCCGGACGCCTGGTTTCGATCGCCCTCCGGCCTCCCTGGGCGCTGGCTCCACCCCCCTGCTGGGTGTCTGGACGCTCCCATCCCGGCCCCTCTGACCCCCAGGCGCGAGGGTCCGGACATCAAAGGACTCCAGACCTATATCTGGGGCAGCTCTATAATGGGTCGACAGTTGTATCCTGGAGTCGAGAGCCCTGCTGACGCTGTCGCGGCTGACCCTGAGAAGATTTATTTTTTTTATTTTTATTTTGAGAGTTTTATATAGCGCGAACAAGATCTTTGCAGATAACAGAGCGCTTTACAGAATACTAAAGCAATGGAGAAGAAAAACAAGCAGGTATTGAACAAAGTATCTGATCACGACATAAATGAAGATAAATAAAAGGCATCTAAAGAAAGGGGAGGAAGTAATAATGAGGAGCATAATAAATCAAGCAGATACATACAGATAATACAAAGGTGCAAAAATATCCAAGATCAATGTTCAAGTGAATTTAGCTATGAGGATAGCTTTAACTTCCTTCTTGAAAAATGAAGTGGAGGAGATAAGTCTGGTTTCTGGGGGGAGTGAGTTCCAGATCCTGGGTGCCATTCCTGAAAAGGATTGTTTATAGGTTTTTTCCTTCCGAAATCTTCGGGGTTTCAGAAGAAGGGTTTTTGTGCTTCTAGTGTTTCTTGAGCCACCTGAGATGGTCAGCTTCTGAGTGAGGTAGCTGGGTGAGTTATGGTGTACAGCACTGTGAGTCATACAGGCGATTTTCAAATGGATTCTGGCTTCGAAAGGCAGCCAGTTCAGGGATCTCAAGTCAGGGGAGATATGGGAGCATTTCTTTGAACCAGTGATGAGTCTCGCAGCAGAGTTCAGTGAGGCTTTTAGTGGTGCGGTTGTTGATAGGGGTAGTCCACAGAGGGCGACGCTTCCGTAGTCTATCCGAGGAATGACTAGGGCTTGTACTGCAGTTTGGAAGTCTTTAGCTGGGAGGAAAGGTTTAAGTTTCCTCAGAGTATTTATTTGGAAGTTAGATCCCTTTATTGCCTTGCTGATATGTTGTTGCATATTGAGGTTGGTGTCCAGGGTGATGCCAAGGGATTTCGCGGAGTCTACGATGGTAGGTTGGATGTTGAGTGCAGTTAGGTTTTTAAGCCAGGTTTGTGTGGTGGAGATTTTTGCGGGAGGTGTGATCAGAAGGAACTCAGTTTTCTGAGCATTAAGTTTGAGGTGATTCTCGGCCAGCCATGTTTGGGTGTTTCTGAGCGTTGAATTCAACAGATTGATGTCTTCGAGGGATTGTAATTTGAGATAGAGCTGGGTGTCGTCAGCATACATATGAAAGTGAACATTGGATGCTTGTAACAAGGCGGAGAGAGGCTCCATGAATAGGTTGAACAATGTTGGGGATAGGGAAGAGCCTTGTGGGACGCCTAAAGTAACAGGCATAGGTGAGGACATCAAGTTGTTGCTCTTGAATTAATGTGATCTGTTATGCAGAAAGGAGGTAAACCACTTGAGAACGGTCCCTGATAGACCCATTCTGGTATTTAACAGCTCGAGTAAGCTCTCGTGTTTGACAGTGTCAAATGCGGAGGATAGATCAAGTAGGATGCGGAGGCAGGAATCATTCTGATCTAGGATTTGGAGGGCATCATCAATTATGTGTGTCATAGCTGTCTCTGTGCTGTGACCTGATCGGAAGCCTGATTGATGAAGATTGAGGAGGTCAAACTTTTCAATGTGTTTTGTTAGCTGGAGTTGTACGCATTTTTCCAACAGTTTGGCCAGGGTGGGGATATTGGTAATAGCACGATAGTTGTTCAGGTCCGTGGGGTCCGCTGTTGGTTTCTTGATAATAGGAGTGACTTGACCCACTTTGAGGGAGTCAGGGATGAGTCCTTGTTGAAGTGAGCTGTTAACAATTTTGGTCCACAGTGGGAGGAGCAGAGGGATAAAATCTTTTACAGCGTTAGCTGGAAGAGGGTCTGTGAGGTGATTAGAAGGTTTCAGTGTACTGAGCAGTTTGCCAATTGTTTCTTCTGAGTAGGTTTCAAATGAGGACCATGCGGCATTGTTTTTTGTTTCAGTGGGAGTTATGCTGTGCGGGCTAGCGTAAAGGCTAAGGTCTTTTAGGAGATCCATCCTGATGTTGTCGGTCTTTAGGGTAAAGAAGGCTGAGAAGGCTTCACAGGATGGCGTATTGAGCAATGAACTATGTGGTTGTTTGGGCTGTTCCTTGGATTGTGTTTTGATTAGATCAAACAATTTCCTCGGTCGGTTCTGTGCTTGGTCTAGCTGGAGGCTAAAGAAGTTTGATTTAGAGCGTTTCATTTTCCTAAAGTAGGCATTTCTCTTTTTCTTAAGAGCTTTAAGGTGCAATGCTGAAGGGGCTGATCTCCAGGTGCGCTCTGCAATTCGCATGGCACGTCTATCTTCGTTGAGTCTGCCATTGTACCAGGGGTTAGAGATCTTAGTGGGGACTCTCTTTAGTTGTAGGGGGGCTGCCTCATTGATTATAGTGGTCATAGTGTTGAGGTAGTGGTGGGTCAATGCATGAACATCTGAGGTGTCGGTAGGGGGAAGGAGGAGATTGAAGCTGGAGGGAGGTAACGAGTTACGGTTAAGTTTCTTCAGGTCTCTTTTCCAAGTCTTCGATTTGGTGGGTTGAACTGAGTCAACCCCTTCGCTGCTAGGCCTTTTCCCCTCCTGTGCTGAGGCTTTTTTTGGCGTTTTGGTGTAGTGCGCGCTTAGGCCACATAAGGTATCCACGCCAAATTTGCGTCCTTTTCTTCCAACATCATGTGGATTCTAAAGGCGCCCAGGGTTTGTGGATTCCCTTGGAGGGGTCCCATAAATTAACCAAAATATAGTGATTTTTTTGTTTTTTTCAGAAAAATGGGAAAAACGGGCTGCAAATGAAAGCCTCTGGGTTTTTCCCTGAAAATGGTATCACAAAAGGGTTTGTGGGGCTGAAATCTCCATTTTCTCAGCTTTCAGGGAATGACAGACTTTTGTCAGAGAACCGAAATATTTCACTCAGTTTTGGCATTTTTCTGGGACATAGCCTATTTTTGCTATTTTTAGAGCTTTCCACCTCCTTCCAGTTAATGGTAGAAATGAGTTTGAAAGCAATAATGGATCCTGGAAAGCTTTACATTTTCGAAAATTAGACAAAATTCTGAATTCAGAAAGGGGTCATTTGTCTAAATCCATGAAGGTTTCGTTATAGAAACTAACAGTTAGATATGGGAATATTTGAAATTTTGTTGAAAAAAAACAGCCTTTTGTCTCAACGTTTTCACCTATAACTTTTTCTAATTTTGACAACTCTTGGAAAGCAATATACCGTTACATTTGTTAGACCTTCCTGGTTGTGGGGATATATAGGACTTGTAGTTTCACCAAGAACCCGACGAACCCAGATCCAAAAACTGAGCAGCAACTTGCAATGGTATTTTTTCATTTACTGGGTATAGTGCACTTTGTCTTGGAAAATGTATACATGGAATAATCTGTATGAAAGACACCTATGTATTTCTGAATTGGGTACAAAATATAGAGTTCAGAAACAGTATATAATTGCACATTTTCAAAGTTGGGAATACTCACTAGCATGAGAATTATTGGTCATGTTTCATAAAGATTTTTTTTTTACACAATGTCTTTCATTCAAAGGGAGAAATGCATGAAAGCTCAATTGGTAATAACAGTTGATTTACAAATCTGAATTACCCCAAGTGTCCCAATAAAAACGGTACCTCACTTGTGTGGGTCGGCCTTGTGCCTGCGACAGGAAACGGCGCAAAATGCAACGTGGTCACACCTAAATTTAGCAGTTACAAATTGACCCTTTTTTGGCAAAGTGCCTACCTGTAGTTTTTGCACCCTAGCTCTGCCGGCACCTAGGGAAACCTAGCAAACCCATACATTTTTGAAAAGTAGACACCCAGGGAAATTCAGGATGGGGTGACTCGACTGCCTACCACCAGGTTTTGTTACCCAGAATCCCTTGCAAAGCTAAGATTTTGACAAAATAAACACATTTTCCTCACATTTCTGTGGTGGAAAGTTCTGGAATCTGCGTGGATCAACAAATTTCCACCCACCCAGCGTTCCCTCAGGTCTCCCGATAAAAACAGTACCTCACTTGTGTGGGTCGGCCTCGTGCCTACGACAGGAAACGGCACAAAATGCAACGTGGTCGCACCTCAATTTCCCAGTGAAATTTTACGTTCTTTGGACAAAGAGACTACCTTTTGTTTTTGAGCCGTAGCTCTGCCAGCACCTAGGGAAACCTAGGAAACCTATACATTTTTGAAAACTAGACACCCAGGGCAATTCAGGATGGGGTGACTCGTCTGCCTACCCCCAGGTTTTGTTACCCAGAATCCCTTGCAAACATACAAATTTGACCAAAAAAACACATTTTCCTCACATTTCTGTGGTGGAAAGTTCTGGAATCTGCGTGGATCAACAAATTTCCACCCACCCAGCGTGCCCCCAGGTCTCCCAAAAAAAATGGTACCTCACTTGCGTGGGTAGGCATAGTGGCTGCGACATGAAACAGCGCAAAACGCAGCATGGTCGCACCTCAATTTCCCAGTGAAATTTAGCACGATTCGGACAAAAAGACTACCTTTTGTTTTTGCGCCGTAGCTCTGCCAGCACCTAGGGAAACCTAGCAAACCTATACATTTTTGAAAACTAGACACCCAGGGCAATTCAGGATGGGGTGACTCGTCTGCCTACCCCCAGGTTTTGTTACCCAGAATCCCTTGCAAACATAACAAATTGACCAAAAAAACTCATTTTCCTCACATTTCTGTGGTGGAAAGTTCTGGAATCTGCGTGGATCAACAAATTTCCACTCACCCAGCGTGCCCCCAGGTCTCCCGAAAAAAATGGTACCTCACTTGCGTGGGTAGGCATAGTGGCTGCGACATGAAACAGCGCAAAACGCAGCATGGTCGCACCTCAATTTCCAGGTGAAATTTAGCACGATTCGGACAAAAAGACTACCTTTTGTTTTTGCGCCGTAGCTCTGCCAGCACCTAAGGAAACCTAGCAAACCTATACATTTTTGAAAACTAGATACGCAGGGCAATTCAGGATGGGGTGACTCGTCTGCCTACCCCCAGGTTTTGTTACCTAGAATCCCTTGCAAACATAAAAAGTTGACCAAAAAAACACCTTTTCCTCACATTTCTGTGGTGGAAAGTTCTGGAATCTGCGTGGATCAACAAATTTCCATACACCCAGCGTGCCCCCAGGTCTCCTGAAAAAAATGGTACCTCACTTGCGTGGGTAGGCATAGTGGCTGCGACATGAAACAGCGCAAAACGCAGCATGGTCGCACCTCAATTTCCCAGTGAAATTTAGCACGATTCGGACAAAAAGACTACCTTTTGTTTTTGCGCCGTAGCTCTGCCAGCACCTAGGGAAACCTAGCAAACCTATACATTTCTGAAAACTAGACACCCAGGGCAATTCAGGATGGGGTGACTCGTCTGCCTACCCCCAGGTTTTGTTACCCAGAATCCCTTGCAAACATAAAAATTTGACCAAAAAAACACATTTTCCTCACATTTCTGTGGTGGAAAGTTCTGGAATCTGCGTGGATCAACAAATTTCCACCCACCCAGCGTGCCCCCAGGTCTCCCAAAAAAAATGGTACCTCACTTGCGTGGATAGACATAGTGGCTGCAACAGGAAACGGTTCAAATCGTACGGTGGTGAATTTACATTACCTCATTGCAAAACTACCTTGATTTTGGGGGGGGGGATCTGAGTTTGTGGCCCGGGGCTCGGTGGTATTCTTTGCAAAGTAGCAAACCCAAACAGTTCTGAAAACTAGACACCCGGGAGAGTCCAGGGAGGTATGGCATGTGTGGGTCCCCCAATGTTTTCCTACCCAGAACTCTTTGCAAACCTTAAAAATAGGTAAAAATAGCACTTTTCCAAACATTTTGGCGTGGGATCGCCGTGCCGGCAAAAAAGTCCTACCACCCTGCGTTCCCCTTGTTCTCCAGAGTAAAAGGATACCTCACTTGTGTGGGTGCCCCAAAGCAGAACACGCCAAAAATGAATTTTGAAAAAAAGTAGTTTTTAGTCATATTTAAGTTTTACAAATTGAGCACCCCAGCCTGAGTCACATGCCTTTGGCCCACCCACACAAGTGAGGTATCATTTTACTCGGGAGAACAAGGGAAACGCTGGGTGGTAGGACATTTGTTCCGGCAGCGAGATCCCACCCAAAAAGTATGGAAAAGTGGGTTTTTGGACAAATTTCAGGTTTGCAGGGGTTTCTGGGTAGGAAAACATTGGGGGACCCACGCATGCCATACCTCCCTGGACTCCCCCGGGTGTCTAGTTCTCAGAACTGTTTGGGTTTGGTAGTTTCCAAAGATGCCCGCCAAGCCCCGGGCCAAAAGCTCAGGTGACCCCCTCAAAAAATAAGATTATTTGGCTAAAGGTAATGTTTTGGTCGCCACAGTATGAATTGGGCCTTTTCCTAAAGCAGCCACTATGCCTACCCAGGCAAGTGAGGTACCATTTTTATCGGGAGACCTTGGGGAACGCTGGGTGGGTGGTAATTTGTGTGAGCCTAGTGATGCCACGCTTTCCCACACTAAAACGTGTGAAAAAACTGATTTTTTTCCAAGCACAAAATGAGGTTTGCAAGGGATTCTGGGTAAAGGAACGTTGGAGGATCCACGCAAGCCATACCTCCTTGGAAGCCCCCGGGTGTCTCCTTTTCAGAAATGTGTGGGTTTGGTAGGTTTCCCTAGATGGCTGTCTCGCACGGGGCCAAAAACCCAGGTAACCCCTCTTGCAAAAGCTGGTGAACTTAACATTTTCACCATTGTTCCTCAAAGACACACACATACAGGTTGGATTTGGCACGAGGGCGAGTGATGGTTCAGTACATAAAATTTTATTAACAAGATATTTCAAAAAAATGAAATGGTCTGTCAATAAATAAATGCATAAAAACCGAACCAGTGACTCGCAACTCGTGAGCTGTAAAAGCCACGACAAGGCACCAACCATTTTACAGGCCATTCACGCACCTTTCATACCTGATACAAACCAGACCATTGACAGCATCTGAATGGAAAAGCAACACATTACAACAATCACAATAAGGGACAAGGTACACCCTAATGCAGAAAGAGAAAAAAAACAACTATTACTGCACACCCATCTAATCCGCAAGCACACACACATACTGGTTGGATTTGGCACGAGGGTGAGTGATGATTCAGTACATACAATTGGATACGCAAGTAATTTCATCAAAAATGAAATACACTGAGTATAATTGAAAGTATGATAAACTGAACCACTGACTCACAGCTCGTGAGCTGTAAAGCCACGTCAAGGCACCAACCTCTTTACAGGCCATTCATACACCTTTCGTACGCGTGACACATACAAAACATTCACACCGCCAGCCGCGGACCCATCACATTTCAACACTCACACCAGCAAACAGCGCCATTCAAGGGACCATCACTTTCACCCGCCCACATTTCTGACACTACAACTACACAAAATGATGGACTGTGTGGAGTGTCACTCAACTAGCAGTGTGTGTAGTGACCAACAGAAAGTAACTACTCACACACCGCCTGCCGAGCGCCAGTCCACCCACACCACCATCCAAGCACCAGACCATGCACACTGCCAGTCAAACACCACTCAGCGCATACCGACAGCCAACTACCACTCCACACACACCACCAGCCAAGCATCACTCCACGCACACCACCAGCCTAGCGCCACTCCACAAACACACCAGCCAAGCACCACTCCACACACACCGCCAGCCAAGCATCACTCCACGCACACCACCAGCCAAGCGCCACTCCACAAACACAACACCATCCAAGCACCACTCCACACACGCCGCCGGCCAAGCACCAGACCACGCACACCACCAGCCAAGCGCCATCCACTCACACCACCAGCCAAGCACCTAACCATGCACTCCGCCAGCCAAGCAAAAATCCACGCACCCCCCCAGCACAACTCCAATCCATGCACTATGCCAGCCAAGCACCAGACCACGCACACCACCAGCCAAGCGCCATCCACTCACACCACCAGCCAAGCACCTAACCATGCACTCCGCCAGCCAAGCAAAAATCCACTCACCCCCCCAGCACAACTCCAATCCATGCACTATGCCAGCCAAGCACCAGACCACGCACACCACCAGCCAAGCGCCAGTCCACGCACACCAACAATCCAAGCACAATCCTGCACACACCACCATCGAAATTAGAATTTTTTAAAGAAATACCCCAAATCAAATGTAGAAACCTACACATCTGCTAACACAAATTCAAAAACTAAATGCTTTGCACTAATGCAAACCTAAAAGCAAACTAAAAAATATTACAGAAAACAGACCAGACAGTACACTTACAAGCTCAATGAAACTCCCCAAACTTCTTTTGTGTGTGGTACGATTTAAAACAAGCTGGCACACACAATCCAGGATTTGAAGGACAGTCAGGACAGTGCATACGAGACTCCCTCCGCACTTCTCTTCGCCAACAGACTCTACATCTTTTAGTGGGATTGTCTTTTGCAGTTGTGGGAGGAATGTATTCTGGAAAGTGGCGATCTTTCAGTCTAGCCACTTCCTCCACCACTCTAAATCTTGGCACACTTGCCTGTTCCACTAGTACAAGGCTGCCTATTATAGTCTCCTGAAACTTAACAAAAGGCATCTTTGACTCAGGACAAGATTTCTGGAAAACAACAATAGCATTAAAGGATGCCAAGTGGAAAAGATGGATAGCCAACTTCTTGTACCAAACGTAAGCCTTTCGAAGAGCAGCATAAGGTTCCAACCTCTGATCTACTCTGTCAACACCACCCATGTGCCTATTATAGTCTAAAATGCACACAGGTTTACGCACTTCAGCAGTCTCACCCCGAACTGGCAGTGCTTTCGTCATGGATAGTAGTCAGCATGTAAACATCTCTCCTGTCTGAAAACTTCACAGCTAGAAGCTTCCCACATCGCAATGCAGTAGACTGTCCCCGCACAAGCCTTTTGCAAACAAGTTCTATTGGGAAACCTTTCCGGTTACTGCGCATCGTGCCACATGCAACAGTGCCCACTTTGGCCAACTCCTTGAACAAACGCACACTAGTGTAGAAGTTATCTACATATAAATGGTGGCCTTTGTTAAATAATCGTCTACCTAGTTCCCACACAATTTTCTCAGTCACTCCAAAAGTGGACGGACAAGCAGAAGTGTTAATGCTGGAATCCTTACCGGTGTACACCCTGAAATTATAAACATATCCAGTCTCACTGTCACACAGCATATACAGTTTGATGCCATAGCGTGCCCTCTTACTAGGAATGTATTGCCTAAAAACCAAGCGGCCCTTGAACAATACCAAAGACTCGTCCACAGCTATTTCTCTTCCAGGTGCAAAGATCTCAGGAAAACGATCAACAAAGTGATCAAGGACAGGCCGAATCTTAAAAAGACGGTCACAATCAGGGTGATCGCGTGGCAACGCTAAATCATTATCAACAAAATGCATCATGCGAAGAAGAAGCATATATCGATCACGAGTCATAACTGCTGGAAATATAGATGTTGCCATCAAGGGACTAGTGGACCAATAAGAAGACATTGATGGCTTCCTTAGCAAGCCCATCAAAACAGTTAATCCCAAAAACTTCTTCATCTCTTCAACATATGTGGGAGACCAATGGGTAGCTCTAGAATGGGGCTTAAGGCTGGCACTGTGGTCCCTCAAATACTGCTCTGCATACAAATTAGTTTGCTCCACAATCTCCTGCAAAAACTCATCGTCAAAAAACAACTGAAAAAATTGAATTGGCAAAAAATTGTCAGTATTCACTCTACACCCTGGAACACCAGTGAAGTCTGGCAATTCCGGCTGCACCATGCCAGGGGCAACCCAGACGTCATCACTAACATGAGGAGAAGAAGCCACCCTAGCCTGCAGGCCAGATGCCTCTTGCTGCACTACATCAACGGGAACACTAGCATCCCCAGATGCCTCTTGCATCACTACACCAACAGGAATACTAGCATCCCCAGATACATTTTGCATCTCTTCACCAACAGGAGAACTCACATCCCCATCTGCCTCTTGCATCTTAACATCAACAGAAGAACTCGCATCCCCAGATGCCACTTGCTGCTCAACAACAACAGAAAGACTAGCAGCACCAGATGCCTCATGCTGCTCTACAACAGGAAGACTAGCAGCACCAGATAACCTTTGGCGCACCACAGCAATGTGAAACCTTTTGGGCGCAGCCTTTACCACACTTGCCTGTTCCCGACGAGAAAAAAAGGGAAACCTTGAGGACCTAGGCTGCCGCTCACATGGCTCTTGCCTCTCTACCGGCACATCAATGTCCCTCTCTACCACAGGCACTTCATCAGCACTAGAAGAAGAATCATCATCCGATGATACCATGCGAAGAGAAAACTCACTGCCTGAATCTTCTGCACCTACCTCATGCTCCGAATCGGAGTCAGTGTCTGGACCATGGTCAGAGGAAGACTCAAAAAGCAAACTAACAACCTGCTTAGCAGTAATCCTGCGAGCAGCCATTATCCTTACAAATCAAGAAGACTACACACACAAGTGAACAACAACCTACACTGTGCAAAGTAAGAAGTAAACAAGGTAGAGTCTTCACACAAAAATCAATACACTCAAAAACAATTCAAATCTAACCAAATATAAGAAGACTCACCAGCACCTACTCTGCTGAAACACAGCAAAAAGAAAGGAAATCCCACTGGAAAGAAAAAAAAGTATAGATTAGACAAAGTACACATCAAGCAGCAATACAAAAAAAAGTTAACAATCAAGAAACACAAAGCCACACAAACAGCAATAACTTCACTTTTCATAAAAACACATTTATCCAGGAAAAATAGTACAAAAAACATTTACTTACCAAGCACATGCAACTACACAAGCTGCAAAACCAGCATTAACCGAACCACAACCTGCACCAATACAAACAGCAAAAGCCTGGATCAAAAACAAAGAAGAAAAAAATAATGTAATACTACATTTCACAAACAACATAACAAATGAATAAACAATACACAAATTTACCCCCAAAATCACATCCACACAGATGGGCCATCAAAAAGGGCAAAACGGACAAAAGTACGGGTTGATTTGCCCACCGGGGGGGAGGCCAGAAAATCTAAATTTAAAATCCGACCCACCTGAAAGCGACCCTTGCCCAATGGGTCACTTCCTACAATCTAAAATAAAATCCCTGGTGCTAGTGGGGGCATTTCCACCGCACAATCGCAATGCTGTGCGCGACCGTGAGCCAGAAATGCCCTGCAAAGAGACATCAGAAGAGAGGAAATTCACTTACCTCTCCCCTGATGCCTCTTTGCAAACCCCCCCAAATATCTCAAAACCAACCTAACACCTCCAGGCGCAGGAAGCAAATGGCTTCCCGACCGCCTGGGAATCCCTGAAGATGTTGGCGCGTGCTGTGCGCGCTGACGTCATCAGGGATTCTCATGGGGAGGGGGACAACAGAATTACTGTGGTTAACTGTGATGCTGGACAGAGGCACTTGCATCCTTGATTTTCACAAGCGCAATCCAAAAACAGTTCCTATGACCAGGAGCTTCTTTCTCCCCATCTGCTGCTCTCATCAGTCTCTGACCATTTATACACATAAGAGGCATGTGAACTCACACAGAAGATCCCCGTTTGGCAACGCCCACCAACTAGCGGAGTGCACCATCTTTCCTAAATTTACCCACTATGATGGACAGCTCACTCAAGGGACCTGTGCACACATTGGTGCGATGGCATAGTAACACACACGGTCACTGGAGACAAAGCAAGCGCTCGAGTTGCAGCACAAATTCAGGAAAACATTCATCAGCCCAAAAACATTTGTGACCTTCCCACTATGATGGACAGCTCACACAAGGGACCCCTGCGCACATCTGTGCAATTGCATAGTAACGCACACATGGACACTGGAGACAAAGATGGCGCTCGAGTTGCAGCACAAACTCAGGAAAGCAATCATCAGCCCAAAAACATTTGTGACCTTCCCACTATGATGGACAGCTCACACAAGGGACCCTTGCGCACATCTGTGCAATTGCATAGTAACGCACACATGGACACTGGAGACAAAGATGGCGCTCGAGTTGCAGCACAAATTCAGGAAACAATCATCAGCCCAAAAACATTTGTGAGCTTCCCACTATGATAGACAGCTCACTCAAGGACCCCTGCGCACATGGCATAGTAACACACACATGGTCACTGGAGACAAAGCATGTGTTTGAAAAGCAGCACACAAAAAAAAACATTCATCAGCCCAAAAACACTAGTGAGCTTTGCCTAGGCAGCACAGGTGTGTTTTTCAGCCACTTCAGGTACACAAAAAATAAAAGAGATGAAGGACAGAGGCACTTGCATCCTTCAATAAAATCAGCACTACATTCACATTTTGAAAATGACCCCATCTGTTTTTTTTTTTCAACAAATGAACATTTTTTCATACCAGAGGCATGAAAACAATTCAAAATTATTGTTACCCCAAAAAGGGGAGCGACCCTTCCCCAAGGGGCCGCTCCCCGAACAACTGACCTCAAATTGACCTCAAAAAAAAAAAAAAAAAACTCCCTACCATTCCAGCTGCACGATCGCACGATCATGCAGCAGGAATGCTCTAAACTTGCAAAGAGTGAAAGGAAAAGCCTTTCCTTTCACTCGATGGCCTTTTCAAAACTTTCCCCCCTGCCCCAGCCGCAAAACAAACCTCTGATTCCTCCGACGCGCACGAAGCAAATGGCTTCCCTGCGCGTCGGTAAACAACAGGAACCCCCAGTGACGTCAGCGCGCCTCGCGCGCTGACGTCATTGATGACGCGGGCGGGGATGGCGGGGGGAGGCAGGGGACGGTCTTCCCCTGCCATCCCAGCAGAAATCCTAACGATCGGCCAGACTCGGTGGGAGCGCTGGCGCTTCCCCCGAGGGTGGGGCTCATGACGAGCTGGGCTCGTCATGAGCGTGCGAGCGCCCTACTCCATGACGAGCCCAGCTCGTCATCAGCCCCGAAGGGGTTAAGTTTCATTTTTTCATTGATAAAGAATGTGATAATGTGGTGGTCTGACCAGTCACAGGGTTGTATTGATTCCAGTTGGGTGGAGTCCTCTTTGGAGATGATAAGGTCGAGGATAGAGCCCTTGTCATGGGTGGGGCTATTGCATATTTGGATGAGGTCAAGAGCGTTGAGGAAGTTTTTGAAACTATTAACCAGCGCGTCATTGTGATCGTTCCAGTGGAGGTTAAAATCTCCAAGGAAAATTTGAGAATTTTGATGACTGGAGTTGGTTGTGATTATGTCCATGATTTGTTGGGTGAAGATGAGGTTGTCCCCCGGTGGATGGTAAATGATGTGCAGAGAGCATACAGGTTTGCCTATGCTAATGACATCCAGGCAGATGTATTCACATGAGGTGAGAGTGGGGGAGGTGATTCTAGTAATGGAGAGGTTGTTCCTATGAATGCAAGCGATTCCACCACCTGCCTTGACAGTCCTGGCAAGTCTAATGATGTGATAGTTGGGTGGAACTAGAATGTCAATGATAGGTGTAGAAGATTCTGTTAACCAAGTTTCGGTGAGGATCATTAGGTCAAGGTCTAGGGTTTCTATGAGATCAGCAATGTCTGAGGAGTGTCTATGAGCCGATCTGCAGTTTAGTAATGTGCATTTGAGCCGAGGGGTGATAAGGGAGGTAGAGGGTTCCATAATGAGGGGGACTTTTTTAAGGTTGATAGGGACGGAGCCTCTGTTGCTGTGTGTGGAGGGCCTGAGAGGGTTTGATTGAATTGTGGGGATGGGCAGGTGTGTGTTGGTTATGTGATTTTGGGTAGTGGGGTCATATGAGTGGAGGAGGGGGCGTATGTCGTGTTCCGAGTGTGGATTGCTGGTACGGTGTGGGTGGGTGGAGTGTTTGTGAGCGGGGGTAGGGGTCGAGTGGGGGGACTTTTGTGTGAGGGGGTGAGTAGGATGGGTGTGTGACTTGTTGGGAGGGGGAGTAGTGGTGGGTAGGGTGTGTCTTGTGTGTGTCAAGAGTAGCTCTTTGAAGGTGTGTAGGTCCTCTTTGATTTGGAGGAGGGTGGACATGATCTTGGGGGAAGTCGCTGAGGGTGAGAAAGTACCATGGATATTGAAGTGGGGGGAGGGGTGTGGTGTGAGTGCAGCGGTTGATTGTATTAGTGACAGGGTTATTGGACGGTTGGGAGGGGTGTAGAGGGATTAGTGGGGGGGTAGGAGTAGTAGGGGGGTAAGAGGCAAGGGTGATAAGGAGTTTGGGGGATGGGTGTAGGTTCAGGTTGGTGGGGGTGTAGGTGTGGAGGTGGGGAATGAGTATAGGGGGGTGATGGTCCTCGGGTGGGAGATGGTCCTGTTGAGGGGAGGAGGAGATGAGTTAAGGGAAGTGGGGCGTTCAGGGAGTCCAGCTGGTAACCGAAGGGGGGTGTTAGGGTGAAGGGCAAGGGGAGTGGGGGTGGGTTGAATGAGAGAGGAGGGATGATTGACATCTGGGGTAGAGGGGTGTGGTGTTATGATGAGGGGTGGGTGGGTGATAGGGATATTAGCGGTGGGGGGGCGAGGTGAGTCGATCTGATGATGTGCTATGTTATTGGGGGAGGGCGGAGGGGTGTGTTGTTCTGGTGCTGTGTAGGGTTAGAAGGAGAGAAAGTGGGTGAGGATAGGTGGTTGGTGGTAGGAAGTGGAATCGAGTCGAGGGTGTTGGGGTTGGGGGTGAGATGGGTATGTGTCAGAGGGTTGGAGATATGTTCTTTGAAAGTGGGGAACAGGTTGTCGAATAGGTCAAGGTTCCTGTCTGTGGATTGCGTTAGGATAATACCATTGTTGTAGATAGTGATGGTAGCTCTCGCTGGGAAGAGTTGGGATGGTGCGGTGGTAAGTGTTAGGCCATGGGCGGATTTCCTAGTGGCGGAGATGGTGAGTAGGGTGGGGAACGTTTTTCTCCATTGTGCTCTTCGTGGAGTGTAGAAGATAATGTCAGTGTTCTTGGCTCCATTGTTAAGTGAGAGATAAGAGTCCACGAAGGGGGTTTCAGGATGGGATTTCAAAAAGTTATGTTTAAAACGTTTGGCGTTTTTTTTGGGAAGCTCGGGGGTAATTGATTTTATAAGTGTTCATGCCAGTGCGTTCCATGTTGTGGGTAGAGGTGTAGAGCGGTGGAGGAGGTAGTGAGGGTAGGTGTAGAAACAGCACGATAGTAAGTGTGAGTAAAGTGAGGGGGGAAGGACTAAAGAGTACGCATGAGGATGAGGGATCTCGCTACTTTGAACCCTGAACCTCTGGAGCCTGCTGGCGCTGCCGCGGCCCACCCTCACTGAAACCATCTTCGGAGCCTGCTGGCGCTGCCGTGGCCCAACCTCGCTGAAACCATCTTCGGAGCCTGCTGGCGCTGCCGTGGCCCAACCTCGCTGAAACCACCTTTGGAGTCCTGCTGGCGCTGCCGCGGCCCAACCTCGCTGAAACCACCTTTGGAGTCCTGCTGGCGCTGCCGCGGCCCAACCTCGCTGAAACCATCTTCGGGTCCTGCCGGCGCTGCCGCGGCCCAACCTCGCTGAAACCATCTTTGGAGCCTGCTGCCACGGCCCGACCTCGCGGAACCCCCCAGCTCGAGGATTGAGAGCTGAGCGTAGGGTATCCCTGTGCCAGACTGGTACCAAGACTGTCCCGCTACCCTTTTCCCCCAGTTACCGAGACTCTAAGGATCCCTCGATCCGTTTGTACATATTGCCAAAAGAACCAATCGTTATTGCTGATAAAGATTCTAAGAAGTTACCCTCTTGTGTGGTGTCCCTTTGTAGTGGCGTGATTGCTCTGCTGTGACGATTCTAGGAGAGGACCCTCATCCAGGAGGCCTCTCGACGGCGCTCGGCCAATTCCATAAGGAGTGGTGGGTCCCGGGGTGATCAGTCAGACATCTTCTGCCTCCCCAGGGACCGCCTTTCTAACATACTGTATCTTTAAAAAAACACAGGTGAAGCGATTACATCATCTTTTAAGGTTTTCGGCTTGCAAACACTCGCCTTTCATGAATTGGACCCTGAGTGCCCATTTAGGGTTTGGGAATTACAGTGGATGGTATTTAACCCATTCGATTCTCTGGGCTGTTTAACAATCCTTCCCAGATATTCACCTGGAGATTTCGGCTGAATTGAGAACCGAGAGCCACAAGGGAAACTGCGCAGGCCTGAGATGTTTCCAGACTGCTCGTAATGAGTTTTTTTTTGGTTCTTGTTCCTGGGGAATTCTTTTGTAGTTGATAAGGTGCTCCCTCGCCTTCCTTTGTGCAAGACCCCTCTTCCACCCATAATCCCACTCATGGCAACCATAGTCCTGAATGACAACTGTCACACAGGGGCCACATCATATACATATCACGCTGCCAAAGTCCCTTCCTGGGACTTGCTTAAAAGGTGGGAAAATTAGAGGTATGTTGCATCTACAACAACAAGAGGTTACTGGTCAACATGCTCGCAGGAAAGATCCTGCAGCACTCTTGTATATCACATATATTTTTTCTTAGATTTGTGTGTGCAAAAAATACATCAAAGCGGTGGACATTTCCATCTCTTAAAAAAGAACTCCTTCTTTCAATTCTTCCCCTTCACCCTCTCACTTTCTGGAAGGAATTCGCACAACACCCCACACCTGTACACCATGGCTCTACACACCACTAATCATAATCAGATTTTCTTTCCAGTCTCAGTACAGAGATAATGGTCAGGGTTGCCCAACACCCTCAAAATTCTTAGGCCCACATGCATCAAACAGAATTGCATTCACAAACGGTGCGAATCGCAAAATTCGGCTGTTTGCAAATGCAATTCTTTGTTTTGGGATGCATTAACCTTTTTTGTTTTTTCGCAATTTAAGAAATCGCAAATTATTTGCGATTTCTTAAAATGCGATTGCATTTAAGAAATCGCAATTTTGCGATTTCTTAAATGCAATGCATCATCTGAAAAAGTTTGTGAATTCGCAAATTAGAAGTGTTAAATTAGCATGAAGTCAACCTTCATGGTAATTTAAGAAAAGTTTCAAAAATGCACAAAAGTGCATTTTTGACACTTTCATTTTACACTCACACATGCCCTTGGACATGTATGTGTGAAAAATGGACTGTAAGTTACATTTCTGGGGTGCAGGGGGGACCCTAGAAATTGCATTCTCATTTTGCGATTCCTTAATTGCGAATCGCAAAATGAGAATGCCTTCCCACTGATTCCTATGGGCCTCTAGGCCCATAGGAATCAATGTAAAGGGATTCCTTATTTGCGATTCGCAAAATTGTGAATCGTCAATAAGGAAAAATAATAAATCGCAAAAAAATTGTGAATTTTTAATACATAGGTATTTGCAATTTCTAAATTGCGATTCCTTAATTTTCGCAATTTAGGAATCGCAACTACCAACAATGATGCATGTGGCTGTTAGAGAATATCTTACCATCGGGTCCTACCACCATAAGCCTTCTGTCTCGCATGCATGGTTTTCACCCATAGGAGAAAAACTTACATAAGTGTCCCTCCCAACATGGCCAACACAGGAAGCTTCCATTTTGTGATCCATATAGTAGGGTGCACTTCCGGATTTTATTTCTGTGTTTCCAGTAAGTGGACTTCACCAGAAAGAGAGAAGTTTATTTAATTATGTTATGTTCTCTTTTGTTAAATGTATTCTTTTGGTGACATAAGACCTGTTGTAGCGGCCATTATCTGCACGAAGTTTCTTTTTTTGGATTGCATGGCGGTGTTTTGAGTAAAATAATTTTTCAACACAGCAATCTACCTCCTCTGCCTAGTCAGTTAGGAGGTAGCCGCTGCCTCTGCTTTGCCTGATATCAACATGCTGTGGCCATGATAGTCCCTTCACTGAAAAATCCAGCCAACTCTGCCTATAACCTCTCTAGCAAATTCCAGTCCACATGATTATCTTGGCAGAGTGGGTTGATGGATCCAGACGGTTTATTTCGCCTGTGAATCAGATATATCGGATGCTTGGAGGTTTTGATTGGTGAGGGAAGGCTACAAAATATCCTTTTCAGTGCTTCCCAAGGACATCTTCATTACAACTCCACGCAATCCTGCCAAGCATCAGGGACTACTCGAAGGGGTTCGGAACCTATTTAAGAATATTGGTAGTAATTCCGGTACCAGAAGGGGAGAAAGGGTAAGGCTTATTCTCTTATGTTTGTGATACAAAAAAGCTCCCGAGAATTTTGACCAGTCCTGGATTTGAGGACTGTACATCCTTACATTCTTTTCTAATATTTCAAAATGGTGAGTCTTTAGTATACTATAGATCTTTTTTTCCAGACATATGTACTTAGCTTCGATTGAGGTATTAGATTATTATTTGCACATACTCATGAATCTGCATTCTGAACAAATCCTAATATTTAATGCTCTGGTAGAACATTTCCACTTTTGTTTGCTTCTCTTCTAACTATCCTCAGCTCCAAGGGTTTTCACCAAGACCTTGGCTCCATTGGTGGGCTCTCACATGTTGGTTTTCCCGTACGTATACGAATGGCTAATATATACTTGTTATTTTTCCAGGTCAGGAAGCTGTTCAGCTAGTGTGTAACTGTCTGACAAAGTATGGCTTCCTTCTGAACTTAATGAAATCACATTTGTTTTCAATTCAGGAACTTCAATTTATAGGGCACTATTCAAGACCAATTTCGGGAAAGTCTTTCGTCCTTAGCTCTGACAGCAAAATTGATGATACAACTGAGACGTCTCTTAAAATACAAGGAAGCCCCAGTAATTCAGTGTTTGAGAGTGCCAGGAGACATGGCGGCTGCACTGCACATTGTCCCTTGGGCTCCCCATCGTCTCTTTCACCTGGTTTATCACTTCTTGTCTATCTTCCAGAGGGAGAGAGTGGGCATGCAAATCTACTGATCCAAAATGTCCCTTTCTCGTTGTTCATGACTCTATGTCCTCTTGCTAGAGGTAGGTACTCCTTCTCTGGAGCATTTCGTAACTCCTCAGAGTGCTGTTCTTCCCAGGTTCTGCTCCCTTCTCACATGCCAGCAATGTGGAGGGTAGATGTTATGAGTTTCTGATGGTCCTGGGGACTTACTTCTCTTTTCTTTCCCTCCCTTTGCTTTCATCAGCATAGTGTTGAGCAATAAAAGGTAGGAGCAGGCAGAGGTTCTGTTGGTGGTTCCTTCATGGATAACAAAATGTTGTCCCCTGTGTTATTATTATTTCATTCACTCCTTCCACATCATACTTTCCTCATATTTACATCCAATATACCCAAACAGTAAGCCTTTTTTTGTAAAAGTATTTCCTCCTTTATTACCAATAGTATGCAACAATAAAATCTGTTTAACAATCACAATTCATAGAATCTTTGTTAAGATGAGGCCATAAGAGTTATTGTGCTAGATTGTCCAATACTATACATAGTAGTCACTTGTTTTAAATCAATTTAATTTTGCTCATACTCAATTGTGCATAAGCAGAAAAACACAAAGCATTTTGTTATTTGTGCATATACAATAATGGACGTGGATGGGCAACAATATTCCTTCATGGAGCCATAGTCCCTGGCTCAGGTTACTTCTGCAGATAGCAGTTCAACTTCCTTGGATCCTCCCTGTGGTTTTCTCTCCTCTCAGGTTCCCTCATTTGCCTGAGAAGCTTCTGCGATTGGGGGTTGGAGTTTGAGACGCAGAAGTTAGAAACATTGAGCCGTTCTTCTGAGGTCGCTATCGTCATTCAAAACACCAGAAAGGAGAGTTCATAGGAACTTTAGAAAGGAATAGCGCTCTGCTTGTGAAAGAGAAGCAGGTGAGTACATGAAGTGAAATGCTCTTACTTAATTGTATGTGTAATAATATGTATTATATCTGTTGTCTTTTTTATACATCCAAGACATCACAAGTCTAAAGTCTTAACCTAATAAAAAATATTATTTACTATGTACCACTCTCTTTTTACCCCTGACATCCACTTGATGAGTTAAAAATATAAATAATTGGAAGCTTGGGGCCAGATGTATCAAAGGATTTTAACCATTCTGTGTCTATGGGAAATGTGTTCATACATTTGGCCCATAGTATCTGAAAAGCAGCTTAATTAATGTGTGTTTCATTGTTGCATGGCAAGAATATCCATTAGTATAGATGTGTCTGCTAACCTGTCTGCTGAGCTATGTTTTACTTGTAAAAAGCTATGAAGTTCGAATGTAGTTTGCAAAATGTTTTATTGCTATGAGCCCTACCTAAGGGTGCAGTGTATATGAAAATAAGCAACTGTTTAATTCCCACATTTTTTGTAGTGGTATGTTAGTCTGAGTCATGTATGTGATTCTGTCCTGTCCAGAAGGAAGGACATGCGATGTGCCATACTGGGGAAGTTCCTTTTTTTCGCTGCCTTTATTGTGATGGTGGTCATTGTTATCACTTCTATTGAGAGCTGGGGTTGCCTCAGTTGGGCCACTATGCCTTTGGTGTTGCTCATAGGGGTCTCACAAGACACCTGTATCTTGTATGGACCTTGTAGAAGCTGAAGAACATCTGCTGGAGTGGTTGATGTCCTTGTTTTCTTTCTGAATCCACAAGTGTCACTGAATAGCTGTATGGTCTTGTATGTTGTATCATTTTGACCTTTATATATTTTATTTACCACTGGCTGTACGTTTTTCAGTTTGTGATTTATTCAGGTCAGCTGGTAGAAATCATTTTCCAGAAGTGATGAACCCATCACCAATAAGATACCTCCGCTATCAAATGTGTTTTTTTTACAGTTAATCCATTAGCTTTACATTTTTATTAACGGCAGGCTCTGACAACTCATGGATCATTTAGACCTTGGTGGGCCGGCCACCACAACTATATAGGGGGGAACATTACTATATTTAGAGTTCCCTACAGTGTCAGCAGTTTAATTTTAGGTCTCACCTACTAGACAGTGCATGCACAGTCTGTTGTGAGACGTTTTGGAATAATGAACCTACATTGCTTACTATTGGTTGGCTTTACTTTCACTGTCGGTTATTTTCTTCTTTGTTTCTTATTCAGTAGGTTTTGTGGGCTTTCATTCCTCTTCTTGTGTTTATCCACCTTCTGGAGTTTGGATGCTCATTACTTTTGTCATTCCACTGCTTGTGTTTTTAAACACTATTTTTTTCTTAAGCACTCCATGATAGCGCATGTATTTTCCAGCTTTCTCCCTTCTGTACTTCTCTCCCCCACTACCACACTCCGTGTACCTCTCCCTCGCTCAAGTGCTTATGCCCACCAGCTCCATTTTGCTTTCTCTTTCCATTTTGCTTTTCTCCCTCCTGCGCCCTCCGTGTTGCTTCTGTTCCCCGCTCTCTGTGTTGTTTCTCCCCCACTGGCATGGCTTCAGTCACCTACCAGCACCCTCGGCGTTGCTTCCTCCCACACTCCTACCCATGTGTTGCTACCCCCCACTCATTCCCTGTGTCTTGCTTGCACTGCCCACCCTCTTCTCTGTGTTGCTTCAATTTCGCTGCTGCTTCCATCCCTTCGGGTGCTTTTTCCACTCGTATAGAAGAAAAAAATACAAGGGGGGGCCAATAGGCCCCCACGCAAGCATGGCGGGGCCCGGTCCCTCCCACAACCCGTCCCCTTCGGGGCCGCGTTCCTCGCCCCCTCGCCCCGGAAGTACTGGTGTGCTTCCGGGGCGAGGGGGCGGGGTCGCGGCGGCGAAGGGGTTAAGAGCCTGGGGAGCGCGGGAAGCGGCCTCTTTGTGCCCGCGCTCCCCAGGCTCGCTCCTCGCCCCACCGTGGGGCCGTTTAATTTTCTTCTTTCTTTTGCAGGTATTGCAGGTTCCTGTGTCGCCTGAATTTTCCCAGGAGCCCAGCAGACCGCCGCGTTGGATCAGAGCGTTGCGAATTGATCGCTGCGGAGGACTCGGTTTTGAAGAAACACAGACCGGCGCCTGTCGAATAGGAAGCGGGAGACCTTGTCGGGTGATCTTGGAGCCGTTGCTGCTGCCGAGCGGTTGCTGCTGGAAGGCGGGAGAACGCGGGACAAAGAGTGAGAGGCGTCACACAGCCGTGCAGTGGAGACCGTTGAAGGAGAGGCAGAACACGAGGTATTTTGCGGGGCGGGGGCAGCGGCAGGAAGGCTTAGCGCACGTCGGGGAAAGCCGGTTTGTAAACGACCCATCACAGCGGTGCAAGTGCTGGGGAAGTTAGTTGGTGAATTTGAAGGAAATGATAAGGAAGGTTCAGCGACCTTATTGAGTGCATTCTTGTCGATTTGCCGGTTTGCCTGCCGTTTTGCTCACGATATTTAACTGCCGGTTTGCCTGCCTTGTTCGCTCACGATATTTAACTGTTACCATAGGCTTAGCGACCTGAGTGATTGCATGCCTGTTTCCCTGCCCTATTGCTAACAGCAGTTACCATTGACGATAATAGTGTCTACTGTGCTCGAAATTGGCGGTGCATATTTTGTGTGAAATGTGTATGTAACAACAGGGACAGCTGAGGCGGAGGGTGCACGAGAGAGCAAGGAGGCTTGCCTTTATTGACTAGTCACTTATTTACTGGCTAATGAGGTACATGCTTTGAGATGTGTATTGTATTTACGATTTAAATAGGTTAGGCAGGGTATGTACAAAGTTTGATTTCTTTTCAAAGCACTCAGGACAAACATTTTAATTTTGCTGTTATCATACAAGGACGTGACTTAGCTACAAGATACAGGTTGCAAGGGTATATACGTAATCTGGATGTTTAACCATTGGAATTAAGGTTGTTTCACTCAAATATAGGCTGGACGTGGCCCGTCTACCGCAATTGGAAAGCTAACGAAATTTCTATTTCAGGACAACAAGACTAGGATCTCGGTCTGTATTGGACGGGAACGAACCTAGGCCTTTGGTCCACGTATCCCAGCTCGGGCACCGTCAACTGGGTCAGGTACGGAGCACGGTGTGCTCATAAATATGTCTCAAAGAAGGGGGCGTGTCAATCCAAATGTGGGTGTAATGTTACAAAAAATGATGCGCAGAATGTCTGCAATGGATAAGAGACTGGGGAAGGTTGATAAAATGGATAAGGCTTTAGCGGTTCTAGGGGCCAAAGTAGATGCCCAGGCCGGTCCATCTGGTAGACCCAAGCGGACGATAGTACCGCCCAAGCCAAGGGGCGTTTTTGTGTCACCACCCAGGCGAGCAAGAAATAAGAGAGTGGGGGGGCAGCCACAGAATATTATTCCCATCCTACCTCCTGCTGGACCAATTGTACCACCACAGGTACCCCCAGCTGCCCCACTCCAGCCACTTCAGGTCCCGGTGCCCGTTCCAGGCCCGGTGCCCCAGTTGCCAGTGGCAGTACCAAATGTGCCAGTAATACCGGCGGCGGCACCACTGCCACCCGTCGCGCCACCACAGGCTCCGGTGCCCCTAGGTGCGGGCCCTTCTCCCACTCCCGCGCCAGGGCCCGTGCCAATAGACCTGGCAGCTCAGGTGGCGGCTATTCTACCTTGGTTAGGGGGGGTGCGTTGCCGGTCAATACTGCTCTGACAGCGGAGCAACAAACATTGGTGACGCAAATATTGTTGGCTAGTGGTAGGGGCGCAACGCCGCCTGCACCGGTTTCTCCCCAAACAGGTCCAGCCAATGATGGAGGCAGTGCCAAGACTGCGGAAGCAATGTTACCCAACGACAATGGGAATGGTAAGGAGATTGCCCTGCCTTTGCTGGGCGAAGGAACATTGCCCTCTAGGGGTGAGTGCTTAGCACAGCATGTGTCACAGAGTGTAAAGGAATTGATATGGGCCGACAAGTATGTGAACATGTTTTCATTGCTGATAGATAACAGGGAATGGGAATATGCAAAATCGCAGAAGGAAATGTTTTTGCCCAGTGAATGGAGAGCGAAGCTGTACAAGTTTAGGGTGGAAGAAAATCTCATCAACTGGCTGAGGGGTTTTGCAGTGTTCGGCGCAGTAATGGGCGAACGTTTTAAGGGGATGCAACCAGCCATGAACTGCTACCAAAGTAGGATAACAATGTTCCATGAGAATCATGCAGGGGATGTGTGGAAGGAATATGATGTCGCGTTCAGAAAGTCCAAAGAATTTGATAAAACTTTATCATGGGACAAGGTAGACTCTATCTCATGGCACAATCAATTCGAGAAGGGTCAGGGGGCAAGCACAAGCACAAATGCGGGTAGAGGTTATTTCCCCAGGCCGCAGCAGGCTTTTCAACAGCCCTTTCGATCAGCACCGGGAGGGGAGGCGGCCCAAAAGCAGAGAGCAAATGGAGGGGCAAAGGGGGTATGTTGGGACTTCAATAGGCGGACATGCAACAGGGCACCAGGTACCTGTAAGTTCAGGCACGCATGTAGCGTATGTGGCCACACGTCCCACCCCGAAACAACATGCCGAAATAAAACTGGGGGTGCAGGAAGCAGGGGTAGGAAGAAACCTGAATAGGAAGATCCACCCGCTAATAGCACATTCACCCATCCAGCTGTCAGCATTGATTCCCTGGTTGAATAGGTACCCGAATCACACATCTGGTAGACTATTACAAGAGGGTTTCACACATGGTTTTCGAATTCCTGCTGGGGGGTATGTCGGGAGACCACAGTGTAGGAATCAGCTATCAGTCCTTGCCAATCCGACAGTGGTGTCAACAAAAATAGCTAAAGAAGTGCGTTTGGGGAGGGTAGCAGGACCATTTCACGTCATTCCCACGCAGAATTTTGTGTGCTCTCCTCTGGGGGTGGTGCCTAAGAAAGAACTAGGGGAATTTAGGCTCATCCACAACTTATCCGCACCAAGGGGGGCATCATTGAATGATGCTATTGATGACACAATTTGCTCTGTGAAGTATGCGTCCTTCGATCAGGCAGCGGGCATGCTGAGGAGTTTGGGCGCAGGTACAATGATGGCTAAGTCAGACATTGAGTCAGCCTTTAGACTACTCCCGGTTCATCCAGAGGACCAGCACCTGCTGGGTTTCTCCTTTCAGGGAAAGTACTACGTGGATAAGTGTATGCCCATGGGTTGCTCAATTTCATGTGCTTATTTTGAACAGTTTAGCTCCTTTTTGGAATGGGCATTAAGACAGCATACGGGTCACCAATGGGTGATGCACTACCTGGATGACTTTCTTTTTCTGGGCCCGGCGGGTTCACGGGAGTGTGCGTTGGCATTGCAGGAATTTTGCGTGCTCATGCGCTCTTTCGGGGTCCCGTTGGCGCAGGGGAAGACAGTTGGACCAGTGACATGCCTGGAATTTCTAGGCATCGAACTGGATTCTGTGGAGGGGTGTTTTAGATTACCAGCAGAAAAGATCCAAAAATTCAAACAGACTCTAGGACTGTGCTTACAAGCGAAGAAGGTGAATTTAGGGCTGTTGCAGCAGACAGTGGGACAGTTGAATTTTGCGTTGAGAGTAATTCCTATGGCTCGCCCATTTTCACGCTCAATTGCACAGGCCATGAGGGGTCTTCGTGAAAAACATCACCGGACACGGCTGTCTGCTGAGGTGCGCCAGGACATGCGGATATGGATGGCATTCCTGGCGGATTTCAATGGAAGAGTGCTGTGGGGTGCACCTACGGTGTCTTCGGCGGACATTGGTTTATGGACCGATGCGGCGGGCAGTGTGGGGTTTGGTGCCATCCTTGGCAAGAAATGGGTGGCGCAGAAGTGGCCCGCCTGGTGGGAGGAGAGCGGGCTGACGGTGAACATTGGTTTCCTCGAGCTCTTCCCAATCTGGGTGGCACTGAAAGTCTGGCCCGAGGAACTGGCCAACAGATCGGTAATATTCTGGTCAGACAATATGTCAGTGGTTGAATGCATCAACCAACAAGCTGCAAGGTGTCCACTCATTTTACGCTTGATAAAAGAGATTGTATTGTGTTGCATGACAAGGAATGTACTTTTCAGAGCAAAACATGTCCCAGGCGTGTTAAACAATGCAGCTGATGCCCTTTCTCGCTTTAAGATGCAGGTGTTCAGGGATCACTTGCCGGAGGCAGAGACAGCGCCAGCCCAATTCCCGGCGATTCTCTGGCAAATTGGTGCCCCCAACTACATGACCTCGTGGCAGCCAGCCTAGCACCCAAGACCAGGACGGCATACGAAGGGGCGTTCAGGTCTTACTGTCACTTTCTGGGACAAGGCTGGGAGAGTAGTTGGACTAGGGAGGCGAGCTTCAATGAGTATTTGGGCAGCTTACACAAGGAAGGGCGCACGGTGGCAACAGCCAACAGGCACAAGGCCGCTATCTCCTTTTTCGCACGGGCACGGGGGGGCAGGGACCCTACACACAGCTTTCAGGCCCACAGGGCATTAAAAGGATGGCGGCGCATGCAGCCCCCCTCCATAGATTCCAGGAAACCCATAGGTTTTGAACGTCTGTCAGCTGTTCTCGCGCTGCCGGACACATGTAGCTCTACGTCTGAGGTGGGCCTATTTAAAGCTGCTTTCTCGTTAGCCTTCTATGGGGCATTCAGGGTAGGTGAACTCGTGGCGGCCAACAAAGGTGATAAGATAGGCGGCCTTCAGCTGCAGGATATCAGCATAAGGGGCGACACTATGTGGATCAGCATCAGGAAATCTAAAACTGATCAGAACGCTAGGGGCCAAAGTTTGGCGTTACATCGGGCAAGGAACAATCCCTGCTGCCCGGTGACGCATGTGGAGGATCTAATAAGACAGCGGGCACAGGAGTGTGTGGGGTCACTGCTAATGCATGTGGATGGGACTCCTCTGACCAGGTTTCAGTTCCAGAGGGTACTAGCCATGAGCATGGCAAAAGCGGGTTATAATCACAGAGAGTTTGGGACACACTCTTTCCGGATAGGGGCAGCCACAGAAGCAACAGCTAGGGGTTTGACCACAAAGAGTGTGCAAAGAATTGGGAGATGGTCCTCAAGCGCTTATAAACGCTACGTGCGGTTGCACATGTTGTGAGAGCTGCCGCCATGTGGAGTATTGCTAATACCTGCTGTTTTTCTGGTTATTTACAGTTTCACGGGCCTGTGACGCAGGACGGAAACTACCCATGGAGCATCAAGACAACTTTACTACAGCATGGAGGGACCAGGAGGACAGACAGAAGACCGTAGTCATTTGGGTAGTGGGGCATTCATATGTCAAACGTGCTAACAAAATTTTTCTTGCAGGTTCAGGCAAACAAAGGGTGGAAAGTAGGGGGTGCAGGGTCTCCTTCCATGGCAGGGGGGGGCTCCGCCTCAATCAGTTCAGGGACTATATGTCGGACTTACTAGCGCGACATACTACACCACCCTCGGCGGTAATACTTCACTTAGGGGGAAATGATCTGGCAGGTCTGGGCAGAAGGGTCCTCCTGGAAGAAATTATATCTGCAGCGGGTTGGCTAGCAAAGCGGTTACCAGGTAGTGTTGTAGTATGGTCACAACTGATACCAAGGATGCAATGGAGGGGGGGAAACTCAGTCAGCGCGTTGAACAGCTCGTTAAAGAGGGTCAACAACAAGCTGGACAGGTTATTTAGGACTCCGGTCTTACAGACCATCCCTCACGGTTGCATTTGGGGGGAACACTTCTACCTGCGGGATGGGGTGCACTTAACAGAGGAAGGGAATGCCCTTTTTATAAGAAACATCCTGGCATGGGTGGAGGTTTTTGCAGGAAGGGTATGACCTTTCTAGAAGGGGGGAGTTCTGGGGGGGGGCCAGATAGTCGGTTAACTACCTGGCCTGTGGCGGTAAGGTCATTAATCGGTGAGCAGCATTTTAAGGTCCTTACGGGGGGGGCGGACCCATTCACGAAAGGGGCCGCCCGCGGGAGGGGCCATTTGGTCTCTCTCAGAACTTCAGGGGCAGGAGATGGTCTCCATTAATTTAAAGGGTGCGGGGGAGGGAGTCTACGCTTTCCTCAGGCTGGTAGCCACCCCTCACAACACTATGACGTCATTAAGGTGCGCGAGTGTCTGGGCCCTCCTGTTATGGTTAAATGGAGTTCGGGGAGCGCACGTGGGTGTAACGTGCCCTGGGTTGCGCATGCGCATCTTCAACGCGAGAGCGCAGCTGTAAAAGGATCTGACACCGGTTGGCGACCTTGCCGTAGGCCTTTATTAAAGTTATTAAAAAGTTATTAAAAAGTATTGGAAATATTAGAATGCAGTTTAATTTTCAGGATGATTAGATTACGTTAGGAGACACGCTGTATTAGCTATTTGTTAAGGTTAGCCCATCAAACCATGTCGAAACGGATGTCAATCTAATATTCTGAAAAGTGTGCATTTTAATAATTATCAGAAATGTTTATTTGATTAAAATTTTTGATTTGTTTTTATATTTTAATAAATACGGCCAGGGGGGGGTCCCCGTACCCCCCCTTGACTTCCAAAGACCCCCATGTGTTGACTGGTTGAATTGGGTAATTCAGTCAGTGTTCAAGGGGGGAGGTGGCCGGCAGTCCAAGACCATGATACAAGGGGGGGCCAATAGGCCCCCACGCAAGCATGGCGGGGCCCGGTCCCTCCCACAACCCGTCCCCTTCGGGGCCGCGTTCCTCGCCCCCTCGCCCCGGAAGTACTGGTGTGCTTCCGGGGCGAGGGGGCGGGGTCGCGGCGGCGAAGGGGTTAAGAGCCTGGGGAGCGCGGGAAGCGGCCTCTTTGTGCCCGCGCTCCCCAGGCTCGCTCCTCGCCCCACCGTGGGGCCGTTTAATTTTCTTCTTTCTTTTGCAGGTATTGCAGGTTCCTGTGTCGCCTGAATTTTCCCAGGAGCCCAGCAGACCGCCGCGTTGGATCAGAGCGTTGCGAATTGATCGCTGCGGAGGACTCGGTTTTGAAGAAACACAGACCGGCGCCTGTCGAATAGGAAGCGGGAGACCTTGTCGGGTGATCTTGGAGCCGTTGCTGCTGCCGAGCGGTTGCTGCTGGAAGGCGGGAGAACGCGGGACAAAGAGTGAGAGGCGTCACACAGCCGTGCGGTGGAGACCGTTGAAGGAGAGGCAGAACACGAGGTATTTTGCGGGGCGGGGGCAGCGGCAGGAAGGCTTAGCGCACGTCGGGGAAAGCCGGTTTGTAAACGACCCATCACAGCGGTGCAAGTGCTGGGGAAGTTAGTTGGTGAATTTGAAGGAAATGATAAGGAAGGTTCAGCGACCTTATTGAGTGCATTCTTGTCGATTTGCCGGTTTGCCTGCCGTTTTGCTCACGATATTTAACTGCCGGTTTGCCTGCCTTGTTCGCTCACGATATTTAACTGTTACCATAGGCTTAGCGACCTGAGTGATTGCATGCCTGTTTCCCTGCCCTATTGCTAACAGCAGTTACCATTGACGATAATAGTGTCTACTGTGCTCGAAATTGGCGGTGCATATTTTGTGTGAAATGTGTATGTAACAACAGGGACAGCTGAGGCGGAGGGTGCACGAGAGAGCAAGGAGGCTTGCCTTTATTGACTAGTCACTTATTTACTGGCTAATGAGGTACATGCTTTGAGATGTGTATTGTATTTACGATTTAAATAGGTTAGGCAGGGTATGTACAAAGTTTGATTTCTTTTCAAAGCACTCAGGACAAACATTTTAATTTTGCTGTTATCATACAAGGACGTGACTTAGCTACAAGATACAGGTTGCAAGGGTATATACGTAATCTGGATGTTTAACCATTGGAATTAAGGTTGTTTCACTCAAATATAGGCTGGACGTGGCCCGTCTACCGCAATTGGAAAGCTAACGAAATTTCTATTTCAGGACAACAAGACTAGGATCTCGGTCTGTATTGGACGGGAACGAACCTAGGCCTTTGGTCCACGTATCCCAGCTCGGGCACCGTCAACTGGGTCAGGTACGGAGCACGGTGTGCTCATAAATATGTCTCAAAGAAGGGGGCGTGTCAATCCAAATGTGGGTGTAATGTTACAAAAAATGATGCGCAGAATGTCTGCAATGGATAAGAGACTGGGGAAGGTTGATAAAATGGATAAGGCTTTAGCGGTTCTAGGGGCCAAAGTAGATGCCCAGGCCGGTCCATCTGGTAGACCCAAGCGGACGATAGTACCGCCCAAGCCAAGGGGCGTTTTTGTGTCACCACCCAGGCGAGCAAGAAATAAGAGAGTGGGGGGGCAGCCACAGAATATTATTCCCATCCTACCTCCTGCTGGACCAATTGTACCACCACAGGTACCCCCAGCTGCCCCACTCCAGCCACTTCAGGTCCCGGTGCCCGTTCCAGGCCCGGTGCCCCAGTTGCCAGTGGCAGTACCAAATGTGCCAGTAATACCGGCGGCGGCACCACTGCCACCCGTCGCGCCACCACAGGCTCCGGTGCCCCTAGGTGCGGGCCCTTCTCCCACTCCCGCGCCAGGGCCCGTGCCAATAGACCTGGCAGCTCAGGTGGCGGCTATTCTACCTTGGTTAGGGGGGGGTGCGTTGCCGGTCAATACTGCTCTGACAGCGGAGCAACAAACATTGGTGACGCAAATATTGTTGGCTAGTGGTAGGGGCGCAACGCCGCCTGCACCGGTTTCTCCCCAAACAGGTCCAGCCAATGATGGAGGCAGTGCCAAGACTGCGGAAGCAATGTTACCCAACGACAATGGGAATGGTAAGGAGATTGCCCTGCCTTTGCTGGGCGAAGGAACATTGCCCTCTAGGGGTGAGTGCTTAGCACAGCATGTGTCACAGAGTGTAAAGGAATTGATATGGGCCGACAAGTATGTGAACATGTTTTCATTGCTGATAGATAACAGGGAATGGGAATATGCAAAATCGCAGAAGGAAATGTTTTTGCCCAGTGAATGGAGAGCGAAGCTGTACAAGTTTAGGGTGGAAGAAAATCTCATCAACTGGCTGAGGGGTTTTGCAGTGTTCGGCGCAGTAATGGGCGAACGTTTTAAGGGGATGCAACCAGCCATGAACTGCTACCAAAGTAGGATAACAATGTTCCATGAGAATCATGCAGGGGATGTGTGGAAGGAATATGATGTCGCGTTCAGAAAGTCCAAAGAATTTGATAAAACTTTATCATGGGACAAGGTAGACTCTATCTCATGGCACAATCAATTCGAGAAGGGTCAGGGGGCAAGCACAAGCACAAATGCGGGTAGAGGTTATTTCCCCAGGCCGCAGCAGGCTTTTCAACAGCCCTTTCGATCAGCACCGGGAGGGGAGGCGGCCCAAAAGCAGAGAGCAAATGGAGGGGCAAAGGGGGTATGTTGGGACTTCAATAGGCGGACATGCAACAGGGCACCAGGTACCTGTAAGTTCAGGCACGCATGTAGCGTATGTGGCCACACGTCCCACCCCGAAACAACATGCCGAAATAAAACTGGGGGTGCAGGAAGCAGGGGTAGGAAGAAACCTGAATAGGAAGATCCACCCGCTAATAGCACATTCACCCATCCAGCTGTCAGCATTGATCCCCTGGTTGAATAGGTACCCGAATCACACATCTGCTAGACTATTACAAGAGGGTTTCACACATGGTTTTCGAATTCCTGCTGGGGGGTATGTCGGGAGACCACAGTGTAGGAATCAGCTATCAGTCCTTGCCAATCCGACAGTGGTGTCAACAAAAATAGCTAAAGAAGTGCGTTTGGGGAGGGTAGCAGGACCATTTCACGTCATTCCCACGCAGAATTTTGTGTGCTCTCCTCTGGGGGTGGTGCCTAAGAAAGAACTAGGGGAATTTAGGCTCATCCACAACTTATCCGCACCAAGGGGGGCATCATTGAATGATGCTATTGATGACACAATTTGCTCTGTGAAGTATGCGTCCTTCGATCAGGCAGCGGGCATGCTGAGGAGTTTGGGCGCAGGTACAATGATGGCTAAGTCAGACATTGAGTCAGCCTTTAGACTACTCCCGGTTCATCCAGAGGACCAGCACCTGCTGGGTTTCTCCTTTCAGGGAAAGTACTACGTGGATAAGTGTATGCCCATGGGTTGCTCAATTTCATGTGCTTATTTTGAACAGTTTAGCTCCTTTTTGGAATGGGCATTAAGACAACATACGGGTCACCAATGGGTGATGCACTACCTGGATGACTTTCTTTTTCTGGGCCCGGCGGGTTCACGGGAGTGTGCGTTGGCATTGCAGGAATTTTGCGTGCTCATGCGCTCTTTCGGGGTCCCGTTGGCGCAGGGGAAGACAGTTGGACCAGTGACATGCCTGGAATTTCTAGGCATCGAACTGGATTCTGTGGAGGGGTGTTTTAGATTACCAGCAGAAAAGATCCAAAAATTCAAACAGACTCTAGGACTGTGCTTACAAGCGAAGAAGGTGAATTTAGGGCTGTTGCAGCAGACAGTGGGACAGTTGAATTTTGCGTTGAGAGTAATTCCTATGGCTCGCCCATTTTCACGCTCAATTGCACAGGCCATGAGGGGTCTTCGTGAAAAACATCACCGGACACGGCTGTCTGCTGAGGTGCGCCAGGACATGCGGATATGGATGGCATTCCTGGCGGATTTCAATGGAAGAGTGCTGTGGGGTGCACCTACGGTATCTTCGGCGGACATTGGTTTATGGACCGATGCGGCGGGCAGTGTGGGGTTTGGTGCCATCCTTGGCAAGAAATGGGTGGCGCAGAAGTGGCCCGCCTGGTGGGAGGAGAGCGGGCTGACGGTGAACATTGGTTTCCTCGAGCTCTTCCCAATCTGGGTGGCACTGAAAGTCTGGCCCGAGGAACTGGCCAACAGATCGGTAATATTCTGGTCAGACAATATGTCAGTGGTTGAATGCATCAACCAACAAGCTGCAAGGTGTCCACTCATTTTACGCTTGATAAAAGAGATTGTATTGTGTTGCATGACAAGGAATGTACTTTTCAGAGCAAAACATGTCCCAGGCGTGTTAAACAATGCAGCTGATGCCCTTTCTCGCTTTAAGATGCAGGTGTTCAGGGATCACTTGCCGGAGGCAGAGACAGCGCCAGCCCAATTCCCGGCGATTCTCTGGCAAATTGGTGCCCCCAACTACATGACCTCGTGGCAGCCAGCCTAGCACCCAAGACCAGGACGGCATACGAAGGGGCGTTCAGGTCTTACTGTCACTTTCTGGGACAAGGCTGGGAGAGTAGTTGGACTAGGGAGGCGAGCTTCAATGAGTATTTGGGCAGCTTACACAAGGAAGGGCGCACGGTGGCAACAGCCAACAGGCACAAGGCCGCTATCTCCTTTTTCGCACGGGCACGGGGGGGCAGGGACCCTACACACAGCTTTCAGGCCCACAGGGCATTAAAAGGATGGCGGCGCATGCAGCCCCCCTCCATAGATTCCAGGAAACCCATAGGTTTTGAACGTCTGTCAGCTGTTCTCCTCGCGCTGCCGGACACATGTAGCTCTACGTCTGAGGTGGGCCTATTTAAAGCTGCTTTCTCGTTAGCCTTCTATGGGGCATTCAGGGTAGGTGAACTCGTGGCGGCCAACAAAGGTGATAAGATAGGCGGCCTTCAGCTGCAGGATATCAGCATAAGGGGCGACACTATGTGGATCAGCATCAGGAAATCTAAAACTGATCAGAACGCTAGGGGCCAAAGTTTGGCGTTACATCGGGCAAGGAACAATCCCTGCTGCCCGGTGACGCATGTGGAGGATCTAATAAGACAGCGGGCACAGGAGTGTGTGGGGTCACTGCTAATGCATGTGGATGGGACTCCTCTGACCAGGTTTCAGTTCCAGAGGGTACTAGCCATGAGCATGGCAAAAGCGGGTTATAATCACAGAGAGTTTGGGACACACTCTTTCCGGATAGGGGCAGCCACAGAAGCAACAGCTAGGGGTTTGACCACAAAGAGTGTGCAAAGAATTGGGAGATGGTCCTCAAGCGCTTATAAACGCTACGTGCGGTTGCACATGTTGTGAGAGCTGCCGCCATGTGGAGTATTGCTAATACCTGCTGTTTTTCTGGTTATTTACAGTTTCACGGGCCTGTGACGCAGGACGGAAACTACCCATGGAGCATCAAGACAACTTTACTACAGCATGGAGGGACCAGGAGGACAGACAGAAGACCGTAGTCATTTGGGTAGTGGGGCATTCATATGTCAAACGTGCTAACAAAATTTTTCTTGCAGGTTCAGGCAAACAAAGGGTGGAAAGTAGGGGGTGCAGGGTCTCCTTCCATGGCAGGGGGGGGCTCCGCCTCAATCAGTTCAGGGACTATATGTCGGACTTACTAGCGCGACATACTACACCACCCTCGGCGGTAATACTTCACTTAGGGGGAAATGATCTGGCAGGTCTGGGCAGAAGGGTCCTCCTGGAAGAAATTATATCTGCAGCGGGTTGGCTAGCAAAGCGGTTACCAGGTAGTGTTGTAGTATGGTCACAACTGATACCAAGGATGCAATGGAGGGGGGGAAACTCAGTCAGCGCGTTGAACAGCTCGTTAAAGAGGGTCAACAACAAGCTGGACAGGTTATTTAGGACTCCGGTCTTACAGACCATCCCTCACGGTTGCATTTGGGGGGAACACTTCTACCTGCGGGATAGGGTGCACTTAACAGAGGAAGGGAATGCCCTTTTTATAAGAAACATCCTGGCATGGGTGGAGGTTTTTGCAGGAAGGGTATGACCTTTCTAGAAGGGGGGAGTTCTGGGGGGGGGCCAGATAGTCGGTTAACTACCTGGCCTGTGGCGGTAAGGTCATTAATCGGTGAGCAGCATTTTAAGGTCCTTACGGGGGGGGCGGACCCATTCACGAAAGGGGCCGCCCGCGGGAGGGGCCATTTGGTCTCTCTCAGAACTTCAGGGGCAGGAGATGGTCTCCATTAATTTAAAGGGTGCGGGGGAGGGAGTCTACGCTTTCCTCAGGCTGGTAGCCACCCCTCACAACACTATGACGTCATTAAGGTGCGCGAGTGTCTGGGCCCTCCTGTTATGGTTAAATGGAGTTCGGGGAGCGCACGTGGGTGTAACGTGCCCTGGGTTGCGCATGCGCATCTTCAACGCGAGAGCGCAGCTGTAAAAGGATCTGACACCGGTTGGCGACCTTGCCGTAGGCCTTTATTAAAGTTATTAAAAAGTTATTAAAAAGTATTGGAAATATTAGAATGCAGTTTAATTTTCAGGATGATTAGATTACGTTAGGAGACACGCTGTATTAGCTATTTGTTAAGGTTAGCCCATCAAACCATGTCGAAACGGATGTCAATCTAATATTCTGAAAAGTGTGCATTTTAATAATTATCAGAAATGTTTATTTGATTAAAATTTTTGATTTGTTTTTATATTTTAATAAATACGGCCAGGGGGGGGGCCCCGTACCACCCCTTGACTTCCAAAGACCCCCATGTGTTGACTGGTTGAATTGGGTAATTCAGTCAGTGTTCAAGGGGGGAGGTGGCCGGCAGTCCAAGACCATGATACAAGGGGGGGCCAATAGGCCCCCACGCAAGCATGGCGGGGCCCGGTCCCTCCCACAACCCGTCCCCTTCGGGGCCGCGTTCCTCGCCCCCTCGCCCCGGAAGTACTGGTGTGCTTCCGGGGCGAGGGGGCGGGGTCGCGGCGGCGAAGGGGTTAAGAGCCTGGGGAGCGCGGGAAGCGGCCTCTTTGTGCCCGCGCTCCCCAGGCTCGCTCCTCGCCCCACCGTGGGGCCGTTTAATTTTCTTCTTTCTTTTGCAGGTATTGCAGGTTCCTGTGTCGCCTGAATTTTCCCAGGAGCCCAGCAGACCGCCGCGTTGGATCAGAGCGTTGCGAATTGATCGCTGCGGAGGACTCGGTTTTGAAGAAACACAGACCGGCGCCTGTCGAATAGGAAGCGGGAGACCTTGTCGGGTGATCTTGGAGCCGTTGCTGCTGCCGAGCGGTTGCTGCTGGAAGGCGGGAGAACGCGGGACAAAGAGTGAGAGGCGTCACACAGCCGTGCGGTGGAGACCGTTGAAGGAGAGGCAGAACACGAGGTATTTTGCGGGGCGGGGGCAGCGGCAGGAAGGCTTAGCGCACGTCGGGGAAAGCCGGTTTGTAAACGACCCATCACAGCGGTGCAAGTGCTGGGGAAGTTAGTTGGTGAATTTGAAGGAAATGATAAGGAAGGTTCAGCGACCTTATTGAGTGCATTCTTGTCGATTTGCCGGTTTGCCTGCCGTTTTGCTCACGATATTTAACTGCCGGTTTGCCTGCCTTGTTCGCTCACGATATTTAACTGTTACCATAGGCTTAGCGACCTGAGTGATTGCATGCCTGTTTCCCTGCCCTATTGCTAACAGCAGTTACCATTGACGATAATAGTGTCTACTGTGCTCGAAATTGGCGGTGCATATTTTGTGTGAAATGTGTATGTAACAACAGGGACAGCTGAGGCGGAGGGTGCACGAGAGAGCAAGGAGGCTTGCCTTTATTGACTAGTCACTTATTTACTGGCTAATGAGGTACATGCTTTGAGATGTGTATTGTATTTACGATTTAAATAGGTTAGGCAGGGTATGTACAAAGTTTGATTTCTTTTCAAAGCACTCAGGACAAACATTTTAATTTTGCTGTTATCATACAAGGACGTGACTTAGCTACAAGATACAGGTTGCAAGGGTATATACGTAATCTGGATGTTTAACCATTGGAATTAAGGTTGTTTCACTCAAATATAGGCTGGACGTGGCCCGTCTACCGCAATTGGAAAGCTAACGAAATTTCTATTTCAGGACAACAAGACTAGGATCTCGGTCTGTATTGGACGGGAACGAACCTAGGCCTTTGGTCCACGTATCCCAGCTCGGGCACCGTCAACTGGGTCAGGTACGGAGCACGGTGTGCTCATAAATATGTCTCAAAGAAGGGGGCGTGTCAATCCAAATGTGGGTGTAATGTTACAAAAAATGATGCGCAGAATGTCTGCAATGGATAAGAGACTGGGGAAGGTTGATAAAATGGATAAGGCTTTAGCGGTTCTAGGGGCCAAAGTAGATGCCCAGGCCGGTCCATCTGGTAGACCCAAGCGGACGATAGTACCGCCCAAGCCAAGGGGCGTTTTTGTGTCACCACCCAGGCGAGCAAGAAATAAGAGAGTGGGGGGGCAGCCACAGACTATTATTCCCATCCTACCTCCTGCTGGACCAATTGTACCACCACAGGTACCCCCAGCTGCCCCACTCCAGCCACTTCAGGTCCCGGTGCCCGTTCCAGGCCCGGTGCCCCAGTTGCCAGTGGCAGTACCAAATGTGCCAGTAATACCGGCGGCGGCACCACTGCCACCCGTCGCGCCACCACAGGCTCCGGTGCCCCTAGGTGCGGGCCCTTCTCCCACTCCCGCGCCAGGGCCCGTGCCAATAGACCTGGCAGCTCAGGTGGCGGCTATTCTACCTTGGTTAGGGGGGGGTGCGTTGCCGGTCAATACTGCTCTGACAGCGGAGCAACAAACATTGGTGACGCAAATATTGTTGGCTAGTGGTAGGGGCGCAACGCCGCCTGCACCGGTTTCTCCCCAAACAGGTCCAGCCAATGATGGAGGCAGTGCCAAGACTGCGGAAGCAATGTTACCCAACGACAATGGGAATGGTAAGGAGATTGCCCTGCCTTTGCTGGGCGAAGGAACATTGCCCTCTAGGGGTGAGTGCTTAGCACAGCATGTGTCACAGAGTGTAAAGGAATTGATATGGGCCGACAAGTATGTGAACATGTTTTCATTGCTGATAGATAACAGGGAATGGGAATATGCAAAATCGCAGAAGGAAATGTTTTTGCCCAGTGAATGGAGAGCGAAGCTGTACAAGTTTAGGGTGGAAGAAAATCTCATCAACTGGCTGAGGGGTTTTGCAGTGTTCGGCGCAGTAATGGGCGAACGTTTTAAGGGGATGCAACCAGCCATGAACTGCTACCAAAGTAGGATAACAATGTTCCATGAGAATCATGCAGGGGATGTGTGGAAGGAATATGATGTCGCGTTCAGAAAGTCCAAAGAATTTGATAAAACTTTATCATGGGACAAGGTAGACTCTATCTCATGGCACAATCAATTCGAGAAGGGTCAGGGGGCAAGCACAAGCACAAATGCGGGTATAGGTTATTTCCCCAGGCCGCAGCAGGCTTTTCAACAGCCCTTTCGATCAGCACCGGGAGGGGAGGCGGCCCAAAAGCAGAGAGCAAATGGAGGGGCAAAGGGGGTATGTTGGGACTTCAATAGGCGGACATGCAACAGGGCACCAGGTACCTGTAAGTTCAGGCACGCATGTAGCGTATGTGGCCACACGTCCCACCCCGAAACAACATGCCGAAATAAAACTGGGGGTGCAGGAAGCAGGGGTAGGAAGAAACCTGAATAGGAAGATCCACCCGCTAATAGCACATTCACCCATCCAGCTGTCAGCATTGATCCCCTGGTTGAATAGGTACCCGAATCACACATCTGCTAGACTATTACAAGAGGGTTTCACACATGGTTTTCGAATTCCTGCTGGGGGGTATGTCGGGAGACCACAGTGTAGGAATCAGCTATCAGTCCTTGCCAATCCGACAGTGGTGTCAACAAAAATAGCTAAAGAAGTGCGTTTGGGGAGGGTAGCAGGACCATTTCACGTCATTCCCACGCAGAATTTTGTGTGCTCTCCTCTGGGGGTGGTGCCTAAGAAAGAACTAGGGGAATTTAGGCTCATCCACAACTTATCCGCACCAAGGGGGGCATCATTGAATGATGCTATTGATGACACAATTTGCTCTGTGAAGTATGCGTCCTTCGATCAGGCAGCGGGCATGCTGAGGAGTTTGGGCGCAGGTACAATGATGGCTAAGTCAGACATTGAGTCAGCCTTTAGACTACTCCCGGTTCATCCAGAGGACCAGCACCTGCTGGGTTTCTCCTTTCAGGGAAAGTACTACGTGGATAAGTGTATGCCCATGGGTTGCTCAATTTCATGTGCTTATTTTGAACAGTTTAGCTCCTTTTTGGAATGGGCATTAAGACAACATACGGGTCACCAATGGGTGATGCACTACCTGGATGACTTTCTTTTTCTGGGCCCGGCGGGTTCACGGGAGTGTGCGTTGGCATTGCAGGAATTTTGCGTGCTCATGCGCTCTTTCGGGGTCCCGTTGGCGCAGGGGAAGACAGTTGGACCAGTGACATGCCTGGAATTTCTAGGCATCGAACTGGATTCTGTGGAGGGGTGTTTTAGATTACCAGCAGAAAAGATCCAAAAATTCAAACAGACTCTAGGACTGTGCTTACAAGCGAAGAAGGTGAATTTAGGGCTGTTGCAGCAGACAGTGGGACAGTTGAATTTTGCGTTGAGAGTAATTCCTATGGCTCGCCCATTTTCACGCTCAATTGCACAGGCCATGAGGGGTCTTCGTGAAAAACATCACCGGACACGGCTGTCTGCTGAGGTGCGCCAGGACATGCGGATATGGATGGCATTCCTGGCGGATTTCAATGGAAGAGTGCTGTGGGGTGCACCTACGGTGTCTTCGGCGGACATTGGTTTATGGACCGATGCGGCGGGCAGTGTGGGGTTTGGTGCCATCCTTGGCAAGAAATGGGTGGCGCAGAAGTGGCCCGCCTGGTGGGAGGAGAGCGGGCTGACGGTGAACATTGGTTTCCTCGAGCTCTTCCCAATCTGGGTGGCACTGAAAGTCTGGCCCGAGGAACTGGCCAACAGATCGGTAATATTCTGGTCAGACAATATGTCAGTGGTTGAATGCATCAACCAACAAGCTGCAAGGTGTCCACTCATTTTACGCTTGATAAAAGAGATTGTATTGTGTTGCATGACAAGGAATGTACTTTTCAGAGCAAAACATGTCCCAGGCGTGTTAAACAATGCAGCTGATGCCCTTTCTCGCTTTAAGATGCAGGTGTTCAGGGATCACTTGCCGGAGGCAGAGACAGCGCCAGCCCAATTCCCGGCGATTCTCTGGCAAATTGGTGCCCCCAACTACATGACCTCGTGGCAGCCAGCCTAGCACCCAAGACCAGGACGGCATACGAAGGGGCGTTCAGGTCTTACTGTCACTTTCTGGGACAAGGCTGGGAGAGTAGTTGGACTAGGGAGGCGAGCTTCAATGAGTATTTGGGCAGCTTACACAAGGAAGGGCGCACGGTGGCAACAGCCAACAGGCACAAGGCCGCTATCTCCTTTTTCGCACGGGCACGGGGGGGCAGGGACCCTACACACAGCTTTCAGGCCCACAGGGCATTAAAAGGATGGCGGCGCATGCAGCCCCCCTCCATAGATTCCAGGAAACCCATAGGTTTTGAACGTCTGTCAGCTGTTCTCCTCGCGCTGCCGGACACATGTAGCTCTACGTCTGAGGTGGGCCTATTTAAAGCTGCTTTCTCGTTAGCCTTCTATGGGGCATTCAGGGTAGGTGAACTCGTGGCGGCCAACAAAGGTGATAAGATAGGCGGCCTTCAGCTGCAGGATATCAGCATAAGGGGCGACACTATGTGGATCAGCATCAGGAAATCTAAAACTGATCAGAACGCTAGGGGCCAAAGTTTGGCGTTACATCGGGCAAGGAACAATCCCTGCTGCCCGGTGACGCATGTGGAGGATCTAATAAGACAGCGGGCACAGGAGTGTGTGGGGTCACTGCTAATGCATGTGGATGGGACTCCTCTGACCAGGTTTCAGTTCCAGAGGGTACTAGCCATGAGCATGGCAAAAGCGGGTTATAATCACAGAGAGTTTGGGACACACTCTTTCCGGATAGGGGCAGCCACAGAAGCAACAGCTAGGGGTTTGACCACAAAGAGTGTGCAAAGAATTGGGAGATGGTCCTCAAGCGCTTATAAACGCTACGTGCGGTTGCACATGTTGTGAGAGCTGCCGCCATGTGGAGTATTGCTAATACCTGCTGTTTTTCTGGTTATTTACAGTTTCACGGGCCTGTGACGCAGGACGGAAACTACCCATGGAGCATCAAGACAACTTTACTACAGCATGGAGGGACCAGGAGGACAGACAGAAGACCGTAGTCATTTGGGTAGTGGGGCATTCATATGTCAAACGTGCTAACAAAATTTTTCTTGCAGGTTCAGGCAAACAAAGGGTGGAAAGTAGGGGGTGCAGGGTCTCCTTCCATGGCAGGGGGGGGCTCCGCCTCAATCAGTTCAGGGACTATATGTCGGACTTACTAGCGCGACATACTACACCACCCTCGGCGGTAATACTTCACTTAGGGGGAAATGATCTGGCAGGTCTGGGCAGAAGGGTCCTCCTGGAAGAAATTATATCTGCAGCGGGTTGGCTAGCAAAGCGGTTACCAGGTAGTGTTGTAGTATGGTCACAACTGATACCAAGGATGCAATGGAGGGGGGGAAACTCAGTCAGCGCGTTGAACAGCTCGTTAAAGAGGGTCAACAACAAGCTGGACAGGTTATTTAGGACTCCGGTCTTACAGACCATCCCTCACGGTTGCATTTGGGGGGAACACTTCTACCTGCGGGATGGGGTGCACTTAACAGAGGAAGGGAATGCCCTTTTTATAAGAAACATCCTGGCATGGGTGGAGGTTTTTGCAGGAAGGGTATGACCTTTCTAGAAGGGGGGAGTTCTGGGGGGGGGCCAGATAGTCGGTTAACTACCTGGCCTGTGGCGGTAAGGTCATTAATCGGTGAGCAGCATTTTAAGGTCCTTACGGGGGGGGCGGACCCATTCACGAAAGGGGCCGCCCGTGGGAGGGGCCATTTGGTCTCTCTCAGAACTTCAGGGGCAGGAGATGGTCTCCATTAATTTAAAGGGTGCGGGGGAGGGAGTCTACGCTTTCCTCAGGCTGGTAGCCACCCCTCACAACACTATGACGTCATTAAGGTGCGCGAGTGTCTGGGCCCTCCTGTTATGGTTAAATGGAGTTCGGGGAGCGCACGTGGGTGTAACGTGCCCTGGGTTGCGCATGCGCATCTTCAACGCGAGAGCGCAGCTGTAAAAGGATCTGACACCGGTTGGCGACCTTGCCGTAGGCCTTTATTAAAGTTATTAAAAAGTTATTAAAAAGTATTGGAAATATTAGAATGCAGTTTAATTTTCAGGATGATTAGATTACGTTAGGAGACACGCTGTATTAGCTATTTGTTAAGGTTAGCCCATCAAACCATGTCGAAACGGATGTCAATCTAATATTCTGAAAAGTGTGCATTTTAATAATTATCAGAAATGTTTATTTGATTAAAATTTTTGATTTGTTTTTATATTTTAATAAATACGGCCAGGGGGGGGGCCCCGTACCACCCCTTGACTTCCAAAGACCCCCATGTGTTGACTGGTTGAATTGGGTAATTCAGTCAGTGTTCAAGGGGGGAGGTGGCCGGCAGTCCAAGACCATGATACAAGGGGGGGCCAATAGGCCCCCACGCAAGCATGGCGGGGCCCGGTCCCTCCCACAACCCGTCCCCTTCGGGGCCGCGTTCCTCGCCCCCTCGCCCCGGAAGTACTGGTGTGCTTCCGGGGCGAGGGGGCGGGGTCGCGGCGGCGAAGGGGTTAAGAGCCTGGGGAGCGCGGGAAGCGGCCTCTTTGTGCCCGCGCTCCCCAGGCTCGCTCCTCGCCCCACCGTGGGGCCGTTTAATTTTCTTCTTTCTTTTGCAGGTATTGCAGGTTCCTGTGTCGCCTGAATTTTCCCAGGAGCCCAGCAGACCGCCGCGTTGGATCAGAGCGTTGCGAATTGATCGCTGCGGAGGACTCGGTTTTGAAGAAACACAGACCGGCGCCTGTCGAATAGGAAGCGGGAGACCTTGTCGGGTGATCTTGGAGCCGTTGCTGCTGCCGAGCGGTTGCTGCTGGAAGGCGGGAGAACGCGGGACAAAGAGTGAGAGGCGTCACACAGCCGTGCGGTGGAGACCGTTGAAGGAGAGGCAGAACACGAGGTATTTTGCGGGGCGGGGGCAGCGGCAGGAAGGCTTAGCGCACGTCGGGGAAAGCCGGTTTGTAAACGACCCATCACAGCGGTGCAAGTGCTGGGGAAGTTAGTTGGTGAATTTGAAGGAAATGATAAGGAAGGTTCAGCGACCTTATTGAGTGCATTCTTGTCGATTTGCCGGTTTGCCTGCCGTTTTGCTCACGATATTTAACTGCCGGTTTGCCTGCCTTGTTCGCTCACGATATTTAACTGTTACCATAGGCTTAGCGACCTGAGTGATTGCATGCCTGTTTCCCTGCCCTATTGCTAACAGCAGTTACCATTGACGATAATAGTGTCTACTGTGCTCGAAATTGGCGGTGCATATTTTGTGTGAAATGTGTATGTAACAACAGGGACAGCTGAGGCGGAGGGTGCACGAGAGAGCAAGGAGGCTTGCCTTTATTGACTAGTCACTTATTTACTGGCTAATGAGGTACATGCTTTGAGATGTGTATTGTATTTACGATTTAAATAGGTTAGGCAGGGTATGTACAAAGTTTGATTTCTTTTCAAAGCACTCAGGACAAACATTTTAATTTTGCTGTTATCATACAAGGACGTGACTTAGCTACAAGATACAGGTTGCAAGGGTATATACGTAATCTGGATGTTTAACCATTGGAATTAAGGTTGTTTCACTCAAATATAGGCTGGACGTGGCCCGTCTACCGCAATTGGAAAGCTAACGAAATTTCTATTTCAGGACAACAAGACTAGGATCTCGGTCTGTATTGGACGGGAACGAACCTAGGCCTTTGGTCCACGTATCCCAGCTCGGGCACCGTCAACTGGGTCAGGTACGGAGCACGGTGTGCTCATAAATATGTCTCAAAGAAGGGGGCGTGTCAATCCAAATGTGGGTGTAATGTTACAAAAAATGATGCGCAGAATGTCTGCAATGGATAAGAGACTGGGGAAGGTTGATAAAATGGATAAGGCTTTAGCGGTTCTAGGGGCCAAAGTAGATGCCCAGGCCGGTCCATCTGGTAGACCCAAGCGGACGATAGTACCGCCCAAGCCAAGGGGCGTTTTTGTGTCACCACCCAGGCGAGCAAGAAATAAGAGAGTGGGGGGGCAGCCACAGAATATTATTCCCATCCTACCTCCTGCTGGACCAATTGTACCACCACAGGTACCCCCAGCTGCCCCACTCCAGCCACTTCAGGTCCCGGTGCCCGTTCCAGGCCCGGTGCCCCAGTTGCCAGTGGCAGTACCAAATGTGCCAGTAATACCGGCGGCGGCACCACTGCCACCCGTCGCGCCACCACAGGCTCCGGTGCCCCTAGGTGCGGGCCCTTCTCCCACTCCCGCGCCAGGGCCCGTGCCAATAGACCTGGCAGCTCAGGTGGCGGCTATTCTACCTTGGTTAGGGGGGGGTGCGTTGCCGGTCAATACTGCTCTGACAGCGGAGCAACAAACATTGGTGACGCAAATATTGTTGGCTAGTGGTAGGGGCGCAACGCCGCCTGCACCGGTTTCTCCCCAAACAGGTCCAGCCAATGATGGAGGCAGTGCCAAGACTGCGGAAGCAATGTTACCCAACGACAATGGGAATGGTAAGGAGATTGCCCTGCCTTTGCTGGGCGAAGGAACATTGCCCTCTAGGGGTGAGTGCTTAGCACAGCATGTGTCACAGAGTGTAAAGGAATTGATATGGGCCGACAAGTATGTGAACATGTTTTCATTGCTGATAGATAACAGGGAATGGGAATATGCAAAATCGCAGAAGGAAATGTTTTTGCCCAGTGAATGGAGAGCGAAGCTGTACAAGTTTAGGGTGGAAGAAAATCTCATCAACTGGCTGAGGGGTTTTGCAGTGTTCGGCGCAGTAATGGGCGAACGTTTTAAGGGGATGCAACCAGCCATGAACTGCTACCAAAGTAGGATAACAATGTTCCATGAGAATCATGCAGGGGATGTGTGGAAGGAATATGATGTCGCGTTCAGAAAGTCCAAAGAATTTGATAAAACTTTATCATGGGACAAGGTAGACTCTATCTCATGGCACAATCAATTCGAGAAGGGTCAGGGGGCAAGCACAAGCACAAATGCGGGTAGAGGTTATTTCCCCAGGCCGCAGCAGGCTTTTCAACAGCCCTTTCGATCAGCACCGGGAGGGGAGGCGGCCCAAAAGCAGAGAGCAAATGGAGGGGCAAAGGGGGTATGTTGGGACTTCAATAGGCGGACATGCAACAGGGCACCAGGTACCTGTAAGTTCAGGCACGCATGTAGCGTATGTGGCCACACGTCCCACCCCGAAACAACATGCCGAAATAAAACTGGGGGTGCAGGAAGCAGGGGTAGGAAGAAACCTGAATAGGAAGATCCACCCGCTAATAGCACATTCACCCATCCAGCTGTCAGCATTGATCCCCTGGTTGAATAGGTACCCGAATCACACATCTGCTAGACTATTACAAGAGGGTTTCACACATGGTTTTCGAATTCCTGCTGGGGGGTATGTCGGGAGACCACAGTGTAGGAATCAGCTATCAGTCCTTGCCAATCCGACAGTGGTGTCAACAAAAATAGCTAAAGAAGTGCGTTTGGGGAGGGTAGCAGGACCATTTCACGTCATTCCCACGCAGAATTTTGTGTGCTCTCCTCTGGGGGTGGTGCCTAAGAAAGAACTAGGGGAATTTAGGCTCATCCACAACTTATCCGCACCAAGGGGGGCATCATTGAATGATGCTATTGATGACACAATTTGCTCTGTGAAGTATGCGTCCTTCGATCAGGCAGCGGGCATGCTGAGGAGTTTGGGCGCAGGTACAATGATGGCTAAGTCAGACATTGAGTCAGCCTTTAGACTACTCCCGGTTCATCCAGAGGACCAGCACCTGCTGGGTTTCTCCTTTCAGGGAAAGTACTACGTGGATAAGTGTATGCCCATGGGTTGCTCAATTTCATGTGCTTATTTTGAACAGTTTAGCTCCTTTTTGGAATGGGCATTAAGACAACATACGGGTCACCAATGGGTGATGCACTACCTGGATGACTTTCTTTTTCTGGGCCCGGCGGGTTCACGGGAGTGTGCGTTGGCATTGCAGGAATTTTGCGTGCTCATGCGCTCTTTCGGGGTCCCGTTGGCGCAGGGGAAGACAGTTGGACCAGTGACATGCCTGGAATTTCTAGGCATCGAACTGGATTCTGTGGAGGGGTGTTTTAGATTACCAGCAGAAAAGATCCAAAAATTCAAACAGACTCTAGGACTGTGCTTACAAGCGAAGAAGGTGAATTTAGGGCTGTTGCAGCAGACAGTGGGACAGTTGAATTTTGCGTTGAGAGTAATTCCTATGGCTCGCCCATTTTCACGCTCAATTGCACAGGCCATGAGGGGTCTTCGTGAAAAACATCACCGGACACGGCTGTCTGCTGAGGTGCGCCAGGACATGCGGATATGGATGGCATTCCTGGCGGATTTCAATGGAAGAGTGCTGTGGGGTGCACCTACGGTGTCTTCGGCGGACATTGGTTTATGGACCGATGCGGCGGGCAGTGTGGGGTTTGGTGCCATCCTTGGCAAGAAATGGGTGGCGCAGAAGTGGCCCGCCTGGTGGGAGGAGAGCGGGCTGACGGTGAACATTGGTTTCCTCGAGCTCTTCCCAATCTGGGTGGCACTGAAAGTCTGGCCCGAGGAACTGGCCAACAGATCGGTAATATTCTGGTCAGACAATATGTCAGTGGTTGAATGCATCAACCAACAAGCTGCAAGGTGTCCACTCATTTTACGCTTGATAAAAGAGATTGTATTGTGTTGCATGACAAGGAATGTACTTTTCAGAGCAAAACATGTCCCAGGCGTGTTAAACAATGCAGCTGATGCCCTTTCTCGCTTTAAGATGCAGGTGTTCAGGGATCACTTGCCGGAGGCAGAGACAGCGCCAGCCCAATTCCCGGCGATTCTCTGGCAAATTGGTGCCCCCAACTACATGACCTCGTGGCAGCCAGCCTAGCACCCAAGACCAGGACGGCATACGAAGGGGCGTTCAGGTCTTACTGTCACTTTCTGGGACAAGGCTGGGAGAGTAGTTGGACTAGGGAGGCGAGCTTCAATGAGTATTTGGGCAGCTTACACAAGGAAGGGCGCACGGTGGCAACAGCCAACAGGCACAAGGCCGCTATCTCCTTTTTCGCACGGGCACGGGGGGGCAGGGACCCTACACACAGCTTTCAGGCCCACAGGGCATTAAAAGGATGGCGGCGCATGCAGCCCCCCTCCATAGATTCCAGGAAACCCATAGGTTTTGAACGTCTGTCAGCTGTTCTCCTCGCGCTGCCGGACACATGTAGCTCTACGTCTGAGGTGGGCCTATTTAAAGCTGCTTTCTCGTTAGCCTTCTATGGGGCATTCAGGGTAGGTGAACTCGTGGCGGCCAACAAAGGTGATAAGATAGGCGGCCTTCAGCTGCAGGATATCAGCATAAGGGGCGACACTATGTGGATCAGCATCAGGAAATCTAAAACTGATCAGAACGCTAGGGGCCAAAGTTTGGCGTTACATCGGGCAAGGAACAATCCCTGCTGCCCGGTGACGCATGTGGAGGATCTAATAAGACAGCGGGCACAGGAGTGTGTGGGGTCACTGCTAATGCATGTGGATGGGACTCCTCTGACCAGGTTTCAGTTCCAGAGGGTACTAGCCATGAGCATGGCAAAAGCGGGTTATAATCACAGAGAGTTTGGGACACACTCTTTCCGGATAGGGGCAGCCACAGAAGCAACAGCTAGGGGTTTGACCACAAAGAGTGTGCAAAGAATTGGGAGATGGTCCTCAAGCGCTTATAAACGCTACGTGCGGTTGCACATGTTGTGAGAGCTGCCGCCATGTGGAGTATTGCTAATACCTGCTGTTTTTCTGGTTATTTACAGTTTCACGGGCCTGTGACGCAGGACGGAAACTACCCATGGAGCATCAAGACAACTTTACTACAGCATGGAGGGACCAGGAGGACAGACAGAAGACCGTAGTCATTTGGGTAGTGGGGCATTCATATGTCAAACGTGCTAACAAAATTTTTCTTGCAGGTTCAGGCAAACAAAGGGTGGAAAGTAGGGGGTGCAGGGTCTCCTTCCATGGCAGGGGGGGGCTCCGCCTCAATCAGTTCAGGGACTATATGTCGGACTTACTAGCGCGACATACTACACCACCCTCGGCGGTAATACTTCACTTAGGGGGAAATGATCTGGCAGGTCTGGGCAGAAGGGTCCTCCTGGAAGAAATTATATCTGCAGCGGGTTGGCTAGCAAAGCGGTTACCAGGTAGTGTTGTAGTATGGTCACAACTGATACCAAGGATGCAATGGAGGGGGGGAAACTCAGTCAGCGCGTTGAACAGCTCGTTAAAGAGGGTCAACAACAAGCTGGACAGGTTATTTAGGACTCCGGTCTTACAGACCATCCCTCACGGTTGCATTTGGGGGGAACACTTCTACCTGCGGGATGGGGTGCACTTAACAGAGGAAGGGAATGCCCTTTTTATAAGAAACATCCTGGCATGGGTGGAGGTTTTTGCAGGAAGGGTATGACCTTTCTAGAAGGGGGGAGTTCTGGGGGGGGGCCAGATAGTCGGTTAACTACCTGGCCTGTGGCGGTAAGGTCATTAATCGGTGAGCAGCATTTTAAGGTCCTTACGGGGGGGGCGGACCCATTCACGAAAGGGGCCGCCCGCGGGAGGGGCCATTTGGTCTCTCTCAGAACTTCAGGGGCAGGAGATGGTCTCCATTAATTTAAAGGGTGCGGGGGAGGGAGTCTACGCTTTCCTCAGGCTGGTAGCCACCCCTCACAACACTATGACGTCATTAAGGTGCGCGAGTGTCTGGGCCCTCCTGTTATGGTTAAATGGAGTTCGGGGAGCGCACGTGGGTGTAACGTGCCCTGGGTTGCGCATGCGCATCTTCAACGCGAGAGCGCAGCTGTAAAAGGATCTGACACCGGTTGGCGACCTTGCCGTAGGCCTTTATTAAAGTTATTAAAAAGTTATTAAAAAGTATTGGAAATATTAGAATGCAGTTTAATTTTCAGGATGATTAGATTACGTTAGGAGACACGCTGTATTAGCTATTTGTTAAGGTTAGCCCATCAAACCATGTCGAAACGGATGTCAATCTAATATTCTGAAAAGTGTGCATTTTAATAATTATCAGAAATGTTTATTTGATTAAAATTTTTGATTTGTTTTTATATTTTAATAAATACGGCCAGGGGGGGGGCCCCGTACCCCCCCTTGACTTCCAAAGACCCCCATGTGTTGACTGGTTGAATTGGGTAATTCAGTCAGTGTTCAAGGGGGGAGGTGGCCGGCAGTCCAAGACCATGATACAAGGGGGGGCCAATAGGCCCCCACGCAAGCATGGCGGGGCCCGGTCCCTCCCACAACCCGTCCCCTTCGGGGCCGCGTTCCTCGCCCCCTCGCCCCGGAAGTACTGGTGTGCTTCCGGGGCGAGGGGGCGGGGTCGCGGCGGCGAAGGGGTTAAGAGCCTGGGGAGCGCGGGAAGCGGCCTCTTTGTGCCCGCGCTCCCCAGGCTCGCTCCTCGCCCCACCGTGGGGCCGTTTAATTTTCTTCTTTCTTTTGCAGGTATTGCAGGTTCCTGTGTCGCCTGAATTTTCCCAGGAGCCCAGCAGACCGCCGCGTTGGATCAGAGCGTTGCGAATTGATCGCTGCGGAGGACTCGGTTTTGAAGAAACACAGACCGGCGCCTGTCGAATAGGAAGCGGGAGACCTTGTCGGGTGATCTTGGAGCCGTTGCTGCTGCCGAGCGGTTGCTGCTGGAAGGCGGGAGAACGCGGGACAAAGAGTGAGAGGCGTCACACAGCCGTGCGGTGGAGACCGTTGAAGGAGAGGCAGAACACGAGGTATTTTGCGGGGCGGGGGCAGCGGCAGGAAGGCTTAGCGCACGTCGGGGAAAGCCGGTTTGTAAACGACCCATCACAGCGGTGCAAGTGCTGGGGAAGTTAGTTGGTGAATTTGAAGGAAATGATAAGGAAGGTTCAGCGACCTTATTGAGTGCATTCTTGTCGATTTGCCGGTTTGCCTGCCGTTTTGCTCACGATATTTAACTGCCGGTTTGCCTGCCTTGTTCGCTCACGATATTTAACTGTTACCATAGGCTTAGCGACCTGAGTGATTGCATGCCTGTTTCCCTGCCCTATTGCTAACAGCAGTTACCATTGACGATAATAGTGTCTACTGTGCTCGAAATTGGCGGTGCATATTTTGTGTGAAATGTGTATGTAACAACAGGGACAGCTGAGGCGGAGGGTGCACGAGAGAGCAAGGAGGCTTGCCTTTATTGACTAGTCACTTATTTACTGGCTAATGAGGTACATGCTTTGAGATGTGTATTGTATTTACGATTTAAATAGGTTAGGCAGGGTATGTACAAAGTTTGATTTCTTTTCAAAGCACTCAGGACAAACATTTTAATTTTGCTGTTATCATACAAGGACGTGACTTAGCTACAAGATACAGGTTGCAAGGGTATATACGTAATCTGGATGTTTAACCATTGGAATTAAGGTTGTTTCACTCAAATATAGGCTGGACGTGGCCCGTCTACCGCAATTGGAAAGCTAACGAAATTTCTATTTCAGGACAACAAGACTAGGATCTCGGTCTGTATTGGACGGGAACGAACCTAGGCCTTTGGTCCACGTATCCCAGCTCGGGCACCGTCAACTGGGTCAGGTACGGAGCACGGTGTGCTCATAAATATGTCTCAAAGAAGGGGGCGTGTCAATCCAAATGTGGGTGTAATGTTACAAAAAATGATGCGCAGAATGTCTGCAATGGATAAGAGACTGGGGAAGGTTGATAAAATGGATAAGGCTTTAGCGGTTCTAGGGGCCAAAGTAGATGCCCAGGCCGGTCCATCTGGTAGACCCAAGCGGACGATAGTACCGCCCAAGCCAAGGGGCGTTTTTGTGTCACCACCCAGGCGAGCAAGAAATAAGAGAGTGGGGGGGCAGCCACAGAATATTATTCCCATCCTACCTCCTGCTGGACCAATTGTACCACCACAGGTACCCCCAGCTGCCCCACTCCAGCCACTTCAGGTCCCGGTGCCCGTTCCAGGCCCGGTGCCCCAGTTGCCAGTGGCAGTACCAAATGTGCCAGTAATACCGGCGGCGGCACCACTGCCACCCGTCGCGCCACCACAGGCTCCGGTGCCCCTAGGTGCGGGCCCTTCTCCCACTCCCGCGCCAGGGCCCGTGCCAATAGACCTGGCAGCTCAGGTGGCGGCTATTCTACCTTGGTTAGGGGGGGTGCGTTGCCGGTCAATACTGCTCTGACAGCGGAGCAACAAACATTGGTGACGCAAATATTGTTGGCTAGTGGTAGGGGCGCAACGCCGCCTGCACCGGTTTCTCCCCAAACAGGTCCAGCCAATGATGGAGGCAGTGCCAAGACTGCGGAAGCAATGTTACCCAACGACAATGGGAATGGTAAGGAGATTGCCCTGCCTTTGCTGGGCGAAGGAACATTGCCCTCTAGGGGTGAGTGCTTAGCACAGCATGTGTCACAGAGTGTAAAGGAATTGATATGGGCCGACAAGTATGTGAACATGTTTTCATTGCTGATAGATAACAGGGAATGGGAATATGCAAAATCGCAGAAGGAAATGTTTTTGCCCAGTGAATGGAGAGCGAAGCTGTACAAGTTTAGGGTGGAAGAAAATCTCATCAACTGGCTGAGGGGTTTTGCAGTGTTCGGCGCAGTAATGGGCGAGCGTTTTAAGGGGATGCAACCAGCCATGAACTGCTACCAAAGTAGGATAACAATGTTCCATGAGAATCATGCAGGGGATGTGTGGAAGGAATATGATGTCGCGTTCAGAAAGTCCAAAGAATTTGATAAAACTTTATCATGGGACAAGGTAGACTCTATCTCATGGCACAATCAATTCGAGAAGGGTCAGGGGGCAAGCACAAGCACAAATGCGGGTAGAGGTTATTTCCCCAGGCCGCAGCAGGCTTTTCAACAGCCCTTTCGATCAGCACCGGGAGGGGAGGCGGCCCAAAAGCAGAGAGCAAATGGAGGGGCAAAGGGGGTATGTTGGGACTTCAATAGGCGGACATGCAACAGGGCACCAGGTACCTGTAAGTTCAGGCACGCATGTAGCGTATGTGGCCACACGTCCCACCCCGAAACAACATGCCGAAATAAAACTGGGGGTGCAGGAAGCAGGGGTAGGAAGAAACCTGAATAGGAAGATCCACCCGCTAATAGCACATTCACCCATCCAGCTGTCAGCATTGATCCCCTGGTTGAATAGGTACCCGAATCACACATCTGCTAGACTATTACAAGAGGGTTTCACACATGGTTTTCGAATTCCTGCTGGGGGGTATGTCGGGAGACCACAGTGTAGGAATCAGCTATCAGTCCTTGCCAATCCGACAGTGGTGTCAACAAAAATAGCTAAAGAAGTGCGTTTGGGGAGGGTAGCAGGACCATTTCACGTCATTCCCACGCAGAATTTTGTGTGCTCTCCTCTGGGGGTGGTGCCTAAGAAAGAACTAGGGGAATTTAGGCTCATCCACAACTTATCCGCACCAAGGGGGGCATCATTGAATGATGCTATTGATGACACAATTTGCTCTGTGAAGTATGCGTCCTTCGATCAGGCAGCGGGCATGCTGAGGAGTTTGGGCGCAGGTACAATGATGGCTAAGTCAGACATTGAGTCAGCCTTTAGACTACTCCCGGTTCATCCAGAGGGTTTCTCCTTTCAGGGAAAGTACTACGTGGATAAGTGTATGCCCATGGGTTGCTCAATTTCATGTGCTTATTTTGAACAGTTTAGCTCCTTTTTGGAATGGGCATTAAGACAACATACGGGTCACCAATGGGTGATGCACTACCTGGATGACTTTCTTTTTCTGGGCCCGGCGGGTTCACGGGAGTGTGCGTTGGCATTGCAGGAATTTTGCGTGCTCATGCGCTCTTTCGGGGTCCCGTTGGCGCAGGGGAAGACAGTTGGACCAGTGACATGCCTGGAATTTCTAGGCATCGAACTGGATTCTGTGGAGGGGTGTTTTAGATTACCAGCAGAAAAGATCCAAAAATTCAAACAGACTCTAGGACTGTGCTTACAAGCGAAGAAGGTGAATTTAGGGCTGTTGCAGCAGACAGTGGGACAGTTGAATTTTGCGTTGAGAGTAATTCCTATGGCTCGCCCATTTTCACGCTCAATTGCACAGGCCATGAGGGGTCTTCGTGAAAAACATCACCGGACACGGCTGTCTGCTGAGGTGCGCCAGGACATGCGGATATGGATGGCATTCCTGGCGGATTTCAATGGAAGAGTGCTGTGGGGTGCACCTACGGTGTCTTCGGCGGACATTGGTTTATGGACCGATGCGGCGGGCAGTGTGGGGTTTGGTGCCATCCTTGGCAAGAAATGGGTGGCGCAGAAGTGGCCCGCCTGGTGGGAGGAGAGCGGGCTGACGGTGAACATTGGTTTCCTCGAGCTCTTCCCAATCTGGGTGGCACTGAAAGTCTGGCCCGAGGAACTGGCCAACAGATCGGTAATATTCTGGTCAGACAATATGTCAGTGGTTGAATGCATCAACCAACAAGCTGCAAGGTGTCCACTCATTTTACGCTTGATAAAAGAGATTGTATTGTGTTGCATGACAAGGAATGTACTTTTCAGAGCAAAACATGTCCCAGGCGTGTTAAACAATGCAGCTGATGCCCTTTCTCGCTTTAAGATGCAGGTGTTCAGGGATCACTTGCCGGAGGCAGAGACAGCGCCAGCCCAATTCCCGGCGATTCTCTGGCAAATTGGTGCCCCCAACTACATGACCTCGTGGCAGCCAGCCTAGCACCCAAGACCAGGACGGCATACGAAGGGGCGTTCAGGTCTTACTGTCACTTTCTGGGACAAGGCTGGGAGAGTAGTTGGACTAGGGAGGCGAGCTTCAATGAGTATTTGGGCAGCTTACACAAGGAAGGGCGCACGGTGGCAACAGCCAACAGGCACAAGGCCGCTATCTCCTTTTTCGCACGGGCACGGGGGGGCAGGGACCCTACACACAGCTTTCAGGCCCACAGGGCATTAAAAGGATGGCGGCGCATGCAGCCCCCCTCCATAGATTCCAGGAAACCCATAGGTTTTGAACGTCTGTCAGCTGTTCTCCTCGCGCTGCCGGACACATGTAGCTCTACGTCTGAGGTGGGCCTATTTAAAGCTGCTTTCTCGTTAGCCTTCTATGGGGCATTCAGGGTAGGTGAACTCGTGGCGGCCAACAAAGGTGATAAGATAGGCGGCCTTCAGCTGCAGGATATCAGCATAAGGGGCGACACTATGTGGATCAGCATCAGGAAATCTAAAACTGATCAGAACGCTAGGGGCCAAAGTTTGGCGTTACATCGGGCAAGGAACAATCCCTGCTGCCCGGTGACGCATGTGGAGGATCTAATAAGACAGCGGGCACAGGAGTGTGTGGGGTCACTGCTAATGCATGTGGATGGGACTCCTCTGACCAGGTTTCAGTTCCAGAGGGTACTAGCCATGAGCATGGCAAAAGCGGGTTATAATCACAGAGAGTTTGGGACACACTCTTTCCGGATAGGGGCAGCCACAGAAGCAACAGCTAGGGGTTTGACCACAAAGAGTGTGCAAAGAATTGGGAGATGGTCCTCAAGCGCTTATAAACGCTACGTGCGGTTGCACATGTTGTGAGAGCTGCCGCCATGTGGAGTATTGCTAATACCTGCTGTTTTTCTGGTTATTTACAGTTTCACGGGCCTGTGACGCAGGACGGAAACTACCCATGGAGCATCAAGACAACTTTACTACAGCATGGAGGGACCAGGAGGACAGACAGAAGACCGTAGTCATTTGGGTAGTGGGGCATTCATATGTCAAACGTGCTAACAAAATTTTTCTTGCAGGTTCAGGCAAACAAAGGGTGGAAAGTAGGGGGTGCAGGGTCTCCTTCCATGGCAGGGGGGGGCTCCGCCTCAATCAGTTCAGGGACTATATGTCGGACTTACTAGCGCGACATACTACACCACCCTCGGCGGTAATACTTCACTTAGGGGGAAATGATCTGGCAGGTCTGGGCAGAAGGGTCCTCCTGGAAGAAATTATATCTGCAGCGGGTTGGCTAGCAAAGCGGTTACCAGGTAGTGTTGTAGTATGGTCACAACTGATACCAAGGATGCAATGGAGGGGGGGAAACTCAGTCAGCGCGTTGAACAGCTCGTTAAAGAGGGTCAACAACAAGCTGGACAGGTTATTTAGGACTCCGGTCTTACAGACCATCCCTCACGGTTGCATTTGGGGGGAACACTTCTACCTGCGGGATGGGGTGCACTTAACAGAGGAAGGGAATGCCCTTTTTATAAGAAACATCCTGGCATGGGTGGAGGTTTTTGCAGGAAGGGTATGACCTTTCTAGAAGGGGGGAGTTCTGGGGGGGGGCCAGATAGTCGGTTAACTACCTGGCCTGTGGCGGTAAGGTCATTAATCGGTGAGCAGCATTTTAAGGTCCTTACGGGGGGGGCGGACCCATTCACGAAAGGGGCCGCCCGCGGGAGGGGCCATTTGGTCTCTCTCAGAACTTCAGGGGCAGGAGATGGTCTCCATTAATTTAAAGGGTGCGGGGGAGGGAGTCTACGCTTTCCTCAGGCTGGTAGCCACCCCTCACAACACTATGACGTCATTAAGGTGCGCGAGTGTCTGGGCCCTCCTGTTATGGTTAAATGGAGTTCGGGGAGCGCACGTGGGTGTAACGTGCCCTGGGTTGCGCATGCGCATCTTCAACGCGAGAGCGCAGCTGTAAAAGGATCTGACACCGGTTGGCGACCTTGCCGTAGGCCTTTATTAAAGTTATTAAAAAGTTATTAAAAAGTATTGGAAATATTAGAATGCAGTTTAATTTTCAGGATGATTAGATTACGTTAGGAGACACGCTGTATTAGCTATTTGTTAAGGTTAGCCCATCAAACCATGTCGAAACGGATGTCAATCTAATATTCTGAAAAGTGTGCATTTTAATAATTATCAGAAATGTTTATTTGATTAAAATTTTTGATTTGTTTTTATATTTTAATAAATACGGCCAGGGGGGGGGCCCCGTACCCCCCCTTGACTTCCAAAGACCCCCATGTGTTGACTGGTTGAATTGGGTAATTCAGTCAGTGTTCAAGGGGGGAGGTGGCCGGCAGTCCAAGACCATGATACAAGGGGGGGCCAATAGGCCCCCACGCAAGCATGGCGGGGCCCGGTCCCTCCCACAACCCGTCCCCTTCGGGGCCGCGTTCCTCGCCCCCTCGCCCCGGAAGTACTGGTGTGCTTCCGGGGCGAGGGGGCGGGGTCGCGGCGGCGAAGGGGTTAAGAGCCTGGGGGGCGCGGGAAGCGGCCTCTTTGTGCCCGCGCTCCCCAGGCTCGCTCCTCGCCCCACCATGGGGCCGTTTAATTTTCTTCTTTCTTTTGCAGGTATTGCAGGTTCCTGTGTCGCCTGAATTTTCCCAGGAGCCCAGCAGACCGCCGCGTTGGATCAGAGCGTTGCGAATTGATCGCTGCGGAGGACTCGGTTTTGAAGAAACACAGACCGGCGCCTGTCGAATAGGAAGCGGGAGACCTTGTCGGGTGATCTTGGAGCCGTTGCTGCTGCCGAGCGGTTGCTGCTGGAAGGCGGGAGAACGCGGGACAAAGAGTGAGAGGCGTCACACAGCCGTGCGGTGGAGACCGTTGAAGGAGAGGCAGAACACGAGGTATTTTGCGGGGCGGGGGCAGCGGCAGGAAGGCTTAGCGCACGTCGGGGAAAGCCGGTTTGTAAACGACCCATCACAGCGGTGCAAGTGCTGGGGAAGTTAGTTGGTGAATTTGAAGGAAATGATAAGGAAGGTTCAGCGACCTTATTGAGTGCATTCTTGTCGATTTGCCGGTTTGCCTGCCGTTTTGCTCACGATATTTAACTGCCGGTTTGCCTGCCTTGTTCGCTCACGATATTTAACTGTTACCATAGGCTTAGCGACCTGAGTGATTGCATGCCTGTTTCCCTGCCCTATTGCTAACAGCAGTTACCATTGACGATAATAGTGTCTACTGTGCTCGAAATTGGCGGTGCATATTTTGTGTGAAATGTGTATGTAACAACAGGGACAGCTGAGGCGGAGGGTGCACGAGAGAGCAAGGAGGCTTGCCTTTATTGACTAGTCACTTATTTACTGGCTAATGAGGTACATGCTTTGAGATGTGTATTGTATTTACGATTTAAATAGGTTAGGCAGGGTATGTACAAAGTTTGATTTCTTTTCAAAGCACTCAGGACAAACATTTTAATTTTGCTGTTATCATACAAGGACGTGACTTAGCTACAAGATACAGGTTGCAAGGGTATATACGTAATCTGGATGTTTAACCATTGGAATTAAGGTTGTTTCACTCAAATATAGGCTGGACGTGGCCCGTCTACCGCAATTGGAAAGCTAACGAAATTTCTATTTCAGGACAACAAGACTAGGATCTCGGTCTGTATTGGACGGGAACGAACCTAGGCCTTTGGTCCACGTATCCCAGCTCGGGCACCGTCAACTGGGTCAGGTACGGAGCACGGTGTGCTCATAAATATGTCTCAAAGAAGGGGGCGTGTCAATCCAAATGTGGGTGTAATGTTACAAAAAATGATGCGCAGAATGTCTGCAATGGATAAGAGACTGGGGAAGGTTGATAAAATGGATAAGGCTTTAGCGGTTCTAGGGGCCAAAGTAGATGCCCAGGCCGGTCCATCTGGTAGACCCAAGCGGACGATAGTACCGCCCAAGCCAAGGGGCGTTTTTGTGTCACCACCCAGGCGAGCAAGAAATAAGAGAGTGGGGGGGCAGCCACAGAATATTATTCCCATCCTACCTCCTGCTGGACCAATTGTACCACCACAGGTACCCCCAGCTGCCCCACTCCAGCCACTTCAGGTCCCGGTGCCCGTTCCAGGCCCGGTGCCCCAGTTGCCAGTGGCAGTACCAAATGTGCCAGTAATACCGGCGGCGGCACCACTGCCACCCGTCGCACCACCACAGGCTCCGGTGCCCCTAGGTGCGGGCCCTTCTCCCACTCCCGCGCCAGGGCCCGTGCCAATAGACCTGGCAGCTCAGGTGGCGGCTATTCTACCTTGGTTAGGGGGGGGTGCGTTGCCGGTCAATACTGCTCTGACAGCGGAGCAACAAACATTGGTGACGCAAATATTGTTGGCTAGTGGTAGGGGCGCAACGCCGCCTGCACCGGTTTCTCCCCAAACAGGTCCAGCCAATGATGGAGGCAGTGCCAAGACTGCGGAAGCAATGTTACCCAACGACAATGGGAATGGTAAGGAGATTGCCCTGCCTTTGCTGGGCGAAGGAACATTGCCCTCTAGGGGTGAGTGCTTAGCACAGCATGTGTCACAGAGTGTAAAGGAATTGATATGGGCCGACAAGTATGTGAACATGTTTTCATTGCTGATAGATAACAGGGAATGGGAATATGCAAAATCGCAGAAGGAAATGTTTTTGCCCAGTGAATGGAGAGCGAAGCTGTACAAGTTTAGGGTGGAAGAAAATCTCATCAACTGGCTGAGGGGTTTTGCAGTGTTCGGCGCAGTAATGGGCGAACGTTTTAAGGGGATGCAACCAGCCATGAACTGCTACCAAAGTAGGATAACAATGTTCCATGAGAATCATGCAGGGGATGTGTGGAAGGAATATGATGTCGCGTTCAGAAAGTCCAAAGAATTTGATAAAACTTTATCATGGGACAAGGTAGACTCTATCTCATGGCACAATCAATTCGAGAAGGGTCAGGGGGCAAGCACAAGCACAAATGCGGGTAGAGGTTATTTCCCCAGGCCGCAGCAGGCTTTTCAACAGCCCTTTCGATCAGCACCGGGAGGGGAGGCGGCCCAAAAGCAGAGAGCAAATGGAGGGGCAAAGGGGGTATGTTGGGACTTCAATAGGCGGACATGCAACAGGGCACCAGGTACCTGTAAGTTCAGGCACGCATGTAGCGTATGTGGCCACACGTCCCACCCCGAAACAACATGCCGAAATAAAACTGGGGGTGCAGGAAGCAGGGGTAGGAAGAAACCTGAATAGGAAGATCCACCCGCTAATAGCACATTCACCCATCCAGCTGTCAGCATTGATCCCCTGGTTGAATAGGTACCCGAATCACACATCTGCTAGACTATTACAAGAGGGTTTCACACATGGTTTTCGAATTCCTGCTGGGGGGTATGTCGGGAGACCACAGTGTAGGAATCAGCTATCAGTCCTTGCCAATCCGACAGTGGTGTCAACAAAAATAGCTAAAGAAGTGCGTTTGGGGAGGGTAGCAGGACCATTTCACGTCATTCCCACGCAGAATTTTGTGTGCTCTCCTCTGGGGGTGGTGCCTAAGAAAGAACTAGGGGAATTTAGGCTCATCCACAACTTATCCGCACCAAGGGGGGCATCATTGAATGATGCTATTGATGACACAATTTGCTCTGTGAAGTATGCGTCCTTCGATCAGGCAGCGGGCATGCTGAGGAGTTTGGGCGCAGGTACAATGATGGCTAAGTCAGACATTGAGTCAGCCTTTAGACTACTCCCGGTTCATCCAGAGGACCAGCACCTGCTGGGTTTCTCCTTTCAGGGAAAGTACTACGTGGATAAGTGTATGCCCATGGGTTGCTCAATTTCATGTGCTTATTTTGAACAGTTTAGCTCCTTTTTGGAATGGGCATTAAGACAACATACGGGTCACCAATGGGTGATGCACTACCTGGATGACTTTCTTTTTCTGGGCCCGGCGGGTTCACGGGAGTGTGCGTTGGCATTGCAGGAATTTTGCGTGCTCATGCGCTCTTTCGGGGTCCCGTTGGCGCAGGGGAAGACAGTTGGACCAGTGACATGCCTGGAATTTCTAGGCATCGAACTGGATTCTGTGGAGGGGTGTTTTAGATTACCAGCAGAAAAGATCCAAAAATTCAAACAGACTCTAGGACTGTGCTTACAAGCGAAGAAGGTGAATTTAGGGCTGTTGCAGCAGACAGTGGGACAGTTGAATTTTGCGTTGAGAGTAATTCCTATGGCTCGCCCATTTTCACGCTCAATTGCACAGGCCATGAGGGGTCTTCGTGAAAAACATCACCGGACACGGCTGTCTGCTGAGGTGCGCCAGGACATGCGGATATGGATGGCATTCCTGGCGGATTTCAATGGAAGAGTGCTGTGGGGTGCACCTACGGTGTCTTCGGCGGACATTGGTTTATGGACCGATGCGGCGGGCAGTGTGGGGTTTGGTGCCATCCTTGGCAAGAAATGGGTGGCGCAGAAGTGGCCCGCCTGGTGGGAGGAGAGCGGGCTGATGGTGAACATTGGTTTCCTCGAGCTCTTCCCAATCTGGGTGGCACTGAAAGTCTGGCCCGAGGAACTGGCCAACAGATCGGTAATATTCTGGTCAGACAATATGTCAGTGGTTGAATGCATCAACCAACAAGCTGCAAGGTGTCCACTCATTTTACGCTTGATAAAAGAGATTGTATTGTGTTGCATGACAAGGAATGTACTTTTCAGAGCAAAACATGTCCCAGGCGTGTTAAACAATGCAGCTAATGCCCTTTCTCGCTTTAAGATGCAGGTGTTCAGGGATCACTTGCCGGAGGCAGAGACAGCGCCAGCCCAATTCCCGGCGATTCTCTGGCAAATTGGTGCCCCCAACTACATGACCTCGTGGCAGCCAGCCTAGCACCCAAGACCAGGACGGCATACGAAGGGGCGTTCAGGTCTTACTGTCACTTTCTGGGACAAGGCTGGGAGAGTAGTTGGACTAGGGAGGCGAGCTTCAATGAGTATTTGGGCAGCTTACACAAGGAAGGGCGCACGGTGGCAACAGCCAACAGGCACAAGGCCGCTATCTCCTTTTTCGCACGGGCACGGGGGGGCAGGGACCCTACACACAGCTTTCAGGCCCACAGGGCATTAAAAGGATGGCGGCGCATGCAGCCCCCCTCCATAGATTCCAGGAAACCCATAGGTTTTGAACGTCTGTCAGCTGTTCTCCTCGCGCTGCCGGACACATGTAGCTCTACGTCTGAGGTGGGCCTATTTAAAGCTGCTTTCTCGTTAGCCTTCTATGGGGCATTCAGGGTAGGTGAACTCGTGGCGGCCAACAAAGGTGATAAGATAGGCGGCCTTCAGCTGCAGGATATCAGCATAAGGGGCGACACTATGTGGATCAGCATCAGGAAATCTAAAACTGATCAGAACGCTAGGGGCCAAAGTTTGGCGTTACATCGGGCAAGGAACAATCCCTGCTGCCCGGTGACGCATGTGGAGGATCTAATAAGACAGCGGGCACAGGAGTGTGTGGGGTCACTGCTAATGCATGTGGATGGGACTCCTCTGACCAGGTTTCAGTTCCAGAGGGTACTAGCCATGAGCATGGCAAAAGCGGGTTATAATCACAGAGAGTTTGGGACACACTCTTTCCGGATAGGGGCAGCCACAGAAGCAACAGCTAGGGGTTTGACCACAAAGAGTGTGCAAAGAATTGGGAGATGGTCCTCAAGCGCTTATAAACGCTACGTGCGGTTGCACATGTTGTGAGAGCTGCCGCCATGTGGAGTATTGCTAATACCTGCTGTTTTTCTGGTTATTTACAGTTTCACGGGCCTGTGACGCAGGACGGAAACTACCCATGGAGCATCAAGACAACTTTACTACAGCATGGAGGGACCAGGAGGACAGACAGAAGACCGTAGTCATTTGGGTAGTGGGGCATTCATATGTCAAACGTGCTAACAAAATTTTTCTTGCAGGTTCAGGCAAACAAAGGGTGGAAAGTAGGGGGTGCAGGGTCTCCTTCCATGGCAGGGGGGGGCTCCGCCTCAATCAGTTCAGGGACTATATGTCGGACTTACTAGCGCGACATACTACACCACCCTCGGCGGTAATACTTCACTTAGGGGGAAATGATCTGGCAGGTCTGGGCAGAAGGGTCCTCCTGGAAGAAATTATATCTGCAGCGGGTTGGCTAGCAAAGCGGTTACCAGGTAGTGTTGTAGTATGGTCACAACTGATACCAAGGATGCAATGGAGGGGGGGAAACTCAGTCAGCGCGTTGAACAGCTCGTTAAAGAGGGTCAACAACAAGCTGGACAGGTTATTTAGGACTCCGGTCTTACAGACCATCCCTCACGGTTGCATTTGGGGGGAACACTTCTACCTGCGGGATGGGGTGCACTTAACAGAGGAAGGGAATGCCCTTTTTATAAGAAACATCCTGGCATGGGTGGAGGTTTTTGCAGGAAGGGTATGACCTTTCTAGAAGGGGGGAGTTCTGGGGGGGGGCCAGATAGTCGGTTAACTACCTGGCCTGTGGCGGTAAGGTCATTAATCGGTGAGCAGCATTTTAAGGTCCTTACGGGGGGGGCGGACCCATTCACGAAAGGGGCCGCCCGCGGGAGGGGCCATTTGGTCTCTCTCAGAACTTCAGGGGCAGGAGATGGTCTCCATTAATTTAAAGGGTGCGGGGGAGGGAGTCTACGCTTTCCTCAGGCTGGTAGCCACCCCTCACAACACTATGACGTCATTAAGGTGCGCGAGTGTCTGGGCCCTCCTGTTATGGTTAAATGGAGTTCGGGGAGCGCACGTGGGTGTAACGTGCCCTGGGTTGCGCATGCGCATCTTCAACGCGAGAGCGCAGCTGTAAAAGGATCTGACACCGGTTGGCGACCTTGCCGTAGGCCTTTATTAAAGTTATTAAAAAGTTATTAAAAAGTATTGGAAATATTAGAATGCAGTTTAATTTTCAGGATGATTAGATTACGTTAGGAGACACGCTGTATTAGCTATTTGTTAAGGTTAGCCCATCAAACCATGTCGAAACGGATGTCAATCTAATATTCTGAAAAGTGTGCATTTTAATAATTATCAGAAATGTTTATTTGATTAAAATTTTTGATTTGTTTTTATATTTTAATAAATACGGCCAGGGGGGGGGGCCCCGTACCCCCCCTTGACTTCCAAAGACCCCCATGTGTTGACTGGTTGAATTGGGTAATTCAGTCAGTGTTCAAGGGGGGAGGTGGCCGGCAGTCCAAGACCATGATACAAGGGGGGGCCAATAGGCCCCCACGCAAGCATGGCGGGGCCCGGTCCCTCCCACAACCCGTCCCCTTCGGGGCCGCGTTCCTCGCCCCCTCGCCCCGGAAGTACTGGTGTGCTTCCGGGGCGAGGGGGCGGGGTCGCGGCGGCGAAGGGGTTAAGAGCCTGGGGAGCGCGGGAAGCGGCCTCTTTGTGCCCGCGCTCCCCAGGCTCGCTCCTCGCCCCACCGTGGGGCCGTTTAATTTTCTTCTTTCTTTTGCAGGTATTGCAGGTTCCTGTGTCGCCTGAATTTTCCCAGGAGCCCAGCAGACCGCCGCGTTGGATCAGAGCGTTGCGAATTGATCGCTGCGGAGGACTCGGTTTTGAAGAAACACAGACCGGCGCCTGTCGAATAGGAAGCGGGAGACCTTGTCGGGTGATCTTGGAGCCGTTGCTGCTGCCGAGCGGTTGCTGCTGGAAGGCGGGAGAACGCGGGACAAAGAGTGAGAGGCGTCACACAGCCGTGCGGTGGAGACCGTTGAAGGAGAGGCAGAACACGAGGTATTTTGCGGGGCGGGGGCAGCGGCAGGAAGGCTTAGCGCACGTCGGGGAAAGCCGGTTTGTAAACGACCCATCACAGCGGTGCAAGTGCTGGGGAAGTTAGTTGGTGAATTTGAAGGAAATGATAAGGAAGGTTCAGCGACCTTATTGAGTGCATTCTTGTCGATTTGCCGGTTTGCCTGCCGTTTTGCTCACGATATTTAACTGCCGGTTTGCCTGCCTTGTTCGCTCACGATATTTAACTGTTACCATAGGCTTAGCGACCTGAGTGATTGCATGCCTGTTTCCCTGCCCTATTGCTAACAGCAGTTACCATTGACGATAATAGTGTCTACTGTGCTCGAAATTGGCGGTGCATATTTTGTGTGAAATGTGTATGTAACAACAGGGACAGCTGAGGCGGAGGGTGCACGAGAGAGCAAGGAGGCTTGCCTTTATTGACTAGTCACTTATTTACTGGCTAATGAGGTACATGCTTTGAGATGTGTATTGTATTTACGATTTAAATAGGTTAGGCAGGGTATGTACAAAGTTTGATTTCTTTTCAAAGCACTCAGGACAAACATTTTAATTTTGCTGTTATCATACAAGGACGTGACTTAGCTACAAGATACAGGTTGCAAGGGTATATACGTAATCTGGATGTTTAACCATTGGAATTAAGGTTGTTTCACTCAAATATAGGCTGGACGTGGCCCGTCTACCGCAATTGGAAAGCTAACGAAATTTCTATTTCAGGACAACAAGACTAGGATCTCGGTCTGTATTGGACGGGAACGAACCTAGGCCTTTGGTCCACGTATCCCAGCTCGGGCACCGTCAACTGGGTCAGGTACGGAGCACGGTGTGCTCATAAATATGTCTCAAAGAAGGGGGCGTGTCAATCCAAATGTGGGTGTAATGTTACAAAAAATGATGCGCAGAATGTCTGCAATGGATAAGAGACTGGGGAAGGTTGATAAAATGGATAAGGCTTTAGCGGTTCTAGGGGCCAAAGTAGATGCCCAGGCCGGTCCATCTGGTAGACCCAAGCGGACGATAGTACCGCCCAAGCCAAGGGGCGTTTTTGTGTCACCACCCAGGCGAGCAAGAAATAAGAGAGTGGGGGGGCAGCCACAGAATATTATTCCCATCCTACCTCCTGCTGGACCAATTGTACCACCACAGGTACCCCCAGCTGCCCCACTCCAGCCACTTCAGGTCCCGGTGCCCGTTCCAGGCCCGGTGCCCCAGTTGCCAGTGGCAGTACCAAATGTGCCAGTAATACCGGCGGCGGCACCACTGCCACCCGTCGCGCCACCACAGGCTCCGGTGCCCCTAGGTGCGGGCCCTTCTCCCACTCCCGCGCCAGGGCCCGTGCCAATAGACCTGGCAGCTCAGGTGGCGGCTATTCTACCTTGGTTAGGGGGGGGTGCGTTGCCGGTCAATACTGCTCTGACAGCGGAGCAACAAACATTGGTGACGCAAATATTGTTGGCTAGTGGTAGGGGCGCAACGCCGCCTGCACCGGTTTCTCCCCAAACAGGTCCAGCCAATGATGGAGGCAGTGCCAAGACTGCGGAAGCAATGTTACCCAACGACAATGGGAATGGTAAGGAGATTGCCCTGCCTTTGCTGGGCGAAGGAACATTGCCCTCTAGGGGTGAGTGCTTAGCACAGCATGTGTCACAGAGTGTAAAGGAATTGATATGGGCCGACAAGTATGTGAACATGTTTTCATTGCTGATAGATAACAGGGAATGGGAATATGCAAAATCGCAGAAGGAAATGTTTTTGCCCAGTGAATGGAGAGCGAAGCTGTACAAGTTTAGGGTGGAAGAAAATCTCATCAACTGGCTGAGGGGTTTTGCAGTGTTCGGCGCAGTAATGGGCGAACGTTTTAAGGGGATGCAACCAGCCATGAACTGCTACCAAAGTAGGATAACAATGTTCCATGAGAATCATGCAGGGGATGTGTGGAAGGAATATGATGTCGCGTTCAGAAAGTCCAAAGAATTTGATAAAACTTTATCATGGGACAAGGTAGACTCTATCTCATGGCACAATCAATTCGAGAAGGGTCAGGGGGCAAGCACAAGCACAAATGCGGGTAGAGGTTATTTCCCCAGGCCGCAGCAGGCTTTTCAACAGCCCTTTCGATCAGCACCGGGAGGGGAGGCGGCCCAAAAGCAGAGAGCAAATGGAGGGGCAAAGGGGGTATGTTGGGACTTCAATAGGCGGACATGCAACAGGGCACCAGGTACCTGTAAGTTCAGGCACGCATGTAGCGTATGTGGCCACACGTCCCACCCCGAAACAACATGCCGAAATAAAACTGGGGGTGCAGGAAGCAGGGGTAGGAAGAAACCTGAATAGGAAGATCCACCCGCTAATAGCACATTCACCCATCCAGCTGTCAGCATTGATCCCCTGGTTGAATAGGTACCCGAATCACACATCTGCTAGACTATTACAAGAGGGTTTCACACATGGTTTTCGAATTCCTGCTGGGGGGTATGTCGGGAGACCACAGTGTAGGAATCAGCTATCAGTCCTTGCCAATCCGACAGTGGTGTCAACAAAAATAGCTAAAGAAGTGCGTTTGGGGAGGGTAGCAGGACCATTTCACGTCATTCCCACGCAGAATTTTGTGTGCTCTCCTCTGGGGGTGGTGCCTAAGAAAGAACTAGGGGAATTTAGGCTCATCCACAACTTATCCGCACCAAGGGGGGCATCATTGAATGATGCTATTGATGACACAATTTGCTCTGTGAAGTATGCGTCCTTCGATCAGGCAGCGGGCATGCTGAGGAGTTTGGGCGCAGGTACAATGATGGCTAAGTCAGACATTGAGTCAGCCTTTAGACTACTCCCGGTTCATCCAGAGGACCAGCACCTGCTGGGTTTCTCCTTTCAGGGAAAGTACTACGTGGATAAGTGTATGCCCATGGGTTGCTCAATTTCATGTGCTTATTTTGAACAGTTTAGCTCCTTTTTGGAATGGGCATTAAGACAACATACGGGTCACCAATGGGTGATGCACTACCTGGATGACTTTCTTTTTCTGGGCCCGGCGGGTTCACGGGAGTGTGCGTTGGCATTGCAGGAATTTTGCGTGCTCATGCGCTCTTTCGGGGTCCCGTTGGCGCAGGGGAAGACAGTTGGACCAGTGACATGCCTGGAATTTCTAGGCATCGAACTGGATTCTGTGGAGGGGTGTTTTAGATTACCAGCAGAAAAGATCCAAAAATTCAAACAGACTCTAGGACTGTGCTTACAAGCGAAGAAGGTGAATTTAGGGCTGTTGCAGCAGACAGTGGGACAGTTGAATTTTGCGTTGAGAGTAATTCCTATGGCTCGCCCATTTTCACGCTCAATTGCACAGGCCATGAGGGGTCTTCGTGAAAAACATCACCGGACACGGCTGTCTGCTGAGGTGCGCCAGGACATGCGGATATGGATGGCATTCCTGGCGGATTTCAATGGAAGAGTGCTGTGGGGTGCACCTACGGTGTCTTCGGCGGACATTGGTTTATGGACCGATGCGGCGGGCAGTGTGGGGTTTGGTGCCATCCTTGGCAAGAAATGGGTGGCGCAGAAGTGGCCCGCCTGGTGGGAGGAGAGCGGGCTGACGGTGAACATTGGTTTCCTCGAGCTCTTCCCAATCTGGGTGGCACTGAAAGTCTGGCCCGAGGAACTGGCCAACAGATCGGTAATATTCTGGTCAGACAATATGTCAGTGGTTGAATGCATCAACCAACAAGCTGCAAGGTGTCCACTCATTTTACGCTTGATAAAAGAGATTGTATTGTGTTGCATGACAAGGAATGTACTTTTCAGAGCAAAACATGTCCCAGGCGTGTTAAACAATGCAGCTGATGCCCTTTCTCGCTTTAAGATGCAGGTGTTCAGGGATCACTTGCCGGAGGCAGAGACAGCGCCAGCCCAATTCCCGGCGATTCTCTGGCAAATTGGTGCCCCCAACTACATGACCTCGTGGCAGCCAGCCTAGCACCCAAGACCAGGACGGCATACGAAGGGGCGTTCAGGTCTTACTGTCACTTTCTGGGACAAGGCTGGGAGAGTAGTTGGACTAGGGAGGCGAGCTTCAATGAGTATTTGGGCAGCTTACACAAGGAAGGGCGCACGGTGGCAACAGCCAACAGGCACAAGGCCGCTATCTCCTTTTTCGCACGGGCACGGGGGGGGCAGGGACCCTACACACAGCTTTCAGGCCCACAGGGCATTAAAAGGATGGCGGCGCATGCAGCCCCCCTCCATAGATTCCAGGAAACCCATAGGTTTTGAACGTCTGTCAGCTGTTCTCCTCGCGCTGCCGGACACATGTAGCTCTACGTCTGAGGTGGGCCTATTTAAAGCTGCTTTCTCGTTAGCCTTCTATGGGGCATTCAGGGTAGGTGAACTCGTGGCGGCCAACAAAGGTGATAAGATAGGCGGCCTTCAGCTGCAGGATATCAGCATAAGGGGCGACACTATGTGGATCAGCATCAGGAAATCTAAAACTGATCAGAACGCTAGGGGCCAAAGTTTGGCGTTACATCGGGCAAGGAACAATCCCTGCTGCCCGGTGACGCATGTGGAGGATCTAATAAGACAGCGGGCACAGGAGTGTGTGGGGTCACTGCTAATGCATGTGGATGGGACTCCTCTGACCAGGTTTCAGTTCCAGAGGGTACTAGCCATGAGCATGGCAAAAGCGGGTTATAATCACAGAGAGTTTGGGACACACTCTTTCCGGATAGGGGCAGCCACAGAAGCAACAGCTAGGGGTTTGACCACAAAGAGTGTGCAAAGAATTGGGAGATGGTCCTCAAGCGCTTATAAACGCTACGTGCGGTTGCACATGTTGTGAGAGCTGCCGCCATGTGGAGTATTGCTAATACCTGCTGTTTTTCTGGTTATTTACAGTTTCACGGGCCTGTGACGCAGGACGGAAACTACCCATGGAGCATCAAGACAACTTTACTACAGCATGGAGGGACCAGGAGGACAGACAGAAGACCGTAGTCATTTGGGTAGTGGGGCATTCATATGTCAAACGTGCTAACAAAATTTTTCTTGCAGGTTCAGGCAAACAAAGGGTGGAAAGTAGGGGGTGCAGGGTCTCCTTCCATGGCAGGGGGGGGCTCCGCCTCAATCAGTTCAGGGACTATATGTCGGACTTACTAGCGCGACATACTACACCACCCTCGGCGGTAATACTTCACTTAGGGGGAAATGATCTGGCAGGTCTGGGCAGAAGGGTCCTCCTGGAAGAAATTATATCTGCAGCGGGTTGGCTAGCAAAGCGGTTACCAGGTAGTGTTGTAGTATGGTCACAACTGATACCAAGGATGCAATGGAGGGGGGGAAACTCAGTCAGCGCGTTGAACAGCTCGTTAAAGAGGGTCAACAACAAGCTGGACAGGTTATTTAGGACTCCGGTCTTACAGACCATCCCTCACGGTTGCATTTGGGGGGAACACTTCTACCTGCGGGATGGGGTGCACTTAACAGAGGAAGGGAATGCCCTTTTTATAAGAAACATCCTGGCATGGGTGGAGGTTTTTGCAGGAAGGGTATGACCTTTCTAGAAGGGGGGAGTTCTGGGGGGGGGCCAGATAGTCGGTTAACTACCTGGCCTGTGGCGGTAAGGTCATTAATCGGTGAGCAGCATTTTAAGGTCCTTACGGGGGGGGCGGACCCATTCACGAAAGGGGCCGCCCGCGGGAGGGGCCATTTGGTCTCTCTCAGAACTTCAGGGGCAGGAGATGGTCTCCATTAATTTAAAGGGTGCGGGGGAGGGAGTCTACGCTTTCCTCAGGCTGGTAGCCACCCCTCACAACACTATGACGTCATTAAGGTGCGCGAGTGTCTGGGCCCTCCTGTTATGGTTAAATGGAGTTCGGGGAGCGCACGTGGGTGTAACGTGCCCTGGGTTGCGCATGCGCATCTTCAACGCGAGAGCGCAGCTGTAAAAGGATCTGACACCGGTTGGCGACCTTGCCGTAGGCCTTTATTAAAGTTATTAAAAAGTTATTAAAAAGTATTGGAAATATTAGAATGCAGTTTAATTTTCAGGATGATTAGATTACGTTAGGAGACACGCTGTATTAGCTATTTGTTAAGGTTAGCCCATCATACCATGTCGAAACGGATGTCAATCTAATATTCTGAAAAGTGTGCATTTTAATAATTATCAGAAATGTTTATTTGATTAAAATTTTTGATTTGTTTTTATATTTTAATAAATACGGCCAGGGGGGGGGCCCCGTACCCCCCCTTGACTTCCAAAGACCCCCATGTGTTGACTGGTTGAATTGGGTAATTCAGTCAGTGTTCAAGGGGGGAGGTGGCCGGCAGTCCAAGACCATGCACTTTTGCGTGTTTTTTTTCTTTTTCTTTAAAACTGGCTTCAGGACACACCTGAATAAAGATACATGGCGTGTCCTGTAGCCAGTCTTATTTTCACTTTTTCACCTGCACTGCGTTCCTCACCACAACCTATAACTCACATTGGGTATTTAGTAACCACCCTCCTAGAGTAAAACATCCCTGAGCTCCTCCCTCTCAGCGCGGGGGCTGTAGCCAGCATCATGACTAGGCTTCATCGTGTGTGGAGGTTCCCCAATGATGACGCGTGCCACCGTTGGTGGGTGAGGGAAACCGTCCTTTAAAGGGACGCCTTTTTTGAGTCGGTGTTCTCCCCTTTAGGCTAAAACTTTATTTCTTAGACCCGAGGGCTCTAGTGTGTTCTGTTATATGAGTTAGAGGAGTTTGCCTTCGTAGGCCTTTAAATCTCCTCTGGCTCTGCTTTATGTTTTTCTGATATATCAAACTAACCTGACTCGAGAATACTCAGTTAGCTAAGTCCTAACAGTTTGTTCTCTAAGATGTTGCCTCTTCCTTGGAAGGGCAGATAGTTGTTATGTAGATGGAAAACACAGTGGCCAATGCGTATCTGAAGAGGCAAAGCGGCCATGTTCAACAGATGTGCATTTTCTGAATTTTAAATTGGTACCTTCACAGAACTTCGGTTATTAGCACCATTGGCACAGTAATGGACAACTCATCACCAAATCATTCAAGTAGAGTGTTCTGCTCTGCAGAGGAATGTTTCAGAAGATTCTTGTGGCATTATATGAAAGGTTCAAGACCGATGTGTGGTTCCTCTTTGCCCACTACTGCACTTCTATTCTCCCTAGATCAATGGCAGAGGGATGGAAGGGTTGGATGTTCTGCTCACATCTTAACCTCAAATCCTACTGCTCAGTTTACACCTCTATCCACAGAATATCAGAGTTGCATTTGTGGGGCTTAGGTAGTGGTGGTGATCCATTTTGGCCAAGGATACCTTAGTTGTAATTTCTTTGTCAGCACGTCCAAGTTTCAGAATTGGTGTTCCAAGTGTACTTGACTCCTATCAGATCTCCTACCCTTTTCTCTCGGGCCTTGACTGCTCCTTCAGTTGGCATTGAAATGTAGAGGGTAAGGCTTCAGTGCTTAGTCATGCCACACTGGCATGTGTGTTTCTCTAAAATCGGTGGTTTCACTAGCATACTTGCTCTGATGGAATGACATGTATAGGATCTCCATTTCTTCAGGTATATGTGAGATAGATACAAGAAACCTCTACCCAAAAATGAGGACCTGAATCGAGTGGATCAGGATGCATGGAAGCCAGCACTAGGCACTGTGAAGACATCAACACAGATTCTCCTAGGCTTCTCCTAGGCTCTCAGTATCAAGCAAATATATATTACAAGGCAAACCGCAAGTAGATTGGAGGTGGCAGACCCAGAAACTCTTAGTGAAAGCTGGAAGCAGACAGCATACTGCAAGCCACCACTAAGATCTGCCAACTCTGTGGGCATGTTCAGAGCACATCGTGAGGATTTTATTTGTTTTAAGGGAAGAGGACTTTGTGGGCATGTTCAAAGCACATCGTGAGGACTTAATTTGTTTTAAGGGAAGAGGACTTTGTCACAAACCTTGGCCCACAGTGCTGGTCATCGTCATTCACTTCCTTGATGAGTGTCACCCCAGAGATGGAGTAGGACAGGTATGGATATACTGTCTTGGAAAGGAGGACGTGTCACTGTTCATGATGAAGAAAAAGAGAGAGAAGATATTTTCTTAACTGAGTGTGGTCATCAGGGCCAGAGATTGTGAGACAGTATGAACCTTTACATATATCACTTATGAATGTCTGCACCTGGAGTTCAGAGAGCTGCAGCTCCTTGTTATGTTTTTCCTGCTGTATTGGGGCATGTATATAGCAAGTGTGTTTTTCTATCTGGCAAGACACCCTAGGGAGGATTTCCTTGACCCTCCGCCAGGATGGAAGCACCATAGTTGTTTAACATAACGAGTTTTGTGTCTCTAAGGGACATATCACATGCGTACCAGGAAGTGTGCCAGGTTCTTTACAGATTAGCAACAACCTGACCCACACATAGGGGAGTGTTTACGGAGGGGGTTCATAGTGCAGTAGTGTGGATACCAGGGATACTACAGACTGACTACAGAACAGTTAGTGTGGGTGGTGAGCCTATAGGCAGAAGAAAGGGGTGACTTACTGCCATATTATAGAGAGCTACATGGTCTCCCCCTCTACCCTTATCTCCCATTACAAAAACAACATGGGGGACCAGTGGTCATCAAAGTGACAGTGAAGGCTCTTAATCTGTTTAAGAAGGCGTGATCACAGGTATCGTTGTTTATTGATGATAAGGTTTCCAGTGTGTGACATGCAGTCCTGGAGTGGTGTTTTTAGGTTGGTTTGAAGCGAAAGCCACTTCAGAATGTCATCACATTAGTAAGGCCTGATGACGTAGCAGAAGGAGGTGATTCTTTCATTCCTGACTAGAAAGTCCCCATGAACCGATTTTCTTTTCCTCATTCCATACCTTATCGATAAAGAGTTGAGGCAAGATGTACAAAACTAGGAATAGCAATTACTTAATTGCGATTTTTTGTGAATCGCAATAAGGAATTCACTATTTCCTAATATATTAAACTCTCTTTTGTTTTGTTAGCGGTTTATAATTGGTCGTAAATAGACCTACCGCATGAATATTAATGAGTTAGGTCACAATTTGTAACTATACTGGGATTCACTACCATCACAAGGATGGTGGCATGTTAGGGTCAGCAGACCACCATCTCTTGGAGTGCTTTTAAATAAAGCAATCTTTTTTTTAAATGCATCCCATTTTCCTTAAAGTAAAATGGCCACATTTAAAAACTGAAAATGAAACTTTGAGGTTTCATTTTTAGGTCTTGCGTGGGCGTAGCAGCAAAGCTGCTCCGCCTCTGCGAGAGATATTGTTAGAAAACATTTTCTAAAGGGGACTCTAAGCCCCACCCCTCCTTTCCATTGGGTAGCGTCAGTGTTTATGGTAAACGCTGGCTTCCCAATGGAAAGGAGTGTTTTTGGGTGCCACCCTGTCCGCTTTTCGGACAGCCTCTCCGGACATGATGGCCTGGTTTACGGCTGTCGTAACTAACATTCTTATCAGTGGAGGCGTGTTTTATTACTTTGTTTACTACTCCAGCCAGGCACGGAGCTCACCGGCTCAGGGGTTCACGGGGAGGGCAGAGGGATCCCGGCAAATTCTGTAGTCTTAAGAGAAGCGGAATTCCCTCCCTCCCCTCGCTACTCTACCTCCACCCCACTCTTTGCTGTTCCTCCCCCTCCCTCGAGTGCTCTGTGGAGCGTGCCTACAACTCAGACAGACAGACCCCCATGCCCACCCCTCCCTCGGGCTTGAACAGTATTTTATTAGTATTCACACGCACACATGCACATAAAAATCACACACACCAAAGGTCATGTTGCCTCACACAAACGGCAGACACGCACAGTGCCTGCCCCTGAGATGTTTATACACCCTCCCAGTTACACACTGATATATCACACGTTGGCAGGTGTGCCACGGAGAAATTCCGATTGAACTTCATCAGCTGGGTACATTTTCATCATGTGAACAGAAAAGTTGGTAAAATAAGAGGTATTTTCTCAGAAATAGAGTACTGTACACTTCTGGTGTTATTCTCCCACAATAGGTGATCTGAGACAGCAGAGCAGCTTATCCAATAACCAGTCTTACCATTTTTCGTGACGTTATTTTTATCGCGGAGTAACGCAAAATGATGCCCATCCACAGAAGTTAATGAGGGCACCATAGACTTTATACTCAATGGGCTGCCTCAAGGGTGGGGGCTTCTTGGTAGAAGCTACCTGAGATGCTTTGCTGCCAAGAATAATCGAGGTTGGAGGGGCTAAGCGAGTGTTGTTGCAAAGTAGCGGCTTGGATCCGAAACAGAGAGTGTAGCCATACCCTTGCTTCCAAGGCATTTAATATCCTGAATTTGTCCTGGTGTGACGCGACCAGTGTTCATGTATAGCGCTTCAACACCGTCGAGTCTGGCAAGGGGGAGACAGAAACTCGCGTGAGAGGTGAGGGGTAGAACACAGGGTTTGTGGGTTACAGTGGCAGCTGTTAGGGAGGACGTAAAGGAGAGCGCGAGGGGGGTGGCGCATGGGGGATGGGTGGTTCGTGGGACGCATTTCGACTGCAGGCCACAGTCGATTCACAGCTTTTGGGGGGGTGGGAGTCTTTGGGTTCCATTGCTTGGCACGGGTGAGGGTGGTATTTGTTGTGAGGAGTTGTATCCTGGGTTTGGTAATGTGGGTGAGTGAGATAGGGCCCGAATAGTGGAAACGGGATTGAGTATTGGTTGGGCCCACGGATTTGGATTGCAGTGGACAGCGACGAGAGGGAGGGGGCACTGTACCGGGGAGGAGCGTATTTCGTGGGGCGGGTGTAGAAAGCGTGGAGCCCGGCCTTGGGCGCCGGACGCAAGGAATATAGCTCACTGAGTGTCCACATGAAATTCGGGCCTGAGACCCACGGATTGCGCATGGAGCTTCACATCACGCACCTGCTTTTATGTGATCGGTCAAACTTATAATAGGGTGGCTTTGAGATGTGTGGGTGGGACGCCATTCGGGGAGGGTGGTTGTTTTTGGGGTTCAGCACACTGGTGTGTGGCTATCTGGGAAGAGTAGAGGTGCTACAAACGTGTCCCCTCAACGCTGCACAGCGTTTGCCTGATTTATACAGCGCTGCGAGGAGGAAGGGGCAGGTAGAGCAGTGGCCCCCTTCCTTCACCCTTCTTCCTGTCTCTCCCTCCTTAGAGCCGCCTTACTTGGCCTCATTAGGAGGGCTTTAGGTGGGCGAGTCCTGCCAGGTCTCAGACCCAGCAGTCATTAAGCACTGCCTTTGAACGGCTCTCTGTTGACGAGCAGACACACTCTCGACAGTGCAAAACCCTCCAAAAAGTGTCTGCAATATCTCGGAGTGGCTCTTTCTCCGGATGTTGTGCGTCTGTACTGGTTTCATCCAGCACATGGCCCTTAGTGCCAATATCGGCCCGCACACCAGCCCCCCATAACATATTGTATATCCCATAAATAAACAGACAAGACAACTTGTTGATGGGAAAACGTTGCTGCAGGTTTATTAGCATAACTTATGCCAAAACATGGTGGGTTATCTTACAGACGATCCAAAGGCAAGCCGCCCCTCGCAGCTTGTCACCTGATAGGCCAAGTAGCATCGCAGCCTTGGCCAGACGGTGCTTAGCGGTTGTGGTGAGAGGATAGCCCCTCCCATATCCGGTGAACCATTGGACCACGCTCTTGCTCACCCCCCCCCCTACGAGGGGCGGAGCGTTCAAGCGACCCCCGGTTGTCCAGGTTTCCAACCACCCGTAGGATAACGGGGCGCCATCGCACCCCAGGGTCCACCGCACAGATCTCCCAGGGATATTGGGCCTCAGCACCCTTTGTGCTTCTGAATAGGGTACTCCTGAGTACCTTTCCGCCTCTTGATCGTCTTGTAACTCCGCCACAGCCCTGGTTGTGGCGACCGTCGCAGCCAGGGCCCCCCACCTGAGCTCACTTTCTTACTCACAGCCTGCTGATACTAAGGCTTCCTGAAGGTCCAACAGGAATAAGTCCATGCCTACCCTGGAGAGGTGAACTCCTTCCTCATCGAAGCATCCGGTGGATTTGGTGTGAAGTTCCCCATGTCTAATAAAGCCCAAACCCATCAGTTAGGCGAATTTATGCATAGTGCAGTTAACCCTCCTGCGCGCTACCTCTAACGCTTGCCCAGAGCGTGCCCCGAACCAAACCAGGCGTGGCGTGATCTCAGACCACCACAGCTCACAGGACGCTAATAAGTTACCTATCTTGGTAATGTTCACCTTCATGTCCCTCAGCAGAAATCTTTTACCCAGAATAGGTAGGTCGTTCCCTCCCAGGTACAGTACTAGCACGTCTGGGGGATGGGGGCTCCCCTGCAATTCTTGCTTCAATATGCCCAGGACCCCAATCCAACGCAAGCCATTGAATCCGCGTCATACAAATTGAGTTTTGATAAACGCATGTTTCCACTTCCTGCTTTCGGCCCACAGAGCCAACTTGGAGACACCCTCGCGGCCCAACACCCAGACCGTTGTTCCTGGTAAATAAAGAGAAGTGGTGTATGAAACTACTTTTATTAACACACGTTAAAACCACACTGCAAATCGATACATAACATAACATACTGTTGCGGGACAGGGCCCGATAACTAGCCGCGCAATGATTATATGGCTAGTGGCCAGGTTGACTTCACAATTACTGCTTTTTATTTCTATTAAAACGCTCCTAACATTCTGTAGAATAACTGCAACCTAGATATTGCTTTCTGGTCTAATGTGCCTCTTGTAACAATTTGAATGCCATCTCCCCACTTGCTTTATGCCTTCTATGTGTAAACCCTCGGAGAATGCTGTGGTGGCTGCGCCTATGCGGAAGGAGTGCGTGCAAAAACGCTTGCCCGGTGTAGAAACACCTGACCACACCAAACTTGCTTGCATGACATGTTCCACTTGATATTTGGAAAGAGGGGTGCCATCTGCATGTATGAGGAGATACCCATCCACTGCCGGGCGTATGGCTAGATAGGCAACCAGTAGACTAACTGGTCAGAACTTGTTCAGTCCTAGGCTTTGCAACCAAAACACTTTCCCTCTCCCCCGCTGGACAGTTTTAGATTGTCGCAGCGTGATCTTGAGTGCATCGCCTATCACTGACACATCTTGCAACTGGATTGCTACACCAGTCGTGTCGTTCTTAGATCTAGCCACCAGTTTGCAGATCCTAAACGCACCAAAGAAGGCCAAGCTGAAAGTTGTTGGGGAACAGTGACGCCTCGAAATCTGAGGTGGTGACCTGGGGCAGCCAATTGATCATGCCTTGCAGCGTATGGAAGTCAATGGGCGATCTGCTGTCAGGTGCCTTGGGTTCGCTTCTAGCCCACCCTTTTAATGCTGCCCTAATTACAAAGGTCTTGTTAGGGTCAGCCTGTCCCTTTAGCTTGGCGTGGTGGCTGATGGCTGCTAGGTGGCCCGCTATCCACGAGTGGCTCTTCTTGTTGTCTTTAGCCCACAGGATGAAAGCCTGCACTCTCAACTCAACGGCTGCCCCAGTGTCCTCCCACGCCCCAACTGTGGCACAAAATATTTCAACGCATGCTGTGTATCTCTTGTTGGTCTTAGGTGCCAGCGACAGCTCCCCCAGGGCCCTCATTCATTTTACCACTTCCACAGGTACCAGAGATGTGCCGGGAAGGGGTGGCTTCCTCTCTCGTTCTCGGCCAAGCTTCTCGAAACCGTTGCCACTGAAAAGGAGAGAGAGCATTAGCCACAATGTTCTTGGTACCTTGAATGTGGCGCGCCCTGCATTCGACATTGTTGTACAGGCAAGCTCGCACAAGCTCGCGCAGTAAGCATAACACCAAGGGGCAACTGGCAGAGTGGGAGTTTATGGCTTGCACTACTGCCAAGTTGTCCGACCAAAGCAGGACCCTTTTGGCGGACAATATTGCAGGCCATAAGTGGAAAGCCACAACAATGGGAAAAAGCTCCAGGACAGTGATCTTTGCTGTAACCTTTTTCTTAAGCCAGGCGTTGGGCCGTTTCCCCCCCACCAGGTACATTAATGGGCCAACACTCTTGAGGAAAGCCTTGGCTTGTGTAAATTAACGGTATGCCCGGATGTATAGCGCTGTACTCCATTTCTGTCATCCTTTCTGGCCCCCTCACCCACTTCACAGCCAACCATGAACTTCCACTACTGAAGTCCACGTGTCTGCTAAATAGCCTACCTTCTAAGAGGCTCTTGCGATATAAAAACTGTACTTTCGTTATGTTGCCAATTATTTAGTAGCGCTAAATTCCATCAGGAGGGTAATCCTTGTTTCCCTTCACTTTCGTTCCGTTTGCTGGTTTTTATTGCTGTATTATGTAACGAGAATGTTCACATCTGAAAGAGAGTGTGCTTTGTACTGTAGAAGGGAGTATGTTCTGCTCTTCAGAGGCCTAACTAAGATTCTGTTTTTGTGTTTTTTAGAACAGTTTAGAAATAGAGTAACAGAGTGATCAGTACAGTATTTGCTGGAAGTGGGATTCTCATTGAAGCTTCCAGTTAGGTGCACTACACATTTTCTGCACCGTCACCCTGAGACGTGTGCCTCGGTTTCGGAAAGAGGCTCTGCTCACTGGCTCGAGCTGGATTCTCACAGAAATTGAGTTTTTACGTGTGACGTTTCTCTTTACAAAGATAATGGTGCGCTCAGTCATCGCCTGAACACAAACCCTCCTCATCTTCCTTTTTCTCACCAACCATATGCTTAATTAGAGCTGGGTTCTACCGTAAGGACTGAAAATGTCCCAAAACCATTGTTTGGCAGTAGAAAATACAAAATAACAAAAAACTGCTATTATTTGGATGAGGTGCGCACCTAACTGCCCCTCCACTCTGCACTATTGATAGCTGAGCCACTGGTCCACATATACAGTAAACGAGCACTTAAAATACAATCTTAATGGCCTTTTAAGCGAGTTTCGTGAAATAGCTCCACTGGGCGAAACAGCTGTCCATTCTGGATTTGTTGGGTGTGCAGCAAACAATGATGGACACATGCTGATGAGCTTTGCGGGGATCAACAGGGGGTAAAAAAATTGTCATTTACAACGCCATTACATGATTAATGCTCCACGAAGGGAAAAAACCCAATAACATTTTCAATGCCATTAGTTCAAAACAATGTCATTGCGAGACCTATTGCATTGTAAATGCTTGTTTTAAGAACAGGCTGGACCACTGCTTGCTCTTAAAAATATGTTGCCAACATTTTCAAAGGGGAATGGTCCCATTTGCAACAGATTTACCACCAAATTTGAGTTGCAGTAAATTGAGAATGTTTTGCAAGCACATTTTGGTCACAAAATATTTCACTGCGAATTGGAAATAGGAAGAGATTCTCTCAACACGCCCTTTACAAATATTGAATCACAAACCCAATTTCCAATTCGGTAACAAGTCACTGAGGGCCATATGTATCAACATCCTGATTTGCGATTCTCAAATAGCGATTTTTTAGAAATCGCTATTTGAGAATTGCAAATAGGGATGTATGTAAAAAATCGCAATTTTTTTGCGATTTCTTATATTCCTTAATTGCGATTAGAAAATTGCGAATCCCAATAAAGGAATACATTTCCATTCATTTCTATGGGCCAGGAGGCCCTAGGAATGAATGGGAAGTTATTCTCAATTTGCGATTCGCAATTTGAGAATCGCAAATCGAGAATAATTTCAAGGGTGCAGGGGTGTCAAAAGGACACCCTGAAGCACCCCTGAAATAATCATGGGTGCACATGTGGCGCACATATATGCCCTAAGGGCATGTATGTGCTTCACATTGCACTTTGAAAAATGTAAAAAAGTGAATTTTTCAAAGAAATCGCAAATTACCACCAACTTGAAGTGCGATTCCTTAAGGCCAAATTGCACTTTTTTGGTGCTTCTTACATTGCATTTCAGGAATCGCAAAATTTGCGATTCCTTAAATGCAATAGCAAAATAAGGAATTTGGGCTTTGTACATCAGGAAAAGCATTTTTGCGGTCGCAATCGGCCCAATTCTGCAAATTACATACTTTGTACATCAAGGACTCCGTTTCTGCTTTAACCTCCGGAGGTTTGGTAATAATGAGGATGAAAGACAAGTAATTCAAGCTCACTTAAACCCCAGCTTTATTAAATGTTTCTGAACCTCAGCGAGGAAGGAGGCAGCCTCCACTAAGACTGAAGCCAGAGCGCAGAGAGATGGAAGATACCGAAAGAGGACAGGAAGGTGGTTAGGCGGGGGTCTGGGAGTTCGCATTTCAAGTTTCTAACACGTCGTGAGCAATAAAGCCAGCGGTGTGCGTCGTTCTCTGGGGGCACTAAGGGGGTATCCGACAGGGCAAGGGGTTCATTTGTAGTCAGAGGGAATGTCAATGTTTTGATTTGTTTCTCTCGTGAGTAGGGATGTCTGGCCAACCAGCGGGTCGCCAGGGGTAACTCGAACTGCAAGGCTGAAGCACGGCAGGGTGATGTCACGTCCTCGAAGTTGAATTAAACACACACTCCTCTCTATTGTTCAGGCGTTACGAATATGTTTACAAGACTTTTAGCCCCTTGCTTTCCTGGCCAGGTTTCTGACAGGTGCTGCTCCACATGTGGGATCTGCGCCACTAGGCAGGAACCCAACAATGTAGTCAGTTCTAAAGTCTTCACAATCCTCTGCCTGTGTCGGACCGGCCTATGGGGCAATCAGGCAGTGTCCGAAGGGCTGGTCTGACAGTCCAGTGTGTGAGCCGTTTGTTTCGGCTATTTCTGAGCTGTTTATTGTTTGTTGGGCAGGTTTTTATAGTTCATTTTTCTAATATTCAAACACACATTGCTTGCAGCAAGCTCAAATCAATGCAGTCTTCCATACCTTGCATAACACTTATTCAGCGCGGGCCAAATTCACGAAGGTACTTGCGTTTAGTAAAGTGACAAGCGCGGAGTCTCCACTCTTGTGGGGGAGTCTACGCACTTTGGCGGAATCTACACACGTGTACCCTCGCACTTGTAACTTTACTCCATGCAAGTACCTTTGTAAATCTGGCCCCTTATAATTACAAGCTCAAAACTGCCCCAATTTGCAAACATGACCCGTGTTTTTAGGTATATAATTCACTATTCAGGGACATTTTCTGTCCATATCTGACCCTGCACTCCACCTCTTTAGTGATGACAGAGGGATCTGCTTAGATTTCAGGCCAAGGCTTGTAAATATTGTAAAAAGATTTATAGACTTGCCATGTCTATAAGCCATGTTAGCCATGTTTTTTTTACCGGCCTAGCCTGTGTTTTAAATTTCAGGCAATCAAAAATATTGGGAAACGCAACGAAATCCAGTATTTTTTCCCTTCCTAAACTAATCTAAAACCGCAAACACACAAAGAAATTAGTTTAAAAGTATTTCAGAGCTGTCTAAATCCTTTCAGTATGATTATTAGAACAATCAGAGGGTTAATTGCCATATTATAGAAGAAACCTGACAATATTACTTTAATTATGTTTCACACTCTAGCACTTGCCTGTTCCAGATAGAAAAACGTAACCAAATGAGTTAGTTTCATCCACCAACTTAGAAAGAGCTGAATTCCAAAATCCTTTCGCTATAGACACCATTACCAGAGGTATACTGATGCACTTTCTGTCTAGGAAATTAAGAACGACGATTTGCAGAGTGAGGAAAAATCACTGAGCGCATTTACTACACTCCGTCCTTTCAAAACAGCGTATTGTACATGTGCGCTTTCTCGATTTTTGCACTTTTTTTCTTTCTTCTTTCTGTCTGCTTCTTCATTTTATCTTTCTTCTTTATGCATTTCTCCTATTGGCTTTCTTTTAGTCTTTGATTTTTTGTATTTTTGTGCATATTAATGTCATCTCTCTTTCTTCTTTTCAGTCTTTCTATTTCTTTTCTTTTTTGCCTTCTTTTTGTCTTCTTCTCCGCTGTCTTTTTTTGTCTGTTTTCTACCAAGCCATGCTTCTTTGTTTGCCATTAACACCATTACGAAAGGTGTACAGATGCAGTTACTATCTAGGAAATTAGGAACTTCCATTTATGGAGAGAGGTGTAGTAATAATAAAAAAACACGTATCTCTTTTACACATTATGGACCACTTCAGCTTGGAACTCACTAGAAGTGAAAACATTTGAAAACATGCATGGCACTTCGGTTAGTATATTTAAAAGATCCACTATTCATTGATTATTTAAATGTGTTGTTTCTTTATTCTGTTTTTAAAGCGAGAAGGCCTGATGTGTTAAAAATAAAACAAGAGTGTACAAAAAATATATTGCCTTGTAAAGAAATACAAGAAGAGCATTTTATTTACTAAGTAACCTGCCAGTGAAGGCTGCTATTCAGAGCCATATATGTGCTGCTGTAGCAAATGCTAATGTAGTCACCCTGGCAATAATAAATCAAACTGGGATTAAATGTGATTCAGGAATGAAGGGGCATATTATCATGGGCTTTATCTCCGCTTTTTTGCCTTTAAAAACCAAAGAAGCAGAGATAAAAATATCGCCCTTTCAACAACAGGGTGATACATGCAAAATCGCATGTTAGCACACTACGCTTCCTTTTGCATCTCTAACGAGAGGCAAAGTGGACATTCCAGAACAAAATAATAGGAGGAATGTCGCTAAGCGACATTTCGCCTATTGTCAAGCTTCACGCTAACCCTCTTAGAGAAAAAGAAAGCAGCGCTAACCACGGTTAACGCTGCTTTTTTACGTCTGCTAATTTTCAGACTTAGCCATGTAATCCAATGGGAGGTGGATTACATGGCTAAGATCACCCTGCCTTATCAGCAAGGTTTCGCTGGTTGCAGTGTGATTATCGCTGGATTTCCAGCGATAATCACACTGTTTACCAGCTAACGCATGGATTCCTATCGCTTGGGAGATAAGCGTTGCTGATAGCACGCTATCTCCGCGATGGAATCCAGCATTAGCCTGCTATAATTATTCCTTGCACTAAAAGCGCTGAGCAATAATTATCGCAGGACCTTGCTAATATGCCCCGAAAGGATGTTGCCATCTCTGGGCTCCTGATACCCCAAACGAATGTAAAAGTACACAAGTCATAGAGCCAGCCTGCTAGTTTGTCTTCAGCTGTAGTTAGTCTGACAGGCTTTAAAACTGTATTTGTGTTGTTTAATTGTTGAGAGAGCACTTATCAGGGTTACTTATTTGTTTATATGTTACCCATGTGTACCCATGTGTACGTCTCTGTAATGTAAAACATCCCACTGTCAGCTAGGGCTGAGTAACTCTGTGATGTCATCATTTGTGCCGATGGGAATAAAAAGATGACAATTGAAAGGTTGAACATTGGGAAAGATAAGTGAACATGCGAGAATGAAGCCTCCCAGCACAGAAGGTTCGGGCAAGGAATGAGACTTCGTTTCCAGTGCTTTTGAAGATACCTTCAAGTTCAAGCACGCGGCTCCTGGGATACCTCTGTATTTCAGAGCACTACCCTCGCCTTCTCTGAGGCTTATCCTGAGAGAAATGTCAGGTTACAGAAAGCAGGCACCGTCTTTGGTGAATCGTGCTCCCTTCCAGATGTACACTGCTGTGTGCTAAGCGGTGGATCCTGTGGTAAATAGTGCTCTGGTTAACAATCAGAAATCCATATTTTGGCAGTGTTCGTCTATAGAGCTCATCCTTTGATGTTCAACAAAGACACTGTAATATAAACACACTTTGACCATATTAGTGTACCTGTAACCAGTGATGGGCGAAACTTGCGGAGTTTAGCTCTGTGAAATTCCACGGAGTTACAGAAAAACTGGGTGGGAAATATGCAACTCACGCTGCAATTTAGTGCAGGTAGCATGAGCAGCACTGGAAAATCATCACGAATGGCATCATGTGTAGCGCAAAGGCGCGCGGCCATTCAAGTTGATTTTACTGCCGCTGGAGTAGCAAATCTACTTGAGCTGCAAAAAATATATTCAAGCAGCTGCCCTCTGACCGCGAACACCGGCGTCCGCCCACATTCGAAAATCACAGCAGAGGACTCCAAATCTCCTTCCTGCTCTCCTATTTTGGAGCCTCGCAGGAGACAAAGTCCACCACGCTGTGATTGGTGGAATTTGGCCAGAACTCAGCGTTAAAGAGTAACACGGAGAGGCCAAAATTCTGCCAAATCCATGTGTGGAAAAGAACCATCTGCCAACCCCTAGCTGTAACCTGCTTCAGCCATGTATTCTATCTCAGGCTAGCATTGACCACAGGAAGTGTCTGTCTATTGTATGGAGACACGTTGGGGCATATTATCAAGGGCCTTATCGCCGCTTTAGCTGGACTTTTTCCCGCTAAAGCGGCGATAATTTCATTGCCCTATTAGCAAGCTAGAAGGGTAAAAGTGCCTTCAAGGGAATTTGTTTACATCAACTTAAGTTATTCAAACCAAACTTGGAGGGATAAATAAATAAACCCTGTAAAAATAATTGAATCAATATATACAGTAAAACAAAGGTCTGAAGGTCTATAGATAATAAAAAAATATATAACACAACAGAACCTAAGAACACCTATCCAATACAGTACAATAAATGATAATTTGATTCATGTCTAAGTGTTTCGTGTAATTATTTGATAGTATTCGTCGTAATGTGTAATAGTATGTTATATGTTTAGTGTGTTTAATTTGTAATATTAAATGTTGAATGTTCAAGGTGTTATGGATAAGAGTAACTGATCTATGAACTGTTTGTAACTTAGAACATTTATGTTTCAGGTTACGGTTGGTCATTATACAGTTTTTATTGACTCCAGTCCTGAAGATGGTCTCAAAAAGTATTTTCTAAAGAGACCGAAACGTCGACCTTCACCTCTTCCTTTTGTATCATTTATTGTACTGTATTGGATAGGTGTTCTTAGGTTCTGTTGTGTTATATATTTTTTTATTATCTATAGACCTTCAGACCTTTGTTTTACTGTATATATTGATTCAATTATTTTTTGATAAAAACCTTTTGTCTATACACCTTGTCAGTCCTTGTGTTTTGATGTAGTTTTGATTTGTTTAATGTTATGTGAGTTGTAGTATTCATAGAAAGATTGAATCCACACAGGGTTTATTTATTTATCCCTCCAAGTTTGGTTTGAATAACTTAAGTTGATGTAAACAAATTCCCTTGAAGGCACTTTTACCCTTCTATCATTATCTCCCAAGCCCTCAAGGGTATTCTGGGTCGCTCACTGTGTGTAATCCTATTAGCAAGCTGTCGCTAACAGCAGTTAGCGACAGTTTGTAGGCAATAGCGAGCGGTTTGGGGCCCGCTTTGCATGTCAGCGATATTTATCGCTAATGACATGCAAAGTGGGCGTACCCAACCTGTTAGCGACTGAAAGCAGTCGCTAACATCACTTTCGCCTGTTATCAACGAACGCACAGCAATTAAAAAAGTTGTGCTAAGCGCGAATATCGCCAAAAACTAACACCTGCTCAGACCACGTCTTAACCTGTATATCCAATGGGAGTTGGATATTCAGGTTAAGACCCTATTGGCGTTAATGCCTGAATATCCTTGGATTTCCAGCGATATTCACGCATTGCGCCGCTATCGCCGGATATTTTATCGCATTTGAGATAAACGTTGCTAATAGCACGTTATCTCTGCGATAAAATCTGGCGTTGCGCAGCGATAAAAAAAATATCGCTAACCTCATTTAGCGATAAATATCGCTAGTTGTTGATAATATGCCCCGTTGTGTTTTGGCTTTCAAGGCATGGACAAATGAATAGTTTCCTCAGGTGAAAATTGTTTATATTTTTGTTACTAGTGAAGGCTGTTCCCCAGGTCTCAAGCGCTCAGCTGGGCCTCAGATCACATTCCTTGGATGTTTTGTATCATGTGACCACTGCCAGAAGCTTGAAATGTAATAGATTACGTTTGAATTGTCTTTCCTCATTATGCTTGTCTCCACCATTGGTTTCAGGAGGACCCCTGATTAGCTGATTCTGTCATTCACAGACTAATACCTTTTTTTGCCAAATCCTCCCAGACTGTCAACTCAGCTTGTAGGGAGATTCCTTTGACAACATACAGGAAGGACTGCAAGAGCAAAAACGAAGAGTGAATGAACCGCATGAGACAGAAGTTTGGCCAGGGTCAAGAAGATACTAAATTTCACTAAAAAAGTTTCTAGTGGAAGGTACTAATCCATCGTACATATGGCTTGCACTCAATGTTATGTTTTGTCCACAAGCAGTACTGTCTTACTGAAGTCCTACAAAGGATGAAAATAGAATTCTGCAAAAGGGTTTCTCGCAATGATTCAATACAAGTGCTGAAGGAAAAGCTAAATGAGAGTGAGTAATGAATTTACTATGCAACAGATGCTATATCTGATGAACACATAAAGTCATCTGGTTTGATTTATGCCCAAAGCGTGTGCTTGGAGCTGTTGTGACTGAAAAAGAATACAAAATTGACCTTTATGCTTGCCCAAAGTTTATGTGTCTATCGCGGCAAATTAATATTGAGAAAATGACGTCTAAGCGGAGCTTTGACTTAAAATTGTTTAATACAATTGTGTGTTGAGTCGTGTAATAAAAATAATAAATGCATTACACCCATATTAGATGCAGACAATGCTTTATTTTTGAAACGATGACACAACGTCCATGGACTGAATGATGCCTTTGCTCATCATTAGAGATGATTTTAGAGTTTCTTTATCAGGCAAAGTTGAAGTACTAAGAGTGCAAAAAATTTAAAAAGATGTTACAGTACACTTCAGTATATGATAGAGATTATTTAAGGAAAGAAACTGTTTCAGGTCCACTTGGCCTCAGTTCCATTGAGAGTGAGTCACCATCTCCTGTTTCCCACACAGAGTTATATATTTTCAATGGAAATGGCCATTACGTCCTTGTCTGCACCACATACGTTATGTATCCCACCATAAACGAAGCGCTTCAATTCCCTCTCCCCTCTCTGATCATTGTGACTGTACCCATGTGCCTCTTGGATCCGTACAGTGTCCCACTGTATCAGCCTATTTGTATGCTATACAGATGCCAAATACCAACTCACGTAGCTGTATAAAGTGTTCTACGTTAAAATAGAAATTCAACCTGGATGTAAATAGAGTGTTGCATCCATATGACATGCCCTACAAACAAAGGTTACCAGATCCTAATTACTTTCACTTATTCCTACTTAGGTCAAGACAAGGTCTAGTCACTTAGGGCTTCAGAAAGAGGACCGCTGTAGTCCAGGTGGGGCTGGAATAGAACTATACAGGCTGCTCCATGAGCCTTATGAGATCAGTGGTAGCTCTGAGTTTGGAAGTATGCAACTGAAGACTACGACTGCTGCAAGCAAAGTTTTAGGGTGATAACCTTTGCAAAAAGGTGAGATTCTGTGCACAAATAACAATTCCTGTATGTTATCTTCCAGAAAATTACATAATTGGAATGGGAAGTGTGCTCATACTGTTGCTTTCAACACCCTGCAGTTACTGATGCCCTGGTTAGTGGTAGCTACAGGGGTGGGGGAAAATACAGGGTCATTTATTATCCACTAAAGGGAAAGGCTTTCTCTCCTCAGGTTATCAAATCTATAAATTACTAAACATATATGTTTACTAAATGTAGGTTAAACTACATGGCTGTACTGTTACTCTTGACAAGCAGTCTCATTAGGAGGAACGTTGCCCTCTAAAGAAAGTCTCCATGTTGAAATGTTACATTGTAAAAATATAGGAGGGAGTTTTTTCTTTACCATAATTTAGAAAATAGCAAAGAGCTTCACGCTTTACTGTTAAGAGTGCTATTTGGGCTGCCTCAGATGATTCGTTCCAGTAACTAGAAAGGAGGCATTTTGCAGACCCATCACGGTCACGCGAAGAGCATGGTCCCACAAATGGTTTGGTCAAGAAGATCAAAATAATAGTTTTTAGAATTCTCCATCTCACAATGTCTTACAGGGACCATTAGAACACCAGAAAGAGTGTTCCAGAAGGCCCAGTCTCTCTTTGAAAACTGTAGTGAAATACATGGTCATTAGGAAGTCGGAGGCCCCCATCAGGGAGCAGTGGTTTTTGCCCTGGTGGTGCATTTCGTATAAATAAATAGAGGACAGGGCCGGACTGAGAACCAAAACCGGCCCTGGCAAAGTGCTCGGCCGGCCCCCTGGGGGTGCGACCGAGCTCTTTGCCGGGGTCGGTTTTCGGCCGATTTTGTTACAGGGCCGATTTTGCAGCTATGCTGCAAAAACGGCCCTGTAACAAAAATGGCCCCCAGGTCCCAAAACCGGCCCCCACCCTTGCGGCGCACCGAGGGATTGCCCGGTGCCCGCAACGGCCAGTCCGGGCCTGATAGAGGACGATAGACCTTTGGAATCTATTAGACTTTTCTACAGAGAACACTGGGCTGGGGTCCTAATATACCCTAAGGTGAATTTAAGGGATATGAAGTGTCCCCCATCTCCTTCTTTCGCTAGGATGCCATATTTAAATGAGCCAGTTTCAGTTTTTAGAAACTTACTGCATCTTTTGGACCATATAGGCTATTAATGCAGCATTGAGATAACTAGTGTTAATAGGTATATCACTTTTAATCATTATGAGAACTTGCACAATACAGTGTGTGGGTGCAGTCATCTACTGGGCACATGAAAGCTGCGAACACGGGTGAGACAGATATAAAGGAAGCATGACAGAAATGGGCAAGAACTGTGGAAGAAGAGGTCTTCTTGCCTTGTCTATCCCCGCTCTGGCATCTTCTCCTCCTGCCTCATGTACATCTTCCTCCCTGTTCCCTGGTAAAATCAGCCACTGTTAGACTGGTCATGTTTCCATTGTTAAACCTCTCCTTCTTTCTCTTACCCCCTCAGTTCATAATGTTACATCATCCTCCATCCTCTCTTGCTGAAAAGTGAAGCTGTTGCCCCATCCAGTTCATTGCAGCCCTGCATATACGGACAGCTGTTTAAGTAGCAAGTGTGGACACCTTGGTATTGAAGCACCTTGGGGCTTACGGACGAGTGCTCATGCCCGGACTGGGAACCAAAAGCAGCCCTGGCAAATGTTGCCAGACGAACCGTAATACTGCACATAATGAGCGAGCCTGACCACTGCAAGGGGTTTGGAGGGCCAGGGGTGTTCTTCCCCCAAGACATTTTCAGGAAAATAAACTGCAAATATGGTGCTTTTTACAACTTATTTTTTTCCATTATAGAACCTTGTCCAATCATTGGATGTATGGAAACATGGCTGCATGGTTCAAAGAATGAATGAATAGTTGGATGGGTGTGGAGTGGATGGATGAGTTAATTCAAGAATGGATGACAATGAATAATTAAGTTAGCTACGTGGAGCAAATGATCTCATTGCACTTTCAGTGGTGGATGTTCCTGTTTTAATTTAAGCTTCTGTATTATAACATCACTCTCCCTAAACACTAACACCACAACTCCTTGTGAAACATGCATAGATGAGTGCTCTGATTTAGCCCTTAAAGAATTAAGCACAAATCATCAAGCCTTGGTCTAACTCGGGAGAAAGAAAGAAATAACAATGCAGTGGCCAAATTGCACAATGTCGAACAAGGAAACCTTGTATAAGTCCCAGCTTCCAATTGGCCATACTGTGTGACCCTAGATAATTACTTTTTTCACTATGCCTTATTTTCTTTCATCATTACTAACAATGGGGAAACCCAATTAATCCGTAGGACCTGGGTATGTATGTAAAGAGACACAAGTGGTCTGAACGGAAAGGACAATTCTTCAAGAGAAAAAATGCTAAACAATTTAGGTGAAATAAAATTATATTAAACCCAAGCAAAAAACAAAAAGCATTTGAATTTCAATTATTCATGACCAACTTTTTGGTGATTTGGTAATCAGTAGATATATTAATTTCATGTAAGCTGCGAATACTATTAATGAAGAACAGTTTCAAGTAGTTTGCTCCAAGGAGGGTGTAAGGGGAAGGTGGTGAATAACAGTTTTAAGAAAAAAATTATGGAACCTGTCTGTACATTTTTTATGGATATTCTATAGTCCACATTGCGTTATAGAAGTTTCATTCTATTCTAAACATGGCATACAGTTCCAGTACAGCTGAATATGGTAATTATGTTGACGTTTCGACCCGGATGTGGGATAAGGGCCAATTGTTCCTTTAAAAGGGGTCTTCTTCAGGACGGTGAATGGAGCAACCTAGGAGGCAGTCAAAGGGAATAATGAATTGTCTACTAGTTGTTGAGAAAATACTTGGGCATGAAGGCGGTGGTCAAAAGGCTCACCTTTACGGCATCGTGCAAGGATCGATGCAGTGACTTGAAGGGCCAAGGGGCTACTATGAGGGGAAGTCGCGGGAGATCAATTACAAGGTCCAATATGGATCCGTAAAGGTATCAATGTATGGAAAAGGAAGCAAAGCGCAAGCGTCAAATGCTAGATTTATGATGAATATAGTCAACCTAAAGACCGTGAGTGTCCAGGTACTCACCCATGAATTTAACTGAAGTATAATTCCCTTGGGTGATCGTTGCGAGTAGAACCCAACTCTTGAGGCAATAAATGTCTGTGGTCAAAAATAATAATGATAACGTTTATAGAAGGACCAGAATCTATATCACCAATCAAAATTAGTAAAAGGAGACCGCCATAGAATTTACCTTGCTTCGAGCGTCTCAGAGCACACTGGCTACAATGTTATGTTAAAAACTGAAGGTAGATTGAATCAGGCAATTTAATCTTAAAAAGTAACAACAAGGCACGAGGGCGTGTTAAAAATAATAATAAACGCTCAACCTGGTATGAGTGATACTATAAAGAAAAAACGAGGCCCATCAGTACTTACTCGGACCGTCTCCGGCAGTTGACTCGCAGCTTTGTCAATGAACCTGTGGCTCTGTAGTTATACTCTGTCAAAAGCGTTCAACATGCACGGGCTCTGCTCACGTTGGGAGCACAGACGCTAAATGCTGGGCACATTATTGTGTCTACTCGAGGCTCAAGGGGCTTCACTGTCAAGTAGGTTCAAGGCATCAGTTCGGAACACGTAGCTATGTCTATTCTAAGTTGTTGGGGCCTGGTCTGTTAGATTTGATTCTCGGGATGAAGCACTAGTGTGGTTGACGAATAACATGATATTTGTGGTACAAAACAAATGTATGTCAAAATAGTGCACAGGAACATGATGTCACAATTAGAAATATATACGATGGGGCAAGCAGTCAATGGCTATTGAAACATTTAGATAGATAAAACTGTGAATCCATTGATTAAAACATTAATTAAACAGTTGTTTAATTTGAGGGAAGCAGTCAATGGCTATTGAAACATTTTGCAGTATATAACAATGCAGGATGACCCAGCTAGAGGGTGCTAAGTAGGTTCTGCATATGACTCCTATATGGACCTCGTCATATTTGATTGGTGTTAATGCAGACACATATAATAGGTATGGTAAAAACAAGTTGGAAAATCACACACATAATTATGTCAGACCTTAAATGACCTGAATAGTTAACGGTCTATTTCAGCTAGTTGAAATACCTGATATCTCAAGCGTGAACAAGTCAGGGTTAAGACGATGTCAACCCATGTTGAGGAGAGATGGTTGTCTCGACATCTCCTCTTGTTCATTCAAACCTGATTTCACAGCATACAAGATGTGCATCCATTTGCACTCTCGTAGATTTAGTAGTTCTGTCATGTCCCCCCTCGGGGCCCAAGTACCACCTTTTCCAAAACCAACCATTTCAGGCTATCCGCGGAATGTTGGAGTGTGTGATAGTGTTCCACTAAGGGTGCGCCTTGTACATTGCATCTGACTCGACTACAGTGTTGTAAAATTTGTGTTTTTACCTTCTGGTGAGTCTGCCCAACGTGCAATAAGTCACATGGGCATATGATAACATATATAACATCTGAACTGTTACAGTTAGTGCGATCCCTCAGTTTAAATGTACGCTTGTTCCGGGTGAAAACCTTGGTGTCAGATGTTAGTTTGCATGCTTTGCTATGACTGCATCTGTAGTGTCCAGAGATTTTCATAAGTTCCATTATGAATGAATGAATCGAAAGTTCTACAGTGCTCCCTAGAAGTGAACTGACTACATGTTCTTTAATGATTTTGCCTTTCTTAAATGAGTGCATTGGTGGATCTTTCATGTCAATGTCATCAAAAATCAGTTTCCAATGTGTGTTGACAATGTCCCTAATATCGTTGTGCAGTATATTGTGACACAAATCATCTTGTTTGTGGTGTTTGTGGCACGGCTTTTGGGTTCTAAAAGAGATTTCCTAGGGTTGAACCATACCCTCTTGCGTGCCTTTTTAAAATTGATTTATTCTGGTCAGACAAAGTATACACAATTCCACATCATTTGTACAAGTACTATACATATTTCCATGAACAAATTCACATGTTGACGTGTTTAAACATTTTTTTCCACATTTAAATAGTTGTTTGTTCACAACTTCAGCTTGTTGATTTATCTTGATGCATCTTTAGCAAGCATAGTTCTCAGTATTTACATTCTACATCACTCGACTTTTACAGCTGTGTCATCTACGACGTACTGTAACACAGAAGCCCATACACTGTGAATTCCATTTACGTACTATGGCGTGTGTTCAGTCATCTGTTTGTATGGATCTAAGATATTGCACAAATGGGTGCCAGAAGTCCCTAGGTCTGGAGGCCTATGGTATTTCCTCTGCATATGTTTCCAGTCTCTCCTTGCAGGCATACCAGAGGTCTATTGGGTATCTGTTCAGTCAGCATGAGAGTGAGGGCGTTGGTCACATCTCGCCCATATGGTTGAAGCTTGGGGCATGCCCAGGCCATGTGTAAGAAGTCTGCACTATGCGCACTGCATCTGTGACATGTCATCTATTCACAGACCATATGTATGCAATTGATGTATAATATGCTTGGTGTATAAATTTGAAATGTATAATTTCGCAGATTGCAATTTGTTTTGAGCATTTGCAACTGTGTGCAATTATACTCCCAGTCTTCCTTGGCAATGGGGTTACCAAGTGCCTCCTTCCAGCGCAGTATAGATTTTTCTTGTTCTCTGAATTGTTCACATTGGGCCGCGTTATAGAGGCGTGTGATTAAGCGCTGGCTTGTCGGAGACGTTAATAGAATCTGTAGCACATTATATGTCGGTGGCTCATCAGGGAATGTGGGGCATAGTTCCTTCACAGCCATACGCAGCTGAAAATACGCAAATATATTTAAAGGTGTTCGATGGAGACTAAATGAGGCGTCAGTTTGTGCTATAAATTGTCTGTGTGGAAATATGCTGCTTATGGTGTAGAGGTCCATTTCCCCTAGTAGGTTTGTCATATTCTTTTCTTGCATCACTGTTATTCGCAGGTGGTGGTTCTTGGGAAGTGCTGGTGCATATATTGGAAGTTTATGTGTTCTTTACGCCAGCATGTGTCAAGTCCTCGATGTGCAGCTGACTGGGTGCATTTCAGCTCTCGGGGTGTTCCATCTCGGCTCCGATATAAATGTAATCAGAGGGGTCAGTTTTATGTTCTCTTATTCTACTGCTATGTGCGGTTTGTGGTCATGTGGGTGTAGCCAGTAGTGTGCGTGTTGTGCCTGCGTGCAGCAATAGTATAATTGCAAATCTGGTGCTCTGAAGCTCCCTTGAGTGTATGGTCTGGTCAGTTCCTTCCACCCTACTCTTGCCTACTTACCTACCCATGTCAGCATAAGCATGGAAGTACGCAGTTTAGTAAATAATTGTTGTGTAACCCACTCCGGTATGTTCATGACTAGGTAAAGGAATCGTGGCAGCACCACCATCTTCTGTATTGCGATCCTATCAGCTAACGACAGGGGTAGTTTGATCCATCTATCTATTTGGGCCCCTAGTTTTGTTATGGCTCTACCGTAGTTTTCACCCAGCACCAGCTCCGGATCCCGATATATCCAGATGCTTAGGTTCTTCACAGGTTCCGTCTGCCATTGTAGTGGGTAATCTAGCAGTGGTTGTGTTGTGGCTGGGGTGAGTGGGATCACCACGGATTTATTCCAGTTTAATCTGAGTCCTGAGTACTGTTAGAAATGGATATACTCTCTGATGAGTGTATTTAAGTTAACATCTGGGTACCTTGTTTAGAGGACCATATCGTCGGCATACAGCGATATACTGACTGGTCAGAGCTGGAACTGCAATGCAGTGTCTGCGTGCTCTGCCGTATCTTACATGCTAGTGGTTCTAGTGTGAATAAGAGTGGCGAAAGCGGGCATCCCTGCCTTGTCCCCCGGCTTATATTAATAGGTTCAGATGTATTGCAATTTACTCTTAGTCGTGGGCACGGCTCCGTGTATAATAGTGCTATCCAGCATAGAAACGGCTCGGGGAATCCCATTCTCTGCAGTACAGTGAACTTAAAGGGCTGATTCCACAGATTCATAAGCTTTCGCTGCGTCCAATGGGCCGCAGTTGCTGGGAACTCAGGGTTCAGATGGTGAAACATTGAAAATATTGTCCTCATATTTTGCGTTGTTGACCTTGTTGGTATAAAGCCAGGTTGATCCGGCAGGACCAGGTTACGCATTAGGGGTTGTATCCTGAGTGCAATTATTTTTGCCAATATTTTGGCGTCTATATTTATTAACGATAATGGTTGTTAAGATTAGCATTTTACGGGGTCCTTGTCAGGTTTTGGGACTGTAACCAGCAGTGCCACGCGTAATGACGCCGGCCGCAGACAGTCTTCATAAGCCTCATCATACATCGCGGCAAAGTGAGCGATTAGTAAGTCTTCATACTCTTTACAGAATTCCCCCGGGTAACCCATCCATTCCAGGGGCTTATTATTCGGCAGGGAATTAATCACCTCTTTTATTTCATCTTCTGTAATGTAGTGGCAAAAGTATTTTCATTGCTCATCAGATAACAATGCCAAGGCAATGTCATCTAAATACTGGTTTATTTCAGTTGGGGTCTTGCTCAACTCAGCGGAGTATAAGCGTGCGTAGTATTCTGAGAAGTAACCAATAATAGATGGAGTGTTGTATTTGGGCCTGTCCTGCGCGTCTACTGTTTGGGTTATGTGGGACACTGTGTGTGCATGGCGTTTCCTACTAGGAAGCGCTTGTCCCGGTCGTCCTCCCTCCCCATAGTTGCATGCTGTATGCCTATTTGAAATGTATTTTACTTCGCTGTCTGCGAATTCATGATAGGTGTAAATTCTTGTTCTGATTTCCGCCAGTATCTTGGGGTTCAGGGTGGTCATATATTCTATTTCTAGTTGTTTCATTTCTTTATCAACCTTGGATAGCGGTTGTTGAATATCTTTCAGTATCCCTGCATGTTTGCCTATACAGAAGCCTCAGATTGTTACTTTGAAAGCTTCCCATAATGTTTTGACCTATCTACTGGTCCTACATTATGTTCAAAGTAATCTGTGATGGCTTGTCGCAGCTCAGATTTTTAAAAAAATTATTTTTATTGGAGAGAGAGACGATAAATACGCATATTTCCCATCCCCCCCTCGTTTTATCTCTCCCCCTGGCTCATTTTTAACCATATATTATTCTGATCTTAAGGTGCTTAGATAATTTCAGACAATTTTTCACTAAATTATGTACAGGATTAACAGGTTTTAAAGTACCTCGTGTCACATGCGAATATGCAAGAAACAATACTTTAATTCTTCAATATTTCAATCTTCTAAACAAAAAGAATTTGAAGGCTCTATACAGGTCTATAAGGTTATGCCACTCATTCTTCTACAGGCTTCCAAATCTCCAGCCCCCTTTTTTTGCCTTTAGGCCCCTGTGCTAGATTAAATATGGCCAACAGCTTCGCCACCCATTGTTGAAGTTACGGGGGATCGGATCTAGCCAGGCTGTGGCAATACACAGTCTGTACACTGCCATTGCTATAATTATCAGTGCCCCTCCTTTTATTCGGTTAAAGTGATATTCCTAACATGATTGCCGGCGCATCCAGCTCGATCTGCAGTTGTAACTTCTCCTTTAAAAATCCATTTATATCCCTGCTCAGGGGTTCTAGTTTATTGCAGGTTGCAAACATGTGGACTATGTCCGCCTTGTATAAGGAGCAGCGCGGGCAATAGGCTCCCTTCCCCTCGCACCATTTCGCTATTCGATTTGGGGTATAGTACAATCCAAAACAGGTCATATAAAATTGAACTTGCAGGTTGGCCGATATTAGGATAGCTTCGGTGCTCAAAAAAATCTTTTGAAACGTAATCCCCGTAATCTCCAATCTTTCTATCTATTGGAGCAACTTTCCATGTCATCTTTGAGTCCCTCTTCAATATTTTATAAACTGTCTCTATTCTGGGGGGAGTGGGCAAGGTGATTTTATTCACTAGTTCCCTTCTCCCTTGCTGATCCATCTGTTCCCCATTTTTTTGTAGAAAGTCCCTAATCTGCAGGTACTTGAAGAAATCCTTGTGTGTAAGACCATACTTAGAGGCCAATTCCCCTTATGATCTAATTCCCCGTGGGCATAAAAGCAACCAATCTGTTTCATTCCGGCCTTGAATCAGGATTTAAAGTGTATATCCCTGAAAAGTTCTGGTAGATTCCTATTCTGCCATAGTGGGGTGTGGTGATTTAAGCCCCCTAAACCATTTATACAGCTTATAGAATTCTAAAGGCCGTTAATAGAGTCTTAAATCGGACTTTTTTGTAATATCCACAACTTGATTGATGCCAGAGGCAACACCTGGCTTCATGACCAATCACAAGTTCCCAAATGGTGGGGGATTTATCTTCCATTGTACTGTGGCTGATGCATAATAGTGTAGTAAAGTGAGTAAGTGAGGTTGCTCACCAATACATCTTAAGATTCGGGGGGTAAGCCTCCCCGCTCCTTGGGTAGGGATAAAAATTTGAATGCTCTCTTTGGCCGGGAATAAGACCAAATAAATTGTGCGAAAATGTTTTCACAATTTTAAACCAAAAATGTGTAAAAACAAATGGAATTGCTCTTAAATAATATAACAATTTGGGAAAGGAAATCATTTTAATTATATTGGTTCTACCAATAACAGTTAAGTGTAAGTGATCTAGCTTTTTCAGCGCTATTTTTCTTTCCACAGCACAGCTCTCCAATTGTCCTTAACTACCTGATCCAGATCCACATTAATTTTAACTCCCAGGTAGTTTGCCTTCTTTACTACACGGCTATCATTGTATGTAATAAATTCATTTATAATTATTTGCGTTTTCTCCCGGTTCAGGGAGTAGCCTGAGAGTACGCCAAATTGTCTTGCCTCCTCTTCAATAGCTTTCATAGCTTGCTCCGGTTGATGTGTTACTATGGCCAAGTCGTCAGCGTAGGCCAAGACTTTACTCTTGTGTTTATGGCTGATTATCAGGATGATGTTCTGTGCTGTTTCTAGATGTTTTAAAAAGGTATCTATATACAAGGCAAACAAGAGGGGTGAGCAAGGACACCCCTGCCATGTCCCTCTTCTGATCTTCAGAGGTTGGGTAATTCACCGTTTACAAGTACACTGGCTTCGGGGTCTGTACACAGGGCTTGTATTGCTCCTACAAATTTGTTCCCAATCCCCTTCTTTTGCATTGTTGCCCACAAAAATGGCCCGGAGACCCGAACGAAGGCCTTCTCGGCATCTAAAAGAATAGCTGTGATCAGCTCCCCTGTCACTTGCTTTACATCGAAAAGAGTAATAACTTTCCGTATATGCTCTATAGTTCCATTACCGGGTATAAAACCATGTTGTCCCTCGTACACCATTTTGCTGATGGTATGATAAATTCGCTTAGCTAGTATCTTGGAGTATATTTTTACGTCTCCAATTATCAATGTTATTGGTCGATAGGAGCCCAACTCCTGAGTCGGTTTGTCTTTTTTGGGGGAAATTATAATTTTTGCCCATGCCCAGGTTTTTCGAGGTGCCACCTCTTCTGCTGTCTGTAAAAACACAGAGGCCGTGGTTTCTTTAAGTTCTTCTTTAAAAGCTCTATAAAATTCAGTGGGGATTAGATCAGGCCCTGCTGCTTTCTCCCTGGAAAGGTTTGACATTGCCTCTTCAATTTCATCCCAAACTATCGGGGTCTCCAGAGCCTCATTTTCCTCTTGCGTCAGAACTTCCAGCTCACATGGATCTAGATATTGGTGTATTTGGTTTTCTGCTTCCCCACTCTCTCCTTCTATCTCTTCCAGGTACAATGCCTGGTAAAACCTGAAAAAAGCTGCTTGAATGTCACTAGATTCTGTTACAGGACCCTGCACCGGATCATTTATAGATAGGATATCACTGTGTGTCGCCACTACCCTCGTTCTGACTGCTAGTAAGTGGGCCACATTCTCCCCACATTCATACAACTCCTCCGGATGGACTTTTACTTTATCTATAGTGCTAGGGCCACTTCCTCCTGTGCATTTTCCATCCCCTGATTCAGTGTTAGGGTCTCAACTAGTTTTTCCTCCGCCTGGGCTAGTCTCAGAAGACTAGTGTTCCACCGATCCCTTTCCTTTTTTTTCTTTTTCTACCTGAGTATTGGATAGTCATCCCCCTCACTCCGGCTTTTAGAGTGTCCCAGACTACTCCCAGTGAGGCCGTCCCCTTATTTCTTTGCAAAAAGTCAGGTATCCATTCTTTTGGGTGGCTAATATAATCTTTGTGAAGTATAAGAGCCCTTTCAAAGGTCCATGTTGACATTCCCTTGGAGGTTTTTCCGTTCTTTAACTGTAACACCAAAGGGCTGTCAACGGATAGCACTCTGGTGTGTTGTCAAATTTTACTACTACCCAATAGAGAGGAGGAAACAAAGAAGAAATCCAGCCTAACGTGTTTTTGATGGGGAGCTGAGTAGTAAGTGAACCCATGCTCGTCTGTTTTTTTGACTGACCAAACATCCGGTAAACCGTGTACCTGACATAGATTACATAATGCTTGATATACTCTTGGCTTTCGCCCTTTTTACCGTTGCTCCTGACCCCATTTCACTTCAAGGTTTATATTAAAATCATCACACAGAATAATTGGAAGGGGCCAGTGCGCCAGTTGATTAGTAAACCATTCCAGTAGGGACAGATCATCCACATTGCTGCCGTAAATAGAACATAGAGTGAAGCTCGAAAGATCTGGGGTTTTCCCATTTACAATGACCCAGCGGCCTAACCCATTTGATTTAACTTTGGCACATTGCAAATAATTCCATCTAGATAATCTTGCAACCTACCTTGTATGAGTTCCCTGAGTCGGTGCCCCTATTACTGTATACCCTAGGCTTTTCAACACATCCTTTTGAGTTCCATCCAGGTGTGTCTCTTGCAGGCAGACAATGTCTGCCTTCAATAGTTGCAACCCTTGCGCCACTACTTGCCTTTTTTTTTAACATTGTTTAGCGCACAAATATTTAGTGTAGGTATTCCTAGCCTCCCCATTCTCTATTTCCAGCTGTTCCCGCCACCTTCCCTAGTCCACCTGTTCCACCCTTTGTGTGAGCCGTCCCTATCTTTCCCTCCTTCAACCCCACCCTCCTCTCCCCCCGCCCTCCCCCAGACAGAAGGCAATCAGACAAGCCTGAGTGATGTACGGCAGACCCACTACCCCCCACCTCCCTCCCTGCACAACATTTTGAATTACTCTTGACTGCACGATGTCTCCAGTCCTTTTTTTTCATAGCATTTTTTTATATCATGTTTCATCTCTTTTTAACATTTTCAGTCATTATTTGCGTGTCCTGTCTTTTCCATTCATTTTTCCCCCCTCCTTAGTTCTTTAAGGTATTCCTGTGCTTGTGCTTCCGAGGTGAAACTGCGTGTCCTGCCCACTAGATTTATCTTAAGTCTGGCAGGGTTTTGCAGGAAGACCTCAGCTCCAAGATTTTGGAATGGGGTAAAAAGTTGTCTTAGGCGCCACCGTCTTTTGACCGTTGCATGTGAAAGATACAGCCATAGAGTGAAGGAGACATCCGAACCAGAAACGGCAAATAAAATTGATATAACACAAGCTCAAGTGGCTAATCTAATAAAAAAACAAAAAGATGGGGCACCCGGTCCAAATGGTATCCCATTTGCCTTCTACAAGGAGGATCCAGGCATATGGGCTGAACATCTAACCAAAGTCTTTAAGGAAGTAGTACGGAGAGGGACAATCCCCGATTCATGGAGAGGCTCACTTATATCCCCTATTTTTAAAAAGGGAAATTGGGCCCGCCCTGAGAACTACAGTCTAATAACACTACAAGACACGGACACAAAACTGTTTGCGGGGATTTTGTTGTCAAGCCTATCGGACTGGGTTAAGGAAAATAAAATTCTCCCGCCCAATCAAACAGGCTTTATTAAAGGCCTAGGTACGACAACAAAAATCCTAACCCTATCGATATTAATGGATAAAGCAATTGCAATAAAACAACCACTGTACCTTTGCTTTGTCAATTTTAAATCAGCTTTCAATTGTGTGGACAGAAATCTACTCTGAGATAAGCTACGACTGCGAGGGATCCCCCCACAACTATTACAGCTGATTTGTCTCCTCCATACAAACACCTGGGTAAGAGTGCAGATGGGTAATGGCCGTTCATTAACTAAGGAAATCATGACATCAGGGGGCCTGAAGCAAGGCTGCGTACTTGCTCCATTATTACTTAACCTGTTCCTAGCGGATTTAACGGCGGTACTTAAGGATATAAATGCACATCCACCTAAGCTTGCAGACAAGCACATATCAAACCTACTATATGCGGACGAAGTGGTCCTTTTAAGCAAAACAAAAGTGGGACTACAGCGCCTCATAGCGCGATTATCTGAGTACGCAAAAGATAATAGGATGGTCATAAATGAACGAAAGTCGAAAGTCATGGTTATAACAAAAAATTTATGCAGGAAATATAAGTCCAAATGGTTTCTAGGAAAGTCACAATTAGATCAAGTAGAAACCTATAGATATTTGGGGGTTATATTCAATGACAACAGAAACTTTCTTCCACAGAAACTCGAAATCCATAGAAAATCAAATGCTTTGACAGCAGCATTTAGGACTATCTAAAAATCTATTAGCGACCTTACCTATCGCACGTTTCTAAAAGTGATTTCCGCTAAACTTCTACCCTCACTATCCTACGGAAGTGAAGCCTTAAACGGGAAAGATGCATCCATCATCAACGATGCTATCTCACAAGCACAAGTCAGGCTGGAATTTGGTCTAAATAACCATATGTATGCTCGAAAGGGACATACAATCAAAGTCTGGTATAGAATTAAAAATGACCAAGACAAACTGATGTCACAGTTAATCTGGAGGGAAATTAGTGGCAACAGCAAACCCCCAGCTCGGAAATACTTGGATGAGGCCTTGGAGGAATTTAAGGTCAGCCAGGTATGGGACTCTTCTATTACTCAGGAATCATTAAAAAAAATTGTTAACAAAACAACAGACCATTTATCATTGCTAAATGACAAGGCCACTTTTACAAAAAGGAAGCATGCATGGCCCATAATAAATGGTTTTACAAAAAAAGATGGCTCAGCAATACATGGTCACTCCATGGTCATTGAAAATTAAACAAATCTTTATGAAAGCACATTGAAGTTGAAGTTGAAGTTGAAGTTAAAAGACTTGTAAAGCGCTCGATCACCATGCGGTTTCTTGGCGCTGTTGTGGTGTATTGCCGGGTCTATACCATCTACCCCCCTGGAAAAAGCAAGCAACGGATACTGTATGTAGGCTGTGCAAATCTGGTGAGGAGGATATTATTCTTCTCCTGTGTCTCTGCTCTGAACTGAGAAAAAAGTCTAATTAATGAAACAGGGGCGAGAACTTGCGAGAACTTGCAGACAGGCACTGATCTTATGTCTCTCCCCAGAGGATTTACTTTTGAACTCCGCCCTCGCAAAATCTTTAATGAAAGTATGGAAAAAACTAGAACTCTATGAAACAAAAAATTCATAATTATTTTATATTCTGCCCTTTAAAAAAAAATAAACATTTATTATTTTGTAATGGATTTGATAAAAAATACTTATTTACATAAGATATATTGCATTTTAAAAGAATTGTTTCTATTTGGACTGTATATAATGGAGTACTTTTTTCAGAACAACAGCGCGGCCCTTCCGGGATCCTCTCTCCCCAGCCAGGTGGCGTCTCAAAGTTCGGCGGACCACGCCGACCGAAAACCAATTATTTTCCACAGTTCTGCTTACAAGCAAGGAGACGCACTCAGGAATACTCAGCATAAATTTATTTGCCCAGTTAACACGCTACGCGTTTCGACAATGAATCTTGTCTTGATCACACGTGATTACCCCTGTGGGTCACAACATAATATACACTCTGTTGGTTATTCATGGACATAAAGGAAGTCCCCTTGCATTGTTATTTTCACTGTTACAAGGCGCCACCATCTTGGAGTGGTAACCATCCTTCATATTTACAATGAAATTACAAATACCATTGATTCTCGATACCATTTACATATGCATTGTCAGAGAACTCATTATGATAGGCAAGGTAAAAACCACAATTATTATCACAATCGCGATATTTGTATATGAACTGTTATTAACACAGCCCCGAGGAACCACCATCTTGGAATGGTTTAAGTTAGTATTGACTAAACTACATTGCTTATATTCAGGCAACACAGTATATTTCCTCATTTTTATACATTTTCTCTCATTTTGTCAGGTCTAGATTTCTTTCGGACTAGTGCCCCGGTTGGCCCACAAATTGAAATAACCAAGGATTAGGTCTTAAAGTCTCCCGGAACAAAAGCGCCCCATGTTTCCTCACTTTTGGTTCGGTCTAGTGCCCGATTTAACATCTGTCCCGTGGAGACTCATCCCATTGCAAAGGGTACCCTTCGTGCATACTCCCGATTGAGTGTACAATGTTTATAACCCATAATACGGTGCAAAATCAATAAAGTGAAAATATACTTTCATACAGGTGCTCAGTGTCTTTCATCCAATTTTCAGAAGGTCCAAGGACCGTGATGTGGACGTGACAGAAGTGAATTTCCTTCTCCTACAAAACACATAAAAACATACAGTTAAAAATTACATAAAATTATTTTGTTCCTTATTAACATTTTAACTTGTTGTAAATACACAGGATTTACGTTACATCTCTTTATGTGCCTAATCAGTTCTGCTTCCAATTATTGGTCATACCCAACACTGTCTCATCTCATTTTTTATTCCTCATGTAAGTGGGTGGCAAGCTCTTCATCCCAATTGTGCCCCCCAGGGAACCTGGTCTCGAGCTCCATGATCCAGCGTGATTCCTTCTTTCTCAACGCTAGCTCATGGTTTCCCCCTCTTCTCCCCATATTCACCTGTTCCACAGCATAGTACCTGAGAAGGGAGTTGTCAGAGTTATGTTCGGCCTCAAAATGCCTTGCAATGGGATAGCGGATGTCCACATGAGTGATAGCCCTAAGGTGTTCTTGTACCCTCTTCTTGGCCATACACGTGGTACTGCCGACATATTTCTTTTTGCATGGACACACCAAAACATAAATGACAAACGATGTAGTGCATGTCAAGAACTGTTTTATCATTTTTGGCTCTTGCCTACCAGGTATGTCTATCTGCTTCACCATTGTACTGTTGGTGCAGGCTCTACAGTGCCCACAGGGGTAAAACCCCTTTAGGCCTTGGGAGTGTGGTTTATTTTCGGTTATGTCACCCCTGACTAGCATGTCCCTGAGGTTCCTGCCTCGTCTGTAAGTTATTTGAGGTCTTTCTTTTAGGCTCGGACCCACTATATTATCGGTTTTGAGAATGTTCCAGTTGCTTGCAAGGATTTTACTAATTTTCTTGGATTGCTGGTTATAGGTCGTAATGACCCGAGTACTCATCCCATCATCCTTATCTTTAGTTTCAGGGGGATTCAGTGTGTCTTTCCGATGTATGAGAGAAACCTTATGGACTGCCTTAGTGAGCACACCCTCCGGGTACCCTCTTGTCCTGAATCTCTGCAACATGACTTCTTGCTCGGCTAAGAAACTCCCATTGCCACTGCAGTTCCTTTTCGCCCTCAGTAGCTCACCAAATGGAATGCTCCATTTAAGTGAATCCGGATGAGCACTGAGGGCGTGGAGGAGAGTGTTACCCGCCGTGTCTTTCCTGTGTAACTTTGAAGTGAGATGGTTGTCAATCACTTCTATAGCCGTATCAAGAAATTCTACATGTTTCTCATCCATGTTGTGTGTAAGATGGATGTTGTAGGTGTTATTATTAAGCTTGTCAATAAATGATGTTGCTTCCTCCCGTGTCCCTTGCCATATAATGAACAAGTCATCAATGTATCTGACCCAGGTAGATACCTTTTTGAAGTCTTCTGTAAGATTTTTGTCATCTCTGATTTCCTCTTCCCATTTCCCTAGGAACAGATTAGCAAAGCTCGGCGAGAACGCCGAGCCCATGGCTACTCCCCGTATTTGTTTGAACATATCTCCATTAAACATAAAGATGTTATTTCTTAAGCATATTTTCATCATGCCTATGAGCATCTGGGTATGTTCGGAGTAACATGTCTCCCTTTGTTTAAGGTAATGGTAACTGGCTTCCATGCCCTGCACATGATCAATAATTGTGTATAGGGCACTCACATCTAACGTAATGAGAAGAGAGCCCTCTACCCATTTTAAGCTGTCTATTTTCTGCAGGAAGTCAGTGGTGTCCCTAATATAAGTAGGTAATTTACTCACGTAATCTCTCAAATAGTGATCGATATATTGTGAGAGGTTTTCGTTTACACTGCCTATGGACGAGATGATCGGTCTCCCTGGTGGAACAGTGGCATTCTTATGCACTTTGGGAAGGAGATAGAATATAGGCATTTTGGGGTAATCCTTTTTTAAAAAGCAAAATTCTTGCCATGTGAGTAGACCACTGGTGCGCCATTCATTAAGCATTTCCCATGTTTCCAAAATACTATCGTTATAGTTTGTCATAGTACATTTGGCATAAAAGTTACTACTAGTAAGTTGATGCAGTGCTTCGGTGATATACATCTCTTTTGCCCACAGAACAATGTTCCCCCCTTTGTCCACAGGTCTTAATACAATACTAGTATCTTTTGCCAAAGAAAGGATAAATTCCCTCTGGGTTTTGTTGAGGTTGAACTCGCCTTTTCCCCACCCCCCAGGGGTGTGTTTCATTTTAGTGAGTTCTTTAGTAACCACCTCCTGAAAAGTGTCGATTGCGTCATGGGGCATGATGGGACAAAAAATAGATTTAGGTTTAAAAGATGAGCACGCTGGTCTATCAGTTCTATTTTCCTCCATAGTCAGATTGTTGTTATCTTCTTGGCTATCCCATATAGTCAAGTCTAGTACATCATCATTTTGCCCATTACCATCCGACACCTCCCCATCAATTGTATCTCTAGTATTTTGGTTTTGTTTCAAGAAATGCCATTTTTTTAACTTCAGTTTCCTGGTGAATTTAAAGAGGTCGACTCTAGTGTCTGAGTAATTGAACAGTTCAGTGGGACAAAATGTGAGACCCAGGCATAGGGTTTCTTTTTCAGCGTGGGTGAGTGTTCTAGAGGAAAGATTGATAATGGTTTTATTTACCGTTTCTGCATCCATGGTTATTTTCCTTTTTTGTAACCACCTCTTTTGGTTCCCACTGGTTTTTGTTTCTTTTCTTCTCCTTTGCTGGAGCTTGAGTCTTCTTCGGAACGATCTCCCCTTCCTCTTCCTCTGCCCCTCGGGCGCCCCCGAGTGGGTTTCTTTTGGAAAGGGATGGGTGGTGTCTGCTCCTTTTTCCGTCGTGTTCTTAGTACCCTGAACTCGTCTAAAAAATTAGCCTGCTTGGTAACAACTTCCAGGTCTGATGTACTACTGGTGTTAGCGCTAGATGTTTCCGGATCCGATTCTGTCTGGATATTAGACGCTCCTTTTTCTGCCACTTGGACAGTTTTCGATGCATTGGGATTTTGTAGTCCAGTTTGATTGTACATATAGTCGTATTTTGGGCTATACGTTAGGATCCGTCCACTCTCGTAATCACCGCAATCCCTGTGCAGTTTACGCTGCTTGCGAAATTTAATATCGTCTTCATGTTTCTTTAGACGGGTTTTCTAAACTGGATCATGGAGCTCGAGACCAGGTTCCCTGGGGGGCAGAATTGGGATGAAGAGCTTGCCACCCACTTACATGAGGAATAAAAAATGAGATGAGACAGTGTTGGGTATGACCAATAATTGGAAGCAGAACTGATTAGGCACATAAAGAGATGTAACGTAAATCCTGTGTATTTACAACAAGTTAAAATGTTAATAAGGAACAAAATAATTTTATGTAATTTTTAACTGTATGTTTTTATGTGTTTTGTAGGAGAAGGAAATTCACTTCTGTCACGTCCACATCACGGTCCTTGGACCTTCTGAAAATTGGATGAAAGACACTGAGCACCTGTATGAAAGTATATTTTCACTTTATTGATTTTGCACCGTATTATGGGTTATAAACATTGTACACTCAATCGGGAGTATGCACGAAGGGTACCCTTTGCCATGGGATGAGTCTCCACGGGACAGATGTTAAATCGGGCACTAGACCGAACCAAAAGTGAGGAAACATGGGGCGCTTTTGTTCCGGGAGACTTTAAGACCTAATCCTTGGTTATTTCAATTTGTGGGCCAACCGGGGCACTAGTCCGAAAGAAATCTAGACCTGACAAAATGAGAGAAAATGTATAAAAATGAGGAAATATACTGTGTTGCCTGAATATAAGCAATGTAGTTTAGTCAATACTAACTTAAACCATTCCAAGATGGTGGTTCCTCGGGGCTGTGTTAATAACAGTTCATATACAAATATCGCGATTGTGATAATAATTGTGGTTTTTACCTTGCCTATCATAATGAGTTCTCTGACAATGCATATGTAAATGGTATCGAGAATCAATGGTATTTGTAATTTCATTGTAAATATGAAGGATGGTTACCACTCCAAGATGGTGGCGCCTTGTAACAGTGAAAATAACAATGCAAGGGGACTTCCTTTATGTCCATGAATAACCAACAGAGTGTATATTATGTTGTGACCCACAGGGGTAATCACGTGTGATCAAGACAAGATTCATTGTCGAAACGCGTAGCGTGTTAACTGGGCAAATAAATTTATGCTGAGTATTCCTGAGTGCGTCTCCTTGCTTGTAAGCAGAACTGTGGAAAATATAATGGAGTACTGCATGATTTTGTTTCAATGTAAGATTTTAATTAATCAAACAATAAAGGAATGTTCTGTTCATGTGTGAAATCAGGACGCACAAAATAGGTAACACCGTTGCAGGCTATAGGAGCATTAGGGCGGGCCTTACCAAATATCATTTGTCGCAGCAGAAAGTTGCCGATGAAAACCAAGATTTGGTTTCTCTCCTACTTCCTGTGTTTGTTTCTTCCTGAATAGAGGAAAACGATGGGCCCGATGTATTTCCTTATCCCATTCCCAATTCGTTTGGTCTGGAAATGAGTCTTTTAGGAGTTTAACCATGTAGTTTCTAGGATCTGTCCCTTGCAGACCTTCTGGTATTCCTAAGAAGCGCAGGTTATTCCTCCTGTGGCGATTTTCATACTCTTCCAGTATGGTTATTGCATCCGTCAGTGCCGCTCCTTGCTCCATACCTTTCGTCTTCATGGTCTCTACATCTACTTCCAGGGCCTCTGTCTGCATCTCAACCATGGTCAGGCAGTCCGCAATCTCCCCACATGTTTTGTTTAGTTTGCAAATTCCTATTTGTACCTTTTTTGAGGCCACCCTAGCTCTACGCCCTTCGTTTCTGTTCTCTTTCTGCATTTGTCTAATTGATGTTAAAATGGTCAGCAGAGTAGGTTCCTTAGTTCCTATAGTTTCATCTTCTTTCTCACATTGGGGCCATACCTGTGCGTCAGTATAGTCCCACTTGAGATGTGCCCGCATGCTTCTTTTGAGGCTCCCCTTCCTAGACTTCTTATTGTTCCTTGAAGTTCTTTTCTTTAATGTTGATTTGGTTGAAGAGCTGGAGCTGTCTTCTGAGAGGGATTTCCCACTTGGTGACTCATCCTCGTGTTCTGCTATCTCTGAGTCTTCCGTCAGCAAATAGAATTTCTCCCCAACTTGACTTTCTGGAGTATAGGTGCCATCTTGCACACGTAAATGTCTACAGCTTACTGCAGCAATGGGGTGTTGCCCGTGTTTTCTCCCCCACGGACTCCGCTCTGTGGCCAGCCTCCTTGCTGTCATTAGGTATTGGCAGTAAGGTCTTTTTTCCAACCAAGTCTGTGTTTTTGTGGGGGGATAGAGCCTTCATTCCTTGAACCCCAGTGGAGTCTTTAAAATAAGTACTGGTCTCTGTTTCCCTCCTAGCATTCTCCTCCTGCTGGGTTTCCTCAATTAGTGTCTCCCCCTCCCTGCTTCCAGGGATTCGGTTCTCTCCAGTATAGCCCCTAACACTGTCATGCTGGCAAACAATGAAGCGACAGAAGGATGAGCATGCCCCCCTCCATACTGCCTCCTAGTCTGTTCACAGTTTGTTTGTTCCCCAATTGCAGGTCCCTCTTTACCTTTCCGGTTCCGCCTCTTTGCTTTGCCTCCTCGGAAGTCTGACCCGCTCTGTTGTTGTCCTGAGGCTGGCCACCTCTAGTTTGTGCTCCTTTATTACCGGGAACGGCCGCTCCTCTCCCCCTTGCTGTTCTGCTACTGCCCGTTGCCATCCCGCGGATTGCAGTATTCTTTTAAATGAGCTTTAAAATCTGGTTGTGTTTGGAGAACAAAAGTGCTAGCGAGGCCGCAGTCAGCCGAACCGCGAGCTCCAGCGTCTCCTGCCATCAGCGACCTGCTATGATGCTCGTCCGTACCCTCGTGCAGTGCAGTCGATCCCTGAGACTGCGATCCATCGAGGGAGATGGAGATTGAGGTGTGCTGCTGCAGCTAGCCTCCCATCATCATTTCCTCTCCAGATTCACAGATTCTTACTACAGCAGCTCAGATTTAAATACCTACTATAGCATCGCGCCCTGTTGTAAACGCCATGTGAATTGTCGTGGGGTGTGCGTGGGGATTGCGAGCTCAAGGTGTACAGGTGTATGGTCTGATAGTGTCTTAGGCATATTTCTATTGTTGTTGTCCATATGTAGATATCATTTGTGGCTATCCAGAAGTCTATTCTGGATCATGTGTTGTGCGTTGTGTGTTGTGGATATGCAAGTGTCCTCTTTGTGTCCTTGGCGTGGCAAGCGCCATATGTCTGTCATCGCATATTCCTCGATGCCTTCTCTAAGCGCTTTTGAGGCCTGTTTCCCTTACCTGTCATTCCATGTGGACCTATCCATGGATGGGTCTATGCATGTATTAAAATCTTCCCCCCAGATAATTGCCATTGGTGTCAGTGTGCGCAGTTTAGCCCATAATTGTGCAAAGAAGGATGGATCGTCTGTATTCGGACCATATGTTGTGACAATAGTTAGAGCTATTCCTTCAAAATTGCCCTGGACAATGACATATCATCCCTGATCAGCCTTTATTGAACTAAGCAATGTGAATGGTGTTACGCGCTTAATAAGGAGCAATACTCATCTGGCGTATGTGGAGTACGAGGATGCTAGACTGTATGATGCCCATCTCATGCCTAGCCTTCTACATGTGGTATAAGTGAGATGGGTTTCCTGAATACAGGCTAAGTCCACTTTATGATGATCTAAGTATGCAAGATCTTTGCATATTTTTTTCGGGTTCTGCAGGCCTCGCACATTCCATGTCACGAGTGTCAGGGTTCTGGTGTTTCGTGATCTATTTTCCATGCTGTGTTAGGTGACTTGAGTGGACATTTTGTTGTCGTGTAGATTAATTGCTCATGTTGTATGTGGTATCTGCCGTTCTGTTACTGACTATTCCTGGATAGATTTTCGCCCGTCCCTCCCCCCAACCACTTCGACATCCCAGTTATAGCGAAGACAGACCCAAAATACCTGTTCCTACCCCCCTCCCTCCCAACCGGTCCCTTAAAGAAATTTTAACTAGTTGTGGTGCACACAGGTTGGCGGGAGCAGCCAGCCGAGTACCCCAGTGACTGTCACACAGGGGGTCACTTGTCAATACATTAAAAAAATGCAAGTTTCGGGGGACCATCTTGCACATCATTCTGTAACACGAACCACAGTATTGCCTGGACACATGTACATCGCATATTTCTACTTCGCACCGTCCATGCTGTTTCAATCATATAAACATAAAGTCACATTTATCACTTATCTGTGTCCATTTGTTTCTTTGTCTGGGATGTACACTAATCTCCATCCCGTCACCTCCGAGCAAGTCAGGGGGACAGGCATATTAGTCGATGTCTGAAGTCTTGGCCTGCTCTTCTTGACCACCTCTAGGTGATCTGCGCGTACTCTGAGACACTTTCTGTTGGAAGTATTGGCGCACCTCTTGGACCTGCGGCGTGAAATCGGGGTAGATACTTGTTTCAGGCTTCCTATTTCACAGGCCTTGCAAAGCGCCGCATCGCGGTCTCTATAGTTCAACAGTTTTGCAATGATCGGCCGCGGCATAGCCCAGGGTGGTGAAGGTGGAGCTAGGGATCTGTGCGCTCTTTCTATGATGAAGACGTCGGAAACAGTTTCTTTGCCTAGAAGGCTTATTAGCAAGTTTTAGATATAGTGTTTCATGTTCCCTGTATTCGTTGTCTCCGCTATTCCCATAAAATGCAGATTATTGCGGCGGGACCGTGCTTCCAAATCTTCACACTTCACCATTAGTACTGCCAGAGTTTTGTCCATTTTCCCTTGTTTGATTTCCATTTGTTGTTGTACATCTACAGCATCTGAGATACGGCGCTCCGCCATGTCAATCCTTTCTGTGTGCTTGTCTAGGCACTCGGACATGTGGTCTACTCTATAGGTGAGGGACTCTATCTTGTCATCAATATTGGACAGGGTGGCCTGGATTGTTGAGAACATGGAATGGACGTCTCCGGGAGTTTCAGTTCCCGCATCAGACATGGCTGGTTGAGTACCAAGCTGGTCTACCAAGATGGTCTTGGTCATTTTCGCAGGTTTGAAAGTTGGTGGAATCTTCGTCATTCTTTGCAATGTGGAGGTGTTGTCCTCCGGGTCTTTGGAAAGGATGTGGCCATGTCTACCTTACAGTAAGCAACTTGGGCGCGACTAGCACTCCGCAGGGTCTGAGCTCCAGGTGCTCACCCAGTGGGTCCTCATAGGGAGTCCGCAGCTCTGTCTAGGAGGTGCGGGCAGACTAGGTTGGAGCAAGGCTGTGCTTCTCCACTCCCTATCGCATGGTACACTGGGCTTCCCAGTAGTGGCACTATGAGCAGGTGGCACAGTGGGAGTTCAGAGTATGTCGCCTTATGTGTACTGTTTTATGTCTACCTTTCCACTACATCCAGAGGCGATCAGTCTAATAGCGATGTCTTTCACAGTCTATTGATCCTGTTACTTGCTCTGCAGTTCCCTGTCACTGCAGTACAGTGCTTCGCGGGACTCCTGCTCCTTGTTAAGGTTCAGCCCACGTTTATCAAGGATGTGGTGGCTGCTAATGACAATTATTGTGTCTGGGCGTCCTTCCCGGTGCTGCGTGCTCCCTACCTCAGCGCCGCAGTAGTTCGATTATCAGCCCAGGCCCTTATCGTATTTTATTACGCCGACTCTAGTGTTCCTACAGTGCGGGCAGATGAACATGCCTGTGCCTTCTCTCATGCTGGTGTTCTTGCATGTGCTAGCTTGGCAGCCTTCCAGCTACTGTTTTCGGCAGCCTCAGTCTTATTGTGCAGTCTCCAGCCCTCGCATTCCGCTACAGCTTAGCGTCCAGGCCCCTCACCTTGGCCACAGTACACGCGCGGAGCTGCCCTCACCCACTCTCACTGGTGTCTCTACAGCAGGAGGGGCCTTTCTGACTCCCCACACAGCTAGGCCTCGGGTCTAGGCGATCTCCACCGCCAGTCCCCTACAAAGCCCGTATGTTACAGGCATGTCGCTTAGGGGGCAGTGGTTCTGGTGTCAGTGTCGTCGCATTGGGCAGTGAGTCCTCTATGCACAGGACAGAATCACCTCCGCTGCCTCGCTTTCGCTTTCCCCCGGCAGGCCACTGCACAGGCTCAGCAGGTTCACACTCGCGCACGCTCTGCAGGCCTGACCTCGGCAGTGTGGTCGCGGGTGCTCTCTCCGTACTTCTGAGTTACTCTGGGCGGCAGTGAAAGGCTCATCAGAATGCCACAAGCCTCCGATGCTTTTATTTGCATTTTTTGGTGAATTAGCAGGTTGGTGACGTAGGATAAGTGAAGGATTTTGCAAGCAACCAAAGGAGCTTGCTCAGAATGCGGCCATCTTCCGGCGTGGCTAGCTCTGTCCCCTCTTGCGTGCCTCTTTAAAGAGGCTTATAGGGTACCCTCTCTCTGCCAGTCTGTGTTGTAAATCAGTAGATTCCCTGAAGTAATCTTGTTTACGGGAACAATTTCTGCATATTCTTAAAAATTGGCCATGTGGCAGGTAATTCCTCAGTCCCCTGGGATGGTGGCTAGTATAGCGGAGTAGAGTATTCCTTTCCGTTCCTTTTCTGAAAAGAGTGGTAAACAATTGACCTTTCATCTGCTTTGATAGAAATGTCAAGGATATCAATGCTATTGCAATTAAATTAGATCGTAAATTTAATATTGTGTGATCTGTCATTGAGCCAAAGGTGAAAAGATTGTAGGTCAGCTTCATTGCCTGTCCATATGAGCAGAATATCATTAATGTATCGCTTCCAGAAGGATATGTTCCTGGAATGCGGGTTGTCATCACTGAAAATTAATTTGGATTAAAAATTGTCCATATAGAGTATTGCCAGATTTGACGCAAAACTGGCCCCCGTGGCTACTCCCTTAGTTTGTAAGTAAAAATTCCTTTGAAAGAAGAAGTAACTTTTGATCATGGCTATTTCCAACAACCCTATGATGAATTCTGCAGGGACCTGGGCGGGTTGTGGTCTACTATTCAGGACAGTCTTCATAACTTCCAATGCTGGTCTTTGGGGGATGCTGGTATACAATGATGCAATATCGATCATTACCAAAAGTGTTTGTGTTGAATCAAAGGCAAATTTGTTAATCAGCCTGATTGTTTCCCTTGTATCCCTTAGGTATGACTTGGTGGACTGCGCACAGGGTTTAAGGAAGACATCAATATATTTGCAAATGGGTTCCAAAATGGACCCACACCCAGACACTATTGGGCGGCCTGGTGGATGCTGAACATTTTTGTGGACCTTGGGAAGGGTATAGATCGTCACTGTCCATGGTTCCTTTTGGTTCAGAAAGTCATATTCCAATTCTGTAAGGTACCCCTCATTTAAGCCGTGCCTAGTAGTCATCATCATCTGTCTACTGATTCCTTTTGCTGGCTCGGAGTCACGTTTGGTGTAACTGATACTGTCTGTGAGTTGATTGATAATATCCCTTTTATAATCAGTTGTGTTTAGAATAACAATGGCACCTCCCTTGTCAGCTGCTTTGACGACAATGTCCCCGATGTCTTTCAAAGATGTCAAAGTTTCTCGTTCAGCCTTTGAAATGCTATAGTTCACATATTTCTTTTGGGAAATCTTGCTCATAACGTCTCTATGGACCACTTGTTCATAGGCTAATATTCTGTGGGACAGGAAGTGAGCAGGTGGGGTGAAGGTTGAAGCGACTCTCAGACCTGACCCTGAGGTAGTAGGGTGGGAAGGTACAATGTTGAAATAATAAAGTAGCCAAACTTTACAAAAAAACAGTGGAGTTCCATCTTGATGTTAAATGAATTGGGTAATGCAGTGGGTACAAAGGATACGCATTTGCTGAGCACATCTGTCTCGTCAGTGGATAGTTCATAATCTGACAGATTGATTGTTGGAAATGGCCATTTTTGCAGGGTTATCCCTAAACTTTTAGCTTCTTCCTCCTGTTTTTTCCTGACCTGCTGTTGTTGGTTTGAGGGCTCTAGGCACTTTACAACTGCTATTCAGTACTAAAGCGCATATGCTCTCTGGGAAATTTGTATTATGGATTGGTGTTTCCATGTGTGGCATATTTGAATTACTAGCCAGTCCCTAGTACACTGTGTGTGCCCAGGGCTTGTAAATCAAATGCTACTAGTGGGCCTGCATCACTGATTGTGCCACCCATATAAGTAGCAAATGGGAGTGGGACACGAACAGCCTGTGTTCATTCAACGTAAATATGGTTCTCTCAGTGTCGCGTGCAACCAGGGCTTCACTGACTGTGCCAAACAGCGTTATCAACGAGAACAAAAGAATGCAGCCCCTGCATAGGGGATGTCCCCCAGTGCACAGCGTAGGGAAACAAACAAATGCTTAAATCCAATCGGCTGGTAAATCAAATGTTAAACGATCAATTCATATTAAAAAAACGTTTTTAATGACCACTTCTATTCAATGATCATGATCTTTCAAATGTTCAAATCTTCACAAATTAATGCAATAATGTCTCTCAATTAGGTCTCCACAATACATCAATAATCCCAATGCATTTCGGGCATTGAGTTTGCCCTTCGTCAGGGGATAGATCTACAAACAAAAAGGATAATAAACAGGTCTTAATAGGAAGCATCTCACTGTATCTAAAATCAAGCTCAGGTGACTGATGAAACCGTGATGTGCCAGGGTGTAAGTAGAACAACGTGACAGATGTGAATTATGTGTTAACCTTCATGGTTCGTGTTGTAAAACATAACCGTTAGGTTCAAAGCCAACTGCTAATATATCAGATAGAGAGTGTAATCAATGGTGGTAGGTGAATTATCATCAGGTGCCAAAGTAATGTGTATGAAAACGAACTGTGCTAAAAAACGTGCAAACGTGTATTCCAAGTGAGTTCGCTGGTGAATGAGATCAGAATAGGGTACTGACAATTATGATCCGAGTGATCTGTACCGTGCCATAGAGTGAACCACAAGTATCGTAAAATACGTGAAGTGTGAGCGGGTGAAAAACGCTAATCTAGATATAACATCTCCAAAAAGAACAAAGTTAAGTTCTCACGTGATTGGCGGACCGTAAAGGCGGCTGAAGTTGCTGTGTAAAAACCAAAAGTAAAAAATATGTCATTACGGAAATTAAATCACACGTGAATGTTCGGGCGGGTTCGAATGTCCACCGTGGTGGTACTTACAGAGTGAGGGTGCTCTAGATCAAAATGTGCCGGAGGCGTCGGATGTACCGCATGTTGTTGCACTTCGCCATACGCCGGGTGTAACAGTGTGTGACGATCACGGTGCAAACAAAATAGTTAGTGCAAAAATGGAAGATGGACTGACTTAGCTCTCAGAAAAAGTGGGCGCCATCTTTAAATGGGGTCGGCAGTATAGAACGTGTTGTGACGTGCATGGGGTTTGATGTTCGTGTGGTGTGGGGAATAAATAAAGATAAGTGAAAAATTAGAAAAAGCTATGTATATAGAGGAACATGGGTGTGTTTCTAAAATATACAGTAACAATGAATGCACGAAATGAAAAAACGATCAGTGCAAAAAAATACAATGATATTCAAGTGAAATCAATAGTTCTGTCTAAAGGTAACACAGATATTCCATCCTGTCGTTCAGCCCGTTCGGCTGCATCGTGCATATTTAACGGATCCAGTAGTTTTCTCTTTTAACAATTTGTTTTTGTTCTGTATGCCTTCACTTGATTTGACAACCTCTAAGACGAGGAACTTGAGTTGGGCAACATTATGTCTCTTTTCAACAAAATGGGTGGCAACAGTAGAGCTCAGATTTTTGGTACGGATGTTGCTCTTATGTTCTAATATCCGGGTGCATATTTTCCTCTTGGTGTGTCCCACATAGCATGACCCACAGGGACACTTCAGCATGTAGATCACATTAGAAGTGTTGCACGTGGCGTTGACTTTGAGTTTGATTTTGGTTCCTTTCATCGGATGATTAAAATGATTACCCTTTATGATGTTATGACAATTGCTACAGTTGTAGCATGGTAACAGGCATGTAAAAAGAGCAGGTGTCAAACTGTCTGTCGGGTTGGTGAGCAAGTCCTTGAGGTTGCTTCCTCGAGTATATGCAAAGATCGGTTTGCTTTCAAATAATCCCATGAAGTCAGGTTCACTGCTTAGTAAGGACCAGTGTTTCAAGATCATATACCGAAGCCTATGGCACATGATGGAGTATTTAGACACAACAACCATCCGTTTGTTGGAATCCCTCTTTTTCACTGTCAAAAGAACTTGTCTGTTTAAGGACTTACATCTCGTCTTGGCCGATCTCAAGATCACTTCAGGATACCCTCGGTCTCTGAACCTCGTCAGCATCTCATCAATTTGTTGATCACATTGAACCGGTGAAGATACAATACGTTTGCCTCTGAGTAGTTGTGAGAATGGTAAATTGTTTTTGAGACCCGGTTTGTGGAAACTGTTGTCGTGTAAAATACTGTTTTGGTCAGTGGTTTTGCGAAACAAGTTGGTAGAAAGTTTGCCGTCGATAAGTTGAATTTCAACATCCGGGAAATGGATTAATCATTGATTAAATCCCCACGTGAACTGGATACGTTCATCAATCATGTTTAGGCGCTGTAGGAAACCTTCCAAAATGTCTGTCTTACCGGCCCATAAGATGAAGATGTCATCTATGACTCTGAGAAAGATTCTACCATGTTCTTGCCAGATCGGTTGATTCAATATGTGTTGTTCTTCGTAGTGTCTCATAAAGAGATTAGCGTAGGCAGGAGCCGCGCAATTCCCCATGGAAGTGCCACACAGTTGGAGATGCCACTTATCGTTCCACTTAAAATAGCTGTGATACAGTGTGAACATGAGTAATTCCATAAGAAAAATCTGGAAGTCTGTGTCAAGTGAAGAGTTAATTAAAGCTTGTTCAATGGCTTCTATTCCCAAATTGTGGGGAATCGATGTGAATAGGGACTTGACGTCCACAGTGCATAGCCAGAGTTCCTCTTCTGTCGATATTTGGCTGGAATTGAGTTTGTTTAAAAAGTCTGAAGTGTCTCTGATATAGGACTGGGTGGTCATCACGAATGGTTGCAGGTGTCTATCTATGAACTTCCCGACGGGTTCATGGATGCTGCCTTTGGTCGATACTATAGGTCTAAATGGTGTTTTTTGTGGATTTTGAATTCTCTCGAATTAGGAACTTCTTAGCTCGCTCTTTGATTGTGTTGTTGTCAACTGCTTTGAGAATGATGTTCATTAGAACGGATGCAAATTCCTGTGTGGGATCTTCATCTAGTTGAACATAGGTGTTGGTATCGGACACGTGTAATGCAACTTGTTCATGGTAGTAAGTGCTGTCCATAATGACTAGAGCGCCACCTTTGTCCGCATTCTGACAAATGATGGACGGGTTGTTCGCCAATTTTTTCAAAGTACTCCTGTCTTTCATCGTTAAGTTACAATGTTTGGAAGTCTGTTGGAATGGCAAAGTGGACATTTCGTGTTTCACCTGATTTTCAAAAGTATCGATGACTTTGTGGCTCACTTGAGCTAAGAAGGTGCTGCGAGGTCGCAATCCTCGGAGGATGTCATTTTCAGGAATGGTAGTCTGTACTACATTATCAAAGTAATGTCTCAATCGAATGTTTCTCATCAGTTTTAAAAAACTGACTTCAAGTTCCAGTGTATTGGTCATGGTGGTTGGTACGAATGTCTGTCCTTTCTGTAAAGTGCGGATCTCAAGTGGTGTGAGATCGTAAGATGAGATGTTGATCACAAGATTATTAAAATCTGTCATTTTTACCTGATGCCCTTCTTGTTCTTGATTTCCGCGGGTGCTTTTGGTGTGTCTGTAATTTTTGCCCGGCCTGGGTCTGCCTGCTCGCTTGGGCCTTCCTCTAAAAAATGCACCGCAGGAGTTGATGTGGTTGCTATTTGTCCGGTGCCGCGTTCCGTCCTCTGGGTGGTTTGGATCTAGCTTCACCTTCTGAAGATGAGGTGTCCGTTTCCGAGTACGGATTGTATGGGCGGTTCTTGCGTCGGCGGGCATGCACTTCTGCCCAAGTGTACACCTCGCCGAGCTTGTAATCAATGGTATCTCTTTTGAATTTGCGTATTTTACGTTCCTGAATTTCTTGGGTGTATTTGTTCAATTGAATGTTGATGTCCTCTAATGTTTTGGTGAAATCAGTGGTTTCCATGATATTGGTTAGCTCTGTTTTTATGTTCGATATCTTGATGGTTAGCCCTTCCAGTGCTTTGGATAGCTCCTTTATAATTAGTAAGATCAAATCTAGAGAGCATTTGTTGAGAATGGCGTACCATTTCTCAGCAAAGCGGGAATTGTTTTTACATAATAATGGTTTGAGTGGGACTCTGAGGCCCCTAGGGATCCGTTGAGCCCGATTGTATCTCACGAGCGTGCTGGCGTGTACTAATTAGTTGGATTCTATTTTTAGTAAGTATAATAGTTGTTTGATGTTACTTTCCTTACTTCTGGTATTAGCTGATGGTGAGGTGTCTTCCTTTATAAGGCCACAGATCTTTGCAGCATCATCATCTGAAAAAAGCGAATGTATCGGCTTTGGAGTCAGTCAGATTGGTAATGGTATCAAAGTTCATTTTGTGGATAAGGCGTGCCGCGTCTTAGGACAGAGACGTGTATGTAACAAATGGGAGTGGGACACGCACAGACTGTGTTCATTCAATGTAAATATGGTTCTCTCAGTGTCGCGTGCAACCAGGGCTTCACTGTCTGTGCCAAACAGCGTTATCAACGAGAACAAAAGAATGCAGCCCCTGCATAGGGGATGTCCCCCAGTGCACAGCGTAGGGAAACAAACAAATGCTTAAATCCAATCGGCTGGTAAATCAAATGTTAAACGATCAATTCATATTCAAAAAACGTTTTTAATGACCACTTCTATTCAATGATCATGATCTTTCAAATGTTCAAATCATCACAAATTAATGCAATAATGTCTCTCAATTAGGTCTCCACAATACATCAATAATCCCAATGCATTTCGGGCATTGCGTTTGCCCTTCGTCAGTGGATAGATCTACAAACAAAAAGGATAATAAACAGGTATTAATAGGAAGCATCTCACTGTATCTAAAATCAAGCTCAGGTGACTGATGAAACCGTGATGTGCCAGGGTGTAAGTAGAACAACGAACCTGAAAGATGTGAATTATGGGCCCGATTCACAGAACTAACTTAAGACAAATTCCTAAATTTACTACTTTTGCTATTCACAGAAGTTAGGATTTTGTCTTAAGACAGACTTAAGACAGACTTAAGACAGACTTAAGACAGAATACTAACTTAAGTCTGTCTTAAGTCTGTCTTAAGACAAAATCCTAACTTCTGTGAATACCAAAAGTAGTAAGTTTAGGATTTTGTCTTAAGTTAGTTCTGTGAATCGGGCCCAAAATGTTGACCTTTATGGTTCGTGTTGTAAAACATAACCGTTAGGTTCAAAGCCAACTGCTAATATATCAGATAGAGAGTGTAATCAATGGTGGTAGGTGAATTATCATCAGGTGCCAAAGTGATGTGTATGAAACCCAACTGTGCTCAAAAACGTGCAAACGTGTATTCCAAGTGAGTTCGCTGGTGAATGGGATCAGAATAGGGTACTGACAATTATGATCTGAGTGATCGGTACCGTGCCATAGAGTGAACCACAAGTATCGTAAAATACGTGCAGTGTGAGCGGGTGAAAAACGCTAATCTACATATAACATCTCCAAAAAGAACAAAGTTAAGTTCTCTCGTGATTGGCGGATCGTAAAGGCGGCTGAAGTTGCTGTGTAAAAACCAAAAGTAAAAAATGTGTCATTACGGAAATTAAATCACACGTGAATGTTCGGGCGGGTTCAAATGTCCACCGTGGTGGTACTTACAGAGTGAGGGTGCTCTAGATCAAAAAGTGCCGGAGGCGTCGGATGTACTGCATGTTGTTGCATTTCGCCATACGCCGGGTGTAACAGTGTGTGACGATCACGGTGCAAACAAAATAGTTTGTGCAAAAATGGAAGATGGACTGACTTAGCTCTCAGAAAAAGTGGGCGCCATCTTGAAATTGGGTCGACAGAATAGAACGTGTTGTGACCTGCATGGGGTTTGATGTTCGTGTGGTGTGGGGAATAAATAAAGATAAGTAAAAATGAGAAAAACCAATGTATATAGAGGAACATGGGTGTGTTTCTAAAATATACAGTAACAATGAATGCACGAAATGAAAAAACGATCAGTGCAAAATAATACAATGATATTCAAGTGAAATCAATAGTTCTGTCGAAAGGTAACACAGATATTCCATCCTGTCGTTCAGCCCGTTCGGCTGCATTGTGCATAAATTAAGGATCCAGTAGTTTTCTCTTTGTAACAATTTGTTTTTGTTCTTGTATGCCTTCACCCCTCTTTTACAACCTCTAAGACGAGGAACTTGATTGGGCAACATTATGTCTCTTTTCAACAAAATGGGTGGCAACAGTAGATCTCAGATTTTTGGTACGGATGTTGCTCTAATGTTCTAATATCCGGGTTCATATTTTTCTCTTGGTGTGTCCCACATAGCATGACCCACAGGGACACTTCAGCATGTAGATCACATTAGAAGTGTTGCACGTGGCGTTGACTTTGAGTTTGATTTTGGTTCCTTTCATCGGATGATTAAAATGATTACCCTTTATGATGTTATGACAATTGCTACAGTTGTAGCATGGTAACAGGTTCAGAGACCGAGGGTATCCTGAAGAGATCTTGAGATTGGACAAGACGAGATGTGAGTCCTTAAACAGACAAGATCTTTTGACAGTGAAAAAGAAGGATTCCAACAAACGAATGGTTGTTGTGTCTAAATACTCCATCATGAGCCATAGGTTTCGGAATATGATCTTGAAACACTGGTCCTTACTAAGCAGTGAACCTGACTTCATGGGATTATTTGAAAGCAAACCGATCTTTGCATATACTCGAGGAAGCAACCTCAAGGACTTGCTCTCCAAACCGACAGACAGTTGGACAACTGCTCTATTTACAGACCTGTTAACATGCTACAACTGTAGCAATTGTCATAACATCATAAAGGGTAATCATTTTAATCATCCGATGAAAGGAACCAAAATCAAACTCAAAGTCAACGCCACGTGCAACACTTCTAATGTGATCTACATGCTGAAGTGTCCCTGTGGGTCATGCTATGTGGGACACACCGAGAGGAAAATCCGCACCCGGATATTAGAACATAAGAGCAACATCCGTACCAAAAATCTGAGCTCTACTGTTGCCACCCATTTTGTTGAAAAGAGACATAATGTTGCCCAACTCAAGTTCCTCGTCGTAGAGGTTGTCAAATCAAGTGAAGGCATACAGAACAAAAACAAATTGTTACAAAGAGAAAACTACTGGATACGTTATTTATGCACGATGTAGCCGAACGGGCTGAACGACAGGATGGAATATCTGTGTTACCTTTATACAGAACTATTGATTTCACTTGAATATCATTGCATTATTTTGCACTGATCGTTTTTTCATTTCGTCCATTCATTGTTACTCTATATTTTAGAAACACACCAATGTTCCTCTATATACATAGGTTTTTCTCATTTTTCACTTATCTTTATTTATTCCCCACACCACACGAACATCAAACCCCATGCACGTCACAACACGTTCTATACTGCCGACCCCATTTCAAGATGGCGCCCACTTTTTCTGAGAGCTAAGTAACCATCCATCTTCCATTTTTGTACTAACTATTTTGTTTGCACCGTGATCGTCACACACTGTTACACCCGGCGTATGGCGAAGTGCAACAACATGCGGTACATCCGATGCCTCTGGCACATTTTGATCTAGAGCACCCTCACTCTGTAAGTACCACCACGGTGGACATTCGAACCCGCCCGAACATTCACGTGTGATTTAATTTCCGTAATGACACATTTTTTACTTTTGGTTTTTACACAGCAACTTCAGCCGCCTTTACGATCCGCCAATCACGTGAGATCTTAACTTTGTTCTTTTTGGAGATGTTATATCTAGATTAGCGTTTTTAACCCGCTCACACTGCACGTATTTTACGATACTTGTGGTTCACTCTATGGCATGGTACAGATAACTCGGATCATAATTGTCAGTACCCTATTCTGATCCCGTTCACCAGGGAACTCACTTGGAATACACGTTTGCACGTTTTTGAGCACAGTTCGGTTTCATACACATCACTTTGGCACCTGATGATAATTCACCTACCACCATTGATTACACTCTCTATCTGATATATTAGCAGTTGGCTTTGAACCTAACGGTTATGTTTTACAACACGAACCATGAAGGTTAACACATAATTCACATCTTTCACGTTCGTTGTTCTACTTACACCCTGGCACATCACGGTTTCATCAGTCACCTGAGCTTAATTTTAGATACAGTGAGATGCTTCCTATTAATCCCTGTTTATTATCCTTTTTGCTTGTAGATCTATCCCCTGACAAAGGGCAAACTCAATGCCCGAAATGCATTGGGATTATTGATGTATTGAGATTTGAACATTTGAAAGATCATGATTAGGCTGTCCGGTTTTAGGTATAAACCTATAATAACTGATAAAACCCCACCGGAAGGGAAATAGCCCTCACCAGTGAAAACATATAAACACTGAAAAAAAACCTGCACAACAAAAACTAAATGCCATTCAAAGAAAGGAAAAGGAGAGTGAAAGAGTAATTTTTATTTCTTCCTGAATGGGCCAATACAATGTAACTTTGTTATATAAGGTAGCAGTAAGAAAGACTGGGCTAACATTATTCTGCTTGAGTTTTGTTGTTTAGGGATGTCACTAAAATATTGTTTCTTCATCCTTTTTTCAGTTTTGTGGTCTTTGGTCTAAAGATAAAGGGGTTAGAAGCAGGTTTTAGGTGTTGTTTATTTATTTTATAAACTGTAGAGAATCAGGAAATATCTAAATCATATTTGATTTTTTGGCTACGTTTGAGTCTTTCACTGATAGGAAAAATGTAGGTTTCATAAGAATCTTTCCCAATATGTACCATCACATTTACCCACAGAGAATGTGTAAAAACCCTTGATACATTAGCCCCCTTTTCTAGTGAGTCAGTATTGATAGTAGGTGAATTGCCAAACACCCCAGTCTTTAAACATTCAATGCAAGGTATAGTGACAGGTATATGTGAAAAGAGTGCAGTCACAAAGCATCTGGGATACTGGTGAAAACATGACACCAGACTTTTGGAAAACTTGGAATGCAGTGTCACTTGAAATACTGCTGCAAAAAGTTCTTACCAAGTCCAACAAAGATTGGAGTGATATTGTTTGTATTTGCAGTGATTAAGCTATGTATATGAAAAAGTTGTGTGAAGACCTGTCAAAATCGATAATTGAGCTGAAGTGCTTCCCGGTAAGAGATCCTTGCCACTTGTTAGATGGCAATCTGAAAGCATATTTACAATCTTTAAAGTTAATGAAGAATGCTATTGACTTTTTAGTCCATTCTGGTGCACTGTTTTGTTATGCGTGGGAACTAAAACACAAATATTTCTCATTTTGTGCTTTGTGTGGCATCAAAGAAAGAGTCATCTCAACTTTATCACTTAGCCAGTGGTTCTCAGTCTTAGAGGGCGTGAATGCTATATTATCCATGTGGCAACAGTTTACAGATCTTTTGCTAAGTGATGATGCAAACGGCAAGAATGTGAGGATCTTTGGTCAGTTATTGATGGTGATTTGAAAAAAGTACACTCTACTGTATTCTTAGATTTTTACAGGAAAGCATGACTGCTATAGTGGACATAATAAACAACCTAGAGTCTGAAAACACCCTTTCTGCCAAGTGTTCAGCATAATTTGTGTAGATGTGAAACATGTCCTTGAGAGTAAGCTGGGTGACACTTTTAGTGACTTTGACACTGCAACATGTTCGAGTGCTTGCCACTTGGTAAGCAAAGAAATGTTGAGGAGCAATTCAGGAACTTTTATTTTACAGTGTTTGAGAAATAGCCCTTCACCAACCATGGCATTTGAAGTCAATGAAGCCTCACTGTGGTACTCTGCACAAGTTTTAGATCCCTACCGTAAAGGGAAATTTTCTCCAGAGTTTCAAAAGTGCTGGCCTAATTTTTGACTGCTTCAATAACTCTGAGGGCATATGCACCCAGTTCAACGCATATGTTGTAGAACCTGTCGCAGAGAATCACAATCTTCTGGTGCACCAGTATTGGCATGGAAAGCTATGCCAGTGGCCAGAGTTAGCAAATTGTGTACTGGCTATTTTGGTGTTGCCTGTCTCAAGTGCCAATGTTGAGAGGGCCTTTTCACTGATAAACGTTTACATGAGAAGGAAAGAGTGAGTGTGCATGACCAAAGATTCACTAAAGAAGTATTGTACGGTGTACTACGATAAGTTTGATTTGTAAAAATGCATTGGACCTCATATACACTGTACGTATACTGTCTATATACCATGCAATATCAGTGCAGAAAGCAAGCAATAATAAAAGCAAAAAGTTCCATAAACACCGTAAAAACACTGTTTCTGTTGTTTTAATGACGCAAAAATGTGTAACCACTGATAACCACTGTTTTTTTAAGGTATTGAAATCACTGGAAAACACTGAAAAAACCCCACCAGAATTTACCCAAAATACAAACTGAAAACAGGAAAGCCTAATCATGACCATTGAATTGAAGTGGTCATTAAAAACGTTTTTTGAATATGAATTGATCGTTTAACATTTGATTTACCAGCCGATTGGATTTAAGCATTTGTTTGTTTCCCTACGCTGTGCACTGGGGGACATCCCCTATGCAGGGGCCGCATTCTTTTGTACCCTTATAAGTAGCCCTGAAAAGGTAACTCAGACCTGCCACTGCAGAGTCTGCACGCAGTTTATAACTGCCATGTCGACTTGGCAAGTGCACCCACTTACCAGGCCCTGATCTTACCTTTTCTTAGATAATTGTCACCCCTATGGTAGGCCCAAGTTACCCCTGTGGGCAGGGTGCAGTGTACGTGAAAGGTAGGACATGCCCTGTTATATGTGGGATGCCCTGTTAGTGAAATACTGCCAATTTCGTTTTTCACTGTTGAAAGGCTATCTGGCCCATAGGAAAGCATGGGAGTTAATTTATAACATCTTATAAATGTAACTTCCCATTGGGACCAGATTGGAAAACAAAGTTTAGTATGCCTGAACTCAGAATGCTAATGCATCTTTGAGTAAGGGTGATGTTAACATTCTGTGTTTGAAAATATTACTTTTAAAAAGTAGGTATTTTCTTGCTTAGCCATCCAGTGTGCTTCTGCTATGATGTGTATTGACTGTCTGGCGTTGGAATGACAGGGGTTGGGGAGGTGCATTCTCTCAGACAGCTACCGGGGAGTTGATGTGTGTCCTGCCTACCGGGAGTTGATGTGTGTCCTGCCTTTTCGGAAAGAGTCAGGGCTGGGTTGAATAGACATAGGCTGCATTAAAAGTAGGGGGAGGCGATTTGCTTTCACCTGAATGGGCAGGGTCTGCCTCTGATAATGCTGTCTCTGCCTTCTGCTGGGAAGCTGGTCCAGAGAGGACCAAACTGGTTTGGACTAAGCACAGACACTCTCTGCCTGAGAGAACAAAGGGATTTGGAGTATAAATAGTGGGGGCCAAACCACATAACTTTAGAACTCTTTTGGAACAAAGAGACTTCCAAGAAGAAGAGCTGGAGAAGCTGTGAGGAGGGACTACCACTCTGCTGTGTGATTTCCTGTGTTGGCCTGCAGTGGCTGCTTCTGCCTTGGGCAGTGAAAGGACTGGACTCAACTTTCTGAAATTTCTCTTTGAGAGTTTCCCCAAAGCTTGAGGTAGATCTTGCCCCCTGTTCAAGAAGTCTCAGGAACAGCAAAGACTTCTAGTTCTTCTGCCATCAGCACTGGGGACTGTGTGTTTTGTGCTGCAACAGAAGAAAAAGCAACCCAACACCGTCTATGATGCCGCTGCTGAGTGCTGAAGGCACCGCAGAGGGCACCGCCACAACGCAACCCTGGTCTCACCAACAACGCCTCATGATGCCGCCACCGAGCCGCTGCTTGCACCATGACTGGTGGGTACCGCCCTCCGCACCGCCTTGCTTCACAACTTTGCCTTGGGATCCCCGATGACGATGCTCCATGCCGACATCAACGCAGCTGCTTGCACCATGGTTCGAGGGCACCGCTCGCAAGTTCCATGACACACCATCCTCATCCTGCACCGCAGTCTTGGCCTACTGATACCAGCGCCTTCGACTCCTGTTCATCAGCCGACGACAGCGCTTCAGGAACGGCGACAATGCTGCTTGCATCGTGACCTGCTAGCAGCACGATAAGCACCGCATCACTTCGCACCGCAGCCCTGGTCTCACCGATGCCGATGGATGACCGCCACTGAGCCGCTGCCTGCACCACGACCTGAGGTCACCGCGCACCGCTGCGTTTCGCACTGCAGCCCAATGCCTGCCGGCGCCGGTGCTCCTGACTTCAACCGCAAGGACTTCGATCTGCAACGCCTGTGCCTTCAATGGCCCGAACACTCCTGCACCAACCTCCGGAACCGAAACCTGCGGACACTGGCTTTTCAGGGCTCATCGAGATGTCGCCGACGCTCTACATTTCTAAAGGTATTGTTTTGCAGGTCTTCCCGACACCGTAGCTGGCCCGCGACGCCACGGTCAGTCAGAACTGTTTGGATTTGTTGTTCATGATGCCATGATAGTCCCAGACGGAGCTATCAACTTTAAGGAACTATATTTCAAGTCTATTTATGACTGAAGATTTCCAAGTACTGTTTTTGGTCTTGTTTTGGATATATAAAAATATTGGATATTTTTGTAAACTGGTGTGGTGTCCTTGTGTAGTGCTTTTACTGTGTTACTGTTGGTTATGTGCAAATGCTTCTAAGATAAGCCTGACTGCTCGTGCCAAGCTACCACGGGGGTGAGCAGGTTTTTTTTTAGGAGTGTTACTCCCTTATCCTGACTAGAAGGAAGGGTCCCTACTTGGACAAAAGTGCAAACCCTTGCCAACTAGAGACACCCATTTCTAACATTGATGATCGGGTTGGTTCTGTCCATGCCTACCAGCGGTAATGTTGTCTCCTCACCTGTATTTCCTGTGACTCTCTTGTTGGAAACTGACTTGTTTCTGGCCTCTGTTCCAGCCTCCACTCCAATTCTGTCCTCTCTGGGGACCCTGGTTCCACATGTTCCCTCGTCCTCTGGGTGGTCTCCATTCTGCAGGTCCTTAAAAAGGGCTCTGGGCCTGATCTGAGTATCTGTAGCCTTGATTGTATTGTCCTGAACTAGGACCCGCTTGTTGTTCAATGTCACTTCCTGCACTGCTTCATCCTGAGGACTCTGAGAAGGTCTTCTTTCGCCCCTATATCCTCCTCTGCCTCTTGTTGGATATCTGCCTTGTGTGTCCTGTGTGAAATAGTCCTCTTGTAAATACGGGTAAGTGATCTTTTTATCATAAAAACAAATGTCTTTGGTTAGCTTGTCTAAATCACGTGCCTGTGTGTTAATGTCAAATTCACGCACTGTCCTCTCTAGATGTTCAAGTGCCTGTATAGCATTGGTCAGTGCAGTGTATTCTACTATTTCACGTTTGAGATCATTGATCTTTTTTGTCAATTTTTCAACACATTCTAGCGCTGTCTCAATGCCTAGGCATCCAGTGGCAAGAACAATTGCTGGCCGCGAAGCTGAAGCCCTCCTTAACCTTAGGTAGGTCCAAGAAGATGGCAGGTTCGTTCCTAACCTGTAGACAAACCGGAATGATGTTGGCTTGTAAGTATTTTGTTAACATATGCCCATGGCGTCTTGTGCTTACAAGTTTCTTCTCTAATCTTTTGTTGGGGGTCGCATAACTAGTTAGCAAGGAGGGGTCTTGTTCGTTATCGGTATTAACTAGTTACGCGAACCCCAGTGAAAGATTAGAGAAGACACTTTCACACACTCCATCATTCCGCTGACAGCCTGCAATGGTTGGTTTTGGAAAATGTAGTAGTTGGCCCTGAGGGGGAGAATGATGAACTACTAAATCTATGAGAGTGCAAATGGATGCACATCTTGGATACTGTGAAATCAGGTTTGAACGAACATGAGGAGATATCGAAACAATTATCTCTCCTCAACGTCTTAACTCCGAATTTTACACGCTTGAGGTATCTGATATTTCAACTACCTGAAATAGACTATTAATTATTCAGGGTCTTTTAGGTCTGACATAATTATGTCTTCGATTTCCCAACTTGTTTTTACAATACCTATTATGTTTGTCTGTATTAACACCAATCAAATATGAAGAGGTCCACATAAGAGTCATATGCAGACCGACTGTCAGAACCGAAATGAAATGAAATGAAATCCAGAATTTATGTACCGCACAATTACCAGAGGGTATCAAGGAGCTGGGGGGCGCCGGGAAGATTAAGTGAGCTATTGCCCAGAGTCACATGGTGCTGGGCTAACCTGCCGCCGGCACCGGGGATTGAACCGTGAACCCTGTGGTCCGGAGTCAGGAACTCTGATCACTGCACCACACCTCTTCCAAAACCTACTTCTCACCCTCCAGCTGGGTCATCCTGCATTGTTATATACTACAAACTTTTTCAATAGCCATTGACTGCTTGCCCCATCGTATATATTTCTAATTGTGACATCATGTTTCTGTGTACTATTTTGACATACATATATGTTTTGTACCGCAAATATCAGGTAATTCGTCAAACACACATGGTGCTTCTTCCCGAGAATCAATCTGACAGACCAGGCCCCATCAACTTAGAATAGACATAGCTACGTGTCCCCAACAGCAACTAAATTGATGCCTTGAACCTCCTCGACAGACAGGCTCCTTGAGCCTCGAGTAAACACAGAAACATGCCCAACATTTAGCAGCTGTGCTCCCGACGTAAGCAGAGCCACATGCACGTTAACCACTTTTGACAGTATAACTACTGAGCCTCCCGGTCACTCGCAAAGCTGCGAGACAACTGCCGGCGAGGGTCCGAGTAAGTACTGCCGGGCCTTGGTATTACTTTTAAGTAGCACTCATAACAAGTTGAACGTTTATTATTATTATTTTTAATGCGTCCTCGTGTCTTGTTGTTACTTTTTCAGATTAAATTGCCTGATTCAATCTATCTTCAGTTTTTAACAAAGTAACGAGGATGACATTGTAGCCAGTGTGCTCTGAGAAGTTTGAAGCAAGGTAAATTCTACTAATTTTGATTGGTGATATAGATTCTGGTCCTTCTATAAACTTGATCATTATTATTTTTGACCACAGACATTTATTGCCTCAAGAGTTGGGTTCTACTCGCAATGATCACCCAAGGGAATTACACTTCAGTTGAATTCATGGGTGAGAACCCGGACACTCACGTGTCTAGCGGTTGACGCTTGCGCTTTGCTTCCTTTTCCATACATTGATACCTTTACGGATCCATATTGGACCTTATAATCGATCTCCCATGACTTTCATTCATAGGAGCCCCATGGCCCTTCAAGTCACTGCATTGATCCTTGTACGATGCCGAAAAGGTGAGCCTTTTGACCACCACCTTCATACCCAAGTATTTACTCAACAACTTGTAGACAATTCATTATTCCCTTTGACTGTCTCCCAAGTTGCTCTCTTCACCGTCCTGAAGAAGACCCCTTTTAAAGAAACAATTGGCCCTTATGCCACATCCGGGGCCGAAACGTCGACATAATTACCATATTCACCTGTACTGGAACTGTATCCCATGTTGAGAATACAATGACAATTCTATAACACAATGTGGACTATAGGATATGTAACATTTACAGACAGGTTGCATAATTGTTTTCTTAAAACTGTTTCTAATTGTTTCACTCAATTTTCCTTATCTTATTTACGAGCACTTTATTCACCACCTTCCCCTTACACCCTCCTTGGAGCAAAGTACTTGAAACTGTTCTTCATTAATGATTTTCACTGCTCACATGAAAATAATGTATCTACTGATGACCAAAATGCCCAAAAATCTAAAATTAACTATTGAAATTGAATTGTTTTTTGGTTTTTGATTGTGTTTATTTTAAATATATTTCACCTAAATTGTTTAGCATTTTTTCTCTTGAAGAAAGATCCTTGCCGTTCAGACCACTTGTGTCTCTTTACATACATACCCAGGTTTCCCCATTGTTAGTAATGATGAAAAAAAAGGCAGTGAAAAATGTAATTGTCTAGGATCACACAATGTGGCCAAGTGGAATCTGGGACTTATGCATTTTTTCTCTTGAAGAATTGTCCTTTCCGTTCGGACCACTTGTGTCTCTTTACATTGTTTTCTTTCATCGTCACATAAGAGCACCTTGAAATGCATCAGTTCAGAGTGTGTGCTGCACAAAAACAAAAGACTATAATGTTACTCTATCTAAAGTAACACTGTGGGGCATGTATAGGGGGCAAAAGACAACTGACTTTGCTCTTGGTTCACTAATGGCATCATTGTCAGAGCAGTGGAGCATGCATGTCTCTAATTTCATTTTTTTTTATCTGTTTTTATTGGCTTTTAGTAAACAATTGCATGAGCAGTTGTTTCATCATTTCTGCAGTATGTAGCGACATTGGATGCTGTGCGTCACTGGACATCAATATATGTTAATACAACAGTGAGGTTTCAATGGTTGTTTTCAACACAATATTTTAACACATGGTTGCTTATAGTACATTATTTTCCATAACCAATACATCTGGTGTATTTGTACATTTTGCTGAGCATGTTATGTTTAATAGTCAATTCGATGCAGATAGATTGGTTAAGCTGTTCATGTGGCGATAACTGTGTACCTGGGGTGTTAAACTTGGAGTAGGGTTATAATGCTCACGTAGGTTTGAGTATGTAGAATGCTCCTTAGCAATGCCACTGCCATAAGGTTATGATGCGCAAGTGCATAGAAATTGTATCATTTAGCTTGTGGAGCATGATCGGTTGCGGAAATGTGGTCTATGGGTGAGGGTCACATGCGCAGTGTTGGTTGTTTCGGTCAGGTGCCTGTAGGGATTGGGTTGGCTTGTCTGTGAATTGTTGCAGTGTTGCTAGGATCACATCCCACTTTTCAGCTATACGTTCTTTCCTGACACCCACTAGTTCTTTCCCGTTTGATCGCTATACCCTCTGCTCTTGCCCACGCAATGGTGGAACGTTTCCAAGCCTGTACTTGTGGGGGATCTGACACTTTCCATCATTTTGTAATTAGTTGCTTGGCAGTGACCATGCCCAGATCTAGGAACCGGGAGGTGACCCTAGTATTGGTTGTCCTATGGAAGAAATGTAGCAGATATGTTTGCCACTCTAAGGGCAGCTCTCTCTCCGTCCAGGCATGGAGTGCATTTGCCACTACTCTCCAGTAGGCGCTGAGGTTGGGGCAGTGCACTAGGTCTGCATCCAGAGTTTGGCCACACTGGTGCTACTATCCCTGCTGAGGGAGTCTGTGATATCCAACCCGCAGCACATGGTGAACTTGGCCGCATCACGACCATCCCATATGGCCTGGGAAAGCATGGCCTTGGCCTCTTACGGACCATTGGCAATACTTGGGCCACTGAGTCCCACAAGGTGTGGCAGTAGCAGCCTAGGAGGCACCTGGCATTCACCGAGCGAAAGGCCACACTTGTAGCGGAAAAAACCCTCTTACTAAATGTTTCTATCCTCTTTGGTTTCCTGTTAAGTTGAGTTGTCAAAAACAAGTTTGGGTTCACTGTGCTTACTGCGGAAGAGTCTTATGAGCCTCCATCCAGACATTGGTTTTAACTTCCTTGGTAGGAAGTTGAAGATCAAGAACCTCCGACACCCTTCACATAACCATAAAGAAGGACCATGGCATGCCCCAGGGGGAAACTAGTCCAGTGTCTTGGGAGGTTTCCTGACCACTGGCAACCTGGAGGTCTTCGTACCAGTTATCCTCTTTGTAATGCTTGGCAATCTCATCCCCAGCATCACAGCTCCCATTATCATAGTCTTTGCTGAATAATTCATGAAGAACTTGGGCTTTTCCATAAGGTAGAGGCAATGTATCAGCATCTGAAAGGTGGTAAAACGGAGGCAGCTCAGATAAAGGAGTGCGCAACCTTGGTCAAGGTTGGGGTGGTGCTATCTCGGCATTGGATAATACTATGGGTTGCCCGTCATCATCAGGAGTCCATGGCGTCAGCATCAGCATCAGTGGTTCGCATTCTGGTGTAGGTTGCAATGCTGGAAATGGAACCAGTCAGTTGGGAGCACTGAGAGTACCCAGAGGGCTCAGGTGGCGCAGAGGACGGACCTGGTGGTGAAAGCCCAGTTATGAGGTATCTTGGCCTCTTGGGACCTGCAGATACACCTGAGGGAGCTGGTAACATGCCAAAAATCTGCAGTATGGCTTTGCGGCAGTCCTTCATTTTCGGTGGAGTTGCCAACAGCCCTGGAATTTCTGGTTAACGCAGAACAAGTGTCAGAATTGACCTTGAAGTAGAGTGCCTTCAGGAGTGCGACCTGGAGGCACAATGTTACATATGTGACTTCTCAGGAGATCCAGAATGACTAGACAGAGCCGAGTGTTGATTGGACTTCTTGCGCTTCGTGTTGGATTTAACTGAGGATTTAGAATCTGAAGATGATCTGTCACCAAGCGACCTCTGGAGTGTGACTGGGACCTACCATTTGTCCTTGACAAATCTTGGCTTCGGGTCTTGATGTGCTTTATCACGAAGATGCCTTGAGATGCAATACGGTACAATTACTGAAGCCTTTGGAGTCCTGGTCGAGGCAAACAGAGACATTTTAAAATATGGGCAAAGTGGACTCAGGTCCAGGGCCATAGCTTTCACGGGCCCCCTGATAGAGCCAACTCTGTTCTGCAGAGAGTCTTGTCCTGATGACCTTGGATAATTCCTAAACAGATTGTTTTAAATACGGTCTTCCATTAATGTGTTTTTAGTGTGGGTATGTGTGAGGGTCTATTGCAGACATTTTGGAGAGAAATGTGTTTGTTTCATGCAACATCCATAAAAAGGTTCTTTTAGATGACAATAGGACCTCACAGATGAGAAATGGGAGTGTGTCTCAGAGATTATTCGCAGTATTATTAGTGAGCCGCTGCTGTGGTACAATTTGAAAACACACGCCACTATCCCTAAATATTAGATACAAACACATTTAGAATTTGGACCAGTGTGCCTGTGCACTGTTAGTGACCTGGCTAAAGAGGGATGAAAGGGCTGAAATTGAATCATAAATTCAAAGCTTTTCCAAACAAAATACATTTGGCCCAGGGCCCCCAAAATTCTTAAGATGCACCTGGAAACAAACCACATGTGGGTCAGTCATAGATAATTGTTTGCAGCATTCCTAACAGGGTTTTACACTGCAGATTTGGGAGGTGACATATTCCCTCGCATACTGTAGAATTTTCCACATTTTTTTATAAATTCTTACTCAATTGCTCTAGCTTGCGAGAGATAATTAAAAAAATAAGGAGCTTGCAGCTCAGCCACTGCTTAAGATTTGTTGGCTTCACTGTCACTCTTATTTTCTGCCTTCTACTTAGCCAGCACCTGCTGGCTTCACTTTTTCTTCTTTCTGATGGGGCATGGACCAAGTACTGATTACTTCAGCTATGATTGCTGTCCTTCTGCTGATCACTCTGTAATAGAGACACTACTTTAATTTTTCTTTTTCACTTTAGTCCTTGTTTACCTCTTGCCATTTTTAGCTATGTTTTACTATGCCACAAACTTGAAAGAAGTACTTTTCTCCATTCAAATGGATGTTAACTGTGGCAACAGTGGTTATCTGTTTCCACACATATTTTCACTAAGACATGGGCATGGGCGCAATTGCTGTCTTTACGTAATAGGGTTTTTTTTCCGAATGTAATTTTCATTTTATTTTTCACACATTGGGAGATTAACAGATTTGCTCAAAATTACACGGGAGTTGTGCCGAAATCTAGCAAACATTAGCAAAGCCAAGGGCATGCATTTCGAGAATATTGGCTCTTCTATTGCCTTTTGTTCATGCTTTACAGCATGGTCATTCCCGACTCTGGCAATGATTTGTAGCCATGCTAAAAAGCAGTGTGGCTGCTGTGCAGCATGAATGTAAACAATAATAAAATAAAGGACGATGATGCATCTAGTGCTAATGCAATAAAACAAAAGTGCATTAGCTGTGGCTGTACCATCGAACTTTATTAAAACAGTTTTAGCCCCGCTGCAAAGCATCCGAGCTGCTGTACAGCATGGCTACAAAACATTGTCAATAGTTCTCAGAGGCAGGACCTATAGGCTTTGCCAATCCTTGTTTCTAATTTAGGTATACACTAAACCCTTCTGGAAATATACAAAAAAGGATTCAGGTGTGCTTTGTAGGTTTACTGACTGTATCTCTGGTTGTTGATAGAGGTAAGTAAGCTTCACTGAACTAGAAGATAACTTCCTCGCTGTGATAATATGCCATTCTTGTGTTCATTGATGGGGATGTTAGAAAGAAATTCCATAACGGATACCACTGGAGTCAGGCTTTTGAGTAGAGAATGTGTGTATGTTTCAGCAGCAGTTTCTCTGCAGTAGGTCACTCTTACCAGAACCCCTCATGCCCCATTACAGGCATGTATTGTATCTGCCAAGTAGTTCTCAGAACAGCTCTCCTTGTAGTTGTAAGACACAATCGTCCTTCCAAATGCACAAGCAAAGCATATAAACCTCTTCAAAGCATGTGAAGTTGACACCATAAAAGCCAAATTTAAGTTAAAAAATATATGTACATCCATTTGTCCATGTGTGTTTTTATACATGGGCATAGCTGTTGAGGGTTTCAGGTCAACATGTAACGCATTCAGCCACTTCTGGTACTGGGAGAGATTTGTATTTTCACTTTTGTATTTATACTTTTGCAGCTATACATATGGACTTATGAATCCCAGCATGCAAAATATTTTGACCAGGACTGGCTGAGATGGCACGCGTGACATGGCGCTCGTGTAGCCGAGTATGCACTTTACATGTGTTGTATATGGACATGGGTGACTGCATGTATTGCTTGCATACATGGGTGCCTGTATGTGCACTGTGTATGTATATAGGTGTCTGCTAGTGTGCTGACTGTGAAAATAGGTGCCTTTCCTAATGTTGTCTTGATCTGCTCCACCTGCATGTATGTGTATGTTGTGTGTATCTGTATTTGTAGAAAAGTCAAACCCATTGGCTTTTTCAATGCTTGTTTGAGTTAGTGGTGTGCTCTACATCTGCTTGGGTGTGGGTGGATACTGTCTTGTGGAGTAATTGAGGGTGGCAATGTAATCTCACGTGCTCAGGCTTGGATGTATGCCCACTAATGCTGAGTCATACTTGGCTAGAGACTTTAGAATATACATTGCATTCTTTCGCTATATTTCATGGTAAATAATTATTTTCCAATTCTTTATATTTTGGAAGGAAATGTTATTAAATGCTGCAGAGTTATTAGGAACACTGCTTTCTCTTAAATCTCTTTTATGAACTGGGGAGAGAAGATGGTATGAGCCAAACACTTTAGGGACTGAAAGGAGAAAAGCCCTTATCACGATATGATTCATATGAAAAGCATTTTCAAAACTAAGCTGCTCTGCTAGTAAGGCTATGGGACTCACAAAAATGTGCACATTTCCTGCATCGTTAGGTCCGTGAGGGCTACTCACTGTAAGGGTTACAGCCTAAAGAGGGGCCTCTCTGCAGGATAACAGAGCACTTTCCATGGTGTATGGACGAGTATATTCAACAACGAAAGGATCTCGAACAAGCATGTGCCTCGCCCAGCGACCACTGGCCCAGTAAGGGCCGGCGTGGTCGTACACACAGCGCAAGCTAACTGCATTCGGGGTGGGCTAGACATATTGCCAAGACAACATGAGGGAGGGTGTTGCACCAGTTATCCTGGGGGTGGGATCACTAGAGATAAGTAGTAGGTCAGGACAGGGCTCAGGAGGACTGCTGTAGAGGCCACACATTGGTGGTGGTACTAGTTGTGAGACTTTTAGGTCAGTGCTAGAGGGCAGAAGGGGTTTAAAGGAAGTTGCATAGTGACACCTATTGTCTGAAGAGGAGGGTCTTTAGATCCTTTGTGATTGTCCGAGGAATGAAGACCCACAGAATCAGAGGGGGCACTTTCCAGAGCCCGTGAAGATCCACAGAATCACAGAGGGCGCTTTCCAGAGCCTGTGTGCGTACACAGAGAAGAGCTTCTTACATGTCCTCCACTTGTGCACCATTCTGGTTTCCAGCTTATTGGTGACAAGTGTTAATGCAGTCGCCTGAGATGAATTTGTCGCAAATCCAGTTTGAATTATGGGTGAAGGCCTTGAAGTGGATGCAGTGCATTTGGATTTGGCATGTGTTGTTCTATGTAGCAGACTTAGATAAAACTGTGATGTTTAAGGCTACTTGTCGGCGTAATTGAGATGGTTGTGAATGTAGAATGCAAACGATGTGGTACAGTTGTATCGGAGAGGAAGAAGCTGGCGTTGTCACATGACAGTGGGACATGTCTGAATCAGGCATTGAGATATGCCACTTCATTGAGACACACTTGGTTTTGGAGAGGTTCAACTTAAGATAAATGTAAGATGTACACACTTGTATAGTGTCGAGCCAGACTGTAAAATGTTGGAGGTCCTTGGTCGATGATGCTTTGAGGTACAGTTACACTTCGCCTGCAGATTGGTCATAGTTTGATTCATACTGGCCAGTTGAAATGGAACTTTTACCGACTCCATCTTCTTCAGTGCAAAAAGTAAAAAATGCCTAATAAGATTGTCTCAATGGTCTCAAATGATTCTTTCACCTGAAAGTTCTCAGGAAACTGATGCCATTCTTGAAGACAGATAGGAAAATAGCTCCTGTCACCACGATCATAAGATTTAGACATGATTGTGAACATTTGTTCTATCTTGCTATGCCTTCTACTATGCTAACAGACTTCAGGCGGTTCAAAATATGGCAGCCAGCTTGATCCTGAAGAAAGATTAAAGGTCAAAAGAGAAATATTGCAACTTTAGCAATCTGTACAATCAGTGAGGTGCGAAGGATCTGAAAGCCTCCTTGTACACAAATCATTATCTGTTATTAAGAAATACTGTGAAACAGTCTAGGGCTTTGTTTAAGATGCCCAAGTCAAACTAAAGGAACGTCAGGAGGGCCTGTGTGCCTTGGATGCTGAATGCAAATGTCATAGACATTGGTCTTGTTTATTAGATTGTAACAATCTGTATTGCTGCTGTGTCAATGTTGCAGAAGCACCGAACCTGGATCGATAAGCTTAGAGCAATTTGCGGGGAACTATGTGGTCTTACAAGTGAGAAGCACTATCTGTGATCCTTTCTACAAATAGAAGATGAGCCGTATACAGGATATTGTTACACAACTTCACATTATGAAATTCTGTCGTGCCATCGAGTCCCAGCGGGGGTCCTGGTGTGGATTTACTGCATGGTAAATTTACTCCTACATTTTGGTAACGAGTTAAACCTCATGTAATGAGGAGTTGGTATTTCCAGTTGTAAAAAAAAACAGAAGTCACAAATCCATAGGAATTAATGCACACATGTTATGGCGGGATTTCTGATCTATTGCTATAGGTCTAGATCCCAACTCAGGTCGACTGAACCGTTGATACCTGTCATAGAGTAAAAGGCAATCCACTACTAGGTCAATCAGTTAAGGACTTACACCACTTTAAAGAACCACTTACTACGAATAAGTTTTAAAAGTTTATTATAAAGCCAAAGTTAACTGGAGATACAAACATCTCAAAATAAGGTTCAAAAGATATACTGGTATCAATACAAACATAAATTTTCTAAATGCTCTTAGTCGGCAGAAGAATATCACCAAAACCAATTCGAAAATCATCAGAGTTGCAAGAATAGACACAAGCTGTAACTTGTGAGTCATTTACAGAAAAGAAGAAAATCCAGATTAGACTGTCCCTACACTAGACTAAGTGACATCCCTACTTAGTAAAATCTTAACCTAAAAAGGTGTCAGCCGTGGTGACTTCCAAAGAAGATCATTCACTTCCCTTAGTCTTCGTTGTGAATCGGTGTCTCGCAGTTATCCTATCTGCCTACCCATCCGCTCTCTTAGGTTCCTCAGACCATCTGCCCTAACTCCACCCACGGGTGCTGTCCCTAATACAAAAATCACATTTACAATAGAAACGTCCTTTAGAGACGCCCCTCACGTGGTGTCAGTTCTGGCATTTTCCATGCTGATACTCCTCTGGGCCCATCGTTAACGTTGACCTTGCTTATCAGGCTCTTCTCCGGCAGGACGGTACCCCCCAGGAAATTCCTGAAGCCTCCTCCAGGCCTGTGCCTGGCTCCCTGAACAAAACTCTATTCATCACTCTCTTGATTGGAACCTCCTCGCACCTGCAAACAGACACTTGTACAGTGGGCCCCAAATTCCGGCCTCCACCGTATCTTCTAAGTCGTAAACCTTCGAGCAGGCTCCGCAATTTATTCTTAACATGACATTCCTCTCTAACACATGCAGATCAAAAGAAATGACCTTATCTATTCAGGCCTATTAGAATTACATGAAACGGGCCTGTGCACTCTGTAAACCTTTAATTTCTTAGTCTAAACAGTATTCTAACTTATTACACACAATGGTTATATGAAACACTTCTATAAAACATATATTTCAGTTCTATGATCAATAATACTTTGAATTACAACAACATTAAAATCCATATCATGTGAGAGTATAACAGCACCTTTCATTCTCTGTGAACTGCCATGTGGCCTACACATTTCTACGTTTAGCAGTATTACATTCTCCTCTACAACAGCCACATAACATGGGATTTCAACATCATTCTAACATCTCTACACACTTCTACATTAGCTTTTCACACTGATATATGCATTCTATTTTAATTAAACACTCTTATGTATTTTCACTCTATAAATTCGACACTCTTATGTAATCTTTACTAAACTGATGCAACATGCTTGTAAATATGGTGCACTTCTATTTTTTCTCGATTTGCGCTCTCTCAGTTCCCCCCTTTGATGACTTTTAGTAGTCATCACCATCACAACACCATCCCTGAGGTATGAACTGAATCAAACTGAACTCGTTGCAGTACTCTCTCGTTTCATCATCTCTAGAGCCCTCAGACTCCTGTACTGATTATCCTGCATCGCAGCTAATCTCCTCTCCTGCTCTCTCATGGATCTCTGCAACCTATTTGATCTATACCATTGGTACAGCCGCACCAATCCCCACAAGGTAATTATACAAATCACTATTATGATGATAGGTTTCAGTATGTACCAAATGAAACCCTTCCCTAGGTTGGCAAACCAACCTCCAACTTTACCCATTCCATGACCTACTTTTTCCCACACATTTACCTGTGTCAAATCCTCTATCTCATGATGAATTTCAGTGATGTTCCGTATATACTTTTCTAGAGGTTTTGAATTGTCTGGAATGTAAGTACAACATTCCTGAACCTTCAAAGCCTTACAGACTCCTCCCTCTTTGGCTAACAGAACGTCTAGAGCAAGTCGGTTCTGAAGAACCATTGCCCTTATCGATTGCATCTCTCCCTCCACCAGCATTAATGATCTAGCAGTACTGGCAGACAACCTATCTACAACTGTTGCCAATCTTCTAATCTTGGCATCATTCAGTACTATCCCTAAAAGAGGAAACATAGCACCAAATACGTCTCCAACTACCTCCTCATTGCTTACATCCCTTCTTCCTCTAGCTTGAGTTCTTCCCTCTATAATTTCTAGATCCTTAGCATGGTATATTTTGGGGAAGACAATTGCTAAATAACATGATCCATACCAATTATCCGGTAGTTTCACGTATGCATTTCTTCCACAAACAAAATATACATTCGGGATCACCTGCATTCCCTTCAAGAAATCCTTTGTATAATATTCTAATTGGAAAGCATGTTCACAATTTACTTCTCCCACAAACACATTCTCATCATAGGTTTTACCCCTATATATACACAGTTTCCCTTTTTTCTCTCGATCTAAAGCTATTGGACCATTACCACCCTTTCTTTTGTGTGACCTTTCTTCCTCGGTCCAATCTGTTTTCCATTGGCCTGAAGCCTGTAAGATCTTCTGTCTCCTATACCGATCATCCACCTGTCCTATAAACCTTTTCTCAATTTCTGACACTTTACAAGTCAAATTATTTCTTCGGGCATGTGAAGTATCCAACGTTTTCCAAGGAATGAAAAATTTCTTTAATCTATCTTCACTCTTATAATAATCCCACTTGTTCATGTGCTTGTAGTTTGGAACTTCTTGGTAAAACAGCATCAAAATTTGAAAAATAATACTCAAAACCATCACGTTCATAAAATATACTAAGCAACAAACTACATGTGATTCCATAAGTCAATGGAAGATGATGATATCTAATACCTTCGTCTACAGAGGCTGGCAATTGCATGCACACGTAGCAATCCTTTGCCTCCATAGCATCAATATATTCATAAAGCAATTTAGCATATGCATTTGATTTGAAATTTCCCTGTGATTCATCCACATGCAACCTACGAGTCTCTGCTGCTAGTAAAGCTTTATCTTTCTCTGTATTGTCCCCCCTTTTACCAGCAGTAGTAGGTTTCTGTATCGATACAATTTTTGCTTCTTTTGTTGCCTTCTCTTCATTTTCATGTCCCACTACATATGATATAGTAACTACTAAAACTATAAGAAAAATTACTCCCACTAAAAGTGTGCCTACTATGCATTTTGTCTTGCGGTTTGGGTTGCCGGCCTCCATGATCTCAAGACAGTGTAGTTCTGATTTTCTTTTCACAACACAAAGTCTCTTTTCTTTGCTTATTCAGCCTTTCCGAACCACACCTGGAAGCTGATAATCCCTTCTGCAAGATCAGTCTTTGAGTTCTATAGCAACAGACAACCCTAGCCCTTCTCCGTCCACTAAATGGGAAGTCCCTAAATTTCTTCTTCTTCCACTTGGCGCTAGGTTATCTTTCAATCTATTTATTTACAAAGTCTTTAGCAATCTGGAATCATACGTGTTCCAGCGGCTCTAATCACGTATTCTAATATTTCTAAACGAAGAATGATCTCCTCGAGTGTTGGCATCGTTGAACAAAAGTCGGAAATTCTATTCTGTTTAAAACCAGTTCTCTTATCCTGCTCAGATAAGGAGGATTGGGGATAGTGAGTGTCAGCAACCGTTCGACCTCCACTCCTGGTACCAACAACACTAATTCCAATGTTATGATTGGGTCAGTACTGGTCACTGTCTCTTCCCTCACCCTCCCGGATCTCCGTGCACTGGACATCTGCAGCTAGGTAGGTCCACTCATGAGTAGCGTATCTTCTGCAGGGCACTCGCACCCTCCTCGATCTTCTCGGACCTTCCTGTTCCTGTCTTTGTGCACCTTCGACCAAATCGAGTCTTCAGATATAGGAGCAAGAGTTCTCTCTGGAGTTGGCTTCAAGCTGGGCCTCTTCTTTCTTTCAGGCCAACTAGCTTCTCCACGCCTTGTTCTCCTATTTCTTGTCCTCACACTCGGTTCTTGATCACTTTTGTCTTGATCTGTGTCTGAGCCGTATTCACAGCAACTTTCTCCTTCGGTGGCAACTTCAGTTTCACTGTCGTCCTGTCTTTCTTCTGCTGGATCTGTAGCACTCCCAACTTCTTTCGACACCCCCACAGCTTGACTGATCCCCTCTAGTGGTTCACCGTCCACAGCTGGATTTTCATCTGTGAGAGGAGCTGTTTCTTCTAAGGGTGCTGGAACTCTTCGAGTATGGGAAGCATGAATCCAGTTTGGCAGCCCTCCACACTTTACAGCAGTATTCGTTGTCAGGATTATTTGGTAGGGCCCCTTCCAGCGCACGTCTAGGCAGTTCTTCCGGACGTGTTTTTTCACAAGCACCCAATCACCAGGGCACAAGTCGTGACATAGGTCTCTTGAAGATGGAACTTCAGCAGCCTGCACCTGAAGAGACACAGAATGAATGACATCAGAAAGTCCCTTGCAATATTCCAGGATCAGGTCATCTGAAATATTCAACAAAGCTGTAGTTGGAACAGACGGAAGTCTCATTGCCCTCCCCATTAAAACCTCATGTGGAGAGAGACCTGTCCTCCTGTCTGGTGTGCTACGCATACTCATGAGTACCAAGGGCAGAGCATCAGGCCAGCTTAAGGACGTCGATGAACATACTTTGGCTATTCGGGACTTTAGAGTTCCGTTTATCTGCTCCACGATACCTGAAGCCTCTGGTCGATAGCTACAGTGCAACTTCTGATCAATGTTTAATGCAGAGCAAAGCATCTTCACAACTTCACTGTTGAAATGAGTTCCTCTGTCTGATTCCAAGGAGGTCGGCACCCCAAAGCGCGGGATCAACTCTCTAAGCAACAACTTTGCTACTGTGAGTGTATCGCACCTGCGTGTAGGGTATGCTTCGACCCATCTGGAAAATATGCATACAACCACCAGAACATACCTGAGGCGGTTGATTTTTGGCATCTCAATAAAATCTAATTGCATTCGGTTGAAAGGCCCCCCAGACCTCCCAATGTGACTCATTGTAACTGGTGTTATTTTCCCTACATTCAATTGCTGACATGTGAAACATCTTCGACACACTGCTTCTGCTGCAATCCTAAACCTTGGATTATACCAAGTCTGCCTAAATAACCTCAGCAAGGCATCTCTTCCTAAGTGTACTGGACCATGTATCTGTCGTGCCATTGGACTCACTAATTCATCAGGTAATACTGCCCTTCCATCTGCTGAAACCCACAAACCCATTTCACTTTTCACACAACCTGCTGTTTCCCATGCCTTTTTCTCAGAATCAGGTGCGTTCTCTTGCATGTCTTTTAAATCCTCCCAAGTATCCACTGTTTCTAGCATCATGTTTAACTCTGTCTTTTCCTGAGTCCCACCTACTTCCACTTCCGTGAAAGAATATCCTTGCTCCGCGCAATAGCGAGCAACTTCGTCTGCATATCGATTACCTTGCGACACAAAATCTGTATTTTTGGTGTGGGCTACACATTTAACGATCGCAATTGCTGCTGGACCTTGTAATGCTTCTAACAACAGTCGCACAGATTCCCCATTTCGAATAGGCGAACCAGAGGAGGTCATTTAACCTCTCTGAGACCACAATTGCCCAAAATCATGAACTACACCGAAACCATATTGACTATCGGTATAAATGGTGACTCTAATTTTGCTACCTGCTAAACAGGCACGTGTCAATGCAATGATTTCGGCTACCTGAGCGGAGTGTACTCCTTCCAGGCAAGCGGCTTCCACAACTCCAGTAATGGTGCAAACAGCATAAGCTGCTCTCAACCGACCAGTATCGTCTCTTAAACATGAGCCATTAACAAAGAAAATTTCATCAGGGTCAGTCAACGGCTCATCCACAATATCTGGTCTTGGCTTGGTGCATAGTTCAGTCACATCAAGGCAATCGTGATCTTCACATTCTTCGCCTTCTATATCATTAGGAAGTGGCATCAATGTAGCAGGATTCAAAACAGAGCACCTCTTAAGGGTCATGTTCTCCGCAGCAAGAATAACTTGCTATTAGCGCGTGAGCCTATTATTGGTTAAGTGCTGTGTCTTGGTCCTGGTCATTAACAGTTCTACAGAATGAGGTACATACACCACTAATTGGTGTCCCATTACTATATTTTCACACCTTTCAATGCTGACACCTGTTGTAGCAACGGATTTGAGACATCCGGGCAACGCTGCGGCTACCGGATCTAAAGTAGCCAAAAAGTATGCAACTGGTCTACGGGCATTTCCATGAGTTTGTACTAAAACTGACAAAGAACAACCCTCTCTTTCGCAGCAGTAAAGTGAAAATGGTTTTTCGTAATCAGGCCTCCCCAAAGCTGGAGCACGGCACAAGTCCTCTCTCAGCTGTAGGAACGACATCAAACAATCCTTGTCCCATGGTACCGGATCACTCACCTCCTTGTGCGTCAGTTTTTGTAAGGGTTTTGCTTTCAGGGAAAAGTTAGCTATCCACTGTCGGCAATAACCAACCATTCCTAGGAACATCCTGACTTCTCTCTGTGTCGTAGGCGAGTTCATCTTCATTATCGCCTCTATCCTATCTGGTGACACCTTGCGCTTTCTTTTTTCTATCCGGTGACCCAAGTACTGTACTTCTGTCAGACAGTACTGCAATTTGCTCGGAGATACCTTATGCCCATTTTCAGCTAAATGGTTCAGCAAAGCGATGGTATCAATCTTACAAGCTTCTTCCGTTCCTGACGCAACAAGTAGGTCGTCTATGTACTGGACCAGAACCGAGTTCTGTGGCAGTACTAGACTTTCAAGGTTTTTCTTCAATAGCTGGTTGAAAATTGATGGGCTTTCTGTATACCCCTGTGGGATACGACACCATGTTAGGACACGATTTTCCAGCTTAAAAGCGAAAAGAAACTGGCTTTCCTCATCTAATGGAGTTGAAAAGAAAGCCTGACAAAGATCTATCACTGTGAACCACTCAGCTTGGAATGGTATCTGAAACAATATCACTGATGGATTCGGTACCACTGGACAACATGAAACAACTATGTTATTAATCCTTCGAAGATCTTGTACTATTCTAAATTTCCCACTAGGTTTCAGCAAACCCATAATCGGGGAGTTGCATGGACTACCCACGATTTCCTTCAGTATTCCCTGGTGAATCATTGAGTCGATTACGGGTTTTATTCCTGCAATCATCTCCGGGGTCAATTTGTATTGTGGCGTTCTTGGATATTCAACATTTGGTTTTACCATGATCTTCACTGGTTCTACTCCTTTGATCAATCCTATCTCTTCTCCAGTATAATCCCATACCTCTGATGACACTGTATCTCGTAAGTCCCGAGGAAGCTCCTCCACAGTCAGGGTAGGATACAGTTCTACGCATACTCTCGAATTTGCAACTTTAAAGGTAGCATCCTCGTCTGTAGTCTGTACCTCCACTCCCTGAGGTGTGCAGTATATTGTGCAGTTCAGTTTGCACAATAAGTCTCTTCCTAACAGACACACAGGACTAGAATCACATACTACAAACTGATGTTCATAGTTGTGGTTTCCTATTCTCACTAGTACTGGTTCCGTCAAAGGGTTAGTCATTCTCCTATTTGCGACTCCTACCACTTGAATTGTTTCCCCCGACATTGGTAGATCTGGAACCACTGCCGATCTCAAAGTTGATCGAGTAGCTCCGGTATCTACTAAGAATGTTATAGGACACCCTGCCACTTCAGCCTCAACAAACGGTCCTCTTTGATCCACCTCTAGAACTGCCCCGAGGGTACAGTCCTCCTCTCTACTTACACGTCGTCCCGTCAATGGATCAACGTACTAACACTCTTCTTCGTCTATAAAAAGAGGCATTTGTCTATAGATCTTTCCCCCTGTCGTAATCTTTGGTGGCTGCGGGAACTGAGCTCGTGGAGCCGAAGTCCCCCCTTTGGCCACCTTACTCTTTGGCACTGTCACCCCTTGAACTGGAACTTCTTGAACTTCCTCCTCCTCTACTTCTAATTCTCCGTTTTCAGGGTTATAGGGACACTCGCGTTTCCAATGTCCCACCTGGTGACACTGGTGACACTTTGTCATTTTTTTCAATGTAGCAACGTCTATTCTAGGTCTCGGGTTTTCCTCGTTGTCCTTATTCTGACTATTTGATTTCCTTCCCATCGTCCCTGTTCCCTGTTGCTGCTGTCCACCCTTTCCAGCCGACTGCATCTGCACCATCATCAGTTTCTCCTTTAGTTTCTTTGCTTTGGAATCTATTTCATCACTGCAATACCTTGCGTATCTCAAAATTTCATCCAATGGTTTGTTTTGCCAACAAATTAAATGTTGCTGAATCATCAAACAAATATCAGGCCTCAACCCCAAAACGAACTTCGATACAAACTGTCCTATATCTCTGGGATCCATTACATCTAATCCACTGTATTGTTTGAACGTTTTCAGCAATCGCTCATAAAACTCATGAACTGTCTCCTTGGGTTCCTGTCTTGTTCGGTCTATTTTTACCCAATCTATATCTTGTGGTGGCACCTTCTCCTTCAGCCATGTCATCACCTTTTCATATTTTAACATTACTCTTTCTGACGGTCCATTAGTACGAGCATCCCTTTCTGGTTCTGCAGTTGGCCATTCGACACTAACCTTGCATGCTATCCACAAGTCTCCTGGGACCACAATGTCGAGTAAGGTGTTCAAATCAATCCACAATACTTTTGAAATCTTGACAAACCTCTCTACCTGCTTGTACCACTCTACGGGACTTTCCCTTAACTTCGGAAATGAGTTGGTAAATGCAGCCAAATCTCCCCTACTCCAGGGCACGTGTACATAACTCCCATTCGCTATTTCTCGCAAAGGGAATGCCTCCATCTGCAGTAGCCTTCCCTCCGGAGACATCACATTCGCGCTCCGCCTAACAGTTCCCTTTTTGGACCACCTCTCTTCCCATTTGTCCAGATCTCTCCATGCTCTTATTCCTGTGATCAGTTCCCTTATGTGTGTTTTTAATCCAGTTGTCCTCCTCTCTTCTAAGTCCTGATCTGAATAATGCAACCTATGGTTACCCTGCAATGCCTTTGTTCTGGACAAATCTACCATATACTTGTCTGCCAGTTCAGACAGTTTCTCATGAGTTGCTCTTGCCTTTCGAGTAATATCCTTTGCTATAAACAGCAGCTCATCTTGTTCGTACATGTCAATCCTTTCTAAAGGCAACGCACCATCTATTATCTCCTCCAGGTCAGATTTTAAGCTGGTCACATCGAGTCTTTTGGCTTTTATCACAGCTTTCAGTATGCTATCTCTGGAGAGTCCATTTACATCTCTCCCAACACAGCTCTGAGTCCTACGTCTGGGCTCAGGCGTGTTATGGGGAGTCCTCCCATGCTCCCATCTCTCCAGGTCCCATGCAGTTCCATCCTCTCTGGGTGTATAGTGAAACACTTCTCTATTTCCCATAGTCCCACATTTCCCATTCTGCCTGGTTTCTCTAGGTGCATGGTAAGACATTCCATTATTCCCCATGCCTTCGCAATTTGCCTGTGATCTCTGATCACTCGACGCATGGCAAGGTCCTTCGCGGTTCCCCATGTTCCCACGACTCCAGTGCTGTACGTTATCATCAGGTGCATGGAGAGTGCACTTAAACCTATCCATGTACTCTTGTGTCCTTTGGTCTCCCTCACTTTGAATGAGACGAGACGTCTCTCCACACTCCGTACTTCTACCTTTTCGCTCTTGCCCATTTCCACCGTCAATATAACTCCTCTACTCTTCTGACTTTTACCGTCCCACTCCTGACTGCTTTCGCTAGCCCCGCAGTGAGATAATGTCCCGTTGCCTCGACTTCCCCATTCAGCTTCTGCTCTTGACCTGTTGCTCGGTGCTTCTGTGGACCTATCCCATTCCTTCAAGTCAGCCCTCAACTCTTTATAGGATTTCGGCCGTGGACCCCTCAGGTCCATCGGTCCTCTCTGACCCCCCTGTTCTGTTACGGGATCCACTGCTGAATCCAATGGGGTGCTCCACGTTATCGGTCCTGGCAATTGCCTCCAGGCATTTGTCGTGTTATTCCTTCTTTCCATCTCAACTCTTTCTCTATCTAGCCGTACCTGTTCTTCCTCTCTCCCTTTCTCTGGGTGATAAACCGACACTATAGGACCTATGGTAACGGGTACTTGAAGAGCATCTGGCAATCCATAAGACTCAACCCTCTCTGTTGCTGGCATCTTCTGCACCACAACCCTTCCGACTACTCTCTGTACAGGACTATGTTGAGGTGTCTCCTCACCTTTGGTAGGTACCCAATTCGTTATAGGGAGTGGCCTATTCCCTTCTATGTCAACCCTATCTTCCCTTGGGAGCTCAGTACCTTCTATCTCCCTATTGTCCGGAGGCGGTCTATCTATCAACAACCTATTTATTAGGCCATCCTCGGACTCGCTCTCGTCATCCTCTTCTATGGGTCTCTTTTCTCCTGTAACCTCTCTCACTGGGTACAACTTATCCACTTCAATCGTCTGTACCCTCCATTTCTTGGCTTCCGCATCCCATTTGGCATCTTGCACTGCCCTTACTGATCACCTTACCCTTTCTTGGCGTCTGTTCTGATTCCTGTCGTGCGCCGCCCTAATCCACGCATTAAGGGCCTCAAACTGTGTTGGTCTAGGCAAAGGTCTCAATGAGGACATAACTGCTTTCAGCTGATGCAACACTTCTAGTCTAAACGTTCCGTATTTCGGAAAAGTCAGTTCCTCATTCCCTTCTGTAATCTTACTCCAAGTATCAAGCCACAGTATAGTATGCAACCCAACATTCGTTGCCATATAGTGAGCTGGTGTACCCTCTGGCGGTGCCTCTTCACCGTAATAAGATTCTCTTCTTTTTCTCTTAAAGATCGCTCTCAAACATTTAAAACACTTCATATTCAAAATCTACAAAATTTCTATTTTCTCTGCGTTCGTTTACTTCCTGATGACAATCCACCAATCCCAGCGCGGTTCTCGCTAACCGGCCTATCACAGCGTGGCTTCACACCAACCGGCCTATCACAGCGCGGCTCTCGCTGACGTCACACCAACCGGCCTATCACAGCGCGGCTTCACACCAACCGGCCTATCACAGCGCGGCTCTCGCTGACGTCACTCGTCTCCCCTTCGCAGCAGTTCCCCTCCTTTCTCAGCTCGTCTCCCGGTCATGCATGCGTCCCATCCATACTCTGAAAAATGATTACTTCCGACCAAGCGATCACTTTCCTTGACTGTACGCCCACAGTCTAACTGTAATTGTCACCTTAACTGACGAAATGTCTTTCCGTGTACGTCCAGACAATCGCCTTGACTGATAGGTTACTTACACACGGTAACTTTCGACCTGCGTCCGTTACCCACACACTCACTCTTGCGTTCCCCCTATCTCGGTCCTGCGGGCGATCAATGGTACCTCATAACCCCCTTTACTCTGGTCGACAACTACTCTGGATGTTCGATACACCCGAACCACCTAAGCTCTTCTCCGAACTTAAGATTTTCACCCAGGTTGCGCGCGCTCACAACCCTCTCTCAATCACACTACAGTCATTGAACTCCGCATGACATTACAATACAGATACAACACAAAACACCGCAATCTGTCAACGCATGACCCTTGTTATACTCACTCTCGTCCGACCCTGCTGCTTTTCTCTCGCACCGTCAGCACCTTCTTCGGCAGGCGATTCTTCCGCTGCTCATCTCTCGATCTCTAGGGACCTTGGGGTAATCTTAACCTAGTCTAGATCACCTTCCTCTAGAAGGTAACCATCCTTCTCTGCTACCAACTGTTACGGCAGGATTTCTGATCTATTGCTATAGGTCTAGATCCCAACTCAGGTCGACTGAACCGTTGATACCTGTCATAGAGTAAAAGGCCATCCACTACTAGGTCAATCAGCTAAGGACTTACACCACTTTAAAGAACCACTTACTACGAATACGTTTTAAAAGTTTATTATAAAGCCAAAGTTAACTGGAGATACAAACATCTCAAAATAAGGTTCAAAAGATATACTGGTATCAATACAAACATAAATTTTCTAAATGCTCTTAGTCGGCAGAAGAATATCACCAAAACCAATTCGAAAATCATCAGAGTTGCAAGAATAGACACAAGCTGTAACTTGTGAGTCATTTACAGAAAAGAAGAAAATCCAGATTAGACTGTACCTACACTAGACTAAGTGACATCCCTACTTAGTAAAATCTTAACCTAAAAAGGTGTCAGCCGTGGTGACTTCCAAAGAAGATCACTCACTTCCCTTAGTCTTCGTTGTGAATCGGTGTCTCGCAGTTATCCTATCTGCCTACCCATCCGCTCTCTTAGGTTCCTCAGACCATCTGCCCTAACTCCACCCACGGGTGCTGTCCCTAATACAAAAATCACATTTACAATAGAAACGCCCTTTAGAGACGCCCCTCACGTGGTGTCAGTTCTGGCATTTTCCATGCTGATACTCCTCTGGGCCCATCGTTAACGTTGACCTTGCTTATCAGGCTCTTCTCCGGCAGGACGGTACCCCCCAGGAAATTCCTGAAGCCTCCTCCAGGCCTGTGCCTGGCTCCCTGAACAAAACTCTATTCATCACTCTCTTGATTGGAACCTCCTCGCACCTGCAAACAGACACTTGTACAGTGGGCCCAAAATTCCGGCCTCCACCGTATCTTCTAAGTCGTAAACCTTCGAGCAGGCTCCGCAATTTATGCTTAACATGACATTCCTCTCTAACACATGCAGATCAAAAGAAATGACCTTATCTATTCAGGCCTACTAGAATTACATGAAACGGGCCTGTGCACTCTGTAAACCTTTAATTTCTTAGTCAAAACAGTATTCTAACTTATTACACACAATGGTTATATGAAACACTTCTATAAAACATATATTTCAGTTCTATGATCAATAATACTTTGAATCACAACAACATTAAAATCCATATCATGTGAGAGTATAACAGCACCTTTCATTCTCTGTGAACTGCCATGTGGCCTACACATTTCTACGTTTAGCAGTATTACATTCTCCTCTACAACAGCCACATAACATGGGATTCCAACATCATTCTAACATCTCTACACACTTCTACATTAGCTTTTCACACTGATATATGCATTCTATTTTAATTAAACACTCTTATGTATTTTCACTCTATAAATTCGACACTCTTATGTAATCTTTACTAAACTGATGCAACGTGCTTGTAAATATGGTGCACTTCTATTTTTTCTCGATTTGCGCTCTCTCACACATTTACCACCATCTTTGAGCAAGTGCTAAATTTATGCTGCAGGGCTCTATGTAGAGTGGAGGACGGCTGAGGGGTGTGGGTGAAGTAGTGGAGAAAAGGAAAAACATTGTTGTAGCTTTCAAATTTTCCTGGCCGAATCTACTGGTTTGCTGACTGAAAAACATAATCCAGGTTCTTCCAAAGCTGGAAAAAATAGGTTTAGAAAATCCAAACGACCAATATTCAGGTGGAAAGAAACCAGCTCATTAATGTATGTGTTCATTGTGTTCTGCCCGAGTGGTCAAAGGACCCGAGTAGTTCCAAGACCATACCGTGGCATGGGCACGCAGGTTGAGGGCCTGTATGGGTAAACAACCTTTACCACAAAATTTTTACCACACGCTACCTTTACCACGCGGCCGTTACAACGCAAGTCGTTACCACGACTTGCGCTGGAGGGCGCTGTGGGATAAGGAATTTTATAAATTTATATTCCAACACCTTCCCTACTGTTACGGGGACTGGTGTTGGAATATAAATTTATAAAAATCCTAAATCCGCGCCCTCCAACGCAAGTCGTGGTAACGACGTGCGTTGTAGCGGCCGCGTGGTAAAGGTATGCGTTGTTACAACCTGCGTTGTAACAACGTACATCCCCTGTATGAGGTAACAGCAATCCAAACCTCTCACTTGGAATATGCTTTTAAATGTCTAGTTGGAGGGTGCATGATTCTAGATTAAAAGTGGGGTTTTCTACTCCTTCTTACCAAACAGCTGAACAAATGACATTTATTAGACATCGCGAGCATATGTCTAAAGAAAATCCCAATGCTTTGATGCTATGGGGCATATTAGCAAGAACCTCGTTAAAATTATCGCAGTTTTAGCGACAGAAACTGCCGCTAAAACGGCGATAATGAGCTTGCTAATACGTGGTATAGAATTCCAATAGAAGCCCAGGTTAGATGTCCTGCAAATCTAACCTAGGCTTCTATTGGAATTCTTTAACGCATATTAGCAAGCCCATTATTTCCGTTTTAGAGGCAGTTTCCTGCCGCTAAAACTGCGATAATTTTAACGAGGTTCTTGCTTATATGCCCCTATGTTTAATGAATAATTACACCGTGCTGCCTGAAGAAGAGGGAGTGCTTGAAAAAGTAGACATTGGTTTGTAGCAAAGCTATTTAAATAAATAACTCTTAATGCCAATTTATGAGATGGACAGCTTCCTCTTATTTTGATTCTAATGTAAGATGGTTTTCTGAAGAAGGCAGGTCCCGGATTTTGGGAAGCCTTATAGGCTATGCAGAGTGCTTTGTATTTAAATCTTTTTATGACGGGGAGCCAATGAAGGTCCTTGATCACTGGTTTAATGGAACAGATTTTAGGAATTCCGCAAAGAAATATAGCAGCCGTATTTTGGAGGGCCTGGAGCCTGTGAAGATGTTGCTGCTGCATGTTCATGTACAGTCAATTGCAGTAGTCTAGTCTGGACAGAATGAAGAGGACACTATGGTTTACCGGGCATTTAGGGGTATGAAAGGTAGGATTTTTCTTAACATTCGTAAGATAAGAAATTTAGAGGAAGTAACTGAATTACCCTGATCTCAAAGGGTAAGTCTGTGGTCCATGATAACTCCTACATTTCTTACTTTTGTGGCTGGGACTGGTAGTGGACTCAGATTTGTTGGCCACCAGAAAGGGGGCACGAAGGAGGAATTGTTACCAGACAACCTCTGTTTTGTCTGAGTTCAGTTTCAAACAATTCTGGCCAATCCAGGCGCTAACCGCTAGCATGCAAGTGGTTATTAACATTTGGGCAAAACTAAGCTGGCTTTCCTCTCAGACATCCCTTTGCAGTAGTCTAGCTCCTGCAGGACCACCAGGTCAATGGCACTACAAAGCCTTCCTTTTTTAAGGTGGGGTTTTGACACTCCTATTTTCGTACCTCGGACTGCCATACACCGATACTATGGGATGGGCAACGTTGTGCATTTTAACCAAATGTGCTCCAGGCATGTTGGTAGGAGTTCTTTTGGTAAAAGCTCCCCACTTGTACGGCAGGGAACTCTGTATTTGATGAGTATGTTATGGCTGGCCCCGTTACTACACGACCACCCAGTGGCCTGCACGCGACACACGCTAATTGAGGGCCTTGGTACAGGATCATGTAAGGTAAGTGCTAGACTCCAGCAGAGGTTTAGTCAATGCAAGAACAGCAAGCATATATCACGTGGACCTCCACTGCATGCATATCTCTTAAAGCAGCTGTGTGATAGCGCCTCAATCATGATGTCAGGATAATATTATTCTCAGTTTGGGGACAGGTTATAGTAAAGATACTGAGAACCAGCTTCTTGCTTCAATAAATGCGAACTTGGGGTTTTGCACATGTTTGTGAAGAAACCCAGGTGGAGAGGGAAGTATTCACTGGGGCCTATTTTTAGGTAGACTTGTGTTTGGCACTCTGTAGGTGTAGAATTTTGTCTACAAGCTTAAAAAAACATGTTAGTACGATTAGGCTCAATCTGAGACAGCATCCCTCTGGAAGTTTATTTACCTAACTCCACTATTATCTTAAAAATATTGTTATAGATTTAGTATTTCAGGAGGGAAGGGTACGTAAACATTACATGTGTTTACATGGCTTTAATCATAAGGGATTGCAATCTATGATCGGTTTAACGCAGCAACAGCCGTCTACTGAAACATACATTTTTTTCCATGTCTACATTTTTAGGAATATATTTTCTGACCAAGTATAGTAAATCTAGAGAAACCATGAAGGTGGTAGGTCACGGCACATAATAAAATGGTCTGTTAATGGCACATTTGTGGTCCCAGGTGTTTATCTGTAATACTACAATGGCATTAACACATTTTAAAAAGTTATTCCGATTGCCACATCAAACTAGGAAAGAGTAATTCTTAATTTCACAATAGCATTCAATTTCTGCCACATAATAACTGACTATGGTTGGTTCAGGTAAGAAAGGTGTTTTTTACTAGTCTTTCTATCCTGATGTTGCTAAGAAAGGTTTGTTTGGGTAGAAATAAATTCTTCATATTAAAGTCAGCCATAACCACTGTGTTATGAGCCTTGCAGTATGTTTGACCGGTGCATCCTACACCTTGTAGTCCCCTTAGTCTTATGTAATATTTTCTAAACACTGATTTACACATGTATGATTCATTGTCTGTATGTGTGTGTGATGGCTTTTGAAAATGTGGAAAGTTTTGCTTTAAGAGCAGTAATTAATGGAGTCATTTTTAAATGTGGACTGTAACATCTGCATTTGTAAAGCAAGCATTCATGTCTTGGGGCAATCTGGCTGTTAGTTGGGCATTCTGGCTGGTAAAGTATGCTAATGCAGAGCAAGTATATTATTGCTCAACACAAGTACTGTAGCAATGATGTGCATGTTTTCTGTAGAAGAAATTAATGATAGTAAACCTGGAAAGGATAAATGGCTCTACAGGTTTAGAAGTATGTATACAATGTCATGGAAAGGAATATTGCTGGGAGAGCTGGACCTACATTAAATAGCACTGTTATCTACTTTCCAAGACTGAGATTTGATTTTATTGCAAGACAGGAGGATCCTAAAATGCTTTCAAATCTTGCTTTATTTTCAAGAGCTGTAGTCAAGCTATATAAGAAAACTACAAATTCCATAGGGCTTAAGGAACACATCCGATAGGATGAAGAACGTAGTACAAATTACTAGTCAGTGGCAACCTAGGAACACCAATAATACCTAACTTGACTGCAATCAGCTCTCTTTTCTTGCTGCTCGCAGTCAAGATAAGTATTCGCATATTACTTCTTTTAGCTATTACATGCATTGTTTATGATAAATTGTGCTGACTTTGTCGGCTTTTGTGGTTGCCGATAGTTATTGTCAATGATGTGCTGTTTTTTTTATTTCAGTAATTTTTTATTGAAAAGAAAGTTTATATATACAAGGTACAGTATACAGGGGTACATTCAAATGAAAAGCAGGAGTGCCCTGGGGGGGGGGGGGAGGACCTAGCAAGAGGTTGCAATGACAATCCGGGCCGGTGAGGTTAGATACTGTTCGTATAGTTGGTGATTGTTCTTGTCCCGGCCTTGGCAGCCTCCCCCGCCTCTACAGGTCCGGTTAGGTGGCACATTGTTCGTATGGCCGGTGCTTGTTCATGTCTACGGCCCTTGTCCGTCTGTGTCCCCCGGTGACGGGAAAGGAAGGAAGGAAAGTAGAGGAGGAGAAATGTGTAGCTGTGATGTTAGATGGAGCACAGTGCTTGTGTTAGATTGATACTGGTCAGGATCTTTACTCGAGCGGCTACGGTGGCTTGTGTGAGGACAGGTAGTTATCCAGGGAGAGCCACATTTCGCACTTTGTGTGGGTTTTGGGTGTATGGTTGGAAGTTATGGTGTCTGGTCCACGCAGGAAGGTGACCCAGTTAAACCAGACCTTGCAGGACGCCTTCCCTCTGTCTTTCCAGTTGTTCAGAACCGTCTTGACCGCCGCTGTGAGTAGGAGGTCAATCAGGTCTCTGTCTTCTCTGGATTGGATTGTTGGGGCCATGAAGCCTGTGGCTAGGCTGTGGAATTCTAGCTGTAGGGGGGTGCCTAACATGTTGTTCATGAATTCGCTTATTTTGTGCCAGAATTTTCTAACTTTGGGGCATTGAAAGATTAGGTGTGCCAAATCGCCTTTCTGCCCGTCGCAGTTCCAGCATTTGTCGTTTTCCCGGACACCAATGGCCGCCAGGCGGGCGGGGGTCCAGTATGCCTTGTGTATTAGCCAAAATTTAGTTTGGGCTAGGGTGGTGGTCACTTTCTTGTTCGAGGTTGATGTCCAGACGTTGGACTTTTCTCTCTCGCTAAGTTTTCTGTCTAGGAGTGATTCCCAGTATGCTATGACCTTGTTGTTCAGTTTGGAAGTTCCCAGGCTTAGTATTTTGTACAGGTGCGACGTTTGGTGTCCTGTTTTGTTTAGATTGGTGGCATATTGTAGGATTGGGGGGGTTTGCTTTCTGAGGTCAGCCTTGGCGATCGCCACTTTTATCTTAAGGAAGTTGTACAGCTCGATGTCTCCTAGCTTGTATTTATTTTTGAGTGAGTCAAAGGTTGTGTGTGTCCCTAGGGTATACAGTTGGTTCACGGTGGAGATGCTGTGCTTGTACCAGGAATGCATGTCTAGCGTTCTTTCTTGGTATTTGATCTTGGGGTTGAACCATATAGATTCCCACTCAGTGTTTTTAATGCCTGTGTCCATTTTTTTGTCTATTTTAAGGAGGGCCATCCTGGTGTTCTTGAGTATGGGGTTGTTTGCGAACTCGGGTGCTTGGTCGCCGTGAGGAGGGCGATGGGATCCAGCCCCTTCAGCAGTCTCTTCTCTAGTGAGAGCCATGCTGGGGTGTATTCTTGTTTGGGGGTGAGCCAGTACAGTCCTTGTTTAGCTATGCATGCTGTTTGGAAGGTTTTAAAATTTGTTATATTTAGGCCTCCCAGGCCTTTACTAAGCCTGTGTTTTTGTAGGCTAATTCTGGGTTTTTTATCTTTCCACAAGAACTTGTTGATTAGTTTATCTAGTCCCTTGTGGAAATCACCTGTTTTGGTCAGCGGGAGCATATCGAGCATGTAGTTCACCATCGGGATCAGCATCATTTTGATTGTCTCTACTCTGCCCCACCATGTGATGAATTTGGGTGACCATGCCTCTATTCTCTCTTTCAGTTTGTTGAGTAGAGTGGATTCATTCTGATCTAGTGTGGTCTTGAGATCTCTCCCAAAGAGCAACCCCAGGTACTTAAGGGATTTTTTCTGCCATGCTAGCCCCGAGTTCCCCAGCACCACTTTCGTTGTGTGCATGTTCAGGGGTTTGCATTCTGATTTATCTCTGTTCAATTTGTAGCCTGATACTCGTGCATACTGCTCTGTGGTGGCCATAAGTGTGGTTATTGACTGGTCTGGGTTCTCGGTTGTAATTAGGATGTCATCCGCGTACGCTGCCAGCTTGACCGTGTCGCCCCCTATTGGGATTCCTCTGATGTCATTGTTGACTCTAATCACAGTTAGGAGTGGTTCTAGGGCAAGTAGGAAGAGGGCCGGTGATAGCGGGCATCCTTGTCTGGTACCTCGTTCTAAGGTGAATGGCTCTGATGTGCCTCCATTGACTACTACGCGTGCTTTAGGCTCGCTATAGAGTGCTAGCACCATCTTCCTATAGTTAGGTCCTAGGCCGAATTTTTGCATACTGTGGTCCAGGAATGGCCAGGACACTCTGTCAAATGCCTTTTCTGCGTCTAAGGCAATCATGACTGCCGCGTTATTGCTTCTGGAAGCATGATTGATTAGGTGGCAGAGCAGTCTTGTGTTGTCATGGGACATTCTGTTTTTGAGGTAGCCAACCTGCGGGCAGTGTATGAGTTTGGGTAGGAATGTGTTAAGTCTGGTCGCTAGTATCTTTGCATAGATTTTGAAGTCTACATTTATCAGGAATATTGGCCTGTAGTTCTTGGGATATTGTGTGTCCTTCCCTTCTTTTGGGATTACTATGATGTTGGCTTCCGCCATTGTGGGTGTCATGCGGCCTTTTTGGACGCAGCTTGTGAAGACTTCTGTCATTGTGGGTCTGAGTAGGGGTAGGAATTGCTTATAGAATCTCACTGTGTACCCGTCCGGACCTGGGGCTTTGTTCTCTTTGAGGCTTCCCACTTCCTTTTCTAATTCGTCGCCTGTGATGTCCGATTCTAGCGTCTCCCTCTGTGTGTCTGTAAGTGTGGGCATTGTGATCTTATCTAGGAGAGCTGCTCCGCCGTCCTTGCTTAAGGTCTGGTCCTCCTTATAGAGCTGCTCGTAGAAGTCTTTGAACACTTTGAGGATTTCTTTGTTAGCGGTCTGTGATTTGTCTTTGGCGTCTATCACTGTCGCTATTGCGTGTTGCCTTTGCTTGCTTTTGAGGTATAAGGCAAGCGCTTTCCCTGCTTTGTTGGCGGTGCATAGGTTTATGGCCTTGTATTTGTTTAGCCCTGTTCCCGCCCTTTCACTGAGAATCTTATTTAGCTCATACTTCTTTTTTGTTAGTGTTGTGAGGTTGTTCCTGTCTCTTAGGTTGGCTATGTGGCCCGTCTCTAGGCCTTTTATTTCCTTTTCCAGGTTGGAAATCTTATTGTTCCTCCGAGATTAGAATGTAGTCAAGTCTGCTATAGGAGTTATGGGGGTGTGAATAGAAAGTGTATTCTCTGCCGTCCGGATTTTGAAGTCTCCAGGGATCTTTGAGTTCAAGCCTAGCGCACATGTTTTTCAGAGTGTTCCCTCTTTGTGTGCTTTGGCTCTGTCTTAGTGGGTGTCTGTCTATGGCCTGGCCAAAGACCTGGTTTAGATCGCCCGCTACTATTAGAAGGTCATCCTGCGGCAGTGTGCTCAGTTGTACTTCTACCTTCTCCCAGAAGTGTTTGTCATCCGTGTTTGGCCCATATATATTGTCTACATGTATTGTCTCCTCTCCCCTGGATAGGCTGGTTATCAGGACCCTCCCCTCGTCGTCTGCGTATGAGTCTTTGAGTGCTAGCTTTGCTTTCTTGTTAATTAATGTAATGACTCCGCTTTTTTTGTTGTATGCTGGTAAGCCTATTACCTCCCCTATCCAGTTAGCTTTGAGACGGCCTATGTCGTCCGCAGAGAGTTTTGTCTCTTGAAGGACGTACACATCACTTTTAAGTTTGGCAAGGTATTCAAGGACCTTCCTTCTTTTTACCGGATGGTTGAGACCTTTAACATTGAGGGACACCACTTTGATGTTGGCTGTGAGGTGGCATTGCTGGTTGTGTGTCATTCTATGTGATGTGACCCTCGCCTTATGCTTGTGCTCTATTAGTGGTGTTGTTGGTTTGTCTCGTGTGGATAGCTCTGTCTGTCCTGGTGTCTACGCCTTTGTTACAGTGTTGCCTGCCTGTGCTTGTCAGTGGTTGCTTGTGCATTTCCCTAGGAGGGGAGTAGTGGTCAAAGAGGGAAGAAAGTTTAAAGAGAGAGAAAGAGTAAAAAATGTAAAGAACCCCATATGACTGCACCCGACCTTCCCACCGACCTCCCTGCTCCTCTCCCTCCCCACGCCCCTGCCCCTGTCACTTGCTGAGTGGGTGTGCGACAGCAAAGTTCCCTTGCTCCATAGGAGTCCCCGAGGCTTAGTGTTGAGTTCTTCCCGCTTGTGTACCAGAGTGCCTCTTTAGTGATGGCGGGTGTAAAACATAAAGGATATGGTAGGTGTTCTGGCTGCTTCCCGCGTCTGGTTACCTTCCGCTCCTTGTTCGTTGTTCGCCATTGTAGGCACCATGGTGTATTTGAGGTAGCTTATTGTGATCAGAGATTCGTCTGTGCGCATAGATTAGTGTGTCTCGAGGAAGGAGACTGTAAACGATACTAGGGTTGAGGTAGATAGTCACTGAGGTAACAATGTTGTTCGGATGTTTGCTTCATAGCCAGCGTTTACCCAGTTCTAGTCTGACTTTTCTGCGCTGTACGGCGAGGCGCTTCTTTTAGCTGCTCCTGGGCTCTTGGTTTCCATGTCCTCTGCCGGTGGTCCTCGTAGGTATCTTTTTAGGGCGTCCGGGTCGTCGAAAAACTGTGTCTTCAAGCGTGCAGGGCCTGCGAAGCTGAAGGTGAGGTTCTTCCTGCGTAGAGCATCTCTTAGTGCTAGAAAACCTTTCCTGGTTTCTACTGTTTGTTTCGAGAAGTCCTGTGTAAGGATTATTTTGTTGCTTCCCCACTTTAGATTTTGGTTTCTCCGGGCGAAGGTGAAAATAGAGTCTGTCTGGTTTGATCTGAGCGGGCAGAAGATTATTGGTCTAGGGCCCTTGCCCTGTTGTGGTTTTACGGCTGGCACTCGATAGGCCTTGTCGACCTCGAACTGCCCATCAAAATTCAGGCCCGTCAGCTGTGGCAGCAATTCCTCTAGCATGACCATGCATGTGCCAGCTTTGTCTTCAGCGCCCTCTGGGATCCCCAGTATTCGGATGTTCCCCCTTCTGGCCCGATCGTCTTGTTCAGCCATCTGTTTTTGTAGGGCTCTTGTGATCTTGGAGTTTTCTGTTAGGGCTTTGTTGTTCTTGATGGTTACATCTTTGATATCGCTTATTCGTGCCTCTGCTGCTTCTATTCTAGTGTTGGTGCTGTGTAGGTCTGCTCTTATTGCTGTTAGTTCCAGCTGCATATTGTCTATTGTTAATTTTGTTTGTTTGGCCACTGCGTTGCCTTCATTTACCCTTTTCAGGATCATCTCTAGTGTGGATGTTTCATTTTTTTGCTTTAGTGGTGACTCCGGCGATTCTTTTCTATGTTTTTTCAGGTCGTTATTGGGTTTTCCTTCGTGGCCTGCCATTGTGCTGATACCCCTTCTGGATTGGAAGCTGCCTAGTCTGCCCTCTTTTAGGATTGATGCTAGGGCCTTGGCTGGCACCGTTTTTGGTGCGGGGACTGTGGGGTGCGTCCTGTATCTGCTGGGTTCTCTGATGTTCCTCGTTTTCGCTTTTGCTCCTGCCAGCGTTTTTATTGTGGTGCCCCTTTTATTCCTTTTGTTGTGGTTACTGGCTCTGCTTCCCGTCTTTTGGTGTAGTCGCTGGCCTGCGTAGCACCGCCACCTCTGGCTCGTTTGCTTGCTGACGGCGGGGTGCTGAGGTTGCAGATGTCCCGCTTCCTTGGCGCTTCCTCGCGTTGTTAGCCCTTCCCGTTTAGTGCGCTCCCGCTTGTTGCGTTGCCCCTCTGTTGCTTTTTATTTTTCCACTTTACAGCGCCAATTATTCCACTTTAAAGATGTCCGTGTTTGTTTAATATTGGTTTCGTTTCTTAGCTTGTCGTGGCTCGTTTGCTCTCCGCTGGGATCGCGTGCCGGTTGTGCCGGTTGCCGCCGCTAGATGAGTGGTGGGGGGCTCTTACTCTCTGGGTTCGTGCAGTCTCTTAAGTCTCTCTCACTCGCACTTGCCATCCCTTGTTTGCTGCCAGCCCTCTTCCACCCCTTGACCTTTTTGGCTCCAAAATGGCCGCGCCCAACGTTAGGTTTTGGTTTCGTTTAGCTCCTGTACTCCTTTGTGTTCCGGCGGCTGCCGGTGCTAGTTTGAGCGCTCTCTCTGGGGTCTTGTGTGGGTGGCTGGCTTGTGTGGGCCTTTGCTGGAGGTTTCGGAGGGGTTGCATGGCTCTTTTCGCCGGGGCTGCACTCACTTCTTCGCTTCTCTACTCGCGCTTGCCGTCCGCCATCTTGTCTAGGCTTCCGACTTCTCTGCTTCCGCTGGGATCGCGTGCCGATTGTGCCGGTAGCCGTCGCCCGATAAGCGGTGGGGGGCTTTTATTCTCTGGGTTCGTGCGGCCTCTTAAATCTCTCCAACTCGCTCTTGCTGTCTCTTGTTTGCTGCCAGCCCTCTTCCACCCCTCTATATTTTTGGCTCCAAAATGGCCGTGCCCAACGTTAGGTTTCGGTTTCGTTTAGCTCCTGTACCCTGGTTTGGTCCGGCGGCTGCCGGAGCTAGTTTGAGCGCTCTCTCTGGGGACTCGTGTAGGTCGCTGGCTTGTGTGGGCCTTTGCTGGAGGTTTAGGAGGGGTTGCGGGGCTCTTTTCTTTTCTTTTCGCCGGGGCTGCGCTCACTTCTTCGCTTCTCTAATCGCGCTTGCCGTATGCCATCTTGTCTGGCTTTCCGACCCCTTTGGTTCTGGAGGGGAAGTTTCAGATTTTGCGTCTTTGGCTGCTTGTCCGGGAATTTTTCTGGGCTCGTTGCCTTCCTGTGATGTTCCGATTTCTTTTTCTGTGCTTCTTGTTCCAGGATGAACTCGTTTGGCTGACTATATTCGCGGCTGAAAACCTCGGGGCTCTGGAGGCATCGGAGCTAGACGTCTGTCCGCATTGCCGTCCAAGCCACGCCTAATGTTGTGCTGTTTTGATCCAGTCAGTACATTGCTGCATTGTCCAAGAGCGCTGTTTTACCTTGAGTGCCAACATGTCGCGGACCACAGTACCCATTATATCGCAGACCGAGACGCGCTTTGACATTTCATGCTCTACCTACTTCTCATTTGTGGCGGTATTTTGGCCCCCTTGCCTTCCGTTTGGGATAACAATTCCTCCAGTGGTGGTTCTTACCTCAAAGTTTTTCTAGGAGTGCGGCCTCTGTTCCTGCCTCTGCCCTTCCTGGCATTCCGTGTACACCAATAGGCTTTTTCCTCACTGCCTTCCTTATTGTAACCCCTTAACTTCCAGGTGAACTTTTTCCTTTACATTTTTGCCCATTTTCACAAAATGGACTTAGTTAGTTCTCCCATTTTCATGAAAATAATGATGAGGACGATTCCCTCAAATTTGAATGGGATTTTCCAGGCTTCAGAGCAGCAGGCTGGTTCAGCCTCTGGATAAAGTTACCAAAATCGGTGCTTAACTTGATGTTAAAGAAAATTCTGGGCTATTCTGTAGGGGAAAGTGGAAAGCGTAAGGCAGTGGGGTTTCCCCCTGTGGCTAGTATTAAACCCAATATGATAAATAATGTTATGCTATGGAGCTTTCATCACACATGGCAGAGGAGGTGGTTCCTCCCAGGCCTCCTGCTCAGGAGGAGAATAAACAAAATAAATATTACCATTTTAAAATCATTTTCCTACAAATGTAAATCAAAGTTAAAGCACATTTCATCTCCTATCGTCATTTCTAATATCCCTGATACGGACAATCATATAGGCGATTTGGATTCAGATTGTGAAAACGATGGAGTTGGGGACAAGAACCCTTTCGCTTCTCCTCCTTTTAAGAAACACAAGATGGCCTCTCACTCTCTTGACCCTTTCAAGGCCAAGCTGGTTAAGGACTCAGAGGGTGTTCCTTTGTTCGACCCCAACTTTATTCATCATCCTAATTCTACTGAGTGTTTCCCGCTGATCACATGGGAGAGTATGTGGCTTCGAGGTCTCTGAAAAAACAAATGAGAGCCAAACTCAAGTCAGTCCCCGCCTTTACCTTCCGGACAAAATGTCGTGCTACCCCTACCATAGATCCCTCTTTACTAGATTTGTTTTCAAAATTTGGCAAAGACCCACGCAGATGGGGTGGATAAAGCTTGGTCCACTTGTAAGGAGAAATCATTAGATGTTGCTTGTCCCATGGCCCAGAGTTTTGATTTGGCAGAATCTGCAAGGCTGAACAATTCTCCCATTGATCCTGATGACCTCTCTCTGTGGGTACGCAAAAAGCTTTTTGCTTGCGAGGCAACGCATACTCTGTTGTTAAAATTGGATCCTAAACAGGTCAACCTTGCGCCTATGGTGTTCTGTTTACAGTTCGTAGACGCACTAAGACAAATTTGACTTCTGTGTTTTAACCCTAGTTTCCTGATCAATCCAAACTATGGGCTGATTACGATGATGGTGAGACGCCACCCTTTCGGTGGAGGTCTCCCCGCCATTGTAAGCATGTTTTCCGCCCGCCACACTAGGATGGCGGGTAGTGGGGGGAGAGACCGACTGCCACGGATCTGATAGGCTCAAGGAGCCCGTTGAACCATTGGAGGGCACTCTGTTCCCTACAATGGAGGTGTTGTCTGCCAGGCACCACCGTAGGGATTATGATGTCCCTCCCCATCATACGTTTCATGGCGGGTTACCCACCATCATGGCCGGCTCTAGGGCGGTGCGATCAATTCCACCGCAAGGACGCTGACTTGGGGTGGGGCGCCTGTTTGCAAGTATATTTTCCTTTTAAAAGCACCTGCTGCCGCGTTCCTTGCTTCCAGCAATTTGCAGGCATCAATAAAAACGTCAAGATCACTCTAGTGATTAATGTTCCTGCTGGAGAGAGATTGTAGGTTTGTCTAGTGGAAGTTTTAACTCATTGTAAGGTAGTGCAGTGGGTTAATATGCCTATTGCAAAGAATATGTACCATGCAGCTCACAAAGTACCTATAATGTAAACAGGTCAGCGGGTTACTGCTTGTGTCCCAGGGATCCTTTGTTACTTGCAGTTTATAAATTAAAATCTTAATATAGCATACTGAGCTATTAACTGTCATCAAAGAGCTGCATGCAAACTACAAGATATGTGTTAGCGCTATGTGTCTTTTTCCCCAGTCTTTCCTTATCCTAAACTGGAAAAAAAGGTTCATTTGGTAGAAGAAATCAATTTTTATTAAAGAAAACTCTAACAATGATGTTGTTTTAAATTCTGAATTTGTGCTTATCTAGACTAAGGACTCGTACACTATACTGCCTACCAATACAGATGACATGTGATTCCTACACCTTGAAGTCCTCTGTCTTATGTAACATTTCCCATACACTGATTTACACACGTATGATTGTCTCTGTGCCAATGTGAGTTATTTAAAGTGCTCTGACCAACTACATCGGTATGAGTGGTGCTATAAAACTAAATCAGTCTGAGAGAGAGTGGTTATAAAGACTTGACAAGCACTGTTAAATGGTGGTAGAGAGTTAACCCGTGGTAGATGTGGTCATTGGGGGGCGCCAATAAACATTGTCGGACCGGGTGCCACCAGTGCTAAAGCCGGCCCTGCCCACTATGAATAGGCTGGCAGAACGGGACATTGGGGGCCTGTAGCAGGCCCTTCTTTCCCCTTCACCCTCTGTGTTTAGTTTTGGGGGCACCTATGGTGCACCCCTACCACATGGTGCCTGCCACATAGCGCAGGCATATGCCTAATGTGCATTTTTGTGACTGTGGCGTGTGCTGCAGCCAGCCGCACACGCCGCAATAAACAAAATACACTTTGCTATCACCTTGAAGACGGTCACATTGTAATTCGGGTGCGGTGCCGCCAACAGCTTCTCGGGAAGTCCCATCCCCGATATGATGGCCGTCGTTCGTAAGTCCAACCGCCATGGTAATCAGCCCCTATGTGTTGGACAATGCCTCAAAATATATAAGCAGAATACAATTGATCACAGAACCTCCTTGGATACCCAACTCCTAATTTTTTTTCAGAAAACCCCACAAATTGGTCTCTTCTCCTACCCTTGCTCGTTGGGTGAAGTTGGTTATGTCTTTGGTGGGTATCCATGCGACCATTTCTGGTGCCCATTCTTCCAGAGGAGCAATGGCTTCCAAAGCTTTTAGGACCGGCTCTCGTCTCAATGTCATTCTGAAATCAGTTGATTGGTCTAATGATAATGTATTCTGACGTTCTATTGCAAACCTGTACACACGGCTTCTTCTGTTGTTGTTAATGCACTTTAAACAAGCTTAATAGGAGTCTCCAGTCTTGCAATAAAATGCAGATTTCCCTAGTAATTTATGAAGGAAAGTCTTGATTTTGTTAAAGACGCAGAGGTGAGTATTTTCGTGCCTAAACACGGATTAACTTCATGTTTTTTCCCTCCCTGACAGTAGTTCCAGCACCTCCGCCTTCTTTCTCTCAAGGCTCTCACATCTCATCCTGGTGCTTCCCTGCAGCTTTACCTGGGACCTGGATTGATGTACTTTTGCCAAAAACTTTTTTCCCTGACTTAGACACTGTCTATTGTATTTTCTCTTATTCTGGTATTCTAAGTGTTCATAAGTTGCTATTGTCTGTTTGTGTGTACAATGTTCTTTATCTCATTGGCTGTGTTTCCTAAGCCTTATGAGATTTTTAGTTTTCTCTTATATATCTTGACTGCTGCTCTTGAAAATAATATCAAAGACGTGGGAAAACCCAATAAACCCTTGTAGGCTTGGGCAATGAATAGTTAAAGTGAGGGATGGCTACAAAGGATTTTGTTTGTTAATCAGTTAGAATAAGTGTAATGATTATTTATAGGTTCTTTTACTGAATTGAACTAAATGTATCCACAGGATTACTCCGACATTAATCACCAGTTTTTTTAAAAAGGTAAAACAATACAGTAACGAGAAAAAGCACACAGCAGAGGAAGGTTATATTTCAAATTGTTTGTATTGAAGTTAATCACAAAGAAAATTTAATGGGGACAAAGGACAGAACAAAACGTTCAAATAAAAGTCATGAAAAGCAGTATATCTGTATCAACTGGTCATTTCATAACAGTACATCAGCTCCATTAATACATAAGGAAAACCAAAATCATAAATGTGTCGTGGTGTCCTTCAGTGCAAACAATGCTGAGGAGTTGATGTCTTTGGTCGACGTTTCGGTCTTGTTTGTTGTCATGTATAAGACCATCATCAGGACTTAATTTTTCATCAAAATAAAACCCCTTAGATACATCAAAAGTATAAGGCTGATCTTCAGGAATGGGTACTAGTTCCGACTGGATAAAAGTTGCCCAGCGAGTCTGTTGGGGCTCTTCTTTATATTTTAGAGATTTATGTAAAGATGCAGATTGGCTGATATCCAGAATGATCAGAAGAAGTCGTGATATTAAACACTAGTAGAAGGTCGATCTGGAATCGTGGATCACTGTCACGGGAATTCCTCACAGTCTCCAGTTGAAAAAATAACACTTTTATTTTGCTTTCATGCAAATTATATGACACTTTACATGTGCGCCCCACATATAAGGCTGAAACCCCTTCTTAAGAAATTCATTAGCTATGGAGGTCTCAAGGGGATCACCATTAATTGTAAAAAGTCAGTTATTATTCCTCTCACGCAATGCACTAAATGGTTCTCACCAGATTTCCTCCTAGCATGGTGTGGCAACTCTGTGAAATAGGTGGGGGTTTAAGTTCCGGTCTTCTCAGGCCACATTGTTGTACACACAGTGACCTAATTCTGGTGACCTTTGGGAAACATAAGCAATTTCTCCTACCTCTGAACTGAGACGCTCACATAGGAAACTAGGTGAGTGACTAGTCTGGACTTACTAACTTATACTACTTATGACCATTACACATAGCAATGACACATTGCCCTTTTCCACTCACAAAGTGTCACCATTTGTTGTCCTGAGGAAGACCCATCTAATGACCAATTGCCACATTTAACTTTTGGGGGTTGAAGCATCGACAAATCTGTATCTCTATCACACCTGCAGACTATTAAAATATGAATGGACTTATAAATTAAATGAACTATATTTGTTGCATACCATAAAGTGGACAGATTTCTAAACATGGTTTCAAAATATTTTCAGATACATTGTATATACGTATTCTTCATATTCACGCACATCTTTCTTTACACAAGCATGTTACAATCATTGTGCAAGGAGCACCCTGATAAGTTGTGTTTTTTCTCGAGTGAAAGTAACTTTGTTAAGACAATATATCTTTTGTTAACTGTGTTATTGTCTATGTATATGTGTATATGATACTACTATAAATCCTGTTAGCCGAATTGGAGGATCCTCTCCTATGGACCCCCTCAAATTGTCAAAAACTTGAAATATTGATATGACAGAACCACTGTTTCGCTATATACCAACTTGTAATTTGAGCCTAATTGAATAGGTAAAAATTTGGGTCAGGACACAGCGAGGTCACTGCAGAATTGCTTAGATCATTTGGGAGCAAACAGAAGGCTTCCGCATTGTGGTAAATAAATAAATAATACCCTATTTTTGACTAGACATATATCATAACAGATAGCTCAATAAATAAGAGTCAAGATTCGAGGTAGTAGGAGTTTTGCAGGTTTAATACAGCATAAGGACAGGAACAGGACAACCTGCATAGGAATAGGATGACAGGGCCCAGCAGCTGCTGGGGCTGGGATGAGCGCGCTAACTTTTAATAACAATACATGAGTATATATACATAGCGCGAACACATAGCATTACATTGCGGTAGGCGTAGCAGTGGGTGTGACGCGTAGCAGTCGCGAAAGATAAGAGTAAAAAGAGGTGTAACTCAGACATGTGATGCAAACGTAACAGAATATGTCATGAATGGGCGGAAACATAGGAGGGGGCTACCTAAGGAGCCGGGACCTCTAACCTGGTGGTGCGCGCAAACTGGCAATGACGTGTTACTAAGAGAAGCTGGGGGCTATGAACTCTGTGCTAGGAGCAGAGACTAAAGTCTGGAGGGTCGGAGCGACATGTACCTAAACCCTATCTGGTATCTGATGTTTAGAGAACATGTTGATATAAACTAGAAGTCATGAGGGGAAAAGCTAACTGACTCTAAGACTGGAGCATGCATTTATTCTACATGTAGTGCGTGATGAAGAATATTAAATGACCAGTAAATACAGTATTTCTCTTAACATGGAGCCGCATAGGCTAGACAATGACGGAAACTATTGATGCGAGTCAGTAGCTTAGGAATGCAGAGAAGGAGGACTAAACTGATAGCTGGAATCATAACATAGTCTTGGCAGACTCAGAGGCAGAGCCAAGCTGCACCGGGCACTGCGAGGCAGGAAGTAAGTGAAAGGTCGAGGATACAGGTGGGGGCTGGATCACTCCTCAGCGAGGCTTCAGGAGACAGGAGCTGAATCTGATGTCCGGGCCCTGTTGAGGCCTAGAAACGGGGACTTTATAATGAAATAACGTGCACACTGAGAAACGTGGCAACATAACTTTACATAGGCCTGACACTCATATTACTCATGAGGACTAGGAAATGGCAGATCAGAGGTGGACACAACTATAATTGCGTCTTGAATCGGACATGGGGAATAACATATGCATATTGGTCATGCACACATAACATATGATGGATGACACGTAGTGACACAGAACATGGCAAAATTTACTTTTCCACATTCCCTCCTTGTCACTACGTTTCCATCAGGAAACATCAATATTCATGATACCATCTATCATTTCATACAGTACCATTTGTTCATCTCGAATTGTCTTGAAACGAGATTTAGAACGGGGCTTGGGACTAGGAATACAAGAGGTAGCACACATGCCGCAAATCGCAGGGCCACATTGTATACAGAGGCAGCAGCTGAATATGATCGCTACTGCGATACCTAGAAAGGACAGGACTTTCCATCCCCAGGCGGAAATTATATTCCAGAACCAACCGGACCATGTCCAGGTGCCTGGATCTTGGTGTAATAGATGGGCAATTTTATGAAGTCTGGTTATAGCTGAATAAACAGACGGCGCGTTATTTGGAATGAAAATGCAGCAACTAGATCCGAGGACTCTACAGGCCCCGCCCCTATCGGCCAGTATGACGTCAAGGACGAGACGATTCTGGAGCACGACAATTCTCATAAAGGATTGCTCTTCGGTTAAGTTACCTAGAGCGGAGGCAGTCTCATCTACTACTGCTTCAAGGGTTCTTGTTAACCTACGAATTAGCTTACTATTTACAACTGTACCTAAATAAGGGAACACACCTTTATCAATATCAATGAATTGCTCTGCAGCAGTTTCAGTATAATCGACAATCGGGAGGTTTCTCTTGTGTCTAGTATGTACTAGGAAGGAATTCCTATGGTAGTCAGGTGGGGCTAGAAAAACAGGTGGTAGTAGGAAGGCAATGTAACAGGTTCCCTCCCAATCGAGGGGCAGACGAACATATGCAGTTTGACCACAAACAAAATAAGAATGACGTGAAGCTTTGAAAATAGATTTCCCACTGTCACTATACTGGATAATAGTAGTACAATCACTATGTCCTACGTGTACAGAACCATAATTTCGGACACATAATTCGCCTTTGACTGGTAATACTGAAATAGCAGGTGAGTCTGGAGTAGTATCAGACTGAACATTCAGGACCATGAAATTCGAAGAATAGTTACCTAAATTATATACTTCATTTTCTAGATCTAAACCTGTTCTGTGGGGGAAACCTTGCTTGTCTGGGAAACATGTGCTGTTAAGAAAAGACATATCTGTTAAGGATGACGTTAACGTGGACCATGCTCCACACGAACCATTATGTGAAAACGGATAAGGAAAAAGTGGCAGAAATCCCTTCGGTGTCTGGAAAGGGGGGAGTCGACCACACACCCAACAATTAGTGGCATTGCTGGTCTGGTGTGAGTAATGTAACATGCGGATAAATGAGTTATTGCGCATAGCGAGGCGGTATGAATATTCATGAGGAGGCAGATCACTAAACGTGTGTTCTACTGTAACAATAGAAGGCTTATTTACATGAGGAACTGGAAAACACAGGAAAAATGCGTAACTAGTGCAGGAAATCATTATGCTGATGAATAATATGAAACTTAGAAAAACGATACATCGGTTTGAGTTTTGACTAACTCTCTCACTATGGGGGTCTATTTTATACATGTCAGAAACAGTCTAACCGTTTCACCTAGGGGAGGACTTATACAATCAAACTGACTGACTTATTTTACTAGACCGGAGTTTTTGCTTATACTCCTGCTGCGGAGTTTTCTCTAACAGGGGGGGTTTTGAATCAATGTCATTTGCGGGACAGTCCTTAGGAACAATGTTTTGACAAGTCTTGATATCCTGGGAAATGTTTTTAAAAACCGGCTTTAATCCGTAGAATTTCTTGACGTGCGAAAGATGCACCCAGCCGCGGCGTCCTTCCAATTTCACAGCTGTACGGGTGGTGAGGAGGACCTGACGGGGCTCCTTCCAACGTGGCTCCAGCGGACTTGATCTGTCAAAGTTCCGGACGAGCACCATCGAACCTGGAACGATTTCATGCGGTGCCACCTCGGTATTGTCTGGAAATGCGGCGGCAACCTGTGAACGACATGAGTTGAGGGCAGACATCAAGGAAGCTAGGTAATCTGTCAGCATATTACATGAAACATCAGTAATACTTCGGGGTCTAGGAGTACCCCACATGTTAGGGGGGCGGCCGAAAACGACCTCATACGGGGACAGACCTGATCTGGAATGTGCGACCATGCGCATATAAAACAAAGCAACTGGCAGAGCTACTAGCCAGTCCACACCCTTATCTTTACATATTTTGGCAATTCGAATTTTCAGAGTCTGATTATGTCTCTCGACTAGACCGGCTGCTTCAGGATGGCGTACACAATGAAACTTCCACTGGTACCCCAACAACAGGGAAACGTGCTTCATCAGTTCAGATGAGAATGGTTGACCGTTATCAGAATATACGACTCTAGGGAGTCCATATCGAGGGAAAAACTCACGAACCAACTGCTTGGCAGTGGTCGCGGCTGTGTAATCTGGGACTGGATATGCTTCTGTCCATCTGGACAAAGAGCATACAACTACAAGGACATACTTGAAACCTCGACATCGCTCCATCTGAATATAATCCATCTGGAGGACCTCAAAAGGGTGGTCAGGGGGCTGGAAACCACCTTGTTCCACCGGGACACTTTTACCTGGATTAAACTGACAACATATCATACAGGTACGGACTTTCTGCTTGGCTGCAGCTCGTAAATGCTTGTTGAACCAAATGTTCTGGATACTGTCTAACATTGCTTTTTCTCCTAAATGTGCTGGACTATGTGCGGTATTAATAATGACTTGAACCATAGAGTCGGGGAGAAACCATGTGGCTCTACCCTTTGTTAACCATCCTTGATCTGTCTGGACCCCTCCTTGTTCAGACCATTTCTTGATTTCATCGGGAGTAGCATGTAACTGGATATCTATGACATCTTGTGTAGGGTCCTTAACTGTCATACATGTAGTCGGATCTGGAGTATGTGTCTGTGTCGGATTAACTTGAATGTCTGGAGTCTGTGCTGTAAGCTTGGCTGTGCGATCTGCTAGATCATTACCTTGGGAAATAATGTCAGTAACTTTCGTATGTGCTTTGCATTTCATGATAGCGATAGATGTCGGTAAGTGTATTGCATCTAACAGAGCTTGAATAAGGAGACCATGCTGAATCTTGGTTCCATGAGAAGTCATGAAACCTCTCTCCTGCCAGAGCACTCCAAAGTCGTGAACAACTCCAAATGCGTAACGTGAATCTGAGTAAACATTAACTTTCAGGTTCTTGGCGTGTATACAGGCTTGTGTCAGAGCAACTAGCTCTGCTGCTTGAGCGGACAGGGTATCAATACGGTGTGTTTCAATAACTTCAGTGTCAGTAGTCACTGCATACGCGGCGACTAGTTCTCCTGTACTAGTTCTCATACATGAACCATCCACATAAAGTGTCAGGTCAGGATCTGGTAACGGAATGTCTGTCAGATCTTGTCTTGGCTTTGTCGTAATGTTGACTACTTCCACGCAATCATGTGTGGCTGGATTTGAATTAACTGATGGTAACAGTGTAGCAGGATTCAGGATGTTGCAGCGTCTAATTTCTATGTATGGCTGAAACAGTGTCAATTCATAACCTGTTAAACGTGCAATTGTCAAGTGCTGTGTTTGTGTTCGGTTTAAAAGAACTTCCACGGAGTGTGGGACTTGTACTGTCAAGGTATGTCCTAAAACTATGGAATCACTTTGTCTGATAGCTAGTGCTGTGGCTGCAACTGACTTGAGGCACGCAGGCAGAGCCTGGGCTACAGGATCTAGTGTGCTCGAAAAATAAGCACAGGGCTTGTATTGTCCTGCTTGATCTTGTGTAAGAACAGATAATGCTGTACCTTCACGTTCAGTAACGAAAAGTATAAAAGGCTTACTGTAGTTCGGTGTAGCTAGAACTGGAGCTTGGCATAAAGCTTTCTTTAACTCGTTGAAACTAAGTGTATGTTCAGATGTCCAAGGGAGAACAGTCGATACGGCTGCCTCCTGTGTCGTTAACTGTATCAGTGGCTTGGCTAGAAATGCATATTGAGGAATCCATTGTCTGCAATAAGAAGTAAGGCCGATAAAGGCACGTACCTCCTTCTGGGTTCTGGGCTGGGGAAGACTCGCTATTAACTGGATACGGTCTGGTGTCAACTGCCTACCCCTCTTGGACAGTAAGTGTCCTAAGTAGACCACTTGCTGGACACAGAATTGAAGCTTCGAAGGGGACACCTTGTGCCCCATCTCGGCAAGGAAATACAGAACTGTAAGTGACGCACGCTCGCAGTCACGTTCAGAACGGGCTGTGATCAGTAGATCATCGACATACTGGAGCAGGGCAGTGTCAGTTGGCATGTGAATGTTGTCTAGTTGTCTCTTGAGTGCTTGACTGTAAATACTAGGACTTTCTGTGAAACCTTGAGGAGCGCGTGTGAACATATAGCTCCTTCCATTTAAACAAAATCCGAAAAGAAACTGGCTGTCTGGATGGATGGGAACACTAAAAAATGCGTTCTTGAGGTCTATGACAGTGAAGAACGTGGCTTCGGAATCAATAGCAGTTAACAGGGAAGAGATGTCTGGGACAACTGGGTACTGAGGAATAATACATTTGTTAAGCTCTCGTAAATCAATCACTAATCGATATACTGGGGGTGCATTTGGATCAGTACGTTTCATAACTGGAATGATCGGAGAGTTACATACGTTGGAGTCAGTTTCTACAACTACTCCTTGAGCCATGAGCTCGTCTATAATTTTGGATAAGGCTGCTACAGCCTCAGGTGGCAATCTATACTGCCTGATTCGTGGTAACACTACACCTGGTTTCAGGGTCACACGATGGGGTGTGATTTGCATATAACCTACATCAGTTGGACCTTGCGCCCATAAATGCTGCGGGACATTAGACAGTCTGGAATCAAAATCTCGTAATACATAGTGACCCTTAAAGTCACGTAGGAACAGACGTATTCCCTCTGGGGAACAGCATATAACTGCACCTAACTCTTTCAGTGTTTTATTGCCTAGTAGGTTTTCTGGACATGACTTAGTAAGTAACAGATCAGTAGTGCGGGACAATGGACCTACTTCTAGAATGACTGGCTTTGAAATCTCATTAACGATAGGCTTTCCTGAAAATCCAAGGGAAACATTTCTTGAGCCTGAGAGCGGAGCCCCTGGAACTTCAGCGTGACTAATTGTGGTCCTACTTGCCCCTGTATCAATCAAAAACTTTCTGTCTTTCCCTAATACTTGACTGTGAACATAGGGACCTTCTTGATCTACAGGTATCTCGATGAGAGGCAAGCCTACCTCCCTCTCTAGGCTGTTTCATGAATATGACTGGTACTCTGGATACTCAGACTGTGCATACTGGTACATCTGCGATGTAACATGCTGTGTTGCAGCAATAGGCTGCGGTGCTGTAACTGTCTGTGGTGCATTCTGTGACTGAGGAGTCTGTGAAACTTGTTCTTGTCTAGGCGGACGTGGTCTTTCTTTAGTCTTACCAGTAGCTATGGTATGTTTCAGAACTGCACACTCATTTATAAAATGACCTGGCTGTTTACAATAATTGCAGTTCCCTTTAACGGGTGCTGCAGGATGACTGGCTTGATTCGGACCCCTCTTCTGACTGTCTTGAGGAACAGATTGTGCAACTAGTACTTTCATTTTCGTGTCTTTCATACGTTTTCTCTCGTGTTCTTGCTCTTCCCTGATTCTATTCTGGTGGTACTGGAGCATCTGGAGCATCTGGGACGGAGTATTTGCTTGCCAGGTGCTTTCGACTTTCAAAACTCGGTTTTTAACTTGTGGGCTTGAATTCTCGACTAATTTAGTAACGAAAAGGTGAGGATATGACTCACTACTTGTCTTGAGGCCACTGTTGATACCGAAGCACTTTTCAAACCTAGAATAAAAATCACTAATATCTTCATCTTGTTTCTGTTTACAGGCTGAGATTGCATCCCAGTCTTCTTTTCTCGTTGTTAATAATCTGGGTAAAACTTGAATTAATAATTCTGGTAATTCTTTACATTTCTCTCCAAGACCAGTACCTGGTACACGTATCTTATCTTCTGCTTCTAGGACTGCCCAATCTATCTTTTTCTCTCCCACCTCCCATTCTTTTTCCTTTAGCTTTTCATACACCCCTGCGGGCAGCAGAACCTTTAACATTTTAATGATATCTGGGTAAGTGTATTCTCCCATACGGAGCATGTCTTTTAATTCTCTATGGAACCCTGCTGGATCTTTGTCATGACAGGGAATTAATTTCTTCATTTCGAGGAGTTCCATCTTTGTGATCGGAGTGTATACAAACACTCGCTGCATTTCGCCACCCGTTCCTCTGACTGGGTGGACTTCTCGTAACGGATTCTGTCTGTCTATGTAGAATGATTTACTTTCTGGGGGTGAGACATGGACAAAATGCGGGTTCAAGAATGTTCTATATTTATGACGTTGTTCTAAAATGACACTAACTAAATCGGTACCTAGACCTCTCCATCTATACTGGAGTAACTCGTTCAGGATATCATGTAACGGGCCTGGATCAGAATGTTGACCCTCATACAGAGTAATGAGGTGCTGAATCATATACATACCCACCAGTCGCTGCTCGGCTGGGGGCATTTTCAGGAACATTTGTGCCACTATTTCGTCTGGAAAAGTGGTAGAATCAGTAATCCATCTGACTGCTGATCGGGCTAGTTCTTGTTCATGCATAGTACTTAACTCACTATAACCGATTCGTGATTTCAGAATGTGATCGGTAGCTTGGAATACTTGTTCTAGGGAACCTTGTTCTGGTGCTGTATGATGGAAAGTTGACTTGTGTTCTAGACGTAAATGGCGATCTGGAAATCTAGGTTTTCCTACATACGCTATTCTGGCAGTATTCTCATCGTCTTCCTCTTCAGGATCAGAGGTACTTTCTTTCTCGCTTACTTGTGCGGCTTTACGCTGTTCGTGTATCTTTATTATCTCTCTACGGATTTTCTTGTACATACTTTCCATGGCACCAATGGTATTGTGCTTTCCTTCGGCTATATTATCACTCCACTTTGTTAGAGTTTTCATTTCTTCCGGGTCTTTAGACGGATAATCCTGTTCTCTTATTAGACAGTTAATTAAGAACTTTAATATCATGCGCTGAATCTCGGCTTTCCTTTGAGACATGGCATCACTAATACTTTGTGGGTCATCCCCTGTACGGATGAAACGATATATCCTGTCTAGATCTTCTTTCATATTCGGCAGGGTGACTAGATACTCGGTCACTCTCCTTACGCGTACGGAATATAAAACCATATTAAACTCGCCTGGAACTGGGTCATAGACACATTCGCCAAGGGTTTGCCTGATTTCTGCAACAGACTTATTACTCTTGGGAGTACGCTGTGATGCTTGAGCATGTAATTCGAGTGCTGATAAACGTTTGTATGGCGGCGGAGTTTGAGGAAGACCTCCTCCTGCGGCCCCTAGACTAGAATCCTCAACTGATGCTTTTCGTCCTGGCAGGGTGGGTAATTGTAACGTGGGCTGGACTTGTATGGCGGGCTGACCCGGGGGGGCTGTTAAGGGCACCCCGGTGTCTGGAGGAGCAGGAATTACCTGATTTACAGGGACTGGCGGAGCGCGAACAGGATTTGCATATTCGGGGACTGTGTCGTCCAAATAGGACGAAATAAAAATATCAGCTGCGGTCGGTTTGTGACGTAGCTTGGTCGGAACTAACGGTGGCGGGAAATTACTGGATGCCTCCGGGGTCGCTTTTGGCAAGCCCTCAGCAAGAAGAGGATACATACCCTTAATGAGGGCATTCCTCTGTCTGTCTGATTGTTCAGCTTTGACTCGTTCACCTATCTCGATTAATTCTCTTTCTTGGGCTCGTTCTTGGGATTCTCTACTTAATTCTGACTTTCTGATTTCTTTTTCGGTTCTTTTATGAGCTTCTTTGCGCCATAACTCGATGGCGTCTTTCTGTGATTGTCTGGCTTTCTTTTTCCATAATGCCTCTTCTACTCGCATGATGCATTCGGCATCCCATGTACCCGATACGGGCCATCTATACTTTTCTTCTAACTGTTTGGTATACTCTACCCATAAATCTAGATACAATATGGCGCTTATGCCATGCTTCTGATACATAAAGTGACCTGGACTGTCCCTGTTCGGGACGGGAACTGCTGCTTCCAGCAGACCCTTTCTAGTTTTTAACTGACGTAACTTGGAAAATATAGGCATGACTGAACTGTAATCTAGACACAATACAATACACAATGAACACGATACTTATACTCCATTCATACCACGACATTAGAATACATGAAAAACATTTAAAATAACAGTTCGAACAGAATACTACCTGGAGATATTGAGAACAGAAATTTTCTCGAGAACAGAAACTTGACTAGAACAGAAACTAGATGCACTGCTGAAACAGTACGAAACTTACCGGTCTCTTTAAAGAGACACGTCAGGACCCGCATCCACCGAAGTGGACACTTCGTTTGTGGGACTGTGTACCACCAACCCACAGACCAGAGTCAATTAAATTGACCCTGTCTAGATACCACCCCAGTAACGGTACTCACCGGGCAGCAAGAACGGAAGGCCTCGGACTGGACTGGACTGCTACGACGACAAACTTCGGACTTCAGTTACGGGTGGACCTCCGGATACCTCGGACCTTGGACTCTTGGCTTGGGCTCTGGTCGGGACTCGCCGCGTTCCTCCACCGTCTCGTCTGGATGCTGGACCGCCTCCTCCGTCTCCTCCGTGGGCCTGAGGGATACTTGAGCAGAAATATCTGCCACTGCGCAGAAGAGTTCCGTCACGACTGCAGAGGGTCAGGGGGTCGGCGTGGCTTCACCGACGCGTGGGGAAAGGGCAAGTCCCTATTCGGGCGCCATTATGTGGTAAATAAATAAATAATACCCTATTTTTGACTAGACATATATCATAACAGATAGCTCAATAAATAAGAGTCAAGATTCGAGGTAGTAGGAGTTTTGCAGGTTTAATACAGCATAAGGACAGGAACAGGACAACCTGCATAGGAATAGGATGACAGGGCCCAGCAGCTGCTGGGGCTGGGATGAGCGCGCTAACTTTTAATAACAATACATGAGTATATATACATAGCGCGAACACATAGCATTACATTGCGGTAGGCGTAGCAGTGGGTGTGACGCGTAGCAGTCGCGAAAGATAAGAGTAAAAAGAGGTGTAACTCAGACATGTGATGCAAACGTAACAGAATATGTCATGAATGGGCGGAAACATAGGAGGGGGCTACCTAAGGAGCCGGGACCTCTAACCTGGTGGTGCGCGCAAACTGGCAATGACGTGTTACTAAGAGAAGCTGGGGGCTATGAACTCTGTGCTAGGAGCAGAGACTAAAGTCTGGAGGGTCGGAGCGACATGTACCTAAACCCTATCTGGTATCTGATGTTTAGAGAACATGTTGATATAAACTAGAAGTCATGAGGGGAAAAGCTAACTGACTCTAAGACTGGAGCATGCATTTATTCTACATGTAGTGCGTGATGAAGAATATTAAATGACCAGTAAATACAGTATTTCTCTTAACATGGAGCCGCATAGGCTAGACAATGACGGAAACTATTGATGCGAGTCAGTAGCTTAGGAATGCAGAGAAGGAGGACTAAACTGATAGCTGGAATCATAACATAGTCTTGGCAGACTCAGAGGCAGAGCCAAGCTGCACCGGGCACTGCGAGGCAGGAAGTAAGTGAAAGGTCGAGGATACAGGTGGGGGCTGGATCACTCCTCAGCGAGGCTTCAGGAGACAGGAGCTGAATCTGATGTCCGGGCCCTGTTGAGGCCTAGAAACGGGGACTTTATAATGAAATAACGTGCACACTGAGAAACGTGGCAACATAACTTTACATAGGCCTGACACTCATATTACTCATGAGGACTAGGAAATGGCAGATCAGAGGTGGACACAACTATAATTGCGTCTTGAATCGGACATGGGGAATAACATATGCATATTGGTCATGCACACATAACATATGATGGATGACACGTAGTGACACAGAACATGGCAAAATTTACTTTTCCACAGCATGACCCCGAAGTTGCAAATCTGACTTCTAGAGACGACGAAAGCTGTAGCCATGACCTTCTGGAGTCCGACTTCCAGACAAAAGATTAAAGCCCAGATTTACTAAAGCTTTGATCCATTGAGTAGCGATGCAAAGTCGTGTAAAACAACACAACAGCAGCAGCATCTTTTTGATGCCCAAGTGACCAGCCAGGGGTACTTCATGGGTTGGTGCAACAGGAAATTCCTGTGCACCTGAGGAACCACGAACCTTTTGCTGGCTCCTGGCTCTTGGTCAGCAGGCTCACTGTAAAGGAGTCCCTCTTCGCAAGTCACCTTGTGCTTTCTGACCACTCCATAGAGACCTGTTCCTGAGCAGTCATCCTCAGGCTAACAAGTGTAGGACACTCAGCATGTGCCTTAGAAAACTCCTCATGGGACGGTCCTCCGGCCACCAGCAGCTCCTGCAGCTCTGGCATAAACCCAGACTCCAACACCTTATCTCTGGATGCTCACCCTCCTCTCCAACTGGAGCAGGAGGTGCAGACAACAGGACAGGTGCCTTTTCAGAATCTGCCCTTAGTTCTTGTTCAGGCCTTTTCCCCTATAGTCTCTCTTCTGCTTGAGTGGTCACTACTAGGAAGCAATTTTACAGTCTAAGCCCTAGAGTGCACAGTGGATAAAACCCGGGCTATATAGGCCTCAGGGCCTGGTACTAACCCGGGTTCAACAAGATCATTCCCCAGAAAGCACCCAGGACCCTGCTTCTCTCGCACCCCTACGTTGACCATGGCCTTCTTACCATTCACCTCTACCTCCACTCTAGCAAGAGGGTACTCCATGTCATCACCACTAGCTACAAGTCCGTAACCCTTGGAACCAGGGATGATCTCTTTAGGTTTGAGATATTCTGCATTCAACCATAGTCCTGTGGGCACCAGTATCCCTCATGGCAGAAACCTTCCTTACAGACTACTATTGAGTTGCTCGACCCCTGAGGCGGAAGCCGGGGGCTCTACCTACTTTCCCTAACTTTTTTCAAAAACAGCGTGAGTGTGTTTGTTATTATTTTGCACCGCCGCCACAAGTAGATTCACTTACTGTGGTGTCTTGCTTTTAAAATAACAGTTGTGGAGCTCACATACCTTGTCCCAGATCCCCTGTGCAGCCGATTAGGTGCTGACGTGGACGGACCGGGACAGGGACTCACAGCCGCCATATTGAAAGGACTGGGGGTTGCAGTCTAGCTGCCGGATGCCTCCCGCCCTCCCGGGCTATTTAATCAACTTGAAACCCCAGCGCGCAGACTACTATTGAGTTGCTCGACCCCTGAGGCAGAAGCCGGGGGCTCTACCTACTTTCCCTAACTTTTTTAAAAAACAGCGTGAGTGTGTTTGTTATTATTTTGCGCCGCCGCCACAAGTAGATTCACTTACTGTGGTGTCTTGCTTTTAAAATAACAGTTGTGGAGCTCGCATACCTTGTCCCCCGATCCCCTGTGCAGCCGATTAGGCGCTGACGTGGACGGACCGGGACAGGGGCTCACAGCCGCCATATTGAGAGGACTGGGGGTTGCAGTCTAGCTGCAGGACGCCTCCCACCCTCCTCAACATCGTATAAAGGTCACATGTCCTCCCGTCCGCGCAGCGGGCGGGCGCAGCGGGCGCGCCGGCGGCGCGCCAAAGGCAAGCCCGTCTGCGCCCGTCAGCGCCCGTCCGCGCCCAATCGGGACCAGGGGCCACCCCCCCTGGCCATTTAGTGGGAGATAGGAGGCTGTCTAGCTCGGACTTCTTACACCAGCTTCGTCCACCCTTGTCATCCAGCTGTTGTCATCGTATACCTCCCTCGGAGATCCCCCGGCTCTGCCCGCACTGTAAGACTGAGTTGAGCAGCACATCAGCCAAGCCAGATGCAAGGGATTACTCCATGTTTCTTCTCAACTGCAGGCTTCTCCCTAAGCACAGTGTAGAAATATCCCTGCTGTTGGATGAATATACACCGGATGCAGTCTTTCTGACTGAAACCTGGTTGGCCCAAGACTCTCAGCCTGACTTGGTGCAAGCCCTCATACCTGGCTACCAGATAGCCCGTCTAGATCGATCTCAGGGCAAAGGTGGAGGGCTTGCAATCATTTATAAGGATAACTATGTATGTCGCTGTCTGACGGAGTCTGTCGCTGACTGTTTAAGTCTGCCCTTCGTTATCGAATTTTCCCCCAACATTAGTTTTACAGGCATCCTTATCTACCGTCCCCCTGGACCCATTAGACAATTTCAAACATCCCTCCCTTCTGTGGCCGCTGAACTGGCCACATCTCCCTCAAACTTTACACTACTTGGAGATTTTAACGTCCATTTCGATAACATGTCAGACACTGTGGCTACAGAGATGATGGCGAGTTTAGCGGCTATTCAATTAGAGCAACTTGTCCCTTCTTCAACGCATGCTAAAGGTCATCTTTTAGATCCGATCTTTAGCAACTGTGAACATCTCAGAGTGGGCACTATCAGCTGTCTACCTTGGACAGATCACTTTCTGATTCCCTTTACCTGGACCACACACAAACCTTTACCCTCTATTTTCATTTCCCGCAAAACTCGAAATTGGTCCAAACTTCATGTAGATAACTGGACCAATACCCTGAGCAATACTAGACCATCATTATCTTGTGACCCAGCTGTGAACAATAACGTATATAACACCTGGATTACCACCTCCTTAGACTCAATTCTTCCTCTTCGCATATCCGGGTCGAAAAGACAGAATAAAACTGCACCGTGGTACACAGAAGAGCTCAGGGACAAAAAACGTATCTGCAAAAGACTGGAGAGGAGATGGCGTATGACCTATGATTCCACCGATTAAGCTACCTATAGGGAAGCCATCCGGACTTACAAATCCGCCATAAAAGTCATACAATCAGCCCATTATAATGAGAAGATTACATTGGCTAAATCTAAGCCCAGAGAAATATATCGAATAGTAAAATCTCTGATAAGGCCCCCTTCACACTTGGCAGACAATTGCAACTCACTTTTGAGATGCAATGAGCTGGTTAATTTTTTTTCACAAAATCAACACAATCTACCACTCCTTTCCGGACCCAGTCATTGAACCACCCACTCAAAGCCCCGATTTGGTCTTAGACACAGAAATTCCTTCTCAAAATAAATTAGACCACTTCCCTTAGCTGAATCTGGAAACACTAGAGACTCTAGTACACCAAATAAAATCTGGCTCTCCGTGTGATCCTGCTCCCCAAGGCACGTTGGTTTCGGCCAGCAAAGCCATCCTTGCAACACTCATGGAGTTGTTGAACTCTTCCATCTTGAGTGGGATGGTACCCTTGGCCTGGAAGCACGCCATGGTACGGGTTTGTTGAAAAAACCTGCTCTTGATCCGCGCAATTCCAGCAACTCTGAACCCTGGCATCGAGTGAGACGGCAGATACAGCGCGCAATCGAAAAATGATGGGGTGTGGACAGTGAATAGATGCGTTCCACATGGCCAGAGCGCAGTATAAACGGAAGGATTTGACTGTCATCCTTTTTTGAGAGGCCACTTATGCCTTGTATACCCTTGACGCTCAACAAACTAGAAAATAATAAGAAACGACAAATATTCTTTTTCAAAACAGCCATATATGAAAAGATCATTACTGACAAAATTTAAAACCGTGATGGCAAATGCCCCATAAAAAGATTTGTGTGACAACATTGAAATCCGTAGAAAAACTTTCCGCCCTGAAGAAGTCCTACGGACGAAACGCGTTGGCTACGTTTCTTCATTTTAAAATTTGAAAATTGTTAATAAAAGCAAAGAAAAAAAGAACCTCCAGTCCTACTGAATTGTCTCTTTGAAGAATGTATTCAATGTTATTGTAAATGATATACTGTGTGGGGTGCTGTACCATTGTGCTACACTCATGGAGTTGTTGAACTCTTCCATCTTGAGTGGGATGGTACCCTTGGCCTGGAAGCACGCCATGGTACGGGTTTGTTGAAAAAACCTGCTCTTGATCCGCGCAATTCCAGCAACTATCGTCCGATCTCCCTGCTTCCATGGGCAACCAAGATCCTCGAGAAACACATTAACACCACTTTAGCTCAGTTTCTCGAGGATAACCATCTGCTTGATGTTTCCCAGACGGGCTTCCGCCCCAAACATGGGATGGAGACCGCCCTGTTAGCTGTGACAGAGGAGGCGAGGCGGATATTGGATCGGGGAGGATCGATGGCAGTGATCCTCCTCGATCTGAGTGCCGCTTTTGATACGGTAAATCATAAAATCCTTGTGAACCGTCTCGCCGACCTGGGTGTTTCCGACGAAGCCCTGGTTTGGTTCAAGTCTTTTTTAACTGATAGAACCTTCCAGGTCTTTGATAGCACATCTGTCTCGTCAAGCAGGCCTCTGGGGTGTGGAGTACCTCAGGGTTCTTCATTGAGCCCTACGCTCTTCAATGCATACATGAGACCGCTGGCTGGGATTGTTCGTCCGCATGGTATTAACATCATTTCCTATGCGGATGACACCCAGCTAGTGGTCTCCCTTGTGCAGAAGAGTGGCCTCCAATCACTGCCCAATCTAACAACGTGCCTGGAAGAGGTTAAGAGCTGGATGATGAAGTCCTGTTTGAAGCTCAATGACGATAAGACAGAGCTCATGCTCTTGGGCGCGGCAGCCCCTCCCACTCTGGAGCTGCTGTGGCCTCTGAGCATGGGGTCAGCTCCCACTCCAAGAGATAACATCAAAAGTCTGGGGGTGTGGCTAGATAAGTCATTGTCCTTCAACACACAGGCCACCAAGGTGGCGGCCACCTGCTTTGGCCTCCTTAGGGTGATAAAAAAGATCCTTCCCCTCCTTCCATTTGAGGCCTAGCAGATAGTCATACAGGGCCTTGTTCAATCCCGCCTGGACTTCAATAATGCTCTGTACCTTGGGGCGCCAGAGTATAGCTTGCAAACACTCCAACGAACCCAAAACTGTGCAGCTCAAGCATTACTTGGAATCCCGCTAAGAACCCCAATAAAGCCGGGGTTAAGAGCTCTGCACTGGCTGCCCATTAGGGAAAGGGTGAAGTTCAAATCTTTGTGTATTGCTCACCAAGCTTTTTGGAAACTGGGCCCGAAAATCAATTACTCTTTGATCTCCCCCTATCTACCCAACAAAATGCTCCGTTCATCATCTGCATCTTTGGCCAAAATTCCTAGAATTCAGAGAGCTAGAGCAGGAGGCCGATCCTTCTCTTATAATGCATCAAAGCTGTGGAACACTCTTCCTCTGCATCTGAGAACTAACCCCAATCTGTTTAGTTTTCGTAAACAGCTTAAAACTTTTTTGTTTCAGTAATTAGAATCCCCCTGTTTCTTTTAAAGGCACTCTCTTAGTTTTTAGCGCCTGGACTCCTCAGGGCAGCTGTAGCGCTTAATAAATCCTCTTTTCATTTCATTTCATTTTATTTCATTTTCATTTCACATTGATACTTACCACACTCATATACCCCATTGAGTTAAGGTAAATTTGCTTAAGGGCTTCTGGGTCTAGTTCCCAGATGTACCTGGTGACTAAGTTAAACTCACTTGAGCCTCCCTTAATTTCTGCCCACAGTGAAAGCACACTTGCTATCACGGGTGCCACTGGCACCACATCCTTCACTGGGCAGTCTGGCTTTAAGTGTCCCTCTCCGTGGCACTTATAGCATTTAATCACCTTGGGAGAGAAAGGACCCTTCCCTCCTTTCAAAATCCTGGTACTAACTAGAGGCCACATTCCCCTCAGACTCTTGTCCTGACTGAGAGTCTTGGGAACTGTTCAGGCCCTACCTCTCTGGTTCAGGGTCAGCCTGCTGGGAGTTCTTCTTCCCTTTGGGCTTGGACCTGGGTTGCCACTTCCCCTGTTCATTCTGTTGACAAGCCACTTACCTGCCATCACTGCACGTTTCTTAAGATCCCTCTCAGAAAGGTCAGACAGATACTCTCTGAGTGGAATAGAGCACTCCTAATGGAGATGCTCTGCTCTCATCACCTGATTTAGGGACTGGTAATCATTTGCTTCCATCCTTCTCACCCTCTCATTCCAGTCTCTCACTATGTCATGGATGCAACTCTCAAAAGGAACCATCTCTGCCTTCCTGTTCTCACTGAACCTCTGCAAGTACTGGGCTGGTTTCAACCCAAACCGCCTAATCAAAGCATCCTTCATGCACTCATATATCAGACTGTCTTTCTCAGGCATCCTTCAATGACTTCAGTCCCTTCCCGAGGGAAGCAACTCAGTAAAGTCGCTGCTTTGGACTGACCATTAAGACCTTGAGCCTTACATGTGAGATGAAAGGTGCACATCCAACTGAGAGTATCAGTGGACATACATGTGTATCAGTTCTTTTGGTACCTTGGTGGTGTTTTATTCTCCATGGAACTTTGAAGTGGACTCACCATCCACAGAGCTTGACTATCAGCTGCTAACTTGAGCTTCTCCTTCTCCAGGGCTATCCGCTCTTTCTCCAAATCCCTATCCTTTTCTTTCTCCTCCCTTTCCCACTCCTTCTATTTCTCCTGCCTCTCCCTCTCTTTCTCCTGCCTCTCCCTTCCCTCTCCTTCTCCTTCCAAGCCCACTCTTCCTGTCTGACCCTTCACTGCTTCTCTTCTGCCTTGCGGGCCATCCTTAGCTTCTCCCTCTCAATATCCCTTCCTTTCTCCTCCACGAAATCCTCAGCTTCCTGGAGTTTCAGCTGAAGTTTAAGGGTTTCTGCTAGCTCAATCCCTCCTAAGGAGGCAAATCCTGGGACAGAGGAAAAGCTAGTCCTTGAGATAGGGGGAGGTAAAAGTCTTGGGCCAGTACTAGGGGAAAACCTAGGAGAAAGCATAAGGGAAAGCCTAGGGGCTGATATAGAGGAAGCCTGCACTGACTGACTTGGCAGGCTTGTGATAACAGTGCTCTCCACCTCCTGCAGAACAGTAACCTCTTTCTCAAAGCATTTTGTCATGTCGCTAATCAAGTGCTCCCTGTCCTTAGGCCTTTCCACCCCCGGTCAGCACACATTTGCTTTAATTGCTCCACAGTCAAGTTCTGCAGTTTTAATTCCTCTACAATGTTATCTGCCATTTTACATATAGCTCATATCTACCTGCTGGACTTATCGACTGGCCTCAGTGTCCACTGAGTCTGTAGTCTAGTGATCCAACACCGCTTGCCACCAATGTTAAACCCAGCTTCCTGGCACTCAGGCGTTACTGCGCTCCAATTGCATCAACTGGAGTGCTCCCCACCGGTGTCCTGGGGCCACAGTACTAGTTGACCCAAAACTAGATAACCAAGTACTCCTCTCTGGCACTTGACTCTCTGAGGGTAGCGAGACAGAGCAGTCTAAGGCTTACTTAAGGAGGTTAGGTGGGGTTTGACATTCAGAATACAATGCACACCGTACAACCAGCTGATAAAATCAATGTCCAGGCCATGCTTTACTTTTTATAAAAGAAAAGTACTTTAATACAAAAAAAGAGATTTATACTGCACATAAAACTAGGATAAACAGTGAAAACCAGATGTCTCTACAACCCTCTGGGCCAGAGTTCTGACCACAAACAGTATAATAGCGCCTAGACGCCATACACTATAAAAACACAATTAACCTGAAAACACACAATTAGCATTGCATATTGCTGACCATGTTGCACAGGGTTGCTCTCATACGCTAGAACCTTGATACCAATCTTTTGATTGAAAGGATATAGTTTCACCTTATGATGTGAAGTCAAAGGTTCTTGATCAGCCCCATAACCCCAAACCAAATCCTCTTAGCAGAGTTAGTGCAGCTAAACCCAGGTAGTAGCTGAGTGTCTACCCCAGCCCACCAGGCCTCTCTAAGGATATGGGGAGGGGCCCAGAGGGAACTGGGATGTCCAGCAGAACAGCTTACATTCCACACAATGGCTCAACTCACCATTCTTCCCCAGTATACCCACTGGCTCTCAAACACACGTCAGGTAGACAAAAGTAGCAGGACCCCAGGCAAGGGATAGACAGCAGAGAATTGATCAGGAGGGTGGCTAGTGACTCACCCCCCTTGACTATAGATTTATTGCTGCCGCCACTGTCAGTCTATCACAGCCTGGATAGAGAGGGCTCAGAAAAGGGGGTGGTGATGAACAGAGTGCCTGAATTAAGCAGACCACTCTTACCCAGTCCAAAGATCAGGGCTTGATCCATCACCGTTTTTTAGCTCACTGCACCATCCCAGTTCAGAACTTGGCTATATGCAAATTAGTCTGTTCCTGTCCCAGTGCATGATGGGAACAGGGCAAACCAAACTACCAAGCCAATTCTTGTACTGGGAAGGAAACAAGCTCCCGGGGACCGGTTTCTGCCATTTCAGGCGTCGTCGGCCCGGCTTGCTTGAATCCTGATGGTGCAATGAGCAAGGGACTCACATCTGAGTATACCCTTCCACGCTTATGGTGGACAAAATGATTCAGAAAAGGGGGTGGTGATGAACAGAGTGCCTGAATTAAGCAGACCACTCTTACCCAGTCCAAAGATCAGGGCTTGATCCATCACCGTTTTTTAGCTCACTGCACCATCCCAGTTCAGAACTTGGCTATATGCAAATTAGTCTGTTCCTGTCCCAGTGCATGATGGGAACAGGGCAAACCAAACTACCAAGCCAATTCTTGTACTGGGAAGGAAACAAGCTCCCGGGGACCGGTTTCTGCCATTTCAGGCGTCGTCGGCCCGGCTTGCTTGAATCCTGATGGTGCAATGAGCAAGGGACTCACATCTGAGAATTGGCTTGGTAGTTTGGTCTGCCCTGTTCCCATGATGCACTGGGCCAGGGACAGACTAATTTGCATATAGCCAGGTTCTGAGCTGGGATGGGGCAGTGAGATAAATAACGGTGATGGATCAAGCCCTGATCTTTGGACTGGGTAAGAGTGGTCTGCTTAATTCAGACACTCTGTTCATCACCACCCCCTTTTCTGTATCGTTTTTGGCCACTATAGGTGTGGCAGGGTATACTCAGACATGAGTCCCTTTCTCACTGCTCCATCAGGATTCAAGCAAGCCGGGCCGAAGAGGCTGAAATGCCAGAAACCGGTCCCCGGTAGCTTGTCTCCTTTCTGGTGAAGAATTGGCTTGGTAGTTTGGTCTGCCCTGTTCCCATGATGCACTGGGCCAGGGACAGACTAATTTGCATATAGCCAGGTTCTGAGCTGGGATGGGGCAGTGAGATAAATAACGGTGATGGATCAAGCCCTGATCTTTGGACTGGGTAAGAGTGGTCTGCTTAATTCAGACACTCTGTTCATCACCACCCCCTTTTCTGTATCGTGGATAGAGAGGGCAGCAGCCACTCTCTGATAAATAGGCATGCCCTAGGCATACCACCAAGACCCCAGAGCCAAACCCTAGGGTCTCAATCCATGTAAACAGCGACACCCTCAGTGGACATGTATGATTGTCATGCTCACTGAAGTAGGGTTCTAGAAACCATACAGTAGCTTTTCAGTGACTTGCCTGAAAACTAGCATATGGCAGGGGAAGCACTCTCTCCAGAGACATGCAGAAGACTTCCCGTTTGTCTGCTGCCCGAGCGGCAAGGCCCAACCTTGCAAGATGTGATGACATTGCTTGAGCTCCATCAGTTCTGGCATGCAGTCACCATCACAGTACAGAGGCGTCTCTGTGACACTGATGCACTAATGCACTGCCCGGTCAAAACACTTTTGAACAACACATATATGGCTCCTGCCTCCCTAGACGTGGGCCGGTCGTGCCTGTGGGAGATCCACCCAGACAACAGTGAGAACGCTGACATCACGTTCAGCCATTTTCTGCCAGAATCCCTCTGCGAGTGCGGCCTGACCTTCCTCGGTGCCTCTGGGAGGGATACATACAGCTGTCTCCAATAATCTGCCTCTCAGCATCCATGCTAAAGAGTATGTTCTGTCCTGCCACAGGCCTATCTCACTGTGAAAATACTTTATAGAATAAACACATTGGACAATGGAAAACTCAGTCGCAATCTTCAGAACGCAATGACGTCTACAGAATGGCTTCGGCACCCCCTCGCTCATCTTAAAACACTGACGGGCCTGCCTCCCACCCACACCACAAAACGCACGCTCCATCCATGCCCCTGCCAAGAAGCCTGCTCCGTCCACGTCGCGTGCCTGGAGTGAGGGATGTGCGCGGTCTGGCAGCTTTATAAATCGAATTATTCTGAGGTTAACTCCTTGCATAAATTACATGCTATACCAGGGGCAAAGGTGACTTCCCTACACATGTCGACATGGCTGCATATGCAGTCATTGTGAACACTCAGCACACTGCCTGTTCGCACTGAGGTGGAAGATTCGCAGACAGATGTAGAGCTTAAATACACAGTACAACGCCCTCCTCACAGCAGACACGCTCTTTCAGCCGCAGTCTGATCAGAGGCACAACTAGAGCCAAATATTTCCGGGGGGGGGGGGGCGTGGGGGGGCGTAGGTGGAGTTTTAATACTTCCAGCAATAGTCAGAGTGGAGATGAAGGGGTGAAAAAACAACGAAGCCTCATTAACACGTAAATGGACCTGTGAAGTACTCGGCTGTGGCTGCCATAAGCTCTAAAACTGTCTGTGTGCCCGGGAAGGTGTCGCATCCCGGGGAGGGTGGAGTGGGGAGGGAGGAGGGGGGAGGGCGAAGCCCTATGAGCCCAATTGGTGTTGCACGCCTGAGTCTGATCTTCATAACCCTTTATTTCATCTCACTGTCTCTCTGAAACAACACGTCAAAGTTCTCATCCCGAGGCCAGGGGCGTCTTTTGGCATGGGGAGCTGGGCCCAGGCCGGGGCATTTATATTTGGAGGAGCGCACAGGTGCCTCACCGCCTGAGCTGTCTTGAATACATATTTTATTCCACACCGCCAGTCCACGTTCCCACAGACACCTCCCAGAGTCTTTCACCTCCAGTTTAGCAACTGAATAGATGATTGAGGTGAGGGGACCAGATGGAAATGCGTGTTCACAGGATAGTCACTGCTGAGTATTCATCCAGGACGTAGTCTGTGAGCACACATGCCCCCCACCAACCCCCCAAAACTAGGATCAACAATGGGAAGAGGGCAGATGGGGAAAGAGTGGAGGACAACGATTAGGATCGGCACATATGGGAAAAAGTGGCGGACCAGTGGCGCAAGGGGCTTGTAAATAAGCACTTTAGTTTTTCCCCGGACGCTGTCTGAAGAAAGGCTGGCCCTGCCCATGGCCTATGGCCATCTTGATTCGGAACTCCGAAATGTGGCCAACTTGCACACCCAACACTATTTTCCTTGGATACATTTTGCCCAATAATACATGGTGACATTTGTGTGTAGAAAGCACTGCAGCGCTACCAGTTTTGCACTGGGAATAGAGGAAACCAGTCCACATCAGCAGTGCTATAAGTGGGATGTAAAAGATGGGGGATCTGTACAGGGGAGTGCCACAAGCAAAACTAGAAATGCTTTCCAAGAGGTCAGGCCTGTGTAATTAAGGGCAAGGCTTAAAGCATCTGAGCTTCACACACAGCATGCCATCTGGCCAGTATTTATGGGCCAATGTAAGATTTCTATTAATGCATCTATTCCAGGAACATCGCACAACAATAAACTCATACCAGACCTGTTGGCTTTGACAATGCTTATTAACTGTATCAGTTGAATGAATAACAACGATTTTACTGTGAATAATTGGAAATGAAAATGTTTCAATTCTCAAAATATGAGAATTGTGAATTAGACAATATGAAGATCTATGGGATAAGTTGTGGCATTTGGAGTGTCTCAAACACTCCCCTTCACCCCTTCACCCCACTTTTCTCTGCAGTCTCTCAGTGCTACACATTTACGTCTGTTTTCTCAACACAGCTTTCTGAAGAGTTCCGTCTGCATATCTCACACTTTCCCACAATTCACACATATGCAAACAACCCTCTATGCGCCCTGCAGAGAGGCCAAGGATTGGATGTGCATGTAGACTGCACACTTTTATAACCCAGACAGGCACTGTGAGAACCTGTGCTGCACCTGCCTCAACTTCAGAGCACTCAATAGTGTGGCGTCATAAACAACCATACGCAACCTGAACTCACCCAAACATCTGGAGGCCGTTGGAAGTATGTACAATAGCCGAATGTGACATGAAAAAAAACTAGAGAAACACAACATCGTGAAAAAGCAAATACTCAGAGAATACAACATGAAGCCAAACCTATAAAAGGTAAACATGGATTGCATCGCTGTCATAGAATTCCTTAAGGAAATGTCTGTCATTGGGGAAACATCATTTTCAACGAAGGCTTTTCTACGCGTGACGTTTACTACGAGGCACTTACCTCGCAAACGTCTTTTCCACGCGTATGCCTTCAACGACAGTCTTTGCCACGCATATACGTACTGGCTAGGGGGATTGGGGGGTTGGCGGGGGTCGGCTGGGGGAGGGGCTGGGGGGGGCCTGGGGGGGTCTCCCCCCCAGAAAAAAAAAAAAGGAACGGGGCTGGGGGGGGCCTGGGGGGGTCTCCCCCCCAAAAAAAAAAAAAAGAACGGGTTAATTAAATTTAAAAAAACGCACTTCAGTACCAACGAGGATGCCACACACGGCGTCAGAGTGTCAGTTTACTGCCCTGAGCTCGGCTCCCTTTCCCAGTGCTTACGATAATTAGACAAAGAAAAACCTAAATTAATTGAGCAGGCGTCGACGGCTTCCTCCAGAGCGGGTTAATTACATTTAAAAAAAAAAACGCACTTCAGTAGCACTGAGGTAAAAGGAAAGTGCCTCCCCCAAAGACGTGCCGTTACGGCAGTCCTTTTTTAATTTTGGCAGACGTGTTTTCACGCTTGTTTCGATGGTGGATGGAAGGTACGGGCTGCTGGTGAAAGACAGGAAGGTGTCAGGTAAGAAAATAATCTTTAGCATTTGTGTTTGTGTTTAGGACTTAAAAATGCGTGGTATGATCCTTCGTTGCAAATTCCAGCGTGGTAAAGCCACTTGCGAACTAAAATTCGCGTGGTATTGCCATGCGTGGAACTTGTATTCGTGGTAACATCATATATTCGCTTCAAAGTCGGTTTTCAAGGATCCGCCCCACTAAAACCCTGCACATAAAACACTGAGCTAATATTCATGAGACGCACTTTAAAGTAAAACAACTATATACTAATCCTGTAACATAAACATTTGCCCTGCGTATCGTACTCTGGTCACCACAAAATACAATTACACACAGAAAGGGTTTTGTGGTCCGTAACAATAACGAATAACTGTACACGTATAACACACATACTCAGAGCACCCTGAAATTGCTTACAAGATTTCCAGTCATCACGTGATGCACAACACAGTAGCACATGTAAATATACACACTGCATCCGGCCATGGGCACCTGCCTTTCAGCCATCCAGTGATGCACAACACTGTAGCACACAAAAACAAGTCAGTACCCTGCAATGCAGATGTACTTTATTCGATAAAAAAATCATCATAAAAGTCTGCAATTTATACAATACAATTAAAAAGATAAAAACAAGAACCCACCAATCCTTGTGTACATACTGCATCACATACTACCCAAATCTAAAATCAATAAAATATACACTAAAAACGGATACATGAGAACCATGAAAACTTCCTACCGGGGGGCCATCTGGCAGTTAGGTTGAATGGGGGGTGGGCTTGGCCCTCCTCATACGTGTCTGCCATGCACTACCCAAGTATTTAGCTACCCCACACACCATAGCAGTAGAGGACGTGTCGGTACAAAGGACCCGTAGGGCGATTTTGTGACACATAAGGCCCAGCCCCTTGCATAATGGTTTTAACCATATCTTCCTGGCAACCCTATATGCCGGGCAGGCAAAGAGAAAATGTGCCACAGACTCGTTGGGGGCTGCACAACCAGGGCAGGCTTTTGATAGGCCACCTAGATTGTTCCACCCGGAGGTGAAATCATTCACCGGGAGAGTCCAGAGCCTAAGTTTTAGGTAAAGTGATCTATCTAGAGGTTTCCCGATGAAGTCTAGGAAGGGTTCAAGTTTCCTTGTCCATTGGATCTCGAGGAACCGCTCAGAGAGAGGAGCCCCTGAACTTCGGCATGTGGCCACCTCCTGGACCCTGCAATGCTCTACCTGTCTTTCAGTCATTAAAGTGATCTTCAAAGCCTTGGAGTCGGGCATCGCAGAATCCTTGGATGGCCTACCACCCATTTCAATCATCCAGTGACTCACAACACTGTAGCTTATGTGTCAGATTGGTCCAGGGGGCCACAGGACAGAGATGGGCCACTGGGGCACAACCATGTTGGTTAAGTCATTTGCCACTTATATCCTAGGGTCCATCCTTCTATGGCTCTGTACACTAGGCAAAGCGGACATTTTATGTACTTGACTCTCAGGTTAGAAAGGGTGTTAGGTTGTGTTAATGTAATTTGTAGAGCGCACAAACTCCAGGCAGTTTCTTGGCACTGAGGTAACTAACACAGAGGCAGCTCAGAGTAGTAATTACAGGTTTGCTTGAAGAGTCAAGTTTTTAGCATCACCATAGTTAGAGGTGCTTCCAGTTTCCAAGGGCAGGGAGTTCCAGATGCGGGGTAAAGACTGAGGGGCATATTACCAAGGGCCATTATCACCGCTTTAGCGGGACTTTTTCCCACTAAAGCGGTGATAATTTTATCGCCCTATTACCTAGCTGTCGCTAACACCAGTTAGCGACAGCTAGTTGGAGATAGCGATCATCTTGGGGCCTACTTTGCATGTCAGCGATATTTATCGCTAATGACATGCAAAGTGGGCCTGCCAAGATGTTAGCGACTGGAAACAGTCGCTAATATCGCTATCTCCAATTATCAACAAAGCCTTACTTTTGGAAATATCCGCGCTAAGCGCGAATATCTCCAATAGATAACGCCTGCACAGAGCAGTTCTTAGCCATGTTATCCAATGGAAGGTGGATAACACGGCTAAGAGCATTGTCACGATAATGCATGAATATCGCTGATTTTTCAGCGATATTCATGCATTTTGCAGGATTTTTACCGCTTTTGAGATAAACCTTGATAATAATCAATCAATAAATCAATCAATCATGCCATTTGTATAGCGCACTACTCACCCGGGAGGGTCTCAAGGCGCTTGGGGGGAGGGGTATGCTACTGCTCGAACAGCCAGGTCTTGAGTTGTTTCCTGAAGGCGAGATGGTCCTGGGTCAGCCGAAGGTGGATGGGGAGGGAGTTCCAAGTCTTGGCAGCCAGGTAAGAGAAGGATCTTCCTCCGGCGGTGGCTCTTCGGATGCGTGGTACGGCTGCGAGGGCGAGGCTGGTGGACCGTAGCTGGCGGGTGGGCGTGTAGAAGGTCAGGCGGTCGTTGAGGTACTTGGGGCACAGGTCGTGGAGAGACTTGTGTGCATGGGTGAGGAGTCGGAACGTGATCCTCTTGTCGACGGGGAGCCAGTGCAGGTTCCTCAGGTGGCTGGAGATGTGGCTGCGTCGGGGGACATCCAGGATGAGTCGGGCGGAGGCGTTCTAGATGCGCTGGAGTCTTTTCTGTAGCTTGGCTGTGGTTCCGGCATAGAGGGCGTTTCCGTGGTCCAGTCGGCTGGTGACAAGTGCCTGGGTGACAGTCTTCCTGGTCTCGGTCGGGATCCAGCGGAAGATCTTGCGAAGCATACGCAGGGTGTTGAAGCACGATGAGGAGACGGCGTTGACTTGTCTGGTCATCGAGAGGGAGGGGTCCAGGATGAAGCCCAGGTTGCGTGCGTGGTCGGTTGGCTTGGGTGCGGTGCCCAGGGCTGGGGGCCACCAGGAGTCGTCCCAGGCGGAGGGCGAAGATCCCAGGATGAGGACTTCCGTCTTGTCCGAGTTCAGTTTCAGGCGGCTGTCCTTCATCCACTCGGCGACGTCTTTTATCCCTTCGTGTAGGCAGGTTCTGGCGGTGTCGGGGTCTCTGGTGAGGGAGAGGATCAGCTGGGTGTCGTCGGCGTAAGAGATGATGTTGAGGTTGTGCTGGCGTGCGATGGCTGCGAGATGTTTCATGTAGATGTTGAAGAGGATGGGGCTGAGTGAAGATCCTTGCGGGACGCCGCAGATGACTTCGGTGGCCTCGGAGCGAAACGGGGGGAGGCGGACTCTTTGTGTTCTTCCGGCGAGGAACGAGATGATCCACTCCAGTGCCTTCTCTTGGATACCGATGTTGCTGAGGCGCTGGACTAGGGTGCGGTGGCAGACCGTGTCGAACGCAGCGGAGAGGTCCAGGAGGATGAGGGCCACTGTTTCCCCCTTGTCGAGCAGGGTCCGGATGTCGTCGGTGGCTGCGATGAGGGCGGTCTCGGTGCTGTGGTTGGCTCTGAAGCCGGACTGCGAGGGGTCGAGGGATCCGTTCGTCTCGAGGAAGGCGGTCAGCTGTCTGTTGACGATCTTCTCGATGACTTTAGCAGGAAAAGGGAGGAGCGAGATGGGGCGGATGTTTTTGAGATCGGTGGGGTCTGCTTTAGGTTTCTTCAGGAGGGCGCTGATCTCGGCGTGCTTCCAGCTCTCCGGGAAGGTGGCGGTGTTGAAGGAGGCGTTGATGATGTTCCGGAGTTGGGGTGCGATGGTGGAGTCGGCCTTGTTGAAGATGTGGTGTGGGCAGGGGTCGGTCGGTGATCCGGAGTGGATGGTGTTCATCGTGCGGGCTGTGTCTTCGGTGGTCACCGTGGTCCAGGCGCGAAGGGTGGCGGTGGGGGGCGTTGGTTCGATGGTTGGGTGCGTGGGTGGGGCGCCGAAGCTGTTGTGGATGTCGGCGATCTTGCGGTGGAAGAACGAGGCGAGGGAGTCGCAGAGGTCTTGTGACGGAGTGATGTCGTTGGTGCCGGTGCTGGGGTTGGAGAACTCCTTGACGATAGTGAAGAGCTCTTTGCTGTTGTGGGCGTTGTTGTCCAGTTGTTCCTTCAGGGATTTCTTCTTGGTGGTGCGGATGAGCTGGTGGTGCTTGCGGGTAGCGTGTTTGAGGGCGGTCATGTTGTCGGTGGTCCGGTCGAGGAGCCAGGCTTTCTCGAGGGTGCGGCAGGTCTTCTTGGAGTCCTTGTGGTCGTCGGTGAACCAGGATGCCTTCGTGCTTCTGGGTCTGCTGGGAGGGTTCTTTAGTGGCGCGAGGTCGTCGGCGCAGGCGGTCAGCCACTGTGTGAAGTTGCGGGCTGCTTTGTTGGGGTCCGTTGTGTTGGCGGGTGGGCTCTGGCTGAGGGAGGTGGTGAGCTGGTCTCTGGTGATCTTGCTCCAATTCCTGTGAGGTACCTGTTGTGGGTGGTGGTGGGTCGTGGATCTTTTGAAGCTGAAGTGGACGCAGCTGTGGTCGGTCCAGTGGAGTCCGGTGGTGTGGCTGAAGGTGATGTACTTGCTGGAAGAGAATACGGGATCAAGCGTGTGGCCGGCGTAGTGGGTGGGGGTGTTGACCAGTTGCTTGAGTCCGAGGTTGGCGAGGTTTTCCAGCAGGGCGGTGGTGTTGCGGTCCTTGTTGTTCTCCAGGTGGAAGTTGAGGTCCCCGAGGAGGATGTAGTCAGTGGAGGGGAGGGCGTGCGGGCTGATGAAGTCTGTGATGTCTTCGCTGAATTGTGTGCGTGGTCCCGGGGGTCTGTAGACGAGGGTGCCTCTGAGGGTCGTCTTAGGGTCGGTGTGAATCTGGAAGTGGAGATGTTCGGCTGCGGCGAAGGAGTCGTTGGTGTCGGTCGTGATGCGGATGGTGTTCCTGTGGACGATGGCGATGCCACCTCCGGTCTGGTTGATGCGGTCCCTCCTGACGATCTTGTACCCGTCCGGGATGGCGATGGCGATGTCGGGTGCAGAGGAGGCGTCCCAGGTATCTCAGCGGTAAAAATCCTCGGGCACGGCGATATAATTTTAGCCACTAACCATGCATAGCGATAATTATCGCTATTGCTTGGTAATATGCCCCTGAAACTCTTAATCTGCCTGCCCTTTTCCTATTGAATAGCGAAATCGCTAGGTAGTGTAACAGGGTGGTGGTGAGGGCTTGTAAATATGCCCCTTAGTTTGTAAGATTTAGCAGTCAGTTGGAAGGGTGGATAAGATACCTGTGAAAGACTCATCAGTGAGCCATGTTCAGTTAGTAGCAGCATATCTGATGCTTTGGAATCCAATCAGTAGAATAATATTTCTGTTTGGTATTTGACCATGGACCTTGTGTTAAGGTCACCGTAACTTGGGTGGAGTTCAGCGTATGAGTAGTAGCAGTGGAGCTGTTTAGTCAGACCCCCCAGGATTTTGCGATTTTGCGATTCCGCGATTTGCCGCAAAATCGGCACTTTTGTAAAAATGCCGCGATTTTTGCAAAAGTGCCTGGTGAAATTGAGGAATGCAATGACAAAACCTTTTTATTCTGTATTCCGGATTGGAGGAAGGAAAAGTGGGTCATGCTCCAGCGCTGAGAGCTTTCTCTCAATATCCAGACTAAAGCAGGGACTGCCCACCCGGGCGTGTCTGGAAGATGCTGCGCCAGGAGCAGAAGTGTGCATGCATGGAAAAGATAGGGCTTGACCGATATACCCTAGAAGCCCCCTTCCGGTGACGTCATAAAAACCTCCGGTGCGTTGCTGCGCATTCGCAGCGTGAAAGTAAGGCTTGTTCGAGTTGGTAGCTTCCGACAGAAATACATGGGTCATAGCCTAGGGAGTATAAGGGACTGCGGCGGAGAAGTAGGGTGACCACTGACCATCCGTTCTTAATTTACACAGACTGTCCTGTGACACTGATGTCACATGTCCGTGATAATTGTTTCAGTCGACAACATTTGTCAGTAATTTTAGCCTTTCTGCTAAAAGACAAAAGGTTAATTCAGATAGTTGAGATGGCTCAACTGAACTGGGAGGGAATCTCCTGTTCTTTAATCCCAGAGAAGGGCAGACAGTTTAACAAGAAACAATCCGTTCTGACAGGGTGCCTGCTTCCTGAAAGAATTGTGAATGTGTGTAATTGGTTAATCTACACAAATATAGGCTGCTTGGCAGCCATTTAGGCATTAATTGATCAAGTCAATTTAAGGTTCCTGATTACAAAGATTTCTTCTTTTTGAGAGTTATTGTAAAGGTGTTCCAGGCTGAACTGTGGCGTGCATGCTTTTAATGGACAGTTATAATAATATTTGTACTGGGAACAATCTATACTTTAGAAGGACATTTTTCATCATTAACCTAAATGTATTTGCTCAGTTTGTGGCATCCTATTTTATACTATGTGTAATTCTAGCTAAAATTACCCACATCAAAATTCTCTGCTGTACCAAACAGGATTCAGTTCTGGGAGACTCTGGTTACACGCGTACACATCTCCAGTGATCCCATTGACCACTTGAGGTTTTGTAACATAAAGTAGTGAATTTCCAGCTGATTAGTTTATATTGAATTTATTTTTCATTGAAGGTGTTCGTTATTTTATATGCACTTAGTTACCGGATGTTGAAACATCAACAAGAGGGTTACAGAATAGGTTTTCTTTTTAGCCACGCATTCGAATCCGCTTCAACACTCGCTGCCTTCACCAGCATTACACACGAGATCACAGTATTCTTAAATTTTTCAGTGCACTTCAGCTCTGCTTTGAAAAGCTATTTAAAGCATGAGAAAGCCAGTGAAATTAGCAGATAAGTGTCCTGCCTTCCTTTACCTTCACTATATATGTCCTTCTTTAGAAATAATGCCAGATTAACCTGTAATCTGTATTTATTTAACTATTCATCTGACGCAGTTGTACAAAAACACAGACCTCTGGTTTCAAAGGGGATTAAGAAAAATAAATGAATCTAGTCAGTGACATAATTGCACTATATGTGACCAGGAAACGAAGGTTAACATCCCAAATTCCCAGCATAACTAAATTGTGTAATCTAAGTCAAATACATTTACTTCATATGTCTAATTTACTTGACATTATCATTTGAGAGCACTTTCAAGTAAATCAGTACAAGATGGATCCTGTACAAAAACCTCACCTGTATTTATATGCTTTAATAGCCTGTAATGAATGATTATGAGTAAAATAAAGTGCGGCAAAAATGCCGCTAAATTTCTATATTTGTGCCGCTAAATTTCCATATTTGTGCCGCAAAATTTGCTAATCCATGCCGCTATATCCTAGGGGGTCTGTTTAGTCTTAGCAGGGTAGTGGCGGGTGCAGAGGGTCAGAACTGTCCAGTGCTTGAAAAGATTCCAAAAGCGGATGTCCCGAATATTTTGGATTGGTTTGTGAGTTATGAGATCGCTTGCAGAATGCTGAAGGATGTGTCTAACAAAGCTACTTTAATGAGTCGCTTGCTCATGGAACATATGGTTTTCATTGGGAGAATGGCCGAAGCTGACCAGATGAACTACAGTTGAATGAAGTAAGCTCTGATAAGAAATTCCGGGCTGAAGACAGCTTTGCACCTTCAGCAATTCAAAGAGACAGACTTGTATTCTGTTCAAAACGTGCAGTGTTGGTTGTCAAGTAGTTAGCTAACTGGGTTATGTAAGCCAAAGAGAGAAGAAAACTCAACAGAAAGGTTCCAATCCAGAATGCAAAGGCCAGTAAAACCCCCCAGGAAAGGAGGGCATAGGCAAAAAGTGAATTGCGTTCCAGGTCAGACAGAAAAGGACAAAGGAGGAAAAAAAAGTTACTCCATGCCCAAACTGATTACTTGTTATAGATGTCATAAGAAGGCGCATGATGAAAGTAACTGTCAAGAGGAATACCTTGTACCAGGTCCAGCTATTATATTGACTATGGGTGGGAGGACCGGAGAAAACCTCATGGTGCTCAACTTAATAATAATGGACATTTGGGAATGGAACCCATATGCTGTAGAGCACATCATTCGAATATCATGACATTTGTATTGAAAGTAGATATCAATGGGAAAATGGTTCCTTCCATGATGAATATAATGCTTCCAGAACTATGGTTGAGAGGCAGTATCTCAAGCCTGAGGAGAATCTCATCAGTGTCAATGACACAGGCGTGGTAGACACTGGGGTTAAGAAGGAGTAGCTGATTGTTTATATTGAAGTTGAGGTTCATTCAGGGACAGCTTGTGCCATGATTTGTGGAATGTAGGGGAGCACCTAGGTGCTGGATGTTTCTTGTACAATTATTTGCTTGATTCTGGGTTAATACAAGCACCAAAAACCTACATGGCCTGGATCACATCAGCTGTGTTGGGTAAAGCACAAGCTATACATCAGACTCAGAGAGATCCTGGGACCGTCCGATTTGCACTGTCTATAGAAGGGAAGTGAGTGGAAAAGGGAAGACTCTGAAAAGGCACACGCCATAGAGCCTATCACTCCAACTCAAGAGAGAGAGGAGAATGAGGCACCTGAAGTAGACTAAGTGTTCAAGTCTGGGACACTGCCACAGTTGTAGGCCTTGTCAGCTGCTGGAGGACCTACCTCAGAGACGTTTCACCAGGCACAAGATGAGTCCCTTGTGGGGCTTCGGAAGAAAGCTGAGATGCAAGTCAGCAAAGTAGTGGCTGAAATGCATTATTTTGGTGGGAGGATGGATTTATGTACAGAGAGCATGTGAATTATGAGACAGGAAGTAGCAAGAGTCTAATGGTTCACCTAGTTCATAGTAGCTCATTTCTGTAATTGGCCCATGGAGTGCCTTTAGGAGATCACTAGGAAATTAAAAAGACCCAATATAGGTTGGACTCTTTGTTTTATTGGGCAGGGATGTACCAAGGCACAGAGAAAAGGATATATTAAGACACAAAGAGGTTCTGCAGAACTTATTCTTCTTGCCAATTGAGTGGCAAGTCAGGAGTAAGGCCATGACCCCATTGGTGCCAATGGCAGCAGAAGGCTTTCCATTCGAGAGGGCAAGCATTTGACATTCTTGGTCTGTTTGGTTATGATGCATCGATCCACCAGGAAATCTTAGGCAGTACCTATTGGGAGCACAACTGCTATGTTAGTAGCCAGGGAATTCCTAGGTATATTCCCAAGGTTTTATTTACCAACATTTTTATTTCTGAGTGTGGAACAATGTTTTTCTCCTCTTATAGGGATGTGATAGAGATGAATGAAGTTCAAACATTATTGTCCAGAAGTGAACAAATGTATTCCAAATGTAATCCATAGTCATCCATATATTCACCCAGATGTTTTCATATTCCACATTTTTCAAAGGTTCAACAAGTGCCTAGAGTGGGCTTGCTCTTAGACCCGTGGTGGTTCATAATTCCTCATAATTCAATGTGAAAGTTTTAGTCCCAATGCGTTTCGGACATGAGAAGGCCTTCTTCAGGGGTGACTGTGATGAAAGAATCAAAATGAGAACCTCATATTGCCAGCACACAACTCAAAGAGTATTTTCCAAAACAATTCTTTTATGATTAAACACAAATAATACACTCCCACAATAAACTACCATAATAAAGATCAGTGACCCAAACTCCTTAAACAACCTCTCCCCCAGAGCAAGACTTACATACAGTTGTGCGCAATCCCCCACGCTTCTGACCAGTGCTTTAGGAGAATACGTCATGCTACATGTGCGTTATCTCTCACCTTAATCCTCACTAAACAATAAGCACGCTGTGAAAATGCCACGTGTATCTAAACAGTGCCCTCAAATCAAAATACTCTTTGAGGTTGAGTTGAGGACACTGACTTGTTCCCTGCCTGGGGGAGTGTGGGCAGGGATTATAAATCTAATTCCTTGCCGGTGCTCTCCTGGGCAGGGAACATAGATCTGCTCCGACCCGGCAGGAGCAGAAACAAAAGCTACCCCTGCCAGACAGGAGCAAATCGATGGAGCCACCTCATATTAGACACACAGTCTCGCTGCGCCATATGGGCCACGCATGTATAAAGCACACTCACAGTCGACATGCACAATGAATGTCAGTACAAGGATCTGAGGGGTACAGTTCTGCTTCAATGGGTCGGTTACAATAGCTGCACACCAAGGACCGCCTCATGTCAATAACCCAGGACACGGGCAGTAGTCCCAAGTCAACAACATAGGGCATATTTGGTCTGCCCCTCCTGGTCATGGAACCTTGCATTACCACAGACAGGCCTAGGTCTCAGTGCACACACTGATTAGAGTGTGAGCTGGGCTGATAAAAAGGCAGGATATCAGTTTCATATGCAGTTGCATAACTCAGGGCAGGGGTGCATATTCGTATAGCATGCAGGGGACTCTCCTAGCATCATTTAAAGTTTTAAACACACAGAGCACATCAATGCCGGACATGGCAGTCATCCTGCGACACAAAGCAGTGTAGTACATGTAGAGTTACATACATTACTCTGAAATGGCGTTCATGCTTACAAATCTACCTTTAAATCTTTCAGTGACGCACAACACTGTATCTCAATATAGCTCATGCAAACGTACACTCAGCCCCTGAGATAGAGTGCCTGCCTTTCGAACATCCAGAGACGCACAACATTTTATCTCAAACATACTTCCAATACCCTGCAATATCTTACCCTTAGCACACTGAAATGGGACACTCCTCTCCCAATCAGTCAGTGATTGACTGCACTTTAACTCATATAAATGTATCCGCTGTACACGTGAATAGCCAAATACCACTCATCAATCACGCCTGTATTTTAGTTAAAAACATAGCCAATCTAGGGTTTTTTGACACTGCAGCTCAAATAGGTAAAAGGTGAGGATTTAATTTAAAAAAGGAAGTTTTTTTGTTTTTTTGTTAAGGGAGTTCAAGATGAAACATCACTGACAACAAGGGATACGAAAAAAGTGCTGGTTGAAAGATTGTTCAGAAATGCAAGAGTGCTTTTTAAATGTTAAAAATGTGTTCTTTGTTCACTTAAACAGAAATACCTCAATTCTTGTTATTTGAAAAGATCATGAACTGCTTCAAATTTCACTTAAGTCAATTTTGATGATTTTGACAAGCCATGGTGTTCCCGCTTGTTTTTATTCCCATTTAATTGACCTGCCCAGATTAGATCAGCCTTGCCTTCAGTGACTGATGCATGTGCGATGTGAATGTCCTCTGCATGGTGCGTTCCCCTGATCTGAACGCCCAACTATGAGTGTATCCGGTATCCTGGCTTATATTTTGGCCTTAGTATCATACTAAATCTAAGCTTGTGTGCAGGGACCTCACCTTGTCCCTAACTGTGTGAGATTGTGGGCATGCCCAGTGACCTGGAGGGGGCACACCAGGCAGACCCTCATTTTGGGCAGACTACTGTCCCCAGTGGAAGCATTATACCTTGTCCTGGAAGATTAATTGTGTGACCAGACGTTTTTATCCTTATCATTAGGAGTCAGGCCAACTAGCCCAGCCTGTGTTAGGTTCTGCTGTTTGCCCACAGCCTTGCGCTGGAATCCTGTGACCATGTGTAGCATGTGTTGTACATGTACACAGATACAGGTATGTGTGTGAGTGAAACGAAGTACTGAGTCCTATGGAATCACTTTTGCATATCCCCGGCCTGGTATAGCATTAGGTGGAGGATGGGGACAGCAGTCCCAGACCGTTGAAGTGTATTGCCTGCATTCCTGTGGCTGGAGGGTGGAGCTACAGGTACTAAAGTGAGGAGGATGGAGACAGAGCTTCCCTAAAAAATTCAAGATGTTTTGTTGGAAAAGGGCTTTTGAACAGTTCTTCCTGAGTACTGCCAATTGATACATGAAAAATGTGCGAGGTGGGCCCATCATTTCTGCTGCGAAAGGTGAACAAGTTACTAGGCCTGATTACTGCTTCAGTTGGTCAAATGACAGCCAGGTGCAGAAAGCTCACAATTCATTGTGTTTGAGTTGCAGGATTTCAGGAGGGAAAAGATCATACCCGGTGGTGTTTTTCGAAACATGGCTGGCACAGTCAGTATCACCCACAGGGCAAATATTGCCTCATTACTTGGTGGAGAAGGCCCAATGGGTGCCTGTTAGACAGTCGCCGCTGGGCACATCGCCAAGATGGGTTGTGGCCAAATTGATGAACTACAGGGACAAAGAAACCTTACCGTAGGCGGCATACACCAAGGGTCCTCTTGTTCACATATTCATATTCCTGGATTACACTGTGGCGTGACTCGTGGATGTGCTTCTGACTACACCTGCCACTGTGCCCCTATTAGATAGATTGCAGATTGTAACATGGAATGTTCAGGGAATGGGGACAGAGCAAAGTGATGTGCAGTACAATCATACATTAGGCGGAGGGGTCCCCAGATAGCATTCCTTTAGGAAACCCACATACGTAAGGTAGAGGAAATACACTTACAAAAACAGTTGCGGGTCAATGGTACAGCATCACATTTTCGGGGGTTTGCTAGTGGGGTCTTTATATGGGTGAGGTCCTCAGTGCCCGCTAAAAGCACAGTAACAATAGATCATTGGGATGTTATTTATATGTTTGTGGGGAGACAACTGGAAGTCAAACCCCTGTTAATAGGAAGTAATTACACACTGAATGTGGCACAATAAATGGCACAATAAACATTCTTGGTGGGCCTTTCCACCAAATTGACAGATATGCACATATACCCTGGATTATGGGGGTGATTTTAGCTGTGTGCTGAACCCACAACTGGACTGATTTCACCCTCCCCATATGACCTCCCCTGTAGTGGAGTCTGTGACTTACCTGTACCAGTGGCTTGCACATTGGTCCTTAGTAAATAGTTGGTGTGTACTGCAGCCAGACCCTACTCATCGCCACATGAGCTTCATGTGCGGCTCAAAAACATTCTATATCACCATGCCACCCAGCTGAAGATTACGTGTGTTGTTTATCTAGGAAAGACCCTGTCGTATCACAATACACTTCATGCCTAATTAACGTGGGGGAGGGGGGCACTACTACCTCCAGTGCTGACCTGGCGATTACAACCCATTGCATGGGAGGATCTGGAATTTAGGGACTAAACTAGAACTGCACTATCATACTACTAACGAACAACTGGGGCACTGCTATCACGAGACTGACAGAATGGGAGGCAATGAAGGTGGTGCTGCGGGGTCACTGCATACATACATACAATGGTGGACGCAAGAGCTACCCTACACTGTGATGTCATCCAAACTAAGGATTCGCTAGGAACCCTTGAGGCCACAGCACAAGTCGACCCGGCTGAGTGGCCGGCTCTGTCTGCGGCAAGAGAGCAACATGTTAGCCTCATGGAATCGTTGATGTGCCTTGACTATAGAATGTACCAACCCAAGGTACACACTGAGGGCGATAATCTGAGTCACCTGTCGGCATGGTTACTGAAGAGCACCATGGTAACCACTCCCGTAACGCGATACGAGTAGCCCAGACGCTACCTTCCACAAGCCAAATGGACATAGATATGTCATTCACCGCCTATTACTGATCAATTTATGATAACCCCCCATACTTCTGATCCAAATCCAAGAACTCCTCGGAACATTTGCATTGTCAGTCATTGAGCCGGTTGCCAAAGAAGAGCTTAACCCCCACTTTACTGAGCAGAAAATCCGAGACACCATTCGCGGGGTCCACCACAAGTAAGAGCCTGGGACTGAATGGGTTGCCCAGTGAGTTTTACAAAGCGTATGACGTTATATTGGTCCCAAAGCTATTGGAGCTATATACTGCCTTCCTCACCACGGGGTGTTTGCCCCAACACTCCATCAGACATTACTGGCCTCAATTTCAAAGCCTGGGAGTGACCCATTAGAGATGACATCCTATCAGCCCCTGTCGATGCTAGGCACGGACTATAAAATATTGAGCAAAATCATGCAGTAAGACTTCTATAACATCTCCCGCATCTGGTCCATCCGTACCAAAACAGATGTTTATCGAGCAGACCCACAACACTTAATATCCGCAGACTTTACCAAGTATTAGAAATCATGCCAGCACGATGGCCCTCTGCATTGTGTGTAGTATTGGACCTGGAGAAAACATTTGACAGTGTAGATTGGGACTACATGTTTGCAACTTTGACTAAATTAGGCAATGGCGGTAGGCTGCAGAGGCTCATAAGGCTTCTTTATTTGGAGCCCATGCCATGTTTGAAGGCAGGACAACGTGTTTCAACCCCTTTCTTGGTCATCAGAGGTGCACACCAGGGTTGTCCCTTCTCTCCGCTGCTCTTTGCCCTGGCAATCAAGCAACTTCCACAGAGACTTAGACAGGTAGCCAAGGCCTGGGGCATACCACTGGAGGGGTCGATGCAAGTGGCCTCGGTCAATGTAGGTGATGTATTGATTTATGTGAGAGATATACAGAAGGGCATTATTGATATAGCAGGTATTCTGGTGGAGTTCTAAGCCAGTTCAGGGCTGGAGGTGTACTGGTCGAAGATTTATTTATTTCCAGTTCTTCTGGAGGGCCCATCGCAGCAACTGCTGGTCAATGTACTTCCCCTCCTCTGGGAACCATGCACCTTCCGTTACTTGGCAATTAACAGTCATCACGCCACTCAGGACCTCAAAGATGGTAACCTCATGAAAGTTGTTGACTCCCTACAATCGCAGATCCATTTCTGGTTTACATTCCCGCTTTCGGAGCAGCATAGAGCGACCCTATCAAAAATGGTGATACTTCCTCATCTCTGTATTATTTTTATAATCTCCCAGTAAACGTCCCACGAAGCACCTTTCATGCACTTCAAGGAATGCTAGGGGGCTTCCTATGAAACAAGGGTAGTTGCAGATAGCGCTGTTTATGACGCAGCTCTCGGTGGAAAAGGGATGCCCAAATCGTGAGCATTATTGCTTGGCAGTGCAACTACAGTGGCCCACCCGCTGGATGGTGGGACGGTACGTAGAAGAGTTGGGAATGGCATCCAGGCACCATACACAGCGGAAGGTGCTAGAACATTTCCTCCTTCAAGGGGTTATTCCCCCAGCAGACCAGCGGCTTATTATAAGTTTCCCATAAGAGCTTTCAGAGGAGTTTACCCTCTATCCGAACTTTCAGAGAGCTCCTCGTTGTGGAGAGTTGGGGGGACACAGTTGGAGACGGCTGAGGTGGAAACCATGGAAGACCTGTTACAAGATGGCACATTGGTCCCTTTTGCAAAGCTGAGAAATGATAGGAACCTCCCTGAAGGGCACTGGTGGCTGGGTTTGAACAATTGCTGCACATACAGGCAATGCAGACCGTGGTCTGATAACATGGCTGACACAGACCCTTTTACATGTAGTACAGAATCCCATAATAACACTTTGCAGGACTTGGGAGGGGATATTGGCCAGGGCTTGATGCAGAAGGAATGGTACAGGGCCCTCCTACTCTCACAAAAGGTCTCCCGTAATGCCTGAGTCCAGTACATACAACACAACATTCTACACAGGGGTTACTTCACATCACACAATCTTTCCTGAATCCATATCGACTTCCCCACAGTGCATGGAGCCTGAGGTGGAATGGCGCCAATCTTCTGGAACTGCCCACTAGTAAGGGGCCTATGGTTCGAGGTCGTGGGAAAGTTCGCAAGAATAACGGGTCGCACTGATCTTGTATGGCGAGCTGTATGTTGGGGTGATATGAGCGCAGGCACACAGAGGGCCCTTTAAACCGTTTAATCGTTTTAGCGATGCTGATGGTCCATAAATTGGTCGCTATGCATTGGAAGGCTGCAATTTTGCCTGGGGCGGGGCATTAGAGCGCAGCAACGCTTAAGTGGGGTAGAGACGAGGTTGTGGCGTTACTGCGGGAGGAGGTAAGGGGGCTGCAAAAGAGACCCATTGCAACAGACTGGGAAGGGGTACTGGACGTCTTAGAGGACCCCGGGTTGACCCTGGTACACAGGAAAGAGACATTAGTTTGTCGTTATAGTAAGCACATGGAGATGATGGACGGAGCGCTGAAACTTTCACCAGTCACAGATCTGGGTTGAATCCATCATCGTTCTTTAACTCACTTCATCACCCCAGTTCAGACCAAGCCATATGCAATTCAGTCTTGACCCTGTTCTTCATAGCAACATTCTAGCCCGAACGTTCGAGCCAGGTCTTACCTGGACCGGAAACAAGCATCCTGGGACTGGTTTTGGAGTAACACCCCTCATCAACCAGACTAGCTTGAATCCAGTGGCAAAGTGAGCAAGGGACCCACGTCTGGGCATACCCTGCCAACTTAGGGTGAACGAAGCAAACACAAGGTGATGATAGATGGAACGCTGAAATTCTTTCACCCCCAGTCACAGATCTGGGTTTAATCTATCATTGTTCTTTAGCTCACTTCGCCACCCCAGTTCAGACCAAATCATAAACCATATGCAAATCAGTCTAGACTGTGTTCCTCACGGGAACAGTCCAGCCCAAACTGCCAAGCCAAGTCTTCCATGGACTGGAAACAAGCATCCTGGGACCGGTTTCGGGGTAACACCCCTCATCAACCAGGCCAGTTAGAATCCAGTGACAAAATGAGCAGGGAGACCAAAAACAAGCATTCTGGGACCGGTTTGGGGTAACACCTTTTATAAGCAAGCCTAGCCTGAATCCAGTGGCAAAGTGAGCAAGGGACCCACGTCTGGGCATCCCCCACCAACTTAGGGTGACCATAGAAAACACAAGGAGATGATGGACGGAGCACTGAAACTTTTCAGACACTCACTACCAGTCACAGATCTAGGTTGAATCCATTCTCGTTCTTTAGCTCTTCTCCACCCCAGTTCAGACCTAGCCATATGCAAATCAGTCTTGACCCTGTTCCTCATGGGAATAGTCCAGCTGGAACTTCCCAGTTAATGCTTCCCTGGACCGGAAAGAAGCATCATGGGACCGGTTTTGGTGTAACACCCCTCATCAACCAGGCTATCTTGAATCTAGTGACAAAGTGAGCAAGGGAGAACAAAAACAAGCATCCCGGCCCGGTTTCAGGGTAACACTCCTCATCAGCCAGGCTAGCTTGAAGTGAACAAGAGATCCACGTCTGGGCATCCCTGCCATATTAGGGAGGTCAAAGCAAAAACAAGGAGATAATAGGCAAATCAGTTTTGACCCTGTTCCTCCTGGGAACAGTCCAGCCCAAACTGCCAAGCCAGGTCTCCCCTGGACCGGAAACAAGCATCCTGGTACAAGTTTTGGGGAAGCACCGCTCATCAGCCGGGCTAGCTTTAATCCAGTGGCAAAGTGAGCAAGGGACACAAGTAAGGGCATACCCTTCCAATTTAGGATGAACAAAGGAAACACAATGAGATGATTGATGGAGCGCTGAAACTTTTCAGACACTCACCTCTAGTCACTGTTCCGGGTTGAATCCATCATCGGTTTTTAGCTTACTTCACCACCTCAGTTCAGACCAAGCCATATGCAAATATAGCACGTCCTCTTCATAAGTTGTGACCTCCCTAACCGCTCTCAGAAATCGCAGAGGTTGCGGAATGTCTTCCAAATACCAAATCATAGGATCTACCACAACAGGGTGAGTGCGACAAAGGTCTTATAAGCTACGGGAAATGAGGGAAAGTTCCTCTGCCTAGCTGTGTTCCCTGTACGTCCCCTGCTAATGTGCCTTATTATTTGCATTGTTCATATGTTTGATGAGTTTGAGGAACCTGTATCTCCTGATTATCTCAGAAATATATCACTTGAACATAAGGGCTAAGGTGGGATTACTACTCGCATTGATTTGTTCATCCGCTAGCGTATGCTGGCCTGCATACTATGTTGTCAATGTTAAAACTCTTATAAAAATGGTTAAAAAAAAGACTATAGTTAATAATAGGAAATACCTATGTGTAAAGCCTGCACTCCTTACCCATGAGGATACCACTACTAATGCCAATGTTTTTTCACATTGGATTCAATCAATAGTTTACACTACTTGTACTAAGCCCAGGAAGAGGAAAGGGAGTCAACTTTTGGTCACACATTTGTCAAGGGTTAGCCACCGCCTCAGTTGCTACCTCCTGGGGTCCTGCTGGCAGTCAACAACCTACCCTCTGTCCGAATAACCCAGAGCAGCCAGGTGTTTTCCCATATTTAGGCATAAGGGCTGCTTTGCTGACGGAACTAAGCCGTACAGTTGCATAACCAAATAAACTGCCCTCGCCTATTTCACCAGGAGGACCCTGGGACTCCCTTTCCGTCCCATGCCTCCCTTCTCCACTCCGGAGAAGCAAAGAAAGGACAATCACATACCAGGGGTAGGAACTGAAATGAACTATGAACTAAATTAGCATTGGACTTGTGGGAACGAAATTGAGGCAGTACCTAAGCTCGATTCATGCTTTTACCTGACCTCTAGATGGGCCCAGCTAGCAAAGGGTTTACCCGAAGGTGAATTAGATTGAGAGAACACTACAGGTCTAGTGCCACAAGGAAGACATAACCAGACAAGGGCCCTGTATTGTGTAGTATTACTAATGTGAATAAAAAGTACTTTCTTTTTCTTAAGAGACTGGGCTGAACATTGACATTATTGTGTTTGGTGGTTGATTATTGAGCACTGAGGTCGGGCACCCCACACTATTTCCCTGAAAAAAGCCTGTAACTACCCGTCCTTGCTACCCTGAGAGTTAAGTGTTGAAGTGGTTGTACTGGCTCACTTTGCAGATCCAGTTAGGACAGAACCTGGGACACCAGTGGCAATTAACCCCCAGGCCCATGGTGGGGACACAGGGTCTGACAGATGCTACACGGTCCCCAGTTCTCCTCAGCGGCAGAGATCCTGCGGTGAGCAGTGGCCTCATGGTTTGCCTCCTCAGACAACCCCATTGACCACCATATGTTCAAGATAGCCAGATCCGTACCCTCTTCTTACCCCCAAAGTTGTCAGTGGTTTATATCTGTTATCCATTTTTCATGTATTGGCTTTTGTTCTTTTCTTTTGTCAAAATGCAATAAAAATATAAAACTAAAAGAAACGAAACCCAGCTCAGAACACTGACCTCGCCTCCCTCTTGTTCATCCTCATCTGCGCTTATTTCCCTTCGGAGATGTGTTAGGCCGGGTCTTATCTCCAGCCCCTGCACCAGACTCAACATTACACCAGATCTGGGAGGCTGTACAAAAGTCAAGTCTCATTTTGGAACAGCAACACATTTTTGGCACCAAGCGAAGAAGACATGTTCGTAGCAAAGCAATGACTCTTGAAAAGTCAAACAGGGCTAATCCCGCTGCAGATAAACAATGAAATAGAAGGGAACTTGAAGGCCTGGTCCCGCTTCTCCGTGTTCTTTCATTATAAGGAGCCCCCCTTGCTGCCAAGTGTCTCTTCCAGCAAGTGTTTCTGATCTCGTCCAAAGGGAGGTCCAGTGAGTGTGCCTCCTTCATTAACTAGCCGTGGACTTTCAAAGGGACTCTTATGCCTTCAATGATACCCTCCTTCTAGGCTATACCTCTCCCCTATCCTCTTGGGATATCAATCATGTGTTGCACGACAGTTTCTAACGCCAGTCTGCTCTACTTAGCTTCTTGCTAGCTTCCCCTGCACCCTCAATACCCTTTCACAGCACACACTTCCTGCACCTTCCCTGTCTCCACTGTTAGATTTTCTCTTCTAGTCCCTTTCTGTCTTACTTTCTCTCAACCCCCTCTCACTCAGTGCTGCCTGCCTGGTTGTCTATCCTCCCATCTCGTCAGTCATATGACCAAGGATCTTTGTAAATATATCAGTGGCAGACTTCAGACTGAATTTGCTGCATACACTAGTGAACCACCGGCTTCTGGATATGGGGTCTGAAGGGTGGCATTTTAGGATGCAGGTGAACTTCAGAATGGCAATTGGTCCTGCACATCCTAAGGGCCTTGGACTCCTTCAGAGGAATTATCTGGACACATGGTTGCTTACCTGAGAACATTCGAACTCTTTTGCGAATAGATCTCTGTTTTTACCCGTTATTTCACCTCGATGTGCAGGTATTTCTAAAATAAAAAAAATCTATCACGTTAACCCTTTGCACAATGTTCAACAAACCATTTGATTAACAAACTAGTTGCTAAATAAACATTGGCAAAACCAGCAGGTCAAGTTTTGATGTGATAATACATGTAAAGTGCACTTCTGCATGCCTGTGTCTCTATATTACTCTAATAAAGTCAGACCTATTGACTTTTTCAATGCTTGTTTTGTTTTAAGCAGCTAGATAGTGCACCCCTTATGCCTATGTGTTTGTTTCTGAAATATATATGTACATACATGTATGTATGACTCACGTGTGATTGTCAAATAAAACATTTATAAAAGCTTGCTGAATGAAAACAAAAACAAAAAAGGTTGTTTTCTCTATATAATGCATACGAGAAAAATGTATATGGGATGATACAGTGTGCTTTTGAGATATAAGTAAACCCCTCATGCACTGCAGTGTAAACAATCCATAAAGGTCAGTGTGATACAACAAACAGGCAGTAGCATGATGTGGGAGGGAAATACGTCATAAATGGGGCCAAACCAACTCTGGCTGCTCTACATTGGTTACCTATAAAACAAGCATTTACAATGCAATGGTTTCGCCTTTGGAAAAGTTAGAGCTATTGGCATTGTAAATGACAAAATGTGTATTTATGTGTTGGTTTTGAAAACAGATAAATAAATGGCATTGTCATTTACATTGCCATTAGCTTAATCTCTGCAGTCACTCTGCACTCCCTAGCACTCTGCACTCCCTAGCACTCTGCACTCCCTAGCACTCCCTAGTCACTCTGCACTCCCTAGCACTCCCTAGTCACTCTGCACTCCCTCGCACTCCCTCGCACTCTGCACTCCCTTGCACTCCCTAGTCACTCTGCACTCCCTAGCACTCCCTAGTCACTCTGCACTCCCTAGCACTCTGCACTCCCTAGTCACTCTGCACTCCCTAGCACTCCCTAGTCACTCTGCACTCCCTAGCACTCTGCAGTCACTCTGCACTCTCTAGCACTCCCTAGTCACTCTGCACTCCCTAGCACTCTGCAATCACTCTGCAATCATTTACAATGGCAATAGCAGAGCATTGATATGCGCGTGCTCACACTGTTCACTTCTCACTAGTGGAGAAGTTACGGCATGAGGACATGCCAGGTGAGCGGTGTAGGGGAGGGGAATCCTTTAAAGAGAGTAATTTTCTCTCTGGATTTCCCTTCTCTTTTTGAAACGAAGGAGCAGCAACATTGTCTTGGTCATGGTCTTGTGTCACCAGGGCTTTAAGTCAAAGCTTTTCCAATATTATATGCAACCCATAGTTGCTGCTTATTTATCTTATGCAACTAACAACCATTGACAAAGTCAATAGTCTCGACTTGTTGTAGATATGTTACTTTTATATATATATCTGGATGTAATGACAGAAACAGCAAAATACAGGCCGAGCGGCACACTATACTATTAAGCACAGACTTTTAGTTTACATGTTTTTAAGCCACGTCCTTAATTATATTGGTCATGCCCTTTGGAGAGACCCCCAGTTTTTTTCATCCCACTAAAGGCCCAGCCTACACGATTTACTTCTTGCCCCCACCCCCAGAGAAGGCTATTTCTCTGCTCTGATTACTTCATCCAACAGTCACACGCTGCTGCACTCACGCCCATACCTGCACACTCCTCCGGGTTCTTCTTCTCAGTGTGACCACTCGCTGGTATGATCTCTGTGATCGGGCGGAGCGGCCTCTGATGGGAGGGTCCTGCTTCTTACACAACCCGAAAGTGAAGTCCAGCAAAACCATCCACAACGGCCACAAACCTGTCTGTAGGTGGCATTCTGATCACCACAGCAACGGGGCTGCTGGCGTCTGAGGTCACGGAGCTAGAGAACACAGCAGGGCAGAGATGTCACGACCACTGAGGTCACGGCCAGCCCGTTGAAGATCAAACCGCGCAGTCGAGTTGGCCAGCTGTGACGGGAATGGGGCAAGGGAGAAAGCCTGGACAGAGAGAGGCAAAGAGAGGGAAGGCACAGCGAGGGAGAGGCGCAGAGAGGCACGGAGAGAGGGAGAGGCACGGAGAGAGGGAGAGGCACAGAGAGGCACGGAGAGGGAGAGAAACAGTGAAGAGGGCCGGGGAGGAAGAAACAGACGAGGGGGCAGAGGAAGAAAGGACAGCAAGGAGGGGAGAGAACGGGAAAGGCAGAGAAAGTAGGCATTTATGGGTCATTAAATTCAAAGGTGAGACTGGAGGAAACTCAGACAACACTGGATTTAAAGAAAGAGAGGGACGTGAGGTGGAGTGGAAAGAGAGAAAGAGGCAGAGGGTGCACAGGGGACACTTTGGAGAGGCAGAGAAAAGAGTCAGGGAGAGGCAGAGAGCAGGGCGAGACCGAGAAAGCGAGAGGCAGTAAACAGGCAGTGAGAGAGGAAAACGAGGGGTGCCTGCGGGGGGGGGGGCACAGAGAGTAGAGGGGGAGAGGGCAGTGAAGAGGGTAAGAGTGAGGCATGAGGAGGGAGAGGCACGTTACGGAGGGTGACAGGCAGGGAGACGGGGAGCAGAGAAACGAGGGCGAGGCACAGAAAAGAGAAGCGTGCAAAGCAGGGAGAGAGAGAAAGGGGCAAAGTGAGACAGCAACATCGGGAGGGCAATGGAATGGATGAGGGAAGGAAAGAACCGGCGAGAAAAACACACTGGTGAGAGAAATGTGGAGGGGGTCGAATGATGGAGGAAGAGAGAAGCAAAGAGAAGAATAAGAGACACACACCACACACACCAGTAGTCTATTGAGACTGCGGACACACAGCCTGCTGCAGAGGGCCCCGGGGTCCCACTCAGAATGCGCGGGAGGTGTCTGCAGTCTCAGCTGAGATGACACCATAAGGGACACACACACACCAGCAGTCTATTGAGACTGGGGACACACCGCCTGAATGATATGCTTAGTAAGTCAATGCAGGCACCCTACGCACCCCTCGGCACCCCGGAGGCAGCGACCTCGCTGCTACCCACCTCCAGCACCCAGACTCCTCACCGGGAGGTGGGGGGAGGGGCCAGGGGGGGTCTACAAGTCAGTACGCATATGGGAGGTCAGTCCACACTCCCATCCGCCCTGGTTAACAACAAGCCAACAAGAAATTCGGGCCAATCTGCAGTCGCCAGAGCCGGGTGTGTGCCAGTGCCAGCCCCTCTCCTCTCAGCCGTTCCCATACCTTCTTCCTCTACCCCAGAGGAGAACCATTGGCGTTCCCCATACAAACCCTGTACCTTTGCACATTCCAAGCTCTAGATTTCTTCCGTACTCTAAGTAACTGCCCTAACCGTCCAACATCCTCCCAAGGCGGGTTGTCGTCCATTCTTTACCTGCTGTAGCGTGCTCCGGGCCCGTTCTCCTGGCCGTGCCTCCCTGCTCTCAGCGCCGCTCCCTCCCGGGCCGCCTCCGCTCCTCCTCCATCCCCGCAACTCCCACTGTACACCCCCCGCACCGACAACAACATTCGGTGACGTCACTCGCCATCACGTGACTGACCCAGCGTGCCAAAAATAGAATGCCCCCGCCTTCTCTGGAAATGGTGAGTGGCCACAGGCGAGAAACCCGGGCGGGAGGGGCGGGGGGTGGAAGAGAGGGAGTGAGCGCGCGCAAGCCATTTGGAAAAGTGAAGGACAAGCACCTACGAGGACACAGGGGGCGGGAGAGGACACGGACGGCGGGAGGGGGGCGGGAGAGGACATGGACGGCGGGAGGGGGCGGGAGAGGACACGGACGGCGGGAGGGGGCGTGAGAGGACACGGACGGCGGGAGGGGGCGGGAGAGGACACGGACGGCGGGAAACGTGCACAGGACAGCGAGGGGGGGGGCGGAAAGGCACACGGAGGGGGCGGGAATGGACAGACTTTCATTGAAAGGGGAGGGAACGGGAAAAACGTAACTCCGCCCTGGGGAAAAATCTCCGGAACGCCCCCGAATCTGGTCCGGCCTTGACGGACAGATCCGGCACTCAATGGCTAGCCTCCATTTATGGAGCTAGCCAATGAGAGCCGGGGGACGTTCCAGAAGTCCTTATTGTCGACATAGGATTTCACCTGCGCTGAAAAGCTGCGCAGAGCGCAGCCTTCGGCAGGCGAAACCCAAAAAGGATCTTATTCAAAGCACTCTTAATGTGCTATAGGATTAAATCGCACAAAGCCCCTCTCTACTTGGCGGACCTAGCCCTCTCTTATGAGCCTAGCAGAACACTTCGCTCTAGAGGAACTGGTCTACTTATAACTCCTCGTGTAAAAAAAGCCAGAATGGGAGGCTGCTCTTTCAGAGTGTTAGCGGCCAACAAATGGAACTCCCTTCCAGTGAACATCAGGTTAGCGGACACTGAAACTAAGTTTAGAAAACTGTTAAAGACCTATCTGTTCACCCTATAATTGGTCCCCAGGTCACGGCTTCCTCTCTCTCCACAGCGCGGGGACACGCCGGGATGGCGTCCATGCGCTCTACAAACTCCTTTATTATTATTATTAAAGCCCACTATATGTATATTTTATAGATTATCAGAATGTACCATGTTTGTTATCCAGTTTAGAGCCTTGATTGATTGAAAAAAGACAGACAATGAAGATTGATTGTGGTTGGTTATTAATCCTGAACCAGGGGTATTGAGACTTAATTCAATATATTTGCCATTTTCAGCAAATACCTTTAAAGATAACTTGTACACAGAATCTGCGATGAACAAGTTACTTAGACATATATTAGTTAAGGATTCCTCACCTTAGAATTACCCCCAGGAGTCCAACTGGATCCAGAGAATTTTTCTTCAGCAGTACCCCTGCGCGTTGGTAGGTGGTATCGGTCGACTCCGCATTTGTCGTTGGTGTCGTGGTCGCCGGGATGACGTTGCGGTATCTACTTAGAAGCTTCCCTCGCGCCCTGACGTCAGTTCTTTACACGGCATTCCACGCCAGAAGCGCAGAGCTACGCAAGACACTGCCACTGGTGCACAAAACGAGGGCACTGAAAGGGAGTCCCTTACCTTAGAAGTCAGTTCGCAGATCGCAGAACAGGGAGGATGGGTGGGGCGGTAAGAAATCCATAACTAATATCTGTCTCTATGGTTACCGAAGGTAAGCAACTTGTTCATTTGAAAGAGACTATTAGTTATGGATTCCTCATCTTAGAATACCCCAGCAATGCCAACCCTGGAGGTGGGTCTGCAAACTATGTTCACAACAGAAAGTCCTGGAGAACTGAACACCCCTCCGGACTTGGCTGTCCAGGCAGGAGTGTTTAGTAAACATGTGCAATGAAGCCTACATAGCTGCCTGGCAGTTGTCATGATGGGGAACTCGAGAGATGGCCCGTTTTTGCGCGGACAGACCTTTCTTGGCACCCACATAGCCAACAAAGAGCAGGTCATCCACCCGGAATTGCTTAGCGCGATCCAGATAAAAAGAAAGCGCACCAGACGGTGGAGCCTCTCTTCCTCTTTAGAAGGATGGGGAAGAAGGTGGGTAAAGTGATGGTCTGTCCTATGTGGAAAGAGGTAACCATTTTGGGAAGGAAAGAAAGCCTAGTACGAAGGACAACTCTGTCCATATGAATAGCGAGGAAAGGAGGTTTGGAAGAAACAGCCTGAAGCTCACTCACCCTCCGAATAGGCAGTTTTAAGTGTCTGGAGTCTGAGAGAACAGTTATGTAGCGGCTCGAAAGGAGCGCACATAAGATACATCAGAACCAGGTTCAAGTCCCACTGGGTCATTATGAAAAGAATGGGAGGAAACAAGTGAGTAATGCCTTTAATGAAGCGATTTACAATAGCGGACTTGAAAAGAGAAGACTGGTGAGGAAGCCGAAGAAAGGCAGAAATGGCCGAAAGATAGCCTATGAGAGTGCCCAGAGCAGAGCCCTGCTGGGCCAAAGAAAGAATGACGAGGAGAAAGATGGGTTCTTTCTGATTCTTTTCACTTTCCACCTTTATGGCGTATTATTGAATATTCTCTATAGGCACCTTTCTCTATGAAAGAAGTTCTTGCTTTTTCTTCAAAGACTTCTATTACCTCTTCCCCATTATTTAAACATACTTGTTCTTTGCTAAGACCTCATTATCAATCCAAGATTCTTTCTAGAAAGGGCACCTCTATAGTATAATCGTCTTATCACTCTCAAAAATAGACACCTTTATTGGAAGACTAAGGGCCATATGTATCAAGCCTTTTGCGAATCGCAAAGGCCGAAATTCGCAGAATTTCGGCGTTTGCGAATCGCAAAAGGTCTTTTTGCATGTTTTGGGATGTATGAAATATTCGCAAAATAAAGAATTGCAAAGATTTGCGATTCCTTATTTTGCCATAGCATTTAAGGAATCGCAATTTTGCGATTCCTTAAATGCTATGTATGTAGCATTTTTGGGTTGCGCATTTTGGTTAAGAATTCGCAAATTACCACCAACTTGTAGTTGATGGTAACTTGCGAATTCTTCAAAAAATGCACAATTTGGCATTTTTGAAGGTGGCATGTGATGCACACACATGCCCATAGCGCATGTATGTGCGCCATATGCACACACATTTACATTTCAGGGGTGCAGCAGGGTGTCTTTGAGACACCCCTGCACCCTTGAAATAATTCTCAAATTGCGATTAACAAATTGCAAATTCGCAATTTGAGAATTATTTCGCAATCATTGCTATGGGCCTCCTGGCCCATAGGAATGCATTGGAAATTATTCCTTAATTGCGAATTCGCAAATAAGGAAGATTAAGGAATCGCAAAAAAATACCGAAATTCTTCATACATACCATTTTGCGATTCCTAAATAGCGATTCCTTAAAAATCGCTATTTAGGAATCGCAAAAGAGTTTGTTGATACATATAGCCCTATGTCTTAAGGGCCTAATTTGGGCTCAAGACTTCTTTGATGGTACGTTTCCCTGTTCGTTTCCTCAATTTTAGGTTATTTTCCATTGTTCTCGTTCCATTTGGTATAAGTACTCAATCCTTATGGAGGTAATTCTTGATGGTTTCTATTTGCTTCCGTCATCTAATGATACCTCTCCGGATGATAATCTTCTTAAGATCCTTTTTCTCTTCCCAAAAGCTGCTCTGATTTTTAATTTTCTAACAGCCACTAACTCTGAACGCACTAAAACAAAACTGGAGCTTACTTGGGAGACTGACTTGGGATGTTTTTGGAACATTGATCTATGGGACAAGATTTTGGCTAGATCATTGAAAATCTCTAGAACTGCGTCCACTAGACCGCCCTCATCGCCGCCACCGACGACATCAGGACCCATCTAGACAACAGGGAGACTGCAGCACTCATCCTCCTGGACCTCTCAGCCTGGGACGACTCCTGGTGGCCAACAGCACTGGGGGCAGCCCCCACGACCACGCACGCAACCTGGGAATCATCCTTGACTCAACGCTTTCAATGACCAAGCAAGTCAAAGCCGGCTCCTCCTCTTGCTTCAACATCCTCCGCATGCTCACGCTCAAGATCTACAGATGGATCCCGACAGATACAAGAAAGACAGTCACCCAGGCCCCACATCTAACCAGCATGAATATTGCTCTTGTAGAACAGATTTAGCACTGCAGTAGTTTACTAATTATAAGTCTCAAGACTGCCCACATGCATGTATGGCTTGCACCTGGGATGCCTGTTCATCACTTTCTGAGAAAGTATTGGAGAAAATATTTAAAGGAGGATAGGTTGATGGTACTGTGCAGATAGATGTCAGGTTGTTTTATGCATGGCACAAACAGTAAAAATGGAAATTACTGCTTAAATGAGTGTGGCATGTCTGATTTCTAAACCTTGGATTTCAATACACATGGTTGACATGCAAATTTGAGATTATGATACAAATAGGTATGAAGGGCCTGGTATTTTTCATATGATTCTAAATTTGAAAAGGAAGAGTTGATAGAATATAACCTATATTATTTTTTCACTAGTTCTGTTTTAAATTTCATGGCATTACGATATTGGCTCCTGGATCTGTACAATTACTGAAAACGTGACCCTTGCCTGCTAGCATTAGCAAGATGTGCACATCTCATTCTGAAGGGGCACACTTGTTGGTGAATCTTTCTCTGCAGCCAGACAAATTCAGACTTCAACAAAAAGAGGTTTATGATCTTTAAATCTAAAAATGTGCATTTTCATAAGGGATAGAATCCTTCTATACAATGCATTTCAGACTCTCTCACCCTTGTGATTAGCAATTTTCAACTGCCCACAGATATTGACACTCCGTCAAATCCACTGACCCTAATGCTTAGAGGATGCAAGACATGGCCTATTGTTATCCTGGAGAATGCTCAGAAGAATGATAATGATAATTAGATAATTATGATAGCACTAATTCACACAATGATAACTGGGATTATTTCAGTACTTTCTGTATTGTGATTAGGGGTTCTTAATTGTCCAAAGATAACAACACTTAGTGAATTATTTGACTCTCAAGTCTTCAGTGGCATAATAAGAGGGGTAGGGGCGGTCTGCCTCGGGCGGCACACATTTTGGGGACTGCAGCCTTACCTGAGGCTGTTGCGGGTGGCCTTCGCAGGAATCGCCAGCCCCCCTATCTTACATGTGGCCGCTGCATGTCTTGACGTAGAATGCAAGACACAGAAATTACCTAATGTTCTGGAGAATACACAAGACTATGAATATGCTAATTATAATACAAATAATTCATGGAATTATAATGGAATGATTCCAATATTTTCTGCTTAGGGCCTGACCTATTAAAAAGATAAAATGTGTCCATTGCCCAGTCCCTCAAGACAGGAGTATCCCAGAACTACTGTCAGTTGGTCAACATACTAATGATAACCCTAAGTTTGATCTATCTTTTATTCAGCACACCAGCCCCACAGCTGCCCCCGTATTAGAACTTAGAGTGGTTACCTTTTTTACTAAAAGTAGGAGGGTCATTTGTGTCCTAAAGGTTAAGGTGTAAGACAATCATTCCTAACGTTAAGGGTACAAGTCCTGGTGTCTCCTTGGTAATGTGCCTGTATCATTACAAATAGTATCACAGTTTAATGAAAGAACTAAACAAGTCATTTATTTTTGTGATCCAAATAATGGTAAAAGGTCTCCTGTCAGGGTAAGATTTTAGATTTGATGGATCCACTTATTTAAATAGTGCCCATTGTCTTATAGGCGATCGCGTCACAATCTCTAACTATAATTTTAACTAAGGGTGTACAAAATTGCATAATTTGGTTCTTGTGAAATGACACAAACATTCCACAAAAGTACACTTTTAGCCCGAAATGTGATTTGCATTTATCTTGCTTGACTTTTTTCATGCAAAGTTGCATTTTGCGTTCCAAAAGTCAAGCGAGATAATAGCTGGAGGCTGGTTCCAGTACACAATGTTTTTTGGTGACGCATTTTCTGGGAACTAGTCTTCCACAGCAAAAAAATATACAAAATCACATAATGGGAAAATGTTAATGTTTGGGATTTCACATAACACAAAGTTGGGGAATCTTGCAGTTTTAACCTATGTAGTTGAAATTACACCGTGTAATAATTTTATCTACTGTCATTTGGAGGGGAAGTGCTGAAAGAAAGACCCCTCACTTCCAATGAATTAATTAATAGCAGCATTGGCTTGGAGAATGGGTTTGTGAGTTTTAATAATACTAGGGATTTCTTGGCCTGAATGTTTTTTGTAAACTGACTAGAAACATACAGGCATCCATTCCTTGTATCTGTTTACATGAGTTAAGAAAAAACAAACAGTCTTGGGATCATACAATTAGCAGCCTCATCGCTAAGCTGTATCAAATGTAGAGTCCTGCTTCTGGTTTTTTTTGGTCTTTTACTCTGCTATGGCATACACGATGCTGCATTGGTAGTCTACGATTGACAAGATACATGCACTTCCAAAGAAGAAATACAGGGCCTCATTTATGAGAAATGACTCATCGTTGCGTGAAAGCAGCAATGCATCACTTCTCAGTGCGCACTCCTTGCGACATACCTGATGCGTCATATTTAATGTATGACGCATCATGTCGCAAGGAGTTACAGATACGTCAGTATTTCTGACGTATCTGCAAGTGCAAAAGTGACGCATTGCTGGAGTGTGTCACAAAAGTGATGCAACTTCACCAATGCGTCCTTTCACATGTGGCAAGTCCCATGTGAAAGGACCTGCGTCAGTCTTACGCCTGCTGTGAGGCAGGAGCAAGATTTTGACGCAACGGCGTCCTAGAAGTGACGCAGTGAAATCTCATAGATTTCACTGCCTAATTTCTACGAGGCTTTTTGCGGGGGAACGCCCCCCTGCATATATTATACCTAACGTAGGTATAATGTAGCGCAGGGGTTAACAAAATGACGCATCTGTTTCCTTTCTGTTTTTATCTGTTGTGTTGTAGATAGCTTGCAAAACAAAGCGCCGGGACACTCTTTGAGTAGCCGTGCGCTATATAAAACCCCAGTATAACATAACATAACATAACTTTGTAAATAGTGCGCAACAGAAGGCATGTTTTACGCCGCCAATGCGTCACAAAAAGTGACGCATCGGAAGCGTAAAACTGACGCAAGGCCGCATAAATGAGGCCCAGAGTTCTTAGACCTGCACCTATGCATGCACAACATTAAACTGCATAGCCGCCTACACAGCAAGACAACAGCCACTAATTTCATCTTGCAAGATACAAGCTGTCGCCCAAAAAACACACTTTACAACATACCTAAAGGTGAATATCGTAGAACGAGAAGGAACTGCAGCGAGGACAAGGTCTACCAAAAAACAATTGACCTCACTAAGTGACTGAAAGAACGAAGATACAATGAGAAATACATGCACAAAACCATGGATGAAACGAGTGAACTAAGCAGAAATGGACTCTTCAAGGAGTCACACAAAATTGACTCAAGTCAAGAACCAAAACAATTTGTTTCATCACAGACTATAATAATGGTCACCATCAAATCAGGAAGACTTTGAGAAAACACTGTTCGCTTCTAACACATCACGTACAACAGCAAGAGGGGCTCCACCCCTCCTCCCAAATTAGCTTCAAAAGAGCACCAAATCTGAAACAAAAGCTATGTCACTCACTTTTTCAAGATAAGATAAGAACAACCACCTTCTTGACAAATCCTGTAAGTTTCTACACCTGCAGCAACGGCTCTATCTGCAAATTAGGTCTAAATAAAACGGTTATTGGGTCAATTAACTACAATTTCCAAATCAGGGATTGGATTAACTGTGAAAGGCCCTATGTGGTCTACAACATTATCTGTCCATGTGGAAATAATAATTACCTTGGAAGCACAATAAGACCCTTAAAACAATGGATACGAGAACATTTCTGTAACATCCAAAAATCAGATTACAAACTGCCCTTAGTTGAATACTTTGACAAATACCATTCCCATCACATAACCTTTTCCTTTTATGGTTTGCTTGTTTATACATGTATGCTTTATTCATTTGTTAATATTATTTTATTGTCTAAGAGACCCTCACGGGTGATTTCCCAAGCTATATAAATGTTTGATTGATTGATTGATACAGTCCCCTGGTGGCCAGCGTACCACAAATTTTGAATCACTGGGGTATATTCACAAGGATGTAACTCTGATTTATCCCCACCTTACCGCATCAAAGGCGGAGATAGATTTAACACCCCTTTCACAAGCTGGTGCAAACTGCAGACATCACCAGTATTTCCGCGATAACTGCCCCGAAATTTACCTCCGCGGTGGACACCACCAACTAACCCTAATGAGATGCAGAGTAGGCGTTCCAGTGCAAAAACACACAACACCACTTTCACAAAGAAATGCCAGATCCGCGATGCGAACCAAAAACAGGCGATAAGCCACGGTAGCAGCAGGGATTTAACACCTGCCTTTTGCTGGTGCTAAGCAGGACGACTACCCACAGCATGAAAGGGAGCTCATCCAAAAGCCTCACCTTCAGACCCACAGGTGCCACGGAGACAACGATTGTGCAGTTCAGATCCCCAAGAGGGCCACAACATCCACGGCCACCATCCCCTGGACTCCTCCACCAGCACCCTTCCCCCAAACATATATATGCCACATCAACTATACCTAAACATGTACCAAATAATCTGCATGATGTCGCACAATCACATCTGGTGACATGCATATGCAGACACAAAAATGAGTAGCACACATTCACTTACGAAGCAACAATTAAAAATGTATTAAAAAAAACACTGAACAGAAATGAAGACACATGGCAGCTCCCCTCCGGACCATCTGTACGCCCCAGCTTGCAAGAGACAAAATTCATGATCAGATGGGGTGTCCTGCGCACATCAAGGGACAGAGAGAGAGTGTAGGAGAGAGAGAGAGAGACAAGAAGAGAGGGGTAGAGAGAGACAAGAAGAGAGGGGGAGAGAGAGAGTCAAGAAGAGGGGGGAGAGAGAGAGAGGGAGAAGAAGAGGGGGGAGAGAGAGTGCTGCCCCTGCGCACCCAGGCCACACTGCTCACCTTCTGCCACCGGTGTGTCTCCAACCACGTGTCGGTATGTAGTGCAGTTCACCAGGTCCCACATCTGAGACGGACAAGTCATCTGCAACAGAGTCCAGATACATCAATGGCACAGTACAAACAACCTGCGCACCCAGGCAGAGGCACCCCAGCCCCTCCAGCCGTCCTTCGGAACATGCCCGCCCCTCCGCACCCAGGCAGATGCACCCCAGCCCCTCCCCCCGCACTTCAGAACATGCCCACCCCTGCACACCCAGGCCGCACTGCTCACCTTCTGCCACCGGCTTCTGTAAAAGATATCCCACCATGTGCCACTGCAAGCCACAAGCCCGGGGCCCACGGACATGGAACCCTCCACATCAAGCAGCACTGCTCCGCAGGCCACCAGGTCCCACATTTTATGCTGGGTCTTGAGTACGCCATGGAGAAGGACATGCCCGTGCATAGGGCATCATTGCAGGCTGCACACCTGCTCAGCCCAATAGGTGGCACTGACTCTGTGAACCCGGATGCCATGCCACGTGGCGGTAGGCCCACGCTGCCCATTGGCTCTGGCTTACACTGCAGACCAGCAGGTCACACACATGACACTGAGTCCCGAGTCCTCAATGGCGGAGACCACATCAGTGCACACGTCATCATCGCATACTGCACACCTACTCAGATAGTCCGGTGCCACTAACCCTGTGCAACCCAAGTCAGAGCCACATGGTGGCAGGCCCGTGTTGGCTGCAAGGCTTCGGGTGCCACTTACCTTGTTCAACCCAAGTAAGCGTCACTTGGTGGCAGACCCATGACGGTCACAAGGCGTCGAATGCCACTAACATTGCGCACAACATCTCATTGGGCCTTTATGATTGAGTACCGTGGAGCGTCCGTCATCCAGTCGCCACCGGTAGAGGGGAATGTGATGTCATCGGCGCCTTATATTTGCGTGGTCACCTGGCCTGTGATGGCTGTGCCGAATGGGTGTGGTGAGTGTGTAAACCTGTCCTGAGGGAGTGGCCGTGACTTGCCGACAACTAGACCAGTGATCTGCACAACACCAGCGTGAACGCCTGTGAAAGGTAGCTATGTGGGCCCCCCCTCTGAGCGGGAGCGAAGTGGTTTGTCCTGGCATACGCCCGCTTGCAACAATGACTCAGGGGCTCTGGACATGGTTCAGTCCATGTCCGGACCAGGAAGTGACTGAAGCGTGTGTCCCTGTTGCAGTGTCCATGGCACACTGTTCGAAATAGGCAATGTAGCACACTGTGACTGGCATCCCACTAGATGGGCATCATTGATGTGAGGGGAATCACTGTCCCTACATTCATCCACACATACATACATGGATGAAGAAGGACATAACACTGCAGTGCATAACTGGATGTTTATTGCACATACAGTGGAGTTATGCAGCGGGAGCGGTACGGGTCCATGCCTAGCACACCACACATTATGGGTCCATGGAGGGCCAGCCAGAGTCCATCCGGGGATGACAAGTACTGCGGAAGAGGAAGGGTACAGTCTCCAGTCTGGTCGCCGTGTCATTGTTCATCAAACAGGCTATGGCAGTCCATGTCGGGGTTCAAGGTGAGTGCAGTGGAGTGTATCTGGGGCCAGTGAAAGGCCATGAGGCCATGTGCGGCGCCAAGCAAAAACAGGCCAGGTGGCGTAAATGAATGCTGGTGCCTCCCTCTGACAACAATCCCAGCCGGATCCTCGTCCTCGGAAGTGTGCTCTGCCCCACCTGTGGGTGTTGCAGTACCGGCTGCGGCATTGTGTGCCACTGAAACGTTCAGGGGCAGGAGGAGGATTGTCAGCCACACTGTGTGGTAGTGACACATCAGGTGCCGGAGTGGAAACGCCTGCCGCACTGTGAGGCCCTGACACACCTGGGGGCGGGGATATGGACGGTGTGGGGGCAGAAGCATTCATCAGTGCCAGATCTTGTGGCAGCAATGCCATGATGAGGATCTGCAGGGCATGGTAGATCCCAGTTACATCTCGCTGATGTTCAGCGGTGACTACCATCCTTTTCGCCTCCATCCACACCAGGTCCTCCATGAGTCTCCGCATGTGTGCCAGCTCACAGCTGGTATCGCTGGAGCCACCCTGAGCAGACGGGTGTTCTTCTCTCCGCGTCATGACTACAGCGATGTCAATCAGGGCTTGTTGTCACCAAGGAGCGGCCATGGGTGTCCGTTAGGGACTGGAGCTGGTCCCTCATGGGACCTAGACACCCATGGATGGCGTCCAGTTTGGAAGCCCACCCACACCTGCTCAGCCATCTCCCACTGGCCCTCCTGCGCACGGCGTTGGAAGGCCATGGTTTGTTCCTGGGGGTCTTGGGAGGTCTTGCCAGGGCTGTGGGTGCCTCCTGCTGGGTAGTTTGGGTAGTGGATGGGTTCTCCTCGATGCAGCTTGTCTGCCCTGATCCTGGAGGTGAGTCGCGCATCATGTCCATAACGTTTTGGAGGGCTTGGGTGTCGATGCCGGTGGTGTCCTCCTCGTCATCAGTGAAGAGGGGCTGGGACTGCCGTGCAGGGGGGTTTACGGTGCCCTTTGCAATGTGAAGGGGAGATGGTGTGTTACAATGAATCCACATGTGTGTGGCTGCATGGAACATGTTGACATACAGACAGCATGGCAATGTACATTGTGACAGTGCGTAGATCAGGTCCATGACCCAGGGTCATTGTGGGTGTGCACTGAGCTCTGCTTGATTGTGCATGTGTGCGATTGTGGGCCTCTCCACCCATCCCCCAGTACATGGTGGTCACTCCCACTGTTGAGGTTGTGTTGTGTCCTGTTTTGCAGTGACTGTTCCCCCTACTCCAGCCACAGTCTCCACACTGATGACTGTCGACACCAGCTCCTCCAAGTCATCCAGCTCCTGCTGTGGCGCTGGGCTCCCACCTCCAATCTGCATTCCTACCTTATGGTTGGCCGCAAGTTTCTCCTTGGTTTTCCGCTTGATGTCAATCCATCGCGTCTTGACCTCGACCACTGACCTCTTGTGCTCCTCGACAGCATTCACCTTGTCCATGATGTTCCACCATATCCTATTTTTGGTGCCCAATGACACGTTGGAGAGGCTGAACAGTTGTTGCTGCTATTCCACCACCTCCGTTATCAGGATCCTGTTTTCTACGGACTGAACTTCGTCCTCCTCTTCTTCTTGTCCTTGCACTTCCCTGTCCCCGAGGTCCCGGGCCGGTCGTCCGGGGTGCTTGTGGGGTTGTGCTCGTCCTCTGCGCCTGCTACGGCTGCCTACATGGTGCTTGGGTGTTGGTCAGTTTGTGTTTGTGTGTTTTTTCTACTTTTATAGTGATTTTTCCCACCTGCCATGTGTGTGTTGCAGGCCTGGCGCAGATTATCGCTGATTTTTTCATCGCGTTTTGCCCGTATCACGTCTTTTTCCGCGTTGAGGCTTGTGTTTTTATCTCCATCGGGGTGGTTATATCGCGGACATTGGCCGTGTTTTGGGAAAACTATTGCATGGTACCGCGGTGTTGTGACACGGTTCTTTTCCCGTGATGGGCTGCGATGTGTAAAGGTGCGTTAGCATTTTTTGGTGATATTTAGCACACGTTCTTGTGAATACACCACATTGAGTTTAGGGATTACACACCATGAGTAACTGCATGAGAAATATTTGTTGCCACAAATTGAATAGTCTTTTTAACAGGTCCAACTTGTATTATCTAAATGAAGGCGAGTAAGTCCTATAATCAACAACCTCCATTTCATAAAGAACTCTGGAATCAGCTGAATCTTCATGTTCATTTTTAGACAAGCTTTAGCATATCAAGCGAAATGATCTGTGTGAAATTGTATATTTTAAATTTCCTTCATAATCATCTCCAGAGAGAATAAATCAGTGAATATCAAATTGTCTGACATGGTGCACTATAGTCGCTCGGTACAGTTTTTGTGAGTGATGCTGTGTATACATTGTTTGCATTATTTACGCACATCTCACATATGGTAAATCCATTGAAATCAACTCCTAATCAGCTCAAGTGTGTTCAAGTGTGTTTTCAATGCATACATGTATTTTTAGGGCTCGGGCCTACGTCACACTGCGTAGCATTCTGGGCGGAGCCCAAGAGTCCTTTAGTTAGCGTCTCCGAAAAGCTACCTAACAAATTCCTGGCTGCTCGTGATTTTTCGTCCTTTTTTTTGCCAGCTGCATTCCGATTGGCCTTCTCGTGCGTGTGTTTTCGGAAGAGAACACGCAATAGGCCATAGGCGGTAGAGTAGCTCCGCCTATTGCATATTCCGTGCGGACACGCGCAGCAGAAGGGCATATTTCTTCAATTATCGCGGCTGTCAGGGCCCGCGGTAATTAAAGACAGATGCTGGGCGAGCGTGCACCAGTCTCGAGTTTTTAGGGCTCGGGGCTTCGGGCGCGCACCACTGCTCGTTTCAGAAGGACTGGTTTCCGCTTCCTTTCATGTGTCAGTGTGATGGCCGCGGTATCGTCTATGTTCTGCTTGTTTAAACAACAGTCCGACCCTGACAGTTTTCCAAATATGTGTCTCGGGTCATTATTTCATTCCTCCTAGACCCATCCATGCTGTATATATGTTACTTAAGGTTGTGAGGCAGTGCACTCAGCGCTACGGCGTCCAAAGAGCATGCATGGAATCTGTTTATCGGGCACGTTTCTATCAGACTACAGCTCAAAGCACATTTCCTGACGAGGAATCCATTCTACTGCAATTCTATGACCATTTCCTTCGCGTCCTTTAAAAACGCCTTCCCAGTCCTCCCCTTTGAAAACAAATACAGCCGCGAGAGAGGAAACGGCCGCATAGATATGGAAAGCGCGCGCACCGTGCATTTTCTCATCTAAATGCTTAAAAAACATCTTGTGCTGTTCTTCGCAACAATTGAGCTGAAGATTGATGCCCTGGCGGATAATGCAGCGAGGAACTGCGTTTGAAAAATACCAGTTCCTTCTCAGTCGCCTCTCTGCATGTGCCAGGATAGGGGCGAGAAAAGTGCCAACCCAGTGAGTTAATGTTCAACCCGCTACAGTCATAGGTGTATGGGACGGGAAAGAGATGGATCGCGCCAACACTCCCTGCACTCCAGACTATTTAGCCATGCATGTAGTTCCTTGTAAGTTTCCTTGTCTAATTAGCTGCAGAGCTGCTCCGTCTTTATCCCGTGATGCCTCGCTGTCATAGGGAAGAGGAGGGCCGGCCTGCAGCCGACCATGATGGAGCAGCGCTTGATTGTGCTACAAGATGTCCCGTGGACTCATTCCAGACTGTTTTGAGTAATCATCAACTTTGGGCCGAATACACATCTCATGCTGCCTGTCGCTCTACACTCTAGGAGGTACCGCAGGCAATTTGAGTGCCGACCTGAAGGGCCTACGCGTCTGTTACAGTAGAAAGCTGCCAGATGACTTTGTGAGTGCAGAGTGTGTGTGAGTGCAGAGTGTGAGTGAGTGCAGAGTGTGAGTGCAGAGTGTGAGTGTAGAGTGTGAGTGCAGAGTGTGGGTGCAGAGTGTGAGTGCAGAGTGTGAGAGCAGCATGTGAGTGAGTGCAGCGTGTGAGTGAGTGCAGAGTGTGAGTGCAGAGTGTGAGAGAGTGCAGAGTGTGAGAGAGTGCAGAGTGTGAGAGAGTGCAGTGTGTGAGTGAGAGTGCAGAGTGTGAGAGTGCAGAGTCAGAGTGCAGAGTGCAGATTCAGAGTGAAGATTCAGAGTGCAGAGTGCAGATTCAGAGTGCAGAGTGTAGATTCAGAGTGAAGAGTGCAGATTCAGAGTGCAGATTCAGAGTGCAGATTCATAGTGCAGATTCAGAGTGCAGTTTCAGAGTGCAGAAGCAGAGTGCACATTCAGAGTGAGTGCAGAATGAGTGCAGAGTGAGAGTGAGTGCAGAGTGTGAGTGAGTGCAGAATGAGTGCAAAGTGTGAGTGAGTGCAGAATGAGTGCAGGATAAGTGCTGAGTGAGAGTGAGTGCAGAATTACTGCAGAGTGAGTGCAGACTGAGTGCAGAATGACTGCAGAGTGAGAGTGAGTGCGCAGGATAAGACCACACACATAAGACCACACACATAAGACCACACACATAAAACCACACAGGAAGCCGCCAGATGACTTTGTGAGTGCAGAGTGTGTGTGAGTGCAGTGTGTGAGTGAGTGCAGAGTGTGAGTGCAGAGTGTGAGTGTAGAGTGTGAGTGCAGAGTGTGGGTGCAGAGTGTGAGTGCAGAGTGTGAGTGCAGCATGTGAGTGAGTGCAGCGTGTGAGTGAGTGCAGAGTGTGAGTGCAGAGTGTGAGAGAGTGCAGAGTGTGAGAGAGTGCAGTGTGTGAGTGAGAGTGCAGAGTGTGATAGTGCAGAGTCAGAGTGCAGAGTGCAGATTCAGAGTGAAGATTCAGAGTGCAGAGTGCAGATTCAGAGTGCAGAGTGTAGATTCAGAGTGAAGAGTGCATATTCAGAGTGCAGATTCAGAGTGCAGATTCATAGTGCAGATTCAGAGTGCAGTTTCAGAGTGCGGAATCAGAGTGCAGATTCAGAGTGCAGAGAGTGCAGAGTGCACATTCAGAGTGAGTGCAGAATGAGTGCAGAGTGAGCGTGAGTGCAGAGTGTGAGTGAGTGCAGAATGAGTGCAAAGTGTGAGTGAGTGCAGAATGAGTGCAGGATAAGTGCTGAGTGAGAGTGAGTGCAGAATTACTGCAGAGTGAGTGCAGACTGAGTGCAGAATGACTGCAGAGTGAGAGTGAGTGCGCAGGATAAGACCACACACATAAGACCACACACATAAGACCACACACATAAAACCACACACATAAGACCACACACATAAGACCACACACATAAGACCACACACACACACACAAGTTCAGAATTTGTATAGCGCACTACTCACCCAGAGGGTCTGAAGGCGCTTGAGGGAGGGGGAGGGTACTTTACTTAAATCTCGAATATCCAAGTTTTTAGTTGCTTTCTGAAGGAGAGGTGGTTTTGTGTGAGTCGGAGGTGGGTGGGGAGAGAATTCCACGTTTTCGCCGCTAAGTAGGAGAAGGATCTTCCCCCCATGGTGGATCTTTGGATGCGCGGAATTGCGGCGAGGGCTTGGTTGGACGATCGTAGTTGGCGGGTGGGGGTGTAAAAGGACAGGCGCATGTTGAGGCATTCGGGTCCTAGGTCGTAGAGGGCTTTGTGTGTGTGGGTGAGGAGACGGAACGTTATTCTCTTGTTGACGGGGAGCCAGTGGAGGTCTTTCAGGTGACCGGAAATGTGAGCTTGGCGGGGGATGTCTAGTATGAGCCTGGCTGAGGCGTTTTGGATGCGTTGGAGTTTTTTCTGTAGTTTGGCTGTGGTTCCGGCGTAAAGGGTGTTTCCGTAATCCAGTCTGCTTGTGACCAGTGCGTGGGTGACCTTTTTTCTTGTTTCGGTGCGGATCCAACGGAAGATTTTTTTGAGCATGCGTAGGATGTCGAAGCATGACGATGAGACGGCGTTGCTCTCACCACCACACACACCACCACACACACCACCACACACGCACCACCACACACTCACCACCACACACGCAACCACACACACAACCACACACACACACACCACCAGCCATCACTGCACACTTTCACCGGGCTCAAACACCACCAGCCGGCAGTGCACGCTTTCACCGGGCACAAACACCATCAGCTGTCAGTGCAGGCTTCCACCAGGCACACAACACCAGACATCAGTGCACGCTTTCACCAGGCACACACACCTCCAGCCGTCTGTGCACGCTTTTACCAGGCACACAGACCACCAGCCATCAGTGCATGCTTCCACCAAGCACACACACCTCCAGCCGGCAGTGCAAGCTTCCACCAAGCACACACACCACCAGCCATCAGTGCACAATTTCTAGAGGCACACACACCACCAGCCATCAGTGCACACATCAATTGTTAATGCATCCACAATTAACTATTGTAGCAATCGCAGTATGGTGCACTTTACTTTTAAACATATTAATCTAAAGCGCGGCATGCCACCATTGCTACAATTCCAATCCAACCCACATAATTCCACTACACACCACATGCATACACTCCATAACACATGGCTAAAAGACATTGCCATTTACAATGCTATTAGCTATAACTCAAATAAATCCGAGACCTATTGGATTTCTAATGCTTGTTTCTTTATTGGGTGCACCCACACTTATTTTCGTGTTTTAATTTAGCAACACCAACAGTGTGAACGCCTGTAGCCTCATCTTATATCATCGCTCATTTCACTATCAGCTTAATATTAATCATTGTTTAATGTTTGGCAGAGCATGAGCGCTGTAAATCAGTGATGTTCCTGCCCCGCCAAGTTTACTAATCCTTTGCTCGAGTTGGGGAAGCGCTTGGCTTACACTAGCAGAGTCCACCCCTGGTTCTGCTGGCATAAACCTTTGACCTAATGACCCTTTCTGTCATAGGTCCATAAGGTCACACTGATGATCACCACACCATAAATATAGCGGCGCAATAGTCACACGCTTCCCCTTCTTGGGACCACAGTGTGTGGCATGCTGGTCTGGATAGAAAAAGCTATCAGGGCCTGATTCACAAAGGTAAACATATACTTTTATGTTTACATTTCTGTATTGATTTCAAAAGGAAGACAAGGCATATGACAAGGCATAAAACATAGCTGAGCTCATACTTGTAATTAAAAGGACAATAGACATTATAGGGGAACAGCCTTTAGGATGCGGCTGTTACACCGCGTGCCGTTACAACGTGGTTTCTTCAACGCAACGCTGGAGGGCGCTGCAGGACAAGGAATTTTTTAATTTACTATCCAACACCTTCCCTACTGTACATAGGCTGGTGTTAGAATAGTAAATTAAAAAATTCCTAAGTCCGCACCCCTCCAACGCAAGTCGTGGTAGCGACTTGCGTTGAAAAAAACGCGTTGTAACGGCACGCGGTGTAAAAGCACTCGTTGTAAAGCCGTACAACCGACATTATAACAAAACACCCCTAAAACTCCCCCATCCCTCCAAACCCCCTTTGCCCTCCCTCTGGGGCCCACCCTGCCACCCCATCCCCTAGGTATCAGACGTCTGTGTGTATGCCCCAGCTATTTCTTAAGGTGCAATCGGTAGGGGCTCCGTAAGTCTTAAAAAGTCTCAAGTACCTTGGGCATGTGGGTTCGCCAAATTCAGAGGTGAGCAGTGATAGGAACGGTCTCCAAAGTTCTGGGAACGAGATCCCCTTATTGGATAGGGAGAGAGAGATACGTTCCATGCCCAATATGTACCATATTAGGTAGGAAGCCGTCCCCACCCCCAGTGAGCTAATATATTCTGGAGAGCCGCTCCCAATGGCAATCAATCTGGCGTTCTCTGTGAGATTTAAGAGGAAATGTGAGAGCATTGGGTAAGCCAAGGAGAGTGAGGAGAGGCTGGGAGGCGGGGTAGTGGTGCATTGAAGTGAGCATCGATTTCATCCAGTACTTGCATCCAATAGGTAGAGATTTTAGAGCAATCCCACATCAGATGTGTCAGTGTACCAAGGGAACCACAGTCACACCAGCAGAGGAAAGTGGGGGGCTGGATTTCCTCTATGGAGTCTCCGAGGTGCTTGCTCTGTTGCGATCTGTGTGACGAGCCCGATAGTAAATGTCCTCCCATTCCCGCTGCGAAAGGGAGCGGCCCATTTCGGTCTACCACCTCCTCAGGCCCAAGGATTTATCTAGCTGAAGGGGCCAAACAAGTTACCAATGAAATCTGATACAGACGCCTATCTAAGGACCCTGTCAAAGATATCCAACGGCTCATCTCTGACACATTACAAAGAGGGTTTGAGGACGGGTTCCTGGGAGCCAAGTACGAAAGAAACCTGAACTAGAAAGACTGGTCTGTGTCACCACCTTTGGACCAGACACCCATAAACTTAGGAAAGCTGTGTTGAACAACTGGCATTTATTTGAAAATCTTGAATGCTCCTTTCCACGTCCGCTGTTCGCCTATAAGAAAAATCAGAACTTAGGCCAACAGATCATGAGAGCAGATGCCTCTTTACCAAAAAAGAAAAACGACCTGCTGGCGCAATGGAATCTCAAACCGATTACAGGGCACCACAAATGTGGGACCTGTGTTGCTTGCCCTAACACAATTGAAGGTAGTGAGTTCCACCATGCAGGAACTAAGTGGAAACATCTTGAATTTTCTAACTGTAAGACCAAGAATGTGGTCTATTTAGTCCAATGTCCATGAGAAAAGATATATATTGGCAAAACATGCCAGCAAGTAAACCTACGCATTTGCTAACATAGATCGAGGATAAAAAACAAAATCTTGACTGCACCAATGGTCGAGCACTTAATAGCAGCAAAGCATGATGAAAATGACCTGAAGTGGACAGTATTGTACACTTTGAGACCAATGCATCGGAACGCAGACGTGGACAAAATGCTTTTACAAAAAGAGGCATATTTAATTCTTAAGTTTAATAGCATACAGTCTGGGTTAAATAGTTTGTCTGAGATTGCAAGACTGTAATTCCTGAGTGCTTTTGCGTACGCAACAGTTATGGCTCTTCTGTCCGTCTTAATAACACAGTGATGTGTCCCCAATGAACTCACCTTTCCAAACCCTTTTGAGTAAAAAAAAAACACCCCCCCATGCTGGAAGGGGCGCCACCCAGCCACCCCACCCTCAAAACCTATTTAAGTAATTTCCATAGACTCCAACAATTCTGACAAGCTTGCCGCTGTTCGATTTCTTTTGACCCTTTTGCATCAAATGCATGCAGCAACACACTACAAGCAACATACATACTAAATGGGAAGACGTTGCATTAACATCAAACTACATCTTCCATAATGCAAAGGCCCGGCTTTACATAGTTATAACTAGCCATGCATATGGCATCCATTTTGGATTGACCGCAGAATGCATTGGTGACGAGGAGGGAAAGAGGTAGGTGCTGCCTGCGCAACCTGAAACATTCAGGGTTTACCTTAGAACTTCGAAGTATTCTGAATTACTCCCATTGTTTTCACAGCGGATTCAACCACGCTGCACGGTAGACTGTGAAAAGCACAGTGAGAAGTATTCTACTCCTTACGCGCCACTATAGGAATGTCGGCAAACAAATAGACCCACTTCAGCACACTTGCGCTAATCAGAGCCATCACTTACAATGCTCCCTTGTCTGTTTAGCGTTCACGTTCCGGCAGACGAAATTCAAGTTTCCTATAATGTGAAGTCGGCGACAGCCGCGAGCTTCCTTCTAATAAATTAACTGAAGGTACGTTACTTTCCACATGTTTTAACAACATCCCTAAAACAACAGCTTGGCATGGATAGTTATTCCGCTGATTTATTCATTCCCTTAGGTGCCCCCCCCCTCCCTCCCCCCTAGTTGCATCGCAACGGGTCGCATTTACATGAATAAAGAAGGCTACTGCACGCGAGGAATCCCGTGCGAGACCGTTTGTTCCTTGAATTAATTTCTTCCCCAAAATATTGGTAGGTTCTGATTTATACCACACTCTGAGTCTCACTAGAAAGGCGTTGAGTCCCAAGTTTTACGATTGAAACTGTTTCGCTTTCTTTGCATCTCCCACAGATACATTGACAGCGCCCTGATGAGATTCCAGGAACTTTCGCCCTGGTATCGAAACGCGTCGGCTTGTTAAAAAGGAGCAATTTTGATTAATTCCTTCATACCAGCAATTGCTGGTCTCACTAGCGGTCATAGATTGACTTTACTCCTTTTTAGGTCTCGCCCTGGAATTAGCATCCAAAGGATGCTTCCAGGGACGGAGACGTATAGTCAGCTGTCTCGAGGGAAGGACGGACGAGAAGGTGCACGAGCGCAGTCCAGGCTGGATTGCTGTGCGCGAACGCGCACGTTCCGTCCTGCGCCGCCCTCCCAGCCTACCGCGCATGCATGCATGCACACAGACAGACACAGACACACACACACACGTCGCAGACAGACACTCGCTCACACACACACACACCCTCCCCCACAGTCACACACACGCACTCCAAGACACATACATACACGCACACACGCACGCACGCACACACACACACACATACACAGGCCGCGCACGCGCGGGCGCGTACATGCTCCCCCCCTCCCCCCGCCCGCCCGCCCGCCCGCCGCTCAGCAACGCACTCACCGGCTTCCTCTCCTCAGCTGCAAGGCCCGGCAGCAGGACTCTTCTTCCCTCCTTCGGCACCGGGGCGCAGGGTAGGCTCCTGCCTGCTCCGGTGCTCCCTGCTCCCAACACGGCTCCAATCGCGGCTCTTCCGTGGGAGGCGGGGTAGGCTCCCGCCCTCCTACTTCCTGTTTCCTGTTGTCGCGCCGGCCTGCCTGACTTCCTGGTCGCAGGCCGGCAGAGTAACGAGGATGTTTTGCGGTATTTATTTTTTATTTTTTTTATATAGCGCGGAAGTTAACATAAAGGGCTGATGAAACATTAGATAGTTCTTGAAATACTTACAAAACAATTTGTTATGATAAATGAAATTTTATTTGAATTTCTGGATAGAATTTCGGACCGAATACACCACCACTCTGTCCAGAAAAAAACTCTGGGATAGAGCTATGATACCACTAAGCGCTCAGCGCACATAACCTTCTTACCGAAGAGACTGCAATTAGGAAAGCTAACTTGGCAGAATTATAACAATGCTCCATTGCTAAATGGCTCATAAATTGGAACCATGAGCGACGCAGCCAGAATGGAGCTACTAGAATTACAGTCACTCTCTTCCTGATATCTTTTGCAGTGCCTTCAGGAAGAGGGAAAATGGTGAAAAAGCATATACAACTCCATGAAGCCAACGGATCGACAGATCATGCCCTGCCCTAGCTTGTGAGCTCAACAGCTCTGTGCAGAAATGTGATAGGACAGCATCGATCTGAGAGGTAAATAGGTCTAACCATTCACTGCAAATTAACAAATTCTCTGGTTGAATCTTGAATGCTGTCGATGGCACAACACTGAGGATGGAATGTTGCATCTCATGCTATCCGCATGAAATGTATTCTTCCCCAAAATCAACATGCCTGTCAGGGACATCCAATTCTCTTGCGTTCAGCTGCAGATACTGTGTGCTACCCTGTCTAGCTCTCTGTCCTTTGTTCCCCCTTGGTGCTTGATGTAACACCTCGCCTCTGTCCTGCACACCACATTCTACCACACTAACACCCTCTAGCTAGAGATCTGCAGAGTGTTACATTTTGTTGATAACTTCTGCTGGTTGGAGGAACATGACCTGTCTGCCTGCGACCAAGGGCTCTACATTTTCAATCTTTTCGGAGTTAAACCACCGATATATCTAATTAAATATAGAGTATTACCTTATTTTAGATCGCGGTCGGAGACGGAAACTTGAAGGCCGCAATGGAAGGTAGGAGGGTATGTATGCTTCGGCGTTATAACGTAAAGCAGGAAACACTATGCAATGCATCGTCGATATCAGTTGGAGCATGGTCAAACCTGCTTCTGGGACAGGCCTCTCCTCAAGTAGAAAGGACTGTGATCGCAAGAACTACAAAGGGGTGCTGTATCCTCGCACTCTTTTGCCACCCTGATTCCTCTCACATGGCTCTGTACTGAAAACACAAACAGGAGCACACCTTGGGCACTTTGGACAATGATTTTCAGGAGGAGACTAGTTCCATGTAGTCCTGAAGGAAAACAAATACTAGTAAACAGGACCGAAGACTGCAGCTTCTGCCCACCAGGCCTAGCATTGTTGGCACCTCAATTAAAACCAACCTACTACATAACTGCTGGATAAAGCATTGTTGACTGTCCTGCCCTCATTGGAGTGTCAATGTTTCTTCATGTTAGTAGTTCGTGAGTCTATGTCGCATGCATATATGCAGAACCTATAAACATCAGACCTAGCGACAAAACAATAAAAGCATTACAGTGGTGGGTGTTCAGAGGAGGACAGAATATAGGCCTCAATTTACAGTACAGAGAAGGGGCATATGAACAAATAGCAGGATTATCGGAGAAGTGTGGGTGTATGAAGATCGGAACGCAGGTACATTTTAAAGATTTTGGAGGCCCGGGAACACAGACACGTATTTCTGATCCAATGTCTTCTCTGTGGCCAGTTCATTGACAATGCACGGGGGCACTCGTCCAGATTCTTAATGCGTTTTCATCCTATATTGAGGAGCAGCAGCTCACTAATATTACTTCATGTAATCTCTGTGACACCCTGAGGTTCCGTGACAATTTTAAGTGATGTTTTCGACTTGCACGAATATGGTCGAGTCTGGTATCTAAGAACCGCAAATGACGAGTTTAGTAAGTGTGCGCAGTTTCGTTGTGCTAACTTAAACCGTTCATTTGATATGTGAGTTTTTCATCTGTACCCACGGGTTCCATCTTAGATACGGCATCCATTTTGTCTCTTGCCCTCAAGTAGCCAGCGAACGGACACTGTCCGCTTCGTCACCCTGGGACTCTCAGGATATTTGTGGAAGACACATGTACTTTGTAAATATCTTTTACGATGAGGGGGATGATACTGTAAGGCAGATGGCCCCGCTCGAGGCTCATCTTGCCGTCCGGTTTATTGTCTCAGCCGTGCATCTCATTAGGCACGTCCCTTTGATGCCTGTATCTCGTGTTTCCCGATACCTCCCCTTTTACACTCTTTTCAATCCCCCACTGTCTCCATCTTCCTCTGCACCTGTCTTTGTCCCTATTTCGATCTGTTTTACTGCCGATTGGAATTCACTAATGTTGGGAAGATGGGTTTTTACAGTTGGGAACCGCCAAATGTTTCCGCACTTATGTTCCGGACCTTATGTGTACCAAAGTGACCAAAGCGACCCCTCTGGGGGATAATTATGGGAACCAGGTTGTAAACTTTTGTGTACCATGTTGTCCTATGAGTTAATTTTGTATAAAAGGAGCGATCCACAGAACCAATTTGAAGCAGTCTCCCCAAGTTGCACGTGTTGTACTTGTCGTGACTTCTGTGTTCCCTGCAGTAATAAACCTTGAATCTCTGACGCCGAAGGAAGTGTCCCGTGTCTCTGTAGTTTGTGCGCCGAAACAGGTATCCCATGAAGGTTATAGGTGTTGTTCCCTGGCACCGCTGGTACTGTTAAAAGTCCAGTCCTTCAGTTGGCGCCCAACGTGGGGCGACTTCAGTGGTACCGGTCCGGTCCAAAGCCTGATGATCGTGAGGAACTTCGTGTGAAATCTCCGAGGGAAGGTGCACCCCGCTTCATCGATCCTGTTATCGAAATAAGTGGCCCGAAGTTTTTCCCTGCGAAGATTCCCGCCTCCTGACGGCTGCGACGGACCGATGCCCTGACTGTCGACCTGTCTTCGACGCCCGGCGTAGACCTTATGTACAAGCGAGACGATAGACGGGCCTTCCTGGTGACGCCATTGAAGTCCTGAGTTAAGTATTTGTGGGTCGCTCCCAGTCCTTAGTGGTTGTTCTAGCTTTTTGAAAGCTTTGTGGTTAGCCTTTAAGGCTTTGTGGTAATAGCTCTCCGAGCTTTGTAATAGCCTTAAGGCTTTGTTGTATTGCATGGTTCCATTGCATTTGTGGTTCTTAGTATTGGTTCTTAGTATTATTTGACAGTTGCAATTGCCAAAAACCGAGGGTTTTGACTTACACGAGGTTTTATTGCTTCGGTAATCCTTGAAGTTTGATACTAGGTTAGTGTGCACGATGCCTAGCCATAGTGATTTGTTTCGTATTTTCAAATGTTGCGCAATGGATTCCCGGTTGGAGGACTCGTGTCCGATACCTCCAGTTGGAACTCCGATACATGATCTATATAGTCGACATGGGGTGGGTCCTATAATCTATAATGATTACTGGATCCACTATACAAAGAAAGACGGTGACCTTAGATGGCCACCACACGGAACTTTTGAACTTTCGATTTTAGATAATCTTGAGGCTAAATTATTTTTAAAGAAAGCTAGGCCAGCTATGTTTGATTCCTTTCGGATATGGCGTAAAGAGGCCAAACAGAAAGAAATCAAACAACTTAAAAAGGATAAAAAGCAAGAATTTGTTCCGATAATGCAAGCTATAAAAGAATGTAGACAAGACAAAGAAGAAAAAGATATGGAAATCGCTACTAGATTGCATCACATGAAAATAGATAAATGTTACCCAGTTTTACCGAATAAATCAGAAAAGAAAGAAGAAGATTTGAAGGAGGATTCCTTGCTATCATACTTGATGAAATCACCACCTCCTTATGTACAGGGTGCTACTGCTCCTGTAGCTCCTCCTATAGCTCCTCCTGTTGTTCCTCTTGTTGCTCCAGCGGCTGCGGGCCAGCCCGCTGTTAACCCTACGTTTGTTCCACCACCTGTCCTCGTTCCTACTGCTCCTGTACCTGTACCTTTGCAGACTGTTGTTTCTGCTACTCCGACTATCTTGTCCGTTCCTACTATGCCTTCCTTCACCTCTAGTGTTGTTGCTCCTGTTTTTCTTTCTCCTTCTGTTCGTAAGCGTGTTCCTAACTCTGTTGCTACCCTTTATTCACCTCTTTCTGGTCCGTTATTTTCGTCCGATTTATCTGAAACTCCTCAGAGACGGAGTCAGATCCCTAGTGGTAGGGAGAAAGAGACGTTAGTAACAATGGCACATAGGTGGATAAGACATCCTGCTAATTACACTCCGCGTGTAGTCTTTGATACGTTTTCTCAGTTTAATGAGCCTACGCAGAGATTCGTATTTGAGGAGATGTGTAACTTTTTGAGAGAAGAATGGTACAATAATGATGTAGATGATGTACCATCCGACATAATTGAACTCCAGAGTCACTTTTCGAACGGTATGATTATAGGAGACGATGTACGACGTGCCGTGGAACGCTTATTAGCATTCAGACCCACAGCACATTCTCGGGTGTCATTAGATGATACCACTGAGAACTGGAAAGCGGTTCCTGGTCAGTATCCCATGAGAGAAGTCCCGCCACTGTGGGTGCCTGGAGATCCGCAAGCTAACCCTGCGGTTTTACCACATTTTCGAAGGGTGTGGATACATCTTCCATGGAAACGATCGGAAGTTTTGCAAGTGAAGCAATCCTTACCCGATCCGCGTAAAAATCCGGCTGGTTATTATAAGGAGTTATCACAACTGATAGAAGCTTCTATTATGAATATTGCCGACATCGACATGTTGTTTGGCAATGTTGTACCGCAACCAGTTTGGGCTAAAATTCGTCAAGCCAATCACGCAGCTGAATTAGGGGGTGATTGGGCTGCACTGCTAGCAGCTGATGCATTACAAGTCGGTGGGGCTAAACCTGAACAGTTGATCTTGGATTTGCCTCAGAGAATCATTACGCTCATGAAAACTCTCATGCCAGCGATGAAGGTGAACTGGGATAAGTTATCAGCTTGTAAACAAAAGAAAGACGAGAGTGTCTCAGATTTCTTTACAAGGTTTGAGGAAGCGTTTGTCGACCACAGCGGCCAGGACATGGGCGCTGAGGGAGGTCAGCGGTTATTCGTTGACAAATTTGTGTCAAATTTGCTGCCTGAGCTATGCAACAAATTAAAGAATTCAGAAAGTGCGTGGGCAGTTTCAACCCCTGCGCAAATATTAGCAACGGCTCAGTATTATGAGAATAGGGAAAAGGAAGAAAGTGATCGTGTAGAAAAGAAAACGAAAGAACTCAAAACGAAGGTTTTGTTGCAGCAAGCATACCCTCCACGATCAAATCAAAATGATGCACAACAGCAGTATCGACCACGAGCACAGCTCGATAGAACACAGCCGCGCTCTGACAACTTTGATTACAGATCTTCACTTGGGTATAATCAGTGCGCATATTGTAGGAAAGAGGGACACCTAAAATATGATTGTCTTGCTTTACGGGACCGTCTGAATGGTGTGTCGACACGAGGAAATCGTGGCGGTGGTCCCCAACCGGCACCACGTGGTAGAGGTCGTGGTTCATCCCACAATCAGATTGATCGTCATCAAAATCAATCGGATGCAAATAATTATTTTGACCAGCGAAATGCGGGGTCAGTTCGATCTGCACAGTATAATGTTGATGACTATTATATAGACCACGAGACTGTTGTAAATGACCACTACTAGGACAGCCAACGACAAAGAGAGGGAGTAGTGTCAGTTCCGGTCGATCAGAGTGGGCCTTACGTTGCAGTGACTACATCGGGTGTAGTTGAGCCTTTTCTGTTAGACACTGGTGCGACGAAAAGTTCCATCATGCATTCAAGACTCCCTGGCGCACCTTTGTCTGGCTTAACGAACGTTTCCGTCGGATTCTCTGGCGCCCCTGTTAGTAACCCAGTCTCTAACCCTTTGCCTCTTATGATTGGACCTCGTGAGCTAACGGCTCCACTGATTCTATCTACAGGTTGTGGTGAAAATCTTTTGGGCCTGGATTTGTTGAAACGATTATATGCAACATTGTATTGTTCCCCCGAAGGAGTGGAGCTTACATTGGGAAGGAGAGTGATCTCTCCCATGTATTTATCGGTTGATAAATTCCCACCGGAATTGAATTCCCTCCCTGCGTCCTTATGGGCCACAGGTCCCAATGATGTGGGCCTGTTAGACATTCCACCCTATGTGATTCAATTGAAACCAAATGCGCGATTACCGCGTTTACCTCAATATCGTATTTCTCTTGAAGGCGAACGAGCACTGTTAGCAATCGTTCATGATCTCATTGGAAAAGGTGTTGTTGAAGAAACTCGTGGAAACGTGTGTAATAGCCCTGTATTGCCAATTCTGAAACGAACTGACCCAACTAAACCTCCTGTGTATCGTTTTGTTATAGATTTGAGAGAGGTAAACAAAATAGTGGTTCCGCAATTTCCTGTGGTCCCTGACATTACAGCTTTATTAACAATGATTCCGGCATCTGCCTCCTGGTTCACAGTGATCGATCTAAAGAATGCTTTCTTTAGCATCCCGATTGCAGAGGAAAGCAGAGACCTGTTTGGATTCTCATTAGGAGGTCGCAGTTTTAGGCTAAGACGCGCTCCACAGGGCTACTGTGAGAGTCCATCAATCTACAGCCAAGCACTTAAAGGTCAGCTTGATGCCTTTGTATTGCCTAAAGGTGCAGCTTTGATTCAATACGTTGACGATCTTTTAGTGGCAGCTGATACAGAAGCTATTTGCAAGACGGCTACAGTATCATTATTGCACTATCTACATGACTTGCACCACAAGGTATCACCTTCAAAGCTACAGTATTGTTGCCAAGAAGTTACCTATTTAGGTCACTTATTGTCAAGAGAAGGGAGAAGGTTGACCCCAGAGAGAATTGCAGCGATTTCCCGAATGACTGTGCCAAAAACCCAGAGAGATGTTCGTGCCTTTTTAGGTATTACGTCCTACTGCAGACAATGGATTCCAAATTTTTCATTGTTGGCGAAACCATTGATAGCCCTTACGTGCAAGGATGTTTCATCCCCAGTACCTTGGTCTGAAGAATGTCAGAAAAGTTTTTCTGAATTGCGTGATGCGCTGTGTTCGGCTCCTGTGTTGGGTACCCCTGACTACAGTAAGCCGTTTACACTATACGTTCACGAGAGGGATGGTTGCGCGTTGAGTGTTTTGACACAATCTTTTGGTGGTAAGCAACGCCCATGTGCCTACTTTTCTTCGACTTTAGACCCAGTAGCAAGGGCTTTGCCAAGTTGCTTAAGAGCAACAGCGGCAGCTGCGGCGTCCATTCGACAGTCTGCAGGTCTAGTCATGGATAATATACTCACGGTAATGGTTTCGCATGCAGTCGACACTCTATTGAACCGAACGAAAACTCAACATCTGACAAGTGCAAGATTGTCCGGATATGAGTTGACGTTGCTGGCCAGTCATATACGGATAAAACGATGTAATGTGTTGAATCCAGCAACATTGCTGCCGATCGACACAGAATCAAGTGATGAAGCAGTACATGACTGCTATCTCAAAACTGAAGAGGAAACTAAGGGTCGCATTGACCTAAAAGAAGCTCCATTGACAGATCCCGATGGTACTTTGTATGTGGATGGTTCTTGTTTCAAGTTGCCGAACGGTGATGTGACGACTGCGTATGCTGTAGTTACATTGAGAACGATTGTGGAAAGTGCAAGATTAAATCAAAATTCGGCTCAGGCTGCTGAGCTAATTGCTTTGACGAGAGCGTGTGTATTGTCTAAAGATAAACGGGTGAATGTGTTTACAGATAGCCAGTATGCATTTGGTGTGGCACATAGTTTTGGACGACTGTGGAGAGAGAGAGGATTCCTTACGTCACATGGTACGAAGATTCAGCATGGCCAGCTTGTAAATGATCTTTTGGATGCACTTACGTTGCCTAAGCAAGTGGCGATTGTTAAATGTAGTGCGCATCGTAAAGTGATGGATGATGTTGGTCGTGGTAATGCGTTTGCGGATGAGACTGCTAAGGAGACTGCCCGGAACATTAGCACTCGAATGTGTGTGACGAGTTCGGTTAGGTGGCCTGCAGAATCAAGTATGTGTGAAAACACTATCGAGAGTGTGAAAGCAATTCAGAATGAGGCCACCGAAACTGAAAAGACGAAGTGGAAAGAAAGTACGGGAAAGTTGGATGCGAATGGTTGTTGGACTGACTTATCGGAACAGAAAAGATGGATGTTGCCTGATGCGTATGTGCTGGCTATTGTGACTATGGCACACGGGTTAGCACATATTAGCGCGAAAGGTATCTGTAAATTGCTGTTTCCTGTGTGGAAGAATGATGGTATTACGAAATGTGCTGAACGCTTGGTTAAGAATTGTATGGTGTGTTTGATGCACAATCCTGGTAAGGGCACTCCCACTCCACCTGGTCATTTTGCCCCTCCTGCGTACCCTTTCGAAGTTATCCAGTTGGACTTTATCCACATGGAGAGATGTAATAATTTGAAGTATGTGCTGGTTGTGGTGTGTGCATTTTCTAGGTGGATTGAGGCCTACCCCCTTAAGGATAATATGGCTTTATCCACGGCAAAAAGTTTACTCAAAGAATATTTTTCCCGTTACGGAATGCCTAGAATTGTGTGGTCAGACAACGGAAGTGAGTTTGTTGGGAGCGTGATGAAGAGCGTGTGTCGCGGGTTGGGGATTGTTCAAAAATTTCATAGTGCCAACCATCCTCAGTCAGCTGGTTTGGTTGAAGGGTACAATGGCACCCTTAAACTTAAGCTAGCAAAGATTCAGGCTACGACAGGTCTTTCGTGGCCTGACGCTTTACCCTTAGCATTACTGTCAACAAGGGCAACTGTACACTCCCGAATAGGGCTCAGTCCCTATGAAATAGTGTTCGGTCGTCCTGCCAATGTTTGGGGGGTCCCTAGACCGGGTGCCTTTTGTGAACTTGAGTATCCAATGTTAATCGATTATCTTCATGACTTGACTGCTAAACTGAGGTTAATTCACCAACAGGTTCACGAAGCATTGCCGACACAGACGGAGGGTCCAGGCCACCAGCTCCAGCCCGGAGATTGGGTGGTAACGCGCAATTTTTCGCGCAAGAACAATTTGGATCCCAGGTTCACCGGACCCTATCAGGTGCTCCTTGCCACGAGAACTGCAGTTCGTCTTGAGGGGCGGAAAAATTGGGTGCATGCCACCCATACCAAGAAAGTCCCCATTCCGTTGCCAGCAGACTCGTGGGTAAGGAAAGGCATTGCATCAACTGAAACCGAAGGATTGCCGGCGTTGGTACCTTTCAGCGACGCACAACCTGTCGGAGAATCCTCAGTGCAGCAAAAAGGCATTATTGAACACTTGTCATCAGAAAACTCAAGACCAGAACATTCAGCTGATCAACAGGGCGTTGTCCCTTCAACGGATCTTTTGTTTAACGAACAGACACGTCCTGGGAAAACCCGATATTTTTTAAGATCCAGCACTAAAGACTAATAAAACCCCGTTCTGTCCCTTGACAAGTGCATTATCCCGTTTTCCATGATCAGTTTGAACACTCATACTATTGTAATTATTTTGTATATATTCATTGAGCTTCGTTCCTTACACTTTTTTGTTTCCACAGCTGAGAGACATTTGTTTTTGATATATATATATATATTTGTGAAATAAAGGCCGTAGGGCCGCGCGTGTACTTCCTCCTGGTTAGTAGGTCTTGACGCTAGGTTAAAGACCGTCGATTCCTGGGAACTCCTAGGAATTGACTATTGCTACACAGAACGAAGTGCGTCAAGAAACGTTGCGGACGGTCATAGGGAATGGCATTTTTGAAGCTGATGGACTTGGAAAAAGCTCAAGCACAAAGATTCAAGCTGCAGCAACTCAGTCGTACCAAATGTTTTGTGTTCCAAATATTTGTACTGTTTGTGACTGTTTCAGCGTTATTGGCGGGTGGGGTGTATTACACAATGTCTTACTTCTTGCCTTCTACTATACCTACTCCTACCCCTGACCTTAAACTCATCTCCACTGACTCTCCTCATTCTTTTCACATCTTACCTGAACACGAGCAGACTAGACGTGCAGAATTCCGCAACAATTCCTTTATTCAACTCCTTCATCAGCATCAGTTAGTGGTTAACACTACTAATTGTTGGGTGTGTGGGTTGATGCCACATACTACGGATAAGGGAATTCCATATCTGGTGTTACCGTATAGCTCCCAAGGGTCTGCTCGAGCATTTCAAACAATGTTTCGAAGCGCACTGGGTTTCCACCCCATTCGAGAACCACGTTCCCCTTACTCTGGTCCTACCTCGTACCAAAAATCTTTGTCTATAGCAATAGAGGATTTAGATAGCGATATCTATGATCCCTCGCTTATCCCTGAAGAAGAGGTACTAGCCTATAGGGTCCTAAGTAGAGGCGAATATAGTGTGTTCACTGGTGAAAAACAGCTTAAAAGCTCGCCTCCGATATGGGTCGTACCCCACATTGGTAATTTTTGTTTAATAGGTCGCGGCCGTAGATCGAAAGCCCGACTTGGAGAGAGTGCTTGCACTGAAAATTATATATTGCCAATGGTCTCGTCCCCTGTGTTTTTGGCTGCCAAGGGTACATACTTTATTTGTCATGATCGTGCATATGCATGGTTGCCCTCTGACTTCATGGGCTCATGTTTTATCGCAAACTTGTTGCCTCCGACGTTTACTGTAGATGCAGATTATCACAAAACTAGAGTTGTGAGAGGCGTAATTAGCGAAGAGGATACTGCCGGTCAAGAGGCAGGAGACTTTTTCAAGGGTTTCCTCCCATTTTGGGGACCTATGGTTAATAGTAGGAACCTAAGACAGTTGACTCGAGTGGTAGAATCGACAGCTAATATTACTGCCAGTGCCCTTGGTAATATCACCACAGAACTTCAGGCGGATAGACTTATGACGTTACAAAACCGTATGGTTTTAGATGTGATCTTAGCAGATCGAGGTGGGGTATGTAAGGTGATCCATTCGAGCTGCTGTATTTTCATTCCTGATAACGCCCCGACTGTCTATCAAGCCATCTCGAAGTTGCATAAGATTTCCGAATCCATACACGTGGATGTAGGGGATTGGACGCTACTTGGATGGTTTTGGGGCCTGATGTCGACTTGGGGTTGGAAAATTCTGACGATCATTGGAGTCGTTGTAGTGTTCCTGTTCACGTGTTGCCTTTGCGTGCAGTGCGGTCCTGCCTTATGTGGCCTCTGTGCTACAACGTGTATGAGACAGCCACCTGTTACCAAAGGGTCTCGGTTGGACAGAGCTATGCTACAACAACATCTCGAGGGTCTGATGAATATCGAATATGATTCCGACTAGTGCTTGCCTACATGAGGGCAAAAGGAGCGTCTGAGGTTCCGTGACAATTTTAAGTGATGTTTTCGACTCGCACGAATATGGTCGAGTCTGGTATCTAAGAACCGCAAATGACGAGTTTAGTAAGTGTGCGCAGTTTCGTTGTGCTAACTTAAACCGTTCATTTGATATGTGAGTTTTTCATCTGTACCCACGGGTTCCATCTTAGATACGGCATCCATTTTGTCTCTTGCCCTCAAGTAGCCAGCGAACGGACACTGTCCGCTTCGTCACCCTGGGACTCTCAGGATATTTGTGGAAGACACATGTACTTTGTAAATATCTTTTACGATGAGGGGGATGATACTGTAAGGCAGATGGCCCCGCTCGAGGCTCATCTTGCCGTCCGGTTTATTGTCTCAGCCGTGCATCTCATTAGGCACGTCCCTTTGATGCCTGTATCTCGTGTTTCCCGATACCTCCCCTTTTACACTCTTTTCAATCCCCCACTGTCTCCATCTTCCTCTGCACCTGTCTTTGTCCCTATTTCGATCTGTTTTACTGCCGATTGGAATTCACTAATGTTGGGAAGATGGGTTTTTACAGTTGGGAACCGCCAAATGTTTCCGCACTTATGTTCCGGACCTTATGTGTACCAAAGTGACCAAAGCGACCCCTCTGGGGGATAATTATGGGAACCAGGTTGTAAACTTTTGTGTACCATGTTGTCCTATGAGTTAATTTTGTATAAAAGGAGCGATCCACAGAACCAATTTGAAGCAGTCTCCCCAAGTTGCACGTGTTGTACTTGTCGTGACTTCTGTGTTCCCTGCAGTAATAAACCTTGAATCTCTGACGCCGAAGGAAGTGTCCCGTGTCTCTGTAGTTTGTGCGCCGAAACAGGTATCCCATGAAGGTTATAGGTGTTGTTCCCTGGCACCGCTGGTACTGTTAAAAGTCCAGTCCTTCAACCCCCTCCCATTTCTCAGAAGTGAGTTCCGTTTCGATCTAAAAGAAACGTTTTTCGTGGATGTTGCATGAAACATAAACATTTTTCCCTGCAAAAAGTCTGTAATAGACTGCCACACATCACCCACATTAATAACAAATTAAAGGGAAACTGTATTTAAAACATTCTGTTTACTAATTATTCAAGGTCATCAGGGCACGACTCTCTGCAGAACGGAGCTAGCTCTATCAGGGCCCCCTGAAAGGATGGGGCCCTGGGCCAGAGCCCACTTAACCCATGCCTTAAAAGGTCTCTGTCGGAAAAGGGGGAGATTAACATAGGCAGCAGCAGTGGATGGGAGTAAGGAGTGGGGGACTTCTTTAAAGTGACTATGATAACAGGTCTGTTTGTGGGTTCCACAGGGAAGACGTGTTTAACATTATGCATGGGATTATCATGCGATATTCCACGTGCACATTGTTTACATTTAATTTCATTTGGCAACTAGAACTTCATGGAAAGCCAAGTCATGCTCCTTTTTAGGTCTCGCCCTGGAATTAGCATCCAAAGGATGCTTCCAGGGTTGGAGACGTGTAGTTAGCTGTCTCGAGGGAAGGACGGACGAGAAGGTGCACGAGCGCAGTCCAGGCTGGATTGGTGTGCGCGAACGCGCACGTTCCGTCCTGCGCCGCCCTCCCATACTCCCAGCCTACCGCGCATGCATGCATGCACACAGACAGACACAGACACACACACACACACGCGCGCTCGCACTCGCACTTACACAGACACGCAGGCACCCAGACAGGCAACCCCCTCCCCCTCCTCCCCCACAGTCACACACGCATACACACAGACTCCAAGACACACGCACCCTCACACACATACACAGGCCGCCGCGCGCGCGCCCACACATGCCCCCCTCCCGCCCTCTACTCTAGAATAGGTGGTGACAGGCCATTATTTTTTCTTTCTCTGTGCTTTGACATATTTACCTGCTGCTGCCCGCATAGTCATGGTAAAGTCTTTTGCTGTTTTATCAAAAAGTGAAAATGTTTGCTCATTAGCAGAGAGATGCAGGCATTTGAATTTGAAAGGCTATCTCTGCCCTGTCACCCACTAGGCTGTTTATTATATGTCAATATGCAACATATTTTATATGTCCCTTTTTATAAAAACAAAACGTAACTACTGCAAAAAAAAAATAGCCAATGCCATTTACAATACTAAAAGCTCAAACTTTGCCTAATGCGAGACCTATTGCATTGCAAATGCTTGTTTCTCTTGTGTTGTTTCACTCATTATTTCCGCTTGTACAGAATCCCCGTTTTCAATGCACATGTCTTTTTGGATATATTGTTTTGTTTAACAAATGTATTGTTCTCATGTGGGATGTATATGATGTAGACACTTGATTTATTTTTGGTCTAGTACTAATTGTCATTTTTCATGTGTCAAGTTTGAAATTCACTTGTGTAGATAGTCTTGTAGAAATGTTTTGTAAATATGTGGATATAGATACATGTCTTTTTCTTGCTTAAAATTTTTTCTTTTGAATAATCATCAAATAAATATGAAATAATTGGTATAAATAAAAATACCTTGTCGATCCTGACAGACAGCGTCTTCGACACTCCTTAAGTGTGGCTATAAATATAGGTGGCTAGGCACTTTCAGGTGTTTCCGCATTTACAATGTGGCGCACCATGGGGCAAAAATGGCACAGATGCCTGACACATCTGTGCCGTAAAGGCGGCGCATTGCTGGAGTCGCGTCGGAAGCGCGATGCAGCTACAGCAATGCTCTGGGGGGCCCTATCTTTATAATGCTGCGTCAATCCTTACACCTGCTTCAAGCAGGCGCAGGGTTTTGATGCAGCATGGGCTCTAAAGTGACTGAGTGAAATCTTGTAGATTTCACTCAGCCACTTTTGGAAGGCGTTCCTGCGCCGGACACCCCCCCCTGTGCAGGAAAGCCTACTTCTGGCGCAGGGCTTTACAATGTGACGCATCTCCCAGATGCGTCAAGTTGTAAATACCCCAGAGCATGGCACATCTTTTTGTGCCACCGCTGCGTCACAAAAGTGACGCAACTGCGGCGTAAAAGAGGCGCAAGGGGCTTGTAAATCGTTTTCCAAGTGTCTAATCTGATGGTATCGGTAGCGTTCAGTTTGAGGGAGTCCCTGTTGTAAGCGGAAGCCCTCGAAGGTAAAGGGGCCGGCCTTGTCCAAGGAATGACCAATAGATCAACGGTTCCTGGACCCACTGGTTAAAAGCCCCAGCACCAAGGCCTGGGTTGAATTCTAGATTGCCCACTATAGGTGTCAATCGCGAGGGGAATGTGGTTAAAGCTCTTTTCTCAGCCATTTTATCCCATGCCGTAAGGTCTTGTGTGACATGCGACAGCTAGAGGCTTTTAGGGGGAGCCAATTCGGGAAGAAAAGGTATCTTCCATAATGATTGCCCCGCTACCGCCCAATCCATAAAAAGCCAATATTTTTCGGTTTCAGGGCGGGACCACTCTACAAATGTCTTTAGCTGTACCGCCCAGAAGTACTCCCGCAAATTCGGCATTGAATACCTTCCTCCCTCGGGGATATGTTTTTTTGGTTTTTTTTTACATTATTTTTTCTTCCGACCAGCAGTTACACAATAAACAGCATCATACAATTTCAGATCTGGTGGTACATTTGACACTCATTGGTTACAATAGAAGGTACACACTTAGTCATTCGCTTTTTTCGCTTATCAATTTCCATGGACAGTAAAATATGTCTATTCAAGAGCGAACCTCCTTCCGTGACGTCCCCACTCTCATCCCACTCCGTCCAACCCGGTACAGGCTCTCCGTCTGAGCTCTGTAGCATCATTGTCATTGATAATTGTCAACTCAAGTCTCTGGTTCTATATTGTCCTGCAAGTAGTGCACGAGCGGTTCCCAGAAGTCTCTAGGTCTTGAAGCTTGTGGGATATCTTCCGCATAAGTCTCTAATGTTTCTTTGCAATAGGTCATGTACTTGATCCAGTCTTTTAGTCTGGGCAGTCTTTTGCTCCCCCATCTGATCGCTACGCGCCTCTTTGCTGGTAATAGAGCTACCGCTAAGAATTTCCTGCATCTAGCGTGTTGGAGTTTTTTAGCTCCCAATGGTGTGATTGGGATTGTTTCCGATAGCATATCAGTTAGTGCAGTAGTGACATCACCCCAGTACGTCTGCAGTCCTGGGCATGACCATGATATGTGTAAGAAGTCTGCACTTTGCGCTTTGCACTAAGGCAGGCGTCCGTATCTCTAAGGCCCAGTCTGTGTAGCTTAGCTGGTGTATAATATAGTTGATGAATGAACTTGAAATGTATAATGCGTAAGTTGCAATTGGACGTAAGTAATGTGAGTTGTGTACAGCTGTATTGCCAATCTTGTTCTGTGATTGAGATATCCATTGATCTTTCCCATCTGCTTCGCGCTGCTTTGGGCTTTTCCTCCTGTTCATCCTGAGCAGCAGGTATAGTCGTGTTACCATTTTTTTCCGGGTGGGAGCCGTTAATAATATTTGTAGTGTAGTCAATTGTTCGGGCTCAGTCGGAAAGGTGTTGTAAAGTGACTTCACAGCTGCGCGCAATCTTAAATATGCAACATTTTTCATTGGGAGCTGGTGTGCAATTAGGGAGGGATCCGTCCATTTAATAAATGTGTTATGAGGAAACAGTTGAACCATGGTGTGTAGTCCCATCTCCGCAAGCAACGCCTGCATTTTTAGTTCTTGAGTTGCAGTAAAGTTGGGGTGTTTGGCAGTGCACACGCATATATCGGTAATTTATGTGCCCTGTGTGCCAGCGCGTGCCACGCTCTCGAAGTGCACCTAGCCATGTGTATCATGTCTCCTGGCGAAGAACGAATTGGATCGACCAGGAGCACTGTCAGAGGCATGGGAGAAATGCTGTCTTTTTCCACTGCAATGTGCGGCATGTATGCGTGTGGTTTCGTCCAATAGTGTGCATGTTGTGCCTGTGCACAAATATAGTACAATTGAAAGTCTGGTGCTTCAAAGCCACCCTGATGGTATGGTTGTGTAAGTACTTTCCAACTTGCCCTAGCCTGTTTGCCAGCCCATGTTACTCTTTGAAGGGCAGAGTGCAATCTGTCAAAGAAGGTCTGGTTCAACCAGATTGGTATGTTCCAGAACAGATATAGGAACCTAGGCAAAATGATCATTTTCTGAAGAGCTATTCTGTCGTCCATTGAAAAGGGCATCTTTATCCACCTGTCTATTTGGTCCTCTAGTCTTGCCATTGCCTCTCCATAGTTTTCCCTAATAACTATCTCTGGGTCTCTGTGTATCCAGATCCCTAGGTACTCAACCGGATCTGTGTGCAAATTCAGAGGGAATTCTAACTCGGGCTCCGACGTGCTCTCGGTAAGGGGTATCACAACAGATTTGTCCCAGTTTATGCGGAAGCCAGCATCATTTTCATATTTAACATATTCTCTGATGAGTGGGTTTAAGTTTTTATCCGGATGTGTGGTATATAAGACCATGTCATCTGCATATAATGCTCTTCCGATCAGTCTGCGCTCAAATTGCAGAGCCGTTGCTGAATCTTTCTGGTGAATTTTGCAGGCCAGTGGCTCAAGTATTAGAGCAAAATAAAGCATAGGTGATAGTGGGCACCCTTGACTAGTACCACGTGTAATTACTATTGGTTCAGATGTGGAGCCATTTATCTTCACACGTGCCTTGGGTGTCGTGTAGAGTAGGGAGATCCATTTTAAAAAGGGTTCAGGGAATTCCATTTAGGTAGAGTGGCAAACAAAGTCCCTCTCCACGGAGTCAAATGCTTTAGCGGCATCTAATAGAGCTGCGGCTGATGGCACCTCCGGGTCTAATTGGTCGTAGAGCGAGAATATTATTCGAAGGTTGTGAGTAGTAGAACATGTTGGCATGAAGCCAGCTTGGTCCGGTAATATTAGATTACAGAAAAGTGGTTGAATTCTATTCGCAATTATTTTAGCTAAGATTTGTGCGTCAATATTTATTAGGGATAGGGGTCTATAGGAGTCGCACACCTTGGGATCTTTTCCCGGTTTCGGAATTGCTTTCAGGAGAGCCTCGCTTAGCGTGGCTGGTAACACACCTTCTTCATATGCTTCCTCAAGCATTTCTGTTGAGTGTGGGACTAATATGTCCCTGTATTCTTTGTAGAACTCTCCCGGGAATCCATCAAGTCCAGGAGCTTTGTTATTGGGGAGAGAGTTGAATGCGTCTAATATTTCATCTTTAGAAATAGGGAGGCAAAGGTATTTCCTATGAGTGTCAGATAGCCATGCAACGCTATGTCGTTTAAATATTCCTGAGTATCTAAAGTGGAAGCCGTTATCCGGGTCGTGTACAATTGAGCGTAGTATTCAGAGAAGCATTCTAGTATGGCCGGTGTGTCATATACTGGAACGCCCTGCGCGTATTGGATCTGCGTGATATATGTCGTGGTATGAGTGGGTTTGATTTTATATGACAGTGCTATGCCGGGCCTGCCCCCCTCTCCATAGTTCCTAGCTATGTGTTTGCATGAAATGTATTTAACCTCATCGTCTGCAAATTTTTTATATTTATCAACGTGTTTCCTAATTTCAGCCAGTATCCTATCTCTTTGAGTTTCTTCAAATTTGCGCTCTAATTCGACAATATCTGTCTCAATTTTCTCTAACTGCCGTTATATATCTTTCAGTATGCCTGCGTGTACACTTATACAGTGTCCTTGTATGGTGACTTTGAAAGCCTCCCATAGGGTCTTTGTACTCTGGACAGAGCCGGTGTTTTGCTCGAAGAAGGGTAGTGTTATAGTCCTGTTGAGCGCCGCTGTTCAGAACTGTAGATGGAGCAGATACAGCGGGGACTACGTCTCCCAGACTCCTTAGCAAGAAGCAGGAAGTGATTTAGGTGACTCCCATCCTGCAGAGGGCGTCGGATATTCTTTGAACTTGCAGCCTTTGGGGTAGACTGCTGCTTGATGGTCCCTGTCTCCTGGCCGACCCGAATAACGCTTCCTGGATTCTACAGTCAGACGGCTGTCTGATTGTTCTTGCTCCGATTTTGCCCTCCGTTGGAGAGCCGGTCTGGCTCATGCGGAGGACGAACGCTATAGTGAAGTAAAGCAGATTACTAAACCGCTTGTGCCCTCCGTTGTATTAACTAACTTGGCGCATTGCGGAGGACTATTGTTTTTTCGTTTTCCTCTTCAAGTGGGTTTTTGCAACATTTGCCCTCCGTTGGGGAGCCGCTTACTACGGCTCATGCGGAGGACGAAAACGCTCCAGGCACCCACCGTCATTACCAGGCTTGGTGATCACGCTATTCTCAACTCGGGAGCTTGGAGTCTTGCCACCCCGGCTGGGGTTTAATTCCTGGTTATTTCCGTATACTGGATTGTGTTTTCAAGTGGGTGAATACCGAGGTTATTCAGTTCTTCGTGGCGTTGCACAAAGGATCCACAAGGTACTGTGTCTTTGTGTTCTTAGAGGGTGATTTGAACCCCGCAGGATTATTTTGTGTTTTGACATTGCCTCTGGCTACGCTATCCATTCAAGAAGCACCTTTAGAAGTGCGGTACTTATAAGGGGGTACGTGCACGATCAGTGTATGTGTTGGCTCATTCAATCACTGTTGCATGAGTGTTTGTAAGAAGGTGTGCTTTTGTTTTCTCAGGTGCGGCTAGCGTGGTCCTTGTACTTCCCAACGTGGATAAGGGTGAAGAGAGTTATCTTCCAGTGAGGCCATACGTTGTTTATCAGTTACAGGTATATACTGGGTCAGCGTCATTAGCAATTTGAGTTCTTGTCTATTGTGTGGGATTGGAGTATAACGGAAGAAGGGGATACTGACATTCCTTTCTTTTGTCATTTCAGATCTCCCTCCCTGCTGTTCCCTCCCCTTCCCCGCGGGCTTTATTGCCCTCGTCTGATCTATCCTGAACCTTTGGCTGTTGTAGCAGTCAAGGTTTGGATAGATCAGGAGGTGGCTTATCTTTTGCATCACGCTGATCCCGAGGACTTAGCTGGATAACAGAATATCCGACCCACGTACATACGTCCTCCTGTTCAGCGGATGTGAACGATGGCTACACTAGACGACGTTTTAGCTGCCCTTGTGGTTGTGCAGTCAGAACTGCTCTCATCTAGACAGGAGACCACGGAGCTCCGCAATCGGGTGGATGCACTACAGAGAAACCCGTTCAATACGGGGACGTCAGGTCCCCCTGCTTCTAGCCCGGTGGTAGTGGAAATGCCTATCCACGGTTCCTTTGGCTAATCCGGAACGCTTCAAGGGAGATGCAGGTTCAGTCCAAGTCTTCCTCTCGCAAGTGATGTTGCATTTTTCATGCAAACCTAGGTCCTTCCCCACGAATCAAGCCAAGGTGGCTTTTCTGATCTCATACCTGGCAGGTGATGCTGCCCAATGGGCAGTACCCCTGCTCCAAAGAGACGACCCCGTCATTCATGACTGGGAAGCGTTCAAGGAAGAGTTCCTTAAGGTCTTCGACCGGAGGGCGGATTCCTATGCTGCAGACAGAGAGTTGTTGCAGTTGCGTCAAGGGAATCAAGATGTGTTGACGTATCTGAACTCTTTCAGGCGACTTGTTACAGAGACTAAATGGCCTGATGCTAAACAAGCCTCTCTATTCCATCAAGGCTTACGAGAAGACATGAAAGACGTCATAGCACAGATCGACCCCCAACCCGCCACATGCGAGGATCTTATAAATCTAGTCCTACGACTAGACCATAGAATGAGGGATCGTAAAGGAGATCCTAAAGTACAGGGAAGAACAGTCCCTTTATCTGGGGCTTCGAAGCCGGTAAATAAAGACACGTCGCATGCGGCTGAACCCATGAATATTGGGGCTGTTCGGGCAGCTCTTTCTAATACCGAGAAGGAATTAAGGCGTAAACATGGGTTGTGTTTGTACTGCGGGAAGAAGGGGCATTTCGTGAGGGAATGTCCGGTGAAACCTAAGATGTCCAGATTTCGCAACACCAAGGGTATTTCCACAGCGGTCGAAAGACCGGCGGAAAACTAGAAGACTCTGAGGCGAACGAAGGGGTTCCTTGGAGTCATACATATATCCCTTCTCTGTATAAGAACCTAGTAGGAGCTCAGCACCTGTTTATTGAGGTTTTGTTGCTGGTACAGGCCAGTTGGATCCCTGTACATGCCATGATAGACTCGGGTGCTACGGGCATGTTTATGGATTCTTCTGAAGCTAGGAGAGCCGGAATTGGGTTGATTCCCCGAGGGACTCAAGATGTTGTGTATGCAGTGGACGGGAGACGGCTAGATTTAGGTCCTGTTGGGCATCATACGGGTGATATGGAAATGAGATATGGGGATCATAGTGAGAAGGTCCAGTTCAGTATCATCAACGCCCCTCAGTATGGTGTTATCCTGGGTATACCATGGTTAAAGAAGCATAATCCGGATATTGATTGGGCTGAGGGCACCATTACGCTGAATTCCAAGTATTGTAGAGACACCTGTTATGAGAGGACTGAAAGACCTTCGTCAGCATTAGCCTGTATGGACTATGTGGCTACGGCCGCAGAAAAAGAGGTCAGTTTGCCTGAGGTGTATCAGAAGTATGCAAGCGTCTTCGATGAAGTGCAAGCGGAGACTCTCCCTCCACATAGGCAATATGATTGCCAAATAGACCTGGTCCCTGGGGCGGTGGTTCCTTGTGGAAGGTTGTATGCATTGACTGAAACCGAAAATGCACATTTGAGAGAGTACTTGGATAAGTTGTTGAAGATTGGGTTCATTCGTCCATCCATGTCCCCTGCGGCTTCTCCTCTTTTCTTTATCCCGAAGGCTAATGGAGAGTTGAGAGCGTGCGTAGACTTTAGGGCCTTGAATGCTGTGACAGTAGAAACCGGTACCCCCTTCCTTTGATCAGTGTGCTCTTGGAACAGGTCAAGTCTGCTGTCATTTACACCAAGTTAGATTTAAAAGGTGCATATCATCTGGTGAGAATGAGGAAGGGGGATGAATGGAAGACCGCCTTTAAGACCAGGTATGGGCTCTTCGAGTATTCAGTTATGCCGTTTGGACTCTGCAATGCCCCTGCGGCATTCCAATACTTCTTGAATGACGTTTTGAGAGAGATACTGGACCGGTACGTCATAGTCTACATTGACGACATTCTCATCTATTCAGAGTCAGAGGAGGCACATGTACGCCATGTGCAAAGGGTATTAACCATTTTGAGAGACAACAGTTTGTATTGCAAATTGAGCAAGTGCGACTTTCATGTGTCCACAGTTGAATTCCTGGGAGTCATGCTCAGCCCCCATGGACAGGAAATGGCCGAGAGAAAGATCAAGGCGGTCAAGGAGTGGCCCGTCCCTAGGAATGTGAAAGATGTGCAATGCTTCATAGGCTTCGCCAATTTCTACAGGCGTTTTATTCATCAGTTCTCTCTAGTGGTTACCCCCATCACTCGCTTACTACGAAAGGCGCATCCTTTTGTGTGGGATCCTGCTGCCCTGGAGGCGTTTGAAAGATTGAAGGAGGCGTTTGTTTCTGCTCCAGTGCTCGCTCATCCTAATCCAGATAAGCCCTTCGTTGTGGAGGCGGATGCCTCAAGTGTTGCCTTGGGAGCAGTGCTGTCTCAGAGACATGACCAAACAGGCCAGCTGCATCATGTGGCCTACATGTCCAGGAAACTGAATGGGGCAGAGTGCAATTATTGCATCGCCGAAAAAGAACTGCTTGCGATAAAGGTGGCCTTCACGGAATGGCGGCACCTTCTGATGGGGGGCAAACATCTTGTCACTGTGTATACAGATCACCGCAACCTCCAGTTTATGACAGCTGCCAGGCATCTTACTCCCAGACAACTCCGGTGGATGCTCTTCTTTTCCGAGTTCCATTTTGCTATCAAGTATAGACCTGGGGCGGCCAACAGGAAAGCAGACGCTTTAACTCGCCAATCCTCTTCCCGTGATCAGGAGACGAGGGAGGTACGGGCCATCATCACGCCCGCGCAGAGTTTGTGTGCCATTCAGCCCGATGCCTTTCTGGAAGGGATACGGAAAGGGGTGAACACATTTTACTGGAGGTCCTGGCTGCGGAGCCACGTTGAGTGGAAAGTGATGGATGGCTTTCCAGTAAACAAAGGTCGGCTTTTGGTCCCTACCGTCCCCCTTCGGAAGCAGGTGTTCCAATGGTGTCCTTGTTCCCCCAGTGCGGGTCACATGGGGGTGGAGAAGACTGTGGAATACATCAATCGGAGGTGTTGGTGGCCGTCATTGAGGACTGATGTTGCAAACTGGGTGTCCAAGTGTGTGGTCTGTGCTACGGTCAAGGCTGATCACCGTCGCCCTGCAGGGCTCCTGCAGCCTTTGCCCACGCCTCAGGTTCCTTGGGAGCGTATTTCGATGGATTTTGTGGTGGGCCTTCCTAGAGACCAGGGGTGTACGGCTGTTATGGTGGTGATCGACTACCTGACGAAAATGGGTCATTTCATCGCTTTCCCTCAAGTCCCTACGGCGGGTCAAGTGGCTCACCTGCTAATGGTCCATGTGGTGTGTTTGCACGGGTTGCCGGCTGTCATCGTTTCAGATAGGGGCGCTCAGTTCACTGCCCAGTTTTGGAAATCGTGGTGTTCCTCTTTGCATATACAGACAGCGCTGTCCACCAGCTTCCATCCACGGACGGATGGACAGACGGAGCGTCTCAATCAGACGTTAAAGCAATTTCTGAGATGCTACGTGGATCAGGGGAAGGAGAACTGGGTGGACTATCTATGGCTGGCGGAAGTGGCATATAACAACGCCACTCACAGCGCCACGCAGGTATCTCCTTTTTACTGTACATATGGACGACAGCCTCGATTTCTTCCGTTTCTCAATCCTGTAGGTGAGGAGAGGGTGCCGGAGGCTGCTAAGAGGGTGGTTCATATCAAGGAGACCCTGGCGAGGGCTCAAGGCAATCTCGTTGCTTCCAAAGCAGCATATAAACGTACAGCGGATAAACACCGACGTCCTGGGCCTTTGTATCAAGTGGGTGATATGGTGTGGCTGTCTACTAGGAACATCAGATTCCGCAAACACAGTGTGTTCAACCCTCGCTACGTAGGTCCCTATCCTATTGAGCGTTGTGTCAATCCGGTGGCCATGAGGTTGAAGCTCCCGAGGCACCTGAAGATGCATCCTGTGTTCCACGTGTCCTTGTTGAAGCCGTCTGTTTCCTCTGTGCGTCGGCTCCCTCCGCCTTTGGCAGTCATGGGCGGTTTTGAGTACGAGGTGGAGGCCATAGTGGACTCGAGGTGGCATGGACGTGGTCTCCGTTACCTGGTCTCGTGGAAGGGCTACGGTCCGGAGGACAACACGTGGGAGCCGGCTTCTGGAGTTCATGCGCCTCGCCTGGTGGCTCAGTACCACAAGAAGTATCCGATGCGTCCTGGCCCTTTGCGGCGCTCATAGTGTGGAGGGGGATGTACTGTTATAGTCCTGTTGAGCGCCGCTGTTCAGAACTGTAGATGGAGCAGATACAGCGGAGACTACGTCTCCCAGACTCCTTAGCGAGAAGCAGGAAGTGATTTAGGTGACTCGCATCCTGCAGAGGGCGTCGGATATTCTTTGAACTTGCAGCCTTTGGGGTAGACTGCTGCTTGATGGTCCCTGTCTCCTGGCCGACCCGCATAACGCTTCCTGGATTCTACAGTCAGACGGCTGTCTGATTGTTCTTGCTCCGATTTTGCCCTCCGTTGGAGAGCCGGTCTGGCTCATTCAGAGGACGAACGCTATAGTGAAGTAAAGCAGATTACTAAACCGCTTGTGCCCTCCGTTGTATGAACTAACTTGGCGCATTGCGGAGGACTATTGTTTTTTCGTTTTCCTCTTCAAGTGGGTTTTTGCAACATTTGCCCTCCGTTGGGGAGCCGCTTACTACGGCTCATGCGGAGGACGAAAACGCTCCAGGTACCCACCGTCATTACCAGGCTTGGTGATCACGCTATTCTCAACTCGGGAGCTTGGAGTCTTGCCACCCCGGCTGGGGTTTAATTCCTGGTTATTTCTGTATACCGGATTGTGTTTTCAAGTGGGTGAATACCGAGGTTATTCAGTTCTTCGTGCCGTTGCACAAAGGATCCACAAGGTACTGTGTCTTTGTGTTCTTAGAGGGTGATTTGAACCCCGCAGGATTATTTTGTGTTTTGACATTGCCTCTGGCTACGCTATCCATTCAAGAAGCCCCTTTAGAAGTGCGGTACTTATAAGGGGGTACGTGCACGATCAGTGTATGTGTTGGTTCATTCAATCACTGTTGCATGAGTGTTTGTAAGAAGGTGTGCTTTTGTTTTCTCAGGTGTGGCTAGCGTGGTCCTTGTACTTCCCAACGTGGATAAGGGTGAAGAGAGTTATCTTCCAGTGAGGCCATACGTTGTTTATCAGTTACAGGTATATACTGGGTCAGCGTCATTAGCAATTTGAGTTCTTGTCTATTGTGTGGGATTGGAGTATAACGGAAGAAGGGGATACTCACATTCCTTTCTTTTGTTATATCAGATCTCCCTCCCTGCTGTTCCCTCCCCTTCCCCGCGGGCTTTATTGCCCTCGTCTGATCCTTCCTGAACCTTTGGCTGTTGTAGCAGTCAAGGTTTGGATAGATCAGGAGGTGGCTTATCTTTTGCATCACGCTGATCCCGAGGACTTAGCCGGATAACAGGTAGTATGTCCTGTCAGAGCTCTTCACGGAACACCTGATCTTGTAATGCTGTCTGCCTCAGCTTCCATGTAAATTGTCTTGGGGTGTGTGTCGGGATTTCTAATTGTATTCGGACCAGTGCATGATCAGACAATGTCTTAGGCAAGTGTACCACTTTAGTAGTCCATGTGCATACCTCCTGCTTTACTATCCAGTAGTCTATTCTGGACCACGTAAAGTGTGTTGACGAGAAACAGGTCCCTTCCCTCTTGTCCGGGTGTCTCTGTCTCCAAATGTCCACTAAGTCCCGATCCGCCATCCCATCCCGTAGAACCTTAGCCGAGTGTTTACCATATCTATCTAGACCCGTCGATCTGTCCAATGTGGGATCAAAGCATGTGTTGAAATCACCTCCCCAGAGTATATTTCCAGGTTGGAAGTCATTTAATTGCGTCCAGATTCTAGCATAAAAAGAGGGATCATCTGTATTTGTGCCATATACATTTACTATGGTCAACACCGTGCCCCCGTCGTTCACCTGTAGTATCTCATATCGTCCCTGATCGTCACGGATAGATTTAATTAGCGTAAATGGTATTGTGCGTTTCACCCATATCAGGACGCCTCTAGCGTAGTAAGAGTAGGACAACGACAGTCTAAAGGAGGCCCATTTCGCTCCTGTTTGTTTGTCTCTAGTGTCAGTAAGATGTGTTCCCTGCAGACAGGCCACGTCTATTTTGTGTCTGTCTAAGTATGCCAGTACTGTACGTATTTTCTGTGGGTTATGCAGGCCTCTCACATTCCATGAGAGGAGCGCTAGTGATCTACGCTGTTTTAGGGCGTCACCTATTTGTTATTAAACCGTCAGCTGTCCTATGTATGTGTCTATTTTGTCTGTTAGTGTCTGTTACGATTTTTCCTGCCGTCATGTTGCTGGTCGGAATTTCCTGCTTACCCCTTACCCCCCTCCCACTCCACTACCTCAAAACTAGTGGAGACATCCCATTTATCTATAACCAGCATATTCCTCTAAGAACAGAGAAGGTTGGCAGTGACAAGTGCCGGCCCAATACTGTCAAAGCATATTGCCCTCGCTATAAAATATACCCCATTAAGGCTGCAATATTGACATATGAGCTGCCAACGTATCTGACGTTGCATATTAAGAGGTGTCTTGCATTTGAGCTTCCAGTCGTCCTTCGATTTCTGGTTATGAGCTCTCTCCGCTGCATGTAGTAGCATCTCAACAGTGTTCAGTGTGTGTTTGGTAAGTCCAGATCATTCGACATCTGACATTGCGGACTGTTCCCCGTGGTCTCCTCTAGTCGCTTTCCTCCGCGTGCCCAGTTATCCTTTCTGCTGGAGAAGCCTCTATACCTCTGATGGTTCATTAAAGATCCGTGTTTTGCCTTCGATGGTGACTTTGAGTCTGGCTGGCTATACCATGGAGTATGGAATATTCAGCTCCCTCAGTTTTTGCTTTGCAGTAGCAAATTTCTTCCGCGCTTCCTGCACCGCAGAGGTAAAGACTGGGTATATGGAGATGTCCATACCTTCATGTGACAGTTTCCCCAGCTTTCTGGCTTTGCGAAGTGCCGCATCGCGGTCTCCGTAGTTCAGGATGTTGGCAATGATCAGTCGCTGTCTGGATCCAGTAAGTGGTTTAGGCGCCAGAGATCTATGGGCTCTCTCGACAAAAAACACCTCTGAAAAAGTGTCTCTTCCCAGCATGGAAATCAGCAGTCGCTCAACGTATTGTTCCATTGGACCCGTGTTTGTCGTTTCCGAAATTCCCATCAATCTGATGTTGCTCCTCCTCGAATGGCCTTCCAAATCCTCAGTCTTCGACGTCATTGCCGCCAATTGTTTCGCTACCTTCGTTTGCTTCACTTCCAGTTGTACTTTAGAGTCTTCAGCCTCAGATATTCTCCGTTCCGCCATATCGATCCGTTCTGTATGTTTGTCGAGTCGTCCGGACATCCTGTCCACTCTGTACGTCAGGAAGTCTATCTTCCTGTCAATATTGGTGAGTGCAGCCTGGATTGTAGTGTACATGGATTGTATGTCACCATTTGTTATCCCTCCTGTGGCTTCCGGCGTAGGCTGAGATACAGATTGGTCGCCAACAGCTAGTTCTTGCTGTTTTTTTGCTTCGTCAAAGTTTATTTTTGGTTGGATGCGGTCTGTTTTCCCCATATTTCTGCGATAGTGTAGTCTGTCTAGTAGCCTCGATGGTGATAAAGTCTCTAAGCACGCAATATCACAGGTCTGATCACAGCAGCAGGACAGGACCCAAAGGACCAGCGCCCAGCCCACCTGGGTTCCGCTATTGTCTTGTCACAAAGTCCTCAATTTACGCCCACAAGCGCCTTCCTATTGTCTTCTACGTGGGCTGCGCTGTACCACAGTCGCCCTGCTGTTCCCTGTTTTTTACACAAGTACTGCCATTTTTCTGACCAAGAGGCCCCCAGTGCAGCCTGATCTCTGTGGCCTTGTATGGGTACACTACTGCGGCATCCTGGCGCTAATAACTTAAAGCGCTGTAGTAGGTTGCACTGCGTTTAGTACATACAGGCGTGGGTGGGAGCGTATTATGTGGATATCGTTGGCTGTTTTGAATAAGGCGCGCTTTCAGGGGTTCTACCTCTTGCCTCAGGACTTTTCCGTAGTGCGCTATCTCAATAACAATCGAGATTCCACTTGGCAGATCGCCGTCCCAGGTGCCCTGCTCCGGGCCTCCTGCGCCACAAATCTCGGGTCTATGCACTATCCTGGGCTTATATGTTGTGAGCGCGGTCCCGGCTACCCGACACTGGGGTCGTGCGAGCTCCGCACTCACGTGTGTGTCGATTGCTCGCAGCAGTTCCTCCTGTGTGTGTGCTCAGGTGGGCCACAGCATGTCCCTCGTTGTGCCCGTTGTCCGCCCCCCGGAACCGCAGGGATTCAGCGCCAGCTCTCCAGGGGGCAGGGCCCAGGGATTGGGAGGCGCGAGCATGGGCTGCATCCAGCAATGCACCGTGCGGACTCACCCGATGTGATCCAGCTCCACTCACAGCCTGCTGTGCCAGACTCTGTGGGTCAGGGTGAGGTTCTGTGATTCTCGAACAGGACTCCATTTTGTTTGAGTTGTTCGTGACGCCATTTTGTGTTGCCTTCACGTAGGCCTATGGAGGTAAGCGAACGAACAAAGTTGCATGGGCTTTGTTGTTCATGTACGTACTAACTAGGCCTTTTCTGACTTGTGAGTGAACTGCAGGACGCTGACCCCGTCACCTGAAACTGACCCTTTGCGAAGCCAATTTCTCTAGCTGATCGTTGTCTGAAATTGCCAATCAATGTTACTGTTACTAGCTGCAGCTAATAAATTTGATCTTTGACGCCATCCAGAAGTATTCCCTGTATACCAAGACAGGAGAACCCGAAGACTTTGGGCGTGCCCCTGGCGCCGCTGGGTTCTAAAACCCGTTTTTTTCAGTTGGCGCCCAACGGTGGGGCGACTGCAGCGGTACCGGTCCAAGCCCGAGGATCGTGAGGAGCCACGTGAGGAAATTCTGGAGGAAGGCCAACCACTTCATTGACCCCTGTATGTCGACGTGGACCGAAAGTCTTACTGCGAGGCCTCCCGCTTTCCGACGGCTACGAAGGACTGCTGTCCTGACTGTCGCCCTGTCTTGGACCCTTGATTGATCCTTTGTAAAGCGAGACGATAGACGGTCTTCTGGTGGCGTGACAGATACTTTGGTTAAGTATAAGTGGGTCGCTCCCATGATCTTTGTTTTGGTTCTTGGTTTTGATTCGGTTATTGCAATAGTCAAAGCCGAGGGGCTTGTATATTTACGAGTGTATCGATAGTTGATAACCCCTTGAAGTTTGAAGCTAGATTATTGAGCTATAAGATGCCTGGTCTTAGCAAATTTAGGAAATGGTTTAGTTGTGGTTGCAACAGGATTCCCGATTGGAGGATTCTTGTCCGATACCTCCGGTTGGAACTCCGACTTATGAGCTCTATTAAAAACACGGAGTGGGTCCTATCACTTATATTGAAGTGTGGGTTCGCTATACAAAGAAAGATGGTGTTTTACGATGGCCCCAACATGGTAGTTTCGAATTAAATATTTTAGATAATTTGGAAATTGCGCTATTTAAGAAGAAAGCCCGGCCGGCAATGTTTGACTCTTTCCGCCTTTGGCGTAAGGAAGCCAAACAGCAAGAAATTAAGCAAGCAAAGAGAGATAGGAAAGATAAGAATATGTCAGTACTACAAGCTGCTAGGCAGTTTAAAGTAGATGAATAAGATCGAGTGAGTGAAGTCTCAGATAGACAGCGTTGCATGGCCATAGATAAATGTTATCCGGCCTTTCCGCCTTCCCTTTCAAAAGTGAATGAAGACCTTGAAAAAGATCCTTTGATCTCTCATTTATTGAGATTACCACCCCCTTATGTGCAAGGTGCTACTGCGCCACCATTACCCCCGGTTGTTCTACCCTTTGTTGTTCAACCTCCTGCTATTGTTCAGCCACCCGGTGCTCCACAGATGGTTTTGCCTCCTACTGCGCAACCCAGTCTAGGGTCGCAAGCTTTGCTACCAGCTTTGCCTCACACTCCTTTGCCTTCTACTTCTGCATCCTCGACTCCTACTGTTCTTGTCCCTACACCTCTTTTGCCTCAAAATACTTATTCTCCTGTTATGTCTGCTTCTTCGCCTTCTGCTTGAAAATGAATGACTGAGACTGTTGCTAATCTGTTGTCTCCATTGTTTGGGTCACTGAGTATGACCCCTGTTTCGAAACGTAAGCAGAGTCGTAGTCAGCTTCCTAGTTTCGAGGAACGGACAGTGTTGGATCTTTTGGCTCGTAGATGGATTTTAAATGCTTCTAGGTATAATTTACAAGCGGTAATGGATGTTTTCTTTCAGTGGGAACCGCCGAAGCAAAGGTATGTTTTTGATGTAATGTGTACGTTTCTTCGTCAGGAATGGGAAAATAATGAGTTGAGTCTGATTCCACAGGAAGTGCTTGATGTTCAGTCAGAATTTGCTAAAGGGACGATAGTGGAGTCTGATGTTGAGAAAGCCGTAGAGACGATACTTGTTTTTAGGTCTAGATTACCGCCTCAGACATTGTACGAACCTGATTCCTCTGTTAGAAGGAAAGTGAAGCAGTATCCTATGAGAGAGGTTCCCCCTGTATGGAGAGAGGCAGTTGTTGCTAATATTAATCAGGGTATTCAAGCTGAACCAGCACATTTTCAGCGCGTATGGGTACATGTTCCTTGGAAGAGAGCAGAGGTCTTGGCTCTGAAGCAGACCTTGCCTGACCCCCGTAAAAATCCTGCTGGTTATTACAAGAAGTTGTCTCAGACAGTTGATGCAATTATTATGAATTTAGCTGACATCGATATGTTGATGGGTAATGCAGTTCCTCAACCTTTGTGGGCGAAGATTCGTCATGAGAATCATGCGCAAGAATTAGGAGATACGTGGGCTAATATTGTTGCTGCAGATGGTCGGCAAGTAGGAGGTGTCAAACCTGAACCCTTGGTTGCAGAATTACCTGGTTGGATTATTAATTTGATGAAAACTATGATGCCTCCTTTGCGAGTGAATTGGGACAAGTTAGCAGCATGTAAACAAAAGAAAGACAAGAGTGTGTCTGATTTCTTCACGAGGTTTGAAGAAACATTTATCGATCATAGTGGTCAGGACATGAGTACGGAAGGGGTTCAAAGGTTGTTCGTGGACAAATTTGTCTTTAATTTACTTCCTGAACTTTCTAATAAGTTAAAGGACTCTGAGAGTTCATGGGCTGTTTCTTCGTCGGCCCAGATATTGGCTACTCGCAATATTACGAGAATAGGGATAAAGATGAGAAGGATAAAGTAGAGAAGAAGACTAGAGACCTAAAGACGAAAGTTATTTTACAGCAAGCTTATCCACCTCGTACGAATCAGCCTCAGTTTCAGCAACCTCCGCAGTTTCAGAGATTGTTACAGAAGCCTGCGCCTTATGCTCCGCGATTCTTTCCTGGTCCTAATCAGTGTGCTTATTGCAGAGAGGAAGGTCATTTCAAGAATAGTTGCCCGGCTTTGTTACAGCATGCGAATGGCGTATCTGGTCAGCGAGGTCGTGGTGGTTTCCAGCAAGCTCCTAGTGGTAGGGGACGTGGTGTGTTACCCCAGAATGAGAGTTCTTCTTCCCTTCAGAATTCTGCGAATTATTTTGACAGACCGAATGTTCCGACTGTTCAGTCTGCACATTACTATGTTGATGATTATTATGTCGAGAGTGAGAGTGCTGGTTATAATGATAGTTAGGACAGCCATGGGCAAAGAGAGGGAGTAGTGTCAGTTCCAGTAGACCAGAGTGGACCTTATGTTGACGTGATTACATCAGGTGTGACAGAACCTTTTCTTTTGGATACTGGTGCGATGAAGAGTTCTATCATGCACTCTAAACTTCCTAGCGCACCTTTGTCTGGCTTGACCAATGTTTCAGTAGGATTTTCAGGCGCCCCAGTTCGTAATCCGGTTTCTAGTCCTTTGCCCCTTTCTATTGGTCCTTGTAAATTGGAAGCTCCTCTTATTCTAACAACTGGTTGTGGTGAGAATCTGTTGGGTTTGGACTTGTTGAAAAGACTGCATGCGACATTACATTGCTCTCCTTTGGGAGTACATCTTATGATGGGTAAGAAAGTGATTTCCCCGATGTATTTGTCTAAAGATTGTCTTCCACTGGAATTACGTTGTCTTCCTGATACACTTTGGGCTACAGGTCCCAATGATGTTGGTCTTTTGCAGATTCCACCCTATGTTGTCACCCTTAAGTCGAATGCTAGGCTACCTCGTATTCCCCAATATAAAATATCTAGTGATGGCGAGAGAGCTCTTCTAGCGATTATTTATGATTTGGTTGAGAAGGGTGTAGTTGAAGAAACAAGAGGTAATGTGTGTAACAGTCCTGTTCTGTCTGTCCTTAAGCGTACTGATGCTTCTCAGCCACCTGTGTATCGGTTTGTGATCGATCTTCGAGAAGTGAATAAGATTGTGGTGCCACAGTTTCCTTTTGTCCCGGATATCACTGCTTTGTTGACTCTGATTCCTGCTTCAGCTGCTTGGTTTTCAGTTATCGATCTGAAGAATGCTTTCTTTAGCATTCCAATCGCTGAGGAGAGTAGAGATATTTTCGGCTTCTCTTTAGGAGGCCGAAGCTTCCGGTTTAAGAGAGCTCCTCAAGATTATTGTGAAAGTCCCTCCATCTATAGTCAGGCGTTGAAAACTCAGCTTGATAGTTTTGTGTTGCCTTCTGGTGCTACTCCTATCCAATATGTTGATGATCTGTTGGTCGCTGCCGATGATGAAGAGATTTGTAAAGAAGCTACTCTTTCCTTGTTACGACATTTGTCTGACCTTCATCATAAAGTGTCACCTTCAAAGTTACAGTATTGCCGACAAGAAGTAACCTACTTAGATCATCTCTTGTCAAAGGAGGGAAGACAATTGACCCCAGAACGAATTCAAGCGATTGCCCAAATGTCTGTACCATCCACACAGAGAGAAGTGCGTGCCTTCTTAGGTATCACTTCGTATTGTAGGCAGTGGATCCCCAATTTATCCTTGCTAGCAAAACCTCTGTTGGCATTGACTCTTAAAGACACTCCGCATCCTCTCCCTTGGTCTGACGAATGTCAGAAACGTTTTTCTGAATTACGTGATGCATTGTGTTCTGCTCCGGTATTGGGTACTCCTGACTACAGTAAATCTTTCACATTGTATGTACACGAGAGAGCAGGTTGTGCATTGTCAGTGTTGACACAACGATTTGGAGACAATCTACTTCCTTGCGTGTATTTTTCAGCTACGTTAGATCCAATAGCTAGAGCGTTGCCGAGTTGCCTGAGAGCTACAGCGGCAGCGGATGTTTCTATTCGACAGTCTGCTGGTTTGGTATTGGATAATACGTTGATTGTGATGGTCCCACATGCAGTGGATACCTTATTGAATAGGAATAAGACTCAGCACCTTACTAGTGCACGTTTGTCAGGTTATGAGTTGACGCTTTTGGCTAGCCATGTGCACATCAAAAGGTGCAATGTGTTGAATCCAGCTACGTTGTTACCGATTTATGTAGAGACAGATGTTCAGGAACATCATGATTGTGTTCTCCGGACAGAGGAGGAAACAAAGGCTAGAGTTGATTTAAAAGATACTCCTCTTTCGAATGTTGATGGTACTCTATGGGTAGATGGTTCGTGTTTCAAGCTTCCGAATGGTGGGACGACTGCGGCATATGCTGTCACAACTTTGCATACAGTTGTTGAGACAGCACGTATAGCACAGAATTCAGCGCAAGCAGCAGAGTTGATTGCATTGACTAGAGCGTGTATATTGAGAGAGATACTGGACCGGTACGTCATAGTCTACATTGACGACATTCTCATCTATTCAGAGTCAGAGGAGGCACATGTACGTCATGTGCAAAGGGTATTAACCATTTTGAGAGACAACAGTTTGTATTGCAAATTGAGCAAGTGCGACTTTCATGTGTCCACAGTTGAATTCCTGGGAGTCATGCTCAGCCCCCATGGACAGGAAATGGCCGAGAGAAAGATCAAGGCGGTCAAGGAGTGGCCCGTCCCTAGGAATGTGAAAGATGTGCAATGCTTCATAGGCTTCGCCAATTTCTACAGGCGTTTTATTCATCAGTTCTCTCTAGTGGTTACCCCCATCACTCGCTTACTACGAAAGGCGCATCCTTTTGTATGGGATCCTGCTGCCCTGGAGGCGTTTGAAAGATTGAAGGAGGCGTTTGTTTCTGCTCCAGTGCTCGCTCATCCTAATCCAGATAAGCCCTTCGTTGTGGAGGCGGATGCCTCAAGTGTTGCCTTGGGAGCAGTGCTGTCTCAGAGACATGACCAAACAGGCCAGCTGCATCCTGTGGCCTACATGTTGAGGAAACTGAATGGGGCAGAGTGCAATTATTGCATCGCCGAAAAAGAACTGCTTGCGATAAAGGTGGCCTTCACGGAATGGCGGCACCTTCTGATGGGGGGCAAACATCTTGTCACTGTGTATACAGATCACCGCAACCTCCAGTTTATGACAGCTGCCAGGCATCTTACTCCCAGACAACTCCGGTGGATGCTCTTCTTTTCCGAGTTCCATTTTGCTATCAAGTATAGACCTGGGGCGGCCAACAGGAAAGCAGACGCTTTAACTCGCCAATCCTCTTCCCGTGATCAGGAGACGAGGGAGGTACGGGCCATCATCACGCCCGCGCAGAGTTTGTGTGCCATTCAGCCCGATGCCTTTCTGGAAGGGATACGGAAAGGGGTGAACACATTTTACTGGAGGTCCTGGCTGCGGAGCCACGTTGAGTGGAAAGTGATGGATGGCTTTCCAGTAAACAAAGGTCGGCTTTTGGTCCCTACCGTCCCCCTTCGGAAGCAGGTGTTCCAATGGTGTCATTGTTCCCCCAGTGCGGGTCACATGGGGGTGGAGAAGACTGTGGAATACATCAATCGGAGGTGTTGGTGGCCGTCATTGAGGACTGATGTTGCAAACTGGGTGTCCAAGTGTGTGGTCTGTGCTACGGTCAAGGCTGATCACCGTCGCCCTGCAGGGCTCCTGCAGCCTTTGCCCACGCCTCAGGTTCCTTGGGAGCGTATTTCGATGGATTTTGTGGTGGGCCTTCCTAGAGACCAGGGGTGTACGGCTGTTATGGTGGTGATCGACTACCTGACGAAAATGGGTCATTTCATCGCTTGCCCTCAAGTCCCTACGGCGGGTCAAGTGGCTCACCTGCTAATCGTCCATGTGGTGCGTTTGCACGGGTTGCCGGCTGTCATCGTTTCGGATAGGGGCGCTCCGTTCACTGCCCAGTTTTGGAAATCGTGGTGTTCCTCTTTGCATATACAGACCGCGCTGTCCACCAGCTTCCATCCACAGACGGATGGACAGACGGAGCGTCTCAATCAGACGTTGAAGCAATTTCTGAGATGCTACGTGGATCAGGGGAAGGAGAACTGGGTGGACTATCTATGGCTGGCGGAAGTGGCATATAACAACGCCACTCACAGCGCCACGCAGGTATCTCCTTTTTACTGTACATATGGACGACATCCTCGATTTCTTCCGTTTCTCAATCCTGTAGGTGAGGAGAGGGTGCCGGAGGCTGCTAAGAGGGTGGTTCATATCAAGGAGACCCTGGCGAGGGCTCAAGGCAATCTCGTTGCTTCCAAAGCAGCATATAAACGTACAGCGGATAAACACCGACGTCCTGGGCCTTTGTATCAAGTGGGTGATATGGTGTGGCTGTCTACTAGGAACATCAGATTCCGCAAACACAGTGTGTTCAACCCTCGCTACGTAGGTCCCTATCCTATCGAGCGTTGTGTCAATCCGGTGGCCATGAGGTTGAAGCTCCCGAGGCACCTGAAGATGCATCCTGTGTTCCACGTGTCCTTGTTGAAGCCGTCTGTTTCCTCTGTGCGTCGGCTCCCTCCGCCTTTGGCAGTCATGGGCGGTTTTGAGTACGAGGTGGAGGCCATAGTGGACTCGAGGTGGCATGGACGTGGTCTCCGTTACCTGGTCTCGTGGAAGGGCTACGGTCCGGAGGACAACACGTGGGAGCCGGCTTCTGGAGTTCATGCGCCTCGCCTGGTGGCTCAGTACCACAAGAAGTATCCGATGCGTCCTGGCCCTTTGCGGCGCTCATAGTGTGGAGGGGGATGTACTGTTATAGTCCTGTTGAGCGCCGCTGTTCAGAACTGTAGATGGAGCAGATACAGCGGGAACTACGTCTCCCAGACTCCTTAGCGAGAAGCAGGAAGTGATTTAGGTGACTCGCATCCTGCAGAGGGCGTCGGATATTCTTTGAACTTGCAGCCTTTGGGGTAGACTGCTGCTTGATGGTCCCTGTCTCCTGGCCGACCCGCATAACGCTTCCTGGATTCTACAGTCAGACGGCTGTCTGATTGTTCTTGCTCCGATTTTGCCCTCCGTTGGAGAGCCGGTCTGGCTCATGCAGAGGACGAACGCTATAGTGAAGTAAAGCAGATTACTAAACCGCTTGTGCCCTCCGTTGTATGAACTAACTTGGCGCATTGCGGAGGACTATTGTTTTTTCGTTTTCCTCTTCAAGTGGGTTTTTGCAACATTTGCCCTCCGTTGGGGAGCCGCTTACTACGGCTCATGCGGAGGACGAAAACGCTCCAGGTACCCACCGTCATTACCAGGCTTGGTGATCACGCTATTCTCAACTCGGGAGCTTGGAGTCTTGCCACCCCGGCTGGGGTTTAATTCCTGGTTATTTCCGTATACCGGATTGTGTTTTCAAGTGGGTGAATACCGAGGTTATTCAGTTCTTCGTGCCGTTGCACAAAGGATCCACAAGGTACTGTGTCTTTGTGTTCTTAGAGGGTGATTTGAACCCCGCAGGATTATTTTGTGTTTTGACATTGCCTCTGGCTACGCTATCCATTCAAGAAGCCCCTTTAGAAGTGCGGTACTTATAAGGGGGTACGTGCACGATCAGTGTATGTGTTGGTTCATTCAATCACTGTTGCATGAGTGTTTGTAAGAAGGTGTGCTTTTGTTTTCTCAGGTGTGGCTAGCGTGGTCCTTGTACTTCCCAACGTGGATAAGGGTGAAGAGAGTTATCTTCCAGTGAGGCCATACGTTGTTTATCAGTTACAGGTATATACTGGGTCAGCGTCATTAGCAATTTGAGTTCTTGTCTATTGTGTGGGATTGGAGTATAACGGAAGAAGGGGATACTCACATTCCTTTCTTTTGTCATTTCAGATCTCCCTCCCTGCTGTTCCCTCCCCTTCCCCGCGGGCTTTATTGCCCTCGTCTGATCCTTCCTGAACCTTTGGCTGTTGTAGCAGTCAAGGTTTGGATAGATCAGGAGGTGGCTTATCTTTTGCATCACGCTGATCCCGAGGACTTAGCCGGATAACAGGTAGTATGTCCTGTCAGAGCTCTTCACGGAACACCTGATCTTGTAATGCTGTCTGCCTCAGCTTCCATGTAAATTGTCTTGGGGTGTGTGTCGGGATTTCTAATTGTATTCGGACCAGTGCATGATCAGACAATGTCTTAGGCAAGTGTACCACTTTAGTAGTCCATGTGCATACCTCCTGCTTTACTATCCAGTAGTCTATTCTGGACCACGTAAAGTGTGTTGACGAGAAACAGGTCCCTTCCCTCTTGTCCGGGTGTCTCTGTCTCCAAATGTCCACTAAGTCCCGATCCGCCATCCCATCCCGTAGAACCTTAGCCGAGTGTTTACCATATCTATCTAGACCCGTCGATCTGTCCAATGTAGGATCAAAGCATGTGTTGAAATCACCTCCCCAGAGTATAGTTCCAGGTTGGAAGTCATTTAATTGCGTCCAGATTCTAGCATAAAAAGAGGGATCATCTGTATTTGTGCCATATACATTTACTATGGTCAACACCGTGCCCCCGTCGTTCACCTGTAGTATCTCATATCGTCCCTGATCGTCACGGATAGATTTAATTAGCGTAAATGGTATTGTGCGTTTCACCCATATCAGGACGCCTCTAGCGTAGTAAGAGTAGGACAACGACAGTCTAAAGGAGGCCCATTTCGCTCCTGTTTGTTTGTCTCTAGTGTCAGTAAGATGTGTTCCCTGCAGACAGGCCACGTCTATTTTGTGTCTGTCTAAGTATGCCAGTACCGTACGTATTTTCTGTGGGTTATGCAGGCCTCTCACATTCCATGAGAGGAGCGCTAGTGATCTACGCTGTTTTAGGGCGTCACCTATTTGTTATTAAACCGTCAGCTGTCCTATGTATGTGTCTATTTTGTCTGTTAGTGTCTGTTACGATTTTTCCTGCCGTCATGTTGCTGGTCGGAATTTTCTGCTTACCCCTTACCCCCCTCCCACTCCACTACCTCAAAACTAGTGGAGACATCCCATTTATCTATAACCAGCATATTCCTCTAAGAACAGAGGAGGTTGGCAGTGACAAGTGCCGGCCCAATACTGTCAAAGCATATTGCCCTCGCTATAAAATATACCCCATTAAGGCTGCAATATTGACATATGAGCTGCCAACGTATCTGACGTTGCATATTAAGAGGTGTCTTGCATTTGAGCTTCCAGTCGTCCTTCGATTTCTGGTTATGAGCTCTCTCCGCTGCATGTAGTAGCATCTCAACAGTGTTCAGTGTGTGTTTGGTAAGTCCAGATCATTCGACATCTGACATTGCGGACTGTTCCCCGTGGTCTCCTCTAGTCGCTTTCCTCCGCGTGCCCAGTTATCCTTTCTGCTGGAGAAGCCTCTATACCTCCGATGGTTCATTAAAGATCCGTGTTTTGCCTTCGATGGTGACTTTGAGTCTGGCTGGCTATACCATGGAGTATGGAATATTCAGCTCCCTCAGTTTTTGCTTTGCAGTAGCAAATTTCTTCCGCGCTTCCTGCACCGCAGAGGTAAAGACTGGGTATATGGAGATGTCCATACCTTCATGTGACAGTTTCCCCAGCTTTCTGGCTTTGCGAAGTGCCGCATCGCGGTCTCCGTAGTTCAGGATGTTGGCAATGATCAGTCACTGTCTGGATCCAGTAAGTGGTTTAGGCGCCAGAGATCTATGGGCTCTCTCGACAAAAAACACCTCTGAAAAAGTGTCTCTTCCCAGCATGGAAATCAGCAGTCGCTCAACGTATTGTTCCATTGGACCCGTGTTTGTCGTTTCCGAAATTCCCATCAATCTGATGTTGCTCCTCTCGAATGGCCTTCCAAATCCTCAGTCTTCGACGTCATTGCCGCCAATTGTTTCTCTACCTTCGTTTGCTTCACTTCCAGTTGTACTTTAGAGTCTTCAGCCTCAGATATTCTCCGTTCCGCCATATCGATCCGTTCTGTATGTTTGTTGAGTCGTTCGGACATCCTGTCCACTCTGTACGTCAGGAAGTCTATCTTCCTGTCAATATTGGTGAGTGCAGCCTGGATTGTAGTGGACATGGATTGTATGTCACCATTTGTTATCCCTCCTGTGGCTTCCGGCGTAGGCTGAGATACAGATTGGTCGCCAACAGCTAGTTCTTGCTGTTTTTTTGCTTCGTCAAAGTTTATTTTTGGTTGGATGCGGTCTGTTTTCCCCATATTTCTGCGATAGTGTAGTCTGTCTAGTAGCCTCGATGGTGATAAAGTCTCTAAGCACGCAATATCACAGGTCTGATCACAGCAGCAGGACAGGACCCAAAGGACCAGCGCCCAGCCCACCTGGGTTCCGCTATTGTCTTGTCACAAAGTCCTCAATTTACGCCCACAAGCGCCTTCCTATTGTCTTCTACGTGGGCTGCGCTGTACCACAGTCGCCCTGCTGTTCCCTGTTTTTTACACAAGTACTGCCATTTTTCTGACCAAGAGGCCCACAGTGCAGCCTGATCTCTGTGGCCCTGTATGGGTACACTACTGCGGCATCCTGGCGCTAATAACTTAAAGCGCTGTAGTAGGTTGCACTGCGTTTAGTACATACAGGCGTGGGTGGGAGCGTATTATGTGGATATCGTTGGCTGTTTTGAATAAGGCACGCTTTCAGGGGTTCTACCTCTTGCCTCAGGACTTTTCCGTAGTGCGCTATCTCAATAACCATCGAGATTCCACTTGGCAGATCGCCGTCCCAGGTGCCCTGCTCTGGGCCTCCTGCGCGACAAATCTCGGGTCTATGCACTATCCTGGGCTTATATGTTGTGAGCGCGGTCCCGGCTACCCGACACTGGGGTTGTGCGAGCTCCGCACTCACGTGTGTGTCGATTGCTCGCAGCAGTTCCTCCTGTGTGTGTGCTCAGGTGGGCCACAGCATGTCCCTCGTTGTGCCCGTTGTCCGCCCCCCGGAACCGCAGGGATTCAGCGCCAGCTCTCCAGGGGGGCAGGGCCCAGGGATTGGGAGGCGCGAGCATGGGCTGCATCCAGCAATGCACCGTGCGGACTCACCCGATGTGATCCAGCTCCACTCACAGCCTGCTGTGCCAGACTCTGTGGGTCAGGGTGAGGTTCTGTGATTCTTGAACAGGACTCCATTTTGTTTGAGTTGTTCGTGACGCCATTTTGTGTTGCCTTCACGTAGGCCTATGGAGGTAAGAAAACGAACAAAGTTGCATGGGCTTTGTTGTTCATGTACGTACTAACTAGGCCTTTTCTGACTTGTGAGTGAACTGCAGGACGCTGACCCCGTCACCTGAAACTGACCCTTTGCGAAGCCAATTTCTCTAGCTGATCGTTGTCTGAAATTGCCAATCAATGTTACTGTTACTAGCTGCAGCTAATAAATTTGATCTTTGACGCCATCCAGAAGTATTCCCTGTATACCAAGACAGGAGAACCCGAAGACTTTGGGCGTGCCCCTGGCGCCGCTGGGTTCTAAAACCCGTTTTTTCAGTTGCCGCCCAACGGTGGGGCGACTGCAGCGGTACCGGTCCAAGCCCGAGGATCGTGAGGAGCCACGTGAGGAAATTCTGGAGGAAGGCCAACCACTTCATTGACCCCTGTATGTCGACGTGGACCGAAAGTCTTTACTGCGAGGCCTCCCGCTTTCCGACGGCTACGAAGGACTGCTGTCCTGACTGTCGCCCTGTCTTGGACCCTTAATTGATCCTTTGTAAAGCGAGACGATAGACGGTCTTCTGGTGGCGTGACAGATACTTTGGTTAAGTATAAGTGGGTCGCTCCCATGATCTTTGTTTTGGTTCTTGGTTTTGATTCGGTTATTGCAATAGTCAAAGCCGAGGGGCTTGTATATTTACGAGTGTATCGATAGTTGATAACCCCTTGAAGTTTGAAGCTAGATTAGTGAGCTATAAGATGCCTGGTCTTAGCAAATTTAGGAAATGGTTTAGTTGTGGTTGCAACAGGATTCCCGATTGGAGGATTCTTGTCCGATACCTCCGGTTGGAACTCCGACTTATGAGCTCTATTAAAAACACGGAGTGGGTCCTATCACTTATATTGAAGTGTGGGTTCGCTATACAAAGAAAGATGGTGTTTTACGATGGCCCCAACATGGTAGTTTCGAATTAAATATTTTAGATAATTTGGAAATTGCGCTATTTAAGAAGAAAGCCCAGCCGGCAATGTTTGACTCTTTCCGCCTTTGGCGTAAGGAAGCCAAACAGCAAGAAATTAAGCAAGCAAAGAGAGATAGGAAAGATAAGAATATGTCAGTACTACAAGCTGCTAGGCAGTTTAAAGTAGATGAATAAGATCGAGTGAGTGAAGTCTCAGATAGACAGCGTTGCATGGCCATAGATAAATGTTATCCGGCCTTTCCGCCTTCCCTTTCAAAAGTGAATGAAGACCTTGAAAAAGATCCTTTGATCTCTCATTTATTGAGATTACCACCCCCTTATGTGCAAGGTGCTACTGCGCCACCATTACCCCCGGTTGTTCTACCCTTTGTTGTTCAACCTCCTGCTGTTGTTCAGCCACCCGGTGCTCCACAGATGGTTTTGCCTCCTACTGCGCAACCCAGTCTAGGGTCGCAAGCTTTGCTACCAGCTTTGCCTCACACTCCTTTGCCTTCTACTTCTGCATCCTCGACTCCTACTGTTCTTGTCCCTACACCTCTTTTGCCTCAAAATACTTATTCTCCTGTTCTTATGTCTGCTTCTTCTCCTTCTGCTTGAAAATGAATGACTGAGACTGTTGCTAATCTGTTGTCTCCATTGTTTGGGTCACTGAGTATGACCCCTGTTTCGGAACGTAAGCAGAGTCGTAGTCAGCTTCCTAGTTTCGAGGAACGGACAGTGTTGGATCTTTTGGCTCGTAGATGGATTTTAAATGCTTCTAGGTATAATTTACAAGCGGTAATGGATGTTTTCTTTCAGTGGGAACCGCCGAAGCAAAGGTATGTTTTTGATGTAATGTGTACGTTTCTTCATCAGGAATGGGAAAATAATGAGTTGAGTCTGATTCCACAGGAAGTGCTTGATGTTCAGTCAGAATTTGCTAAAGGGACGATAGTGGAGTCTGATGTTGAGGAAGCCGTAGAGACGATACTTGTTTTTAGGTCTAGATTACCGCCTCAGACATTGTACGAACCTGATTCCTCTGTTAGAAGGAAAGTGAAGCAGTATCCTATGAGAGAGGTTCCCCCTGTATGGAGAGAGGCAGTTGTTGCTAATATTAATCAGGGTATTCAAGCTGAACCAGCACATTTTCAGCGCGTATGGGTACATGTTCCTTGGAAGAGAGCAGAGGTCTTGGCTCTTAAGCAGTCCTTGCCTGACCCCCGTAAAAATCCTGCTGGTTATTACAAGAAGTTGTCTCAGACAGTTGATGCAATTATTATGAATTTAGCTGACATCGATATGTTGATGGGTAATGTAGTTCCTCAACCTTTGTGGGCGAAGATTCGTCATGAGAATCATGCGCAAGAATTAGGAGATACGTGGGCTAATATTGTTGCTGCAGATGGTCGGCAAGTAGGAGGTGCCAAACCTGAACCCTTGGTTGCAGAATTACCTGGTAGGATTATTAATTTGATGAAAACTATGATGCCTCCTTTGCGAGTGAATTGGGACAAGTTAGCAGCATGTAAACAAAAGAAAGACAAGAGTGTGTCTGATTTCTTCACGAGGTTTGAAGAAACATTTATCGATCATAGTGGTCAGGACATGAGTACGGAAGGGGTTCAAAGGTTGTTCGTGGACAAATTTGTCTTTAATTTACTTCCTCAACTTTCTAATAAGTTAAAGGACTCTGAGAGTTCATGGGCTGTTTCTTCGTCGGCCCAGATATTGGCTACTCGCAATATTACGAGAATAGGGATAAAGATGAGAAGGATAAAGTAGAGAAGAAGACTAGAGACCTAAAGACGAAAGTTATTTTACAGCAAGCTTATCCGCCTCGTACGAATCAGCCTCAGTTTCAGCAACCTCCGCAGTTTCAGAGATTGTTACAGAAGCCTGCGCCTTATGCTCCGCGATTCTTTCCTGGTCCTAATCAGTGTGCTTATTGCAGAGAGGAAGGTCATTTCAAGAATAGTTGCCCGGCTTTGTTACAGCGTGCGAATGGCGTATCTGGTCAGCGAGGTCGTGGTGGTTTCCAGCAAGCTCCTAGGGGTAGGGGACGTGGTGTGTTACCCCAGAATGAGAGTTCCTCTTCCCTTCAGAATTCTGCGAATTATTTTGACAGACAGAATGTTCCGACTGTTCAGTCTGCACATTACTATGTTGATGATTATTATGTCGAGAGTGAGAGTGCTGGTTATAATGATAGTTAGGACAGCCATGGGCAAAGAGAGGGAGTAGTGTCAGTTCCAGTAGACCAGAGTGGACCTTATGTTGACGTGATTACATCAGGTGTGACAGAACCTTTTCTTTTGGATACTGGTGCGACGAAGAGTTCTATCATGCACTCTAAACTTCCTAGCGCACCTTTGTCTGGCTTGACCAATGTTTCAGTAGGATTTTCAGGCGCCCCAGTTCGTAATCCGGTTTCTAGTCCTTTGCCCCTTTCTATTGGTCCTTGTAAATTGGAAGCTCCTCTTATGCTAACGACTGTTTGTGGTGAGAATCTGTTGGGTTTGGACTTGTTGAAAAGACTGCATGCGACATTACATTGCTCTCCTTTGGGAGTACATCTTATGATGGGTAAGAAAGTGATTTCCCCGATGTATTTGTCTAAAGATTGTCTTCCACTGGAATTACGTTCTCTTCCTGATACACTTTGGGCTACAGGTCCCAATGATGTTGGTCTTTTGCAGATTCCACCCTATGTTGTCACCCTTAAGTCGAATGCTAGGCTACCTCGTATTCCCCAATATAAAATATCTAGTGATGGCGAGAGAGCTCTTCTAGCGATTATTTATGATTTGGTTGAGAAGGGTGTAGTTGAAGAAACAAGAGGTAATGTGTGTAACAGTCCTGTTCTGTCTGTCCTTAAGCGTACTGATGCTTCTCAGCCACCTGTGTATCGGTTTGTGATCGATCTTCGAGAAGTGAATAAGATTGTGGTGCCACAGTTTCCTTTTGTCCCGGATATCACTGCTTTGTTGACTCTGATTCCTGCTTCAGCTGCTTGGTTTTCAGTTATCGATCTGAAGAATGCTTTCTTTATCATTCCAATCGCTGAGGAGAGTAGAGATATTTTCGGCTTCTCTTTAGGAGGCCGAAGCTTCCGGTTTAAGAGAGCTCCTCAAGATTATTGTGAAAGTCCCTCCATCTATAGTCAGGCGTTGAAAACTCAGCTTGATAGTTTTGTGTTGCCTTCTGGTGCTACTCCTATCCAATATGTTGATGATCTGTTGGTCGCTGCCGATGATGAAGAGATTTGTAAAGAAGCTACTCTTTCCTTGTTACGACATTTGTCTGACCTTCATCATAAAGTGTCCCCTTCAAAGTTACAGTATTGCCGATAAGAAGTAACCTACTTAGATCATCTCTTGTCAAAGGAGGGAAGACGATTGACCCCAGAACGAATTCAAGCGATTGCCCAAATGACTGTACCATCCACACAGAGAGAAGTGCGTGCCTTCTTAGGTATCACTTCGTATTGTAGGCAGTGGATCCCCAATTTATCCTTGCTAGCAAAACCTCTGTTGGCATTGACTCTTAAAGACACTCCGCATCCTCTCCCTTGGTCTGACGAATGTCAGAAACGTTTTTCTGAATTACGTGATGCATTGTGTTCTGCTCCGGTATTGGGTACTCCTGACTACAGTAAATCTTTCACATTGTATGTACACGAGAGAGAAGGTTGTGCATTGTCAGTGTTGACACAACGATTTGGAGACAAGCTACTTCCTTGCGTGTATTTTTCAGCTACGTTAGATCCAATAGCTAGAGCGTTGCCGAGTTGCCTGAGAGCTACAGCGGCAGTGGATGTTTCTATTCGACAGTCTGCTGGTTTGGTATTGGATAATACGTTGATTGTGATGGTCCCACATGCAGTGGATACCTTATTGAATAGGAATAAGACTCAGCACCTTACTAGTGCATGTTTGTCAGGTTATGAGTTGACGCTTTTGGCTAGCCATGTGCACATCAAAAGGTGCAATGTGTTGAATCCAGCTACGTTGTTACCGATTTATGTAGAGACAGATGTTCAGGAACATCATGATTGTGTTCTCCGGACAGAGGAGGAAACAAAGGCTAGAGTTGATTTAAAAGATACTCCTCTTTCGAATGTTGATGGTACTCTATGGGTAGATGGTTCGTGTTTCAAGCTTCCGAATGGTGGGACGACTGCGGCATATGCTGTCACAACTTTGCATACAGTTGTTGAGACAGCACGTATAGCACAGAATTCAGCGCAAGCAGCAGAGTTGATTGCATTGACTAGAGCGTGTATATTGAGAGAGATACTGGACCGGTACGTCATAGTCTACATTGACGACATTCTCATCTATTCAGAGTCAGAGGAGGCACATGTACGCCATGTGCAAAGGGTATTAACCATTTTGAGAGACAACAGTTTGTATTGCAAATTGCGCAAGTGCGACTTTCATGTGTCCACAGTTGAATTCCTGGGAGTCATGCTCAGCCCCCATGGACAGGAAATGGCCGAGAGAAAGATCAAGGCGGTCAAGGAGTGGCCCGTCCCTAGGAATGTGAAAGATGTGCAATGCTTCATAGGCTTCGCCAATTTCTACAGGCGTTTTATTCATCAGTTCTCTCTAGTGGTTACCCCCATCACTCGCTTACTACGAAAGCGCATCCTTTTGTGTGGGATCCTGCTGCCCTGGAGGCGTTTGAAAGATTGAAGGAGGCGTTTGTTTCTGCTCCAGTGCTCGCTCATCCTAATCCAGATAAGCCCTTCGTTGTGGAGGCGGATGCCTCAAGTGTTGCCTTGGGAGCAGTGCTGTCTCAGAGACATGACCAAACAGGCCAGCTGCATCCTGTGGCCTACATGTCCAGGAAACTGAATGGGGCAGAGTGCAATTATTGCATCGCCGAAAAAGAACTGCTTGCGATAAAGGTGGCCTTCACGGAATGGCGGCACCTTCTGATGGGGGGCAAACATCTTGTCACTGTGTATACAGATCACCGCAACCTCCAGTTTATGACAGCTGCCAGGCATCTTACTCCCAGACAACTCCGGTGGATGCTCTTCTTTTCCGAGTTCCATTTTGCTATCAAGTATAGACCTGGGGCGGCCAACAGGAAAGCAGACTCGCCAATCCTCTTCCCGTGATCAGGAGACGAGGGAGGTACGGGCCATCATCACGCCCGCGCAGAGTTTGTGTGCCATTCAGCCCGAGGCCTTTCTGGAAGGGATACGGAAAGGGGTGAACACATTTTACTGGAGGTCCTGGCTGCGGAGCCACGTTGAGTGGAAAGTGATGGATGGCTTTCCAGTAAACAAAGGTCGGCTTTTGGTCCCTACCGTCCCCCTTCGGAAGCAGGTGTTCCAATGGTGTCATTGTTCCCCCAGTGCGGGTCACATGGGGGTGGAGAAGACTGTGGAATACATCAATCGGAGGTGTTGGTGGCCGTCATTGAGGACTGATGTTGCAAACTGGGTGTCCAAGTGTGTGGTCTGTGCTACGGTCAAGGCTGATCACCGTCGCCCTGCAGGGCTCCTGCAGCCTTTGCCCACGCCTCAGGTTCCTTGGGAGCGTATTTCGATGGATTTTGTGGTGGGCCTTCCTAGAGAGCAGGGGTGTACGGCTGTTAAGGTGGTGATCGACTACCTGACGAAAATGGGTCATTTCATCGCTTGCCCTCAAGTCCCTACGGCGGGTCAAGTGGCTCACCTGCTAATGGTCCATGTGGTGCGTTTGCACGGGTTGCCGGCTGTCATCGTTTCGGATAGGGGCGCTCAGTTCACTGCCCAGTTTTGGAAATCGTGGTGTTCCTCTTTGCATATACAGACAGCGCTGTCCACCAGCTTCCATCCACAGACGGATGGACAGACGGAGCGTCTCAATCAGACGTTGAAGCAATTTCTGAGATGCTACGTGGATCAGGGGAAGGAGAACTGGGTGGACTATCTATGGCTGGCGGAAGTGGCATATAACAACGCCACTCACAGCGCCACGCAGGTATCTCCTTTTTACTGTACATATGGACGACATCCTCGATTTCTTCCGTTTCTCAATCCTGTAGGTGAGGAGAGGGTGCCGGAGGCTGCTAAGAGGATGGTTCATATCAAGGAGACCCTGGCGAGGGCTCAAGGCAATCTCGTTGCTTCCAAAGCAGCATATAAACGTACAGCGGATAAACACCGACGTCCTGGGCCTTTGTATCAAGTGGGTGATATGGTGTGGCTGTCTACTAGGAACATCAGATTCCGCAAACAGTGTGTTCAACCCTCGCTACGTAGGTCCCTATCCTATTGAGCGTTGTGTCAATCCGGTGGCCATGAGGTTGAAGCTCCCGAGGCACCTGAAGATGCATCCTGTGTTCCACGTGTCCTTGTTGAAGCCGTCTGTTTCCTCTGTGCGTCGGCTCCCTCCGCCTTTGGCAGTCATGGGCGGTTTTGAGTACGAGGTGGAGGCCATAGTGGACTCGAGGTCGCATGGACGTGGTCTCCGTTACCTGGTCTCGTGGAAGGGCTACGGTCCGGAGGACAACACGTGGGAGCCGGCTTCTGGAGTTCATGCGCCTCGCCTGGTGGCTCAGTACCACAAGAAGTATCCGATGCGTCCTGGCCCTTTGCGGCGCTCATAGTGTGGAGGGGGATGTACTGTTATAGTCCTGTTGAGCGCCGCTGTTCAGAACTGTAGATGGAGCAGATACAGCGGGGACTACGTCTCCCAGACTCCTTAGCGAGAAGCAGGAAGTGATTTAGGTGACTCGCATCCTGCAGAGGGCGTCGGATATTCTTTGAACTTGCAGCCTTTGGGGTAGACTGCTGCTTGATGGTCCCTGTCTCCTGGCCGACCCGCATAACGCTTCCTGGATTCTACAGTCAGACGGCTGTCTGATTGTTCTTGCTCCGATTTTGCCCTCCGTTGGAGAGCCGGTCTGGCTCATGCAGAGGACGAACGCTATAGTGAAGTAAAGCAGATTACTAAACCGCTTGTGCCCTCCGTTGTATGAACTAACTTGGCGCATTGCGGAGGACTATTGTTTTTTCGTTTTCCTCTTCAAGTGGGTTTTTGCAACATTTGCCCTCCGTTGGGGAGCCGCTTACTACGGCTCATGCGGAGGACGAAAACGCTCCAGGTACCCACCGTCATTACCAGGCTTGGTGATCACGCTATTCTCAACTCGGGAGCTTGGAGTCTTGCCACCCCGGCTGGGGTTTAATTCCTGGTTATTTCCGTATACCGGATTGTGTTTTCAAGTGGGTGAATACCGAGGTTATTCAGTTCTTCGTGCCGTTGCACAAAGGATCCACAAGGTACTGTGTCTTTGTGTTCTTAGAGGGTGATTTGAACCCCGCAGGATTATTTTGTGTTTTGACATTGCCTCTGGCTACGCTATCCATTCAAGAAGCCCCTTTAGAAGTGCGGTACTTATAAGGGGGTACGTGCACGATCAGTGTATGTGTTGGTTCATTCAATCACTGTTGCATGAGTGTTTGTAAGAAGGTGTGCTTTTGTTTTCTCAGGTGTGGCTAGCGTGGTCCTTGTACTTCCCAACGTGGATAAGGGTGAAGAGAGTTATCTTCCAGTGAGGCCATACGTTGTTTATCAGTTACAGGTATATACTGGGTTAGCGCCATTAGCAATTTGAGTTCTTGTCTATTGTGTGGGATTGGAGTATAACGGAAGAAGGGGATACTCACATTCCTTTCTTTTGTCATTTCAGATCTCCATCCCTGCTGTTCCCTCCCCTTCCCCGCGGGCTTTATTGCCCTCGTCTGATCCTTCCTGAACCTTTGGCTGTTGTAGCAGTCAAGGTTTTGATAGATCAGGAGGTGGCTTATCTTTTGCATCACGCTGATCCCGAGGACTTAGCCGGATAACAGGTAGTATGTCCTGTCAGAGCTCTTCACGGAACACCTGATCTTGTAATGCTGTCTGCCTCAGCTTCCATGTAAATTGTCTTGGGGTGTGTGTCGGGATTTCTAATTGTATTCGGACCAGTGCATGATCAGACAATGTCTTAGGCAAGTGTACCACTTTAGTAGTCCATGTGCATACCTCCTGCTTTACTATCCAGTAGTCTATTCTGGACCACGTAAAGTGTGTTGACGAGAAACAGGTCCCTTCCCTCTTGTCCGGGTGTCTCTGTCTCCAAATGTCCACTAAGTCCCGATCCGCCATCCCATCCCGTAGAACCTTAGCCGAGTGTTTACCATATCTATCTAGACCCGTCGATCTGTCCAATGTGGGATCAAAGCATGTGTTGAAATCACCTCCCCAGAGTATAGTTCCAGGTTGGAAGTCATTTAATTGCGTCCAGATTCTAGCATAAAAAGAGGGATCATCTGTATTTGTGCCATATACATTTACTATGGTCAACACCGTGCCCCCGTCGTTCACCTGTAGTATCTCATATCGTCCCTGATCGTCACGGATAGATTTAATTAGCGTAAATGGTATTGTGCGTTTCACCCATATCAGGACGCCTCTAGCGTAGTAAGAGTAGGACAACGACAGTCTAAAGGAGGCCCATTTCGCTCCTGTTTGTTTGTCTCTAGTGTCAGTAAGATGTGTTCCCTGCAGACAGGCCACGTCTATTTTGTGTCTGTCTAAGTATGCCAGTACTGTACGTATTTTCTGTGGGTTATGCAGGCCTCTCACATTCCATGAGAGGAGCGCTAGTGATCTACGCTGTTTTAGGGCGTCACCTATTTGTTATTAAACCGTCAGCTGTCCTATGTATGTGTCTATTTTGTCTGTTAGTGTCTGTTACGATTTTTCCTGCCGTCATGTTGCTGGTCGGAATTTTCTGCTTACCCCTTACCCCCCTCCCACTCCACTACCTCAAAACTAGTGGAGACATCCCATTTATCTATAACCAGCATATTCCTCTAAGAACAGAGAAGGTTGGCAGTGACAAGTGCCGGCCCAATACTGTCAAAGCATATTGCCCTCGCTATAAAATATCCCCCATTAAGGCTGCAATATTGACATATGAGCTGCCAACGTATCTGACGTTGCATATTAAGAGGTGTCTTGCATTTGAGCTTCCAGTCGTCCTTCGATTTCTGGTTATGAGCTCTCTCCGCTGCATGTAGTAGCATCTCAACAGTGTTCAGTGTGTGTTTGGTAAGTCCAGATCATTCGACATCTGACATTGCGGACTGTTCCCCGTGGTCTCCTCTAGTCGCTTTCCTCCGCGTGCCCAGTTATCCTTTCTGCTGGAGAAGCCTCTATACCTCCGATGGTTCATTAAAGATCCGTGTTTTGCCTTCGATGGTGACTTTGAGTCTGGCTGGCTATACCATGGAGTATGGAATATTCAGCTCCCTCAGTTTTTGCTTTGCAGTAGCAAATTTCTTCCGCGCTTCCTGCACCGCAGAGGTAAAGACTGGGTATATGGAGATGTCCCTACCTTCATGTGACAGTTTCCCTAGCTTTCTGGCTTTGCGAAGTGCCGCATCGCGGTCTCCGTAGTTCAGGATGTTGGCAATGATCAGTCGCTGTCTGGATCCAGTAAGTGGTTTAGGCGCCAGAGATCTATGGGCTCTCTCGACAAAAAACACCTCTGAAAAAGTGTCTCTTCCCAGCATGGAAATCAGCAGTCGCTCAACGTATTGTTCCATTGGACCCGTGTTTGTCGTTTCCGAAATTCCCATCAATCTGATGTTGCTCCTCCTCGAATGGCCTTCCAAATCCTCAGTCTTCGACGTCATTGCCGCCAATTGTTTCTCTACCTTCGTTTGCTTCACTTCCAGTTGTACTTTAGAGTCTTCAGCCTCAGATATTCTCCGTTCCGCCATATCGATCCGTTCTGTATGTTTGTCGAGTCGTTCGGACATCCTGTCCACTCTGTACGTCAGGAAGTCTATCTTCCTGTTAATATTGGTGAGTGCAGCCTGGATTGTAGTGAACATGGATTGTATGTCACCATTTGTTATCCCTCCTGTGGCTTCCGGCGTAGGCTGAGATACAGATTGGTCGCCAACAGCTAGTTCTTGCTGTTTTTTTGCTTCGTCAAAGTTTATTTTTGGTTGGATGCGGTCTGTTTTCCCCATATTTCTGCGATAGTGTAGTCTGTCTAGTAGCCTCGATGGTGATAAAGTCTCTAAGCACGCAATATCACAGGTCTGATCACAGCAGCAGGACAGGACCCAAAGGACCAGCGCCCAGCCCACCTGGGTTCCGCTATTGTCTTGTCACAAAGTCCTCAATTTACGCCCACAAGCGCCTTCCTATTGTCTTCTACGTGGGCTGCGCTGTACCACAGTCGCCCTGCTGTTCCCTGTTTTTTACACAAGTACTGCCATTTTTCTGACCAAGAGGCCCCCAGTGCAGCCTGATCTCTGTGGCCTTGTATGGGTACACTACTGCGGCATCCTGGCGCTAATAACTTAAAGCGCTGTAGTAGGTTGCACTGCGTTTAGTACATACAGGCGTGGGTGGGAGCGTATTATGTGGATATCGTTGGCTGTTTTGAATAAGGCACGCTTTCAGGGGTTCTACCTCTTGCCTCAGGACTTTTCCGTAGTGCGCTATCTCAATAACCATCGAGATTCCACTTGGCAGATCGCCATCCCAGGTGCCCTGCTCCGGGCCTCCTGCGCCACAAATCTCGGGTCTATGCACTATCCTGGACTTATATGTTGTGAGCGCGGTCCCGGCTACCCGACACTGGGGTCGTGCGAGCTCCGCACTCACGTGTGTGTCGATTGCTCGCAGCAGTTCCTCCTGTGTGTGTGCTCAGGTGGGCCACAGCATGTCCCTCGTTGTGCCCGTTGTCTGCCCCCCGGAACCGCAGGGATTCAGCGCCAGCTCTCCAGGGGGGCAGGGCCCAGGGATTGGGAGGCGCGAGCATGGGCTGCATCCAGCAATGCACCGTGCGGACTCACCCGATGTGATCCAGCTCCACTCACAGCCTGCTGTGCCAGACTCTGTGGGTCAGGGTGAGGTTCTGTGATTCTCGAACAGGACTCCATTTTGTTTGAGTTGTTCGTGACGCCATTTTGTGTTGCCTTCACGTAGGCCTATGGAGGTAAGCGAACGAACAAAGTTGCATGGGCTTTGTTGTTCATGTACGTACTAACTAGGCCTTTTCTGACTTGTGAGTGAACTGCAGGACGCTGACCCCGTCACCTGAAACTGACCCTTTGCGAAGCCAATTTCTCTAGCTGATCGTTGTCTGAAATTGCCAATCAATGTTACTGTTACTAGCTGCAGCTAATAAATTTGATCTTTGACGCCATCCAGAAGTATTCCCTGTATACCAAGACAGGAGAACCCGAAGACTTTGGGCGTGCCCCTGGCGCCGCTGGGTTCTAAAACCCGTTTTTTCAGTTGGCGCCCAACGGTGGGGCGACTGCAGCGGTACCGGTAAAAGCCCGAGGATCGTGAGGAGCCACGTGAGGAAATTCTGGAGGAAGGCCAACCACTTCATTGACCCCTGTATGTCGACGTGGACCGAAAGTCTTTACTGCGAGGCCTCCCGCTTTCCGACGGCTACGAAGGACTGCTGTCCTGACTGTCGCCCTGTCTTGGACCCTTGATTGATCCTTTGTAAAGCGAGACGATAGACGGTCTTCTGGTGGCGTGACAGATACTTTGGTTAAGTATAAGTGGGTCGCTCCCATGATCTTTGTTTTGGTTCTTGGTTTTGATTCGGTTATTGCAATAGTCAAAGCCGAGGGGCTTGTATATTTACGAGTGTATCGATAGTTGATAACCCCTTGAAGTTTGAAGCTAGATTAGTGAGCTATAAGATGCCTGGTCTTAGCAAATTTAGGAAATGGTTTAGTTGTGGTTGCAACAGGATTCCCGATTGGAGGATTCTTGTCCGATACCTCCGGTTGGAACTCCGACTTATGAGCTCTATTAAAAACACGGAGTGGGTCCTATCACTTATATTGAAGTGTGGGTTCGCTATACAAAGAAAGATGGTGTTTTACGATGGCCCCAACATGGTAGTTTCGAATTAAATATTTTAGATAATTTGGAAATTGCGCTATTTAAGAAGAAAGCCCGGCCGGCAATGTTTGACTCTTTCCGCCTTTGGCGTAAGGAAGCCAAACAGCAAGAAATTAAGCAAGCAAAGAGAGATAGGAAAGATAAGAATATGTCAGTACTACAAGCTGCTAGGCAGTTTAAAGTAGATGAATAAGATCGAGTGAGTGAAGTCTCAGATAGACAGCGTGGCATGGCCATAGATAAATGTTATCCGGCATATCCGCCTTCCCTTTCAAAAGTGAATGAAGACCTTGAAAATGATCCTTTGATCTCTCATTTATTGAGATTACCACCCCCTTATGTGCAAGGTGCTACTGCGCCACCATTACCCCCGGTTGTTCTACCCTTTGTTGTTCAACCTCCTGCTGTTGTTCAGCCACCCGGTGCTCCACAGATGGTTTTGCCTCCTACTGCGCAACCCAGTCTAGGGCCGCAAGCTTTGCTACCAGCTTTGCCTCACACTCCTTTGCCTTCTACTTCTGCATCCTCGACTCCTACTGTTCTTGTCCCTACACCTCTTTTGCCTCAAAATACTTATTCTCCTGTTCTTATGTCTGCTTCTTCTCCTTCTGCTTGAAAATGAATGACTGAGACTGTTGCTAATCTGTTGTCTCCATTGTTTGGGTCACTGAGTATGACCCCTGTTTCGGAACGTAAGCAGAGTCGTAGTCAGCTTCCTAGTTTCGAGGAACGGACAGTGTTGGATCTTTTGGCTCGTAGATGGATTTTAAATGCTTCTAGGTATAATTTACAAGCGGTAATGGATGTTTTCTTTCAGTGGGAACCGCCGAAGCAAAGGTATGTTTTTGATGTAATGTGTACGTTTCTTCGTCAGGAATGGGAAAATAATGAGTTGAGTCTGATTCCACAGGAAGTGCTTGATGTTCAGTCAGAATTTGCTAAAGGGACGATAGTGGAGTCTGATGTTGAGGAAGCCGTAGAGACGATACTTGTTTTTAGGTCTAGATTACCGCCTCAGACATTGTACGAACCTGATTCCTCTGTTAGAAGGAAAGTGAAGCAGTATCCTATGAGAGAGGTTCCCCCTGTATGGAGAGAGGCAGTTGTTGCTAATATTAATCAGGGTATTCAAGCTGAACCAGCACATTTTCAGCGCGTATGGGTACATGTTCCTTGGAAGAGAGCAGAGGTCTTGGCTCTTAAGCAGACCTTGCCTGACCCCCGTAAAAATCCTGCTGGTTATTACAAGAAGTTGTCTCAGACAGTTGATGCAATTATTATGAATTTAGCTGACATCGATATGTTGATGGGTAATGTAGTTCCTCAACCTTTGTGGGCGAAGATTCGTCATGAGAATCATGCGCAAGAATTAGGAGATACGTGGGCTAATATTGTTGCTGCAGATGGTCGGCAAGTAGGAGGTGCCAAACCTGAACCCTTGGTTGCAGAATTACCTGGTAGGATTATTAATTTGATGAAAACTATGATGCCTCCTTTGCGAGTGAATTGGGACAAGTTAGCAGCATGTAAACAAAAGAAAGACAAGAGTGTGTCTGATTTCTTCACGAGGTTTGAAGAAACATTTATCGATCATAGTGGTCAGGACATGAGTACGGAAGGGGTTCAAAGGTTGTTCGTGGACAAATTTGTCTTTAATTTACTTCCTGAACTTTCTAATAAGTTTAAGGACTCTGAGAGTTCATGGGCTGTTTCTTCGTCGGCCCAGATATTGGCTACTCGCAATATTACGAGAATAGGGATAAAGATGAGAAGGATAAAGTAGAGAAGAAGACTAGAGACCTAAAGACGAAAGTTATTTTACAGCAAGCTTATCCGCCTCGTACGAATCAGCCTCAGTTTCAGCAACCTCCGCAGTTTCAGAGATTGTTACAGAAGCCTGCGCCTTATGCTCCGCGATTCTTTCCTGGTCCTAATCAGTGTGCTTATTGCAGAGAGGAAGGTCATTTCAAGAATAGTTGCCCGGCTTTGTTACAGCGTCGTGTGGAAAAGTTAATTTTGCCATGTTCTGTGTCCCTACGTGTCCCCCATCTTATGTTGTATGTGCATGATTAATATACATATGTATTCCGCATGTTCGATTAAAGACGCAATTATAGTTGTGTCCATCTCTAGTATGCCAGTTCCCAGTTTTCGTGAATACAACGAATATTAGGCCTATGTAAAGTTACGTTGCCATGTTTCTCAGTGTGCACGTTATTTCATTGAAAAGTCCCCGTTTCTAGGCCTCAAAAGGGCCCGGACACCAGATTCAGCTCCTGTCTCCTGAACCCTCGCTGAGGAGCGATACAGCCCCCACCTGTATCCCTGACCCTTCACTTACTTCCTGCCTCACAGTGCCCGGCTCAGCCTGGCTCTGCCTGCTAGTCTGCCAAGAGTATGTTATGATTCTAGTTATCAGTCTAGCCCTCCTTCTCTGCATTCCTAAGCTACTGAATCGCATCAATAGTTTCCGTCATGGTCTAGCCTTTACGTCTCCATGTAAGAGAAATACTGTATTAATGGTCATTTAATATTCCTCAACACGCACTACATGTAGAATAATGCATGCACCAGTCTTAGAGTCTGTTAGCCTTTGCCCTGATAACTTTTGGAGTCTATCAACATGTTCTCTAAACATCAGATACTAGATAGTGTTTAGGTACATGTCGCCCTGACTCTCCAGACTTCAGTCTCTGTTTCTAGCGCAGAAGTCATAGCCCCCAGCTTCTCTTTAGTAATACGTCATTGTCAGTTTGCGCGCACCACTAGGTTAGAGGTCCCGGCTCCTTAGGTAGCCCCCTCCATGTTTCCGCCCCGTTTATGACATATTCTGTTACGTTTACATCACATGTCTATGTATACGCCCTGTTCACACCTCCTGTTACACCCACTTTCACCCTTATCTTTCGCGACTGTTACTGACCCCACCCACTGCTCCGCCTATCGTATGTACTGTAATGCAATTGTTTTAGTATATATACTTGCGTACTGTTATTAAGTGGTGTGCTAGCTAGCCATCCCAGATCTTGCCCGTGCAGGTTGTCCTGTTCCTGTCCTTTATGCTGTATTAAACCTGCAAACTCCTACTACCTCGAATCTTGACTCTTATTTATTGAGCTATCTGTTATTGTTATATCCAGTCAAAAATAGAGGTATTATTTATTTATTTACCACATAATGGCGCCCGAATAGGGACTCACCCTTTCCCCACGCGCCGGAGAAGCCACGCAGGCCCCCTGATCCTCTGCAGCCGTGACGGAACCATACCGTGCACGTGCAGATATTTCTGCTTCAAGTATCCCTCAGGCCCACGGAGGAGACGGAGGTTGCGGTCCAGCATCCAGACGAGGCGGTGGAGGAACGCGGCGAGTCCCGACCAGAGCCCAAGCCAAGAGTCCAAGGTCCGAGGTATCCGGAGGCCCACCCGTAACTGAAGTCCGAAGTTCGTCCGTCCGTCGTCGTAGCAGTCCAGTCCAGTCCGAGGCCTTCCGTTCTTGCTGCTCGGTGAGTACCGTTGCTGGGGTAGTATCTAGACAGGGTCAATTGCATTGTCTCTGGTCCGTGGGTTTGGGGTACACAGATCCAACACGAAGTGTCCACCTAGGTGGATGCGGGTCCTGACGTGTCTCTTTATGAGACCGGTAAGTTTCGTACTGTTTTAGCAGTGCATCTAGTTTCTGTTCTAGTCCGTTCTGTTCTCGAGAAATTCATGTATTCTGTCCTCAGTATTCCAGGTAGTATTTTGTCCGAACTGTTATTTTAAATGTCATTCATGTATTTCAATGTCGTGGTATGAAAGTGGTGTAATTATCGTGTTCATTGTGTATTGTATTGTGTCTAGACTCCAGCCCAGTCATGCCTTTGTTTTCTAAATTACGTCAGTTAAGAACTAGAAAAGGTCTGTTAGAAGAAGCAGTTCCTGTCCCGCCTAGGGACAGTCCAGGTCACTTTATGTATCAAAAGCATGGCATAAGCGCCATATTATATCTAGATTTATGGGTGGAGTACACCAAGGAATTAGAAGAGAAGTATAAATGGCCCGTATCAGGTACGTGGGATGCCGAGTGCATCATGCGAGTAGAAGAAGCATTATGGAAAAAGAAAGCCAGACAGTCACAGAAAGATGCCATCGAGTTATGGCGCAAAGAATCTCATAAAAGAACCGAAAAAGAAATCAGAAAGTCAGAATTAAGTAGAGAATCCACAGAAAGAGCCCAAGAAAGGGAATTAATCGAGATAGGTGAACGAGTTAAAACCGAACAGTCAGACAGGCAGAGAAATGCCCTTATTAAGGGTATGTACCCTCTTCTTGCCGAGGGCTTGCCAAAAGCAACCCCGGAGGCATCCAGTCATTTTCCGCCACCCTTAGTTCCGACCAAGCTACGTCACAAACCGACCGCAGCTGATATTTTTATCTCGTCCTATTTGGACGACACAGTCCCAGAATATGCAAATCCCGTTCTGCCAGTTCCTGTAAACCATGTAATTCCTGCTCCTCCAGACACCGGGGCACCTTTTGCAGTACCTGCTACGGTACCCCCGGTTCAGCCCGTAGTACAACTTCCCGCCACATCAGTCACTCTGCCAGCACGGAGAATATCAGTCGACGATTCCAGTATAGGGGCCGCAGGAGGAGGTCCTCCTGGTACCCCGCCGCCAAGTAGGCGTTTAGGAGCAGTAGAGTTACATGATCGTGCGTTACAGCGTACGCCCAAATTTAAGTCCGTTGCAGAAATCAGGCGAGCTCTTACTGAATGCTGTTATGATCCAGTCCCAGGCGAGGATAGCATGGTTATATATTCCATACGTATAAGACAGGTGTCCGAGTATTTGGTCACCCTACCGGACATGAAAGAAGATCTAGACAGAATGTATCGTTTCATTCGTACAGGACAAGATCCAGAAAGTATTGCTGACGTCATGTCTCACAGGAAATCTGAAACCCAGTTTATGCTATTAAAGTTCCTGATCAATTGTTTAATACGGGAACAAGATTCCCTGACTAAAGATCCGACCGAAATGAGAGTTCTGACAAAGTGGAGTGATAATATAGCCGAGGGTAAGCACAAGACACTCAATAGTATAGAGCATATGTACAAGAAAATTCGTAAAGAAATAATAAGGTTACACGAACAACGCAGTGAAGCTCTAGGGAGCGAGAAAGAAAATGACTCTTCTACTGAAGAGGTAGAGGACGAGAATACTGCCAGAATAGCGTATGTAGGTAAATCTAGATTTCCAGACCGACATTTACGCCTGGAACACAAGAAAGTCTTTCATCATCCAGCACCAGAGCAAGGTTCTCTAGAACAAGTATTCCAAGCTACCGATCAAATTCTGAAGTCACGAATCGGTTATAGTGAGTTAAGTACTATGCATGAACAAGAACTAGCCCGATCAGCAGTCCGATGGATTACTGATTCTACCACTTTTCCAGACGAAATAGTGGCACAAATGTTTCTGAAACTGCCCCCAGCCGAGCAGCGACTGGTGGGTATGTATATGATCCAGCACCTCATTACTCTGTATGAGGGTCAACATTCCGATCCAGGTCCGTTACATGATGTCCTGAACGAGTTACTCCAGTATAGATGGAAAGGTTTAGGTACCGATTTAATTAGTGTCATTCTAGAACAACGCCATAAATATAGAACGTTTTTGAACCCGCATTTTGTTCATGTCTCACCTCCAGAAAGTAAACCGTTTTACATAGATAGACAGCATCCGCTACGAGAAGTACACCCAGTTAAGACAGCGGGTGGTGAAATGCAACGAGTATTTGTTTACACCCCAGTTACCAAGATGGAACTCTTAGAAATGAAGAAATTAATTCCCTGTCACGACAAAGATCCAGCAGGGTTCCACCGAGAATTAAAAGACATGCTCCGTATGGGAGAATACACGTATCCAGATATAATTAAAATGTTAAAAGTTCTGTTGCCTGCGGGCACATATGAAAAACTCAAGGAAAAGGATTGGGAGGTGGGAGAGAAAAAGATAGATTGGGCAGCTCTAGAAGCTGAGGAAAATACACGTGTACCAGGTACCGGTCTTGGAGGTAAATGTAAAGAATTACCCGAACTATTAATACAAGTTTTGCCAAGATTATTAGCCACCAAAAAGGAAGACTGGGATGCAATCTCAGCCTGTAAACAGAAACAAGACGAAGACACTAGTGATTTTTATTCTAGATTTGAGAAATGCTTTAGCATTAACAGTGGTCTCAAGACGAGTAGCGAGTCATACCCTCATCTTTTTGTTACTAAATTAGTCGAGAATTCAAGTCCACAAGTTAAAAATCGAGTTCTGAAAGTCGAAAGTACATGGCAAGCTAATACTCCGTCTCAAATGCTTCAGATGCTCCAGTATCACCAGAATAGAATCAGAGAAGAGCAAGATCATGAAAGGAAACGTATGAAAGACACGAAAATGAAAGTATTAATTGCACAATCTGTTCCTCAAGACAGTCAGAAGAGGGGTACGAATCAAGCCAGTCATCCTGCAGTTCCCGTTAAAGGGACATGCAATTATTGTAAACAGCCAGGTCATTTTATAAACGAGTGTGCAGTTCTGAAACATAATATAGCCACTGGTAAAACTAAAGAAAGACCACGTCCGCCTAGACAAGAACAAGTTTCACAGACTTCTCAGCCACAGAATGTACAACAGACAGTTCCAGCACCGCAGCCTATAGCTGCAACACAGCATGTTACACAGCAGATGTACCAGTATGCACAGTCCGAGTATCCAGAGTATCAGCAGTATTCATGAAACAGCCTAGAGAGGGAGGTAGGCTTGCCTCTCATCGAGATACCTGTAGATCAAGAGGGTCCCTATGTTCACAGTCAAGTATTAGGGAAAGACAGAAAGTTTCTGATTGATACAGGGGCAAGTAGGACGACCATTAGTCACGACGAGGTTCCAGGGGCTCCGCTCTCAGGCTCAAGAAATGTTTCCCTTGGATTTTCAGGAAAGCCAATTGTAAACGAGATATCAAAGCCAGTTACTCTAGAAGTAGGTCCATTGTCCCGAACTACTGACCTGTTACTTACGAAGTCATGTCCAGAAAATTTGTTAGGCATTAAGACACTGAAAGAATTAGGTGCAGTTATTTGCTGTTCCCCAGAGGGAATACGTTTGTTTTTACGTGACTTCAAGGGTCACTATGTTTTACGAGATTTTGATCCAAGATTGTCCAATGTTCCGCAGCATCTATGGGCGCAAGGTCCAACTGATGTCGGTTTTATGCAAATCACACCCCATCGTGTGACTCTCAAGCAAGGTGTAGTGTTACCACGAATCAGACAGTACAGATTGCCACCTGAGGATGTAGCAGCCTTATCCAAAATTATTGACGAGCTTATGGCTCAAGGAGTAGTTGTAGAAACTGACTCCAATGTATGTAATTCTCCGATCATTCCAGTCATGAAACGTACTGATCAAATGCACCTCCAGTATATCGATTAGTGATTGACCTTCGAGAACTCAATAAATGTATTATTCCACAGTACCCAGTTGTCCCAGATATTTCTTCCCTGTTGACAGCCATTGATTCTGAAGCCATATTTTTCACAGTCATAGACCTCAAGAACGCATTTTTCAGTGTCCCCATTCATCCAGATAGCCAGTACCTTTTCGGTTTCTGTTTAAATGGAAGGAGCTATAAATTCACACGAGCTCCTCAAGGTTTCACAGAAAGCCCTAGCATTTACAGTCAAGCACTTAAGAGACAACTAGACAACATTCACATGCCAGCTGACACTGCCCTGCTCCAGTATGTCGATGATCTACTGATCACAGCCCGTTCTGAACGTGCTTGCGAGCGAGCATCACTTACAGTTCTGTATTTCCTTGCCGAGATGGGGCACAAGGTGTCCCCTTCGAAGCTTCAATTCTGTGTCCAGCAAGTGATCTACTTAGGCCACTTACTGTCCAAGTGGGGTAGGCAGTTGACACCAGACCGTATCCAGTTAATAGCGAGTCTTCCTCAGCCCAAGACCCAGAAGGAGGTACGTGCTTTTATCGGCCTTACTTCTTATTGCAGACAATGGATTCCTCAGTATGCATTTCTAGCCAAGCCACTGATACAGTTAACGACACAGGAGGCAGCCGTATCGACTGTCCTCCCTTGGACATCTGAACATACACTTAGTTTTAATGAATTAAAGAAAGCCTTATGTCAAGCTCCTGTTCTAGCAACACCGAACTACAGTAAGCCTTTTACACTTTTTGTCACAGAACGTGAAGGTACAGCATTATCTGTTCTCACACAAGATCAAGCAGGACAATACAAGCCTTGTGCTTATTTTTCGAGCACATTAGATCCTGTAGCCCAGGCTCTGCCTGCGTGTCTCAAGTCAGTTGCAGCCACAGCACTAGCTATCAGACAAAGTGATTCCATAGTATTAGGACATTCCTTGACAGTACAAGTTCCACACTCCGTGGAAGTTCTTTTAAACCAAACACAGACTCAGCACTTGACAATTGCACGCTTAACAGGTTATGAACTGACACTGTTCCAGCCTCATATAGAAATCAGACGCTGCAATGTTCTAAATCCTGCTACACTGTTACCGTCAGTTACTTCAAAT